>NC_138828.1:15702795-16922795 GCF_965183815.1 Platalea leucorodia
TAATGTTATTTTACAGGGTTTTAAAATCAGACTGTTTTTCACCAAAGATTAACAGTTATGAAACTCACAAATCTGCTTTATCGTATCAATATATGTTTAGAAAAACTGTCAAAATATATGTCATTTATACTTGACAGAACAAGGTGGTCATTCCATAAAAGACATGGCAAACTATTATGGAATACATTTAAATGGAACTTTTCTAAAAGCACGTTTTTTAAACTGTTCTACTACAGTTCCAAAACCAGCTTTTTTAAACTCCATCATCTATCTACACGACAGAGTGGCTATGACATTAACAGAAATCTGAACACTAGCTTTTTAAAAAAAAAAAAAAAGAATTGAGCATGCTCAGTAGACATTTTCATAAGAGCTTCTTGGTTAAGATGCTAGGTCTGAGAATTTTTGACTGAATTATTGATATGTGTTTATCGTGAAAACACTACCACTGCCTGCGGTTTTGGGAACAAAAATGGAGCTACCATATTGAGCAGATACAACATTGCACTGGCTCAAGTAAGATTTTTGCATCTTGTTGTTGACATTTAACTCTTTGTCTTCTAGTTTTTGCAATATCCCCTTGTTTATGAGGGGCTACTACATCCCAGTCAAACATTGTAATATCAGTTTTTCTAAAAGTTTGCTTACAGCTCGACAGGCAAAGAAGTCCTCTCTACCTTGGATGGTTTCACAGCCAAGGCTGTCAAGGAATGGGTGAAAAGTAATTGTTTTCAAGTGTGCCCTTTTACAATCATTTGTTTGCTCTGGCTCTTTCACGAACAAAGGCTATTGTTGAACACATCCAACTAAACAAATAACTCATCTTGGGGTCCCTTTAACAGCTGCCTTAGTACAATGATCTATTTACATATTACCCTAAAATTGAAACCGAACTCTTTAATGACATAATCCAGCACTATAATACAGAAGAAGCATATGTTCAACCCGACAGCTGAACAATCTCCTAAGCATACGATTTTTAGACATAAATGCTTGTATATCAAATACGGCTTAATGCAATGACTTATTTCACTGGTTTTTCTTCTGTTAACATCAAAATTATACTGCCTTTCTCAAACTAGATATAACAGAGTACACAAAACAGATGACGATATTCAACGTAGAGAATTTTGTCTATTGTGTCGTCTTCTGTTTCTTCTTCTTTGCGCTATTCATTTTGTTGATAAACCAATTTAGTATGCTATGCTTTCCTGCGCATTCCAGGATTTATCTTACCTTTAGTCTACCCATTTTACTTTCATGTGGCTAGAGATTAAAGGATGATCTTACAGATGTTGTAAATTAGTCAGCAGCAGGCATAATCATTATTAGGCATGTTGCAATAAATGTTTGGAAGTTTTACATATTTTCCAGAGTACAGTTAGTTTAAACCACTGCAGTTTGATGGTTTCACATACGACTTTAAAAATTGAAGCAGGAAATTAGTTTACATTTCTAAAAAAGACCAAAGCCATTGTCAACTTTAAGGTCATTTTCAAAGTAGAGATCCAACAGAAAAAGCTTCATTCAAGTAAGTATTTCAGCTTTCGCTTAAAACTGGTTTAATATACTCCAGGGTAAATACATTATCAATTTACTGAAATTCAGAATAGAACAGTTGTCCTATCTCCCAGGCAGGACAGAGTTATACATCAGACCTCACACAGAGCAAATGTTACCACCCTATTTTGCTTGAGCATTCTAAAAGTTAAATAACATTGTACTTGATTTTCAGATAATTGATTGACTCTCATTCCTTAATCTTCCGATTAGCTATTATATGACCAAGATTCATTCCAGAAATGACATGAGGGGGTGAATTCCTGTGGTTAATTCCTGGATAGCAGCTGCTCAGGGGGATTAGGATCTTTTTGTCTTAACTTTGAGGACAGAAATGTTGGCAAGCGTTACTTCTCCTGTATCACCAGGCAACGTCAATTACGTTTTCCACAAGAAACAGTAAATTAGCTTTGCTATCCTGTAATTTTTTATTTTTTTCCCCCCTGTTCACAATGCATTCTGGAGTCTTCCAGTAGAAGTACAGTTTTCTGTCTGCATCACTGTGGAGTTAATTCAATAAACACACTGAATATTTACTTAGTAATATCTTGTGTCATACTTCTAAACGCACCACCGTACTGCTACCACAAGAAAGCCTGGTGCCCGAGATCAACTCCCTGATGAAAACATCTGAGATTTTTGCGAAGCAGGTGATACTATTGAATGTAGGCAAGTACTTTGAAGAGTCTGTAGTCATGGTGCACTTTCCTTTGGTGGAAACACCAAAATAGGTCATTTTATCCTTACTTTAGGAGAGCTCCCAGCTTCTTGGTGACATAATGTTCTTAAGAAGTAGTAACGTTTATGGATAGTGTTTTCGATCATCCCCTATTGGCTTCAGACTTTGTTCTATTTGGCAGACAACGACTTGACTGAATTATACAGGCCACTTCCCATCAGAACCACAGCAACGCAAAGTACCAAGGTCAGGATGCCATCATCCCTTAAGAAAGTCCCGCTAATGCAGAAGATTGCCTCAGCAGTGTGGATTACTGCAAGCATACAAAGTCTGTTCTCTACTACCTGGATTGCAATCCTAGGCATTATTAAGTCAAGTTTAAAGTTTCAGTTATTATGTATTTTGGTTATAGTTTATTGTAGTAATCATTGTATTTTTGGTTCTTGCCTTCAAGGCATTTTTCCACAGATCTACCATATCTAGAACAACATCTGAAATTCAAGAAAGTAGACTAAGGTTAACAGTTCTGCTGCTATGGCCCAAATGAGCAGTCTAGCAAAAAAACCCTAAACTTTTTTAGGAGAGAAGGGGCTGAGGCTGTGGAAATAATTCCCCAAAGAATTCAGGGTCAATGCAAACCTGCCATACATGCAACATGCAATTAATTGATTACTGTCTTCAAGGTTTAAAAAAAAAAACAAAGAGACAAACCCTTTCCAAAAGATGTGAGACAGTTATATTCCCAAAAAAGGTCCGATGAGAGATAATAAACCATACGTGGCAGATGTCACATTACTTAACTGCAGGTGCTATGAAGCCGAGGACAGTCTGAGAACAGATAGGCTAAAGAACAGAACATTTAATGCATTTAATGATCCTGGCAAATCTGGAGGAATTCTTCTTGAAGCCAATGGCAGCTCTTCCAGAATAAGGGTAGAAGCCAAATGGTGTTCTTCTAATGAATGGTCCAACTCAGGCCACTGAACTTTAGTGCACATTTCAGATGGCCTTTAGACAATATATGTAGGGTAAGACTAAATTTTCCTGGAAAGAGTTTGTCTTCTAAATTAAAGTTCCTTTAAATAGGATTTTATGTAACTGTACAGGCCATACATTGTGTAATATTTTGAATACGTATCTGTTTAAAACAACGGAGAGTGCATTTCTCTCAAGTGTTTGAGGTTCCTGTAATTATGATCCATAAATAAAATGCTGAGTTCAGAATTGTGTTATCAAAGTACTGCATCCTAAAAGAGAGCCAAACTATGAGACAGCATACTCAAACATATCAAGAGTCTTCATGAACTAAATAACTTATTTTATCAAAAGTAATTTAGATAATTCCCTTCGATGTTATGTTGCAAGGGAATGACATTGGAAAGTCCTTCTACAAATCAACTCAGAGATAGGAACTATAGCAAAACTGTGTCAATATTTTCAAATGTGCTATTTACAAATATTTACAAATTTTACAGAGTACAAATATTTACCACATTAATATTTCTTAATATAAGTAAGTGTCTTACAGTCTTTGTTTATAACTGCATTAAACAAATAGTAGAAAGGACCTGAGCTTTGTTTTTGCATTGGATCAGATTCAGTCCCTCTCAACTGAGAACACATTTCCCACTACCCACCATTGGGATGAATGATCAAAAAACAATCCATGTGGTTAACAACAGATTAACAAAGTGCACTGCATTCAAAGACTAATAAAGACAACTATGCTGTTTTCCATTATTTTTCACGATTTGATGACATTGCGCTCCTTAGGCTCCTGTGTTTACTTAAACACATCATCAATCGTGGTTTCGTGCTTCTTCAAGTACTATACGTAATATATGCGCTCTTTTCAGGGCAAAGTTACAGTTTCAATATTGAGACAAACAAGATGTTACGAACAAATTCTACTTTTTCACTTATAAAAAGAAATGTCTGAAAACATACAGGTTTTCCCACCTCCAAGTAGTTTGCATTAGAGAGTGCAAAAAGCAGAGCAACATTCAAAGCATGAAGAATCCAAGGCACCTGCTGAACTCCACAGCAGTCCTTCCAGTAGCCGGACTGTGGTATCGTTCCAGATACACCTATTTGTTAAATACCTAGATGTGGTTTTCCTGATGTGTTTTGACGGTAGAATTTTAATTTTTAGTCTCTAAATACTTGGAATAGGTTACCTTACAAGTTAGATTTTTAAGTATTTCTCATAAGAGAAGTGGGTAGAAGCCCTGCTGCTGTAGCTCCTCCTTATATAAATGATCCCTGTAGTTCAGAGGTTGCCTATGTGATTAAGAGATTGCGGGCGTGAGTCCATAAAATAACTTGAGTACTATTATTCTCATCTGAGAAAAAAGAAGCAAGCACTTAAAATCTCACTGTACTAATGACAAATTGCACATTTCACAGTAATAATTTTTGCACTTCCGGAACGGTGACATGAAACGATGCATTTATGCTAACCGTATTGGTTCCGCTAGCATTGTTTATTACATTAGATCATGCAAACTTTTTCTTGTGTAAGATGGGGAAACAGGTCATATATTTACTTGTCTCTGGTTTGTGGCTTGCAGATACTTTCTGTTACCAACAACACAGAATGTGCGAAGCTACTGGAGGAAATCAAATGTGCACACTGCTCACCTCACGCTCAGAACCTATTCCACTCACCTGAGAAAGGGGAAACACCTGAAAGAGAACTAACTCTTCCCTACCTGTGCAAAGACTATTGTAAAGAATTCTATTATACTTGCAGAGGTCACATACCAGGTAAAACCTATAACAAAATATGGGGCTAAAGGATGTCTGTTTTGAAATGTTGATATTGCCTGAGCGGTTATAGATAGGTACTTCTTCACTAGGTAAAACCCCCATTGATATCCAGGGGATTTTGCCCAAGCAAAGACAGAATATCTCAGGGTCTTCACAGGGGATCTTATGTAGTGAGGTATATGTTTTGAGCGCTCTCTTGCCACCCTCCTATTAAATTCTCCATGAAACACAGGATTGTTTGTTGTCAAAGGCACCTGAAACTATTACCTTTGCTGAAATATTAACGTGTTCATTCAAGTTCTGTAAACAAGCAGTTGGTCATCCAAAAGGCTATTCTAAATGATAGATAGCTTTAAAATGCAAGAAATAAAGGATGCTGGCTGTTTGCTGTAGACTCTAAAAGCTGATGAGTAAAGTGGTTTTTTCTGGTTTTGTTACCCTAGAAACTGATGTTTTTTCCACAGGGTTTAAAGCCCATTGAATTCAAAGGGAGCTATTCGATAGACTTCTGTGATCTTTGAATCATTTCCAACATGCTGTTAACAACCAAATTCTTAACTAACCTAACACTTCCTCACTGTAGTCAGTAGAGTTAGCTGGACGTAACCAAAACCAGAATTTGACCTGTGTTGTCTAAGGCAGTCACCAAATGTGTGCTATCACTTGTAAGTATATCAACAAAATAACCACAGAGGATGGTTCTTTTAGAAATACTGTCTTAATACACGATTATATTAAATAACGTCTTTGGTATTCTCAGTAGTAAATTATTTATATGTTTGAGACTGTCATTTTTAAACTATGCTTTTTTCCCTGTCCAAACACTACTTATAAATAATGCCACACAGGAGAAAATAATTAAACTGGTTAAGATTTTTTTTTTTACTAGCAACACAGACTGGAAAAAAGAGTTGATAATGATATGAAAAATGAATTTATGAATAGTCATTTTTGACATATGAACACAGCTTTGTAATATAATATAAACATATTTGAGTAAAGGGGATAGTTTAAGTGGATGAGATTTGGAGGAAGGTTTTCTAATTGCGTGTGTACAGTGTGTACTTGTTTTCTCTGAAATCCCAAGAGCGCAGGGATTTTTTGCAGCGTTCTTTTATTGACTTGAGAAAACATTTTGAATTGACTTACTTTTTCCCTTTCCTGTGGTTTAGCATGTATCTCAACCCATTCAAATATGAAAATATTATTATTGTCTTTATAAACTAAGAGATGTTTCTAAGGCTTTCTTAAACCAGCTGTTTCTTGCTCTTTATCACATTCCCCAAAGCAAAGCAGAATAGATCACAGTTGCCAAGACTGCCTGCTGAACAGCGATAACAGATTAGATATTCTAAATGTTTGGCCCATATAAGAAGTCAGCACAAAGACTTTTTTTGACATGAGTTTGTAGCTAGTGCAAACGATTAGCGTATTCTGCAGAGCGTGTCCCTCATAGTTGTTTTGTGAAATTCTGTGTTTCTGAGGAAACAATTTCTTTAATTGGAAAAAAGTGCAAGAGGGAAAAGGGAGAAAGAAGGAGGAGGCGGAGGGAGGGAGAGAGAATGAGAAAGGGCTGAGCAGCACAGGAGCTATAGCCACAGGAACCTCACTCCTCAGATCAACATATGTGGTGACGAATGACAAATTTATTTTTCTACAAAGTTTGTGTATATGTAAAACTGCTGAAGTGCATCAAGATGTCAAGTGCTTTTTGTGACCACCCAGGTTGCCTTGAAAGATAACCAGATGAAAGCATAACTTTAGCACTGGACAGAGCACTGTGCTTTGCGGGAAAAGAGCTTACATACTTTAGCATCAGTTAAAATAGGATTTTTCCTACATCAATCAGATGCTAATAATCATTCTAAATACTTGTTCTGAAAGTGGGCTGTACTAACAAAAAGTTGTTGTGCATCACAGACACCAACAGGGTTAATTTGGTGACTTGGCTGGTACATATGGTTGTTGATACCTATACTAGGGTTTTCCTGAAGGTATTAATTAAGATTCAGGTCCCTCTTTTTGAGAAGATGGCCTACTGGATTTTAATATAGTTTAATAGTCTTATACATTCTAAAATATAAATAATTAAAATAACAACTTATTTGGGTTTTCTAGCTTACTTGTGAGACCTGTATATCCATAATATTTATTGCAAAAGAAAGAAGAAAATAGAAAAAGTGGAAGCTATGTTTTCAGCTTAGCCTGGAGGATTAAACAAAGAGTTGGAAATTAACAGGCCCCCAAAACCAAGGTCTCTGGCAATGATTCACTGTGCATTTGTTAAAAAGTCAAATTATTACTCTTCTTCCATTAGGGAGTGCTAATTGTTTCTGAACACCAATACAAAGGAGTTTAAGAAAATTGCTGACTGCAAAAATAATTTTATCCCTTAAGTCCTGCACAAATGAGAAATATTATTAGCGATTTAAGATAGTAAGCATATTTTCTGGAATTGAAATGTTAGCAATACGTATTAACCAAGAAGACTGAGAAATTACACATCAGTTTTTTTCATGAGTTAGCTCCAGAAATTCATTCATTGTTCTGTCTCTTTTTGCAAAGACGAAAAACTCTAGCAGAACCTTGGTTAACTGCTCTGAAGACAGCAGTTTGCCCACCAGTTATGACTGTATCAGAACTTACATTGACTTCTTTAGGAATATCCAAAGAAAAAGTGGACCCGATTCTTTATTCAAACAGACTAACCACAATAGCTGTTAGGATTGTATGGATATGTTAACGCAGGAGGGTGTAATGTTTCACAAAGTCTGTGAGATTAGAACTTCCCTGCTTCATCCCAGGTGACTGTTCTCATTATTTCTCATCTATCTTTACTCTAAGCCTCAGTTTAAGTGATTACTAATGGAGACACTTGAGTTAAGTGACTTAATGATCTTCAATCAATATGAATTTTAAGTTTTCCAAGGTCATAAGAGAACAGTGTCTAATATTTATTATTAATATAGCTAGTAAAGAAAGGCATGGCTGATTCTCCCTGTAGGCACGAGCAGAAACTTGATCCATGCCAGTGGAAGTGACATATTCTAGGGAACAAACCTGTGCGTTCTGCCATCCAGGGACATCGGACAGATTTTGAACTATGTGCTCTCCATTATTTTCATTTGAAGAAATGGGTTCCAGATGATTGTGGCTGAATTCAGATCCAGGCCCAGATCTGAATCCAGGCATTACCAGAACAGATGCTCGATACGAATTTTTTAACTCCAAACAGGGGCACCCCAGCCCAAAATGCTGGAAATCTAAGAAATTCTGCAGCCCACACAACACTTCCAGAAGTCCTCACATAGTCAACTAATAGCCACAGTCAACATAGTCAACCTGCAGAAAAATAGTAGTGGCTCATAATCTTGCTCCTGCTAACAAGAGCATCAAGGGGATTAACCGTGGCACTGCCTGTGTGCAGGTACGTGCAATGTGTGAGTATGAGAAGAGGGCCACTACTCACTTGAAAACCAGCAGGAAATGATGGGAGCTACCACTGAACTTATTACATTTTGAAACAAGCAGTCTGGAATCACCTCTTTGATTTAGTTTTCACTGAGTTGAGAAGAGAGAGGAGAATGTGGGTTTTGTGAACAAATTCATATCTAGCTGTCAAAAGTGCAAATCAGAAAAAAAAAAACCAAACCAGGAAAATGCTTCTTTTACACAATACTGAACTATATGCTTAAGGTCATAGCAGGAATAAAGCAGGTGAGCCTGATTTCCAGATGCTCTCTAAGCCAGCGTGGGTCTACTCAGATGAGTGGATGATATTCAATCCTGTGTGCACTGCAAAGAAGGAAGGGAGTGAATAGGAACTTGACTTGCTGTAAAGACCGGGACAAATGCTACCACGACATTTGAGTTGTGTATCAAAGAGAAGAGGCCGGGGGATGGGTAAGCAGGGAATCCAGCAACGTGGAATTTGGTGAAGGTAGGATAAGAAGGAAGATACAGTGTGAGGAATAACTGACCGCAAATGTGAGTGGAGAGAGGAGGTGAGGATCAGCTGAGAGCAGAAGTTTTCCTTTGAAAAGGCTTGAAATCATGCAGCTTATTCTCACAGTTTTTTATAAAGGCGAACACAGAAAGCCTTCACTGTAACGGCCTTAACTGAAAAGTCTGTAGTTTGATTCTTGTTTGCATGACAGAAAGTTTTAAAAGCATAGAAATGCAAGCCTGTGCAAAATCTGACATGTACAACACTTAAACGTTATATTTAATCTTCCTTTGTGATTTCAGTTTTCTTTGTTAACACGGGCACTGCTCTGTCAACACATACATAGCTGGTAGGAAATTTGTAATTATATGTATGAGTCTCTTAAAGTACAGAAGTTCACACAGGACCAAATGTTGCAGTCCTTATTAGGCATAGTTCTCACAGAGGACAGTGACAGAGCTGTATTTGAATAAACTCAGACTGAGCAAAATGATCTTTTTTTTTTTCTCCAAACAATTCTAGCGCTTAGGGGCACTTGTCAGGGACCATTCTTCTGGACACTGTACAAACACTGAACAAAATGGCAAACTCTACACTAAAATCTAAGTATGATAAAGAAAACATTAAATGGCTACAAGCAGGCAGGAGAGTAGAAGCAAATGTTTTTCTAACTGTCTTTAGTGAAGCTGTTAGTATGTTGAATCTAGCATATATAACACGAACAGATTTTTTTTGGTAAATTACTGTGTTTTTTATAGAACAAAATTCCATCCCTGGTACACAGGTGAAACTGTATTTACAGAGGTTACATTCCTTCAAGTAATGCAACATTTTAGCAATTTACTGACTGATTTTCATAGTTTAATTCAAACCCTATTTTTTACGAGCATTTCTAAGGAAAATGGAATATAAGCCTTCTCCTTTGTTGGAACCTGCTGATGGGTTTGCTAAATAGCAGAAGGCAACTGCAGTGCAACATGTACTTAAGTGCATGATAAAATATTTCATAAGGAAGAGGGATTAGTCTTACATATAAGAAAAGGCATTGCATAAGGCATTAGTCAAGTGAGTGTGCATCTGACTGTTATTTGAAATGAACATGTACCAAGTAAACAATATGATCATAACATGCTCTCCGTTTCTCTGACTAAAGATAACATTCAAGCCAAGAGTAGTTTATCTTTAGTAAATGGTAGATGGTATACTTGGAAAATTCTAGAAATTCTTAGAAATTGTACACCTCTAATTTGCTATTGTATTTTCTTGAATGACCCACTGTACCTAGAGAAATAAATTATTAAAGACAAAACTCTGTATTCTTAAGTCAAATAATTCAACAGCAAGATTTTAGATTACCTTTGATTTTGGCATTATATCTACAAGCCTTGGAATACTACGCTGTGATTATATCAGAGTTCCTCTTCAGTTGTTCCACTTGAAATTATATCTCCCATTTTCTCCAAATAACTACTATAAATTAAAACCAGCTCCTCAGAGATGATATTTACTGAAGCTCCAAATCCTGGTAATTAAACTTTTACACCACAACACACTACCATGTGTTTCCAGATATTATTTTATAGAAACCAAAGGCAGGCTTTGTCGTGTTATTTTTCCAATATTTTTAAAGGAAGATGCATATGAAAAGAAGTATAGTTGGGTGGGAAAGGCTTTCCACTCCACAAAAATTCTGGGATCTAAAAAATTTTCCTATTCCACATAAGGAAGAAATTGAACTCTTTCGAAATTTTCCATGAAGAAAGCCACAGAGAGACCACCCCAGGATAGCTAATAAAGTCGTTGTTAGGACATTTACTTGGGAAATGGGAGACTTAGGGTCAAAGTCTTGCCTGACAGATGAGGGGCATTGACCTGAATATTCCTCTTCCTAATGAAACACCCTAATTACAAAACATTGGAGTATAGTGATGGGAGGTTTGCTGTCTGTTTCTCTTTTTTCATTTAGACCAGAAGTTTGAGTTTGGACCAGAAACATCATGTTAACTAAAATTTTGTCAAAACTGATAATGTTTCTGAAAAAGAAATTGGCATTTTCCAATGAAACACAGCTGTCCCTGATCAGCTCTTATTGTACGTTGTAAGCCAGAGGGTTTATGGCCAAGATCTATGGATTACTGCATTATTCACAAGTGGTAAAGCCATGCATAAATTAGGCCTCTAATTCCAATTAAGTGCTAATTCTGTGTATCCTATGAGTTATGTCCTGGACCATAGTACGTCCTAACACAGTATGCCAATAATGCAAAGAGGAATGAAGGTAACTTAAGATAGATTATCTTAACGTTTTGGTGAAATAGTACATGTATAACTAGCCAAGTTCTATCTTCTTAGCTTTAATACTAATGATTAAAAGATGGATAGAAATGACTAGAAATAGGTTTGTGGACAGAAACAGATATTTTTGCTGTCATTAAACATAGTGTAATATCAGTAGTGGCAGGGTTTTTCCTCAAAGGCTCTCATTTTACCAACTTCTTGTTTCCCTGGGTCTTCGAACCCCTTCCCATTTTAACCTAAAACCTAAAGACCACCTTTCATCCAAGCCAGCTTAAAGCCAGCTCCAATGCAGCACGAGACCTATCCCCCTTTTCGGGGGATGGGGGCTGAGGAAGCAGGCCTCGCGATGGGACACTGCGTTCTCCCACTCTAAGGCTGGGAGTCAACCAGAGGCCAACTGCATGTCAACACGGTGCAGTCTGCAGCAGTACTTCTCGCTTTCTGAGACAACTAATTATTCACCTCTCCGACTGATGGCCTTTGCTGCCAGCATTCCACAAAGTCTTTACTGCATGTCTTTTACCGAAGTCTTACTGAAATTTTTACTACAACAAGCCACTTAAAAAAAAAAATTAAAAGAAAGCTGCTCAAGCTATTTTACAGCCGATACTACACTTGATTAATAGGGTTAAAATCAGGGAAAAGTGTATCACAGCCTTAACTCTGAACTTTGTCTCTTAAGTTTTTAACGCGTGAACTGTAGTGTCATTTTGAATGAATTGGTATTTTTATTTAAGCCCACTGAAAATACAGTTTAATACAAATACAGATAAAACTATAAAAGGTAATACTCAGTTTGTATTTAATCAGAGCAGGCCTTTTTTGCAGATAGCACTTTGTATAAAATGACTTCTTTTTTGACTCAATATATGATCTATTTACAGATTAGTTTGACAGCACAAAACTGCAGACATGACAACACACTAAATATTTGTATGCTCTTTTGCATTTTTAAGGTTTTCTCCAAACTACAGCTGATGAGTTTTGCTTTTACTATGCAAGAAAAGATGGTGGTGTATGCTTTCCAGATTTTCCAAGAAAACAAGTGCGAGGGCCAGCTTCTAACTCCCTGGACCACATGGAAGAATATGACAAAGAGGAAGAGATCAGCAGGTTCATAAAGATAAATGCTGTTTAATCTGAAAAAAACCTCTAGCAAAGCCTGTGGTTTTCACAGTGAAACAGCTCAATGTGTGCTTATGCTCAGCAGCTGTGTTTTCCAGATGTTACTTTCTTTCGCTGCTGCTAGCGTACTTCGAAAGAGAAAGTTACATTAGCTTCAATATTTCAGTACCATTTGATATTTGCGTTCCTGAAAAGGTGTTAGAATCCTGGTTTGATCCACCCTGTGGATCATACATAGTTCTAGGCAGTAATTTCTACCTGAATTTAATATTACTAAACAGCTACTATAAGTTTATTAGTAAAATATTTATTTCATGATTTTCAATTTATTTCATTCATGTACTTTTCTTTGGGAAAATAATTAAATTAGATTGTCCCATCATAAGCCATTATTTTTAAATGGGTTTTAGAAGCCAAATTTTGTCAAATTGCTGGAATTCACTGTGTTTATTGTACAGTAGAAATTTTGTATTTATAAATTGTTCTCTTTTTTTACCACATTTTTTCTCTCTATTCCTTTACATTTCAGATCTAAGATGAAGTAATTTTCTCTTTCTTGTATACAAACCAAATTTTGCTCAAGTGAAGTTCAAATTGATTTTCAGTATTATCTGCTTGCACACATTCAAGGAAATAATTTATTCTGGAATGTATAACTGTGTTTTTAGTACCACTGCAGAACAATCATTTTATCTTTTAGGGACATTGTTGTGTTATGGTTACGAGAAAGAAGAAATTTCTCACTATTTTTTAAAATTTTTTTTAGAAAACACAAGCACAACTGCTTCTGTATTCAAGAGGTTGTGAGTGGACTAAGGCAGCCCGTTGGAGCAGTACATTGTGGGGATGGATCCCATCGCCTCTTTATTCTTGAGAAAGAAGGATATGTGAAGATTTTCAGTCCTGAAGGAGACATACTCAAGGAACCTTTTTTGGATATACACAAGCTTGTTCAAAGTGGAATAAAGGTTGGAATTTATGCTTATCTCTACCTGTTTATATTTTAGCCTGTATATGGGGAAAAAGGGAAGAAACGATTTTCAGAAATTATTTTAATTTAAATAATAAAAAGGAAGAGTAATGACAATAGACACTACAGTTCTATTTGGCAAAGAAGTGAAAACCTCCTTGTTTGAGGAAGGGAAAACATAGCATCTTATAATTCTCATCACATTTTTCTCTTGCCCTTCATTTTTTCCTCACTTTAAATTCAGAAGAAACTATCCAACACTAGCACCCCACAGCATTATCTTTCTATTTTCAGTCCTTTGGGCTCATTTCCATCCCACTGAATTCAGCCGAGTTTTGCTGTGATTCCAGTGGGAGCAAGTTTGGCTCAGGGCCTTCCCTGACCTGCGGCTGCTCAGCGATGCCCTGGCAGCCGGACACAGGAGGGGGCCTGGGTGCTCTGGGACCCCCGGGAGAGGGGCAGTGGTGCTCGCTCCCTCTTAGCTCAACCTCAGGTGTGGCACAAGCTGCCCTTGGTGCGAGGCTGCTTTAAAACGGCATGTATTTGAGGTGGACGTAAAAAGTGACTGACCCTCTAAATTCAGCCATGCGGGCGCGTTGGTGCAACAGCTTTCATCCTGTTTAATGGGAAGACTTTCATGGTCAGGGGAGTGAATGGTGAATGGGCACTGATGGGAATACACTGGAGGGTGGAGGTAAGAAATTACATCTAGGTACGGGGTAAGTACTAATGGAAAACTCGTAAGTCTATAGGGGGATGTTTTACTTTGGAAATGTCCTAAGTGGTGTTCCATGTTGATTTCTTGTCACATTTTAGAGTGGTAATGCAAGTAAAATCCAGATATATAAAGCAAATTTAAATTGTAATCAGGGTTTGCCTAGAACAGTCCAGACAATATATCATAGAGCCTTCATGGATGAAAGATATATTGACATAATCTTGACAGAGTAATCTTAAATAATAATTGTGACAAACCGTATCGATTTAAAATGCATCGCACATGCTAACTAATCATTTTGTGTTTCAGCTATAAGGGCAATAAGCCAATTAAGATAGTCTTTTCTGAGAGGGAATCTCAGAGGTTTTTGGTTTGTATTGAGAGAGAGAGAGAGAGGGAAATGAAATATATTACACCTTTTTCAGGAAAAGAACCAATTTATATGATTCTGTGATTTCCTGAATGCTTCCCTTTCTGCCTCTATAGGTAACCATTATGTTCAAGATACCAAAACAGAAGAGACTTATCAGGGGTATTTTTGAACATCAATCTAAGGCTATTTCATATTTCTTAACCGAAAATTCTGATAGTTTGCAGTTGTGAAAAACTGACACTGAAACTTTCCACAGAACTGCTATCGGTCCCAAACAAACCTTCCTCAAGGAAACTTTTACAGATGAAACTTAGAGGCAAGGCTAAATAGAAAACTGATTTTCCATGCTTCTGAATAGGCAATAGCCTGCTTGATAAGACTCTCAACAGCTACCCTCAGATTCAGATTCAACTTTTAGTTCTGTTTTAAATCAGTGACCTGATCTTTTCAGTCTTTACTGCTCTAACCATCATATAACACACTAAACTGGATCTGTTTCAACTATAACATTTTGTGTAAATAATTTGATGTTCTCTAAGCTAGAAAGTTTAATTCAATTCCCTGAGATAACAGTCCAGTGACTGAGGATAATTGTATTGCAGTGTTTAATGCAGGCTGGCAAGAACAGAGGCTTTATGTACTTAACAGGTAAGGAGAAAGGGAATGTGCCTAGAAGCAATACTCCAGCTCTTTAAATAGAAAGGGGAAAGAATCTGAGGAATGAGTACATTATATAAAATAATAAATAAATAGAATAAAACAAAACCCACATAATCCAAATGGTAGTTTTAAAACAAGGGTTCTTAAACATTTTTATGTTTATTCCCTGCAGTCTAATTCCCATAATCATTGTCCATGGTCCTTTACCTACAAGGATGCAAGATCACTGTGACAACGGTAGCAATTATTCCATCAAAATAGACTACTTGAAGGGTATTCGATTTTACTGACCTGTTATACACTTCAAAACTAGAAATCAGTAATGGAGAATACTGTGTGGATAGACAAATTTCCAGCAGGCAGTACAGATAGTGTACAGCCAGCAATTAAAAAAAAACCCCACTATCTAAAAACTGCATCCACATGCAAAGTGTGAGACTCGCTGAGTGTGTCCTCTGTGCTTACTCAAGAAATGCTTGTAGTGTCAGGCAGATGAATTTGTATGTATATATTTTGCTCAATGTGCTTGATTCTTCTCATATAGTGGTGTAAGTGAAAAAGTAAAATGAAATCAATGAATTTTGAGTTGTCCCTAACCAAACTTAGGCCCATTATGTTCCAGCGAAGTGTTTTGCCAAGGTAACATGTTGCCTTTTTTGAGTCCTCTGTTCATTTACACAGATTCATAGATGTTAACACAAATATCCAGTCAATTCCTGTATAACATCATCCATATAATGTTATTCTTGAACTAACACAGAGACTCTTCATTGAAGTAAAGAAAAACTATTCACCTCTTTTCCAACCTTGAAGCAATGGTAGCAAGAAAAGGCAAACAATACTTTTTCCCTAAAAATAAGTGTAAAAATTTCCTCTCTTATACCCAAGTGTCTGAAAATAGCAGTTTCTGTTAACTTTTTGTCTGTATCTGAAATACGAACAAATACTTAACTAGTGACAATACTAAAAATATTTTTTCAAACTTTTATAGATATATGTTGTATCCAGTAAATAATAATAATCATCATCATGCAGCTGTGGTTGAATGAAAGGTAGTTTAAATTGATACCTCCGAAACGCATTTTGGACAGCTATCCCAATAAGATATTTTTAACGTTGACAGATGGAGTAAAATAGCGGTGGTTGATCTTCTCTTCTTTTTCTAATGTAAAGAGGAAATTTAGGAGCGATAAAATCATTATATTGTCGCAAAGCAGCAAATCTGTTGCATGATGATTTTCCAAAGAATATACTTAAAACGATCTTGAGGCTGATATAACCAAGAAACAGAAATGACACATTTCCTCCATAAAAATAATCCTGGACTTTAGTTCCGATCTCACTAACATCATTTCGCTCATCACAGCACTGGCAGTCAGGTAAGGAGGAAAACAATATACAAAAACAGAGGAAGAGAGGTGCCTGCATTATATAGCAATCAGCCACGATACCCTCCTAAAAAGATGCTGGTTTGTTCCTCTAATGGAACTAATGGTCCCTGTGTTGATGAAATTCATTTGGAGCCCCTAACGTTGCTGTGAGCGAGCTCGTAGGGTTTCTTCGCTGGTCCTGCTAACCTAAGTACATGAATAGGATTATCTGGAGTTGCTTCTTGTCAGTCACTCCTGTGAAGGTCTGTGGATATAAATGGAAATTAAGTAAGAAGAGTGGTACAACCTGATGCATATGCTTTATTGGTCCATTGGCTTTTAATGTTCATTGAAGTCATTGAGGTCTCTGCTTGAAAATTGTTGCTGCAGTTAAAATCTAATGACAGTTATGTGATTTAATTTGAAGGAGTTCAAATGAAAGAGAAGAAGCGATAATTTTATATGCTGCCAGTATCTCAGAGGGAATTAGCACAAGCGTGTAGAAGTATTTCATAACAGAGAGAGATGCCATGAATGGATGATGGTAGCTTGTGCTTCCTGGAGGCCCTACTCAAGAGAAAATTAGATGCAGGATTCCTGAAGATTAAAACAAACAAACAAACAAAAAAAAAAAACCAGAAAAAAAAGCTCTGAAGAACTTAAGAAACAATTTTTCTCTGCACATCTCCCAGTTTCTAATCCTCTTTGACAGCACAGTTAGCAGGAATGCTTTTTTGATCTTCTATTTTTCAACCTAGTTGTCGGAAGCCATGAATGGATCTTAACAAAGAAGTTGCTGATTCAACATCTGTGGCCCTCTCCAATGTATTTTATGTCACACTGGCTACACAAGTACTGTAGTATGTGTGGATGGATTGGGCACTTGGCCAAGGCCCTCCTGTCACCCTTTGCCTTTTCTTCCCTATCTCAAGAATGTAGTGAAAAGAAGGAAGCTGTGCACCTCAGTCTTGCCCCAAAGTTGAGTAAGGACACGAGTGAGACATGTACCTGTAACTCGAAGCTAGGACGTGCACCTGGACTGAACTATTTAGGAATATATAGCCCAGTGTAGTGGAGAAAATACTGCTTCCATCACCTGTCCCCATTAATATTACAAAGTATTGGAGTATTACAGAGTATGTGGCATGTATGCAGAAGAAAAGAATAAGCATTTACCAGAAAAAAACCTAAAAGTCTGCTTTCCTGTTCTGGTGATTTACTGCTCCATTATGTTGTGGTGAAGAGAGTTGTTAGTTACAGAGCAACACTTTGCAGTTGTTCCTTCAAAGTTATGTAGCAAAGACAATTTTTTAATGAAAATATTAGTACCCGTTTTTCTTTCGGACTGACTTTCACTACTGTTATTTTCTTTTTGTCTTAAAGTATTGCCAAGTGGAAGAGAGGCAGAAAGTTTGAATGAGAAGCTATTGAACTAATAATTGTAATACTTTGATTTCACTGGCTGTTTAAGGATACCTTAATCAATTACCAAGAAAAAATAGCCCGGATCTATCTGAATCTATTGTCAAAAAGTTAGGCAAAATAATTAAATGCTTTAGAAGTATTGGGCAAATATGATTTTATCCCATAATGCACTCAGCAGAAAAAAACAGGATCAAAACATTCTAAATACTTGAATTTAATGATTTCTTGAGATGTAGCAGTGCTGAATATGTTGTTTTTACAAGATCAGTCACCTTGTACTCAAGATTGTATCTAACTTACAGAAAAATGCTGAATGCTCTAGCAGTTCTCCAAATTTCCTTACTCCTGTGGCTGTAGTTTATCTTATTAACTGTATTATTTCCTAAGATTTGGAAACCTTTAGATTAGTAGCAGCCACCATAAAATGTAGCACAACCTATTACATCAATTTTCACTCACTCTCTTGCCTCCTGAGCCCCAAAACATGTATTGGTCTAAAATACATTGTTCGGAAGGGAAGGCATCAAGGTATGATTTGGCAACAAGAAAAAAGGAAGAGCCTACCACTTCTCTTGGGAGTTAACTGCTATAATCATCTTTCAACATACTTTCTGAAAAGCTAAGTAGCTCTAGGGCTGCAACTGTTAGTCCTTAAATTATTTTTGCGATCCTTCCCTACAATCATTCAACTTCATAGAATCATAGAATCGTCAAGGTTGGAAAAGACCCTTAAGATCATCGAGTCCAACCATTAACCTATCACTGCCAAGTCCACCACTATACCATGTCCTCGAGCACCACATCTATCTGTTCTTTAAATACCTCCAGGGATGGAGACTCAACCACTTCCCTGGGCAGCCTGTTCCAATGCTTGACCACCCTTTCGGTGAAGAAGTTTTTCCTAATATCTAACCTAAACCTCCCCTGGCGCAGCTTGAGGCCGTAACTTCCCAACATCCTTTTAAAATGAAGGACCTCAGAACTGTACAAAGTAGCCAAGTTTACATCTTACTACTGCCAATGGTAAAATCAAGCCCCTGTAGTTACATGGTAGTTTTCTACTTATGAATTGACTGACTGAATTAGCTCTTTAGGTATGGAATTGTAGTTGGGCTTCATGTTCAGTTGCTTGTCGTCTCTGATCCTTAGGTTATTTTCAGTTTATTGCTAGGTTTTTTTTGATAGTGACCAAGCTCTGGTGTGGATCTGCTGACTACAGGGTCAGAAATTGTGCAGCCAGCAAGAATGGCTGCATTCTGTTGCACTTTGCCTTATGCAGTGCCTCGAGTAGAAACCCCTAGAAAATGGGTATCCTTAAAACTGCCATTATGGAATTACCACTTGCAACTGTGTAGAGACCTTTTTTTTTCTTTTCTTTTCTTTTTTTTTTTTTTTTTTTTTGAGCTAGTAATAACATTTTTAGTACATCTCATGGGAATACTGTGATAAAGGCCAAAGCCTCTGAGGAAGGAAAGGGCAGGGCAGGGGAGGGAAGGGAAAAGGGATAGAAAATCTACATGAAATGGTATTGGAGATCACTGCTAAGGATATATGAGTTAGACTCCTTGACCTCCGTCACCTTCTTCTCTGCTCTAAGACTATGGTTTTCCTTGTCAGAAACACTTAAATTTTAACAGAAACTTCCCCTAAATCCTAGGCCATAATCACCTTTTTATTTCATCTTACTTTCAAATTAATCAGTAAGACTAGTTTATACGTTTTTTTAATTCCCAAAGTTTTTAAAATGCCGTATTCCTATATAATTCCTTGTAAATATTTTAACAGCCAATTCTCTTTGCAAGGAAAAAACATAGAAGTATCTGACAACAATTATTTTAAGTGTAAGCTCAGCAAATTTCCAAGTAATAGTCTTCAGAAGAGTTAAAAGTTAGATATATTCCTTACTGTATGTTGGTTAGTTTTTATATCAGAGCACAAGTACTTTCAGTCCTGTAAAGTCTTATTCATGAGTGATGCAGTGATTCAGATAGGAATCTTCTGTGATGCCATGATGAGTGCTGTGGAACACAGCAATTCATATATTCAGTATAAGACTATGAAAGTAAACTGTCAGGTATTAAATATGCTAAGTATGCTGCTACAAGCCAATTATTCCAGAGCTTCTCAGGGTCAAATGAGCACCTTGTCACCATAGGCACCTTTTTGCATTAATGCAGGATTAGTAATGAAAATTCTACTATGCCTTCATGTTTGTATCACAACATAACATTTAATCACATGAATACGTATTACTCAGATCATTCAATATAAAGTACAAATAAAAAAAATCAAAAATATCACTACCTCCAGCACTGGCACAGCATATTTCAAGGAGCTTATAATAGCCTTTGCAGTGAGGAATGCTGCTACAGAAAACTACAATAAACCGGTAATAAACTGTATTTAAAACTTAGTGTGTGAATAGAATCAGATTGTTTGTGCTATTTGCCGAATTGTATGCTCAGTTCTATCATTGATAAAACTTCTCCCATATTCCTCTTGACAGGGGATATGTACATTTGGTTTTGCATCGTGTTGATATACAGACCTAAGTTAACACATACACTGTCCCTCGATACCCACAGGATTTATGTTACTGACAAGAGACCCACAATTCATGCAGTTCATGCTAATCCTTCCATCCAAGTCCAGTAATTTCAATCCATTTATTTTCCTCTGAATTCTGTCATGGATGAGGGTGAAATCAATGAACCTTTCTTGAACTACTTCTTTGCCTTGACATCGCAGAGCACGCTGGGCTCTCCTCCACTAAGCACTAGTTGATACTTTCAGCAAAAGTTATCTGCTGCTCTCTGTTCCCTAGAAAGCCAAACTTACAGCGGCTACTAAGTTTGTAACCAATTACTCCCAAACAGGGGATTACTTTGATGCATGGAGAGAAAGGGGAGCAGCAGAAGGATGTACTTCTCTCCAGGCTTTAGGGCTGGAAGGAGAACTGGGAGATCCTACCTAAATTTCTTCCTTCTTCAACCTAATGGGCCAGCAACTCTTGGGAGTTACTCAGAAACATTTTCTGTGAAGAGTCTGGAAAGTAAACCCTCTTTGTTCTACCAGACCAAGCTCCGATCTGTCTATGAAGAATAGGGCTAGTCCTCTAAAATAACAATGTTAGAGTCTAGAATATAAACATAACATATATCCTATTATGAACAGTGTAAGATTTCATTTTCATTTCATTCTACAATTAATTCCACTGATGCTGAGTGCAAATTCTATTTGCTGTCTTGCTGCTGTACTTCTAACTAAGAGTAATTAAATGCTAAGTCCATTTAAGATAAGTGCATAGGCCCAGGCAGAGCGGCAAGGGAAATAAAATTATTGGCATATAATAGTGATGCGTTTTATAATAGCGATATGTTTTGGTGTATTCTTTGGTGTCCTGGGACTCCTCTTTCAGAGTATGAAAGGGGAGACTCTAGGATGTCTTTGGTGAGAAGCTAAAAAGCTATGTTGTCTATGTTGTTGCAAAAATGACAAGGCAACCACTGTACACCTCAGCTTTCCTTCAGCACAGGATTTACATGTGAAGTCACGTGGGGTCACAGGACACGGGCATTTCTCACTCATTCGAGAGGCCAGAAGAGCTGCAGTCAGAATTGTAGCACAACAGACATAATTTGTGAGGCCACACCTCACCTGTGACCTCTCCACTAGGAATCACAATTAATTGGTTTTAAATGTCTTGACACAATTGGGGCAGAAAACTCAGAAAGAAAGAATGGTTAAGGTGTGCAAATGGCCAAATGTGAAAGTACAGGACGCTTTAAAGATAAACCAAGTAGAATGTCCTCCTTTATAGTGACCTTAAACAGGAATGAAATAGACACAATGCACCCAGCACAACAGCCTGCGTGAGGATTCAGCCTTCTTCACGAAAAGAAAGATTTTTTTCTTTATTAGTGATAAGTTCTTTATGATTTTTGAGAGGGTGATAATATTTTTGTGAGGACTTAATATTCTTCAGCTGTATTCAGAAACTGTAAAATACAATCAGTGTTTTAACTGAGGACTGTATCGTGACAGTGAAATGTGCCTGGATTTCCCATTAACCATTTGCAGATTTGGTTCTAATCCTAATAGGGACACAACAGTCCTTTGAAAGAGTCTGTATCTTACCACCATATAGCTCTGTTGCTTGCACAGAAAATAAAGATTCTTACAATTCTGAAAGGCATGTGCCAAAAGCTCTAGAGACCTCTATTTTTGTGTGAGAGACTGCACTAGATAACCATACCCAAGCTAGCAATTGTGGAGCAGCGCAGTGACTCTCAGGTTGTAAGCTGACCAGATGAAGAATTGCCAGTTTATTCTAAGGAAATTTGAATCAACAAAACATAATAGTTTCTGTTGATTTTGGGTAGCGTGTCTTAGATTTGAGGAGCTGAGAGGGGAAAGAAGATAATACTTTATCATTTTACATGCACATGTGTAGATTTTAATGTTCTGTGTTTCCTTGAGAGGAATCCCATGGTGCCAATTAACCTAACTTATTCCAAAACAATTCTCTGTTTGGAAAGAATAATTTTCATTGTGGGTGTTCCATGAAATTGTATGCCTCATACCCTGTTATTACTGAGATGTGTGCAGTGCAATTGAGAATGCCAGTTTCTTTTCCATGCACTGTATAGATTATAGCTGTATCCCACACACAGTGCTAGATAATCCCTACTTTAATTTTGTTATGTGTACAAATCCTTTTTGAACATTTAGCGGTTTTAAAAATGTAAAAATCCATCATCTTCTGAAACTGCATTTGTTAAAACCAAAAGCTGAATTTAGAAGTGATCAAAACCAATGAATAACATGGTAATTATCTAATTAAAAGGAAATTATTGCGTTTGCTGAAATATAACAGGCAAATCATGATATCCAACAGAAAATGGCAAAGAAGGAATAAAGTTACGCAGAAAATTCCATGGTTTTTAGCCAACACAGTTTCAACCACATGTTTTTCTTTAATGGGAGGAGGTTTAACAGTCCACTAAGGCTCCAAGATTCATCATCCCTTTAAGCTCTTGGACACCCCAAAATCTGTAATGAGGCCCTAGAATACTTCAGGGAACCCATGAAGCACTGGAGCTCTCAAAACCGGTACTGTGTCCTTGAGACTTCTTCTATGTACTTTCCTGTCCGTCATAGCTATATGATTTCCTTTGGTGTTATATCCCTTGTACTCTGCCATACAGAAAATGGGTCATGTCTTTGTCTTGAAAGAGATTAAAAAATGAATAATATATATACTTTCAGAGTTAATACAGCCCAACTGCTATTCCTATATATGCTTCCCCCAGATGCCACAGAACAGTTTTCCTCTATATCCTCTTACACACATTTTCTCCCACCCTCTTAAGTCCTATTCCTTAGACAGGATCAGCAAGTTGGATTGAGGGAGGAACACTTCCTCCAGCGGAGCACTGGTATATTATCATGTTTTCCACCCATTTTATCCCCTTTGCAGTTAAAATTGGACAAATGATCTGTCCCTGATTTAATGGTTTATATATAATTTTAGTTTTAAAAACCAGTCAGAACTAATTTTTCCCATTACCGAAAAAAAACCCTCCAAAAGATGAAACCACTTAGTAGCTGACACTTATTTTTGTTCACTGTCAGTGTCTGCCTGCATTCTCATATTGCTGGAATTTTTAAAGAAATTATTCCATAAATCTCAATAAAGTAATATTCTCTCTTAGATTTAATTTGGAAAATGGAATATACAATCTGTGGGAGAGAGGTCTGCAAAATACTTTCAACCATTTGCTTTTAATTTACAGCAGATACTTTTTAAAACCTTGATCTATCTTCACTGGCATTGAATCGCAATCCCTACAGCTGAATTGCAACAACTTTAATTTATGTAATAATCATTATTTTTATGCTAACTGAATGCCTTGAAAAGAAATAAAAGAGGGTGTAAATCACCAAAAACTGTTATATTTTTGACATTCCTAAAAATTCTGTGAATCTCTATCAGCTAGATTCTCAATCACTGTAACAACCCCAAGACAACATACCAGAAGTGCTAGTAGATGAATGGATCTGGGTCACACTGTAGTGTGAAGGAGAAGAGAATTTTTTTTACATCACACTACATAGGAAAAGTACTTACTTAAACTTGAAGTATCTGTATGATTTTTTGGAAGTGTGATCAGTTTTCATGAGGAACCACATTAGAAGGAAGTTAGCTCCTCTCAGCACATCATTTCAAGCTCTTACTTGAAGAAAACACATACCTTTCCATTACAAATTGAATGCTTCGTTGGGACTAATGAATGTACAATAATATTGTACACCTCACAGGAGCCTAGTTAAAGATACGACTAAGCACTATTGACTCTCCTTATCACGTATCAGACAATGTTTGGGTACGCTAATGCATGAACACTTTAAAGATCTAGTCAAATAAATAGAATTTCAGATTAGAAGAAAGGCAATGCAAAATGTTGGCAGCTTCCATTCCTGCTGTTTTCCTTCCCCATAATTGCCTTACAGCATATGACAGGACAATATTACCAGGACACTATTGCTACAGTGACTTTTGGAGGGAAAGAGCAAGAAGTCAGTGGTCTCATCTAACAAGCACGCATGTGCGTGTGTAAATAAGTCAGTAAGATCAAATAAAACTTAACAAGCCACCTATGAGATTACTCAAATTTGCCCCTACAGTTACAGATCACAGCCCTGCCAAATACAGTCAAGTTCCAAATGTCATGGCAAATGTTTGAAGCAACAGACAAATCCAAAAGTAGAGAACATTAGGGAACTGCCTAATAGAAACTAGCCTCTGTCAGGTTTTACCCCCTCCGCTAGGTTGCCCCTCACTGGGACAAATCAAAACTATTTCACAGACAGTATCCATGTTTCTCCAAAGGCCTGTGGGGCTGGGAAGGCCACAGAAAAAATTGGATCAAACCCTTTATTTACAAATGCTTGGTAAAAAAATGTGTAATCGATTACTTAATTTAAAAGTAATTTCAGTTCTTGAAGCAGAAGCATTCAAAACTGTGGTTTTGCTGTAGTTTAATGAGTCAGTATTTTGCAACTTGCAACATTTTGCACTTCTTGTAGAGCTACGTTCTCCTTACAAATTATATGGACCGTTTAATAATTTTGCTTTTGAAATACTATGTTAAATATGTACGTGGCACAAAGAAAAGAACAGATGGAACATAGTTCAATACAATTCATCTAATCCTCTATTTTGTATAAAATTTGTATACATTTCATCAATGTGTATAAATTTTATTATATTTTAGTATCTGCATAAATATTTCAGCTTCCAGCAGTAAGTATTCTAAGGAAGAAACAGTGGCAAATGACTAAAGGAAATGAACTTAGCTACTTACTAACTAGTAACTTCTGAAATCACTTTATATGAACGGTCAAAAAAAACCCCAAACAAAAAAGAAACTACCACTCTACCCTCAATCTGAGCACTGCTAAAATGATCTTTTAATAAGGCCTGAGAATTCCTACCTTTGTTCAATAAAACAAAAATGCACTTTCAACACCCAGTGAGCAATTTAGAAGGTGAAATGAAACATAATGAACTAGAATCCTTAGTACTGCATTTGATTTCTTTGATTTTCTTAAGTGCTGTAATTCATCAAAATACCAAGTACAGATGTTTTCATAGAAAATGAAGAGAATATCTTATTCATGTGTTTGATGTACTAGATATGCAGTGAAGGAGAGCTTTTTGGAAAAAAACAGCCTCAAAAATGAAGCACTGGATTTCAAAACAGACTCTGCAATGTGCCGATTTGGTTAGCAAATGTGTATTATCACTTAGCAGTAACCAGTGATAAAATAGAAAGTGCAAAGGGTATTGCTTGTATTACAGTATCCCTCTGTCTGGAGTATTTAGAGAAGCTCCCGAGGCTGGACTGCATAAAACTTACACTTCTTCCATTATGTTTCCTTGTTTTCTGTGTTAATTCTGCCCATTTGCAAAAAGGTAGAATAGTGTTTTCTTAATGCTGTCCTCAACTACACAATCCTTCATTTGATCAAAAACTAGTGGAATTAGGATTTGTGTTTAACTGATCAAAGGTCTGAGTCCATGATACTCTGTGTTTCAGTTCTAGCTGTTTGAAACTTTATCGTCTTAATTTTGAGACTGAACATACACTGTGTTGTTCTAATTGCACTGGCTTTTTGAAAAGAACTTTGTACTGGATTCAGCCAAGTTAAAGGGTTTCCAAGATCATGGTCTTGGCTCAGGATAAATGGAGCCAATGAGCTAAACAAATTCCTGCTTTCTTGGTTCTTATAGTACGAGAAAAATGGAAAGAGCAGAATACTTTTACTGCTTTATACAAGTGAAACAATCCTGGAAACTGCAAAAATATAAGTTAGCTGTGTTTATGTCAGCAAGACACACTATTTCAGAAATTATTTTTAGCTTTCTTTGGAAATGTGAACCACAAATTATAACATTAATGAAGCAAACATTTCTCACTTGGCAAATTTAAGAAGAAGTTAGCTTTAAGAGTAATCACTGCAGGATTTAAAATAATAAAGAAATTTAGTCTAGTACAGACAAATATTAGTGTTCCTATAACATGGAATAGTAATAGCTGTCTTGCACTGTGCTGAACGAGGATACACATGTCTATATTTGTTTCAACTTCTGTTACTGAGAATGCTTTTCTAATGAGCTAGATTTTAAAATTGGGATTGAAATAAATGAGTAATGGAAAAAAAAAGAAAAGGGACTTCTAATCAGGAAAACAGTGTACATTCTTTCAAAGTCATGTTTATAAGTTCAGAGAAGCAGTGGATCTAGTTCAAAGACAAACCGTATTTCAATCTGCTTTTCAAAACGACCATATAGTTCATTACTAAAGCTTGTTTCCGGCTGAATCTTAGCCTAACAACAACTGATTACTTGAGATGCATTACTGTACATCATAATGTGCTTTCACTTGTAAGGTGTCACAATTCCTATTTACTGCAGGTCACAAAATCATTAGTTTACAGTTCGGGTTTCAGTTTGGTTTTTTTTTAATAACGTAAGGAACCAACTGCTGTTTCAATGGGCTTAGGCTCTCAAGCCGTGGGAGAACCAGTAATTTGCATTTGCTGATTTTTAAATCACATTTTAAAATCATATGATTTTTAAATCATATAAATAACTATAGGATATTTAACCTGCAAGAATTCATGCTGCATGAACATGAATTTCAACACATGCAGAGTTAGATGTGTAACTGGCCTCCTGAATACACAGTTTGATTCGTGCACAGAGAAGGAATATTTGAATTTAGAAAACTCCATCTGGTTTCACTGACAATTAGGCCCTTTAGACTTTAGGCACTCTTAAAAGTGCATCGAATAAACAAGTATTTCTTGGTGACTTTTTCAGGTATATCACAAGCACATATTTTCAAGTCCTCTCAGTTTAATACTGGAATAGCATGTAGACACCAAAGACGATCATTTGTTACAAGAATTCTGGAAGACTGAAAGGGCGAATCTAGTCTTGATGCAGGTCTTGAGTAAAATATATGAGTTGATTCAGGAAGTTAACGTGGTTGAGCCACTAAATAAAAGTGACCATAATATAATTAAGTTCAACATCCTCCCTTGGGATCCTACCATGAGGTAATAATATTACAGTACTTTTCAAAAAAGGAAGATTTTTATATTGAGGAAGTTAGAAATAGCCTGAAGGGGAAAGTTAGGAAATTAAAATCCGTAGAAGCAGCACGGAGGTTCTTTAAAAGTACCTTATTAGACTCAGAGAAAGTATGTATATACTGGAACAATTAGGAATCAAGAAGGTGAGAAATATAGCAAGGTACGAGGGAATGTTCAGGCCCCCAAAAAATAATAATCCTATAATAAAATGGAAATTCAACTCAAGTGACACTAATAGAGCAGAATATAAACTCAGAACACCAGAGTCAGGGTTATATCCTGCCATTGTTTCACTGGCAAAGCAAGCTGGAGTTTCCCATAAACATTTATGGTAGAACAACATTCTGAGGTTTGAGAGGAAATTTAAAGAACAAATAGGGAAAAATACAGAGAAATTTTTAATACCTTGTGATAAAAGAAGACTTCCTCAAGCTAGGTGATGGTCTTTGGCAGAGGCTGGTTAGCTAGACCGACAGAGTATAAAAGCAAAAGATACAGCTTGATTGCTTCGCATAAGAGAGACTAGGAAAGACACACCCTATAGTTGGTGTTTAACATTTTCCGTTTCTCCACCTGTAGGCTGAGAAAAAAAAAAGAGAGGGAGAAGAGAAATAATGGAAAGTACCAGCATAAATTGCCCTAAAAATAAGTGCTCTAAAGAACTGAAAATTGGAGCAGTTGAGATAATGAAGTTGTACTACTTGTTTTTACAAAATTTAACTATCGTCTGCGAGTCTGGCTATGAAAGGGCACTGAAGGTCATCTTGCAAATTACAGGGAAGTGAGAACCTAGAAAAATCCTAGGTGAGAAAAATTAAAGGAATTGAAAAATTAGGTCAAAAAAGCATCTTGTGGAAGTGTTAATTTGCTGCCACAAACAGAATTCTGTCAAAGAATTAGTAAGATAATGAAGAAAAATAGTTTACATTTCTAGAAGTTTTTATACAGTGTCTCTGAAGAAAGTAGTATGAGAGATTGCTAGTCATAAAATAAAAAAAACCTGTTGCGGTTCAGACTGCAGTCAGGGAAGAAGTGCTCTATGCCAGTGCCTCTGGACATACCTCCAGTATACTGCTAAATTAGGAGGTGAAAAACAAATAGAAGAAATAAATTACCAATATCTTGAAAATAATTTTAAAATGTGTAATCTAGTATTGCTTCTAGAAAATCAGCTGTTACTTTGAAGAGTTCATGATAACTCAGTGGCAGAATTTGCTGGTGATCAAGATTAGAGTGCACTGGTAGAGGGTCTAGAGAAGTTTTCTAAATCTAGGTAATGAAATGGCACACTAAATTCAGTATAAGGTACCTCAGGAAGAATCTTTAAACACACAAAGAGCTCTCACCTTACTCTATTCTGTCCTGAAAAATATTTATAGCTATCCAACGATAAAAAAGCAGGTATTACGCAGTATCTAAAAGAGGGTTTGAAGTGCTTTGGTGAATGAACACTCTCCCTGTATAACCCAGCAGCATCCTCAGGAGTTCAGCAAGACACAATTGGAGTAAATAGTGTTGAAAAGGGTTTTTGTTTGGTGGCATCTAAAAAATATATTTAATTTAGAAAAAAAATAAGATCTAGCAGAAATAGGTGAAGTAATACACTTCAGAGAAGGCAATACTGCCTTTCCATTCTCTTTTTTCTTTGATGAAAAAGTTTAATAAATCGAATTGTCACACATAAAAGGATGACATTTGAGCAACATAATCACTTGTCTGTTACATGCTGCTGCTTTGATAGTTTTGATTCAACACCAATTAATGAAGGATTCGCCTGTAGCTTTCTTACTACTATAATTTATTATCCAATTGTTCACAAAAATTACAGCAGCCATGTAGCTTTCCTGATAGGGAATTGGGCCATATATCAATAAAACTGGGGGCAAGTAGGTCCTAGCTCTGCTAGTGTTGTAGTCTATACAACTATCACCTTTAATCTTTGCTTCAGATTCCTTGTCCAGAAATATCCTAGTGTAATTTTCTTGCTTTCTTTCTTGTGTGGAGCAGAACGAAGACATCTCAAAATTATCTTTTATGTGAAACTCTGAATATGCTGCAAAGCTAGGTGACTTGGGAAGTCATTTATGCTATCAGACTCACATGCAAAGTCTGCTTTGTATCAGGGCTCGATGCAATAGTAAGCATTTCCAAGGCTATCAACAGTGACTAAGGGTTGTCAAGATATACTTATGGGGACAGTTCTAAAATTGTAAAATATTGGACACAATATACAATAAGACAGACGAAATTCAGAGAAGCAGCTCCAAAGGCACATATAAAGTCAATGGTACTTGCTCATAAAGAGACCTGCTGTGCTACTGTGTGTAATTAAAATCTGTTTGGCAAAAGAGACTCATTGCTCTATACAGATGCTCAGGGAAGTTATTCAGGATACGCAAGTTACAGATTGTAGTCCCTGTCATGAATCAAGTGCAAAATTCCTCTTCTGATTTTAAGGAAACTGTTGTTTGGAAACCTTCTCAGGTCAAGACTAGAAATTCTCCTAGAAGCAAAAAGAAGATAAGAGCAAGTCCGTAACAACATAACCAATAGCTTGATAGGTTAGACCCTTACATGGGATGTGTGAACTGATTTTTTTACTGATTGGGATTTTCCAACAATAACTGCCGCAGAAATGTTTTGCCAAAAACCCCAGACTAGCATTAGTGATGTAATTCTCTGTATTCGTTGCCACGCTTAACTGCCCCACTTGCTGAACAAGCTGCCGAAGCTGCCTCTTCTCCAGGCTGAACAAGCCCCGCTCTCTTGGCCTCTCCACGCAGGGAAGGGGCTCCAGTCCCCAGCCACCCAACTCACTCTGCTACATCGCTATCAGTCTGGGACTGAGGGGCCTATAAAACCAGGCACAGTATTCTAGCTGCAGCCTCCTGAGTGCAAAGTAAAAGGAGGATGATCCCTTGCTCTGCTGGCTGGGCTCCTGTTAATACAGCCCAGGATGCTGTCGGTCTTCTCTGCTGCCAGGGCACACTGCTGGCTCACGTTCAGTTTGCTGTCTATCGAGACCCCGAAGCCCCCTTCAGCAGAGCTGTCCCTGCCAATCGGTCCCCTGCCTGTTTTGTTGCAAATGTAATAGGATTTGAAAAAGAAAAAAGTCTGCAGTAATCTATATCTGTAGTTCCAATTCATTCCTTCTGACTCTGGCTATCCAGCCAGAGGTAGTTCTTCCCCAGCTCAACGAAGATCAAGTCTTCTCATTATCTAGAGATAGCTTCCCCTGAGATATCTTTCTTGTCGTTCTGTCCCTCTTCCCACCATAATACCCATCCAGTTGCTTTAACCACTGTACGGTATAGAGCTTCATATCAGGCTGGCTCCTCTCTCTCTTAAGAATTTTTAAAATGTCTCAAAACCCAATATTCAAATGAGATTTACAAGTCCATAGATGTGCACAACACTTCAGAAGTGACAGATGCTGTCACGCTGTTGACGTAATGGCTGTGAACTGTACATGTGCATAGAAGGGTGTGAAAGAAGCCTCACCACTAACAGCGTTTCCACTGAAGAGCGTCTTTTAAGGGGTTGATTTTCAGAACTCTTAATCACTGCTGTAACCAGATACTTAGACTTGAATATTTATTATATACATAAGGCATTAAATACTTATCATGATTTATAGCTTGGGTTAGGATGTTATTTTTAAATAAGCCATATAAAGTACCTTCAATCCTGTCCATTCAGACACTCATGAGGAGACTCCAAAATCACAAAATTGGCTTAAAAGCCATGTGCTTAAAAGATCCATTTGGAAACAGGGGGAGTGGAAATTCATTGCCTCCTTACTTTTTAGCTTGATTTGTGTTCTCAAACTTCCTCCTGCAATCATGAAGTCTAAAGGTCTCAAATTAAAAAGTTGAAAACATACTGCAGTGTTTTATTCTACTAATTTCAGCTTTCAATGCACGTCTTATACTTTGCAAGGCTTGTAATATAATAGCAAGCATTGGCTACACTGCATACTAAGATGTGTACACACATCTATGTAGCTGAAAATTCCACAACATAATGAAATATTAGTTGTAATTAACAAGAGACTGGATTGCTGAGGTTCTGTGGCATGCCTTCAAATGTCTGAGTCCACATTCCTTCCATACAATCAGCTCTGATGAAGTTCGTAAGCCCTTCACGCGGTGAGACTGTGGGAAGAGCCCATATGAGCAGAGAATAGGGGAACCTGCTGGTTTTCTGGAGAATATCTGTTTTGTTTTAATCTTCATATGAGAAAGGGCAATTTTCATATTACACTTACTACATTTCATGTGTCCCTGGGAGATTTTCCTCTATCAGTTCCAAGAACAATTGCAAGGAAACATTTGTGAGTTTATGAATTTGTAGAGGAAGTGAATTTATCACTTTTTAAATATGTTTAAGCAGTTATATTTGTATTCTTCAGATATAACAAATTGTGTATGGCCTGTCACTTTTTTCAGTAGTTATTGTTGTTTTTCTCCTAAGGGAATATGGTTTTCATAGCTCAGTGAGGCTCTGCTAATTATTACATACCTCATATTTCTGAAGAAGAAATTATGTTTATGTTAGCTATTTTTCTTTCAGGAAACGTTCCATTCAGTACTTAAGTATAGATTGTAAATGGGCGAATTCCTTATTCCTTTTTTGGGGAGGGAGGGTAATAGAAAATTTTGGCATTTATCAAGGAATAATGAATCAGTGTATCACAACATCCTGACAACTCCAGTCATCTTTCCTACTTTGAAGCTGAATAACTGTCACATTTAGCTAATGTCCATTCAAATGCAGTCACCATGAGTACACAACGACACCATTTAAAACAGCTACCCAAGTCTTCCAATACCAAGATAATCATGAATATTATCTACTTAAATTTCAAGTTTATATTAAGTAATGCAATGTATTATCTGAAAAAGTTACCTGGGGTCTTAGGATTAAATTGGTCCAAATCATCTGTGTATGGCATACCTTTGAAAGATGACTAGAAATGAAAGATATGATTCCATATCGATATAAATTTGATAATTTCATTACAAATTAACTCAATTGGTACGTATTTGTCTAGATCAAAAGTATGTTAAGGACAAAGATGCTGATGAGCCAGTCGTGCTGTGGAGCAGAACAGCGCAGATGGTTTGGGGAAGGCAATGGGGATCATGTCTCACCACCACCTCCTGCTCCTTTGCTCCTTTTTGGGAGTGGGGAGAGGGCTCAGACATCATTGGCCTCCATCTGGGAAAGGACTCAGTGGGCAAGAGAGAGAAAAAGCAAGACTCTCTATTCCACAAGTGGAACAAGACTTGTTTCACATGAAATACAACTTTCTCATCTTTTACGTATGTTATTAGCATATGCTATTGCATAGAATTGCGATAATATTGTGGTACTGACATATCTCCTGTCACTAATAGAGAGCAACAATGAAATGAAATTACCATTTAAAAAAACTGTAGAAAACTTTAGAACAAAAAGAAAAAGGAAGATGAAAGGCAGTGGTTGGCCATTCTATATGCATAAATTATCACCTAATAGACATTATCCTAATTAATGTAAATATAAGACTAAGATTTTCAAATGTGAGTTAGTGCTTGTGGTAAACCTGAGACTAGTTTTGAGGAAATACTGATCGCTCTTTCTGTGATTCCTATACACTTTTTAGCTGTTTTAAGTTAAACCTTGAAAACAAGGAATCACTTTTAGAAATGTCCTTTAATGCTTAATGTCTCAAAGCACAAGCAACAAAAAATTAGTCTATGGCCATTCTGAAACATTTTTTTAAAGTTTGAGTGATTCTAAGAAGCCTTTGCAGGTCAAACTATGATAAATGGACATATATCACATGGAAGGGAATATTGTTTCCAGAGTAAAACAATTATGCTGATGCTTATTTCTTTTTAAAGAGAGCATCACTGAAAAGCATGGTTCCTTTTTTCATGTGAGCACTCAGCCTCAGGACTCAAAGTTTGGTTCTTACAGATGATCACATTTTTTACAAATTGCTACTGCTGTACTGCTATCATTCCTGGCCTGTTTGGAGTTTTTTGTTTTGTTTTGTTTCATTTCAAACAAGTTACAAAGCTGGCTTAACTTCAGAGAGATTTTTCTTAATGGAATCCATTCCCCCCAGAAGGTGTTCTCTAACAAATGGGAAACATCACTAAATTTAACCCAAAGTCTGAGCAATGGAAAGCTACATAGATGATGTCAGACATTACAAATATTATTTGTACTTGCTAGTTTACTTCAAGGGAAATTATGAGAATGACATCATAATGATGACTGACTAATTTTTATTAGTGTTTTCTCTCTGAAACTCTAGCCTTAGAGTTACAAAGAAAAACAGCTTTTAAATTCTGTACCTGTTATTCTTTTCTAACACTTTGTGATTTTCTTATTTGTAAAAGATATTAATACTTAAAACTACCATAGATGCTATCAGCATTTATTCTAGTCATTTGACATGTCAAATATTTTTTGTCCAAAAGAAAAAAAAAAAAAAAAGTATTCTTTAATGCTCATAAAAGATAGGAAATGATCACATCTTCTTTTAAATTAATTGCTGCTTGGGTTGGCCCATGAACCTATAAACTCTGCTGGAACAGTTGTAGCCAAATTTCTTTACAACAGTTTCTTACTATGGAAATGAATTATGCTGATGAAAGGGTGATGACCAGCTTAGGAATAGCGATATGTTTCTTCAGTCAGCAAAGGCAAATCACAAGGTACCACAACTTTAGAAACATCCAGAATCTGCAGAACCAGTATAACTCTGTTTTACAGCAAAAAACGCAGTAATCCAGTGTTGCACAAGTACTTTCTGCAAAGGTCTATTGGGTAATTTTGCTGAGGACCTCTTACCGAGAAGTACTGTATGAGGTCCAGCTGTGAAGGGCCGCTCAGGCATTGTACGGGATCTTCAGAGCTGGAGATAGCAGTAGCCAAGGAGACCAAGAGAACGGTATCTCCCACAGCAAGGCAAGAAACATTTTTCAAGCCCAGACAACGGGCATCCCTACAGGAATACTGTGAGAGTCATCAAGGGACTAGATATGACGATTCAAGTCAGTAGAGACTCCGTAACTAAAACTTGGTGGGTGGTACAGCAACCCAAAGGCTATCTCTTGTGGAGAATTCCCCTCCCTATTTTTAGGAATTTACCACCACCAGACTAAAGAACCTAAGTTCTTTACTGAGGACAAGACTAGGCCACAATACCAGGTAGAGACAAATCTCCATGACCATATTAGTGTCTTTCTCCAAATGCTATTGTACTGTGTTTACATTTGACCTCAAAGGCAATGGAATTACCAAAGTGCTTATGGTTGAGCATGTTCATAGATGTTTCATGTACTAGGACTTTTGTTTATCTATGAAGACTTGTTTTCATGAGAAATGAATATTTATGGTGTCAAAGTGCTTACACACATTAGGGTACTTAAGTACTGTGCCCTAATGGAGCCTTTGAATTAATGCATTATTTTAATATGCAAAGTTCAGAATTTAGAATCAATAATCGCTGCCAGACCTGCGTATACGGCTCCGACTCCTGGCGTAAAATGATACATTTGCAGTCACAACTCCCACATAAATATACATAAGTATATGGGTTAAGAGTGCAAAGGCAATGTTGAAAATGTGACTCCTATGGCTGAGTTCAAACCCTACTGGTAAAGCAGCTCTAGTGATGTGAGAAATTACCCCCTCTCAGTCGTCTTTGTCGTTCTCTTGCCTCAGCTAAGGCTGAGTAACTGTGTAACTGCTCCCATTTCATTTCAGTGCAAAGCAAATAAAGTTCAGCAAATAACTAAGGGGTGGTACCTTCATACAGAGCTACAAATTTTTACTTCCAGAGAATCCAACAACATCTTGGGTAAACGATATGTATTTGAGTTCAAAGATATTCCGAAACAAGAGGTCTAGATAGTATCAATGGCATCATTCATCTCAACACTGAAATAATGTTAGTTCTGAGACTTACTTGCAGAGCTCTTTAAAAGAGTTACACCACCATGCAGTGGGCCTATGGGACAAAGAATGCTCCCCTAATCAACCCCATTTGCAAATAATTTTCAGGATAAAAATGAACAAATGATCTGTAATAGATAATAAACAGCTAATCATTACATCACACATACCACATCAATTAATACAGATACATTTATTAAACCTCTTTTATATGTGACATATTAGAGCATTCTATTTTATCAAGGATTCAAAGGGATTAGAGTTTAATTTGTTATTTTAGTATGCTATACCTTTAAATTGTTGACATATAAGTTGTATAAATAGAAACACTATAAATCTCTTAAAAAATGTACCATAAATTTTTTATGTATGACCTTTAAGTAACAGCAGTCTGTTGCATAACTCTGCAGGGGAAGTCACATGGTGGAAACCTCATATTTCCTTAAATTTATGGTTGTTTCTTGGTGGTCTAAAAGACTTTTTTTTTTTTTTTTTAAAGTTCCCTTTCAAAGTCGTAATCTTAGTAAATTGTTTAATGTTTGGTCTAATGCAGGTCAATGTAAGTTCTTATTTAGATTTATAATAGGAAATATATAATGTCAGATACCAATGAAGCCTGGCTAATAAAGTCAAGGATACCAGTGTTATGTTTCATTATAATGATGTGAAGATAATGCCTTTAGCTGCATAACCACCACATTAGCTACAGACCATAAAAAAATCTTTATGAAATCTCAGGGTCAAATTCATTAAGAGAAAAGTCTCCATTTTTTTCAGTATTTTTTCCCCCTCAATCAGAAGCATTTTTGATTGATAAATTCCCTCATCACCATTGTATCAGATCTCGTTTACTGAGACCAAAAGTCATGTAAACTCTGAAGTGGAGAGAATCAGCTGCCTCATGGTATCCTGTTTTGCACTAGAAAAAAGAAAATCAGTGGTGTTTGGGCACATGCCTAAATACTTGCTGAATTAGGCCCTTATGAAACAAAATTTTATATCAAGGTAATTATGATTGCCATTGCTTAGAGAAAATTTTACTCTTTTCAACTCCAAAGGAGTTTGGTTTATACTCAGAACAGTGTTATCGGCATCAACAGAAGAGGTCTGCTTCAAGTTAAAACATGCAAGTGAATACAAGTTGCGTGAACAAGAAGAAATTATTAGTGGTTTTCCACCTCCACCGAAATCCTCAGGATTCAAAACAGGAATTTACAACGCTTGGCAGAATAAAAATTAAACCCCACTCAGAAATGTCAATATTTAAAATACGTAGTACAACCATAATTTAATGAGTTCTTTAAAAAACACAGGCACATACATGAAATGCACATTTTCCAAAACCCTTTTTCCCCAACATTGGAGTCGAATGCTGTAGGTATAACAATATTAACTTATTCTATACTGTAAAATAAATTCTTTTAGGTAGTTCAAACACCATTTATTTAAGCCTTAAGATATGCAAATCAAGCATGTGTGCACTGTGTATATCCACTCGTTCTGCATTTGTGACTAGAAAAAATAATTAAATTTGATGAGAATTTAAACTACAGGGACAAGGAAATCTGTGTTCACCGAAATGCTCGATGCATGTGTATGTTTATATGTGTATGTAGTGAGTATACACATAACACATAAGCATAAACAGCTTGGAAAATTCAAGCCTTGCACAGTCATAAATTCTCACCTGAAAGGCAGATGTGCACGTTCCACAGTAGATGCAAATGACAGCAATACTTCGCGTACAGCCTCGCAAAGGATGAACTAATATAACGCAATTCTATAATGAAGCTGAAAGAAGTACTAATAATTCATTTTCAAAGAGCGAGGAATAGATTTACCATCAAGTCATATATTCATTGTCTATTAGCTAGAAAGAACAGAACTCAACCCTGATGATCTGCTCAAAGTTGCAGTTGCAACGGACTGCTGTTCATACCGCTAGCCTGCCTGCTTCTTCAGATAGCCCGTGTCAACCTGAATGTAATCCATCAATCAAAGACAGGCGATGGTGTGCCATTAGCGTATTGATAATATTTGATTCAATAGACTTTGATCATCCTGTGCAAAGATCTCAGGTGCTATGCATGTTCAATGCGTACTAAAAAAGACTGGAAAATAAAAGAATCAAAATGGCCACTGTAATTTTCCATCTTTTTTTGCATTGTGCCTTCTGGGTATGCACTAAAACAATTAATACATGTTGAATAAATGTCTCCAGCAGTGTTTATCAGTGATAAGAATAATCGTGTTCAGGTATGTCAAAAATATGCTGAAAAACAAATGAAGACCAAGATACAATAACAGACAGTTTATTGTCATCGTATGAGCATTGCTCAGTTAAGGAACAGGTAATTTGTATAATGAGTGTCTTTGAACCTGGAACAGGGTTAATCCAGGATCTTGACAGACATGAAAGACTAGCAGACCTTTTATCCTCTCAATAATTTTCTTTAAAAAGAGCATTTAGAGCCTGAACTTAGAGAAAGGACAATAGTACTGAAGGCTAGTCTGGAGAAGAAGTCGAATGTGCACCAAAAAGAGAGCTTGGAACTTTTTCCTGTCCACGCAAGGCATTCATTAGCCTCACAAATAACAGAAAAATCAGCACTGCTGGGGCTTTCACAAGTAGATGAGGGTGTCAAGGGAGAGGCAAAAATCCATCCCACAGGCAGCGAGTCTCAGGAACCTCAGAATGCTGGCAATGGCTTCGTTAGAAACCAGAGAGCCTTCCTATGCCAAGAACAGACACTAAAATCTCAGACAGTTAATGCAAGAACAGGATAGAGAGGAGTGAGAATATTCTGAGATTTTGAAAACATACTCTTACCAAGTGTGGACTGAAAAGTTCTCAGGAAGGGCCAAATGAAATATTCCATCTCAGTGTTGACATTCTTTTAACTAAAACTAATTTCTAAACTGAAAACAACTCACTGAAATAATCCAAATTCCCAATTTTACAAATATTAGAACTGGATGTTTCAACAATTTCAAAACTATTTTACTTTTTTTCCCAAAATACAACACGTGTCACAAGCAAACCTCCCTTTCTATCTGGGAACGCAGTGGCTTAGACAAATCAGCATTTTCAAATACTACCTTTATTCAGAAAGCTCCCGGCCATTTGTACCGAAGACATTTTTCATAGTAATTTACTGGTTGTCTTAGGACAAATGAATTCTGAAGTTGTAAGTCTGCATCAACTATTGACGCACACAAACATATTCCTCTAATTATTCCATGTGCATGCAATGCCTCACCCTATTTCATTTTTATAACTGTGCCTGCTTTACGCATTCCTTCTTTGCAATGTCCAAAACTATCTTTGCATTCTCAACAAGAAACATATTTCTCATTCACACATCTTGGGCCAAACCCAGATGGTATTAGTTTCCTACAAGGGTATTTCCTGTATGTCTGAATTGTCAACACGGCTGTGGATTGCCATCATTCTCCTCTTATATACAGATTCTAGTCATGAAGAGCAAACCGTATATCCTCTACCACCCTGGTTTTTCCACTTGGCATGTTTCATAAAAATATGCATGTCTCTCTTCAAATTATTAATATTTTTTCACTATTTTAGTTGAGAGGTAAAGACGAGATCAAGCACAAAAATGCTCGGTTATTTTAGCTTCCTCTGGTGTTTGCAAAACGTCTGTGGAAAAATCTGGATTTCTCTGGATTTATTTACTCCTTATTTTCAGGTAGCTGGCAAATTACCTATATTTTTTAAGACGTACTGAAAGAACTCAAATTATTTGATTACTCGAGTCAGTATTTGAAATCCAAGCTGTTGCTTAACTGCAGCAGCGCAGAGAAGTTGCACGCTAGCCTTTCTGCCCTCGGGCTGCGCAGCTCCTCAGGCACCGTCAGGCTGAAGGGACTGGCAAAGTACCAGTGAGAAAAATGCTTGGGCAGTACCAGAGAAGTCAAACACTTTTTTCTTCCCAGCTCCCATCCAGTGCTTTTTCAGAAATGTGAGGGTGCTGGTGCTTAAATGTATTTCTGACCCAGGTACAAAACAAGATGCACATGCACGGTTTTTGTGAAAAAAATGCAATAGTAGCATTTTCTGTTTTTTCTAGCTGCCTTTGTATCAGGACGCCAACAAGTGCAGTCCTTATATTTCAAACAGTTTGATTTTGGATAACAAATACACTTCCAATGCTCATGCTCACATGTGGAAGCTTAAAACTCAGTAGCAGATGCTGGACCTCTAAACTGATTTTTTGTTTGCATTTGTGCCAATAAGACAAGAGTGTTTACTGTTCGGAACAGTTGAATGGACAAAGAACGTAGGTATAAACATTTTAAAATTGGAGTAAATAGACATAACATAGTTGTCTAGCCTTCATCCAGTATATCTGTTGTATGTCTACTCATAAAATGTTGAAGAATACTTACAGAGCTTCTAAGAATACAGATTCTGATTTTGCCTATTACGTTTAGGCTAATCATCTACTGAGAAAACCAGCAACATATGCAACCAGCATTTGCTTTGAAGATATGACACATCATTATCAAAACTATACTGAATGCTGATGCTAAATATAGGCTGAAATATGCCTCTCCGTGCATACAGATTTCAGAGTCCGAAAGTTCTTCGGATATTAGGGAACAGAACAGCATTTGCTTTATCTCTAGAATTTGCACACACATTCTTTGGCAACTGAAAATGGTGACGTGCTCCCATCTTTCGGTGCCTACAGGCAAGGCTCACGCTCTGCATGGCGGCTCTGCCTTCAGGAGGGAATCCCAGACAAGGTGAGAGGTGGAACATAAGCAGCAGTTACAGTGAACCCTTCCTAGGCTTCCTGTCTCTGCCCTGTGTTTTTACGTCACCTGAACTTCTCTCCTTCAAATTGTCTCCTACTCCCCTACCAAAAACACCATTCAGATAATATGATTTTCCAGCTTCTTCAAATAAGAAGAAAAAGCGAGATATCTTGCAGAAAACACTTTACAACCTTTGCTAAGTACATTCAGAGCCTTAATGACTGAAGCTAGAAATCTGCTAAAGAAATAACCTTCAGTGAAGAAGAGTACCTTTATATTTTACAGTGAAGATTAGCATCGTTTTGATAAGCCACTGAACTCAGTCTTCTCTTAAAACAGCGACAGAGCCAGGCTCGTAAGGCCCACAGTTTAATCTAGGTTATGTTGCAAACATGAATGATTACCATAGTAATGCTTGGGGAAGAAATACAAATGGTGAGGACTGAATGAAGCGCCTCTAGTCCTTTATTACCCTCTGGCAAAAGCTATCCTGTTTAAGGTGTGCATGGTTTTGGGTTTTTTGGGGGTTTTTTTGGTTTTTTGTTTTTTGGTTTTTTTTTTCTCAAGATGCAGACTGCTAGCAGCCTACTTTTAGCACTTGCTGAGCAAGTTTTAATATCCATTAGCATACAGACAACAGCAAAGACATGGGGACCAATCTAAGTGGAAATCTGTAGCTTTTTTCCTTCAAGCTGGATGTGGTTTGCTGCTCTCTCCCCCTGCCCCACAATATTTAAATACATAGCTCATGTGAATGTAACATTCCCCTCGCAACCAGAAAAAGCAAGTATCTCCTTAATAGACAACAGTTCACTACTGAGAGCCAAAGGAGAAAGGCAGAATTGTGGGTAAGAGAGAGTAATGTCATCAGGGCATCTTTCCATTTGCATCTCTCTTTTTTGAAACTAGTTATTTTTTAATGCCTACAATTAGACAGATCAACATTTCTGGTTTTAATTTAATGCAGAGAGTATGATAATTACTGTTATTCTGTTCTGAATTATATCCCTAAATTTCCATATAAAGTGGTCACGGTAAAACAGCATGAATTTGTTTTCAATTATCGGAGTATAGAATTTGTTGTAGGTTGGTTCATTTTACATAAGCACTGTCAAATTTGCTATGTGTCACCATACATCCTCTTTCTTTTTTTTCCCTCTCTCAGCACAAAAAAAGTCTTACAGCTCATTTTAAAGTGCTGTAGACTTTTTTTTTATGGACATTTATGAAAAGTCTTAATTTAGCAGCCCAGGGAGATCTTTGCACCATAGTAAGATTTTTATTTTTCCATAGCATATTTTTATCTTTAGCAATAACAAAAGCAGCAGTGATTGGCTGAAAGGTCATGCCATATAAAAGCAACTTATATATTCAATTATAATTCTTCTGACAACTCTCTGCCATTAGATCTGTATTTTAACCAAAAAGAAAAACTTCATGAAACATGCTACTGAAAAATAAAGATAAGTGTTATATACATAGTCAAGGAACGAGAGCATGAGAAAGCCAGAATTAGCTGTCTGAGAAGACCACAGTCAAATTAGAGCATTGGTAGAACAGTAAATCACTAATAAGATTAATTTGTATTGTTTGTGTGTTTACAGAAAAATAATGTTAGATAGCATTAAAATAGGGTCTAAGTTAAAAAAAAAATCATTCTTGATTGGAAGAGGTAAAGTCATGGTTTTGGTGAATGAAAACGGGATTATTAGTCTCTTGTCATCATGTTGTGCATTTGTGAATGTTAATGTAATGTAGTCTGTTCTCTTTGGGGTATCATCTGAGCCAATTTTATTGGACTGCCCATTGAGAGATTGAGAGAGAGTTGTAAAATTTGCCTTTATCACAGAAATGGCATGGAAAGGTGAGTAAAGCTTAAAAGCAAGAGAAAGTAGGAGAAAAAATACAAAGGTCATCAAGTCTATTCTCCCTATTAATGAAGGATTTTCATGGTCAGTAAATTTCCTAGCACTTACTGCATTCTCATTCCCTTGAAGGAAGCTTTCCTGCTTTCCTAGAAGGCTAATTCTACAACACAATAGACCTCAAACGGATGCAGCTGAAAAGCTGTCAGCAGAAGACAGTCTGTAGTGGAAGAATGCTGAAGAGGAAAAGTGTAGGAGAGCAGATATGCGAAATAAATAAATAAATAAAACCCAGAAAGTGGAGGTGTGCCAGGGAAATAAGAAGGAGCATGCTTATTTTTTACCTTCCCTTAGTGGCCTCCGCCGGTGAACCACTCACTGAATTGCTGGTGGAATGTAAAGCTTCCTTGAAAATAAATCCAGCTGGGGACAGAGGTGGAATCACCACCTGTGTTCCCAGAGGATGAATGCTGCTTACAGCTCAAGAGGCCTCTGTGGTGCAGGAAAGTGTGTAATTCACACCTTCTTGAGCCAGCTTTACTGAATGCAATAATCATCTGGTCTTTATTTGAATCTCCCTCTTCCGGGACTGATTTCCACTGTCTTCTGTTATTCCAATTCTCCTAAAGTAGTGCAGTACATAAAGTTTCTCCGTCCAGATGCAGACCTCACATGGGCTCATGGCCACCTCCTTGCAAGCACACTCGCAGTCCTATGTCACTCTGCCCAAAACCTCTCAATTATTGGCTGGCTCTTGGCAGTCTTAAAGCTTTTAGCTGCTTCTAACCAATAATTGGGAGAGTTGTCACAGCAGGATTCATGTCTTTCTAGAAGAGTGTGAAGGAGGCAAGCTGTGGGTTTGTGTTGGGCTGGTATCTGCATTTATAAGTTTCATATACTTTCTTTAGGGACGGGAAGAAAGAATTGTATTATCAGGGGACGAGGATTGTCATTTGGATTAAACTAAAGACTTGCCCAGCAGAACAGCAAAATCTGGAGTTGAGGAATTAAAAAAATAAGTACAGAGGACTAGGACTAGAAGTGAAAGGTCCTGCATTTAGTGACTGGTATCTTCAAAGGACTGTGAAGGTAAGGAAAAGAAAAAATGATCGAGGCCATGTCAAAATGTTGTCTTTGCTGCACCAGAAGTCAGAAGAAAAAAAGAATTAGGTTTTAAGTTCCAGTGCTATCTTTAGATCTCAAACCATTTTTATTTATTTCTGTTCAAGCTATGGCCACTCCGGTGTTCTCTTGCTGGAAAACTATGCTGCATAATAAATATGCGTGTGTAATTCCTGTGAATAGGTACTCTGACTTTTTGCCAAGTGCAGAGAAGCCCCATTCAAAATCCAAGCAGAACTGGTCTTATGAATCACCTTCTTACCTAGTACCTTTTGATAGGTCTGACTTTTGGACCCACTGGGCACTAAAGGAGTGGGTCGTCAGTACTTTATTGTGAGTTCAGTTGTTCTGTAAAAAACTGAGCATTTAAATATCACTGCAAACATCAGAGCAGACAACTTTGTGATAGGTGCACTTTGGCCACCACTGATTTTCAGCCAAATCCTGCCCTGCACCTAATTGAACAAAAAACACCCCTAACTTCAGTAGGATTTGTGCTTAAATTCCAAGTAAGAGTATGGCCCTCTAAGTATTTTTCCTGTATAAATTTAATTGTAAAGCATTCCTGTATCTGAAGGTACTTTTAAGTGAAGTATTGAAATAGTGCATTTGTTAAAATCAGTAAAAAATGCTGAAATTGTTTAAAAAAATCCTTAGATACCTGCAAAGCCCTTTATAAATGAGAAAAAAAATTGAAGCTTTGCGGCACAACAGCAAAAAGGAAATGCTTTGGAGATAGGGTCTAGTATGCATGCTATACTGAGCCATGACATCAGTGTAATTATTTTTCCCTAAGGTAAGTGTCTTATGTTACAAATTCTTCCCTTGCCAGAGGCCTCAGGCCCCACAGATGTTCAGATAGCAAAGCACTTCTCTCAACACCCAAGAGGTCTATAGGAGCTCTGTTCCTATACCATAGCTACAGCCCAATCAATTTCTGGTTTTCTCATCCTGTATTTCTTGTCCCCTTTCACCTGTCAGAGACACTTCCCCCTTGTGTTTCTCCAAATAGTCGATGCAGCTCTGAAAGGCAAGGTGTGCCCTCGCAGCAGACCTTTTGCTGGTTTCTACTTCTGCTGTAGTCAAGTTTCTATCCTGTGCTGGGGCCAAATTTCCAAAACATGTCGATTGAGCAAACACTTCCCGCTGAGAAAAATACCTGACATTGATCTTCAGCCCTACAGTAAGATCCGGTAAAGGAAGGTTCAAATAAGCAAAGATTCTTTTGGGATCTCCTAATTAGAAATCCCTTTCTGAAGAGTTCATATGGTACTGCCTGAGAAGAGATTTTTGATGTTCCATGACCCCTTCCCCCATGTTTTTTACAAATAAAACTCCTTAAGATCAAACACAAGGTAATGCATATTAGTTATGGTGTTTATTACATAGGAAATAAACTAAATTAAGGGTGATCATACTACCTCAACAAGTTACCCAGCATTTGCTCTATAATAATAGATAAAACCAAATGATATAAAGACATTACATTTGAGTTAATATTTTAAGTCACAAATGACCGTTGAATATATGTATTTTAAGCACAACCCCTTTTTAAAAAAGGTTGCTACTCATTTCCAATGTGAAAGTGGGATTGTCCAGATGAAAAAGCTGTTAAATATAAATCCCACTATTTTATATAAGTGAGTGAATTGTGAAATCAATTTTAAAGGAAAACTTGGAATCTGCTACCTATATTGTTTACTATTAAGCCACACAGAGTAATGGAAATAAATGGTCATGTCTGGTTTTGCTTACTAAAATTAATTACTATTAAGGTTACCTAATTAAGGGTCATGCTTACAATATGATCTATTTTAAATGAAATAGTTAACAATACCAGTTAAGGCATTCCCATGTATTTCTCTATATTTACTACAGGAAATAATACATATATTGACGTAATGAAATGGCAGCATGTCTTAAAAATAACTGCAGCATATGTTTCTGTATTATAGAAAAAGTATAATATCTTAATAATACAATAACACTTCTGTATATAATATCAGAGATATACCAGAGTACATTTGGAAATACATAGATTGAAAGTAGAGCCCACTTCTAAGGAGTGCTTACGTGAAAATAGCACCTTTCTATAAAAATCCAGTATTCACGTGCAATAATTACTTCTCTTAGTGTTAGCTGTGCAGTTCTTTCAGATTTTTACAATTATGAATATATTATAACAGAAATTACAATGCAAAAAGAAATATTAAAAATATGCTTCAGTTGAGAACACTTACTGGCGTAATATACTTTTAGAACTGACATAATGTACCTAACCAACCATTTAAAAATTAAAAGTAAAGAAACACTTTGTTTAATGCATACAATTCATCTTTACTTGGCTTTGTACTGGCTTAAGATAATATAATTCTGATTAAATTATTTTCATGCTTGTGGTCCTAAACTAGACCAAACTGCTTTTTAAAGGAATGTTTTTCCTTTCACAGAACTCCTTAGCTGAAGCTTGTAATCTGGCCCAAGGAAAATTACTTTTGAGACAAGTGTAGTATTGGTGCAAAGCACGCGACTACTGCGAGTAGAAGATAGGAGCATTCAAGCTAAAGAGCTTGGAAGACATTGGAAGCGTGAACTTCCAGGTTTAGTTACGATAGAGATTTCATGTTGGCCCCAGCCCACAGCGTGTTTAGGTAATTAACGCTCATTTCAGCCAACCATCGTTCTTTGTCTTCAACAGACATCCCAATGGAATACAAAGATTTGTCTCATTCTTCTTGCCCTCCCTTATACAAGTGACAAATGTTACTGGTTATTCCATCAAATTGTGTAGTGTAGAATCTCATACAAGCTACTATGTCATCTACAGTTTGTTGGTGCTGGTTTCATCTAAGGGGAAACTTAAGAAGAAAAGGATGTCAAGAAGTTATTAAGCTGCCAAGAGAAAGATATAGATATTTGACACATGGTATCTACAAGACAAGACTAGAAAGCTTGGGATGCTGGTTTCACAGTAGACATGAGAAGTCCGTTGATAAAAAATAAAAGCGAGGATTATTCTGTAGGGAAAATCTGAAATTTTGAAATTTGGTACATAGTTATCCAGTTTGACAGTACCAAAATGACCGCTCGTAAGGGATTTTACTGGATATCTCTCAATTTACCCCACAACATAAGAGACACAACACTACAGAAAACTATATACTTGCTGGCACCATAGAGATCATTTCAAAAGCTATGGAAGTTGTGGCAGTGATTTAATTGGAAACAACAGGTTTGCCGGTTAGTGATAAAGCTGAAAGTACACATGAACAATTGTTTTCCAAAACCAGAGAAAATAAGTATGGAAAAACTCAGCTGGATTTCTAGTTGACCATAAGCCAACTAATGGCTTAATGCTGCACTGATTTCAGTATCTTAGAGGGATATTTCCAAAGTTTTTATTAAATGCAAGAGTAAATAGACTTTTTAGAACATAGTAGGTCTGGCTCACTTTGAAAAACAGAAAGCAGCGTGACTTTTCAGGAAGCAATAGATACATTCTACAAAGAAAGTAATATATTGCAGTCTAATAGAATCATGCAAGACAGCAATTAGTAGAAATATTGGCCTGATCCTATGAATACAACTTGCCCTACTTACTACCTTTCAGGTCCTGTGTTTCATTCATTTGTCAAATTCTTGCTTCATGTGTGCTTCTTTAAAAGCTCTTAATTTAATTTTCACCTGTTTATGCTTTCAACAACTTCACTTTCACACTGAGCCTGCTCCCATGACATCAAGTGCTAAATAAAATCTTCAGCTTAGTAACAGAAAGATCTTTTCTTATTAATACTTTCAATAACTCACCTTGAATGGCAGGCCTAGTGTGACTCATTGACATTCCTGGGCCCTTAAATGAGTTGAACTCATCTCTCAGGAGAAGAAATAGGACTGTCTTTGTCTGGGCACAACAGATAGCATCATTCATCAGGAATCTCTGAAATATGCCTTGCTGTTCCCAAAGCAACTGATTTGTCTCCCTTTGCTTCAGACTTTATCAGAGCAACTTGGTCAAAAGTCTTAGAAACTCACACAATAATATCTACAATCAGTTCAGACTCAGCTGCAGGGTTATTTTTGGCTCGTAAAGGAGAAAGAGCTAGATTACCAGTCCCTTCATCCATGATGACTGCAACTGATTTGGCAGCTCTAACTAGACTTTCAAAACTAACCTCTCTGATAACCCCCTGAAACGAAATTTTCCTAGCAAACAAACTAGCAAATTTTGGCTGCCTCTACATCAGCAGGACCCAGATTTCATTGTACACATCTCTGTGTGCGGAAATCTCTTGACCTATTTACATCTCCTTTTCTGACTCAGGTTTCTCTTTGGTGGCCGTGATTAAAAAGGAAGTACGGCAATCATGTTGAATTAAAATAAATGAAAGCTGTGCGCTTTCCCAATTAGGCTTTTTGTGGGATGTCTTTCAACAGGAAGACAGGCCCATCCATCACTCTGAATTGCAAATACATTTTAAAAGCTTCATTCTCTCTTATAATTTAAAATTTCATAATTAGTTATCATGGGTGTGGTTAGAGTTGCAAAACATTGTCTCCTTACGGGTGCAGAGCTGGAGCACTTGAATCTACAACAGAGTCACTAGTTTGAAAAGCTGGCAAACCCCGAGTTAAACTCCGAAACAACTATCAGCTTGTGAATAATCACCTATATGGATTGAATTTGAATTGTTAATTATGTACTCTGTTTATTTTTATGCCTCAGCTTCCCTCCCCTGTTTTACCTCAAGAGCAACAAATGACTCTAAGTTTTATTCTTCATTTATACAAATACAATTTTAGGCATAGTAATATTACATACATTTTTAGAAGCCAAAGAGAAAATTGCCTTCTATTTAAGTACACAGGGTATTTGCATTGCCACAGTACATTACATGGATTTGATGCTTAACATATAACTGTACTAATCTTTGTGGCAAACATAATAACAAAAGAAAGTTGTTCGGAGATTTTTCTATTTTTGTTTTAAAAAATAACAAAAACCTTTCCATTGAAGGACCACATGTAAAAACTACGGTTTCTCTGCACAGAGACCAAGGCTGCTTATTACCTACAGTATACTGGCTATGATGAACAGACCACCATAGTTGTGACAACTGATGTTGCTGCCTCCAGGGTAAAACAAAGGTTTACATATTACACAAGCAATTTAACTGTTTTCTAAACATATTGCCAAGACAGTGGGAGTTGGCAGCCAGCACTGTGTTTTAGGTTTTGGATACTTGGATTAGAAGTGACTGCTGATTATAGACCTTTTTATTTGTCTTCTACGAATTACAAGCAACCTAGTAACCCAGCAAAGAATCCTTCGCAGCACTTAAACTTGTCTTCATGGCTTCCCAAAGATTACATACACAAATCACTCCACAAAAGTGGCGTAAGAGACTTGTGCATAGATAACTACATAAGACAATTGTGTTCTAACTCAGAGTTCCCCAAAGTGAAATGTTTTATAATCCTTTTTGTGCAGTAGTCAGGAAAGAAATAAAAGAGTTTGGGCAAAGATTATCCACAAGAAAGAAACTTTTTTTTTTTTGGGGTTCCAGCTGAAACACAATAAAGAACATAATTAACTTCACAATTCTTTGTGTTTTTCATTTGACTGCAGGGAGGAGATGAAAGAGGACTGTTAAGCCTTGCATTCCATCCCAATTACAAGAAAAATGGAAAGCTGTATGTGTCTTATACCACCAACCAAGAACGGTGGGCTATTGGACCTCATGACCACATCCTTAGGGTCGTAGAATACACAGTATCCAGGTATCAGCGGAAGTCTAAAATTCACAAATTCTGTATTTCTCAGCAACCTTTTCATTTTAGTATTTCCCATTTCTAAAATGAACTATCAGATTTACAATGTGTATGCTTGGGCACTTGCAGAAAACTTATTGCTGATTTTATTTCAAACAGTAGTTTTGGAATGCTAGTAAGTACACTGTTTTATTCTTTTTAAGACTTTTTTAGTTATTCTGTCATTTTTTAATTATACTTATTTCCTACTTATTGAGTATAGACAGGAAAATATTTTTTTGTGAATGCTGGAAAATTGAAATTTCTCAGAAATAATTATTTGACATTTTTCCACCAAGTTACAACATCTTAATATATAATATTAGTATCTTAAAGTACAATTTGAATGACTCAAGTTTATTTTTAGAAAGAAGAACAATGATAATGAACTGTGCAAACTGTGTTCATATCTTTATATTGCAGGAAAAATCCACACCAAGTTGATATGAGAACAGCAAGAGTGTTTTTAGAAGTAGCAGAACTACATCGAAAACACCTAGGAGGACAGCTTCTGTTTGGCCCAGATGGTTTCCTATACATTTTTCTTGGAGATGGCATGATCACTCTAGATGACATGGAGGAGATGGATGGTTTGAGGTACATAAACTACCAATGGATTGACTTCTACTTTTGTCTTCTGGCTTTGCACAGTATTTGGGGTCAGAATCAAAAGTGATCAGCAGTTGCAAGGACAAATCTTACTCCCCCTTCCCTTACTACATAATCCCACTATTTTCAGTGCCTGGGTTTAGGAAACTGCTGATTTTCAGAACAGTCTTACTGCTTAAATACATCTTCTTGTAGTTGTGTGCTGTCAAACTATTTAAATATAGGAGCCCTCACCAGTAGATGCAATTGTATTTAAGCACAGGTTAGACTTGTGTTTTCCAAACTATTATTCTATGAACAAGACAACTTTATTGAGCAAACATTCTAAAAAAGTGTCTACAAGCACATATTAGAGTCAATAACAACACCATATCACTTAGGAAAATGTCTAAAGAACATAGGAAGCAATCCTACTTTAGTTCTACCTATGCAATTTTCTCAACCTGCTTTTTCCCTCATTTCATTATGCTCTGTTATAGTTGCAACATTTGCCTTAATTTAGAGAAAGTGTGGACTGAGCCTTTACAGACCTGAAAGAAGTTGCTATGCTCAAAGGCCTCTTTGGCTCAGCAGAATAGCAGGTGCTCCTGCCCCTTGCAGTGAGGTTATACTTAAATCAAGAGCAGAGAGCACTTCTAACACTTGATTAATGTAAAACAAGGGGAGACTGAAACAGATTCATGATGAAGACAGACAGAAAGGAATCAATTTCAATATCACATCTCTTCTTGTTTGTAAAAAGAGTTTTGATGCTCTTCTACTTCTATGTTCTTGTCCTCCTCCCTTCCTCCATCACAATCATCAATGTAAGGCAAAACATTTTACCCTGTCCTGTTTCATGTAACAAGAAAGCTCTGATTCTTTACTGAAAATATCAACATCTCCATTCAACCAATACAATTATTTTCTTTTTTTAAAAAAAATTAATGTATAATTAATCTTTGGATTGTACTGTGACTAGAAATCATTGAATTCAAGAGTAGGATTCAAAGTGTTAGCAAAAAGCAGTATGTAACTACATAGTGATTATATCTGTAGTTACTCTAGAGGAGACTCTAGAGTATAAATAAGTTAATAGCCTTATGTTTGAGGCTATAAAACAATGTTGATGTATGGAAAGTTGCTCTTATTATCAAGTTCCTTCCCAACAGCATGGTCAGAGGCGTTCTAATGGGCACATAACAAGGCAACATATCGGCCAAACCGAATCTTTGATAGGTTCTGCTACTATTCTTTGGGCTTGCATGTACCATGAAACCAATCTAGATGTGATTATTCAGTAAAGTGGGTGATTTATTTTGCTGGTTCACTGTGGTATTATATGAATTAAATCTACCAATAAAACACTTTTTAAGAACAATTATTTTATCCTCCAACTTTCTCAGTGATTTTACAGGTTCTGTATTGCGCCTCGACGTAAATACTGACCTGTGCAATGTCCCTTATTCCATACCACGGAGCAACCCACATTTTAATAGCACAAACCAACCTCCTGAGATTTTTGCACATGGACTCCACAATCCAGGCCGGTAAGTGAGCCACAATTAAACTCAATTAGTCTGGATGAGATACTGTTTTCAACCAGAAATCTTTTATACAGTCGGGTAACAAAATTTTAATAATGAAGGCACTCGTGAACTTTTTAAAACTTCCACTCCTCCACCTCCACACATATGTCACAGTTGGAAACAAATGTACGTTGGCAAAGGGGAAGGAGAAGAGAATGCACAACTATTACAAGTCAAGACTGAAATGACAGAAACAAAGTACAGTTTTTTTGTTTTTAATGAATAATAAAATTATTACCTTTATGAAAGAAGAGAACTTACAGCAGAGAGTGGGTAAAATACAGATGAGATGGGAATCTGAGAAATTAGAGCAGTAGAATCTTGATTGAGAAAAAAAGGCACATGGAAAACAAATGAGAACATCTGGTGATATCTAAACAATAACAATGAGGAGAACAACACTGTAACTAAACAACACATAATTCAGCAAATTAGGTGGGTGGTAGTACTGAAGTGACATTTAAAGTCATGGTTTGAAAAAATTCAGAAAGTCAAGTTGTTCAGATAAGGAGTTGATTCTTGGACTTTTTAACAGTCCAAAATTCCTACACCATATAAGTCAACTCATTTAGCTTGGTTTAAGCACTATTCATTTCAGGTGCTATTGAGCAGAGTACATTTTATCACCAGGAAAAAATAGTTTTATTTCACCTTGTATAAAAAATGGTGCATGGATGGCAAAGTTATATTAGCTCTTGTATACAAATCTGATGCACTTCTCGGATATTTTGGCTCAGTATGAAATAGGTTCTTCAAATGAGTAGGCACCACAAAAAAACCCAATGATCCTTCAAAGTGTGATGCTTCATACTATTGATACAGAATTATACATTATGAGCTCATCTATCTTGTGGATTTTCTTATATTTTTTTGTTTTACAGATGTGCTGTAGACCGCCACCCAACAGATGTAAACACCAATTTAACTATACTTTGCTCAGATTCGAATGGAAAGAACAGATCTTCAGCAAGAATCTTACAAATAATAAAGGGTAAAGACTATGGTAAGTTCCAGCCAGCGTCAAGCTGCTGGGAACAGTTGGTTTCTATGCCCATGGAATAATAAATAGAAAGCAGAAAAAAATAGATAAAAGACTGTACGGCCATGATAGGTAACTTACTGCATAGACAGGACAGGTAACCTACAAAAGGTAGAACTTAGGAAAAGTATGGTACAAGCAGATAAAAGATGCAAGAAAAGACAAAATTTATATGACTCAACTTTGTTCTTGTTGGTGTAGAATATCATGTAAATAAGATTTAAGAAATATGCCAGTTGCTACTCTGTCAAAGATCTCACTGTTGCTGCATATGACGGCTCATAAAGAAAAGATTTTGGAATATCAGGAAGTGATGAAAATGTATTCTTAACTATTCACAAATAACCTTTTAAGATACAGAATGGAAACCTCATGTAAAGTGCCTCCGATAATGCAAAAAGTGAGACAGACAACAACAGACCACAACCAAACAGGGAAATGACTGAGCTCTGTTTAAATGTTACTAAAAATGAAAAACTTAGAAAAATGCACTATGCTACTACTTCATAATAAACAACTAGTTTAGATTAGACGGGAAAAAGATAAACGTACTCAATTAGGGACTTAAAATTTTAAAGTGTTTCATCTGTTCTCTGAGTCAGTATGATTGTCAGGCACGATTTTAGTTTAATGTTTAACTCTGATACTCACTAAGATCACTTGCTAGGTCAGGTGAGCCAGGCGACAGTTACTCTGAGCTATCATCTACCTTGGTTGACCATTTAGCAGCTTGCAAATTCATGGTGGTAAAAGGTGATAAATGGCAAAGGTGTGTAAAGGCATCAAGAACTGGTCTATCTCCCGGAATGTAGTGTTTTCTGATTTTATTCACATCCCTAGTTCTCCCACCTGTACTTTACTTAAAAGGAAAGCAGCTGTGCTGGCTACTACAATAGTACACAATGGTGTAATGCAATTGTTCTACTTTTGTTATTGAATGTATTTTCTGTGTTCATTTTATAAAAGCCAAACCAAAGAATAATATTTGGTAAACCACTGCTCCAATGGAATTTTGACTGCATCTTTATTGCAGAGTAAACTAAGCAATATTGTGTCTATCCAGAAGAACTTGCCAATATTAATACTAGGCTGTGCGTCAATTGCTTCAGTAAAAAGAGCTCATCATCCTTTTCTTGCACATGAAATTTCAGCTCTTACTCTTGTAGAATAATCTGGGAAATTTGTTTATCAAAGACTTGCAGACAGCCCTCCAACTAAAAAAAAAAAATAGTTCCTATAAAAGAAAAAGATCTATTGGCTGTGGCTTTAATTTAAAATTATGCAGTTAGCATGTCAAGTTGAGCCTGCTTTTACCCTAAGCAGTATTGGATTGCATGAATAGGAACATCTACACTGAAACTTCCTTGAAGACATTATTTGATATGACTAAACTGCAGTTTTGTAAAAAAGGAAAAAAGTATGTGTAGGAACTGCAACTACAACAGCAGCATAAAATAAATTACCACAAGAAGCTACGGCCAGCAATGCTAGTGTTTTATGGGACGTAACACACACACCGTGTTTAAAACTGTGATTCTGAACGAGTTTCTCAAACCATTGAATCGGCTTTGAAAACAAGTTCTGCTGAAAATCACTGGAATTTCTGCTTTTAGATCCTGGAGGGACTTTACAGTGAAGTGGGTTTAATTATACTCCTGAAGTTCAAGAGATCCATTCCACAGACTGTATTGACACTTAAAAATTAATAGCAGTAATCACATCGACTTCAATGAAAGTCCAACCTAATCCTTATATAGTTTTATTCTCCCTCCCTGTGCATATGGAGGAAAGCAATTATAGCCTCGAAAGCAATTATAGCCTCTCCTATCTAAATGCCTAACCGCTTGTTTCACAACAGCCTTTATTATTTTCTGATTTTTTTAATGTTTCATTTCCAGCAACACATCTTGAATTTTGAGGAATGTTTAAATGGAATTAACCTCTTTTCTTGAAGTAGTAACATTTTCAGAAATGTGAATCAAAATATGAAACTGCATATGATCTAATGCTACGGTAGTTCCTTTTCAGAAAGTGAGCCTTCACTTTTAGAATTCAAACCATTCAGCAGTGGATCCTTGGTCGGTGGATTTGTCTATCGAGGCTGCCAGTCTGAAAGACTCTATGGAAGTTATGTATTTGGAGATCGCAATGGGTACGTTTCTTATAACTCACTCTTAAACAAAAATGCATATAAGATATATTTATTATTGAGCTTCCTGTATAAAGGAACACCAACAGTCTTGTATATTCTGTCACTTTGCCAATTTAGCGGTGTGACAATGCAGATTAAATTCTAGACTTGGAAATAAAATAGCACAGCATTCTAATGAATGGCAACAGATGTAACATATCTGGTCCTTGGAAAAAAGTACAAAGACACTCACATCACGGCACTCTTAAGATTTTAGTTCTACAAACACTTACATGTGTTATTTACATTATGATGGGAATAAATGTTAATCGTGGAACTGTTTCCCAAACAGGTCTAACTGGTAAGACATTGACAACTTTGGGGGCTTTATGGAAACATCACTGATGGAGCAAAATGAATGGTTTTTTAACGAATGGGCATAGTTTTCTCATGCCAAATAGCTCAGTATTCACAAATGGCTGTATAGCATAGCTTGAACCCAATTTTGCAATGTTTGAATGACAGGAAGGGAAATGCTGTGCTTTTTAAGCATCTGAAAAATAACAGGCAGGAAATCATAAGATGATGAACTGCACAGATGTATCTATGGAAGTGCTTGCAGCAACTGTTTACTTATTTATCTGGACAGTGAAAACTCTCTATTCAAAATGTAATATAACAATTTGCTTTATGTGTTTTTGAATATAGAAATTTTTTAACACTGCAACAGAGTCCTGCAACCAAACAGTGGCAAGAGAAACCCCTCTGTCTTGGCAACACTGGTTCATGTAGAGGTTTCTTTTCAGGCCCTGTCTTGGGATTTGGTGAAGACGAATTAGGTAAATAGAAAAAAAAAAAAAATGTTATTAAATCATAAGCCTTATCGGTAATGCTTGCTGAACTATTGAAAATTATAGTGAATGTTTAAAAAGAAGAAATCTAAAGGCTATCTTTCCTTTGCCAAAGCTGTCTACGCTGCTCTCAGCTACACCTTAGCAGCCTTGGAAGAAGAACTGAGAAGAGAATGGGTTGTTGGACGGGGCAAAGGTCCTTGCTGTCTCTCACACTCTGTGAACTGTGTCACTCACTATGACACAATGTGTCATATACTTGCTTTTATTCCCAACATTACAGACTTAAGGGGCAAAGATATTGCGTGAGCAGACCGATCCCCCTCTTCTCCCTTCCTCCCTAATTTTACTTTTTTTAACCAATTCTATACAATATGAAACAAAAAACGTTCATGATAAGGTATCTTTCACATTTTAGCATCAATCTGGGGAAAGTGCTTATTTAAATTTTCAAATAGCAATGATTCTGTTGTATATTTCAGTGATGAGTATTTCTTCTGAAGTTCTTTTAATCTTATCTTGCAAATACAGCTAGATCACAAAAGTCATGTATGTGACATCTTAGGAAAGGAGAACTAATTTATTGCATTGGTTTCTTTAACAGGTGAGATTTACATATTATCAAGCAGTAAAAGCATGACACAGCCTCACAGCGGAAAACTCTACAAGATCATCGACCCAAAAAGGTAAGCATTGCTTTTCTCGCTAAGATCAGCCTTTCCTTCAGCAGGTTAAAAAACAAAAGGTAAATGTGGTTCTTTCCATGTAGTTGAATTATCCCACACTGACATTCGATAAGAAGGGAAATTCTCAGAGCAGGGGGCTTCCTAAAAGCAAACGTACCACCAGCAGCAAGCAGAATAGATTCACTAAAAGTAATCACCGTCTCAGTGAATGTCAGAACAACAGAGGTGTAACCAACACTAACTTCTGGAGATTTTTACTCTTCGACATTATGCTAAATGCTGCCCACTTTCCCACCTAGATTCACATTCTTCGCATGTTTTCATAGAAGTGCAGGCATATTTAATGTGGAACCATATGGACCAGTATGGGTAAAAGATGCTCCTAGTAGTTCTGAAGCCGAATGACTTGTAGGTACCACAGAGGTTACGCGGCATCAATGGAAGGCAGATGCTGGAATTCTCCCCAGTGCTACTGCTTCCTTACCTGCCACTGCAGTGGGACAGTGCACAACGGGAGCTGGCTCAAAAGGTTAGTACTGGCTGACAATACCTGCTCTGTATACTGAAAAGCTACTATAGACAATAATTTGACAGTACTAGCTAGCAGATAAGCCATCCCCAGTCAGTTCCAGTCTCACTTCCTCAATTTCAGTTTTGCCGTAATCTCTGAGGGACAAATTCTGTCTTTCCCAAACATCTCTCCTGTTGTACAGGAGATACCACCAATGGAGAAAAATACAGAGGACCGAATCCTCAGTGGGTGTGAATTGTCACTGCTTACTAGTTTTCAACATCCTTCCATACCCCTGCATCTACCTGTCTCTTCCTGGGGAGCGTTGGAGCACCAAGGAAGGAAACCTGTCCTTGGACTGTGTGCCAAAAATACACTAAATTGTTTAACAGTTCTTAAAGCACTGTTTCAAAAAGGCTTACAAATCCCACTCAAATGATTTATAAGACACAGAATTAATACAATTGGTTTAATTATTTAGGCTAATTTACCAGTTGTAAAATTAGGATAAATGAAAATTATCAAACCAGAGTTTCTTGAGATGTGAGCATTTTCAGGTTCTTTGCAGAGCAGCTAGAGCTATGAAAGTATTAGGGAATCTGGAAAGACTGCAAAAAAAGCCAGTCCCCAACGTGACCCGGGGCCCCAGCAACAATAAGAGATGACGACTAGCAGATACTCACTTTAGCTGGAGAAATACCATTTTCTTCATGACGGATCTTGCTGCTCTATCAGACCACGTCAGCGGCAAGTAAAGGTACCACATCCACTCTGCAAAAGCATCAGCAATTAACACAAAATGAAACGGCCGACAGAAATGAAGTTTGTCGTATTAATTACTTTGGCCCCATTATACCCTGCAAAAGCAACTGCCTATTTGTTCAGCATCTACTTCAGCACGTTTCTCCATTAGCATCACATACAGTTAGACTTGCGTTTTTGGTTTTGCTGTTGACTGTTTAAGAGAGGAATTTGCTTTCTTCTCAGAATTTAAATTCTGAAAATTGTTATTGGGACAACAAGTTAATTCAATAATGAATTAATTAAATTGGATGCACACTGTACAGTAAGTTACAGTAGAGTTTCAGTGTGTTATAATTATACTATCCCAAACCTATAGCAAGTAATTTGGAAGCAGATGTTACTGCAGGTTAGTGCAGTCTGTCAGTCAAGGTTATTATGTATGTTTTATTTATGCTTTCTGGTATTAAAAACATTTTTTTAGGACAAAACTTGCCATTCTTACTAGGATTGTTTAGTCTGTTGGTGTATGGTTTTAAGTGAATTTTACACCCTAAATCCACTATTAGTATCTAATTACATGGGGCTGCCTTGCTTGACCTCAGCTTTTTGTTCTTGTTACCTCTTCCAGTAGGGTGGTCTTCAGCTGACATACCTGAAAGGCCAGACCTCCCATTGCTGCGCTCACAGTTGGCTGTTTTCATGTATGGAAAAGGGTCAAGACTGTGTTTGGTTACTGGTGAAAGTAACCAGAAAATGATAAAATACTTTTGTAAATTGGCACACCGTTGAAATTAAACAGACTGTGACAAAGGGATATAGTTTTTGGTAACACTTTTAGAAACAGGGGATAATTTTCATTCAGGCAAAGTTTTGAGTTTTGTTGTTTTTCAATCTCACACCATTGCAGGCTTTTAAGTGAAAGATAATGAGTTACTTCCACAAAAGAGCATTGCAGCTCTATTTACCATTTTATGATAATTTCACATTACACATGTAAACAATTTAAAAATTCCATGGCTTTGGCAAATGTTCATGTAAAGCTTTATTAAGAAAATATTAATTGTTATTCACATGCTAATATTTTTTTGCATGCTAAGATTTTGCTGCTACTTTTATGTCTTCCCCAAGGTATGTGCCATACAAATACATCAAATATAGGTGTAAATCCTAGGACAGTAAGCTTTCTAGAACACAAAATAAAGATGCTACGGGTGGGCTATGAGCATCAGGTATAAATAAAGTCATCAAAGTATTGATTTGTCATGTCTTAGAAATTCATTACTTACTAACAAAACCCTGTGAGGGGTGGCCCCTGGAAGACTCATCAATTTGCAGAGAGAGCCTTCCATGCATGGGGCCATGTAAAAGAACAAAATTATCATTCCTTGTGGTAGCCCCTTGCTGGAAATTAATAACTTCATGCAAAAACCAATCTTATTCTGCTAGTGGTCACTCATAAGCTGCTGCAACCTTATGAAATTATTCCTTTATTCTAAATAATAAATTTTACATGAAGATGCAGGATTTGGTTTCTTTTGATCTTTGTAGAAAACGACTGCATAATCAAAGTTGTTCTCAAACATAACCATGACCCTGATTTCTTTGTCTCAAATATAACTTAAGAAAGAAACTACTTGGATATTGCTAGCAGTAGAAAACAATTCAAAAGAAGTGGGCAGGTTAAGACACTAGAAGATCAGAGGATGAGGGTAATCCAGAGAACCCTTTGCATTAGTCTTCAATAATTGGCAATGGGAAAGTCCTATCCTAAAACAGGCCTTCACATGTAATAAAAATGAGGTGTTAAACTGAGGTGATGTATGACAAATTCATAAATATGACCAATGCAGAGGTTCTGAATCCCTCCATCATCAAGGCAGCTTGAAACACAGAATTCAGGGTACCACAGGAAACTTTTGTTCAGTTTCTCCAAATACTTCATGTCAATAACTAAATAGCCTCACATCAAAAGCACAGAATTAAATAATCTCTCTCTTTGTAACAAGGTTGTTATAATGATATATTAGTACTTGGGAGCTCTTAGACAATGAAGTGATAAATCAGAAACAGAAAAGTTAAAAATGAATGTAAAAACCAAGTATGTGAGGTGCTGCAAAATACACATGTAATATCTATTACCAAAATCGAGTAGAGTGAGGAGTATAGGCAATAGCATATTTAGCTTTGAGATTGGAGGAGATGTGGGAAACCGTAGGAACTACAAACACATAAACCCAGCATTAGGTAAATTAGTTAAAATAGCAGACAAAAGAAGAATTTCTTAAGTTAAAACTGTGTCTCTGAAAAATATAGCCATTCTTTGATGGTTATAAAAAAATGTTATCACAGGTAAACTACTTTCCAGGGTTAGGAACTAATGAGACAATATAGGGAGAGAGACATACACTTCTCAACTAAAAGGTAGGGCTAGTCAGATATCCTGAAGACCAATGCAAATACTAGCATTTTATAAATTGTCTTTCTGATCAAAAAAGAAAAACTTCTTATTTTCTGTTTTTCTACTTTCTGTTTTATAATTTTTCTGTCTCTCTCTCTGTTTCTACAAACACATACTAATATCAATCACAAAAACATTGATGAATGCACAGGAAAAATAACTAGGTAAACAGTGACACAGAAAATGTGTATAGGTCCAAATACTCCAGTTAGTCAATAAGAAAGAAAAAAAAAGGAGACAAAACCCATTAGAAAAGAAAAAGTAATCATTTTCTAGCATGATGAGAGAAATCAGCTGTAGGCAATATTAAAAATGCATATTTAAATAAGAAATACCTGCTGATACGTTCATATCAGCTGTAATTTAAACATTATTACCAGCTGTTCTTTGAAAATCATAGACAGGGACAGACCAAGAAGTAAGAAAATAAACTCTGAAAGGTGGCAGAACAGCTATAATGTGGCTTTGTAAGTCTTCTTTTAGAATATTTCCATTATGATCACTTTTCTCTCTAAGCAAATTATAGATAAAATGAAAGAGATTCAGAGAATAGTACTCAAACTGACGGACAATGCAAAAGATTTCCATTTAAAAGATGAGACTAAATCTAGAAAAGTTTATCGGGCAGTCACGCAGTGCTGTATCCCTTGTGAAGTTTTAAGTGTTTGCCACTGTCGATGCTGTGATTCCAAAGGGGATGAAGAATTCTTTTGACCAGGATGGCTCACTGGAGCTAGCAGGTGATTTTTAGGAAAGAGGGCAGAGCTTAAGTAAGTGTCCTTGCACACATAAGAAGATTTCCTCTTCCTCTCCTTACAACACCTTATAGATCTGGATTTCAATACGTTTCGTATCAACAGCCAGAATAGCTGCTTTCCATTGGATTGAAACTTGAACTTGATTCAAACCATCTCACTCCTCTTTCATGCCCCCCCAGAGTATGTAATTCCACTTATCATCCCTTCCATCATCACCTTCTGGGATTTCCGCTATCAGAGAGTATTTCCAAACAGACTGATTTCAAACACTAAGGGACAATATCTAGGGCATACCTCATTTTGACATTGTTCAGGCTCTTTACAAAAACATTTGTGATTTTATTTTTTTGGTATGAGGCAAGAGTGTTTGAGGGTATGATAGAAGAATAGCATTTATGAAAGCATAAACCTCTTGAAGACTTTAATTGCTATGGACATGGAAACTCGGAAACATATGGTATTAGACTAATCTGCATCAAGATGCTCAGTTCTGATGGGTTATAGATATACTCTGAAGCTACTACTGGAAAGTCTCTGTAGAATGAGCCAATGTTGTTGGTGAATGCTCTCACCAACCCAGGTGGGCCATATGATTTCTTTCTGTTCAGAAAGTTACTATCCCTTAAGTCATTTGAGGGAATGGAAAGCCAGAATTAACGTCTAATTATGTTTAGTTTAGCCGGAGCATGCAAAATTCTTATCTCATTTACCAACCCACATGCAGTTACTATTCCCATAAGAGACACTAAAGAGAAATTAGAGCTTTTTGCAAATACCAGTCTAGAGAGTTTCACTTTACAGAAGTACTTCACAAAAACTCCTTTGTAACCACGATGGAAAAACCTGAGGATTTTTTTCAATCACATCACAGCTCACTGACTGTAAAAGTTTTTGTTTTGGTTTGGGATTTTTTCCCCCCTTTTTTTCAGTCTTTCTAGCATTGGCTATTAAGGAGTTCTCACTTTTTATCGCTTTATAAGGAAAAAACAGCTCAGTTTATCTTTTGCTTATTTTCTGGAGCCTGCAGGAAGCCTCTGCCATCCTAAAGAAAGTCATACATAATAGAGCAGCTTTAGCCCAGTAAGCCAGTCTTTCCCAATTCATCAGTCAAAGTGTTATGCAAGTGGCCCCCTAAATTGATAAATTCCCACAGTGCCTGTTGACCCAGCTGCCAAGTGCTCATGCAGCAGGTGTTGTTTTCATGACCACCCTGACAGTAATACAAACTGTTTAGCAGTTGCATTGACCTCTTAGCTATTAACATTGATACAGGCTTCACTAGGGACTAGTTTTCAAACATGACAGAATTTCTTAAGACTAGAGGTCATGAACAAGTATACCATATAAGAATAAATTTGATATGCTGCTGAGTTTAAATCTTAAAAGCCGTGAGTTTTTTCCACATTATTCCCATGTAGTAAATCTGGAGACAAGTAACAAGCTTTTGGCATCTCTCCCAGGACTAAAGGTATACTTTTTCATTTTAGAAGCTGTACCTGAAGAGATGCTATATTTATTCTATGACAAGGAGCAAATTTAGTCTGTGACAAGTAGTGAAACAAAATTATTTTTTTGTGACATTTTCCCTTATAAAGGAAAAAAACCAAACAACTAATGCACAAATATTGGTGATATACTTAAGCATCATCCTAATACCTAATATCTTGTGTGCAGTTAATTGAAGCATAACATTCTTTCCATATATTTTGTACCGCAATCAGGATTTCTACAGCCGTGTCTCTTGTTGAATTTGAACATCCAGGAATTTTGTCTGGGTTTTTTCTCCCGTTAGAGGGAAAGTAGAGATTTTTGATATTGAGTCAAAGGCACAGTGGCAGAATTGTTTTCTGTTCAGTACCATTGTATTACTGCTGAATTTGACCCTCCATTTGCATTGATTTATGTATGTCTGAGTTACAGGCTAACGCACTCTGTGCGTTTAGTGGAACTGTGAAGAGATGCATTGAAGAAAGCATGAAATCCTAAGCAGTTCCAGGATGAGTTTTAATCTATTAAAGCATATTAGACTTTTATATGCCTCTAAACTAACCGTAGAGGCTACTTTCTTCTACTAGCTACACTAACGCAGCAAAAATTATTTTACACATCGTACAGTCAAGAATTTCCAGCTCACTGCACACGTCAGCAACGGGACCCAGCGAGGGCCCCAGCCCTCAGTACAACTTTTCCTCCATGTTCCATACATTTAGAGTTGTTACACAGTTTCATGAAAGCATGTTTTAACAAGCGAGATATAGTGTACTGTACTGTATACATGAACAGCTCTTTAAGATAACTAGAATTGTACAGACCATATAAATAGTCATTATCAGCTACATTTTTGGCTGACTTTCTGCGGACCAAATAGTGCTTACTGTAAGAGTAATCAAGCTGTACCCTTTAGAGTTTTATAGATTGAGGGAGACAAGGAAAAAAATTCTCTCCAGCCCACAGTGTGGCTCCATCTATTCCCCTCCATTTTCTACGTCAAGAGACACAGCGAAGCACTAGTTACATAAACAAAATCACAGGCTTGTCTAAGTGCTGGAAAGATCAAGTCCCAACAGCCAGTTTCAAGACTTACGTTATCTTTGTGAGATTCGGTTCAACTTACGCTGAGCCTGAAAATCTCCACCCCTTTAAAGCCTTAAGAATGCAAAGTGTAAGTGTTGTGGGGCAGAGACTTTCTCTTGATATGTGTTGGTACAAGAATGGCATTCAAATCCTGAGAAAGAAGTGTGGCTTTTCCCACAGTACAACGAAGGAAAACCAGTAATTCTTCTCACACACAAGAAGGATTCTGCTGCAGCTGCATTTGTATTCCTGTTCTCCTAAGGCACTCTGCCAACCAGAATTTTTTCCATCTTTGTTTCTACTCCACCCCACCATTAATAAATATTATCCGAGGCTGATGAGTGTGAGTTATTGATTGATGGTAGAATAAAAGGCAAGGTTATATTCACAAGTACCAAGAGCACCAGAAAACTTTAAATCATAGAAGTGACCAGCCATGCTTTGCTGGATACAAAAAAGTATGATTTCTGCCTCCCTAATTAAATAAAAACAAAAGCAAAAAAAGAGTCATGTATTCCAGGACTATCATATCTAAATACTTTAAATCTATTAATAAAATAAATCATTATCTTCACAAATAAAATATCTCTGTGACTTATGAGGTCATTCTTTGCTAAAGATATGCCACTGGAGCTCTTTTCCAAGAGATGCTCCAGGAGCCTGAGGTTATGCTTCCTGCTAAAGACAGCACTGTACTTGTGTTTGAGCAAGAAAAAGAGAAGACTCCCATTTAAAGTAACTTGAAAGAAATGGGCTTTAACAGATGAAGAAAGAATGTTGTCTCCTGTGCAGTTGGCTATAAAGAAATCAACTCAAAATTAGATTTTTTTTTTTTTCCAGAGGTAGGAATTAGAACACAGATCTTTTTACTTTAAATCTGAACGAGCAAGTCTCCACTGAAAATCACATCATTTTGTAGAACTGTTTCCAAAACAGCATTGCTTCTAAATCTCGCATATACTTTTTAAATGCAGGGACTTTCTTAACCAGATCATATGTAATGCACTCATTACTACAGAACTGGAATTCCTTACAGGTCAAAAAAATAATGCATTATATTTAAAAGACAGCTGTGGAAATATGTAAACACAAAACCTGAAAGCGTTTCAAATACGCTGCATGAAAGGTGTCAAAACATGTTTCAAAGCCCTTAAATAATACAGGACCTTAAGTCTGATTCTCAGAAGCGCTTTTGAAATCAGAAGTTGGTGCTACACTAAAGATGCATCTACACATTCTTTCTGTCCTTAACATCTTTGGGGAACCAGTTCTTCTGTATGGATGTTTAAACAATCATGGTAGCAATTAAGACTGAGCAGAGAAAGTGCTACAGTGAAACAAACCAGTGAGCCTGCCCTCTCTTACTCTGTTTCAAAGAAAAACGTGAGGAACCCCATAATGTACCATTAACAAGCTGCATGCCAAAATGGGGGGGCGGGGGGAAACGGAAGCCCACTCAGCTAGTGAGGGACTTCTATGACATTAGGTATGAGTGCTTATTTTGCTTAAAAATTATTTTTACCCTATCTAATATTACTTTGAATGACCCCATTGTGCATAGAAATATCTTTTTAAAATCCTACTAGAACATGGGCTTCATTAATATCTTAGAAGCCATGAGTTCAACTAGTTAATTTTATTTTCTTTAGCTTAATTTTTTCCCCTCGATATTTCTTCTGATGTTGAAATGGGAGATAAACAAGAATGCTCAATTTTCCTCCTCTTTTTCTGCCACTGTTTTCCACATCTCCATCATACCCCTTCTTTCTCAGACTCCAAAGACTATCCTTTTCTCCACACAGGAGTATCAATCTAGGATTTTAATATTTGACAGTGCACAAGTTGCTATTCCAGCTATTTGCATATAATTGGCATTTTAATACTGATGTCAGTATAATGATCAATGTTATTTTCTACTCTATTCTATCTTATACAATTTTGGTTCGGTTTGTTTGGATGTCCTAAGCTGGACACTTAGCCAAGGTTTCTCTGAGCTCTCCACAAAACTATTAGAATCTTTGTCCTGCAAATTTCAAGCTTAGGAATGTATGGCAGTAGTTCAAATTATTTCCTTGAGAATGAATAATTTTGTATTTGTCACTAATTAACTTAATTTGCCATTATGCTCCCATTCAATTGCTTGTTTATCTCTCTTGGGAGATCCTGGCATTCTTTTCTCAACTTATTCCTGTGCAATCAAACCCACAGCAGAGACAAAACATGGTACCTCTACTGGGAACCTGTAGCCTTGTGATGATCCTGTCAGTCTCTAGCTGCTGAACTCAGACAGCAAATAAAATAAGTGGTCAGCATGATGACATACAGCTAAATTAAAAAAAACAAAACAAAACAATAAACATGTAAAAGAGCGTTGGAAGTCATATCAACAGTTAGGGCACGCTTAAGTTAAAACATTTAAGTGCTTGACACACTTAACACTACAGAAGGAACACTACAGTTCCTTCTTTGTTAAGGAAGCTAATGCTGTGCTTTTGTAAATAAAAAAGGCTACTGGACATCCAAAATATCTTGTAGAGACTGACAGAAAAAATTGCATTACGTAAGACTTGACACCAAGAAGCCCAACAAAAAACGAGTATCAGAAATGTTTTAAGTCAGCTGAACTAGAATTTCCTTCCCGCATACGTGTCAGAGAATCACCCACAGAATGGCTGAGGCTGGAAGGGACCTCTGGACCCCCAGCTCAAGCAGGGCCACCTACAGCCAGTTGCCCAGGACCATGTCCAGCCGGCTGTTGAATATCTCCAAGGATGGAGACTCCATGGCCTCTCTGGGCAACCTGTGCCAGGGCTTGGTCACCCTCATAGTGAAAAAGTCTCTCCTGATGTTCAGATGCTTAAATAAGCATCTGGAATGCATAATCCAAATATAATTTCATGAAAATACGGAAATAAAAACTCTGCAATGTCAAGCCGAATTCATAGTCAGAGGTAATACTTTTGCAAAATTATTATGCATGTCATAATGTGCGACATAAAACTTGCTGTTCAGATTACTCTTCCCAGCATACAATCAGAAATATAAATCAGCCAGAAAAGCAAAAAGACACCATCAGATTCTGGACTGAATTATATGGCTGTTTGCGCTCTCTGCAGAAAAGCCACACAATCAATACAATTTAGCACATCTAATAATGATATTATCTAGAGATATATGCTGCCTGCAATAAGCTCTTCAGCAAGCTGGTTTTGCCAGGTTCAAGCTTCAAGAATTCTCAAGGACTGTTATTTAATCCTGTAGAAGATCTCTGAAGGCAGTTATATGAAAGAATAGCAAATCACACTGTATTTTTCTGTAATGTAACATATCACCTCTATGTTTACTGGTGTTTTTGAGAAAAAAGCAATCCCCTTAGAACACAGATTTCTCCCACTGATAATACCATAGAAGAGAATCAGGCCTTTAATAAAAAAAACAAAGTTTTTCTCCTTGACCCTGACTTTTAACTATCTGCTTGGTTCGTATATTTTCGTTCAGGCCTTTAGTCCCCGAAGAATGCAAAAGAACAGCTCAGTCTGCACAGACACTGACATCCGAATGCTCAAGGCATTGTCGCAATGGGCACTGCACTCCCACAGGAAAATGCTGCTGTAATCAAGGCTGGGAAGGAGAGTTCTGCAGAACGGGTTTGTATATAGATTCATAGCAACAAGTGAAAAAAGCAGTGAGATGTCATAATTTGCTTTTAATTATTTGCTGAGATAAATTTTCAATATATTTCATTGACCATCAGTTCTAAGACAACGTTAAAGAAATACTGATCTCATGAATTGTAGGGGAACAAGAAGTCTTTAGATAAGTATGACAGTTGAAACATCTAATGCAATGTGAACCATTACAGAATGCAATTAATAACATAATACAGACAACAGTATTCTTATATTTGCACCAAGATTGTGAAATGAAAGGAAATGCAATCAATACATGTTCCGTGTTGGGACATTGAGCTTCCACCTGCAGTATTATCATTGTTAGTGTCAAATAGGAGTCCCTGGTCAGGAAAGATGATACATCAGCCCTGTAGGTCGCTATTGCGTATTTAAATAAAATAGCTCCAGTTTGTTAAAGAGAATTCTATGTACAACTTGTCACAAAGCAGCTAATAATCAGAACGTTATTGTAATCCATTATTAATCACAGTGCTTTTATTAAGTCCTGTCTTGTTGCCGTAGCGTATCTTTTAAAAGTCCCTTGAAAAAGTGACTGTGATCAAACTAGATGTTGGGTATGCCACCAAAGGGGTGAGATGAATGAACCTGGAGTGCCACAGCTGTGCTATCCCTGTCTCACAGAGGCTGTGGTTACGTCTGAGCTGCGTAACTCTGGCCTGTGCAGATCTTCCAGAGCAAGCCTGGGTACCAGGAGGTGTTAGTGCATCAGCACAGTCTTCTAACTGAGCGTATTTGCTCAGTGAGTCTGACCAGATGCCTGTACAAAGAGATAAGGTTAACGTAATGGCAGTAGAACTCAAAAGAGGAAAGGAATCGCAGAGTAAGACAAAGCAAGGGTCACACGATGGACCAGGGATAATTCAGGTTGGAAGGGCACCCAGGAGGGCCCTGCTGAAGCAGGGTCAGCTACGAGGTGCTTATAGCCTGGAGTGCAAATTTCAGCAGCCTCTGGGTTTTTACTGATGAGCAGGAGTGACTTCGTTTGGAAGGCATCTGCTAAAGAGAGAGGGAAAACCTCTGAAACTTAACTAACTGATAAAAGCTTTCGAAAAAATACTCTGATTCTTTTTTTTCTAAAGGGAATTCAATTTTGTTCCAAGCATAAGTGATTCAAGAGCCAAAGGAGTACGTCTCTGTGGTCAATTGTAGTCTGCTCTGCTAAGGAAAGTGTGTACGTACGCACGTACTCTGCACGTACAAAGGAGTTTACCTGAGTTTCAGTACTTGCTACCTTGGAGATGGCCAGGTGCTAAAATGTCTCACCAACTTCAGGACTTTTTTGGGTTGCCAGCATAAGAAATGGGATGAGGTGGACCAGCACTGTTTAAAGATCTGGATGTGCTGTATGTCTTGTTTTCAATTGATAAGATATTTGGAGCATGAAGTCTTTTGAGATGGGTCTTTTATGCGCTCCAAAATCAAGCATGAATACAGGAACTGGACATTTTCAAGAATCTGCTGTTTGAGTTTCACAGTCTGTCCTGGCCTCTCAGACATACAAAATTACTTCCTCCCTCTAATGTTCTAAAACTTTAAAAATTGTGGTTTCAAAACTTCTAATATTTCATCCTTTCTATTTTGTTTTTAATTTACGTGCTTTATCATTATAGTTTAGAAAAGCTCTTAATGAACGCGTACTGTATCTTTTCGGTTTGTGACGTTCTAAACAAATTAGAAAATCGCTCTTTTTCTCCCCACAGCAAAATGTGACCCAGCCTGTCGACATGGAGGTGTCTGTGTAAGGCCTAATAAATGCTTATGTAAAAAAGGCTATCTCGGCCCCCAGTGTGAACAAGTGGATAGAAACATCCGAAGAGTGACAAGGGCAGGTATTCTTGATCAGATCCTAGACATGACATCCTATTTGCTGGATCTAACCAGCTATATTGTATAGTTTCTGGGACTATTTGGAAACTACACTTTCAACGGGCATTTGTTTTGAATCCTGTCATTTTTAAAAGACTGTTATCCTGCAACAAATACCGGTGATTTGATTTACTTTATTAATTTAAGTACAATATCCACAAATGTGCAGATAAATTCTTTGTATGTGTGTAAATATTTCTGTACGTCTCCACAGACGTACCAATATCCAATACGTGCACACATACACAGGCACGCACTATCACAAATACGGTTTTACAGTTAGTGGAATTTTTTTTTATATTTATTTCTTCATGAGAAATAGTTTACAAAGTAATTCCACTGTAAACCACATTTTCGTCAAAGGACTTTTGTGATGTCTTAATGGATTCTTTGACATCCCAGAAACCTCGTGTCTGTACCTATCTGATTATAGCAATAAGAGAGCAGTTTTCAAACATCGCTGTATAAACTGCTGGACTTAATAAAATCCAGTTGTAACAGTTACTAAGGTGAACTGAAGTACATCATGAGACAATATTTCAGAACTCCTAAATGCATTCCTATCTAGGCAATTCATTGTAAGACTGTAACCTTCACCTTCATCAATGTAACTCTATTACAGAATGTTACGCATTTCTTTATCTAGCATAGATGCAAAAATCTGGTTATCGCAGCTTAATATCAAGATTGTTTCAAGTGTTTAATAATTAAATTATATTCGCATATTTCAAAACCAGTCATCCTAGAAGGTCTGCTTTTTATCATATATTTTATTTAACAATGGGCACTGGGTTCATGTTACATATTTATATTATTTTATTTTATTTTTATAATATAGACATCACCTAGATGAGACAGCTTTACCATGTCCTGTAAAATACTAAAGTTACATTTTTCACCAACTTAATTGGAAAGACGGGGAAAGAGAGAGCAAACACACTCTTTAATGTGTTGTGGATCTAATCTAGAAATGTATCCTTGTGTCAACTTGTATTCGTTTACGACGGATGAAAAAAACAACCACCAACCAATCATAATAAAATTCCAGCATATGTTAAAAGTGTTCATAAAGTGATTTTCACTGTAACAGGACGGGCCAGATTATACACGAGTAGACTGCGGCCAGTTTCACACTGAACGGAACGTCCCTGGACGAGAGCTCACACGAGCACGTGCTGGCTGTGTAAGATGTCACTTGTACAAAACGTATAACGATACTTGCCAAATGCGGTTCTAAATGTAAATGTTCCGTGAAGAGCTAACATAAAATTGAGTCTTTGTAAATGTATCAATAAATATGATGTACATGCTATAGTCAGGTTTTCTCAAGTATTAATAGTCTAATTAGATGTATCTTCAGAACTGGCACCCTCCTATCTCCAGCTCTAGGGCGTTATTGGCAGTTTCTTTGCGCACTACTTACCAACTATCAGATTTCCTTTGCACTACCTGGCTTTTATAAAATCTTGCCTACAAAAAGAAAGCAGAGTAGCCACAGTATGCACATCCTATGGTTCTTTATAAGCAGCTGCTCACGCGTCAACAATTTACAACACTTTAGGCAATAAAGATCTAAAAGACTTTACCCATATTACTCTCCAGTAGCAAAATTACCTCGGCAGGGCAGTGACATGCAACGAATTTTCCTTTATAGAAAGTTGTCAGTCTTCATTTAGGAGGTATTAAATCTGAAAGTCCAGTATGACTGATACTTGTATTTCTCTGTCTTACGCATTCCAGCTCAGAGGAACAGAAAATTACATTTGCCTTCCATATATGTTTGCCTGGGTTTCGAGTGACCTCATGCCAAATGGAAATTGGTTGAGAAATCTTGGTTAAGTGCTCAGCGAACAATGGTCTGCATTAAAAAGTGCATGCATAATTTTGCACAATGTAGATTCAACTGACAGTCCATTGAAAGACGTCTCGGGATTAAATGAGCATGAAGACCAAATTGCCCTCTCACCCCAGAAAAGGGTGGTCCCTTATAGTCACACGAACACTTCATTGGCTAAGCAGTGTGACCAATCTTAAAATGAACCCTGCGGTAGCATCTGTAGGTTAATAGCAGCTCTTTGTCTACGCTGCTTTCTGCCTTTAGTCTTTTCCCTGAATTCCACCACAAAAAGTTTTACAATTAAAAAATGTCCTGACAACCATTTTTGTAAATTGACCTTAGCGTCTAATCTTTCCTTATTCAACGTGGGTGACAAAAATGTGAACTTCTCATGAATGAGCCAGCTGTCTAAATCTGTCAAATAGCGCAGTTTTATTACACTCTTCATAATCGGCAAAGCAAGAAAGCCGCTGAAGTATTTTAGCAACATTTAAATATCTGACAGAGATAACATCTTTAACACTTTCTATAATGAAATAGATTTAAAAATAAACCCAACTTTAACTCCACTGTGACACATTATTTTTAACAACCAGCTGGGGAGATGTGATAGTTCTTTTCTTGCTGCTTAGTTCCTGGAGACAAAAAATACCCTGCATGGTACCTAAATTGAAGTTCCCCAGTAATATATATGCCATAGTCATGTAGAGAAGGGATAACAATGATCTTAGAGTTTTGATCTTAATAATAAAGACAAGTTAGTTTACTAGTGAAATCAGAAAATAAAACTCCAGTAAAAGCTAAGAATTAAATCCAGGCCTCATTCAAATCAATGGCAAAAACTCACATCGGCTGTGCTGCACCCAGAAAATTGCTTTCAAAATTTAAGCAAAATATTTCGGTTTATTTTATTAAAAAAAAACTTCTGTTTGAGTCATTCCATCAAAACTTCAAAACTAAGAAGTAATTTAAGTGAAGATTAGAGGGAGAGGGTAGGTAGTTTGTGGAAAGTGTTTTGCTTCATTTTTACGTCATCTTTTATATCATGTGAAAGCAAGCATCTGCATTAAGCCCACATGGGTACATAGGAAGTCCCAGCGGAAAAAAAGTATTCTCAAAAAAAAAAAAAAAAAGACACAAAAAATCCTAGCTGCTTATTTATCAAAAGAAATTATACTATTAAAAAGAGTGAGTAAACCCCAGGCCTAGCCACCCAAGATGCTAATATAAAAAGGGCAACTGCAGTAATTGCCCTGAGAATTGGCATACAAAAAAAAAAAAAAAAAAAGGGTCTGTAGAAAGCCTGTTGCCAGTTAGGTCATTCTGCAGCCATTCTCACACAGCCTCCGAAAGTGTCCCAGAATAAAACTGAGCTTATAAATGAAACTAGATAAATGAGGCAATTAGATAAGGGCCTCCAGAAGGGATTTTATGTATGTGTTCAAGTTGTCTCTGTCTCTGTCTCTCTCTCCCCTAATCTTTTATTCCATTCATTTCTTCCTTTATCCGGAGATACTGCCTCTCTGTTCCCAACACATTGTACATTTCAAGCATTCTTTGAGGCTTTCTACTGTTAAAAGAGAACAAACATACCTGTTGCAAGAAACATAACTCTATTCCTGATGTCTGCTAATTTTCAACCCTCGTTTTATTATTTTGGGACAGAAAACCTTCATCTTTCTCTTTTTAAATGCCACTGATCAGAAAGAAGGCATATTATTGGAAGATAAGGAGAAAGCCTTTAGTCCATAGATAAGTAGGGAGACAAAAAGATGTTATGTAAAATCATCTCCAAATTGTTTCACTCCATTTCAGAAAAACAGTAAACTCATCTTTCTAATGCATCCAATAAGAAATATTAACTCAAACCCTCCCCCTTAAGGAAATACCTTCCATTAGCAGTCAGGGACATGGATGCAAACCCTTTGTACCTTTAAGTCCTCACAGGCTATTCTATTTCAGGCAAACAAAGTGTAAGTTAGGTATAAATAAGAGTATAAATTCTATATCGCCAACATGACACCTCTGTTTATCTCCTCCTTTCATTCACTTCTCCACATTTTGGCTTTGCAGCTCCTCCCTTTCTAGAACCACAGCATATGTCAATAATCCCTGGTTGCTGCAGGTGATGCTTATTATTTTTGAAACTGCCTAATAGACATGTGCATCCAAGAGGCTTCCCAGCAGGCTGAGGTTTTGATCTTTTGATCATTCCACAGACCTTTGTTATTTCATAGTGATTTCTAATACTGTATCTTGGCTGGACATTTACAGTTCAGGAGTACCACCTTCAAGCAGCTCAGCCTCAGGCTGTGAAGCTCAGCCACAGATAGACTGAAGCTGGAGGAAGGGAGAAAGCACTTGGTCACTATACAGTCACTATGCTTATCAGAAAGTTACCAGTTTCAAGGCAATAATCAGATGCCTCCAGTAAAAAGCAAAACAATATTCCTGGGCTGATGAAATGTAGCTTTTCAGTATATGCTTTCACTAATTTGAGGTTAGAAACGAGAACCTTTTCATGCACAAATATGCAAAATGGAGATTCTGAAAACACTTACGAACAAGTAATTTTTCACGGGTGTAAAGTCCCATTAAGGTGAAAATAAATATTCGTACATGTAATTCTACTTGCATCCACGAAATAGACATTTACAAGATTGGTTCTACATGGAAAAAACAACTTTGAGGACATCTTGCTCTGCTTATGTTTCCTTAATCATGAAAATCCTTTAAAAGACATTAATGCATTTTAATTTACTATCCTTTAGCTTAACCGTGTATCAGTTTAATTAGGAATGATACCATTTTGATCTTCTGTCCAACTTAAAAGGTGATCTCTATCTCAAAACAAATAGAAGGGAGTCATGAAGTTCATAAAAAAGACTTTTTCCCATTTTGCAATGTTAAAAACTGACTAATATTTTATATTTGTCATTTAAAAAAAATAAATAACTAAGAATCTCCCCAAAAAGGCAACCAACCCTTTAAATTTATTCTAATCCAAATTTGCAGAAAATATGTACCAAATAATCTGGGTTCTGGCTACAAAAAGCTGATAAATATTTCCAGAAGGAGTTTCAGGGCAAGCTGTTGTAGAAACATTGAAAAAAGTTAAGACCGTTTTGCTAAAATGTTCGTTGTTTTCAACGGCATGTGTAATTCAGTGAAATAAGACACGTACTTTTTAGGACATAGGTGTGAAACAGCAGAAGCCACCTGAAAGCTTAGTACAGGATTACTTTAATCTTTGAGGGCCTGACTCAAAGTCCATTGATGTCAACTGAAAATCTCCTATTGACTTCATTAGTTATAGGATTAAGTGCTTAAAAGAGATCCACTTAGCTGGCAGAAGATCTTAACTTCAGACATCAGTGCGCACATGACCTCTCTGTGTCTGCCTCTGCAGTCATTAGACACACCAAGGTTTTCTGGAATAAGACAGCAGATTCAGCCCCGCATAAAGATGTACGGAGCATATCCTACTGAAAGCCGTACAGAGCATATCCCATCCTCTTGGCTTTCCTTAGAGGTATTGCCAACAGTTACACAAGGGTTTTATTAAATCTGCCAGACTTCTTGATACTTCTTTAAAAATGTTGAGCAATTAGCTCACATTTTTTCTCTTTCCCCCATATATATGCTTATTTCAAATATGTAAGCATATGCCACTAAGCAGGAAAGTAATTAAAATACCAAGTTGGCGGCCCCATTTTATGAAATAGCCATAGGAAGACAGGGCTCGAAGTTGCCCCCACAGATGCTCACAAACATCCGCAGAAGAGTTTCCTCAACTTTTTCAGTCCAGCATTACAAAGGCTGAATTCAGCAGCGTTAGGCACGTTTCCAAACCTTTCTTTCTGTATTTAATAGGGATGGTGTAATATTTCAATCAAGACTATATCCTAATCCAAAAATGTTGTTGTCGCCCTTACTAATAAGACTCATAAGACTGAAAGCGGTGAGACTCCTCAGTACTGCAATGACAGGCGTAAGTGATTGCGGGGCGGGACGTGAGCAGGCATTCTTACAGATGCCTACTCATTGATTTCAATTACGACTCTGCACACAGAATTTATCGTGCTATAAAATGCACAGCATCCAAACAATCTTAGCACAGCAACTAATTCTGCATAGATTTACACTGGGCAGACTGACCAGACAGTATTACTAATGCCTTATCTGGGAAAAGAGAAACATTACTATTTTATAGCAGCGTACAAGTGGTTCAACTGACACATCAACCCTTTTCCTTCAGTTCACTCATGAGTTAATAATTACTAATTTGGTCTATATATTAGCAAAGGATTATCATGTCATCCCATAACCCAAAGAAAACTCCCGTAGGCTTCCATAGGAAACTTTTCTTCACGTTACACTGTACGGTTTGGTTTGAAAGCCGAGTGGCACACCTGCTTACCAGAGCTCTCAGTACTGAAAATATATCATTCTAGTGATCATTTCATGCTATAGGAATTCACAAAAAATAATATTCTGTGTTATATACATTTAATGTGTGTCTTTACCTATTGTCTACTGTACACCCACTGGCTTCCACAATCAAAAATGTCAGAAATTATTGCTAAGAACATACATAAACAGCAAGCTGCATTACTGGAGAGGAGTTTTATTTCTACTGATAAAAAACAACTTTCCATCTGTTATAAGTGATCAATAGGGTCCCATGCATCATATACTTGTTCCTTTTACAGTCTATAAGGTTTTCCCATTTATTTTCGTTTTGCAATGAAAACAGAAGTGAAAAATATTTAAATGAAAAATTGCTTAAATTCCCAGGAAATTTCAGAAAGAAGGTGCCAGCTAAAGCATGTGAATATATGTGGTGGCTGTGTTCACAATATTCTTGGGTGGAAAGAAGGCAGAGGGAAGTGGCTGTTTTGGAGGTGGTGGGGTTTTTTTTTTGTTGTTGGTTTTTGTGGGTTTTTTGTGTTTTTTTGTTTTGGGGGTTTGTTTTTGTTTTTGTTTTTTGTTTTTTGTTTTTTAATGTAGGATGTGTTTTGCTGTAGGACAAAAAAGTAGTTTACATCACAAGGCAGTAACAAACAAATCCCATTTTCTGAATGTTCCTAGGAGGAGCCGCTAAAAGGAAAATGTTCTAGGCAGAGTCAAATCTAGTATGCAGAATGAACTTAATTCATATCAAGATATACTGAGACCAGAAACCAGCTGGTATTAAGTCACCAGATGTATCTTGTAGCGATCTCCATTAATACCAGAAGCAGTAACCCTACCCTGTGAATTATCCAGAAATGCTATTAGCTGTCCTCCACAAAATATACTGCAGAATTAAAACTTCAATTCCCTTTTGAGAACAATTAGACTGTAATGGGAGCCAAGCAGAAAAGGAAAAGGAAATACCAAAATTCTGCAACTTGAGATTATTACTGTTGTGATATTCCTCTGTTCAATTAGTTTTATTTTATAGTAGCTGTCAGGTACTGTATGTACATTTGAAATGTGGTAAAATAGCTTAGAAAATATCATTCAAACTACGTTTAAGTATCTTCTATAAACTGTATTATACTACTAAGCATATACAGGCACCAATCTAGCAGAGCACTGGAGCACACAAGTAATTTTAAGCATATGAGTCTCACTGAAGTCATGTGCTTAATGTTATTAATATAATTAAGTGCTTTCTTGGTTTGAGACCTTACAAGTCTTTGCAAGTCTACCCACATAGACTACATATACCGTATGTGTATTTCTTTTTAGGGAGACAGCATGGCTGAAGTTCACAGCAAGATAATTCAGTTACAGTCTGTCACAAACTCTATGTAACCTGAAATAATTGCATCTTTGGGCCTCCACTTTCCATCTGAAATCAATCCTTGTAAAGCGCTTTGAGCTCTTCAAATGAAAAGTGCTATAAAAAGTACAAATTATTATTATATTATTGAACACCATGTATGTATACACACTATTATGTAATATATAATATATGTATAATGCATATAAATTCTAACAAATGTATTTGTGTAATATCTGAGAAATGGAACAGTTGTATCTGGAAGTGATAAATGCATAGAGTTGGATTTATTGTTAATCTGTGGATTTAATAATTTTTTTAGACAAAACGATGTTTAAGTGTATAATTGCTTTTCTTAATTTAATATATTTATGTAAATGCATGCCTGAAGTTCTGGATAGATAGTTATTCTGTGTCCCTTAAGCTAATAAAATATATTAAACTTTATCTTACTATATAAGGTACACCTGCTGCTTTAAATTGTTTTTCGTTTGAATATTTTTGTTGTGACTAAATGCATAATTTAAAATTCATGACATTTTAATTTTAATCAGCTCTTTGATCTTTGCAGTAAAAGCAAAACGTCAGCATTTGATATATTCTTTGAAATGTACACTAGTTTTATTTATATAAATCCTAAGATGCTTTCATAAAATGTGACTGAACACTGCTATTATTTTTGGAATGGGGTTTCCTTTTTGCTTCTGGATAAATGACAGTGAAAATTAAGACCTCCATATTGAAAAGATACCTATGCAAGCAATACGTGAATACACATACAGCTTGAACAAGGGGATTTTAGGTACAGGCTTTTCAAGTATAGACATCTTGGAGAATTAGTTCAGTAACGATGCGGGAAACGTTGGGAGTAATTTCTTTGTTTATTTAATATCTTCAGAGAAGCATGTCATCAAATCAACGTATGTTAAATTCAGATGTACCATTTCCAGTGATTTAAATAAGGGCCGTAAAAAAATGGATGCAGTGTGGAATTCTTTCCATTTCTCCCCATCTTAAGTAACAGGTTCTGTTCCATTGAAATCAACACCTAAGCATATATGTGGGAGCAGGGCCAACTCAATATATCAACTCACTATATTTTTTGATACAAAAGAACATTTAGTCACGACACTTAAATACAAACTACACTTGCAGCTCACATCTGTGAGAGTAAAAACCAGTTTGGACAGGGAACAATAAAGAGTCAAGGGCTTCTTCACACACTAAGTTTACCTTAGTGGTTTTGAAATGCTGTTGAATTAGTCTTACACATTTAACTTACCTCAAGTGTTTAGCCTGTCCTGCGTTTATTTTTTAGATTAAAGAACACAGCATTACTGACACTACGATATTGATGCTATCTCTACATTTCGGATCTAAGCCAAAATAATCTTGAAATTTTCATGAAATTGTTTTTCCATTTTTCAGCTAGTTATACCATTAGTGATATGGGCTGGTGGCCAGCCAGAGAACTAGGATCCAAGGAAAATTTGAACTTCACCCAAATTTGAGGATATTTGAAAAACTGTATTTTACTTCAGCATTTCAATGAATAAATATAGCAGTTGCAGCAATGTTCTTTTAAATACGTTTTCTTAAAAATTTTCTTCATTTGAAGATGGGTTTAGAACAAGAAAACAGCTGAAAGATAACATATAAAAAAAGGATGAAGAAAGGATTGTTTTGATTTTTTAGTAGGACCTATATATTCATGCAGAAAGTAAAAGAATTCTGTGAGGTACAGTACATAATTACAGTAAATACAGTGCAGCATGTAGTTCTGGTGACATCATGAGTCGCGAGTTTGTTCTTATAATTTATTAAGACATTATGAAAACCCACTGACATATTTATAAGCCTCGGAATTAACAGCTACCTTTCATTTCTTTTACAACACATAAGACATGAATTTTACTTAAAGAATTATATACGCTCAGCTGTGTACAGCAAGGCTGTAATTCTATCGAGAGCTTCTGATGGCATCCTAAACCTGAGGGGCCAAATTCTGCTCTGCCTTTAGATGAATCAAAGGAGGTATCCTTGGCCTCTTGAACGAGGCTTGTGTGGTTTGTCAAAGTCATCAGGACTTTCAAAAGGAATTCAAAGCCTAAAAGCACAATTCTGAAGCATTTCATTTTAGTAATATAGTTACTAATAATATCTTTGCTTCAGTATTTAATCACTATTCCCAAAAATATAGACTTCGAATTAGCTTCTGTCCTTTTATTGCCTTGTCTTTAATTGCACGTATAGCTCTGGTCTTAAAGTCCTTTGTTCTTTATTTGTTTTCTTATAGAGATGCTGCTTCTCCATTCTATTGCACTAAATTTACTACATATTTACAAGGTTTTAACAAGACTGATTATGGCACAAGTGCTTTTTTTCTATTTTATTTTAACAAAAACACTAAGTAAGGGATCAGCCCCTGGTTTAACTCTAAATTAAAAATGCACCACAAGTAAGTAGGGTAGAATCTTTAAAATGCCAAAGAATCATTTCGGTCTATGTGGTTGCATTTATTTATTTTGGGGGAAGGGTTGGTTTGAGTCATATTTGATGACATGTCTACAGATGACATACATCTCTGGCAGAATTGGGCAAAGTGGGACATAGCTTTGGTTTTGAAAAACCTCACTGAACAGTGGCTTTCTTGTTTGCTTGGTTTGGGGTGGTTTCTGGGGTTTTTTTTTAAGTTTTTTTAATTTTTTTTTGTCTTTCAAAGCTAGGACTACTCCTGGATTTTGTCTGAATTCCAAAATTTTGGGCTGAAACAGTTGAATGAATGGCTATTCTACTGCCTCAACATTCCATATTTAAAATTTATCATTTATTACTTAGGCTATTGCCAATATCGCAGCCTTCTTCAACTGTTGCTTATCTTTACATTAGTACAAATTCACTGATATCAGTGTTGTTAGGGGTGAATCAGGTTATGTTATGTTATGTTAAGTAGTTGCTTTTCCTTCTCTCTCATTTTATATCGCTTTAAATACATTATACTCAGAGTGTTTGTCCTATTGTTCCACAGTGGAACCAGTGTCATCATACTAGTTGAGTTTGCTCCAGTTAGTCACACCGTTCTAAATGTTTCACCTTTCACTATGTACGTTTGATCACTCAGAGATGGATTGACTGAGAGGGGGAACGTAGGAGTTGTATGCTGGTCCTCCACTAGATCAAGTGGTACGCTCTCCCTTCAATATTAGAAAATTGAAATTCAGTGATACATATGCAAGCTATTTCCACTTCAGAGAAGGGGAACATACACGTGAACCAAAGGGCTGCATTTGGTTCAGGAGATTTATAAAGAAGAGATCCAAACTCTACAAACTCTCATGCAGTGGAATTGGTGCTTTCCTGGTCAGATGAATAGAACAGGTGCAGATATAGCTTTCAGGTCTTTAAACTACACCAGCCCAAATAAATTACAGCTATGGAGCATGTTTAGCAATTTCAAGCAAACATTAGAAATGCAATGCCCATGGTGCAGATAAAGTGCTTATGAAAAAGGTGGACGCAACATCTGTACTGGCACGGAACGCCTGTTCTAAAGTAATAGCTGCAAAATGCCTCCTATAAAGCATAAGACTGTTAGTACAGCTGCAGCTTTTAATAGCTATTGAATTTCTTGATCAGGGAGGCAGATCCAGAGCAAGGGAAACGGACAAGCGAAACTATAAACTGCTATTTTACACCTATGAATGTAATATCAAATAAATGTGGTCGAACCCACTTTTATTTTTTTAAGAAATTCATCCCTAGAGAGCCTTGTGCTAGATCTTACCTAGCAAGCCATCAGAAGGCACTTATGTCAGCCTAACCCTGAGGTTTCCAAGATGTGTAACTGTACAGTCTACATATACCTGGTGCTTATTATATCCGTAACAGAAACCTGCAGCTACACACACATGCGTAATACCTCATGCATCATTTGCGCACTTATTCAAAGCTGTTTGGTTCTAGATCAATGCAAACAAGGAATGAAAAGGCACGCAATAGATTAGATAGCTTTTAAGATGGTTATGCAAGAGAAAAATTATGGTGAAGTGACTGAGTTCCACAGAGACTTGAATATAGGCAACAGGATGCAACCAGTAAACTCACTACCATGTTAGCTTATTAAAAGTATTCCAAAGAATACAGTTGTCTGACATTTTCTGGGTTTTCTTATTTAAATACCTTAGTAGTAACATGAATTTGTGTCTAAGAGGCCCCCTGTGAATTACTAGAATCATATTCACTTTGCATTTATAATTACAGCTTTTTGTTTACGATGGAGCTTCTATGGAATTATCAGATTTTCAGTATGCAGATAAACTGACATTTTAATATTTTCTAAGCTTATTATTGTCTTGCAAATTCTTCACTTCTTTTATTAGCCTGGAAATAAAATATATCACACAACACTCAGGTAGCAGTGACTGCTGAGACTGCAGACTGACCTGGTAGGGAATTCACCCGAAATTACCCCAGATGGAACACTCTTAATATCTTACTCTTAATGTCTGTCATACACAGATTGGACTTGATTTTTTTGTTTTGTTTTGGACCACTTTTTCTTCCAAGACGACAGCAGGTTTCAAACTACGTGCTGTTGATGTCTACCCAAAGTGCGTCCCAGGCATGTAAACCCTTCCGAGTCCCAAACGACAATCGCGTCTACCCAATTTCCAGTACCATTTAGATTTCCTGGCACTTGAACTTGCCACGTACCCTTTAATCTGGCTAGAAATTTTTCTGGCTGGCATACATCCTCAGAAGTACCCGAACAATATGGAGATAGATATTTATCTCCTCCTAAAAGCAATCCAGGATAAGACATACAACTGCCAAAGCTCGCTTGAGACCTTGGAGAATCCTGAAAAGTTAGTCATAGTCAGCACCTCAATTAGCTTCATGGGTGGTGGTGCCAGTTCAATGATAAGAACCCTACTACAATTCAGAAAGGGGTGGATCTAACTCTTCTAGTTACTTCCCAAGAAATTGCTTTGACTGCAGTCCTTCTGGTTGAATCCAAGCTACGACGGAGCCAGAAATAATAAAAATCAGTGGGTCAAAAGAAGAGGGAGAAGAACAGTGTCAGAATCGTCTGGCCTAGAAAGCTTATTTGAAAGTGGAAAGGCCCACTAAATTAGTTCTGCTTAACAATTTAGTTATACACACTCCAGGTAGCAGGACCCAGTGCCTCAGTTCTTCCTCCTTCCAGGTGAGTCAAGCTCCCTTTTCTGCCTCTATGCTCTGCTTTTCCGACTGGTCCTTTTCAACAGGCAGCACTGAGAATGCCGCCTCTTCTGCACTTCATCACTTACCCCTCACTGTGGCAGAGCATCTCTGAAATCTCCAAGAAGTTTTGCAAAAGAATTTAGGGACAAGACCCGAAGTGTTTGTTTATAGGGAATAATCAGGGATTTTTTAATTATTACTATTCTACAAATGATAAAAACCCCAGTTCATATCACAGGCATAGATTTACAAGGAAGAGAAGACTGAACAAAAAAAGCAAAAAGCCATCACACGAACTGCTAAGAAAACAGCCCCAACATAAAAATTACCACCTGAGAGCTAGGAGTTATTTCTTTTGTTTTTCAAAATCCACCTGTCAAAAAAGATCACAGAGTAAATCCAGATCTGTTGATGGCCACAGGAGCTCTGCCTGCGATTTCAGTGGTGCCAGCATACCAACCCACAGAGAGATTAAAATCTGATGAAGTTTAACAGAGTCTTTAGGAAGGCAAGTTCAGACGGCAATGGGCTTCAGTGGAGCGTGTGGCTATCATTGTGAGTTTCGAGCTTCAGCTTCCTGACAAATGAATACCCCTACAAAAAGCTCAAAACGAAAGATTTGTCAGATTATGGCACTGACACATTAAAAAAATGACAAGATTAAATTAATCCTTTCATGTGTCTTCTGAACAGGTAAGAGAAAGTGCTGAAGTGTTTTCTATCTTATAAAAGGAAATGAAAGTGAAGACATGTCTGTCTTTGCTGAAGTTTTTAGTGACTACTGAGTTGTAGAGAGATCTGGGAGATAGCTTTAAGTCAGCCTGAGTATGAGCAGCAGTCTAGTAGTGGCATCAGGAAGCCTAGGGAAGCAAAGAAACATCTCAGGTAAGCCTGGGAAGCTCTGCCTGGCTATTTGTAACTGCAACCAGTCTCCTTAAAGTGCTTACTGACACCTCACCCAGAAATTTACCCTATTTGCTGCAGTTACCATTAACTGCAGTACGGACACAGCCAAAGACTCATCGCTGGTATCATTACTGACTTAAGTAAAACCTTCCACAGATCAGAAAATGATTGCTCAAATTAACAGGGATGAATTAACAATTAATGTTAACCCTTTCATAAAGGGTAAACCCATGCAAACCAGATGCCTTCCTCTGTCTGTTTTGAAAGCTACCTGCTCAGAAAGAGCTTTCTATCAATTATCTGTAATGGGATTATAAGCACATTTTCCCCAGTAAGTTTCTCCTCAGAAATAGGTAATGCTGATAAACTTTGCACAACAACTATAAGAGACAAAAGATTTTAAACAAATGAATATTCACTGGATGCAAACATTCAGATTAACACAATCAGGGTAGTAATTAGCACTCCTATAAAATAACAGTGCAATATATGATAATGCTTAAAGTAAATAAACTGGATTTTGTCTTTGTAAAATATTTCACTGATTTCAATTAAACACAAAATTCTCCTGCATTTTCTGCCTTAACAACTATCCTATATTTTCTACTATTCTAAAACAACTGCTACCTTGCATTTCAACCACACAGATAGGTTAGCTATTATTACTTACCTCCTGCTTTTTAATGTGGTCATAAAAGCATGAGGTTTGGCCTTCTTTCTGTTGACTCACGGTGACCAAATATTTCAAATATTATTTTGGCTACAGCACAGTTTTGCACACACAGCACATAAACTGCTTAGCCCAAAAGAGAAAAGGGATCTGCAGGCCCATTTCCTACCACTAGCAAGTGAAAAGAAATATAAAGTTTAATCTGAAAAACCAAAGAATTAACTGAACTGTATCAGATGTGCACACTTATGTACACAAGCGTAATTAACTCTTGAAATTTTGCATGCATAAAAATTGTACTTATTTGTAATCTAGAAAATCCTTCAGCATCAGCTATATATGTATAAAATATACATTTATTAAAATACGCTGAAGTGATGCCTCACTTGAATACAGATGGATCAACACATTAAGTCTAAGAATATATCTGCAGAGGGTAGTCGCATCTGCGAAAAACTCTTCCAATCAACAGGGATGGAAACATCTGGGAGGTGCTATCCAAACTGAAAAATTACATGACGTGTTGCAGAAGACACTACCTACAATATCCCATTCTTAAAATCAAGTGGCCATTACATCACAGATATGAAATGAAAGAATATGTCTCAGGGGTTTTTTTGCATCATAAAAAAACTAAGGATCAAACTAATTTTTTCAGTTTGCTTCTATCAAGGAATGACCATAAGAATTTCCAAGCAATATGCAGGGGAATATTTGAATAACAGGAATGGAATAAAACTCTGAGAAAAGGAATTATAACCTGATTTTTAAAACCGTTTCCACAGAAAATTGATGTCTGAACAACCTTGAAAGTCTGGGGTTTATTTCCTGACCCTGCAAATTGCCCTACTTGCCAGCTTTAGATATATAAGCAGTTAGAATGAACACATAGCATCTGCTTATGGATTTAAAAGTTTCATATATATATCATTTTCAGAATCATACCTTGACAATAAAAAGCTTCTTTTCACTCATGATTTCCTAGTGTGATATGATAACCTCTCCAATGTTCAAGATACAAGATGTAACTTTAAAAGTTACACAGCACAAAATGTGTTTACATTTTTTTAGACATATTGGCCACTTACAGTAATTTGTTCTTCCTCTCTCTTGATTAGTACGTATCCAAATGCCTCAGCAGCCCCAACATGTATGTGAATAGATAAGCTAAAATCTGAGAATTTCAGGAGTGGTGAAGTGCATGCTTTCACCTCTCCTCCTTTTAAAAGTGTCAAATGCTTGCTGACACGCTTAGGTCCATGGAAATGGAACATATTTTCTCATTACGTTAATTAATGGGTCTGCTTGGGTGGTATAATTCAGTATAAATTTCCTTTAGTATTCTGTCATACCTAAAAAGGATCTTATTTTTGTGATGTCTTTAAATTTTTATGACTTCTACTCTGTTTAGTCTGTGTGTAATCCTTCTTTTGAAACCTAATGTCCTAGAAAACCTGCAGGTTTTTCTCAAAACTGGCACACTCTCCAGTTTATAGTCATTCCTTTTTCTTGCCTTCTTAGAACTCCATGCGAGTCCTTAAGGTGCAGTTCACAGCTCAGGGAATTTATGATTGCATCGTCAATGTAAACTAAAGCACTGCGATATATTAAAACTGACAAGATGCTGTTCATTAATCTCTGAAATACGGCCAGGTGTGATGTAATGAAGAGAGGCTTCCAACTCAGAGAAGCCTAGCACAGTTCCTAGCTCAGCGTGATGGTGGCTTCCTTTACCTCATCTGGGAGAAGGACTGCCTGGGTGGGGACTCTCACTGGAAGCGTAATTTCAGAAAAATGAGGTTTGGGGAAAATGAGACAGGGTAATCCCTTGCCGTGCCAATGTTTCTCAAACAGCTCAGCTTCTGATTTCCTTTCATTTCCAGGTTAGAACGCTAACTTGGTCGTACTGCAGTGAACCACAACTTCCCAAGGAAATTGTTTGATGGGCTGGAGGTACACTTTTATGTATGAAAAAGAGGAGCGTTTTAAGTACTGGAGTCTCAACTAGTGGAGAAAGCAACGGCAGGCTCGGAACACAGAACAGCAAATGCTGCCATTTACACATGCGTTATAACTTGATCAAAACAAGGTTTTAATTTGATTGTGACGGTTTTAGTCTTTTTTTCTTTTCTTTAATGAATAGTTGTACTGTTTCAACAGAAACAGGGGCAAAATCAGAAGAGACCAAATATTAAAAAAAAAAAGCTCAACATTTCCACATTATTAATTCAATAAATGTTAAATAAATAAATAAATGGATAAATGTTGTTAAATAAATAAATAAATAAATGAATGAATGAATGTTGTTAAATAAATAAATAAATGGATAAATGTTGTTGCCTAATTTTACTTCATTAACAGTGTACGTGGAATATGTATTGAATAAAAATAAGACTTTAAAACTCATCCCTGCCGCAGTAACATAAGAAACTTTGTGAATGGAACTCGTATTCCTGAGTTGAAAAAGAAACAGACATTTTTCCAAATATGGAAATAAAATGTGAAACTAAGTTTTTATACACTCCATGATTTAGCATTTTGTGTCCATGCAACATTGGGGTCCACATCCTAAAAGAAGTTATGGCCATTAAATAGCTTTGCTCTCTGCAAATCATAACCAAGCCGGGTATTGCAGCAGCGCAAAACTGATTGGTTTTTACAGATTACTTGATTTGATCAATTTTATCCAGCTACAAGTGACAGCTTTTGAGTACGATGAACATAGTTCCGACACTACATCCAACCTGGGAACAAAAGACAGCTCTTCTTGGAAAAATAGTGTTTGAGTAACCTCTGTACTACCTTCCGAAATTTCTAGGAAAGAATGCAGAGCAAGACTATTCTTTGCGTTTTCTTCTGACCATGGAGCAGTTACAAGGAAAAGGCTCCTCTTTTTAACTTCTCTTTCTATTTTTTGTTATTGTTATTGTTGTTGTTATTATTATTATTATATTAAAATCTATTTATTCCAGAGAAGAGTACTGCTAGCTCCTCCTGACCTCCTCATCCATGGACAAAGAGAAAAAGACAGGATAGAAGAGTAAAAAGACTGTGGAACTGGAAGCAGACAGACTGATGGGAAACGATTAGGGGTCTGAAAAATGTCAAAGAAAAGTGAAATGGAATGAAGGATTATAAAGAAAGAAGGACCGACAGGATAATGAGCCCTGAAGAAAAAGTTAGGGATGTGAACAATAACAGTCTTCCTTATATTTCATTGCTGTGAAGTATTTGTGAATGTGAAAAATGTAAATACTTTTTAATATCTACCTCTACCGAGGCATCTTACAGACTTTTTTGGCTGATATCACTATGGGACCTGGCAGTGGGTAGTACTAGTGGCAAAACCAGCAGTCATAGAATCATAAAATCATAGAATCGTTAAGGTTGGAAAAGACCCTTAAGATCATCGAGTCCAACCATTAACCTATCACTGCCAAGTCCACCACTAAACCATGTCCTCGAGCACCACATCTACCCATCTTTTAAATACCTCCAGGGATGGAGACTCAACCACTTCCCTGGGCAGCCTGGTCCAATGCCTGACTACCCCTTCGGTGAAGAAGCTTTTCCTAATATCCAACCTAAACCTCCCCTGGCGCAGCTTGAGGCTGTTTCCTCTCGTCCTATCACCTGTTACTAGGGAGAAGAGACCAACCCCCACCTTGCTACAACCTCCTTTCAGATAGTTGTAGAGAGCGATAAGGTCTCCCCTCAGCCTCCTCTTCTCCAGACTAAACAACCCCAGTTCCCTCAGCTGCTCCTCCTAAGACTTGTTCTCTAGACCCTTCACCAGCTTCGTTGCCCTTCTCTAGACACGCTCCAGCACCTCGATGTCCTTCGTGTAGGGAGGGGCCCAAAACTGAACACAGCACTCGAGGTGTGGCCTCACCAGTGCCGAGTACAGGGGCACTATCACCTCCCTGGTCCTGCTGGCCACACTATTCCTGATACAAGCCAGGATGCCATTGGCCCTGTTGGCTACCTGACCACACTGCTGGCTCATGTTCAGCCAGCTGTCAACCAACACCCCCAGGTCCTTTTCCGCCAGGCAGCTCTCCAGCCACTCCTCCCCAGGCCTGTAGCGTTGCATGGGGTTGTTGTGACCCAAGTGCAGGACCTGGCACTTGGCCTTGTTGAACCTCATACAGTTGGCCCCAGCCCAACGATCCAGCCTGTCCAGATCCCTCTGTAGGGCCTTCCTACCCTCCAGCAGATCAACACTTCCACCAAACTTGGTGTCATCTGCAAACTTACTGAGGGTGCGCTCGATCCCCTCATCCAGATCATCAATGAAGATATTGAACAGGACCGGCCCCAACACGGAGCCCTGGGGAACACCACTCGTGACCAGCCGCCGACTGGATGTGACTCCATTCATCACCACTCTCTGGGCTCGGCCGTCCAGCCAGTTTTTAACCCAGCACAGAGTGCACTTATCGAAGCCGTGAGCAGTCAGAATCATTGGCAGTCGCAGTTTCCACCTCTCTGTCAAACTGTGTACTACTCGAAGCCTCTTTGTACACTCCTGTGCTGTAGTAGCTGCAGTTGAGAGTCCCTTATCTAGTTTGCACAGAGCTATCCAGGCCCTTCGATAAGCCTATCTATTCCCTCTTATCAGAATCCAAATCTTAGTAAAATATGACTCTCCTATGTCAATTATTAGAATGTATGCCTTCCTCTCTCAGCTGTTTCTATCCTACCATGCATGCCCCCAATCATTGAACCCTATCTTTTAAAGAGAAATTATGTAAGTAGATAGATATGAATACACTGGAATTAGTCTGCAGAAGAATATTATACCTAAAAATCTTAAGAGTCTAATGGATTTACTGCATCTATGCTCAGGACTTTGAACTATTTTTTGCAAATATTCTGGCATTTTACTTGCAGAAGTGATATAGAGAAAGAAAATTAAGCAGATACTCATGAACATTCCCAGAAACTGAATCATGTATTTAACAAGAAATCAGATTCTCAGAATTGTATTCATCCATTAAATTAGAAATTTCTCTTATTAGCTATGTTACCTATCAGAACTAAGTTTGAATATGATATCAAATAAATACTGCACTGATTTGTTGGTTGATTAACTATATATCTCTTATTTAACTACATTAATTGAATTAAATGTATAAAAAATATTAAATTACTCACTTCAACCACTAAGCTTGAGAATATCTTAAATCTTGAGAATTACTTTGAACTCATTCACAAATAGACAAAAAGCTGATGTATATCAAATCAAATATGCCCCAATAAGAAATCACTCAGCAATGGTCAAGGTACTGTTGGAACTTCCTGAGTTAAGATGACATTCTTGCCCTAAGTTAACATTACACCCATTCTGGACCAATTCCTGCCTTGTAAGATAACGTGGCACAAGAATCCTTGCTTTTGCTAGGGTGTACCACTCGTGTGCAGTTATCCCACAATACTTTATGCAGAGCCATATCAGTCTTTAACCAGAGTGTTTTCTATTGCAGAAAAGGCACTTGCTAAAGAAAGAAATATTTCTTGTTAGCTAAATATTTGAGAAAGCAGTAATTGTGTAACAAAAGTACTCCAAAACCAACACAATATTCACCATATTTTGACATATCATTTTTTTGCAGCATTAGCCAGATTTATCACACTTCAAGACTGAGGATGAAATTTAAATTCTCTTGATGCCTAGCCAGCAATCTTCATTAAACTACTGAAACTTGTAGGCCGTTGCCTATACTAATGCTACATTCATTAAAAAACTCATTAGACCAAAGCATGAAGATGTGTGGTCAATGCTTTCAGCTAAAGGTGGGCCCAAAACCATTAGTGAATTAGTTAACTAATCCCAGGCGCTGTAGTAACTTGGATCTAGCATGAAAATAACTGGTAGAACAAATCTTTAGATTCAAAGATACATACTCATACTCTCCATCAGGAAAATATTAAACTGAAAATTTTGTCCATGAGAATGAAAGTTATAGAAACTGGCTGTAGCCTTGGTTGCAATAATCAAGAACCACTTCCTCAATTTCATTAGGTTTTATTTGATAGACTGTAGATTTTTTTTTAAGCTAATATGAGTCTGTTATCCTTCAAATACAAATCTGATTTCCAATAAAATGATAACAGAAGCCTATGAAGTTCATGTTAATTGCATACAAGTTTTTTTGTAATTGTTCATAGATGTTCATATCTATTAGAAGGGATTTAGTACAATTCCATTTACTTTAAATCACCATTATCAAATGATACTGCAGGAATTTGAAAGCTTAGATATTACTATTAAAAGCCTTTTAAATATTTTTAGAACATTAAGATTTATTTGGTTTTTTGAGACACTAATCGAATATCAAATTGCATACATAAGAAATAATGCAGGAGTTATTCTGAGCCAAGCTTTACACTCAAGTGTTCACTGATTCATGGTAAATGAAATCTACCTCTTGTACTCCTGTATTATGTATGTAATTCCACAGTCTTTATACCTCTCCCACAGCAAAATGATGTTCTGATGATTGTGTATTTAACACCACCTATCTAAAAATAAAGCATTAGGCAATAACTCAGAATACAACAGATTACTGTAACAATTCATGCTAGTAGTCAGGAAAGGGATTCACTGTTGATGGTCTGGGACACTCTCAGAAATACCCTTCATCTCTTAAAAATGTGACAGCTGCCCCAGATCCCAGATGGAAAAAGACAAAGCCTCTATGGATTCCAGGTCTCTTGCAACCACGAGTGACAGAGCTGTCTCAAAATCTTTTCAAGGCTACAGTGTTTTCAGTATCGTTGGCCAACAAACCCAAATCTCAGCCACAAGTGGAAATTAAGATTTAACTAATCACGTCTCAATAGCTGCTACAGCTATTGTACAGATGCTTTATTCACATAAGTTAATAGCAAGTCAACACTGCCTCCTGCACATAAAACCTACGGTTAGTACCAGAAATAAACAATATTCCTCAAGAGTATGGCCATTAAGATTAGCCTGTCTATCTTCTATTTCTCCTTTGCACTTGGCTACCAAAAAAGTTCTGGGCCAATTTTTAAGTTCTAAAATTAAATAATTGGTACCTCCATATCACCTTCCACCCAAAGTTTCAGGTAACTTTGAAAGGGCTAATTAATTCTCTAATATTTAATAAATATTAGTCACATCTTACAGAAAAGAAACCAAAAAGAAAGCTGGCACAACAAATTTGAACCTGATTTTCAGTGCTGACTATTCTAACCTCTGAAAACACACTGTTTCTGTTACTGGAAGAATATTAATATAGATATTGACAAACAACCTCTAAGTTTGGAAAATATACACTAAAACGGTGCTCAATAGATCCAGAAAAAAACATGATTGGCATTATCCAATAACTTTTTCTTTCTCTGTGTTATCTGAATCATTACTCTATACTCAGTTCTGTATGAGCTTCCACCACTCACAGACAGGTTTTGTGGGACAATCCCTCTTTATCTGAAAAGAAACCGTTTTCTCTGCAGAAGCCTGTCCTGCTCCACTCTGAAGGTTCCCCAGAGCACAGCTGCATGATTTATGGAAAAAGGTTTGAGATATTTATTCATTTGTGCTTGCACTCCTCACTACTCTTTGCAATAAGTTTAATATGAAACCTCAGGTGAACCAGAAGGCTTTTCTAAACATCTGTGCAAGTTTGTCATACCTATGCCCACAAACTATTTGCCTGTTGAGATATCCAAAAGCTGTCATGGTCTTAAAAAAGCCAGCTTCTACTGAAACAGAATACTTCTCTAAACAGAGTGGGAGGTTAACCAATTTCATTCTATCTGCTTCTATTCTTTGATTTTATCTCTTAATATTAATATTCTTAAGACCACCCATCAGCTAACCTGTTTAACAAAACTTACTCCCCGATTATCTGATCAACAATTGCAGTGAGGTATAACTTCCTAAAAAGATGCATGCATTTAAAGGTAATTATTTAATTACATTCTTATATCATGGATCATTATACCTGACTTTTTTATATAAATACTCAAAACAATATAGTGGGTATAAGTTCATGTTTAAGATGGTGTGACACTATAGCACGGAGACTTGGTTCAACAAGATACTTAATACCAAGTAGTTCTATTCAGATTAATTTGCAAATAGTAATCCTCAAATTTCTTACCTTTAGAACTAATTATAAAAAAATCATCCTCTCTAAAATTTGAGAACTTAACTTGACATAATTAAAAAAATAAGTCCTGCGCAACATACAAGATTTACTGAATTATCTAAAGGAGTGTGAGAGGACTACTTGTGGTGGATTTGATAGTGTTAGGTTAATGGTTAAACTCGATGATCTTAATCCAACTTAAGCGATTCTATGATTCTATTTTTAAAAACTCTGAGGGAAAAATAAAAAAAAAAAAAACAAGAACAAGTGTTGTATCTCTTTATCCTACATTGCATATGCTATTTGTTTCAAACAAATTCCAAATGAAGGAAAGCTAAAATGAAGCACTGCTGAAGTTCTATGGAGCCTCAGAAGACTGTAAAGAAAAGGGAGTTCACGTGAAAGATCAGATATGAAAACAGCTGACATTTCAATTTGGATAGCATACTACGGTCTAAAGCATTCTGAATGTATTACTGCTCTGAAAACATAGCCTCCGTTGCACGGAAGGAAATACAGGATTAATAATGTTAGCTCTCAGGGCAAAATTTACGACTTGTAAAAGCACACAATGCATGCTATACATTGATTAAATAAAAAATTTTCCATACAATTTTAATGATGTATTGACAACACCGTGTCACCAAGTCTCCTAAAACATGCCACCTAGTGGAGCATATGAATAAATTCGACAGTACAGAAGCAGCCGGCTCTGCACCGGCACAGGCTTTGCCGTCTGGTAAAGCCTTCTGCTAACCTTCCAGCTCTCCTCTGGAAGACCAGCTCTGCATTTACCATTTCTCACACTGCCCATCACCCATTCTCCTTAGCCCACCCTGCAAACTTTGCTCTGCTTAGAATTAGGATTTAACTGAAAGACTTCTAAAATACTTACTGCTCATTACTAAAAACATGTACCCTAAACCAAGACCAAAAATTAGTTGAGCACAGAAAATGCATAATCAGGTAAAATGAAATGCAGCACTTTCTCCATTGTCTAGCTAAGAATGGAATCTGCATGAGATGTTATTCCAATATAGATATCCTTGATTTTTTCCCCCCTAACCAGCAGAAGTGTACAATTGAGAAGATGAGAAAAAAAGCTACCCACAGCTAAACAACAAGACAGACACAAGCACAACGCCTTAGGAAACAGCCAGGAAAAATTAATCTGGAGCGTGAAGAAGAGAGATGAGACCAAACAACATCCAATTTCAGCTGTCTAGAAAAGAGTAACTTCTGAGTCTAAAGACTACTTTAACATGCAATTTTCCAAAGAATGACTTTATTTTTTAAAAAAACCCAGCATTTCAGATATCAGTACTAGCTAATTGCTCTTATAAATTTACATCACAAACCCAATCACCTTCACATTTCATCAAAAACGATTTGATTTTTTTTCTTGAATTTGAGTACCAAAAGATATGGATTCTTTCAATCTTACATTATAATTTCAGAGTATAGGTTTTTTTTATAAAGTGTAATTGTATTAAGTTATAGGAATAGTGCAGCATAGAAGGCACTATGGGAACAAACAAAAATTACATGACTTCAAAAATATGCAAGTTATGAGCTGTATACTATATTCAGTTAAAACTATGAAGTTCTCATTGGTGAATCTCTCTTAGAAGCATACACGTAAGACATATCCATAGGTCCTAAAAGACTCTGAAAGTTATGTGCCCTTACCTGTTTTCTAACTGCAACAGAACTTGAAGGTGCTAAAAATAACTGATGGCAAGGTGTAGTTTCACCGTACGCTTTTCTTTCGCATAAAATTTTCTGAGTTTACGTATCTTTATTTTGTGTAGTGGAAGGTATGGTACACAATAAACCTAAGAAATTTCAATAAAAGTAGGAAAAAAGTCCAGAGAAATATAAAGTACAGTTACATATTGAGATTCTCTGACAGCTGTACCACCGTGCATTTTTAACAAGACAAGACCCATACAGACCTCAGAAGAATCACTTATAGACCATTTCCCCCCTCTTCTTCAAAATTAGTTGTAAGTAAAAGTGACAGTGAAGAAGCAAAGGAACATAACCTACCCTCCACAAAGCACTGCATAAAACCATTTGGGACTCTGGTCTAACACATTACTGTTACAACTGTGTCTTTTCAGAAGATGTGTAAGTATGTATATATGTGAGCGTGTGCATGTGCATTCTCACGCGCATCTACACATTTATGTAAGTATAGACATTTGCTGTACCAGTCAGAGATTTATGGCGGTACACAGGTTTTTAACACAGATCCAAGACAGCGCTCTGTTAAACTCTTCTTGTTTATGCTTCAAGAAGGAGCAGTTTGTGCAGAGAAAACAGACTAGGTTTAATGATAACAGGGAAAAACAGGCATTTGAGAAAACATCTGTGTGTTAGGATCACAGGGATGAATATTAAGCATCTGCTGAGGAAAATTAACGTAAGTCAGATTTTATCATCGTGCCATCTATACTATGGTAGAGCCCAAACACTCCATTTGATTTGCAGCTGCATTATTCCAAACAAATAGAAAAACAAAATCCTTGCCATGCAGCCAGATAGTCTAAAAGACTCCACTGGGTGAAAAGCCAGGGAATGCTTTCACACTCCGACGTAAAAAGAAAACCCCTGCAAAAGAAGGTTGGTTTTCTTTGGTGACCACCCCCTGCCCTCCCGCTCTGAGATACAGCATGTTCTGGGCAACAAAAATAGGCTACCTTTGTAATTTCTTGTAAAAAATAAGTTCAGATGGCTATTTTTTTCTCCTGTCTTCAAAAGACTATGCACTTTTCTTGCCAGGACCCTAACTTGTAGATTGGAAAGGTAAAATGCTTTCACCTTAGGCAGATGCAAATATGAATAAGATATTCTACAGTAACATGGCAGCTGCAAAATCACCCGACTAGTCTCATGAAGATTAATTTCCTTTGCTTCCAGGTTGCCAAATGGTGATTTCCTCCTCTTATAAGAATATTCAGTGTTTTGATAAGTATAAGCAGATCCACAGTATTTTGGAACTTCAGGCATCTCTATTTTCTCCCATGGGAAGTGACACATCCTCAGGTTTGTGAGAGCTTGAAAAAACTTCTAAGCTAAAATGAAGAGCCAATTTTAATGAGAAAGAATCACCAAATTAATCATTACATCTCTAATGGTTTCCCCATACACATTTGCCCTGAGTTGTCCAGTACTGTCAGTCCCCACAGTCAGCGTGTGCTTTGAGAGACACGTGCATGTACGTTGCAGTTATTGTGGACCAGAGCATCCATTAGTAATTAACGAGGGATGAGCAAAGCAACTGGTAACAGTTAAAGCAAGCGTTCGCAGACCACTTTGAATGGGTTGCTCTGCATTCTTTTGCAATGAACAGGGAAAGCTGTGATTGGCTCCATATGACTGGCAAAGGCGATGATAACATGACTTATGAGCAACCTGCCAAAAAAAGTATTTATCTAGCAATATATTACCTGTCCATAACCAAAGATGCTCCTCTAGAGGCACATCACACGGCAGTTAAACACATAGTTTAGGAAGGTGATTATAAAATCACCTCGATACTCGTGTAAGGAAAGAACTTTTACAGCCACGAGGCAATCGCAGATAGCAGAGCTGTGAAGAAACCAGTGGAGTTTACTCACTTCCTACCTTTGAAAACAGATCTCTCTTAATCTCAGACCTTGCAACCAGCGCAACATGCCAAACTAATTAAGCAGGTATCATACTTAGAGAAAGTGATAGAACTTTCCAAGTCCAAAGGAACAATCGTGTTCGTGTCCTGCTGCATGCCACATTACCACAAAGCTCTCCTCTTGGCTACTTCTGATCTTTTCCAATCTATCGTAGTCTGGATTCTTTCTTACTAGTTGCACTTCTGGTTGTTTCCTCTTTCAAGTTAGTTTCCAGATGTTGTTGCTTACCCATTTTTTCCTTGCCACACTGCATCCTTTGCCTGAACTTCTACACCATTCCCTTCTGTGTTTCCCCCCACCGTTCAACTCACCATCTAAGTCAAGATTTTGAAACCTGTTGTAAATTACATTAATTGGCAGTTCTTTCCTGCAGCTGTGTGCATTTCTTAAGACCACATACTTACAGGGCTTGGGGGGTGTGTCTTTTTTACCTTCTTTGGACAAATTTTATACTGAACCAAATTGCATCTGGTTCCAACACCAGCTGAAGAGTCATGCTGGTGCCTTTCAGGGGTCCTAGCAGGGTCAGGTTTTTAATTATTTTGTACATTATTCAAATGGAAGAGAGAGATCCACTGGAAACTTAAAAGGAAAACTGGTTTATGCATAACATGCTTGAATACTTCATGCTATCATGGGTAGCTCACCAATCATTTCCTACTTGCTAACTGCAAAAATACATTAATGAATAAAGAGCTTTAAAAAATGTGAGTCATGAGGTTGTCTGGAAAAAAAGTGAGGCTGCATGAGCATGGGCAAAGAGTTTTATTAGCCCTGCAGGAAAGTTTCTCTCTTTATTTAGAATCAACTCGACCTAGATAGCTTAAAAAAATAACTGTTTAGAAAATAATTTAGGTTACCTTAAAATTACAGTATTAATTTCCACAGTTCCCTTTTTAATATGGCCTCAAAAATTAAAAACAAAATCCTGAAAATATTCAAAGAAAATATGATTAAAACCTAGAAGTCAGACCACGGCATTGTAGCAGGCCAAAATAAAATCCTGAATCTGTCCAATATCTTTGAGTTCTAACAAAATCATTCAAGAAAAGATGCGCTGTTTCTTTACATTTGCCCTACAAAATCAGTAAGAAAGTAACTGGGAAGAGAAAGTTAGTAGATAACACTTTTCAGCTTAGATATTATAGTCACATTTTCCATTTTAAACCAGAAAAAAACCCTAGCTTTGTTGGAAAATGATAAAGTGCCATCAAAAGATTTTCATTTATACATATACCTGAACCAGAAAGCTCAAAACCACTGTGGCAGAATGTCTGTAACTAGTAAGGTTGACTATGGAAGGCACATGTACTCTGACCTCTAATTCATTTTCCCCAGTAAAGCTGACCAGTCTTAATTGCAAGTCCAAGAGACATCTACAGTCATGCAGGGAAACTAGAATTGTCTCCATCTGCTCCCACATATTTTCCAAGAATGTCTTCCCAGAGTAAAAATGGATGCAGCCTTCTCCTGTCCTATATCCCCAGCCATGAAATAGCTGAAGACAAGGAAGTAAAAGACATGGAGAAGCTAAGGGTCATACAGATAGAAGCAGAGAATAAACCCAGTGACAGATATATCTGAGGTCCTAGCCCCAATGTAGCCTACTGTATTCAGTGATCGGTGAATAAAACGAAGGCCTGCTCGTTGTAAGATCTGTGCCTCTGGTCCCCCCTTCCCTTCCCCTCCCTGGTGTAGTACTCTGGGTCTCTCCTCTACCCCTTTCTCCTCCTCCATTCATCACTTTCCCTCTTCTGATCTCTTCCCTGAACTTCTTATTCTGAACAAATCAGAACATTTTTCATAGCATTTGTTAAATTTTCTCTCCTATCCCTCTCACCCACGTAACTGGAGATACATCACCCCTCCCATGCCAACCTCCGTTAGCAGCTGGTTGAACAGCAGCACATGCTAGGGCTGGCTTGGACGTGCAGATGTGCTGCCTGGCCAGTCAGCACACGTTTGCTGACTGACCGACCGCTGGAACAAATAATACAACTGACTGTCAGGTTCAAACAATTTCCACAAAGATTGTAGGAACATAGTATCCTTCAAACCCCTATCCTTCTGCCAAATAGATTTTAAATTAGTGTTTAAAAAAATATCACACTTGTTAAATTGTGGAAATCGTGAAAAATGTAGTACATACAAATTGTTGTCTCCATGCATAGAAAAATACATTTCATATACACTCTTGCGGCATTTCACATTCTGTTGGTCTTTACTATACATTTGAGGGTAAACAGAGTGACAAATAGCTTTCTTTTCACGTCCAATAGAAGAATGATGCCACTTACTTCAATTCTTACAGCTCTTTGAGCTGTGAGACTTCTACTGGCAATCTTTTCACAACTTTTAAATGACAGTACACTAACCAATTTGTAGCTGAATACTAAAATGCATCCAAACTAAAAATAAGTTAATCTCAATTGTTTTCATCTGTTTTTACAGCAGATTTTATTCACATTTCCTCCAAGAATATATATTATAAAATCAGGCCAACCAATGCACTATCAAAATGAGCACATATGTAATTGATTTAAATTTTCCTACAACTTTTTCTTTCACCTGCTGTGTTACCAGGTTTCTAAAACAAAGTTCCTGAAAACAAGGAGCTTGGACAGGGTCTTCAGTTTTAATTGACAAATGCTTGTATGCAGTGAAGCTCCACTGTTTCACACCAGCAGATCTAAGAGATGTTGTGCACAAAATATTGCGCTTTAAAAAGTAATGTTGTTACAATTAAATTAACATGTAGTAATACAGAAATTATATGCATTTTTTAGGATTACATACAAAACCCTGGCAAGTGTGACTTATCTGAGGCTTGTCACTGCCCCAACATGGCTTTGCAGTGATTCACCAGCCTGCTAGCCGATCTATAATAAATTAGAGAGCTTTGGTTGCATCCAATGTTCAAAAATGCTTGGGTTCAATTATCATCAAATCAACTAATAAAAAAGATAAATATTTTTATTTTTTAAAAGAACTTGCATTATCGATTAGACTGTGTGGTTTAAATCAGCTCTGGAATTTGGACAAACAAATAAGAAGCGTTTTACACAGCCAGCTGCACATCAAAAGTAATTTTGCAACACAAAAATTTTCTGGCCAGACCTGCCTTTTAGACAGTTATAGATCCCAGTGGAGGCATGGGAAGACCAGAGTTCAAATTCAGTTTACTATGGCAGTTCTCCCAGCTCTGAATCTTAGCCATGTGACTGGCAATGCTTACTGTCACCACAGGGGAGTCTTAAAAGGGAAAAGTGGTAGCTCCGACATTCAAAGAAAAAGCAAATACTACCACACATAACTCATGTAAGAGCAGAATGTTTTTCGGTAGAACTTCAAGCTATTTCTTAGCATTGTGTAGGTATCATTGCTTGAGAATGACAGCAGACACAGAGTAAGTATTATTGCACAGGAAAGTGCATTTGTCAGCTTATGTGCCTCACTGCTCAGACCCTGAATAAACTAGATACACCATGAGGAAAAGGTAAGAGGTACTACAACTACGTCTGCATTAGCAAGCGGTGTGGTACAACAGAAGTGGGTCTACTGAAGTAACTAACATTGAAGTATCTACTGAAGTAGCAGTTACTGTACTGACAGCATCGAGGACCTGACATCCCTGCATATATATGGCTTTTGAGGGCTTGTTTCAGAATTGCTCTAGTTTGGGGTTGTGGATGGAACATCAGCAGAGTCTGGAGTGTATTAGGTGCACTCCTGGAGCACAAGTTTCGCTTGAAAGGAATCCAGTTTTTGTCCTCTGGGACTTCACTGTGATACAAACCAAAAATGCAGCAAGTGGAGACCACTGTGAGGTTTGTTTCAAAAGCATGCTCATGGTCTGAACTGTAATATACCTTAGGTTGAAAAGCATGAAAAAGTGTTCCAGGGTAAACAAACCAGCACCTATTACAATAATTCTCAAATCACGGATGTATATCATCACAGCAACGTATCCATGCAATGGGTTGAATACACCTGTGCCTGTCTTAATGCCAATGCAGTATTTGGCATTTGCTTGAATAAGTGGCATTTAAATTTTTTTTTCGTGAACTTTTCAAGTCCTTCTTTCCCAAATTCAACTTTATTCCACCACTTTTACCAATTGCTGTTCTTTTGCATTTTTTACATAAATTATAATTTAGGGAGACTTCTGTTAGCTTCTTTCAGTGAATTATTTATACTGTCTTCGGCATCATGAACTTAAACGCACAGACAACATGTTTATATCAATATAACTTGAATATTGTTAACCGATCTGGAGTCAAATAAGAAAAGGGAGCCCTGGCATTGCAACTTACTATTGGTCAGATTTACCACTATAATATATTTCTTATATACCTATACACCAATAAGCAACTGTAACACAGAGGTTAGCTATAGAGAATTTTAAGGGACCAGGCAAAGACATAGCACCTCTCCACAGATGAGGAGTGACAATAAATCTAAATTCAGGATACTGCCATTATACTGTACTGGCTGTTTGTGAGATCAGCCAGTCTATACTAAATAAAGCAAGTGTCTAAATCTGGCCAGTGCACAATAAAAGCCAAGATGAGTATAAACGCTATTGTCATAGAAGCTTGTTGAGAAATCAAAATACAGCGTAATAATGCAAATGGGGGAGTGTGATTTGTGAGGAAAAACTACGCAATTCCCTAGTTGATTTCTATTTAAATTTTTGAGGGAGCTAAGTATACAGCTTTCTATGCCAAAACCACACCAAATATAAGCAGATTGACAAGATACTTATTTTGTAGCAGTTTTTGGGAGCAGCCACCAGTACTGACCCAGTACTGACCCAAACAACCTCTATTTAGATTCCTCGGTTTTACTCATTCATACAACTGGAAGTAATGACCTCTTCTCAGCTTTAGCATAATGGTGGTTAAGCATTTAATCCGAAGCTCTGGCAAGTTAGTAAGCATAGCTAATCACAAATTGGAGGAACTGATGTATTCACAGGCTGACCCTGCAACAAGAAACATCATATACTAACTCTTCTGCCACTTTTGAAACTCTACAAACTTTTAAATGCAAAATCATTAACTATAATAGAAGATTACTGTTAATGAACAAGACAGACGCTTTCCATCCAACCAATTATTGAGATTTTGTACAGGTCTTTTCATAGTCAAATTTATCTAGATACTTTAAAAACAAATGGAAATAAATGTTGTCATATGGCAGCCAATTTGTACAGCATACAAACAGACTTGGAAAACTCTCCCTGCAACAATCTTCAGCTTTGCAATCTTTTAATAATTCAACATCCTTCTCAACAACAATACAAATGCTATTGACACATCTCCTTGTGAATAAGTGTCTCCAGCTCTCTATTGTAGAGTCAGTGACAGTTATGACAATACGGCTTTGGTATTTAAAGGTGGTTTTGCTATCAAGAGAAAAAAAGTGTTAAGCTGAACAGAATGTTTCAAGAGTTTCAGAGAATACAGGGATTTTTCATCTTTAGGTCACTCTTTACCTCCAGCCAGGCCATCGCTACCTGGTGTGGCAGCAATTCCCATAGAAGGGATTCGTCTTTTAACAGTAACTAGCAGATAATTGACCATATCAATAAAATTATTGTTGTAGTTGCCAGCATTTGTGAAAAAGCCAGCCAAGAGTTCAAAGACTGCATAGGCATAAAAAACCCCCAGAGATTATATTTCTTCAAATTACTTTTCTAATATATTTGAAATCTACACTGCTGACGGCACTACAGTTTAAGTATAAAAACATTTAAACTTGTTTCAACAAGCTAATTCCAGGACGAGAAACAATTCTGCTGAGGTATCAGCAAGCATGGTATTTGGTTAATTATCTTGCCAAAAAGCGGAGTGATTAACCTAGCTAAGTGCCAAATATGGGGAACGTTGTACAAACACTGCTACGTGTATTGAACCTGTTCTGTACAATCACCAGACTACAGGACTGTCAGTCTGCTACGTGCAGAGCCTAAATTCATATGCAAAACGATGAAAAAGCTGGTCTACAGAAGATACGTGCACAGAATAAAATAATGAATTTTGGCAGGACATAATTGTAATTGCTGAGTCAAAACTGTAGTCATATTTCTTAAAACAATTTAAGAGAAATATTTCTGACATGTAACTTATACATAAAATCATAATTAGGCTATTGCTCCCTATGCACTACTGTCGCTTATTTTAAAAACCCTTACAAAATTTCTTTTCAAAGAGAAAAGTAGTGTGCCATTTTTACCCCTCAGATCAAGAAAGTTCACAAATCTCGAAGTTCTGAAAAAATATTACAAACGTGTCAAATGGTTTCTTTGCATTTTTTTTCATCTACATGAAATTTTCAACATTCCCAAATTGTAAAAGTTGAAGGCAGTAGGTTCATAAGCAAGGCTACTTCAAGTGCTTCACAGGTCTAGCTATTTGCGTTCCATGCAGTACAAATTTTTATCTGTGGCGAGATTATATTTCAACGATACAGCTTGGCAACTGCACTAGAAAAAGCTATAAAGATGAGAAGGTATGTCACCAGATCATAGTCCTCCGAAAGAATCGGACTATTACTCTACCACAGGTAGTTACCTACCAATCTGATGGCAAAAGAAGCATTTCTATTATTTTTAACAAATCAAAAATGTCCCGTTAAGGAAAATGCAACTGATTTTTTTTTTTTTTTTCATTTCTTGTTAAGGTATTTTCTATAAAGAAAACATTACTGAGAGAGACACCAATTTTTTCATTCAGAAAACATAAAAAGAAGAGTAGGTCATTCTCCACATATTTTAAATTCTATTTTCAGTGGGCAAAATATAGTTTACATATAGCATACTTAATATTCTTTCAGATTAGGAAGATCCCTACTTGGTATCAGCTCTTCATAGTTCAACGGCAACAGTCAAACTGAGCCTCCATGTGACCAAACAGGCTCACCAAGGTATTCATAAATGAAGGAAAGGCAAGCTTGTTAAAAAGTTAACAAAGTTAACAGGAGAACATATGTTGATTCATTCCCCTGGTTGCACCACAGCCAAAGGGACTGCTGTCCTCATGGGCAGAGTGTAAAGACACTGGTTTTATAAAAGCCCAGAAGGCTAGAAGTGGATAGCAACCAAAAGTGATGGCTTGAAGCCACCAGTACATTTCCTTCATTTACAAAAAGAGCTTCAATATGTGCTTGAAATGCTTTGTTTTAATTTGTTAGCTGTTCTGCAAAGATCTCTTGATAATACAGAATGTTTCCACAATAAATGTTGGCCAGAACAAGTTTACTCTAGAGTTTTACTCTATCACTGAGCGTTTACAAAATAAAATAAATTTAAATAAGTAAGGTTGGCCAAATTCAAACCACAAATCAGAAAACCACCAAGTAGGACCATCCTCCCTGCCAAAGCTTAATGTGACCTTATGGGAGAGCTGTACGAGGTTAGAGTTGGTTTTTATGTAGCTTCATGTAATATTTGGCAAACCGAAGGGGCTGGGCCAGGACTCCTGATCCTTAAACAAACATTTGATGTAATTTTTTTTCCCTTTTTCATCATAGTAATACTCTGCATTCTGCCCTCCTATGACCTCAACCCCTTTTCCCCAGGGTGGGTCGGATTTAGAACCTCCTCCTTCACTTACGAGTGCCATTTGAATCAGCCCCTTCCAGATGTGTTTCACCTCCACCCACAACAGGCCCTGCAGGTCCAGCAAAGTGCAGAGAGGGGAAGGACCGCAGGGAGAAGGAGCTGTGCCCTGGCAGCACATCAGTTGGCTTGCAACTTCTCGCTGAGTTTATTATTCATAGCACTGGTGGGAGGGCAGGGGGCAGGGTGACTCACACAACATCTTGTCTAAATTGAAAACCAATACCAATCCACACCCCCGCAACGGAGAAGCAGAGCTGCGGTGGGTCACTGTGGTCAGTTTTGCTTCCAGTGGACGTGTGGGCCCCAGGGACTTGCTGCTCCAGGCTAAGCAGGTCACTCGCTATCATTAAAACAAGAGAGAACGGCAAGTTTATCTTTTCCTCCAACCCCTTCAAAGAAGCGATCTCCACTGCCTGTTTGCTCTGAAGGAAGCTGAAAGTAGTGAGAGCCAATCTGAAGTCTCTCAAATTATCTTTTAATTTGTATGAAACATATAGAAAACTGTATAAAAACCCCCAGCATTCCAATTTAGTGCTACTCTCATAATATGTAAAATTACAAAACCACCTTACGAGCATTGATTCGACTAGAAAAAGGAATGTTATTTAGCCTGAACTCCACAATGTTTCAAATGCAAGTGAACAAGAAAATTATGGTCCTAACTACAGAGTGAAAGAATAATGTAGTAAGGCAGAAATAAAGTGGTACTTTCTTTCAGGTACTGCTATCAAAAACCCAATAGTTTAACTGTATTGAATTTAATAGTAAAGCATTTGCCTAACAAAGAGTTAACACGCTGTTCCAATCATTAATTAAATTTAATTTTAAATTAAAAACTCCAGTGTTTTTGCCACCATCAGAGAACTTCACTACTTCAGGACACGTCTGTATCTTCAACAGCAATTATATGACTTTTTTAACTTGTCCTGCTGTCCTGGCTTTCTCTCACTGTTTAACAATTCTGTTCTGTATAATTTTGTCTTCAATTTGTCCCCCAGTGTAATTTTGGATGACCAAATACCTAATCCTGTTGTCAGCGCACCCTATCCTGAAGAGGGGTAAGGGTGAATTAGAGAACTACATAACCCTGGCACCTGCAATAGGTGCTCCCAGCTGGATGGGCAACTAGGATGGGGATCCACCAGCACTAGTCCAGGGCTGCCAGGCAACCTGCTTAGTTGAGGAGCGCAAGGAAGTTCCCGGGATGCTCGAGGTTGTTTCAGTCCCTGGAGCAAAGCAAAGGCAATGAGGACGATAGGAAATGGTCCTGCCTATACGCTGCTGCAACTTCGACCTCCCAAGAGCTCCTTCCTGCCTGGGATCCAAAAGGGAGGAGATGCTCCACGTTTCCTGCTCAAGAGTGCCACAGTGGCCCCAAGTGGTAAATACGGAAAGCTTCAAGCAGAAACCTGCAAGTCTTCCTACGGCAGAGCCAAATCCTAAATTAAAGGAATGTGTGACAAAGCTGCCAAAAGTGTGACACTTGGCAGCTCTCCCAGCTGCCTTCTACTACTTCCCTTCTAGCCCCCAAAGCATCTCGGATGTGAGTAAGGGGCACTCTTAAGTAGCTGCTGGCCCTTTCCCACTGCAACTGCTTGGAAGAGGACTCTTGGCTTCTTCAGGCGTCACTGGGTTAGGGCAGAGAATGTGGCTCCTGGGCCCTCTGCCCGATTCCTATTCAGATGGTGGAAAGCAGCATAGGAGATGGCTGGCTCTTTCTGAATTGAGGAAAGCTTCTAACAAAATTAGGCTCCTTTCTTCACAAAGCTACACAGAAGAAAATAAAGCATCAGCCAAAAATCTCTGCCCTTGCTTTCTCCCAACCCTGATGTCAATTGGAGTTAACTCCCACTGAACTATATACCAGCTAAGGACAGGGATATCGCACTCCCTTCACATCTGTTTCACAAACCAGTGTCCACCCCGAGGCACTGACTGTGCCTTCACAACCTTCTTTCAGAACCTTCAATCCCGACACCTTGCAAGTGCGATATGTGGACTTTAGCTGTTTTCCCTGTAGGTAGCACACTCACTCTTCACCCAAGTCACAAAAGCCATAATTAGAGAAAAATCTCTCCCACCTCACCCTTGCTTATAAACTGTTTCCATCTGGCTAAAATTAAGTTAAAATTCTTTCTTCTCAGCTTAGATTGATATTTCTAATATTTCATTTCCAGAGGGGGGAAAAAACAGCAAATTACCAAAGTGTTTCATATTATCTTACACCCTCCATTGAACTGAACATCTCACTGACTCCTTTCCACGTAAGGATAATTGTGTTTTATCCACTAACATTAAAAGAGTGTAAGTATATGCCATCTTTTACCCCCAGAGTAGAGCACGGTACAAATATGCAGGTATTCAATCAACACAGCTAGCTACAAACCAATGGAAAACAACTATTTACGCATGCAAAAGACACCTCACAGAGGAGCGGAATAAAAATGGAAATATATCATACCTAAGTTATCAAAAGGACAATTTAATTATTCAAAATACAATTTCAGTTGGCACAAATACAGATACACAATATTTATAAAATGTTTGAAACGTGTGGGCAATGCTTTTGTATCTTACTAATATCATGAGGGGGCACAGGCATGCGATTATTGATCCAGAGGAAAAAAAAGCACTGCATTATTTCATGTTAACTCTTGCAGTTCTTCAGAACATCCCATCCTGCTACCGATCTGACATTACTCTCTTGAATCTGAGGTATCTGACATATGAAATAGCACACCATAACAAACAGTAGCTCTTTATTCTGTAATTTTTTACAGACCAGAAGATACAGCTTGGTCTAGGGATTTAGGTTCTTATCCCTACTGAGTCATTGGCTAATGGTGTGAAATCAGCAAAGTCTATTAATCCCTTTAGTAATCCCTATTAGTAAAAAACTACCTTTTGTGACTTCTGAATGAAATGCAAGATATCGTTATTGCTGAGGTGACCTGAGGAATTCACAAATAAGTTTAAAATTGACAGAGCTATGCTAGGGAAACAATTTTATGTTTCTAAACAATAGACAGATATTTATACAGAAGACAGAGATTAGATATATTAAGACCCAAATCCATTCTTTGAGTAGCCTTTGAGTTTCCTAACAGGGAAATGTACAGAATCTAGTTTAGTATGGAAGACAGTCATTCATCTGCTGGAAAGAGTAACTATGGAAAATCACATATCTTTCCTTTTCTAGAATTCTGGGTCTCCATTTGGGTCTGAATGCCAGAAACCAAAGGTTTCTATTCCTACCTGCCATCCCTAAAGAAGTAACCATACAAAGAAATTGTACAGAATTTTCATATTCCTGACAGTTCTGTAAATGCAGCCACTTCCCATCTTCCCAAATTCAGAGACTTCACGCAAAAGCTAAGGCTGCTGTTTTCCAACGGACTATCTCCCACTTAGCCACACAAGTTCCTTCGGAGCATAACTCTGCTGAAATACTCAAGCTCTATTTGCCTGATGCTGCATCTCAGGAGCCATTCCTTTTTGAGAGGGATTTCAAAATGGAAAATTGGCCCGCAATCAAGATGTGACCATTGGCCCTCCACACAGTGTTCAGAGCCTAGCAGAAAGCTGCCTCACTGGAACTAGAAATTGGAAACTGGAAATAGGGAATCACTTTCCTTATGTATATATCTCTGCCCTTAGTATTCTTTGAAATACTTACTTAAAAACTATCATCTGCTTATAAATTAAGTATATTTTTTAAGGGTAGGGTTGGGATTTTTTCTTTCAGAAATGGAATTTACTTCCTTTTATAAAAATTTATAAGATTTTTCAGGGAATGGGATACTGAGGAGTAATGCTCTAAAATAAAGTGAAGACTACCCTGGCCTGTACTCAGGTCTCTCATGAATTGGTGTTTAATGTTCAGTGGCCTCCAATGTAAACTTTATCATATGGGTGAAAAGCAGCGTATCAGCATAAAGTACAGATGCTTCCCATGAATTCAGTTTGTTTCAGAACCTTGAAAAACACCATAGCTGAGATTGCTACTTACACCACAAATCACCTGGGCATGGCAACCCCAAAAGAGTATGAAAGCATGGCGATCATTACACAGCCTGTTATTGTATCACAGCACATGAAAGACAGGGACAGACAGCAGTAATTTTTTACAAGTGTACAGAACATTCAAATCCGGTTAGACACAGAGATTTTGTAGAACAGGATCAGAGAATTAAAACTGCTGTTCTACACATCCCAAACAAAAGTAGCTCAGCGACACAGTGGTACCACAATTGCATTGGGGGCCCTGTCAGAAAATTATTGAATAGCTGAAGCATTAGGTATTTTAAAATTTATTATATTTTGTGACCAAACTGGCAACTGCAGAGGGGTTGGGACTATATTACAGTGTAATAAAAACCTCATAAAACATTTAAACAAACTCACACATCTGCAGAGAGATGGGAGGTATTATGTAATGTAAGTCATTGCTAAAGTCACCTCTCACCCTACTAGCTGCTGCAGGAGCAATGTTCAGTATAAAGTGCCTCTGTGGTTTCTCACTCTCTGTCTCGCTGACCCCCTACCCCCAACACACACACACATGCTCTCATGCATGGATGCTATTTACAAAAGTGACACTCTGGTTTTAGGGGTGGTTTGGTGCCTTTTTTTTTTTTTTAAAAAATAAAGGTCAAAAATAAAAAAAATAAAAAAATGAACAAACCTGGAATGACTTTAGTTTCAAACAAACAGTGTAGAGGCAAGAGAGATCCAAATCTCATTTTATCTTACTCCCCATAGTAAGGAAGTCTTGGATACAGGTCTTCCCTTTAACTCATATCTAACAACCTCCAGAGGATTTCACTGGATTTAATAAAGAATATTCCATGGACAAATTCTTGACCTACATCCTAGGCTGGCATTCCTATTGTGCTTGTTCTTAGAAAATTTAACAACAGCTCTACAGCATTCCTTTTGTAGATTGCCAAAAAGCTTATGTCTCAATTATATGCAAATGTAGATGATAATGTGTGAGGTAGGATCCACAATTTCACTCAAGGGACTACCTCAAAACCAGGCCAACAATCAACAATCCTCCGTCCAAACCACAAAAGACAATGAGAGATGAGTGCTTGGAATGTTTTAAAAAATTATGGCCGCCAAATTGTTTGAAGGCAGTCAGGAATGTATACTGAGGACTCATTAGAGTTCCTCCCTGGCTGCTCTCTTCACTGCAGCATATTCAGATCAGCTCCCAGAAGGCCCTTGATGAAATATTAAGTTACTGAGCTGGAAAAAACAAATATCTTCAAAGTTTCATTTCTTTCATTCTTGATTTCATACTGACCTACTCTGAGACATGACACAACATGGGACAGGGAACACTCTGCAATGCAAAACAGCATAACCACCACCTTTCCTACTATTGAATATACTGTTATTTTTGCCAGCTGGAAGCTGAGCAGAAGCTTTGTAAAACTCTGAAATCCTTTGTAGCCTGGTGGTTTATGTGAACAGATACTATCTTAGAATACTGAAAACTTCCATGCGCTTTGTTGTTAATTCACTTCTTTTCTCTCTAGCTTTTATCTTCTAACTTGAAAATCACATTTTCACTTATAAAGGTGCAGACCAACAGCACCAACAGCCCAAACTCTGTAAGCAGTAAAGCCACGCTGTAAGTGGCATTATATGCTTATTCCTCCTCTCCTAGCAACATCTCGATAGTAAGAGTATTCTAGCACAGGATAAAGAGAAGGGGATGAATGCCTGAAAAATTCTACATGTAATGGTGATTTCTAGGCTGCTAACTTGTTCCTGAAGAACAACTCAAACACAACAATTCTTTCCCACTTTGAAAACATTTTTCAGAGCTATCATAAGATAAAACAAGCTATGTATTAAAAAAGCTGCTGAAGACATCTAAACTCTAAATAACTTACCTGTGTCTCTCCCAGCTACCAGATCAATTTGAATATACAATAGGATAAACTTGCACAGTATCTCTTGTTTACCAATCTACTGCAAAATTAATTTGTGATCATGGATTGAAGATGTTCTGAACTTTTTAATGATATCTTGAAAGCCAACTTGAAAGAGGAGTTCCAGCTTTATCAGCTTAACTAATGAAACCAGATTAGCTCTTCTCTGAGACTCTTCCTCTTAAATCCCCAATAGTCTGTTCTTTCCAAGGTCAAGTGAGCTCTGCGCTTCACTGAACAGCTCTCCATTACACCATATAGTGTAATGGAGACACCTGGGTACAATAGTGTTTGAGTATGAGGGGCATTCACTACATCTACTTTTGGGAGTTCTGACTGAAGACTTTCCAATGCCTGTGATTGGTAAAGCTCAGTTTCTCCTTCAGTGGTTTTGAAAGATCAATGTACACTTCAAAATTAGAGTATAAGACTCCATAAGCTCCTGGTATTACAATTTTGGGAGCTAGCCTAGCTGGACTCTGTAGGGAATGTGTTATCTCTGCTCAGTCCTTTAGGCAGATCATTGCCAGTATGGTTGCCACAAGAATTTAAAATAGTTCTAGATTAGCCATAACTTCACCAGTTTATAAAGGCATTCAAGGAACCAGTATGCTGGTTTGGGAGTACAAAAGCTTAGAACTACTGTTGCCATCACGCTTTCTTTCCTAATCACCTCTTGGTATGGCTGCTAAGGGTGATTTTATGTCAATATTTTATGATTGTCTCTCAGCAGTCCAGCAGATCCAAATTAAGCTTCTGTCCAAGATGAAGGCTACATATACAAAACCATAGCTTTACATGACCTTTGTTGACATTAAAAGACTTGAAATGTCAGCGATGAATCAGATACTTCCTAGGGTCCATAACATTTTTCTGTACTGAATATTTTAAATACATCATTGTTAGTCTTCTAATGTACAGAACAAAACAAGTCATACAGACATATATACATGCATATATATATATATATCCCAGTACCCTACCTGAAAGCAGTCATGGTGAATGTTTATGGAAAAAAAAAAAAAAAAAATAAAAGAAACAGGCAAGCATAAGCAATACTTCTCAGACACACTCCCCCACATCTAGTCATGTGTAACTTAGAGAGTTTCTGGGTTATTCGTGTCATCCTCCTTCCCTTTCTAAAGGACCATTAAAAACAATTTACAGCTCATATACTACTTAGAGTTCTATAGAACAACTTACAGTGATCTATTTCCTGACTGGAAACAGGAGATTTACAGTTCATTACCATATATATAAAATCAAGGTCAACAGATAATACAGTACAAAAATTCCCTCTGAATTCAATGGAGATCATGAACGTATTATGGTTCTGTAAAGGAGAGAGCTTTGAATTAAATACATACAAAATAATTACAAGAAGTACAGTTCACAATATTTAACTCACAGCAACTTAATTTAAAACCTGATGTCAGCTGAGAAGTCTTTTGTTAGCTTCAGCATGAGATGGATCAGGCTCTAAAGATTTGGGTAGCTGATGCACAACACAACTACTACATCTTAATTAATTCTAGAGTAATACATGTTCAAGTTATATCAAAGAATTGCTAACATTCCTAACAGACAACAATCACAGTGTTTTCTTATCTGTGGATAAACTGGTATTTTTTTATTTCATTAAAATGAAGTTAAAGTAATTAGTCATTGACTTCCACTTTCTGTTGGAAAGGCCACTTTTTAAAACTTTCACTGCAAGCTCATCAAGTTCTTCATATCCCATGTAAGTAAAATGACATCTTTAGTAAAGCCTCTGATGGAACTGTTTATATATTTTTCTAGAGTAGAAACAAGCTGCTTAGATGAATTTTTCTTTTCATTATTGTTTCATGTTTCATCCCACTTCCTGGCTCAGGCCTGAATACTCACTTTAAAAAAATCTTTCTCACAAGTTGCCAGTTAGAGCACACTTCAAAACGTTTGTCGATTTTTTTCTACCTGCTGTCAAGTACCACGAATAGGCATATGATGCAAATGCCTGCTTGTTAGAAAGATGCATCAAATGCATCAAAAAGAAACCTTTTTTCAGCTCTAATTTAACATTTGCTCAAGAGTGCAAAAGTACCGATAATTTGACATTCGAGTATGTTCTAAAATGATTAACATATACTTATCAACAAAAGCATGTGTTCATCTTTCTAAGACAGAATATCAATGAGTTGCATCTTAGAGCAATGCATACTCCAATGTTTCATAGTAGCACAGCACACATTGTTACCATTCATGTACTGAAAAAATGTATAAATAGCATTTGTAACACTGAAGTTAATTACGAAACACCATCAGAGCTGCCAGAAAAACAAAAATCTGAAAAGTAATGTGACATAAAAAATAAAAACAAATACATAGATACTCAAGGAAAATACATTTTGCCTTAAGGGGTTTAATCTCCTTTAAGTGAGAGATTTTGCACCCTATTGAGATTGCAGAACTCCTAACTTCCAAGCACAGACTATGCATAGATTTCTTCCAAAGTAAATAACATAAGCTACATGTAGAAAATTGGTCAGCAATGTTTTTTATTGTGCATTCAAGAGCAAAGAGAGACTATGCACAAATATCGCTGTCTTACTATTAAAGTAAACGCCATTTACAAAACTATTTTACTAATTGTAGAAATCACACAATGTAGTTTAGAAGTCATTTTACGGTATTCTTGGAGGAAATAAATCACTGTTCTCAGTAACCAGTCTTGTTCCACTGATGGGCAATGAGCAGCACAAGGATGTGTCACTGTTGTACCTGATCTCCTTGGCTGCTGCAAATTATAGTAACTCTGTTGTAGTCAGTGAAGCCACTTCAGTCAATATAATTATACCCATGTAAACCTGGCATCAACTGTGAGAAGATTAGTCTAGCTTAATAGTCCTTCAAGTAGGTATAAATTGATATTATCTAAATTAGTATATACAATATTAATATACTTCTATAGGCATATATAAGATAGAAATGAGGACTGGAGTTGATGACTTAAAAGGTGCCTTCAATCCTGTATCTCTATCATTACCAAAAAAAAAAAAAAGTTTCTATGACTGTGATTGTCAAATGAAATTCTTAATTAGTATTTAATGATGTTGCTTTGTTTGTGAGTTAGCAAAAATAACAAACAACAGGAACAAAATTAATCATGAACTCTAATTTAGGTTCCATCTGCTTGGTTGAGAACCAGACAATTGGAAGGTTTCTACAAAAAAGTCTTTAAAATTATATTAAAATGGAGAATGCTATTCCTCCACAGAGTATGGAAGGAGGATAAGTATCCCACAGAATAATGTATTAGTCTATTATATTACAACTTGAAAAAATGCTGTAGACTATGAGATACTTCTATTAAAGTTTGGTGGTTTTTTTTTTTTTTTAAATCTCTTTCTGCCTTCTTATTGCTAAGCAATAGAAACATTAGAAATTCTAGACTTAATGGCAGCATGTCAGCTTATATTAGTTGAGGACACACCCTCTTGGGAGAAAATGAGTTCTGGTAGCATCACCAGTTCAGTCTTGCAGTTTCAATAACCCTTCATTACTCCAGTTAATCCGAATCCCAAATTCTGAACTGTTAGAGAACAGCACAGAACTGAAGAAAGGAAGCAAATCTAATTTTAAACAGAAAGTATTCAATCTCACTCCACCTGCCACCAGTAACTGGCGCTGTTTTGGGCAGCTGTTGATCGTTGTGCTTGTATGCCACACCACCTCTCTTTTCACCAGCAGCAAGCCTTAGCAGAATTTGAGAAGAGGTGATGCAGGGGCCACTCTGCTACACACATAGGAGAACATCTGTCTAGCTTTTCTACCTGAATAAAGTATGCCACAATAGTGTCCAGCAGCTTATCAGCAGGCCTAATGTCTGCTGAGTACGTAAGGAAATTAACATTTTAAAATTCTCCAGCTATTAGTAATATTACTCCTCTATAAGATGAGAGCCTCACAAGAGCTTTGGAACAGTTGTGTTGAAAGTGGGAATGAGAAAAGCCTAGAACTGCAGAAGCTCACCCAAATATCAATTATACCTAAAACTTTGTTGATATTAAATAAGATTGTGAATGAAAGAAATGTAAGTCCATGTTCTGAATTCTTCATTCATTATCAATTAGACTAAGTAGTATTGACGCACCAAATTCTGTATGAGTGATACAGCTAAATCCCCACTGATTCAAGCATATAATCTCAGTCAGCTGGGTCTTCTGCAGCAAGAAAGTAGGTTTTTTAATTATTGAGAGACTTATTCTATTTGTACATAAAAGAGCCAGGACAGATGATAAGTTGGTAAGTTAAAGCTTATTTAGTCCATATGGTCCAAGAAAAAAAAAAAACCCAAAACAAAACTATCCGCATCAAAACCTCATATAGCCAGGGGCTTAAAAGACTCTTACTTGGTGATTAAATGGCTAACTGTATTCCCACTGCCCTTTAGAAGCATGAGAAATCCAGGAAAAGAGGGTGGAGTAAGCTGAAGAGAAGCTGTTAGCTGCTGAAGAACAGTTTATCCCAATTCGAAAGAAAAATTAGAGTTATTTCCAAAAAAAGGGAGTATAAGTGAAAGCCACAATCTCTGCTTAATCCATTTGTGTGGGATTTCACAGTGAGGAATGTATTGTTTACCTTTCAAGAGAAGCAGCCATTGTTACAGTAATCTCGGAAATATATGAACTCTATTAAAACATATTTTAATAGCAAGACCCATAAATTACCACTCCTATTCACAGAACAATTTTGTACAGAGTCACATTACAATGGGGCTTTCCTCCTTCCCTTTTAACATACCTTTCTCCTACAAACAGAGCTGTGGAGACCATCCCCAAGATCTATCCTTGAGAAGGATCTTCTGGGCTTAGTCTTCTGCTCATTTATAGATGAGGTCTCACCAGCCACTGTAGGAACATCACCTTTCCTCAGGGCTTTAAACCAAAAAAGCGTCAAGAAAATTCAAATTGTTCTCCCTTTCCCAGCTTATCAGAGCTTGCAAGACAACAACACTGAACCTGAGTCACAATAAACATAAAGATGTAACATCACAGAGCTTTCTCAGAGAAACAGAGCCATATCACAGAAGGTACTCACTGAAACAGCTCCCAAAACTTTGCTTTGCCACTCAGTGAAAACCACAGTCCCAAGCTGGCCACCTCAGTTCCCTTGGCAATGTTTGGTGAGAGACAGGCACTTCAGAAAAGTCCTCAAAGGGAGCAAGTAGAGCTGTGTAAGACTTGTCTACAGCAAATGCCTTGGAGATGGATTTGCTTTTCTCCTGGAACTAGAGTCCGTTTACACAATGCTAACAGAAATCCAGCCACTAAACCTACACCACCAGTATCTGCGTTGCGGTTTCCAGTACGGATAGCTTCAGGATTGGTGTGCAGACAGAGCCAGCCCAGAATCTGAGACGGCGGTGTAGTTATGCTCTTAAACACCCAACTCTGGCCTACAGGAAGGAGTACTCCTCAAGAAGGACCCTGCCCTGGGGTTTCACTGGACAGTGGAATTCCCTCGCCTTTCACCCTCACCCACCACCAATGCACAAGGCCAGAGTTCACTAACCTTGCTGATCCAGAGTGATTTGTATCCACATCCATGACTTGCGTGGCAGGTCAGAGAGGACGCAAGAAGGAGGAAAGCAAAGGAAGGAAAATAGTTTCTTGATTTTTCATGTTAAACTGACCCACTTGAAGGAAACGTTCATTGGGCCAGCGCAGGGAAGAAAACACAATTTCTCCCTGATCCTAGAGACATGCCCAAACAACTAGAGTAGAGTGTTTTCCTCTGCTCTTTTTCCTAAATGCACACCTGTGACTCATAATAATTGCTAATTAGAATCAGATGTGGGTGATTCCATAGATACCGAGAGGAAATGAACCGGTGAAAATACAGGTCCTATGGTTTTTTGATACAGCCAGATAACAGAGTGGGCTTTCTGAAGATCAAAAAAGTGTATTAGGAAAGAGAGGATGGCTCTTAGACAGCACTTAAGCCTCTAAATTGACTTCATGATCTAGGCCAGAGCTTTCACATAGATACAGGAATAACTTAAGTTCCTGGGGCTTCACAGGGCTCAGATAAGCCCAGTGAAAAATCGCTGTGGGTTTTTTGGTACATGGACCTCTTGGAATTTTGCTCACCTTAACCACATTCCAAAAGATGGAGAAATTGATCCACTGTTGTTATACCTACTTTATATAGCATTTCTGCCAAGTTCTAAGTTATCACAGAAGAAGAGAGAGCTTTAACTAAAGTACCTGAAGGGCCATGAGAAATCTAGCAAAACAGAGCATTTTTCTGGCATTCTTAGGTTCACCTCCCATGCACAATAAGCACACTGAGACCAGATCCTCTGGTCAACTGAACAAAATTGATTTGCCATTAATAGAAACTCTGTTTTTTTCCTGTCTTCTGAAGCCAAAAGAGCATTGTCTCCTCTCCTCAAGAAAGACCGTCACAAACTACACTGATAATAGCCTGGCCTTCAGAGTATCTTAACATTAAAGATGTTAATATTACTTTTCATATTACTTTTATAATTAATTATATTTTCGTATTGCAGAAATTATTTTATTTTTCTCTTGGCTTCTTATTTCCCATATGGAACTTTCTATAAGTGATATAGAGCTTCGTATGTGCTATGCACATTCAAGTAATGGAACAACAAGCGACTCTCTCTTTTTCTATCATTAGATTAAAACTGATCAGACATTTCATGTCAGGAAAGGAGTTGATATGGTGCGATTTACCAGCACCAATCCCTTGTCTTACTCACAGTTTCTCATCATAGCCCCTTCCTCACCTTATATCAGAATCAGGGAGACAGCAGGTATAAGAGAAGGTAGACTTCATTAGCTTTCTGCCACGTAGGGAATATTTTTCCCATGAAAACTCCTACTCCTAAGTTTTCTTTGTATTGTAAGCCTCCTCAGCAGAATGGAAAATCTAGTCTTTGGTTTTGGTACAGTTTTGACAACGTTGTCCATAAATGTCAAAGCTAAGCACCTGTAATGTTCTGCACATTTTATACCCTCTGAACGCTTTGACTTCAGAAAATCTGATGCCATTCTATGACCTGTACTCCTTATTTCCAGAGCAGTAAAAAGAACTTTCTACTTGATAGGAGTAAGTCTTGAGCGAAGGCTAGAAATTAGGTCTCTGAGATGTCAATACAATATATTAGATACAGATTAATGAGTTTGACCTTAGTCTTTAAGTTAAATAATTGATGCACTTGCAACAATCCTTTAAGACAGTTTTGACAAATATTGTGTGCATTATTTAATGTTAATTTTAGTTGTACTACTGACTTTTGTAAGACTGATTCTGATAAACACGTATGAGTAACAAAAAAAGTAAACTGTCGTTATTTAGATTAGTATGCCAAGACTAAGCAACTTTAAGCATAAACTGAAGCAATCGGTATCACAATGCCTTCTGCATGGTCCTGCAAAGACACAAAATAATCACACAAATCCTGAAGCTGTAATTTGTAATTAGAAGTGAGGTTCTACAGAAAAAGAAGCCTGCTGGATTTTCCCTCCCTATAATAACAAGAGGAAATGGTAAGTGCGTGTTTAGGGAACATTAAAAAACAAGTGTCTGCTGAGTATCTTTAATAGTCACAAATGTACTTCAGCAACTATTTTGTTTTCTATTATTTTATATTACAGTATAAATAATCTGAAAAATGCTGTTTGGAGACTTAATGAATAAACCACTGTAGAAAGTACAGTTCATCACTGAACATAATTTTCATTACATACATTACTTGTATCTTCTTGCATATCAGCCATCACATCCCTTTACTATTATTTACACAGAATTCTTTGAGAATGATACAGCACAATGATATCATGCTGTCTCATCCACTCATAGTTATTAAAAATGTTTACATTACAGCAGTTTTAAAAAAAAAAAAAAGTTTTTGTCCTAACCCTTTGAGTGGAAGTGTCCTCAAGCATGCTATCACTGACAAAAAAACCCTGATTTTGAGCGCTATTTTTTCAGCATTAGCAAAGTGTAGCCTAACAGTGCCTTTACTGTAGTCTTGCATGAAAGTAATCAGTTTTCTGTACTTTTCCTATGACAAATTTATTTTTCCTATATGCTTTTACTGGCTGGTGCAGTTGGCATGGCTTGACTGACAATGAGCCAGAAAGATGTGAGTGTAGGGAAAACTCACAGCTCTCAGCTGTTGGCACAGTGGAGGGTAAGAGCATAGCAGAAGTGATGCATTCAAGCACAGCCCTGTGAGTTAGTATTACCTGCCTGCCAGCTTGTGAACACTACTGGCAGTGCATGTAAATGCAGATTATTCACACCCTTGTAAACTAAGGGAAGGTGTTGGAAACTAACTGCGTAGAAAAATGTAACAAAATGTTGTAAGTATTCATCAACTGTAGGAGCAAGTGAGCGCTGTCATTTGATCCCAGGATTTTAAGAGGTGAAGTAAGTCGATTTGCAAACTAAAATGCATCCTGAATCACGCTTAAAACAAAAACTTTTATTAAGGATGTTAACAGCACATCTAATGTTTTATTGTCTATTGTTACCAGAATAGAATTATGGCCCTATTAGGACACCAATTTTGTGTATTCTTAGTATTTGGGAGACCATCTTTGAACCATGGCTATAGTTGTTGGGTCTTATGGAGAGCATCTTAATAATTCCATCTACCTACTCTGAAGGTGATATAACGCCAAAGGAAACACCAAAGTTAGTGGTACTGCATAATAAATTCGTATGACAACAACTCATCCTAAACCTCCAGAGTCCCAGTTCACTACTTGCTGGGCGTTAGTGATTTGAAGGTATCACTACTTACATTTTCAAGTTTTAAGACTACATTCAAGAAATACTGTTAATTTTCATTCATGCGTATGAAGCAGAAATCATAAAATATTTCTCTACTAAACTGGTTTCTCTGCTTTCTAAACAAATCCTAGTTATGCACTGGCCTTCACAAAAGTAACTTAGAAAAATCTCAGGAGTACTGAAAACACACATTACAGAATTATTCTCATACTTTGTAAAAAAGGGGGGGAAATCCTATTGTCAGATGAAACAAAAAGTAGTTTTGAATCAAGGAAGTTGAATAAGAATACACCTATGTTTTTTTATGATTTAAGAAAGCCCAGCAGACTTGATAATGACACAGGGCCACATTACAGGAGATGGCACAAACATACAAGCAAGATAAGCTGATTATCCAGTCCAACAAATGCCCATAAAGTTAAAGTCTCTGTCTTTTTACTGCAGTGGAGCTCAGTAAGCTATAGAATCCAGGAGAAAAAGAAAAAGCACGCTGTAACCAGAAGAAGATACAGTTCAAGAAGAATTTATCTCAGTAAATGCTAAAGTAGACACGGACAGACAAATACATACATTAGGATCAAAAGCAGTTTCTTTCTGGAATCAGCGATGACAGAAAGCAAGATGAATATGACACTATCTCACTAGGCTAGGTTTAGTTGTAAGCAGCACTGGCCAAAACCTGCATTTAATACAGTATATTTAAGATCCAGGTATGTATATGGTTGAAGAGGAATGGCAGAGAAGAATATAAAGGGATCTTCTGCAAATACAGTCAAGTAGATACCAAAACTAGAAGTGGAAAAGCTTTAGAAACTACACTACTTGTGATATTTTTGAGAAGTGGGAAATGACAAGTAAGTTCTGTGGCAAGGAGTTTATTTTAATGGAACAGCAGTAAAAGAAATGACACAGTGGAAGCATTTTGTGTGGTCCTGTTCATATTTTCACTGGATGGACAGAGTGCAGATTCCACCATAAGCTTTTATTAACAGCCAAATCCGACAAAATGTGATTTTAAGCTAAAATATATACATATATAAATTGTTTATTATTTAAATTTCAAAACAAGCATAGCATTCAGACTAAGAACTAAGCTCCTGCCAATTTTATAGAACATAACACTACGAAGGTTATATATCAGTCTAAACATTTTCTCAGTGTACTGTGATGAGAAAACAGTTAGGGTCTTTCCCTTCCCCTTCCTTAAACATACTCCTCCCTCAAAAGTTTGCTTTTTGGGGTTAGAGAAATGCAATGCTTAATTCTCAAATCACAATGTTTCTACTCTCAGTTGGCTTCACATTCTAAGCAAATTTTGCCAACAGCAAAATGTTCAAGAACTTAAACTGCTGAAGAACGTACAAATGGCAGCATCAGCTAAAACATTTAGTTCAACAACCTGTCCTTGATAGGAACCCCTGGGAAGTATCCACCAGGTCCTTAGATATTTCCAAGCACTTTCTAGTGCTTTGGAGGGTGCTCTGAACAGCATCCCCCCCACTTCTTTGTTTTTCCATCTTCGATACTTTGAACCTAACACCCCTTCCTTTGTTGTCCCCTGTAGTCACTTCGTTTCTTCAGGCTTTTGTTTCCGTTATCCCTTCCTCCTCTTCCAAGGAAAAGTTCTTTGGTCTTGCTATGGCTTGACACCATCCTCTTCCTAAAAAGGAACTGGTGTACACCAATGCCAGCAAGCAAATGCCTAGGGAAGAGTGTAATGGTATTTCACCCAGTACCACTGAAATCTCCAACAACTTATGGCCTGTCTTTTATATTTCATAATCTTCAATGGATTCTTCTCCCATGAATTTGTTCAGTCATGTTTAGAAACCATGCAAGCTTTAAACATCTACCACCTGCTGCAGTCAGGAGCTACACAGCTTAAATACAGCTTTGAGAACAATATTCTTTTATTTCTTTTGAACTTCTCATCTGCTGACATAACTTGATATCCTCTCATTCTTGTACTGAAAAAGAGACATTGAAGGAAAAAAAAATAAAATCAATCCCTACTCACTCCACAGTATTCATTATTTAGTCAGTTAACTTGACAGTGCTCAGTTTTTAGCGGACTGCTTAACAGGTGTGTGAAACAAGAAATTATATTCAATGGAGAGATTGTCTTGAGGTAGTACTCCTCTATCCCAACTCACCCATCCAGATGGTAATAGGAGCTAACATGAAATAGATGAGGTAAGACTTTCAATGCCTTAATTATCTTCCAGAGTGAACTGACATCTTTTCTTTCTTTTCTTGCTGGTTGGAGTGCTTCAGGACCACTGGAGCACAAAAAGGCTCCATATGATCAGATATGGCTTTGTCAAGTACTTCCTTGCCTTCAGCAGAGCTTTTCGCTTTAGGAGGTTCAGAAACCCCAGATAGTCCTAATGTGCAGTATTAAGTCATGTATTTGAAGGCCAGATAGATAAAGTACATGAGGCTTGCACTTGGAGACAATAGAGATGGTTGGAACATCTATCTAGCAAAGAGAACCTTGCACGACGGGCTTTTTAACAGTTTTGAATAGATTGGCAGGTCACAGCCATACACCAGTAATCAAGAACCATCAATTAGCCCAAAAAGACCTGCAGTAATGAAGGTAAGCCTGGGTTGAAACCCAGTGAAAAGCGGGGGGGGTAAGAAAGAAGAAAGAAAAGTTTAATAATGACAGAGCTTGAAAAACAGGCGTGTGAATAAGACTGGCTCACACAAGTAGTTAAGGAGAACTGGGCAGGAGGAGTGTACTTAGCTTCTTTTATTACCATACGGCCTGCACGCTAGGGAAGCAGATTCACAGCATGGTGCTACAGACGGTGGTAGGTTAAAACTGTCTAAGAGAGCTAGCCCTGTGACAGTGCTACTCTAGCACAAATCCCTGGTGTAAGCTATAAACAAGTACAGAAGAACCGAGATATTTCCAATACAAATGCACCCCTGACAGACTATACCTATATAGAAAGCTACTTCAACTAGTCTGGGGAAGCAAATAAATTATTTTAAAAACTCTTGGACTCTATAAACCCCAAGTAAAAGTAGCTCTTCTACTGTACTGAAGCTTAGCTAGTTACTATAGAGAACAAATTTTAAACGAAATGGGAAGGTCCACACAAAGTGACAAAGCATATTGCCCAGAAGACAGTATTTGGTGAAACGTGAAACATTACCCAGGGTTAATTCCCTCACAAATCTCTTCCGAGTTTCTCAAAACTTAGCCAAATTGCAACTCCTTTAGCTGAAATTTCCCATACCAGCTGTCTGCCTCAGGCTGAATTTATTTTGGAAAACTCCAGCTAAAACTATTCAGCCATTTCAGAGAAATACTCTCACAATCTTTTATTTGGAAACTTTTAGCACTCTAATGCTTTACAGTAGAGTTTCTGAAATTAGATGGGAAAGGAGAGAGAATAGAAGATATACCTATAAGCATTTATGAAAGTCTGCCCAATTTTGGCCAAGCCTAAAAATGCACACCCCGCAGAACAATCCTGAACATGATCTGGTGTGAAGCTATAGGGCAAAGTCAACCTTTTGCTATAATAGCTGCTTCCAGGTATTGTATCCTTGGGCTGGGTTGACTGCTATAACCAAAAGCAGAAGAATCTCTGCCCTGTGCTCACAATAATCTCATCATCTTGTTACTTCAGCAGGACGGGAAGAGAGCTGACAGGCAGAGTAAGTATTATGCAACATGGGGAGGAAGCACATGGTATTAGCTGGGACTAGCTGAGAAAGGAAGGAAAATCTTCAGGATTAGGGAGGGAAAAAAATGGGAAGATTAGGGGATTTAGGGGGAAAACTGAGGAAACAGGTATTGGGTGAGAAAAATTATGACTAAACAGGATACAAAATACTGCAACAGTGAATCTGGGAAAGGAACAGAGACAGATGAGAGCTTCGAGGAAGGAGAACAGGAGCGAGGGGATAACTAAAGGCTAGGGTGGGAAAGCACTCGGACTTGGAGATGAGTCTGGGTCCAGTTTGAAGACTGGGGAGGAAACAAGCACTGCAAATGCGTGAAGCAGGGTCCAGAGACGACGACTTCTAGAGCAAGAAATCTAGGGCTGCCACCAGAAGCCAGAGAAATGGACGAAATAAATGCAAGTTTTTATCCCCAATGTAAGTGAATTACATTGTTTTTAATTCAAAGACTTTTTTTTTTTTTTTTTAAATAGGCCAGCTCTTTAGTGGAATAGAATGGATGGTGCAAGCAAACCTCTGCCTTCAGCAACATCTGAAAACACCAAGTACTTTAGAAAATCTGAACTGGGGTTTCAGAGTAAATCCTCCAAGAAACAGACAACTAGTAATCACCTACAAAAATGTTTATGGATTCCAACTTTTCAGAACAGCAATCTGTCTTAATCACAAAACCATGTCCTCCCTTTCTGCAAGACTTCACCTCATTCACTCTATACTTTTCAAATTTCCAGATGAGCCAAAGGTAACAGACTCCTTTCACTATGCTATTTTGATTCATTCCTAAAACAAGGTGGGGAAAAAAGAATACATAGTTATATAAAGAACACATCATAATTTGTGGGAACAAGAGGATTGCACAAACAATGTATACAATCCTAATTTTTGACAACATAGATAAACCTAATTGTCACTGCAACTTTTGCAAGATACTTGTACAAATCTTTTTTTCATTTAATATGCAAGACCTGACTCTCTCCTCACACTGTTCCACCGGTTTAATGAGGTTGTCCTTGCTTTATGTTAACATGAGAGCACAATTAATTCTTTTTATCTAGAAAAAATGAAAACTACAGTATCTGGAAGAAAGCAGTCTAAACAGGTATTTGATGGGAATGATATACTCAGAAAAGAGTATTTCTGAGAGATCCACGGATGACACAAACACTTTGTTGGTAAATACCAAAACCAAATCATGTGCTGTTTTTTTAGGTATACCCAGATACACTATCTCCTTTCAGAAATACCACTACTTGATAACAAGCCTTCATAAAATCTGGGGGTGGGGGGGGGGGGTGGGGGGGAATCACAGACAGAGAAGAATCAAAAGCAAATTGCTACTGGAGGTAGAAAAGGGAGGTTAGGGAAGAAGACAAAAACTAATAGAAAAAAATTTTTATTACCTACATCACTGCTTTATTGTGTGGGGTTTTGAAAAAGACACATTGAATAAAAGTGTGAAAATACAGTAGGACTGGGTATGTAGGAATCAGCAAGAAGATGTGGTACATGTGCTTCCACTGAGGTTTATATATCTTGAGACTTAGTTGAGAAGGAACACAAAATACAGACTCTCTTCTGTTTTTTCCAATACGTTGAAGGGTAGAAAATCAAACATAATGAAGATATACGTAACTCATATTGAAAGATTAGCTAGCTCTGCTAGAAGATTAACAATAGCCTATAAGCATTTCCACAAACAGATTTTGATTTAAATCTTTGCCCCTTTAAACTACCACTCACATCGGTGGTTTTCCAATGGAAAATGTACCTTTCCAAAGTGCTGTAATTCTCCACTGTCACCTGCCAAATAAGGGGAAGCATAATGTTTGAAATATTTAAGACTAGTCTTAATTAAAAGTAGAAGAATAAGCTCTAAGACTGAATACAAGCTATCACAAGATCCTGGCCTAGCAGTAGGTGTTACATTAAACATGACATTGGGTTTAAAGATAAAAAAAAAATTAAAAAATAAAAAATCACACCAAACAGAATATGAGGATTAAAGACAACTGAACGATTAGATTGTGTGGGCTTATTTGTTCACAAGTAGAAATTCTCTCCAGAGATGTGTGGTCCAAGATTAAAGATTCTACCCTGAAGCACCAGAATGAACACCTGTTTATTTCACAACTGATTTTCAATGGCAGCAGAGCAGCAACCTGAAGCAGTTATATAGAAAACCAGACAAATAATACCTTCATGAAGGAGCAGTGAGAGTTTATAGTCCACCTTTTACTACACATTTTTAGAAACACATTTTTAAAGGAAATGCACAAATGCAGAAAACAAGACAATTCCTTTCATGAGGTGTTTTCTAATTAAAATGCCTAGACATTACTTTTTCATAATTTCATTGCTTGTCATGATAGTGCTTGTTCTAGGGTGAATGAGAATCAATTTTACAGACTGCTTTCTCCTCTGCTGTTTTATATTACAAATTATACAAAACTCCAGTACAAAAAATATGGTAAATATTGAAATGAAACAGCCATTAGCTATTTGTTTGGTGAATTCTGTAAGCTACATATTGTTCCCCAGGCAATATTACAGTCTTATACTCAAGAAACCTAGGTAACTCCTTTTGTTAAATATTCCTTTTAGTTTAGTAGCACCTTCAGTTAGAAGGATATGAGTTTGCATTACAAATCTCATTTTGCTTGAATTGATTAATTAGCTAAATTTATATTAGCTTCAATTTTTTTACTCAAGTTATAAACATTTTTTTTGGGAGGGTGTTATTTCCATTTATTATTAAAGAATAAACTGATGAAAACTAGAGAATTCAATTGTTCTTACTAGCTTTGTTTCAGTAACCAAAATCAATTCAAGGAATTGCATGAATTTCCATGTATTTCTCTCAGTGAGCTTTTTACTGATATGTAATATCAAGCTCTCTGCAGAGCCCAAACCCAGTGCTTTTCCTTCTCAACTTGTGTTAGTTCAACTGCCAAATTTCAGTTCAAACAAGCAGCAATGAAAAATTTACGCACTACTAATGCAAAAAACATACGTCCTAGCTCTATATGCAGCAAGAGCAAGACAAGTGCATCCATGGCCACCCTCACCTGTAAGCCAAGTCACTCATTACAACCCATCCCACCAGCAGTTACTACCTTTCAGGTACGCCAATTACACATGAGTCATCTCAGACGTTGGAGATCAATTCCTAACTCAATCAAAAGCAAGAGATAAGATTTCAACAAGTGATACGTTCAATGCTACATTGCATGTGTCTGGAACTTACTCCTAAAGGAGTTTTGTATATTGAAAGAAGCATTTGAGAAGGAAATTTTCAAAACTGCTTCAGGTCGGCCTATTCTTATCTGCATAACTGGGAAGTCACTGATCCCATTTAATTTACTTGAATTAAAGTATTAAATATTGGCTTAACTGTTCCCTACTGTAATTAACAGTGGTAATTCACTTCAGTGGGATCAGAGTTCAGATATTTAATGCTTTCAGTGATCCCAAACTTACTTTCTCATTTCATATATAATTATGTCTGGATTATATCCTCTAGCAGCATCCAGTATTAGCATCATTTTCATTACTTGGTTTTTTTTTTTCCTCTCTTCCATTAAACTAAATCACGCTAATATTGTTGACTGGCTGCAAGAAATGTTTATTCTTTGGTGCAAATGGAGAAACTGTCACGGGTAATTGTTAGGCTGACGTAAAACAGCATGTTGAAATGTCAGCCTGGAACTACAGCAAATATGTCACGTGAAGGATTACTTAAAATTTACTTCAATGAACAATGTTTAATGATGGCTTATACAGTTTTATAAAAGCACCTTAACACCTTTCTGATCTAAAACAGAACACTTAAGTATTCCAAACCAACAGCAGACCACCCAATACCTTTGCCTGGAAGCCTCAGCAATCCTGTCTTTGGAGGGCAGTGTACATACTCTTAATACTACAAACATTTTAATTGCATTTAGATTATTATCTCATGCTCCAGCAAAAACCTATTGCATTTAATTAAAGAAGTAAAATAATGCAGTAGTTAAATAAACAGCTATTTTTGTGTATACATGCAAATGAATGCAAAGCATTCTTGTAATCAGTCAGTGTTTAATAGCCATTTACATGTAATGACAAAATTTAGGACTAAGAGCCCAAAGGTTAGCACTGATTAAACAAGTCAGGCTCTTGAAGCATAACATTCTACTGCATGTTATAACCATGTACTCTTCAGAGCCCCAAACCTGCATTTCCCCCATGTAGGCCAGCATGTGTTGATGTCAATCTGGGGTCGCTCCAACAAGCCCAAAGAATTCTGATGCATTCTATTTAAGCTGCAGAGCTAGATGGTAAATTCAAGAAAAATATCCACTAAAAGTGATCTCTGTAATTCATTCACATACCAACACATTGTAACAGCGATAACGACCAATTCTTCTTTCAGTTAGACCTGGCGTAGTAACGAACTCGCTTTTTGTATTACTAACCCAAATCCATCCTGAATATAGGAGTTATAGAAAAACTCACTGGTCATTTTGAAACAAAGACACATATTTATGGCTGACAATGTCTAAAGTCTTCAGGATTTCCTGAGAAGTTTACTACACTAACTTCTGACTCTCCTTCTTCCTTTATAGGACATAATATGATTCAGCTGTAATTACTAGGTCCAGTCTTGTCACCCTGACTTACTGCAAGCGGCACTCTGCTTTGTAGCTAGCCCAACTTACATCACAAGGTGGTGGAATAAATTGCCTGAGCACCTGTTTCACTTGCAGTTCATGACTCAAGACAATTACAATTATTGCTGGCTATTGCTTTGTGAGAGGTGTGGATTTTTCAAGCAATGGCCTGGTGCCTAGAGATGCGGCTCACTTCGTATTAGGTGAAGCGATGATTTGCCTTCCCAATAACCACCGGTAGCTCTCCATGGTCCTTCAGTCTCTTCAATCACTTCATTTATGACACACAAGCTCATGCATTTTTTGCTAATCAGTACTGGCGATCTGGACATCTGGCTCTCTCTCTAGTGTATAAACAGATTTCAAGCCTAAATCATGTTTCAATTACTTCCCTTAAACTATTATAACGCAGATGAAGAAAAACAAGTCTCAAGAGTAAGACTTACTTCAGTTCTTGATCTCTCATACTTCGTTCATGTCAGATTAAGCCTTTGATTCTCAGAAAACTACCTACATGCCAACTGTTCAGTCAACACCTAGTCAGATAGTCTTCGTGTTGGGTTATCAATAACTTGAGCTTGACTTACAGCTCCAAGCACCCCACAGCCTAGTAGCGTGCCTCTTTGTGAAGGCTAGGGCAACTACAGAATTAGGCAGCAAGCGATGCTTTAAGCAGGTCACTCATGTCTAAGCAACTGAGGGTGTAGGCAAGAACCATCTGAAGTCTAATGTACAGAGTAGCTATAAAAAAAAAAAAATTAAAAGTCAATAGAAGTCCAATATTCTACATTTACACCAAACAAAGTGTGGAAAATGGCATGTACACAGATCTTTGAGTCAGACTGCAAGCTAGTATTGATCTCCTGTCAAGTATCCCATAGAAAATGTAAGGTAGCTCATCCCTCTTCCACTAAAGAGTATGCTATGCCTTTTTGGTCAGGTAAGAGCAAGCACCAAGGCAGCAACTGAAGACCTGCAGTAGTGTACCTATAGACATAGTGTTGGCAGAAGTATTTCCCCTACAGATTGAACTAGAACAGCAAAACCCAAAATATAGTTTAAACTTTAAAATGGAATTACATATAGAAATTGCATTACTGCAAAATTTGTCTTTAAAACAGTATCATTATCTGAAAATCTGCTTCACAGTGAAAGAGAAGATAGACAAAGGAGATAGGGCTTCAAGCTCCAGCTCTGCCAGAGACTCCCTATGTGAGCTTAAGCAAAATATAAATGTTTTGCTGTTCTCCATTTTAGAAACCAGGAGCAGCAAATATCTCTTTTCTTCCTCTCCTGTCATCTGCCATCATCCTGTCATTTTTTGTAAACAAAAAAGGTTTACACTGCGGTACTGAGAAGACACAGAGACATGACTTAGTCAAAACACAGTTACTCTCATTCATTTCAACAGGAGTTCCTCAAGACCCTGGTCACTCAGTTATCTCCCTCTTCTTAGTGTCTACAAAGAGAATTAAGCCAAGGTTTAATTTAAAAAAAGGCTTTTTCACTTATGCTAGGAATCATATTCCTGTTCTGCAAGGCCGAAAGGCCTAGTGTGGTATCTTCCACAAAAAGTTTTAAAAACCCTAAATTACTACTATTTGAAGTGACGATTCAGACCACTGCCAAGTCATGATTTCTTAGAGCAAATATGTCTTCCATTTTGTCTCTCATTTATTTCAATATTACCTTAATCTTATACTACTCAATATTTATCAGATGTTTCTCGTACAAGAAAAAAAAAAAGAGAAAGACTACTTAGCAATGACATCTTAGATGACAAAACAAAAGGTATGGAAAACACAGTCTGGTAATCAAGGAGTGATATTTGCTATATAATACAGCTAATCATAGCAATTCACAGATAATACACTAATAGTCTGCTATTTATCCCTTTTTATGGTACTCTAGTTTTCCAGTGAGTCCACTTAGGATTATCAACTGCTGCCTGCTTTGACAGCAAGGGACAATGCTCCAGCTACAGCTATAGGGGGAATAACAAAAAAAAAATCCACACAGCACATGTTAAAAACAAGATGATTCCTACCTTTCATTTCTCATCTACTCTATAATTCTGCTTTTGATACTGCAATTAAACATAAAAGTTCAGGATATACTTTTATACCTTGCCTGAAGTTAGAAAACTGCCAACTTTTCAGCCATGTTGCAACTTGCAATTCTCTTTTTCTTTAATACTAGCAAGTGAAGAAAACGTAAAAATTGCAAAATTTGAAAGATTGAGATAAAGTCATCATGAAATAACACTACTAGTCAGACTACAACAAAAATTTGGAAACCTAAGACTTAAAAGTAACTGTAATTCAATATGCAAGAGGACCTAACCCAATACTCTGTTGAAATGAATGAGCACTATTCCATCAACTTTAACAGAAAACAAGTAAATTAAGTGTTCATCCACTTACCAGAGTGCATTTTCAAAAAAGCAAAGCAGGATTTAGAGATAGTGTTCCAAGTCTTAACTTGGAATTTTTCTATAATTCATTGTTAAACAACAACAGAAAGTTCATGCCTTACTAGCTTTTATAAATATCTTTGTAGTTCCCTCCGGTTTTCACATTAAATTATCAAATATTTCAAAGTATGACCACAATAGGCCATCACAGAATAAAGGTGGCCTCCTGGCTACCTCTCCTCTCCCTGATAGCATTACTCTCAGCATACAGCTCTAAAGAGTTTTATAATGCATGAGAAACAAACAGTTCTGAACTCCCTTGGTTCAGCTTCTTGGATAGTTGCTACTTGATAAAGTAGCTCATTTTGATACTGCTACAATAATAACACAAAATCATCCACTATAATCTTAGTCCCCAGCTGGAGAAGAGCACCAGTGTAAAGAAGGCATCTGTCTTTATAGACAAGGTTTGTAAAAATAAATTGGGAAATTACTTACAGGTCTGCTGGGAAAGTCTTGTGATCTGGGGTAAGGGAAAACAGCCAAAGCCTCTGAAACATCTTTCACATAGGGACATACCTATAGTATACTGCTCAGAGCATTGTTTCAGTAAAAACAGTTACTCAGGAAGCATTTAACCTTTATTAGCCTAAAGTATTGGCCATTATTGAATACCAATATACACACGCTTCCCCTCTCTAAAACCTTTAGATCAGACATGTCAGTGATTTGAATTCAATTCTAAACTTTGAATATCTTCGGTTAGTAGTCTGCTTGCTAAAAACAATGCTGAGATTGTATGTTTCTACTTGACAAATAGCAAAAAAGGCTTTTCGGAGCATACACCTTGTAAAATTTTTAAAGTTTTATAAAAGCTCTCTTCTTTCCATGGATCAAAGTTATTTAAGATCAGTTGTCCTTCTAACCACTACACCTTGCTCTTTCATATTTGGAGAAGCAAGCCAAAATACTCACAGAACTACCCTAAAGTTTAGGCACAGAGTTATAATTCTTAGCAAGCCACGTTTATGAATATCTGATTATTTTTTCCTCATCACTTTGAAGAAGCAGTCTTGTTTGCTCATCATTAAAAAAAGTATGCTTTAAGCTGGCAACAAGTTGACAACCTGTCTCTTCTTAACATCCGCTGAACTTAACATTTGTAAAACCACCTTGTAGGGTAAATAGGTCAATTGTTGACTTTATGCTTTTTAGAGATATAGCTCTGTATTCATTTCTACCGAGAAGCTGACAACTTGGACATACTAAAGACTACAGATTCCTAGGACTTGTCTCCTTCCAAACAGCAGCCAAAGTGTGCAAGTGGGGAAAAATAAAAAAAAAAAAAAAAGTTATGAATGTAAGGTATTGTTAAATGATGCAAAGGAAATTTCTTTTTTGGACTGAGCAGGAAGTGAATATGAGAGACAAGTATATCAAGCTAAAATGTTATTCCTGTTTTCAGTAAAAATCTGCAATTCATGGTCAACATCAAAATGGTTCTAGTATTCCATCAGCAGTATTTATACACGAGTCTAAGAATGTTTATTTTTGTGAATTTTCACTGCAAAGGTAACTCATTCTGGCTTTTCTTTAGGTTTGCAATTTTGGATCTCTAGTACACATTAGCAGTTAACTGTAATTTACAGCACTTGTTGACACCTTCCAAAGCAGCATGTGGCTAGGCAATATATAAGCTCTAACTAAATTAACATTTCAAGAACTTTCTCTTCTCAAACTCAGTCTTTGGAAAAATCTGTATGCTCAACAATTTTGGTGCTTAGTCACATAAAATTGCTCTTTCAAGTGATAAGACAATTGTGTGTCTGAAAAAAATGAGCAAGAAAAAAAAAGTAGCAGCTAAACACAACGTAAGTGTAGTAACTTCCTTCAATGGTTTCCAGATGAGTTTGTTTATACCAATTCAAATACCAAGTACTATATTAATAGACAAAGGCAGTAACTTGCTTTAATTTTCAGACACAATCCTCTAGGATCTCATCACTTAAAAATCAGCAGCCTTATGTGACTAAGCACCAAAAACGTTAAAAAACAAACATACTTGCAGAGATGTTAAATACCAATGCAATGTACCTACAATTGTAACAAAACAACACAGAAAAGATTTAAGATGGATTTAGAATGGCCACTGCACTTGTTTTCAAGTAACACTGAATATCAAAGAGCGAGACACAAATTGTAGTAATGAGTTTGCATTTTTATACTGCCTTTCAGGCATGGTCATATAGTATTTTGCCAGCAGCAGCTGAAGAAGTTACTACTTGTATTCTCCCTTTTAATCTACTCCCACCCTCATCATCATGACTCACTGTTCACTCCCATGATCTTATCACAGATTACTTGCTTCCACCCAATACTAAGAATATACTTATTTTAAAGGGCCAAGGAAGGACCAAGGATCTAAGTGTTTCACAGATGCAGTTTAGTGAACATCCATGGAAGCTCCTGAAGAGGCTCAACCATGGAGATGGTAATTTCTGGCAATAAAGTAGAAACAAAATATTGGAATGTGCAGCTTCAGACTGGATCTGCTGTTGACAGAAGAATAAAGTACAACTACAGCCTTAACGTTTAAAACGCTTTGCGTACCTTAACATCTACTAAGAAGACTGCATTACATTTAATTTGCAAGTACCGTTTCCCTCCCCAACAATAAAGCTTAACAACATCCAGTTTAACATAGGTATCGTAAGTTCTTAAAACCAGTTGAACACCATCTGTGATTTCCAGAGTAGCAGGATAAGTAGTCAAGCTAGGTTTCAGCTTATTCAACTACACTGTCAGGAATAACAGTTCTGAATTTTGGAGACAAATACGGACACCTATTCTGCATGGACACAGGAGCCCTGAAAAATCAATAAAAGCAGGAATAGTTCTCTAAAGATCCAAAAAATGATGCCTACTGAGGCAGGGCAGAAACAAGCAGAACAAGACTGCACTGACAGGCCTGTTCCTAGTCTGCTGGATAATGTTCGTCATAGAGCAGTACTACTTTGACTTCATTAGCCTAAAGATAATGGGTGCTGCTTTGAAATACGTGCCCTTAACTTGGACACATTTAATAGTTTATGGAACCCTTGAACTCCTACCTGAACCATTTTTGGAGATGGTTCATGCAGAATGTATTTGTGTCCACTTCCAGGACTGGTCTTTTGTGAACTGATGAGAAAATAAATGCATATATTATTGAAGTATGTAATAAACAATGTAGAGTGACATATAAGAGAAAAGAATACTTCAAAGTTTCTTCGAATCAAAATATTTTAAGTGTTACTAACCAGAATTCAGAACTACCACAGAATTATCTGTGGTAGAATCATTAAGTGGGGAACAATGACTTGACAACAAAGCTAGGATGGATAACTGCAATCTTACCTTCCTGGAGAAAAACAGGAAAATTGCATGCCTAATAATCTCCTTTCTTAAAAATCTATCAATAACTTATCAACAAAAGAACTGGATAAATCCTTTTTTTTGTGGGGGGTTGTTTTTTTTTTTGTTTGGTTTGGTTTGGTTTGGTGTTTTGTTGTTGTTGTTTTGTTAGGGGTTTTTTTTGACAGAAAAATATGAAGCGGTACATCAAAAGTACAAACTCTACTTCAAATAAGTGTATAGGAATGTACAACTCCTTGACACTACATAATAAAATCCGCTGAACTGACAGACTTGGTGCAAAGCATGAGTTCAACCAGCTTCTGCTGAACAGGAACTGTGTTGATACATCCTTTACACAGAAAGGTAAAGTACTATTAAGGTCCTCCTGAAATGATTGAATCCACGTTTAAATAGAGAACTTGAGCTAGTCATGGACTTCTCTACAAGCTTCATGATCAGGAAATGCCCATTTTAATTACCCTCCTAAAGACTGTGGAATTCAGCCAGAGGACAAAAATGTCCCAGTAAACAACAGCTTACTTCATTAAGTATATAAAGGATTTCAACAGCTGAATCTTTATCCTTCTTTGACAACCTTCCCATTTTCCTCTATTTCACCTTCTTTCTCCTCTGGAGGATGCAGTATCTTTGTTTGATGAGCCTCCACTATTACTAGCCTTTCCTTGCTCACAGTTAAGGGCGTCAGAAGTTTTCCTCGGCTGAGATTAGTCTGGATTTACCATCAACTTTTATGGTGCTAGGAGGAAGAATGGGTTTGATCAGTACGGAACATTTTAAAAGAAACCCTTGTATTTCAACAGTCTCTCTAAAAATCTTTTTAAAAGGTGAAATAACTAGTAATTAGATTATGAGACATTAGTAGAGGTGTTAAATATTCCTACTTATAGCAAGTAGATGAAGCATACATTTTTCTTGCAATGTTCTTTTCTTTAAAACACACGTTAAAGAAACTCCATGCTATGAGTCTGAGATTACCTTGTGTTATACGCTTCAGCTCTCGGTACTTTAGAAGCTGCATTGGAGCTTCAGATTCATTCCTACTGTTATTGTACGATGTTGGAACATTCCTAACTCTCCTCCTGTTTTGAACAGCTATCACATTTAGATGATCTATACTCAGTATATCTATATTAACATATATACACTATATTGAGTAATTTGGAAAGGTTCGGTTTTCTTCATGTCATTGTCATCTTCATTTCATTATCAGTCCCTGGACCAGGCTCCCCAGGGAAGTGGTCATGCCACCAAGCCTGTCAGAGTTCAAGGAGCATCTGGACAATGCTCTTACTCATATAGCTTAGTTTTAGGTAGTCCTGCAAGGAGCAGGGAGTTGGACTTGATGATCCCTATGGATCCCTTCCAAGTTGAGATATTCTATGATTCTATGATCTACTTCACAGTTACAAAGAAGGCTAAATCCATGCAAACAGTTATTAAGCAGGAAAAAAACCTATACAGAAAAGGGTACAACACATTAACATAAGCAATGACAGGAAAATACTACTGGTAATGTCTTTAAACCATATCTGTTCAAGAAGAATGCTCTTTAAAAAGAGCAACTTTGAGGTAAAGGAATGAACAGTAACATTATAGAATAAACTATTTCCATGCATCATTAGGGGAAGAAATCACCTGAAAAAAAGAACTGTATTATATCAAATCAATTATTGATTCCTGGTCACAAATACGTTCCTTTAAAGTGCCCCGTCGTTTTTCCCTCTTAGACAGTACAAGAGCACTCAAAGACTCCAAGCACAAGTAATGCAAAATTACAGACTACAATATACTGTAACACAAGATTATCTTTATTTCAAAATCATACAAAGTATAAACATGAAGATAAAATTACACTGAAGTAAACCCTGCTCTTTAAGTATTTGAATACTTAAGTGACAATACTGCCATCAAAAAATGCCTTTATTGTTTCCCATTAAGAAATTTTATCTTATGGAGCGATACATCATGAAATCAATTGTTGTACATCTAGGAAATTTACCAATAGAGCTCTCTTCCACCGGGGTGTACACTTTGATTTGCCTCATGTGAGTGTCTCTTCCATTTTGGTGATTAGCTAGAACAGCAATCTGAATCATAAACGTGCGAATAGGCTTCTTATGAGTATCTGTTAAAGGAACATGAATCCAGCCACTTGGTTCCACTAATTCAAGTTGCTGCCAAAAACAAGACAAAAAAGCAAAACATTCAGAAACAGTTAATATACTAATATAACTGATCACATACTAAACCTGTTTAATGGAGCAGAGTCCTGCAAATCAGATTTTAGTTACTTTTCAAAATGAATTTGAAATAGTACAGTTGAATACTCATAGCTAATTTACTGCTGGTGTAATTGGATACAAATTAATTCTGTTGACTACAGTTGTGTTTGCTTTTGCCTTTCAGAATCTACCCCTCATTTTGTGCCTTAACCTTAAAATAAAAAGCAATACAAAAAAATACAGACTTGAATATAAATTTAAGAAAGTCAAAGCAGTACTATTTGGATCTTGTTACTGAAGTACACTGCTCAAAGATGACAGAAAATATGCATCTTAAATTGTTTTATCTAGGCACTCTAAGCTAAAATATGCTAGAATGAATTATGTAGGAAACTAAATCCACACAAAGTCTGGGCTTTCAGAAATTCCTTAGATTATTAGGGGGACTGGGGAGGAGGAAGAGGAAGCTGACAGAGGAAAAAATACAGGATAACTCAGGGACTTCATCTCATCTATGTGTCAAGACAGATGCCTGGCCAATTAATAATTGCTGCACAGCCATTTAATCACATTCTAAGGTCCATTTTGACTTGGCTTTTATACAACAAAGTGTAATTTGAGTATTTTTTTCTTTTTAATTTTAATCCTACAGAAACCAATGTCAAAGCAAGCAAAGAATTGCATTTCGTTAACTCTAAACCACATCACTGACACATCAGCATGCTGAAATCAAGCTAGATGCTATGCAGAAGTGTGGTAACAGCTTTTGTTTAAAGCTAGTTGCCCAACTTCAAAGCACAGCTCAAAACACATATGGAAGAGCACACAAGTAAACGGAAGTCTTGGGGGGGGGGAAACAAAACCCAAAACAGTTGTCCACAAGCAAGTGGATTTCACACAGCTAAGCAAATAAGACTGCTGTTCTTAGCAGCTGAGTTCCTCTAAGGAAGACCTACGCTTTGAGCAGCTAAAAATTCCCATCTTTCTCCTGAAAATACTGCATGACAAACATCCTGTCAAATACCTTGCCTTTGCTGAAGCTTTCAAAAGACCTATCTGAGATCTACTGTTTCAGAGGCAGCAAACACCCTGAGGGAATGACCCAAGAAACAAGGTTTGTTGTTGTTTTTTTTTTTTTTAAAAAAAAAAAAAAAAAAAAAAAGAGACACACACCAAAAAAAAGAGAGACACACACCAAAAAAAAGAGAGACACACACAAAAAAAAGAGAGACACACACAAAAAAAAGAGAGACACACACAAAAAAAAGAGAGACAAAAAAACCTCTCACACCACCACCTTAAAAAAAAGAAAGAGAAAAAAGAAACCCCAAATCCAAAACTCTCCACTGCTGCAGACTCTCCAACAAATAATTTCCAAAGCGTTAAATTCACTAAACCTTAGCAGCAAATCTTTTCACTCCAGGAGCTAGACACTTCCACAAACACACATTCACTTATTTGTTGTAACCCTGTCCCTTTCAAAAAAAACCTACAAAATCTTTTTTTACATAGGAAACCTCAGGTAACAGTTGGCTTTACAAAGTGATAAAAATGACGTACTGTTGAAGCAGTTTTACAAAGGGGCAATTTGTCATGGTGAGGTAGTAGTCAACGGATTGAGCAAGTATGCTTTCCATCTCCACAGTGAACAGAAAGGATGAGGATATCAGTAATATTTTATTCAACTAGTAGTAAGGTAAAGTGACCATGATTTAGAAGAGAATTAAGAGGTTACTGCTAACTAAACTTGCATTTTAATATTATCCTCACAGTTTACAAATCTTGACTGATGATTCAAAGTGGAAAATTTAAGTTCCAGAGCTATGATATTGGGATTTTTAAGCTTGGATCATTATGAAATGGATTAGTTATTACAGGGGGAAAAAAAAAAAAAAAAGTACCGCATTCTGTAGGTTGACATCATTGGTTTCATATAGATCCAATACAGTTCAGGTTTGCATGCTTTATTGGGAAAGACATTGTGAAGAGTGAAATAATGACTCCACCTCCAGAACCAAGAGAGCTACCAAGGCATTGGCAAAATTGGACTATTTGTACAAAAGAAAGTTGGATGTTGCTTAAGTTCACAGAGAAAATCATGTCTTTTATTGAGAGAATTATTAGGGTCATAAAGGTAAGCATTGGAAAGTTAAGAGTTGCAAAGGTAATTTTACTAATGTAATAATATACCTGTGTCTTATTACATAAATAAACTTTTGATTACGTATTTATCAATGCTTTATTTCATTCCTGATCAATAGGAGGTGGTCATATGCTTTATTTATAGCATGTTATTTTTCAGTCCTGCTACAAAGGCAACCAATTTCTTCACCAGCCTTTCTACAGAGATGGGACAAGTAATTTCTACATCTGTAAAACAGGCAACTGAGGCATTAGGTTAACTAGATTAAAATATTCCCTAGTTCCAGATGTCAAATTTCACATACTTTGAACCTGATTTTTACTGTCCTTAGTAACATACAGTATTTTACATGAGGTTTAACTCCCACTGAGTTAATTCGCAGTTATAAGTGTCTCCATTTCTACAAATTGATAAGAGTTCTCAAACCAGCCACTAGAACACAGAGCATGAGCAGCCACCTAGGAACAGTTATTTGAGTGCATCATGTAAAAAACCCATGACTAAGCACAGATTCCACACAATTCATCAAGCAGCATTCAATTGTCTTAGCCACAAAGCCTTTTTTTTTTTTTTTTTTTAAATTCCTGAAATCTCTGCTTCACTTGCTCCACATGTTCCAACTGCTGTAACAGATGAATACACATCTTTTACTGTACAAATCCTGGACTCATCCTCAGAATAGACCCCTTTCCCCATTCCAATCAAATAGTTGCCTCTTGGACAAAGCATGTGACACTTGCGATGAAGCTGGAGGCTGTACTACAATGTATTAAGTGCAAGAGGTCTGAGTTAGACTTAAATGTTTGAAAAAAGTGAGCTCTTGATTTTTGCCCTCCAAATAACATTATAAATATAAACACATTACTGTACTGTGGCATTTTGTGTGTCTAACTTTTTTCATAGTTCAGTAAAATGATTAAAGCCTTGAGACCCACTCAACTACTGAAGTTTAAATACAACAAAGCCTAATGATTATTATCTGAACATCCACTAGAAAAGGAAGTAGTATTTTGCCAGTATGATACACACATTTTCTGTGACCAAAGGAATGGTACAAACCAGACACACACACGCTCCTAAATTCTTCTCCTCCAAATCTGTCATGCTCTTTCAGATGAATTGAGACAGTTTCTTTTTCCAGAGGGCCCAGGTGCTTTACCAGGGAGAAGGAACAAGACATGGGAACAGGCAGTGGTGGTACAAGACAAAATGCTGCCCACTCTTAGTTCAGTGTCAGCACCCAGATCCAGCCATTACAATTCCTAGAAGTGGGATGAAATATGCAGCTCTACTCTGCCTGGAGCATTCCCAGTGTGAAGAGAATCTAAAGGAAACTTACTGTGAAGTTTTAAGAAATTCCTATTAAGCCCATGCAAATGGCAATCTTTCAAAGCCTTGTAAACTGGTCTGGAAATTTGGGTGGATTTTTACAGGGAGGCAAAAGGCACATCCTCAACACAAAGGCTGAACTATTGCCAAATTTCAAATCCTTGCTTCAGAGCTTGGGGGCACTGGAGCATCAAAGAAGGACACCAGAATATTCTCACACAAGCAAAATAGCATACTTTTCACTAGCCTTATTCTTGGAACAGAACTGCTTCGGCTGAAACTTTCAAAAAAATTCACCCCAAAGCAGACATCTGGCATGGAAAAATCTGTCTGAACTGAACTTTGGCAAAAGTTATAAAGTAACTAAGAGTTAAGCCTTAAAATGGAAAGGGTCATGCAACCTTGAGCACAGGTGGCACTAGCAGCTCTACCTATAGTAAATATTATACTTTAAATCCATTTCAGTTGACTTTGCTGTCAACCCTGTTCTTTAAAAGCACTAGCCACCGTATATACATATGTATGTATATATACGTTTCACCCCAACTCTACAGCGTAAGTCCACTATGAGATTAAGTTTCCTCCTGTATTTTTTCCTCCTATGTAGGTCATTAAGAATCAGTCACAGTTAACTGGCTTCCAGGAAAGTTTTAAAAAATCAGCTATATTATTAGTTACCTGAGTGACATTAAAAATTGGAAGTTTCTTTCTGCTATATGTTTTACCAGAAAAGGTTAAAAAGAGGGAAACAAAGGAAAGAATCAATGCAAGTTCAATATTAGTAACTCAGGACAGTTCCTGCGGCTCTAGACTAATCTTACATATAATATACTAAAAGCCTAGGTTTTTTTGTTTTGGTTTGGGTTTTTTTTGGTTGGTTTTCTTGTTTGTCTGTTTGTTTTTAAAATTTGCTTCTAATACTATAAATTCTGCGAAAATTGGTAAAGAAGAAGAGTAAGAAAGTAAAAATAAAGGAAAAAAGGGATAAAAATTGAAATAGAAAAATCACTCACCTGTCCTTTGCTGCTGTTATATACTCTTATCTATCTCTTCTCCTGCTTTCTCTCCATTGCTTTCTTATTTTTCCTGTCCTCTGCGTGCTACAGCTTTACCTATGGACATATACTCCCACTCCAGTAATCCATGTTATTTTGAAAGCCAAAGCAGAAATAACATTCTCAATGGAAATCTCCTCTCCAGCCAATTTAATAGCCTGTTTCTTCACTTTATTGTATAGTCCAGAGGTTCTACAGAATTCCATACACATTTGGCAAGGCTACTATTGCAACTAATGGGTGTTCTACACCATAGAAGAGGCAAATGACACAAAATTTAAAAAAAAAAAAAAAAAAAGTCAAGGCCAAAGCAACTTGAGGCTACACTTCAGAAAGATGACTGAACACAAGACCAGAGCTCTTAAAGAGGCAGCTTGTTCTACACTGGTATTGCTGGCCTCCTTATAGGATAGGAAATTATTTATCCAAAGAAGGCTTTTCTATTATACTTAATCCTTCTTAAATTGACCGTTGACCTCTTTTCCATACTTGGTGATATTCTGCTTAAATTCTGTGGTGTCTTCAAAGTGGCATATAACTCAAACTGCTACTTCTACTAGGCTTGTAAACCCAACCCAAGTTGTTTGCTATATTTACAGTGAAACAATACATGATTTTTGTTGCCCTATGAAGATATCTTTTGTGAAGGTACAGAAAGGAAGAAAAACACTGTAAGTGGTTTCATATTCAGGGTCATTGCAAACACATCCCAGAATGTATGCTAGACAGGGCTCCCAGATTGCAGGGGAATAAGTTTTTCTGTGCATATATAGGAAGAAAAAGCAGCCTGTTTTCTTCCCCTGGAGAAAAGAAATCCTCTTCTGCACACATGTACTGACAGAAAGCTGAGAATTACTGCTGCCATCCTAGTTTCAGCATGGTACAACATGATTCTGAGATGTTGGTACCTCATCACATCTCCATTTAATCATCTGTACTACTAGATCCAAATGGCAACACATATTTCTAAAACAGGCTGTGAAACCAAACAGCATTTGATTTTACTCCTCCTACTTTTCTCGTAAAACTGTTAAAGCTGCTTCTTTTTATTTTAGCGACTTAGCCACCTTTGAAATTAAAAGTAGTGGCTAGACTCTTCTTCACAAATATAATTTCACCTTTCTACGTGCTTAACTAGTTCTTACCATACAGTCGTATAAAAAACCCTAAGATTTTCAAAGTAGGTGTTCTCAACAAATAATGTATTCTTCCAAGCAGAAGATTATAAAACTAAGTTCCAGAGGAAATAAACGCTATTTTCCAAAATGAAGTATTTATCAATACACAGACTTTCTCCAAGCTGACTGAACAAATATGGGAAAGGCTTTTCCCTGCTTAGCCATTGTTTTTTTACAGCTATCCAAATATGTTTTCACAACAACTGGCAAGGAGAAATAAGGCTGGCTAAATTTCCAAAATTCTCTTTCCGTAACTGCCATCTCATACCATCCAGCTACCAGGATTCAGAATCAGTAGACCTCTGCATAATTCCAAGTATTGGAACTGTCAACACATGAAGTAGCAGAGCTTGGGCTTCAGCCATCACTTCACTTAGGAAGGAAGAGAACCAGTTAATAGCAGTGATGCACCAGTTCCAGCAGAAAAATGAAGCATGTCCAAAAGAAACTTTGCAAGTTCCAAGTGAGTCAAAGGAGGGACACCACATTAGCAGCTTAACAAGAAACACAGAAACATGCTCAAAGGACCCACTGTGAAAAGCACACTTCTTTGCTCTAACGAAGCAACGACCACCTAAGGAGGTGGCTCTGTGGTCTTAATCAGTCACCTACTTAAACGGTCAAGAAATCTAACTTCAGTCCATTAGGTAAGAGAAGTTTTCCATTCTTCCAAATAGGAGTTCCTGAAGAGCCTAGAGAAGCACAGTCCATCCCACAGGAAGATTCAACTATGGATTTGGGCAGACAGGAGACTAGTTACAGAATAAGCTATATTAGGCAGTGAAGCCTGCAAATACTAAAAATTCCTATCATATATAAGCTTTTTGTTCAAATGAGCTGTAAGAAATAACTTTTGGGAAGACTAGGGAGGTTGAAAAAGAGAAAGGTCCAAAAGATCCTTGCAAAAACTTTTATAGAATCTCCTTCTTCAGACTATTCTGCTCAAGATTAAAACAGTAAAAATTAACCAATGCCCAGGTGTTAGAAAGTTGTGTCTGATTAAAATAAAGACAACTAAATACACAAGCCAAGCTAGAAAGAGTAAATAAAGTTTACTAATATAGATTACCAAAATAAATATTTGTCACAGAATATGTATCTGAGCCTAGAAGTAGCACAGAAGTCAACTAGACCACAGAGACCCTGAAAATAGACTAGAGAAGGGCTCAATCAGCTCAACATAACAGGGAAACACTATGAAAAATGAAAAAAATATATTAGGCCAAATTTTCATGAATGCACTAAATTTGACTTCATTTTGCACAGATTTGTTTTCAACACATCTTGCCGAGTTTCTCTTGGAATCATTTGTACCCATATGAATAATCAAATGCATCAAGTGTGCCAATTCAGTTTATGCAATTAAGCTGTTTGTAAGTGACAGGGTATATATGTCCAGAATTACCCATAGCTTGTCTTCATTTCACTCATTTCTGGACTGTTGAATGAAGTGGTAAGAAGTCCTGCAAAAATTAAATATGCTTTAGAAAATGCTCTGTAAAGCAACACTTGGGCTTTATTATGTCAAGCAAAAGCAGCTCACCATCATCTTAAGGATCTTTCACTGTGAACTCCTGGTAAAAGGCAGACATCTAAAAACTGGAGTTATAGCCTCTGATGGGGAAGGAATCAGCTAAGACAATGTTATCCCACTATGAGGATCTCATCCTTTAAAATATGATCAGCTAAGTTTTAAACACACTTGACAAGTTGTGAAAGAGCAACGGACTGAGGTGCAAAAAGGATTCAAACCTTTTTTGAAGATTATTTTTTGAAAAACAGTACTTGGTAAATAGCATAAAACCATTAAATTGGAGGCTAGTGTAATGCTTGGAACTAAAAATATAATGCTTCTACACAAGTATCACTGAAAACTTGCAAGTAGTTTTTACACGAGACGTGCAACTGGATGGATGGAGATCTGCAGATAGATCACTGATAAAATGCAAAAAAAAAAAAAAAAACCAACCCAACAAAAACAACCAACCACTACTGACAAACCTGTCTGAAGTCTGATTGGAAATTTATGCAAACCGTGCCCCCCCCCCGCCCCCAGCTTGTTGCCATCATTGCCAACTTGAGCATCAGTGAGTTTGTCATGGCTATCCAACAGAAACTGTGATACAGAATTGCCAGTGGGCATCCTCTTTGGGCATCACCTCAGTGACACAAAAATATGCTTGAAGAACTGGAATTCCTCAAAACAGTGTCATGTATAAGTCCTATATTGCCTAGTGGTCCCCTACATAAAAAACAACCTTGACCCATTCGTATTTCCTTATGATTTAACACCTAAATTCCTATAGTTTCTTAAAACAATGCAGGTTCAATCATAGCAGCTAAACTACAACACCTCCAAGAATCACAGTTACTGTAAGTAAAAAGCTACTCTGCAAAAATGCATTGATAGTTCCCAGTGTGGGTAACCAGCAAGCCATATCCTTCTTGCATGGTGGGCCAAGGATTAGCATCTGATGCTCAAACAGAGATTCTTATACTGCCTTTCCAAATTTCATGTTTGGATTACATAAGCAGCTCAACATGTTGGACAATGTCAGTGGGTTATATCACATTGCCACCTTGTAGATCACAGATACAGGCATGTTTCTGAAGTAAGCAGATTAGGTCAATTGAGCTATGTAACCTAAATTTCATTTAGCAGAAGTGATTCACCAGCCAACTCGTGAAATGGTTTCAGTGACTGGTCCGTTTTGATACTCTTTAGAATGAGGTGTCCCAATTAGAATTTCCCCATACGGTAAAAAAGCAAGGATTCTGCTGATAAAACAATGCAATCTCTTCCCAGATATACTTCATTGATTCAGACAGAATTTCAATACTACAACAGGAATAAACTTTGGAAGAATACAGCATTGAAATTTAATCCGTGAAATGTTAAACAGGGAAAGTCAGGTTTTGCATTATTATTGCCCTCATAGTTTGTCTTTGAAATCTTCTGAAATCAGATAAGGAGCATATAAGAGGACAACGATTAAGTCTTAGACATGAGGGGAGTCTCTGGTGAGTAAGTACACACATAAGACTATTGTCAAATGGGAGAAAATAGGGTACAATTGCACATGCTGTGGAACACCAAGAATTTTATGACATGGACTCACAGAAAAAACATCTGTTTCAAAGCATTAAGTGATAAAGAATCATCAGTACTGATGCCTGCAAAAAGGTCAAGGCTGTGCTGAACTGCCCACATAAAAAAACTCCTGACAGATGAAGTCACTTTGGTGGAAGACCCACAGGTTGATACGCCGATGGCCTGGACACGTGTGGAGGGGCCCCTGTCCGTGGTACTTAAGCAACCACCACCCTGCCCATCACACTCACGCTACTGCATCTGCTCACAGGACTTGCCGGTAACACTTGCACAGTCAGGTACGCGCAGCCTGAGAGACAAATAAATAGCCTGCCAAATGCTCAGCTACTGTGGATTTGTCAGCCAAAACTGTCTTACTCAATTGTAATTTTAGAAAATGTTGTCTGCTTAACTCTGGGTGCCAGAAAAAGAGCAGGCAAAGGGAAAGAAAAAGAAAAAAAAAAAACAAAAACAGACAACGATCTTTGAATACTTGATACTCTAGAATTTGGCTGAAAACAACTCTTCATTCTATAAAAATGTATCTGCAAAAACCATCAGGAATTTGTCACAGATTGTTTGCTAGGAAAGTCTCTCTGGAAAGAAAGGAACACTGTTTTCACATTTGTTGTGCCATATACACTTTTTTTGTGAGGGACAATGCATAGGCAGCTCAAAATTAATTACAAAAGTATATGTCTCAAGATGTATATAATGTTTCAGAGAAAGCCAAAAATGTTAAATAGGCTTGGACAGTTTGCTCTCAAGTCCCACATATTTAAAATCCTATTTTTTTGTTGAATGAGGTCATTTGAACTTTTACATAATAGAGTTTATGCTTGACACATCCATAAATTAAATCTCATTAGAGAAGGACTGCCTGTCTGTGTATGTTTTCAGTGACAACCATCCTATCCTCTGGAACTTAAGAAAAATTTAAAAACCTTCTCCCTGTCCCTTTGGAAAGCAGAGTGATCAAATCAGCAAATATAGAGTGACAATGCAGTCTAGCATGGAGTTTCCTATGTGCATGTATGGAAACAAGGCCTAAAACTCCAAAGCAAACCTTCAACCCACAGCAGGAAGTCATCTAAGTTTAGTTTGGTTTCAGCTAAAACAGATTCCATCTTAACAGGAACTGTTGCTCCAGAAGAAATACTGCCTCTAACTGAAATCAGTCATAACAGCTGTGAAATTTTGGATCCCTGATTTAATGAAAAATGGTTTTCATAATTCATCTAAGGATCAGTCAAGAGTAGAGGAAGGGAAGGCAAACATATCCTAAGCTCATTAGCATTCTCCTGCTGGGACCTACGTCTCATTAACCAGCTGTCACAATAGACAGGAACGCCATACCTTTGCAGGTGCACTGCTATTAAGCTTTGAGAAGACTCCTGGTATCAGGGGAAATCCTTCAGACCTACAGGGACTTGGCTCCAATGTGAATCTCAGTTACTTCCCTTGGGCTTGGCAGATAGTATGCTGAAGCTGAAAAAGCAACAACAAAAAAAAATTCTTGAGCTTATGCTCTAGAGTGGTGGCCTGGCTGACAGTGTCAAAAATAGGTAATGCAGCCCAAAACAAACTTTCTGCTTCAGTTTGCCTACTTCTGGTACCTAAGTTGTTTAAAGTCTAAGTTGCAGACATACTGGAACAGACTGCATCTGGACAGTCTGGTCCTAAAAATGAATGGTAGAAAAGCTATGGTTTGCTGCAAGTCTTTAAACTTTCCAAAATTCCAGCATTCTGAAAGAGGGATGAGGGTTTTCTTCATTTATTTATTATTATTTTCTTAAAAAACAGGGTACTATCCAACTAAAATTATCTGTAGCTCAGAGTATTATAGATGCAGATGGGAGAAAGGAGACAGTACATTTAAAAAACAAAAAATTACTAGAAAATACATAGCCAACACTGCACATTAGAGAGACGTGCAAATCTCATTTAGTGAAATCAAACATTTTGTACCTTTTGGGAAGCACTTCAAATCCTAAAAGCTTATCTCACTGCAATGTTTTTTCATTTCACAGACAACTAACTAAGGAGGAGGCCCCATATACACAAGGTACCAGGTACGTATCCTACTAAGTAGGAGTCTGGCAGATGTTGACCAACTGATACAAGTAATTTTTGGTATGCTGTGTGACAATACAGAATAGAAACAGAAGATTCTCTAACTCGATCTAAGGATCAACTGTTGTAAAAATGGAGCAAGTGATGGCATAAACATGGCAAATGGGATTCATAGAACTGTTTCTTTGAAAACCCTTCCAGTAACTTTTACCTGATGACAGGAAAGAAACACGGAGACTGCTTTACGGGAAGAAAAAAAAAAAAGTCTCAAACACAACAAAACAAAACACCCTAAAATTTCCCAAGTTCATTCCAACAAATGGCACTATCTGCATTTAAACTTTCTAGTCGCAACACAAAATAGTGACAGAACTATCAAAACCACCTGGTTAAGTGTGTGGACTAAGGTTTTCATAACAAAGGAAATGGGGCACAAAGTTCTTAAAAATTACTTAAGATGACACATTACTAGCCCTTTTATTTAAATTCTTATCTTAGTCATGAATTTGAGTTCTTCCCCGCCCCACCAAAAGCACTGAAAAGCCCTAGGATTTTTCAATTCCTGTACTAAGATCTAGAAACCTTAGTCCCTCTTCAAAGCAGCATCCATCCAAACTAAGGACATCATCTCCTACGATTTCCAAGTGAGTCAGGCTGCTCTCAGGGAAGACAGTAGCACTTGAACCATCTACTGAAGAGAGGTAGGGGTAGCCAGGAAGTAGGATAGCAGAAAGTGAAAGAGCAGACCGCTATACAAAGAGAACAGAAAACAGACTGAACAAGAGCAGTGGAGCGTGCTACAGCAAAGAAGTCTGAAAATATATTAAAAAAAACCCTCTGAAGTTCAGGTTAATGTAAATTACAAATTGGACTGCTGACCGAAGAACAGGACAAGGCATTAATATTGACAGCTGCCTTTTATGAAAGGTAACAGAAAACTACAGAATCCCACAAGAAAGGAGAGAATAAGCAGAATTTCCTGTAAGCAAAGAAACAAGTGCTTTAAAAGAAAATCCTACAATAGTTACTTGTTAAGTGATGGCCTTATACAAGATAACCTTAAGGCAAATAGAATTAAGATATCAGAAACCAGGACATAAAAGAGCATAAAGGAAGAGGTTCTATCAATTTTTCCAAACCAGAACTGCTGGGTACAAGCAGAAACAATATAAAAGCACTGTATGGATGCACTGCATAAATTTATTGCAAATAGAAGTTAATGACTGAAAACACTACTGGAAAATAACTAATCTTACAAAGGTGCAGAGGTTTGCAAAATGGATGAAAACTGTACTTCCGATGTCTGCAGTTCCCATTTGTTCTAATGTATATAATGGAATGATATTATGTTTGTGTGAATGTGCAAAAAAAATCAGCTCATGATTTACCTTCAAAATTGTTTAGCCATATCCAGGAAATATGTCTAGACATAGCTACAGTTAAATTATACAAAGAAAGTATTTGAAAAAAATCAGATTATGCAATGAATAGTGAAGATTTAAGTGTCTGAAAACGAGCCACACTGAGTTAATCCTATATCAAATCATCTTGAATAACTTAGCAGAGATAGCCTAGTGATTACACTTCACGCCTTGCACTTTGCATCCCAGCGAATGCTGGACTGCTTCAGAAAATTAATATGCAAAATGAATAAATATAAGAAAATAGGAATATTACGAGATTTTAAAAAGTCAATAGTGGTAGTAGCAGACAGCTGCTAGCTCTCAAGCACCCTTGATAGGTGAGGAGAAGAAAGTATATCTAAACCAAAAGAAAAACACTCCCCTCACTGAAAAGGGCTCTTACTACACATTGAAGAGAACTAGAATTCTGATCTTCTACCAGAAGACAGGCCCACAAAACTACATGGCTCTAACATTTTATCTGTTACACAAACATGCAGTTCCTGAGTGACTTTAACTGTTAGAAGAAGACTGCAATAAATTATACTTGAGTGCTACCAAATTAAAAAAATCCTACTTATTCTTTACCAGCAAGAAGACAAGTTGTTGCTTTGTAAGACACAAAAACCACTGGTGTTAAGTGAAAGTGTTTCTCCTGGTTCCACAGGAATTACTTGTTTCTGAGGAAGGAAGGAATGAAAGAGCGTTGACTCTCCTAAAATCAAGGAATTTAAAGACCCTAAGCCTATGTAAACAATCCCCAAATCTTGCCTTAGTATAGCATACAGACAAGTAAAACATTTTTGCATCCAGATAAGCACTCCATTAAAAAAAAGAATTAGTGAAGGCAAGTGGGGCAAAACCTGATAAACTGTAGCATTACTCAAGTTCGTTACAGCATGCCAGATTTCAATAAGCAAAAGCAGAGTAACATTTCACAGGATCCAGAGCAGATGTAATGCTCAACTCAAGGAATATTTACTCATTGGAAACAAATGCAAGAGACTGTTGTGAAAACTATTTGTGTAAATTTAAAATGTAATGCAATGTCTCATCTGAGAAAGATCCCAAATTCATAAACATGTCTCACTGGAGATATATTTTCATATGAATGAACTTTAAAAGAGAAGAAATAGGAGTATATCTGTCAGAGGTTCAGCTGGGTAGTTTTATATGAGCCAGAATACACTTCCATAAATTCGCAAAGCTGGAATCAGGACTGTTGCCCAATGGAAGCATTTAATTTTACATCTACACACAATTTCTTGTTCTTTAATGTACTGGAGCAAATGCAGTACAGTTTTTACCTTTCGCTTGTGCTTTCTTACAAATCCATATGTAATTGTGTCCAGAAAAATGCAAGGCTATGTTTCATTGTTTAATGTGGAGGTCAGACTCTGGACTCTGCTTCTCTCAACCTGGATGAATTCTATTTCTTGACTTCTTTCTAGGAGTCAAAGATTCCTCGAGTCATCATTCACGCAAAGAACATACAGTTCAAAAAGATGGACACATACAGTGTTGGCCTAACGACTACCTTACTGCAACAGCATGTCTACTATAAACAGCAGTCTGGAATAGTCTTAATGCTACATTCAACAGATGTAAGAATATCAGCTCTTCAGCATAAACTGTATGAGAATCAAAATAAAATTACATGTATGCTCCTGAAGAATGAGGGGCAGTGGAAAAAGAAAAAAAAAAAAAAAACAAACAAAAAAACCCACAAGAATGACATAATTGAAAACTTGCTTACCAATAGGCCTATTAAGTCCTACATCTAGAGCTACTGTTGGATATCATCTTACTGCTTAGAGATATGAAGTCAATAACAAGCTGATGGAATTGGATTACAAATGTATGTGACTTGCTCTATACCTTAAAGTCCTGCGGGTACATATGCTCCTCTGCTTAATTTAATTCTGCTATGCGAGTAAATCTTTATCTCCTCATGACAGACAGTATAAATAATAAGAAAGCCTAATAATTCCACAATAGAAGTTCTTATCCCAGCAGTGCTGGATTTACCCAAAGCCAGTTTATGAAAACCTCTCCATTAAACATGTTGACCATCATAATCACAACAGAGACCTCTTCAAACAGAGCTAGTAGAATTATCCAAAAAATCCTTCATACACACAGTTGAATTTGACCTCTGACAGATACAGAGGATCAAAAAAATTTTTAAGAAAGGAGCATAATAAGTATTAGGGGCTAGACTCTCATGGTTCACTCAAAGACTGCGACTGAGAACAGCAATCATAAAAAGCCTCAATAAAAACTGTATTTGTTAACATTCCTTTAATATGAGACATAAAACGCTCCAGAATTCATTCTGAAATAAAATAGGACTGTGAGATAAACCTAGTTTAGGAATTGGATGAAGAAGGCTAGAGAGCATGGGTCCTCAAGTCAGACACATATGCTACATTATCACTCTCATTCCACCCTGTCCTGTGTGTTCCTGCAGAAAATGGGAAAACCCTGAGAAGGGTTTTTCTGATTCAAATGCATGATCTCTGTTATCTTATGACAGAATAAGACAGAGAACAGTCCTCAGAAAGAAATAAATTATACTTCAGATCTACAGAAACATTTCCATGCACTACTCGAGATAAGGAACAGGATAAAACCACATTTCATTTCTGCCCCCCACCCCAGAAAACTTAGCAAAGAAAAGAGGTGTAGATGTGGTGCTTAGGGACACGGTTTAGTGGTGGACTGGGCAGTGCTAGGTTAACGGTTGGACTTGATGATCTTAGAGGTCTTTTCCAACCTAAATGATTCTATGATTCTATAGACACTGTCTAGCAGTGTTCTCATCAAAGCTCCTAGCAGACACGTGATCCCTGACCAAAATAACATTTCAGCAATCAAGGGAGCCAGACCTAACTCTAGAAAGGACTGTCATGATGATAGCTCTGAAGCAACTGAATCTCTTGCTCAAGAACTCTGTATTTGTTCTAGATGCCTATCACTTGCCAGGTGGCATTTTCTTCTGAACCTCAAGGATTGCTTTAACTTGTCATGTGAACAGCATTCCTGTCCATAACTACTTTCTTTATGACACTGTGAATAATCTCAGTTTTCCACTAAAATGTTAAGCTTCAGGAATTTAAAAGAAAAAAAAAAAAGGATGATTGTAATGATAAAATCCCCTCATGTACCTACATGATATACATTTGTTTATCTACTTTTACCTGAAGAAAAAGTCTGTCTTTTAATTTTTAGAGATACAGCATAATATATTCTTACTACTGTTGATGCATGCTAACACTACTTGTGAATTTATGGAAATTTTTGGGTGTTTGTTTTGGTGCTGGCCTGACATAAAGCATGGCACTGCATTTATGGATTTGTTTTGGGGTTTTGTTTGGGTTTGGTTTTTTTGAAATCTTACTTAGTAGCAGCACCTGATACAATACCTACTACAAATAGTTAAATCTGATTGAATTTGTACTGACACAAATAAAGACATCAACACAGAAGCCACACCTAGCCAGAAAATAATAAGCGGCAGACCAATTGGCTCCTAATTTCTTCTATATTAGGGCCACTTCGTCCCCACACCCCATTGCTAAACTGTTAAAGAAGAGTGGTTAGGATAGTCATAGGATGTTCCCAGCTGCTGTTGCCTACAAGTTGTTTAAGTGAAACAGAAAATAAGGTGTGGTGCGCCAGTTGACCAGCACCAGTTGAGACGCTGGCACAAGACTTTCTCAGTTCTTTGGTATCCTAGAAAGTTCCCATTCCTTTTATATCTTCTTTTCTTATGCTTAACCCAAATTAAATGTCAACTGCTGGCTTTCCTCTTTGAAGGATTTTAACATTGTGTTAATAGTAGCATCCAGAGCAATCAGAATCTATCTTTGATTTGACATTTCTGCACGTATTTAGCACTTCTCATTGTTTGAAATTATCTAGTACTCCCTCTGAGGATTACTTTCCACAATTAAGTCTGTGAAGACAATTAGGTAAATCAAACCTGATTATTTATAATTCACTGACTTTATCCTCCCAATCCTGATCCACGGTTTGTGGAAAAAAATAGCTCAAATGCCACTGCAAGATATTTCCAACTGGGTAGCAACCTCTCTGGAAAGAGAAAAGCAGGAGTGAGTGAGCAGCGTCTTACTATCACCTTTGACACAAAAGAACTCGGTTTTAAATCTTTCAAGGAAGATGCTGGCATTCAGTATTGGACTCCCACGATGTTCTTTTACATATGGGATCCAAACCCAGAGCAGATAACTTTGGATTTCTCAGGTCTGGGGAACTTCAAGGATGGGAAAGAGCATGGCTGTAGAATGTGGTAGGGGGAAAGAAAAAGGAGATAGGTAAACAGCCCTCTATTTAACAATTTCCATGCAGTATGCAGGGCCCTTTACTACAGAAAAACACCATTTCCCTTTCAAATACAGGTCTGCTGATATCAGAAAGCACTTCTGCAAGATCTCCTCCCTAGCATGCTGCTCCCTAGAGATTAAAGAAGAGTCCCTTATTCCACACAGTTTCTTCAATGGTACCTACCTTCTTCCTCTGCTAAATAACTGGTAAGGTCAGGATTCCTCCCAGAATACTCATCGTTTCCCCCCACACTTCCCCAAAAGCCAATAAATGATACAGCAGGCAAACAAAGCAAGCAAAGATTTTCAGCTTTCCTTAGCTCAAATCTTGAAGCCTTATGTGACCAGAAGCCTCTTCAAACATCCAAGAAAAAAACCTAACTGACAATCCACCCAGCAATTTCCCCTTGGGGACACATGCAACTAAAATTGTTACCAGAGCTTCCCTTCAAATCTTTACAAGCAAGGAAAACAGAGAGATGCGTGATGTTGTTACAGCAATTAACACTGTATGGAAATTCAGAGTGTAGGCATTCAAAAAAATCTAATTCTGTACCCAAACAACCTGTTGACCTAATTTCTGCAATGGATTGTAGCACATTTGTTCAGAAGAAGTTATAAAAACAGTAATATAAACTCGTAAGTAATTTGCTGTTTAACATAGAAGAACACACCCGGGTGGAAAAGCATTATGCTTTAATCTGAAAAAGAAATTAAGATAACCTATACCTAAGAACTACCCCATTGCCATATTGATAAGAGTAAAAAGAAGACATACACTTTTGCAATTACTTCACTGAAGGAAAAGACACACGTATATAGTTCTGTGGTCATATGACATGATCTTAAGCACAGTTGAGGGGGCAGGAATAAAAAAAAAAAAAAACCAAAAAACCACCAACCCACAAGTGAAGTCAGTCTGTAATATTTTTTTAGATAGATAACCAAAAGCATCATTTCTATACTGGCAAGCATATACTGACATTATTTGCCACTGGCAATTATACTAGTAGAAGGACTTTAGCAGTGTTTATTCAGTCAGATAAAAAGATAATTATCTTGAGTATCACGGTAAACTATCACGCTTTACCTAGCTTGAACCTTATAATCTGGTTTAGAATAATTTCCTTTTCTCTTGACTTTTATGAATCTAGCAAAAGACTAGGAACTGTAATCATCTGTCCCTGCATTAAACAGTTTGCCTACCAGGGTCTCCAACAATATGCCCAAGTGCAGAGAGATTAAAAACAAATGAGAAAATAGATGTTGCTACGTGCTACAGTTTGCAAGTGAATAGTATTACACACTTGGTAAACTACAGTTAAAAGGAATTTTGATCAACTGAGGGGGGTGATCTGATCAAGCACCATGAAGACATTGTAGATGAGCCTTCACACTGAAACCCAGTATAAGCTGTAATGCTGGATGCACTTGTACTGTTTTAAAGTGTCAACTAGAAAACATGTTTGCATTAAAAAGGGGGGGGGAAGCAGGGGAGGGGGAAGGAAGGGGTTAAAATATTGAAGTGGGGAAACTAAGTATTTGAGTCTCTTCTGTCATGCTATCAACTCCCCCTCCACCCACCCACCTGATTCCTCACTCCCATGTTCAGTCTTCAAGCAGAATGCTTAAATGAAGGGAAGAGCATCGAGCTCACTCTTGATATAGTTTTTATGTTGCCAAAACCAAATCTCTGCTTGCTTCTCTTACTTCTGAAGCATTAATGATTATCTGCAATAAGTATCTAGTGAGCCTACGTTGGTAAACTGTAATTAGAAATCCCTACAAACTTTGAAAAACCATTGACCAACAAATATCACAGTGCACTCTCCAAACACAGAACCTTTATTCCAACAGGAACTTTCAGTAAAAAATGATGTGTGAACAGCAGACACTGATGTTCACACAAGCATACTGCATACAACCCAGCAGGCGATTTTTCTGTTTTTTTTGGATTATGCCCTGGAGGTGCTGGCACAATGGAATTTCAATACCATAATTGCTTATTTCTCTGCGTGCCAGCCTCTGAAATAACAGGTAAAAAGAAAAAAAAAAAAAAATACACATAAAACAAACATTCTCTTTTCTAAATTACAGGAATCACAAAATAAAATGTTTTTAATTCTCTAGTTCAAACGATGCAATTTATAACCATGACACAAATAGAGAAGAATCACAAAAGAAGGGAAAATACAGAAATAACATAACGTTCCCAAGGTTCAGTTTACAAGGACCTCACACAAAGTTTTTTTTTTTTTTTTGCAACTCTTACTAGAAACAGTATTATTTGCTAAAAATGCAGTAGCTGCCAAAAGCTATGATCCATCTAAAGCAAACATGTTTAAGATGGAAATAGAGTGTTAATGCTGAAGAAAGACAGAATTGAGTATACAAGTTTTCTTTTAAAAGCGTTGAAGCAACTGCAGTACAGCGTTAAGTTTGTTTTTCATCTTTCTGAGCAAAAACCGATTGCATTTGCAGATAAGCACCTAAATTAGAGGGAAGGACATTAAGACAATAACAGAAGTAATCAAATTTCAAACTTTCTAATTAAACCTCTTTTTCCTGCAGAAGGTTATTGGGAATTCAACACTAGCCTTGGTTCACATGATAGAACAATGGGAAAATTTTCCGAATGGTTGAACGCTAACCCTGACAAGTGTGGAGAGCCAACTACAATACATTATATGGTAGCATAACCTGCCACCCACGTTGCTGAGAGAACAGCTTTCAAACACATGCACCGAGCTGTAAAACCACAAAATCCCTTATTACACATTGTCCCTTACTTAAGGTGAAATACACTATCCCCCCCCTTTTACAAATTTTCATGCTTTTTTTAAACCTTCATCTCTAAAGTTTATTTAGCAGCTAACTAGACTGTTTTTCAGACTTTTTTTTCCAAATGCCATTTTTCCTGTTTTGTTTTCTAACCAAAATAAAAATCGTGTTTTTATAGTACACAGTGAAGCCTATTATGTCTTTCACTGTTGTTTTTTTTTTTTTTTTAATACTACTTCCACCTGTATGACATTATCCAACTTTTTAAAAGGAAATCGGATATATGACTAATTCATTTGTGAAGACTTATTTCTGGAGTGAAATATTTTCATTTTTTTAATAAGAAGATACATGACTCATCATTAGTAAAGTAAAAAATGGTTCCATGATGCTTTTGATTGGAAAACCAGATATTCTATTATTTACTGTGATTCTTTTCCATTGCTATGCAATTTGAATATATTCAAAAAGATAAACTGCCACGGTATGTGTGGTTATAGACTCTGGCATTCATGTAAGTGAACCATTGCTGTAGAATGACAAACATACTCCACCCTCATTACGACATGCTGTGGTTACTAGCCAAACATCTTTGCCTTTTCTGAAAAGGGTACATTATAATAAAAGCAGACCAGCCAAACAAATAATACAAAGGGACCTGAGATATGGTAAAAGCAATAACAATTGTTAGAAAACATAACTCTGAATATGGAAAGTGAACTACTTAATGATTTTAGGAATGCATATAACCTCACGCTACGAAAAAAGATCACTGAAAAATGCTGGTATATAAAACTTTTAGTTAATGATTCCCCCTCACCCTACACCCCCACCCCACATGTCTGCTGCTTGAATCATTGCATTCCAAGATAGTTAGAGGATATACAGAGTTTCTTCAGGGGTTTTCAGTTGCAACTTTGCTGGCAATGGGAATTTTATTTGCAAGTGTTTCTATTCTACTGACAAGGTCAATTAGTCCAACGAACTATTGGTTGTTCTGTCTGATAGCTCAGTGTATTTATTCAAGCAAGCACTTTTATAACCCACAATTGAATGCAGACAGTTACCCTTGTAAACACAACTGTCCACAGGGATTTTCACTACATTTTGGGCATATAAAAGAAAAACATGCTTTTCTTCCCTCAGCCTGATAGAACATAAGTTTGATTACAGCTTGAATTTCAGGGAGCGAACGGCGGGGGGGCTACTGTTTTAAATATATATGATCTATAGTACCTAAATATACATATTTGGACCATTTCCTAGGAGCTAAAGAACACAGACATTTGATTGATCTCTCTAGGAGCTCCAAAAATTTGGTAATGCTATCAAAGAGAGACAGATCAGCATCTCTGCTCTATCCAGGCATTAAAAAGAAAAAAGCCATGGTTTAAAAGAAACAAAGAGATGCTATATGTAGCACTAAGGGTTAAAGGCTACATAAAACGCTTTCACAAAAGCCAGAAGCACAGGGGTGGGTGAGGTGGGGGGGGTAGAAATCAGCTGCAGAAGTTGGTAGAGTTAAAAAAAAAGGGGACTGTTCCACAGATCTAGCTAGAATTTTTGTAGGTCAGCAGCACGGCCATGCCGTTGACAAAATGTGTGAAGCAGAAAAATGGCAGACCCTAGTCTCGCAGAATGTTTAACACCACATACATATACTCCCTTCACATGAAAATCTTCCTGCAAAGAAGAGTCTTCGTTTTTACTAGTTAGGAATGGTAAAGGGGCTAGTCTATTAGTACACAGCTCTTCATTATTCAAGTCTTCCCTGAACAAATCCTTCAGGGATATAAAGAAGGCAAGAAACGATCATGGAAAACCACCAATCTCTCGTGGCTGTATTCTACCACTTTGGGTATTATACAGATACTACAAAAATTGAAAAGCCTACTGAAACCATCAGGGAAGTCTATAGTACAGGAGACAATCACAGAGATAATCAATAAGCAAATATGGATTCCATAAAGCAGTAAACTTGGTGAACAACACAGAAGTATGCACAGTATATTAAATCTCTAATAGCTATTTAATCAATATTAAAGAACCACTGAAGACAAATAGCTTTTCTGAAAAATGTTACCAAGAAAAGTTGAGTCAATAGAACAAACTGATGAACAAATTGGAACAACAGGTTTCAAGGACTGGAACGGGCAGTGCTTTATTTTGGCTTAACTGAAGAAGGAACTTGTATATAAAGTGTATATGGTGCTTTACCTTGGTTTTTTGTTGTTGTTGTTGTTGGTTTTTGTTTGGTTGGTTGGTTTTTTAGGTAGATGTAAATTATACCAGTGAAAACCAGGCAACTCCAGACAGAACTAATTCATGGGGGGGGGAGAAGTCAAGCACTCACAGTCTGGTACCAATGAACATCACAATTACAAGTTTCGATCTGTCAGGTATAAACTGGACACAACACAATGTGGACTTTGACTTGGGATACTGGTTCAATAGCATAGATAATCTGCATAGACTACAAACAAATCACTTAACCTTCCTACAAGATGACTAATACTATTACCATTCTACAACAGTATTATCATCCTACATACTTCAAAAGAGTGTTGGAGAATATGCTCATCTAAATTTGCCGTTGGTTTCCTATACTGTTCCATACTTGTTATAAGGCCACAATTCTATGCCTACTTTTTTTAAAAAATACCAATATAAAAAGCTCAAGTATTTGGCGCTCTCCCTCTCACACACAGAGCACTATCTGCAACCTGCTCCTGTCCCCCAGGGAAAGGACTGGAATCTGTTTATAGTATTGTAATTAGAATACACTAGTGGAGGCTTGCATCAAAGCCTATCAAAAATTTCCCCATCATATTGGAGGACAGTTTCCCTGCATTGATAGCATACTTTTTTTGTTTTAAGCTGAAGTTTTAAGCCATCCATACCAGAAAGATTTTTACAGAAGTACATAACGAACAAGCCTTTCAAGAAATCTCTTCAAATCTTCCTACTAGAACTTCATGCACAGACAAGAGATGAAAACATGTAACCAAACACTCACTACAAAACAGGTATGACACAGCATAACATAAATGATTAATGTCAAATTGATTAGTAAGCGATCTTGCCTTTTCTCATTGGCAGTGGAGAGAGAAGCTCTTTCACTTTTACACGAAAAATCATACACATTTTCTAATTCCTTTTCCATGATGGAACTTTGATCGAGTAATCATGAAAAAGCTTTAATTCCAGGCGAGGCTTTCACATATATGTAAAATTTTGTGCTTCGATCAGTTCCTAGCCTCTATATTCTTGAGTTCCCTCGAGGAAAGCTCTGTACTTCATCAAGTTCCTGCCTTCCATGGAGCTGTTGCCACTTTCTTTCACATGGCTTTTCCTCTGCTTCAGAAGGCAAAGTCAGACTGACAGCATTAAAAATACAGGGCCTCTTTAATGTACCCTTGCCTAATTGAGTCCCTCTGTGGCAAGAAAAGGTTCCTTCATAGATTCATTTTTGAATGCTGGGATACAAAACAAGAAAAAAATATCTTTCTACATGCAACACATGTCACAGCACAAAAACAATGTTTAGTTTTCCTCTTTTTTCTTTAAGATCCAACAGAACAGATGCTTATTTCTCTTAAAATACCATTTCAGAGCAAGGTAAGATAAAAATGCTTAACAATTTTATGATGTGTGGACCAAAATAATCTCCCATTCTTCAGAATTCTTCTAGATATAATGTGCCTCTTGCTATTTGTACACACATACTTCATATGCACAAAAGGCTATTTCAATAACTGCATAGCAAGCTCCATTCCAATGTATTACCATTCCAGGGTATAAAAAGCAGGAAAACTGCAATCCTGTTCATAATTTCCACAATTTGAAGCATATATTAGTTGATTTCCATAAGCATAGGAGTGATGAGCAGGTCATATCATCTACAGTGATGATGACATTGGCAGGAAACAGTGATGCTATGTCATTAAATTAGTCTTTTTGTAAAGAGGGCTTCATGTGAACATCCCAGCTGGTGACTCACAAAATACCCTCTCTGCCGGAAGGTGGAAATATGGAGTGCTAACTGCATCAAATGGAAATAACCCTGCTTCCTAAACTCGACTCCTACCCTTGACATCAATCACAAGGCCTAATAACTAACGAATACCAATGGATGATTCTACTCCCCTGCTTTGCAGATTTTCAGCACTGGTACATTTTAGATATAAGGAACAGGTACTGTCTGCATCCTGATGAACGAAATCCATACCCAACTAGCATAACAACAAGATAACAATCAAAATGAACAAGCTGATGTGATGACCTCACCTGTAGAGCATCCTAGAGACAGCCAAGAAAGACTACAGTTTGAAATTCTATAAAACTAAAGCTTACTCTCTGCTCTAGCGCAGACTCTTCCAAATCAGTGAAGAAGTGGCCCTGTCCGTGGTGCTTGGTCACAACACCATGCCACCAGGGAGACTGCTGTGCTTGTGACAGCTCTGGAGCACCTAGTTGCAAAACACCAAGACCAAAAGGGCTAGAAAACAAACTGAAAACAAAATAGACAGCAACTCAACAAAAGACAACAAAAAAGTTGAAACAAAGGACTCGCGCTGTTGCCAGCAAAAATGCATTAAGATAACAGGGCTTTCACCCGAGTCTTCAAAATCTTCAGAACTGAGTCCTGTTGAAAAGGTTATGCAGGCTTTTATTCCAGGTAGAAAGCATAAGCAACTGAGTTAAAGCAGGCTTCTTCCAAAGCAGCGTTTAATACTCTGTATCATTCTTTGATGCAAAGGCTGCTACATAGCAAAAAGACACTTTGCTACTGGAGGTCCTATGTAAGGGCTATCCATCGCTGCCCAGGGATAGATCGTTGCATACCTGTGAAGGCTGTTAACCAAGGAAGTTACTCTGTTCCAGCAGTATTGTTTCAGACTGAATGGCTTCCCAAAGAAGCAAAGAGCAAACACCTTGCTTACCTGGGTTACACAAAGCCATGATGCTATCTGTTTGCAGATTTGCCCTACTGCATAAAGAGAGCACATTCACAGCCAGCAGCTTCCTGTCCCCAGCTCCAATGGGGTATTTATGATCATTCCCTTTTAGGCCTGAACATTAATACATCTTCTCTGCCATGTGGATTACTACTACCCTTAAGCAATCCGAAAAGCAAAGTACACATAGCAATGCCATGCACTAGCAATGGTTCGGCCCTCTCACAGAGCTTGCTAGTTTTTCTCCGAACTACACAAACAACTAAATGAAAAACATGTCCTACTCCAAATCAAAAATCATGGGAAAGTCCAAAAAGTGTGCTGGAAGAACTAATTCCTGCTGGAATAGGAAGCAAATTATACCTGTCCAGTTGCATCTTACCTAGTAACAGCCACGACACGCACGCCACATTCTGTTGTTGAGTCCTCTACAGGGCACAGCAGAATAGAAGACTTTGTCTCTTTAAGAAGGGGTTCTGCCTATTAAAGCAACTTTAATTTTGGCATTAAATGCCAGTGGCTTCTCAGATGTGAACTAATGTGAGAAGTGAGTAACTAGTTTCAGAAAGCCTGACACACACCTTCCCGGAGTGTCTTTTATATCCGAAGATGTAGAACTGGCTAATCAAGAGTTTACAGGTGTCTTGCTTTGCTGTGTAGAGTCCCTACATTATAGGCTGACAGCAGAAGCCGTTGAAACTACTAGGTGAATATAACCTGAAATCCTACCTGCACTTTGTATCGTAACACTTAATCTTTTTACGGCAAGATGAACTGCTGACGACCTAAACATCTTGGAGAGGTACAAAGGCAACAAGCAGGTGAGCATTATTTGAAGAGACCAGAAATCTCTTGCAACCGACATTTCACTCACATCCTTTGTGGTGGGTTATTTTCATATCGTGAGAAAGCGTAATAACTTAAATCACATACTGAAGAGTCTGGATGCTGTTCCAAAAATGCCTGTATAGACTATCTTGTCCATCTACACTGTTTGCACCATTATGTGGGAGAACTCTGAGACTGGAAATGAGAAAATACTTGCTCTCCAAGCTTGACAGCTGTGATAAAAAGGCACTTAAGTCAGAGGAGAAGGCTTACTGCACACATCTTAACTGTAGTTCCTGCAGCTGAGCAAGGGAATAATACTACCAGATTATGATGGCTGTTCTCACCCATAGGATGGGGCACAAATTACTTGTTTCTCGGGGGGGGAACAAACCCAACTTTTATTCAGAAAATAATTTCATCTTAGGTTCCAAAAAGGACATACCTACGTACTAGACCACAAACTAAAGCTAATCTTGTATTAGTGATAAGACCTAGCCTAACATTACATTGTTTTGAAAATTAGACCATTAGGAAGAAAACACATGGAAGCATCACAGGACTTTCATTGGACACTATGAGCTGGGCAAGCATCCACGGAAAAATATAAAATGATTTAGCTGGATTTTCCACCCAGTTAATCAGTCCTGAAGCCAATGGAATCATTGCATAATTAAGCAGATTTCTCTAAAGAACTCATAACAGTTCACACTGCTTTAATAACCTGCCTATATGTCAGAGAAGCTGAAGAGAAAGTTTCAGGACTGAAGGAAAATTTAAGAAACGCACTCTGAGTACCAAGCAGTTTAGGATATATGAAAATTGACAGCAATATTTAACATTGCAGTGGCGACAAAGTCACTAGTATTTTACAGCATCAAAGTATTGTATCTCATTAGTAAGCAGCTTGACCATATTGTCATCTCAGTTTTGAAGTAAAAAAGCAAATGACCATGTGGTATGCATAAGAATTACTGCTTTCGTGCAACATATTACATTCATATTAATACACTATAAAAGGTATTAGTAACTTGTTTCATTTAGAAGTGCCTTTTTTAACTAAACTACACATTATGTATAGAATCCTGTGTTTAGCAAGAAAAAAAGCTAAAGAAATATTGCCTGAGAAACTCCAGAAGACTAATATGCTTATTACACGTTTTATTGTTTCTCTAGATCTTTAATAACACATATACCCTCAAAAGTGGAAGGTTACCACTGTATAAAGAAACTTAAGTTATTGCAGTTATATGTATAATGCTGTACTAAACATTTTTATAAAAGCATAATCAGTTATTGGAAGAGTAGACTCCAAGCACAAAATCAAACTGTTAATTAAGGACAACAATGACATCTAGTGGACAGTCGGAAAACAGACCCGTAGCCTAACACAAGGAAAGATCCAGCTGCTGTTATTGTCACACCATGTGCAACTCCCAAATTGCTACGATGCAATTCAGAATATTAAAAGACAGAATTTGCAGCTGATGAAAGTCAAAGTAATGTGATGACTCCTTTCTTTCAAAAGAATATTTAATTAAAAAAAAAAAAGTCAAGACCCTTCCATTTAAGATTTAGGATAAAAGTACAGGTCAAAACTTGAGAGAATCTCACAAATCCTTGAAAGGATATAGACAGATACATAGCGCCAACATAATAAAGGCATACGTGTTTACTACACTTTCTATTCCCACTGCATCTACAACCTTCAACTTGTAAGTTGCTCCTGTTGGGGCTTCAAATGCTGAAAAACAAAGTGAAAACAACAAAAATCCCAAAAGTAAAAATTCAAACCACTATTTAGCACCTCCCTTTTCTCGTCATTCCAATCCTTCTGCTATTCTAACACCTGCCATATAAGGGAGGTAAGTTAAACTTTCCCCATCTATCAGACAGTAGCTGCAGAGCTTCAGAGAAGAGAAATCTGAAACATCATACTAGCATAACTCAAAATTAGCAAAGATACCTGCTCATGAGTAACCTCATTAGTTTACAAGGTAGAGTTCTACAAAGATCATTGACTATTTTATATCTGCTTTTACTATTTATCAAAAGGCTAGCAAAACTAAGCAGTTAAAGCAACTCAAATCTGATTTCAGTTGTTCCGTCAAAGAAACTTTTTCTGGCTAGAAATGTCACCATGAAGAAATACTGGTTTTGACTATTACACTTCTGTAAATAAAAACATTAACAAAACACTACAAATCTATGTCCCATTCGAAGTCTTAAGCATCAAATGTCATATCTACATAAATGGAAATTGGATTTTGCATCTTATCGTTAAAAACAAAAAGACTGCATCCCTTCCAAAATTTCTACACCTCAGTGCCTGTCTGGAATAAAAAAAAAAAGCATTGCAAAAGATTAGAAACTATACTCAAAAGTAAAACATCATTTATGAACACATCTGATTGTAATTTACATTAGAGTTCAATTTAAATTGGTATCTTGCTTGCTTTGCACATGATTTTGGAAAAGTTAGTGTTGCAATTCCCCAAGCTCTCACCATCAGTAGTGGCTAGAGTCAGCTATTAGCAAATATGTAACAGATTCTCACTTATATGAAGATTCTCTAATCAGTAGAATACAAAGAAACCTTCGCATAACTGATGATCAGGCCTTGCGTCCCAATTTCTTTTTGCCAGGGTCTCAAAGTGAGCTTTGAATCCACTGCTACTAGTTAATAAGAGCACATGCAGCCTCCCAAAAATGAAATCCAGACTCCAAAGGTATCTCTGCACCATACACAGCCATAACTAAAACCTGTAGTTTTAAATTCTGATTCCTAGTGAGACTCAATAGCTGAACAACCCATTCGTGAAAGCGAAAGAGAGACATGAATTCAAGTTAAGTCTAAAAATGCAAGTATTTAAAAGCTAAATCTCCCTTTTGATGTATGCAATGCATAGGGTTTGCAGATATTTTAAGCGAGATCAAAGTTTAACCAATTCTAGACAGCCCTGTTCTAGAAAACCCCACTCTTCATTCCATTACAGGATCTATATATCAAGTCTGTTATAACCATATTGGTAATGGACCCTGATAAAAACAGAAACCAGCCTAGTAAATTTACAAGATAAAAACTAAAAGCAAACACCAAAACCCCAGCCATTTCCCCCCTCCAAGCACAATGCCATATTTTACCTCCAAAAACAATTTTACTATATCAGATGTTCTAATGAGAGAGGACCATTTTAAGACAGAAAGCAAAGCATCATTGACCTACCCGGATTTCCTGGAGATTATGAAAGTTATTTCCTACTCTGACAGAGATTTTGCTCGGAGTGTAACTTTCATCAGATTTGTAGTCTGCATAAATACATAATGTCTTCACTGTTGTTTTTCTTCTGCAAGAAGCAACAAAATCCATGTAAGCATCGTAAAGAAAAATATTCAGGATGAGTTTGTTGCTAGTTTGTAATAACTAAGGATTTAAATATTCTAAAACTTAATATAAGTGTGTCTACTGATTTATAAGGAGCCCACTGTTAAAGCAACTAGGTATTTTTCCACATTGAATTATGCATACAGAGTTGATTTTCACTGTTCTCCTTCGTCTGTCTTCAGAAGCGTCGGTATACCAAGAAATAAAACAAAAGGCCAAGGTGCCAAGTAAGCACTTGTATGTGATGAAGCATATGTTTAGCTTATCAAATATGGGCTCTATTACTATACCAAAGAGTTCTCCAGAAAGCAAATAAAACAAAGGTGACAAACATCTAACCTCATCTTAAGAGTTTGGTTAAAGAAAAAGCACTAAAACCATCCCACGTAGAATAGAACAGGAAAAGGTTTCTCAAACAATCAGTTGTTAAGTCATATGGAACTACTTTATGAACAGTCATCTACTCTTCGAGTTACACTCAAAGACAAAAAGTCAGGACAAAAATGTCACCTTGGGTAGGTAAATGTGAAACTGTTACAAATGACATACTATTAAACATTCCTTTTTGTTGCTTATTTAGGCATTTAGTAACCATAACATTTGAAAATCTCATTTTCATAAATGCTATCTCACTGGCTTCTTACCAGTTGGGTAACAGGATTAACCCAGGAGTTCTTGCACTTCCAAAATTCCTAACTTGGTGAACAGTAATCAATACAAAGTTATACAAAACACCCTAACCCATACAGAGTAATCTTTAATACCTAAATTGGATGTTCACCAAATGAGGCTGTGATCCGTCTGACTGCCAGTAAGTTTCTAGATTATCATCTCGTAACTGATCCACTCCAAATCCTAAGAAAAAGAAAATGCGATAGTCTTGAATATCTTATTTCTGTGATGCAGACATCACAGACATAACTTTTCTTCAGCTGTTACAAACTAAAGTATGTATCCTAAGTTATAATATAAGGAAATATTTCTAGATATCCAAGTTGTGCCTATGCTTTTGTGACACAAAACTGAAACAGGGGAATCTGTCAATCAAAGCTCAGTACTCAAGTGTCATTACATTCTTATCTCCTATGGAAGTCTGTGGGGTTTGAAACCATTCAACATGTCCTGGAATTTCAAATGGTTAAGTAGCAATTCATACTAATTGCAAGAACAATACTTAATTGTTAGGCTTTTCCACCTATTCTATAATCTAACTGGTGAACTAAAGGAAAATCATTAGCAGAGACCATTCATTTATCATAAAATTTTAGCCAAATACAACATTTTCTTTTCAAGTAGTCTCCTGAAATATTTTTACTTTTTCAAGTTAGTATCTAGAACAAGCAATATATGCCAAAAACAGTATTCCTGAAAGTTAATGTTGTCACATTTAAAGAAACAATTCCAAAACTTTATTTTTCTGTTCCCTCATTATCTGTCATTTTACTAACCACATCCTTTTATTGATTGCCCACACTAGCTGCAGTTTTAATTCAGCAGCTGAACTTTAATCTGCAATAAGATATTATCTTCACTCTGTCTGAAGCGACTAAACCATATGATATTTTTCTCCAAGTAAGATACCAGGACATCAGACCAAAGACATTCAGCCTGAGCACAATATTGTGACATAAACGGATCATTGACTCCAGGCTGCAGCAAGATACCAGATCAATTCCCAACAGATATTTCTGAAATAGCAACTCAACCACCTCAAGTGAAAAGAATACAGATTTTCAGATACGCTGAACAGATATAAGCTATCATTAACTGCACCTCAGGACCGTTTACAATAGCTTCATTTTACTTGCAGGATTTTAGGGAGCTACTTTTGGCCGAGTCCAAAGTTTAGCCAAAACATTTAGGTCGCCCAGCTGCATGGTTTTTCCAAGTTAAAAATTGAAGATACCCAGGCAAAATGACAAAGCATAGAAACAATTACACAGTGCTGAGTATGTTTCTGCTCACATGGTTTAGTTTGTTCACTGTGCAAGCAAAAAAAAAAAAAAAAAAAATTTGGTATAAAATCAGTAAAAGATCTGTTTTGTTGATATATTCCCTCATTGTAGGATTTCTGATATAGTTATAATTTTGATATTGCATCAAATATAGACTAGGCCAAAATTATTCATAGTGCCTACCCATACAGCTTACACTACAGCAGTTTTACTGCTACACTCAGTACGTACGTCTTCTTATCAAAACATAAAACCTAACATATTCTAAGAAGAAAAATGTACATTCAGCTTTTTACATCATTTGTTGTGATATTACCTGGCTTACAGGATGAGAGAGACCAAACTGCTTGTGAGCCTATTTCTCTAACAGTACCAGTCCTCTCTAACTGCTTTGGATCAGCACCAGGTGGTGTCTTGTTTGGGGTAGTCATTTCTAGTAAAAGAGAACAAATGAGTTAGTTGATACATTTTTAGCTTGATGGGAAAATTAAAGGTTTGTGTTTGTTCATGTAGACACTTTAATTCTTTGGTCTCACACATATAATAGTCTACAGAATATGTGGTGTATACATATATGTATACATTTTTGCATGTCTGTAGAATCTTTTATTTTTTATATATATAATAATACATATAAATAAGTAAAAAATAAAATATATCTTTAAATAAGAGGCTCCACATACATGCAAATTTTGTGTCCTTAAAAATTCAATACACACATGGAACATTCATAAGACATATTTTACTCATATCATTCTAATTCACACATACAGACTTAGTCGGGGTTTCAGAATTTGTTTTTTTTTTACAGTTTCGTTTGTTTGTTTTAAGACATTAAGAGACACTGTTGATTTAAAGGCTAGCAATATAACTTCATTTCTCCCCCACATACACTTGAGAGTGTTCTTAACCTGCAAGTTCAGAAGCCTATTCAGAAGCTAGAACAAGCCTGTCCTCCTTTTAAGGAGATACTTCTCCTTAAAAACAGGAAATGCGAGTTTAAACAAATCATATCGTCCCTAATTTGGTAGGGTTGGTTATTGCCACATTTATCCATAAATAAAAGACTACCATGGTCTATTTCCTTAACTTCACAGCTTCACCTGGAGTCATTAACCTGTGACTTGCACTGCTCAAGCAACCACACTCAGCCTCAAGACCTAGACTACTGCCATATATACTGCAACATAATCATGTTGGATTTCATTTAGTATAGAGCACCTTACTACTTCCTAGAAAGTAGCTTAAAAGACTTTAAAAAAAAAAAAAATTCCAAAGAACCATAAGTTACATGCAAGGAACTACATTAAGCTTAAAAACTAAATGTAAAGCACTCAAGAGTCAGGGAATTAGAAAGACTTCTAATCCTTTGCTTACATCCATGACATCATAGTATGCTCTGCTAAATCTCAGAAAAAGTCCTCCAGCACCTCTCCTCAATAGCAAATGAGGTGCTGAACTAGGCTGGTAGACATAGGATCCAGACCTTACCCTACAGAAGTGATACAAGGCAGAGACAAGATTTTCTATGCAAGAACAACTGTGCAGCTACAAAGTCTGTTGGACACAGGAAACCTGAATTCTGTAGAGTAAATTGCTGTCCACTCCAAACATTTTCTATTGGTCCTTGCCTAAATTTTGGTGTTTTTTTCATTTTGCAAACACAAGCTTGAGACAGACTTCCAGCTTTTTTTTTTTTCTTCTTTCTCATATACAAGACTGCAGTCCTGACTACCATAAAATAGAAATAATTACATGTGTAGTAAAATCTAAGTACTGACAACAGCAAGTGTCACAAAAGGCCACAAACAGAAAGCCTTGCTCAAACACCATCCTCTCAGAAAAGTGGGCTGAACACTATACAGCTAATCCTACAGACATCACATATATATTCATATAATTCACAGATATACTAATTCTAATGCCATCCAATTAAAAAAATCCTCATGCTTTAAAGATGCTTTAAAGTTCTTGCCCATGCAGAAAAATTTTGTTCAAAAAAATATCAAACTATTAAAAAAACATCAAACAGGCAATCCATTTAGCCATTCCTATAACTAGACACTAGCACATAAATCTTCCCTCGTCATGGTGTTTAAATATTGCATTATCTGTTTTAAAACTTTTATCGGGTATTTACAATAGGCTCTTTAAAACATAGCTGTTCTTTACTGAATTAGTTATACCATAAACTTGTTAATATGTAGAACAGATTATAGACTAGAAGAGAAAATAAGTAACTTACTCAAGTTGCTACTTAATATAACCTTAAATTTATTGATAGCAACTTCAATAAAACACAATGTTACGAGTATGCTAATCTCCTAAGAATTTTAAATGGTCTTGGGAAAAATTACAAAACACTTAGTTCACAGCTACCGGAAAAACAAACATTTTTCACAGAATCACAGAATGGTTTCGGTTGGAAGGGACCTTTAAAGATCATCTAGTCCAACCCCCCTCCAACACCAAAATTCAAATTATGTTTATTAAGCATTGGGGAAGCTATTTTCCTGTACTCATGAATTTTAAAGTTCAAATCACCTACTAGTCCAAACTCTGCGCTATTTTGTCGCTTATCTGACAATGAATCAACTAAGAGAGGTTGAGTTACATTCATTTTAATTCTCAGATTTATATAGAAACCAGTAATGCTGTTTTCCCCACCTTTAAAAATATATATAGAAAATTCAACTTCACAGAGTAAAGCTAAATTATTCATTCAATACAAAACATCTCTTGAATATCATCGTCACCAGCAAGCCTTCACACTCCTTTATTATTTTGACTTCAAGAGGAAAAAACAAACAAACAAAAAATCCAAATCTGATAGTCACATCTTCATTCCTAGAAATAGCTATTGTCAGATTAATGAAAAACCCAACCTTAAGACATAAGGAGTATGCAAACATCCCATTAAAACCAAACAAAACAAGGTAAATCATAGAAATTACATTGTACACTCAAATTATCTCAGAAAGTTGATTACACATGCTTTTTAGAAAAATTACTAGAATTTTACAGTATGCAGAATCCCTTAAGACAACAATGTTAAGATTTCTTGTAAACTTCAGCACACACAGGGCCTAAATAACTTAACGCTGCCAAGATTTGCATTGCACTGGTTCACAGAAGTTTGAGGCATACATTCAAGGGGTCTGAAACATACAGCAAGAAATGCCATCCAAGTTTCCTACTGCCTTAAACAGAGCTTGTTTCCTTCTATCTAACAGGCAAAGCTACTCAAGGTCCAGATTTCAACTCCAAACCACTGTTGGCAAGTAAGTCAGCCACAAATTGTGCATTAGTGATGTGAAAGACTGAAAATCTTCAACGTTTGAACTAAAGAGTTGAATTAATCAAGTCAGTTTTTCATGACAGAACTTCTGTTTAACCAGCCTAGTAACAATACATTCCAGATAGCTTCACTGAAGCTTCCCAATACTCGTAAGAATTTTAGAAGCAGGAAGCTGACAGAAGTACCGTGGAAAAATAATACAGCAACAGGCCAGCTCACTCAAGTAACACTTTTGGACATTTTACTAGCAGAAGTACAAGTACCTCACTTTGGACAAGACACAAATACTTAACATTGAAAGTAATTTAAGTCACCAAATAAAATAAATAAAAACCCCCAACATTTTCTTAGCCCAAGAAGATAATGGAATGAGAATTGTTTTTTCCTGTTTTTTCAGGCTGTGTAAAAACAAGTAATCCGTCTAGAAGCCCTTCTCCTTGACACGTGCTGAAAAATGGAAAGACACACTGTGTCTACAGAAGCATTGGCTGGAAACATCTCTAATTTTCCAATTCAGTTATTCCAACAGATCATTAATAGGCTGCTGTTCCCTTATTAACAACATTAATATATTAATGTCTTAACAACATGACCAACATCACACTTTCATGTTGCCACTTTCCACTACATGGTATGCACATCCTTTGATCAAGATAAAAGGGCTAAGCTTTTTGTCCCCTCCTTGAACTCTTTATCCTTCAGCATCTTGCTTAGGGAAGTTTGCTCTTTTCCAGACAACATCCCTGTGAAGTAGCAGCCATTAGGGATGATTTAACAAACATACAGTTTATAACCAGAGTGAAATGGATTTAAATGGTTTCACAATCAAAACAGATCATTCTCAGTATACCAGTGGAAGACGCTTTCAAAAGGTGCATACCTGAAAGCAAACCCTTCACTAAGCACACACATACTCTTCTGCAACACGCTGAAGAGGAAATACAGAAGGATACATCGTGGTACTTTCCTCCTAAGGCTCCATAAAAATCCAGGCTCAAGGAAACTGTCGCAGATTCCAAAGTAGTTTTCTCCAATTAAAATTTCTAATTCTACTATGTTAGCACACATAAAACTGTTTAAACACACACCTATAAGAACCTTTGAGAGACCAGACTATCCTCAACAGATATCTGTCCAGTCATTTACTTCAACAAAAGAGATTTCACAATCTTTGTGGACAGCCAGCTTCAGTGTTTCATCAACCTAAAAGCCAAATGTTTTTCTTTAACATCCAACCCAAGTATTACCTTCTAAAAACAAGCATGATTTCTTCTATTGCCCTACAGAGAACCTGAGGACTAGTTAATCACTAGCCTTTAAGCAGCAACCCTTTTATAGGCGTGAGGGCACTCATCAAGTTTGCTCTTAGTTTCTTCTTTTCTAGTGTGCCTATGCCTTTCAAGTTTCCCTCACAAACCAAGTTTTATAAACCTAATATTCTTGCAGAGTCTAGAGATCTACGTACTATGGTAAAAAAAAAAAAAACCAGCCATGCCATTTTAGCTAAGGCCCTTATTCAACAGAGCAATGACTTTCCTTGTCTTTGTATTTAATCACACCTGTTAACATGGGAAAATAACATTTGTCTAGTTGAAAGGACATCATATTATTGATTAATATTTAATTTACTATGCGCTGCAGTGCTCAAATGCTTTTTTGGGATACTGCTTGCTTTTCAGTAATAGCCTTTCCACTAATTATGCCTTTGATTATTCCTCCCTGTGTTCTCTTCCTCCCTCGGTTCTTGTTAACCAAGCTTAATTACACTGATTTCCAATCTGCTATCAATCTTCTCAAGATCATTGAGATCTTGAGATTGAATTCTGACCCTAAAACTGTACAGTGCTTGCAATCCTTCCAACTTGGCAACATATCTATTTTTTGGTCACCATTACAGAAAACAATGAAAATCCATTCAAAACAGAACTCCCCAGGATACTTCATGACATCCCTGTTTAAAAGTTGAATTATTTACAAGTCAGCTTCAAAAGCAATTTTCAACCAACTGCACAAGATCTCACAAAAATTATTTTTAGACCACATTTCAGTAGCTTGTATTTAAAGTCAACCCAGACAATGGCAGAAACCCTGTAAAACTCAAGACAAACCACTTATATTCCTTCCTCGTTAACTGCATTGACTACTATTAAAAATAAGTTTGATCCAGCCTGTCCTTAACAAACCAAACTAGTCCGTTTTCTGTTTGTACATTGTTTTTAATTGTCTTCTACTTATTGACAAATTCTCCTCCCAAACCACCTCCTCAGAATCTTTCAGGAGATCAAAGCTCAGCTAGCTTTGCTCTTTTTCTTAAGTTATTATTCTGATTGCATTCCCATCATACCATTTTATTCAATTTTAGCAAGTATCTGCCTACAACTTTCCCAGCAAAACTGAACAAAGGCTGCACTGACTACTCCAGGATTTTTGCAACATCCATGACTTATAAGACTGTTTTTCCTCTTCTTCCTAACAGAAGGGGATTTCATACCTTAAGATTCCCTGATTTTCATACTTGCACTGCTCATTTTACCTCACAAGCTCTTTTCCCTGCTCTCATTTTCTTTGGATGGACCCCTGTCGGTTTAAGGCCTTTAAAGATCCCAAGATATATCCAGAAACTAGTCTTTTACTATGCTTCCTATTTTTTATTCAGATGGAAGATTAAACAGTAACATTGAACATTCAAATTACTAATGTTTAATTAATACTTAATAATGATAGTAACTGCTCAGTAGCACCCTATTTCAACAACTAGCTCACCTGTACCTTTGATCCCTCAGATTATTCTCTCAACACAATTTTAAACACCTATTATTTTTATTCTGCCTTCAGTATAACCCTATTAGTGAAAATTACTTAAGTCTTTCATTGTCACAAACAGAAATGTATTTCACTAAAAATATGGTAGAGAATTACATTAGCATTTTTTTATATATGTATCCCTAATCAATCTAAATAAATACATATTAAAAGAATGCATTTTTGTACAAGCCCAGACTTCCCAAGTTACCTAGTAAGGATATGAGCTGTCATTTAAAGGATGCAAGCACTTCTTTACAAGTGCTTATATTAAGTGAAAGCAGTCTTTTAAAAACACCATAACCAGAGGATGAAGCCCGTTTGACAAATCAAGCTGCTTTCACTCAGCCCTCCTTGGCAGCCCCCCCCTACGGCTTCTCTGTAGGAGTTTTAATTACGATTTTGAGTCTAATGAATTAGTTTTACAACACTGTGCTACGACCGTGTCCCCCTAGGCCTACAAAACACTTAAGTATTGGAAATAAATCAGCAACACCTACTCACGAAACACATCGCCTGTGCTTCATCACCGGACCGCGCTCCCCTCTCCCGGCTGGGGGGGTCAATGCAAACACAGAGGCTCGCACTGAGGGAGGCATCCACAGGAGGCACCCGGTTAAGCAGCCCCCAGCCCCTCACCGGTGGCCGCTCCAAACGCCGAGCTGCCGTGACACCTGGAGGCGAGACGCGGGAGGAGGAGCCGTCCCCCCGGTCCTGGTCCCCGTCGCCGCCTTCCTCCTCCTCCTCCTCCGCCCCTCAGAACCCCGGGCCGGTACGGAGCGGCGTCCCCACCTGATCCTCGAAGCCGCGGCAGCGGGTGAGGGGGCGGCCGAGGGGCAGCAGGGCGGGCGCCGCGCGCGCGCCCTCAGCGCGGGCAGGGCCGCCCCCCCCCCCCCCCCCCGCGCACGCGCAGAGCGCTGTTTAAAAGCGAAGGGCGGGAGGGGGGAAGGGGCGGAGCCCGCCCGCAGGTGCCCGCGTGCAGCCGGCGGGGAGAGGCGGAGCTCGGCGCGCGCTGGGGGCTCGGGGCGGGGCTTGCCGCGCCCGGGGGCTCCCCTCAGTGCCGAGCCGCTGTAGGCCGTAACGGCCCGGTCCCCGTCGTCCCGTTCCCCCCGTCCCCCCGCCTCACGGAACGCCCCGGGACGAGGGAGGGGAGCCGGGACGGCGGACACACCTCGCGCCCAGCGCGCCTCTCCGGCGGCGTCACCCGGAGATGGCGTCACTAACCGTCGCGTCCTCAGCGCGCGGACTGATACCGCCCGCCCCGCGCCCCGCGCCCCGCCCCTCCCCGTGGCGGGAGGCGCCGCTCTCTCTCCGAACGAACGCGTTTTCTCTATGGTGAGCCCCCCTTCCTTCCCCTCTTCTCTATGGTGCGCGCCCAGGCCCCTCCCTGCGGGGGCGGCGGCCATCTTGGCCGGGTGGCGGCGGCCGGAGCACGTTGCGTGCCGGCCCGCGGGACAGGGGACGCCGTTCCCCGCTGCGGCCCGGCCGGGGAGCGGGGCCGCCTCGCTCTCTCCCCCGTCTCCTGGTAAGCGGCCTCCGGACGGGGCGGGTGGGGAGATACCGGCGTTTGGGCGCGGGAGGAGGGGTAGGAAAGGAGCCCCCTCCCTTCGCCGGGAGCCGCCGCCGGCTTCCCGTGCTGCCGGCCCTGCCCCCGCCGCCGGGCTCGGCCTCCTCCCGCGGCGCCGGGGCCCGGGGCTCGCCCCCACCCACCGTGGGAGCGGGGCCGGCCGACAGCTCCTCGCCCGGGCCTCAGGGCCGGCTGCTCCCGGCCTGGCCCGGCCCGGCAGGTGGGCCGGCTGCGCGGCGGCGCCCAGCCCCCCTGAAGTCGTTGCCCCCTGGCTCCAAGGGAGCCGGGCCGCCCGCTCCTCTGAACCGGGGCCTCGGTCCCGGCCCGGGCAGAAGGACGGGCCGGTGTGGGGTGGGAGGCCGGCGCTGCCCGCACATGCGGTTCGTCGTCTCGGGCGAGTTGTACGTCATCTGCCAGCGCTTTGCGTTTTTGATGTCAGGCGCCCTGTGCCGCGCAGCAGCAGCGGCGGGGCGGAGAGAAAACCTTCCCTTCTGCTGCGGGCATCGCCTTCGTGCCGGCACCCTGCGCCGGCCCTGGCGCGGCGGGGGCCGGGGAGGGGAAAGCCGGTGGTTTTTCCCCGTGAAAGCAGGGATTTCCTCTTCTGGAGGAAAAAAGCCATGTTTTGCCTTATTTTGGGGAAAGTTCATATCCATGTGTGTGTGCTTGTGTGGTGAGGAGGTCAAGACATCTTGCAGATTTGATAAAATAATAGGGTGAGGCTGCCTTTTACAAGGTAAGTGGAAAAGGCAAAATAAAAACTTGGCAGGGCTTTTCTCTAGGACCATGGTAGTCCTTCCTCTCTGGAACGCACTTCGTTATTTCACCTGCAAGTTTCTGTGACAGTTTTCAAGCTCTAATTTAAGTTTCTCTGCTACGGTTTCCTAAACTCTAGTCCTAAACGAGTGGTCGTGAAATACTTCTGTAATTTTCATGTGGTAGATTCCTAATTTATGGGTTTATTCTCATTTCACTTCATGTTAAAAGGAAATACTAAAGATTGAGTGATAATTAATACTATTCAGCACTAACTAAACACACCCGCTCATTATGCTGCGTCAGTATATTTGACTGTACGCTTTTCATGTTAACATTGTATTTATTTTCATATTCATGTTGTGCCTTATGAGTAATATAATGAGTTAAATACAGTAGGGAGATTTGGGGCTTGTTTAAACTTCTTTTTGTACATTGTCTCAGTTTCTAAAATGTCAAAACCTTAAGCATAGACTAGTTCTTAATTCTTAGTAGATTTTGTTTGTTCTTGTAGCATTTACTATTATTTCTGCTTTGACACTTACAAATGTAGTGATCTCCCATATGCAGTTTGAAAATCTGTTCTTTGTCTTTCATTTAAATTTTCTTTGGGTATTCTCGTTCTTAACTTTCTTGTTCTTGTTATGGAGTGACTGTATGTAGTCCATTAGCAATGGATTGGGAGATAGTTCTTGAGGTTAATTATTTTCAGAGGAAAGTGCAAATGCTGCTCATCCTCACTTTTTTCCACAGCATTTATCTTTGAGGTCTAATGCAGTATAATTTAATAAAATGTTAACTCTTTTTCTGCAAAGTAACTAAAGTGTGGCTGAATTCTGAACAGATCTTACCTTCACATCATTTAATTGAATTGCGTCTGGTTATGTTCCAGTCTTCATTTACTTTTTTTTTTAATGTTTCTTTGTTTAAGTCTGAATAATTCAATGCAATTACAAATCCTTAGTCATAACTGACTTGATTTAGTAAATTCTAATATAACTCTAATGCCTGTTAAAAAAATGTCTCTGATGCAAGTACATTGCATTTGTTCTACAGATTGTACATTACTGTTGCCTTTTGGGATAAGTAGCAAGGCCTGCTTATGTGCTTTTTTTTTTTTTTTTTAGTTTCTTCTTGTCTGTTAGTATAAGAATGCTGACTTAAAGTGCTTGTGATAACATGTTTTGTGTCTTTAGACATGTTTTAGTGTTTGTATTAAGTCTCATAACTGGACTTAATGGACAGCTTTTGGCTTCAATAAATGATACTGTCAAGGTTTTTAGAACTTTTTTTTGCTAGCAGTTATTCCTCCTTTCGTTCTTTCACCTGTGTCCATTGTTCTGGAAAGATTTTCTGTTGTCACTCCATCAGAATTCACTAATTCAAAATAACACTTTACTCTTGTGGTTAGTAACAAGTTAATATTTTTGTACTTTATTTTTTGTTCCATTCTTCTTGATTTGGAAAGGAGAAATACAGACATGAACTTAAATGCTTCTGCATACCAGTTTCTCCTGCCCTTAAACTGCTGACTATACTTAACAATTACTGGTATGCTGTATTGTAGCGTCTGCATACTGTATATGTTGCTGACCTGTGTTTGGTGTATTCAGAGTTCTGCTGTCTGCACCTTGAAATCAGACAATCCTATTTGGTATGTTAAGTTAAATGCTACCAAAGTAACTGCATATAAATATGTAACTTGAGTTCAGTCTGGGTTTGGACAGTGTTGTTTAATTTGCTCTAAACTGAATTATCATTATTATCATTATTATTACTAGATTATTATTTTCTCTTGCGGACAGTTATCATCAAAGGCATCAGGACAGTCCTAGAAATATTGCAGAAGTGACAGAAGTCACACATATTTTTTTTTCCAAAAATGGTTTAAGAGACACTGGTGAGTTTTGGATAAGCTGACACTTCCATCATGTAGATGGGAACAGGGAGGCACAAGCGTATGTCTCCATGTTGGTTCATTAGTTCTCCCCCCCCCCCAGTACTTTATAAATGCTTGGTGTACTTACTTCTGTGGCCCCTTCAAAACTCTTCACCACAGATGGGCGTTTTCAAAAACATAGGCTGTTTTAGTACTTACCAGCCATGGTCCGATTCAGCAATGGGTAGTAGTGTAAACTTCAGTCTGGTTACCCCACCAAGACTGGGTGGAAAGCTTGGTGAGGTAGGTGGCAAAAACAAATCGTTTCAAGCTATATTTGACTCGGTCTTTTAGAGCAACCCCCATCCCATCCTCCTGCTTTGGTGCTTTAAGCTACACACCAGGCTGGAAGGGTGGATGGCTGAGGGGAGAGTTTGTCTGGTCTGCTATCTGTACTGCTCAGGCAGTACCCTCCAACAGAGGGCTGCGAGGTTGGATACGGGAGGCAAGCTCCTGAAGTACGCCAGCTTTGTCTTCTAGAGCTTGCTTTTGTAACCCATAGAAACAGTTTATGTGCTAGTTAGAGCTAAGATAACTAGCAGGGAGAGCGGCCACACGGGTGGTGTTGGAGAAGGGGCTGACCCAGGTGAGGTGTTTCCCTTGGGAAACCAAAGAGTGAGCGGTCCACCCCCAAATGCTCTATGCACTGCAAACTACAGGACTTTTATGAAAAGCACTGGGATATGTCCCCAGAGAATGTATCTTTATTTGAAGCACTGACAAAATCCAGCACCTGTCTCCTAGAAAATTACCCCGATTCAAACATCCTTATAGTTTTTAAGAACAAGACATTCAGTTTCTTGTTTTCTTATGTAAGAAAAGTGTATTAAAGTGAGAACTGCAAACTCATTATTCTGTGCCTGTTGGCCTGGCCTATGGATGTAATTGCAGTGTTCGGCCCTGCTTTGCCAATCTGGTCTGACGGTACAGACCTGTAAAATCACTTTTTAAATTTTTCTAAATATTCAGTCACTTACTTGAAAACATCAACTACGTTATTAGGACTTTTTGGCTTAGGAAGTGTGAAAAGATTAAAGAAAAAAAAAAGAAATATTAAAAGTAGAAAGTGCCACAATAAGGTTGGCAGCATGACTAATAATTGCATTCATTTATATTCGATGAAGAATATCTTTAGACATTAATTTAAAAATACTTTGGAAATTGAAAAGAGGAATAAGACTACCACTTTTAAAAGGAACCACTTAAAATATTCCTAACTATGGTAATAACAGATTTAAAGATACAATAACATCTTCATTTCTGACCTTTGCTCCCTGTTAGATGCCAGTCTATTCCTTTCTTTGATATTACAGTAGTATCTGTAGGATTCCTTCCAACTAATGTTCACAGGTGGGGTTGGAGAAGGATGGAATTTAACATGATAAATGTGGCGTACACCTGTTTTATTCCTGCTTCTTTCAAGAGATTGAAAGTCACAACTTCATACAATAGCTGTATGTAGTAAATAGTCTCTAAACCACTGCAGGGTACTTTAGTTTGGTGCAGCGAAGGCAAACTGGACATCCAACAGAAAATACTTTCTTTAATAAGAAATTTTTGAATCCTTTTCTTGGAAAGAAGTGCTCATGCGGACTGTGTGGAACCCTGAATATTTCAAGACTCCTTCCGAGTTATGTCTTTGAACTACTGATACCTATTGCATTGAATTGAAATGATTTTGAATTGGCATCATCTGTAGGGAAGCCATCACTTTATTTAGTGGTGTTAAACTGGAAATACTTGGTACTTTATTTATGGTCTTTCTTTAGACAAAAAAAAAAAAAATCTGTTTGTCATCTGTAATATCTTGTAAACTGCCGAGAGCCTTGTAATGCAGTTGTCTGTTGTTCTGGAGCAGGAGCGAGTGGAGGGAGTTGTCCTTAGGTGTGTGTTGCTCATAGGAAGGTAAAGTTGTTATTATTGTCAGTACTATGTGTGAATATGGTAAAGGAAATAAAAATGCACTTTAAAATATATTCCACCTTTTTTTATCTATCAAGACTTAAATTTAAAATTCTTTATCCTTCCTTCCCTTCTGCTACAATCGTTGACATAAATTCCCAGTACAATCCAGTGCTTGTCAATGCGCATTACAAATATCTAAGCAAGGGAAGAGACAGTTATGTAGAGGAATACAAGTAGTCATTTCACTTCTTTGAGTGCATTTATTTGTGATTGCAGGAATATTTAATTGTCTCGTACTCCAAGACCTTTCTCTTATAAAAATAATTTTATGAAGAATCTTGCTTATTTTTATTAGAATATAGTATAGTCATTGATACCATGTTAGGAAAGGCAGAGTGCAAGTATAGTTATTCAAATACTAATGAAACTCAACATAAAAGAATCAAACCTCCTCACGTATGTCTGTTCACAATGCCTGGATTACTTTTCTACATCCAACTGCAAATTTTCACTTTGAAAACTGGTTTAAATTTTACAGTATTTTAATCATTTAATATAGAACATTGGCATACAGTTTGCAAAATGAATGTTGTAATCAGATTCTTGGAGTAATAGTTGTAGTCACAATTCGACTTTACCAGACGCTGTAGCATGAACAAGGGGACTTTACACAAGGCAGCTTGTGAAACTGAAATTTGCGGCAGTATAGATTCTTCTGTTCTTCCTACGACATGCTTTTCTTGGAAACAAATACATTCTCTGATATAATCACAGTTTTATTTTACAGTGGAGAAATAGTAATGGAGTGGAAAGCTGATGTTAAAGATTTGTGCAGCTATTCACGCATCGGTACCCTTACTATTTGTATCTGAGACTTTGCCCTGTTTGCCATCTTGCTTAAAAGACAAAAAAATCAAATAATTTTACTTTTTTTCATCTCTGAACTCTGCTAGTAATAACTTCAGATAGGTATGTTCTCTGGGCTGTCAGTAATCATGTTCTCTTTTTTTTTTTTCCTTTTTTTTTTTTCTGTTTTCCCCCTTAAGATCTGGAAGACTCCCACTACTGCTCCTCATAATTGGTGTATGTGTTTAACCCTAAATTGTGCATTATGGCAGACAAATTAACAAGAATTGCTATTGTCAACCATGACAAGTGTAAGCCAAAGAAATGCCGTCAAGAATGCAAGAAGAGTTGTCCTGTGGTTCGAATGGGTAAGAGATGTAATGTAACAACGTATTTAAAACTTCTCCAGTTGCTTAAATAATGTTCTGCTAGAAGGAACTGGTTTTTTGTAATTGCTAGTTTTTTGTTTATCGTTCATGCTTTGTTTCATAAAGCCTTTAGAAGTATCACTGAAAGCACGAACAATTCATAGTAATAATGCCACTTTTCAGGTCTTCGGATGATCTGAAGCTTCAGTGAACATTAATCAGTTACGTGTTTCTCTGTGGAATTCAGTAGTACTGGCAAGAATTCTGATTCATCAGAAACCTTCTTGAGTTAATCTTATTCTTTTTCACCAGGAAAACTTTGCATAGAAGTCACATCGCAGAGCAAAATAGCATGGATCTCAGAAACACTTTGTATTGGTTGTGGTATTTGCATCAAGGTAAAAGTTAGGCTGCTTTATTTGAAGTGATAAAATTTCCTTATTATGCTATTATACTTAGTAATGCACACTGTAACTTCAAAAAGCAATTTTGTTTCCCTGAATAATCAGACCTTGTTAACTGTTATTGTTTATAAGAAGTGAAGTACTGTGTCAGTTTACTGAACTGGTTGGGTTGCAGGGTGTGGATTGTAACTTTTTGTTTGTGGCTATAGACACCTAGCAGTAGAAAGATGTTTTTGTAAAAGAGCTAGAGAATATATGCAGCGTGCCTTATTTGTATTGTGGACTGACAGTCTAAATTGCTAACTATTTAATTTGAAAAATGTGGTATAGAACTTCTTTGGAAAGCTGTCTGTGTAAATGAAAGTAAAATAATTTGGTAAAAGTTCTTTTAAAATATTTAAATACACAGCTGGGTGCAGTACAGAACATAGCATTTTGTTAATAAATTGTTTGTGTGCACTAGTAATCTATACATTTGTTTCAATTACAGAAATGTCCTTTTGGAGCCTTGTCAATTGTTAACTTACCTAGCAACCTGGAGAAAGAAACAACGCATAGATATTGTGCCAATGCCTTCAAACTTCACAGGTATCTTATTTTTCAAATCAATGTAAAAGAGACAAAAAATTCAAGTTTTTGGTAGTCTAAACACAGTGCACATCAAGATGTTCTTTGCTGTTAGCTCAGTAGCTTCCTTTTTGAATGTTAATTACTTTTTTCTTATTAAAAAGTATTATAATGAAATAAAATTCTAGTGCTCATTTTACAGAGCTCCTGTTTAAAGAACAGACTGCTCTTAAATCTTCTTATGATCTTCTATTTTTAAGGAATATTGATTTAATTTGAATTATATATTGGCAAGTTAACGAAGTAGGCTGAAATAATCAGAAAGTCTGAAAACAGGTTGTAACATTTGCTTTACCACCAAATGCTGGTGTCTGATGGCATTAATATAATGTAAAGTTATCAATGTTGTGTACAGGTTGCCTATCCCTCGTCCAGGTGAAGTACTGGGATTGGTTGGAACCAATGGTATTGGAAAATCAACTGCCTTGAAAATTTTAGCAGGAAAACAGAAGCCAAATCTTGGAAAATATGATGTATGTATCAGCAATAAAGTAGAGTTGGCATTATATACAGCCACGGTTATATTTTTTTCACTGAATTTTTGTATCTATGAACACGATAAAATTTGCAAGGACATTGGCACTTCCCCTATTCGCAGCCAGTGACCCTACTCCATACAGAAACAATAGTAGAAGGATGTTGTTAACAAAGGCTTTTTTTGCAAATTCTGTATATCTTTCCAGAAAGATAAGGACACTAATTATAATTATAACACACTAAAATAAATATCAGAGGTAAGTTTCTGTCTTTAAGTCACACTTAAGATTTTTTTGTTTGTTTGTTTTAATACCAGTCTTTAAAAATGTCAGCTTTTTTTTTCCCCTGCATAATTTACTTGTTCCCCATCAAGGGATTTAGTTAGCTCACGGTCTGGAGTTTCTTCTAAGTCAACATTGTTTTTATCTGAACAGCTCTGGTGTCTATGAGCACTTACCGTGTATCCTTGTGATTTCTTAGGCTTTTTTGTCTTTGATTCTTTTGAAGATGATCTTTTATAAAAGATGTTGTTCTCATAAGGTGGTGTTGAAGATATTTCCCACTGTACACTTCAATACCGAGTTCTGAAAATCCTTAGTTTCTTCATGTTGCTAGATACTTTTTTGAGAACCAGACATAGAACAACTTGTAATCTCCTGGTCTTCATGGGAGATCATAATCCATTTTCCTATGTATTTATACTAAGTCAAACTGTGCAGCCAGCAAGCAAAATAACTTACAGGGGTTTCTTTACCTAGCACTACTCCAAATTGACTATTATTAGAGAAAAGATATAAATAACGATTGTGCCTTTTCTTATCAGACAGTATTGCAGTTATCACCTTCTCTCCTTCAAATTACATGGTGACAATTGAATTCTGATGCTCCCTTTTGTCCTCCAGGAAGGACTTGTAGGAACAAGTGTGTTCAAACTTTCTTCATGTTTCTGTACCTGAAAGAGTAGTGTTTTGATAAATTATTCATTTCGTGGCTGCCACTTAAAACTGCAAAGAGGTAATCATTTCCCAGCTACATTTTCAATTCTCTTTCAAGTTTGGTTTATATTATTTTGTGGACTTCTTGTTTCAGGTGGTAGTATTGCAGAAATAGCAAAACTTTTGACTTTCTGAATGTGCACTTAATTCAATTACCATGCTTCCAAAATCAGACTTCCCTGTGAAGAGCCAAATCATTATGACCACAGAAACACGTGGTATGAATTGAATCTTCCATGTTGCTTCTGCTCCAAAACTTAGGAAGCATTTCCTCTGTGTATTTGCTTGGTTTGGAAATACGGCTGGGTCGCTCTGTTTCCATACTGTTTACCATCAAAATAATTAACTCGGCACCATTCAGAGTAGTACGCTGTGTAAAACAAAACTGTACAGGTTGGGGCTTTGTCCTGGGTGATTGCTCTGACTGGTTCCTTTTTTTTTTTTTTTTTTGTCATTTTTCCTGTCTTCTCCTTCTGTTTCCTTGGAAATGTTTGCTAGAAACAGAGAAAATCACCGAATTTTATTGCGTCTTTTGTGCAAGTTGATTTTATCAGTCCAACCCTTTTCCTTTGGATTAGCTGGGTGAGATAGTTAATGAGTGCAGTCACACTAATCCACGCTGTCATTTTCCCCATGAAGTAGTTTCACTCATAGCTTCTTAACTGTTTAAGGAGTTTTGGATGTCCTAGGTGCAAATTTAAAATGCTTTTTCTTGAAAGGGCTAGTGACACCTGGGGAAAAAAATATCTGAACTTCTGCCCTCCATTTTGCAATTTTATAGTTTTTCTGTTTTTTTTTTTTTAATGGAAACTTTGCAGAGGAAATATAACAGTTTGGTAACTAGCTTTTATCCAGGCTTTTTTTTTAATCTTGCAAGCATATTCTATTTGTTGTATTGATCAGAATTTTCAAATTAGATATTTTTATGATGTTTTTAGAATGGTGTAAGTAAACATAGACTTCAATTTTGTCACAGGATCCACCTGACTGGCAAGAAATTTTGACTTATTTCCGAGGATCTGAATTACAAAATTATTTTACCAAGATCCTGGAAGATGACCTGAAAGCTATCATTAAACCTCAGTACGTGGACCAGATCCCTAAAGCTGCAAAGGTGAGAAATTTTGTGAGCTAATAGAAAGCTGGGAGCTTCTCCTGTGATACTTCTCTTGTGTTTAAGGATTTTATTTAGCAGCATAATTCAATGTCGAAAATCCACTACTGTTTGAAATTTTTAATGTTGAAATAATGTTGTGGCGTTTTTTTTCTTTTTTTTTTATTTATCATGCAGGGAACAGTGGGATCAATTCTGGATAGGAAGGATGAAACTAAGACACAAACTGTTGTATGTCAGCAGCTTGGTAAGTAATTTTGCAAAGTCAAACTTCATAGCATTTGAGAAATTCATATTTACTGAAAAAATAAAGTTACTACTAATGTGATAGTAAATTTAAATTATACCAATTAAAAAAAAAAAAAGGAGAAAAAAGTAAAGATGCTTTAGTTTAAAGCCTAGGGCTTGCTGTAAGCATGTCTGAACCAATGCAAGTAATACTTTCTAGTGGCAAAGGCAAACTAATTGATACATGCTAGTTAACAGAATCCAACGCAGTTTCTGTTTCATGGTAGAAAGTGTTTACTTTTACATCTGGAAAAATTCCAGTTATCATCTCCTGCTCTTGCTTACAACTCTGGCAAAATCTTAGCATCCCCTCTTGTGAGAACCATTCCATACAGAAAATATTATCCAAATACAAAAACCTTCCCCACCCCCCAAAAAAAAGTATATGGCTAGTAGTAATGGCAGTAATACTGACTTCTGAGAATAATGCAATTAATAAGAACATCTGCATTTGAATTCTGAACATCTGTTTGAATTCAGTTGTTATTAAATTTAGGTGTTGTTAATTTAAGCAACAGGGTTCTTTTTGGTAGATCTGGGTGGCAAAGGTGGGGCTGCATTGTGCGACCAAGAGCGTGGTCTTTGAGTGCCACTTAACTTATTAGTGAAACAGTATATTCGTGAAATTCACCGTTCATAAAGCTGATGAGAAAATACTGGCTTCACCCGTTTGCTGTAACGTTTGGGGGACTTGATTTTCCTGCAAATCAGAACTCTTCAGCCAGGTCTAACAGGAAACACTTTTAAAAGTGGTATAGTTTCTTTTCAGGGCCAGAAATCTTTACCAAATATATGGTGGAAAAACAAATAGAAATGTAATCCTTCTGCATGATAAGAAGCAGCCATGCAAATTAATCAGCTAATGCTGCAGAAAAGCCGTAGCTTGCTGTGACTCACCAATAGCATTATGATGCTTCTATATAAACTGAACACTTATTTTACTTCTTTCTGTTTTTTCCTCTGTATAGGATGTCTGCTGTGATTATACATGTTTCTGTAGGTAATAAAAATATGAATTGTTGTGCTGGTTATAACATATCTAAAATTAACCACTTATTTGCAGACTTAACCCATCTGAAAGAAAGAAATGTTGAGGACCTTTCAGGAGGAGAACTTCAGAGATTTGCTTGTGCAGTTGTTTGCATTCAGAAGGCTGATATGTATGTTTAAATTACTTCTGTTACACATTGCTTCTAAGAATCTGTCTCAGAACGTGGTCCTCTAACTTACATTTATTGTTAGAAATAATACTTTTGTTTGAAATATTTAAACAAATCGATTTAAAAAAAAAAAAGTTTTTACCAACTCAGCAGTCAAGATCTGTATTTACTCCATATATAATCTCTGGGGTTTTTATACTTTAATTCATCTGACTGGAAATAGCTAATTTCAGAGGCCAGCGTTAAATTTCAGCCTCACAACTTCATAACCTCTCCCTAATCCCAGACGCGTGTATTATCCTGTATGACAGCGTACCTCACTTAGCCTCTCCGAATAAGAAATGGTCAGATGCTTCCCCACCTCTGGGAACTTGGGTCCCTCTTCTCCTGTCCTGCAACCAGCAAATTACTGTCTAGTCTGTGCTGTTTCCTGACTCCTTGGCACCAAGAAATCCAGATCAGAAGAGTTACGGGGTTATGGGTGGTTTTTTGTTTTGATTTTTTGTTTGTTGGTTTGTTTGTTTGGGTTGTGGGGGTTTTTTGTTTGGCTGGGTTTTTTTTGGTTGGTGCAGGTTTTAGGTGGGTTTTCTTGTTTGGTTGGTTGTTTCGTTTTTCTCTTTTGGAAGATGTCCTTCTTCCAGTCTCCTAAAGTACTTTTGCACTTTTTAGTTCATGTGAAATTTAAGCTGAATCAGAACTGAGTGCATGGGCTTCCTAACTGATTGCTGATTTCTCGTAACATTTGAGAACTTTGTCAGAGCTTTTGACAAAGTAATACTTAACTTGAACCGTTTAACAATTTCATGTGACAGTCATCAGAGATTCAAGGCAGGTGTCAGTACATAATTCTCATCTTCTGTCTCTCTTTCTCAATACAAATAATGATTTTTTTTTTTTTTTAATTTCTGTGTATTTAATGGTTGAAATGTTAGTATTAGGTTTGAATATGTAGAAAGCTTGCATTCACTAAGACTTCGTTCTTTCTTTTGGGGCTAGCTTCATGTTTGATGAACCTTCTAGCTACCTAGATGTCAAGCAGCGCTTGAAGGCTGCCATTACTATTCGATCCCTAATAAACCCTGACAGGTAAATACAAACTTTAAATGTTTTGCTAGACTGTAATAATAGGTGGCTGTTTACAGAGGGAAGAAACATCTAGTCCATCTCCCTAGAAGTGCTGACTTCTCACTATGGTACACTAGTAGATGTTTAAAATATTCTAAGTCAGTAATATTCTATTCCTTTGCATTTTGGAAACTTATTTCCTATAGTTTCTGTACTATTTCAGCATTTTGTAATAAGGATGTGGAAAATATAGGTGGTTATTTTTCAGCTGAATATTGCTGTTCCAGCCCCTTCTCACAAAGATTTTTTTTTTCTTAAAATGTGTTAAGTATTTTTTGCTCCAGTCAATCAATATCCTTCCACTTACAGTACATAAAGAAGCTGCCAGTTTACACTGAAGATGGACTTTCAATTTGTCATTCACAATGTCTGTTTAGTGGACAGTTTTAAAAAAACGCTTATCAGAGATTGAAACACTGTCCTTATTTAGTATAAAGCTAAGAAGCCATATTAAGTGAAAATCACGTTGATAGCTTTTGCTTATGCAAGACCAGAGTACGACAAAAAGGAAAAAAAGTTTCGTATTGAAGCATAAAAGCATCTCTTTGGCTCTGTTTTTCAGGTACATTATTGTTGTAGAGCACGATCTAAGTGTGTTAGATTATCTCTCTGACTTTATCTGCTGCCTGTATGGTGTGCCAAGCGCCTATGGTGTTGTTACCATGCCTTTCAGCGTAAGAGAAGGTAATTCTTGCCATATTTCTCTTTTTAAACATACTAAAAAAAAAAAAATCTATGAAAGAAGAAGAACGTATCAAAATGCTAGTTGTCTAATCATGTGAACATGTCTTCTTCCTGTTACAGTTCAGTAACTAAAAAACCTGCTGTTCTATTTTGTGCAGAATTTCTGTTTTACATGATCCTAAATTCATAACTCAACCCAAAAGTCTTAATTATGAAGTGCCCTTTGTCTCTTGCTATGGACATAAGTTTGATACTTGCAGGTGTTTTGTAAACAGTGGAGTTACACAAAAGACCCTATAAATGGTAGAGAAAGGGCAGGAGACAGTTTGCACAGTGCGGAGGTACGTAGTGTTCCCCCGCATTGACCACACCTGTAGCACTGAGACTCAGTAAGAGCTGTTTTTGTGAGAATGGGTCCGACAGCAGTAGCTTCTTTCAACCCTAGGCACGTTACTAATACTCGGTTTTCAGGAAGAGCTTCTATAGCCTTTCTGTAATTTTAGTAAGATTTTTCTTCATTCAGTTTGCATAATGTACGCACTTTCAAAGAGGAGGTTTTGTTGCCTCTTTTAACACGCCATTTAAAATCCAGCCTTCTCCTTATCTGATTGGAATTTACAGCCAAGAACTGAAATTCATTTTGTCTTGCTTTGTTGTAGACCTTTTTTTAATGATCTTTTTTCCTTCCTTCATAGGCATAAACATTTTCTTAGATGGCTACGTTCCAACAGAAAATCTAAGGTTTCGAGATGCATCTCTGGTATTTAAAGTGGCTGAGACAGCTAATGAAGAAGAGGTTAAAAAGATGTGTATGTACAAATATCCGGGAATGAAAAAAAAGATGGGAGAATTTGAACTATCCATAGTAGCTGGAGAATTCACTGATTCTGAAATTATGGTGATGTTAGGGGAAAACGGTAAGTGCAGTTCTTGTTGGAAACCGCTTCTACGGCCCTAAATATGCTCCTAAAGCCCTTTTTCAGTCTGGGAGCCAGGCTTCAAAATTCCTGGTTTTGAGTCAGGTTGAACTGCTTGTTTCCTAGTGGAGATGTCACGCCATGAGCTCGCTCTCTAAATAGCGGAACTTGAAGTTATTGAATGTTCAGGATGCCATTGCGTTTGTCTGTTACCTCATTTTAAGAACTTAGATTGGCAGGATGATGATTGAGCTGGTGAGCTAAGCCACAAGTCCGGACTATTGTCGCTTTAGATGTCTCTTCCATTTGAAAAAGCAAGTAATAGCAAGTGCTGCTTGCAGCAAGTGAATATAGGAATTCTCAAAGCAGTCGAATTTTAAACTGTATTCTTTATGAAGTCTTTATTTTTTTTGTATCAGTGACTTAATTGTTAGAGGTCTAAGTTACTAAAGAGTCTGAACTAATATGTAACTTGCATTTTGTTTTAGGAACTGGCAAAACTACGTTTATCCGAATGCTTGCAGGAAGACTTACGCCGGATGAAGGAGGTAGTGCTTAAGACCTTAGTTGAAACCTATTTTGAAGATACTGGAAAGGCTCCTGTTTTCATTATAAATTTTATCTTTTTATAGGTGAGGTCCCAGTTCTAAATGTCAGCTACAAACCACAGAAGATCAGTCCTAAATCTACAGTACGTTTAAGCCTTATTTATTAAGTATTGTGTTTGCTACGAAAAGCATGTTCATAGTACAAAGGTAGAATTTCTTTATGCCTGGAACAAAAAGCTCTACTAGTTCTATTTCTTCTTGTTTTCTTGCAATGTGGTGCATAAAACTGAGTGGCAACGTTTTTCTTTTAATAGGGAAGCGTCCGTCAGCTACTGCACGAGAAGATCAGAGATGCCTATACACACCCCCAGTTTGTAACTGATGTCATGAAACCTCTTCAGATAGAAAACATCATTGACCAGGAGGTATTAATTGCCTGAGACAACATCCTAACTTTCCATCTTTAATTCGCTACCTGTACTTGAACTAAATCTGGCCTTATTCCCCCCACCCCAATAGGTTCAAACATTGTCCGGTGGCGAGTTGCAGCGCGTTGCGTTGGCTCTCTGTCTCGGTAAACCTGCAGATGTCTACCTAATTGACGAACCCTCAGCGTATTTGGACTCTGAACAACGTCTAATGGCTGCTAGAGTCATTAAACGGTAAAGTATACATGGTGGGAAAAATAACTGAAATTTTCAGTACTTTTACAATATGTTTACATTCAGCGCTCTCATGGTTTTTTTAATTTCTATTTCAGTTTCATCCTCCATGCTAAAAAAACAGCTTTTGTGGTAGAACATGATTTTATCATGGCTACATATCTTGCTGATCGTGTGATTGTTTTTGATGGTATTCCTTCCAAGAACACGCTTGCGAACAGGTAAGAAAGAGACTTGTTTGGATTAGTAAGCAAGATAAAGGAGGACAACGTAAAAATAAATTGTTTATCAGAAGCCTTAACAAAAATAAGGAGGTGAAGCATCCCTGACCATGGAAATTTAAGCTGTATTTAAAGTGATCCAAGAGTGTCCCAAGGGTTCTGGCTTTTGTTTGGAAGCGAGGACAAGAAAATGGGATTGACCCACTCTTAGAGGCTGCCTAGACACAGAGTTGGGGCATAGTTGGAGAATGTAACCAAGCCCTCAAAAACTAGACCGGTTCCTGGCTTAAACTAGCCTTCAGCAAGTGCACACCAATTAAATTCCAATCAGAGGGGAACAAGTAAGTGGCATCGATTTGTAAGGAATGAAAAAAAGGGCCAACTGTAAACTATGCTTATGAAAATAACTTTCAGATGTATTAAATGAAAGCAGCGTACTAAGGGTACCTGTATGCAAATCTTGTGAAGTGCAAGCCTTGACAGCAATATATAATGTACACCATCTATGAGTTTTACTCTTTCAACGCTGTCCCGTTTGATATGTCTGCTTTTGTTCCTGTAAATAATTTCACGTAAATTACAGAGACTTTTTGATGAGCAACCTTATTAGAAATGAGGCTTTTAGAACAGTGTAATTACCAAGTACTTAACGCAAGCCAGATAAAGTGAACGCATTGGTCTAGTACTGTGTTTACAGCACACTGCTAGCCTGGTTTTGACGGTATTCCTTCTAAGAACACACTTGTTTGAATTAAAAAATCATGATCACATACCTGTTTCTCAGCATCAGTATATGTTATGATCTTTGTTATATCTTGCTAATGGTGCAACTCCGTTTTTTTTCTTTAAATGTAAATAACCCAAGTTTGCCAGCACACACACACGTGTGGATACAAAGTAAAAAGAATATAAAGGTAGCAGTCTGAAGACTTGTAGTGCTGTGCTGAGATACTGCTGAAAGAGCAGTAGTTATGACTTCTTTGAGACATGATTTGACTGAAAATATAGCACATCCTGGTATGTCAGAGAGAGCTCACATTTCTGTCGCCAGACCCGAATGAGCTCAGGGCGGAGATCAAAGCTGCCTGTAAGCTGCACGGTGTAGAACTTCTGAAAATTTAGCTGGAATGTTCTTCTCTCTTCACAGTCCACAGACTCTTTTGGCTGGAATGAATAAGTTTTTATCTCAACTTGAAATCACTTTTAGAAGAGACCCCAACAATTACAGACCAAGAATAAACAAACTCAATTCAATCAAGGTAAGAGAGAAGCACCTTTACAGTAAAGAAGCCGTGACTGTTTAATATGAAGCCAGGTTTTAAAATAAGGAACGAAATGAAGACTAACCTGGTAGTTTTGCTGTGCTGGAAAACAGCACCTGAAATGAGCAGTAAGAGTACTAAGTAGAAAGGAGCTTAGATAAGTGTCTTTATTTCAGGTATGTTCAAGTCTGGTAAAGACTACTTCAAGTAACGTTGACCTTTTTTCTCTTCCCAAGGATGTGGAACAAAAGAAGAGTGGAAACTACTTTTTCCTGGACGACTAAATATTGAATCTGAGCATCTTTGTAACTGGCATATAGAAATGCACATTGGATCTAAACATTTGTGGATGAGAAGGCTCAATCAGGTTTTAGAACACTTAATCTTTTGGAGCTTAAAATATTTTGCTGCCTGTAACATCTGAGACCAGTAGCAGTGTAAATCCTAGTCTGAGTAAAACTGCCACTTTCTATATTTTGGTGACACAGCCCTATTTTCAGTGTAATAATTTCAAAATAGACCACCTTGAAATTGTGCAAATGAGTCTCCTGATTTTTCAAAATTGAAGGGAGGTTTTCAATTCAGTATCTGCTAAAAATCTTTGAAGCTGTTTTCTGTGTAAGAGAGCAGCTTACCAAGAATGTCAAGCTACAGAAGCGACTCTTATTTTAAAAAGGTTGAATCTCTCTGGATGAGGGTTTCATAAATAAATATCCTCCTAACTTACAGCTCTTCTGTGCCACCGTGCAAAAATTCTTGAATTACTAGTTCAAAAGTGTGTATATTCATATGATGTTGCCACACACACCTTGTCTCACACTGTAGAAAAGAGCACACAAAAGTTGGAGTACAAACAATATAAAGGAAAATACCTACACCTTTTTAGTCATCTGTCCCTGTGCACCTTCTCAGACCTAGTTACAGGAGAATAATCAGTTAAATAAAGTCTTAAAGAAAATATTAAAATCCTTTCAGTCTTCTGTAACTTAAACCTCCATAGTGGAGAAAGGTTAAGGGCTGTTTTTCCCCACTCATTCCTCCCTCGGCAAGTGCTGGCACCTGCCATCTTCCCATGGAAAGATTAAGTTAAGATGCCAGAATTAGTTTTGCCTGAAGCAAAAGCTTTGATCCCTACTAGAGACAAAAATGAAGGTAAATAAAAAAATAGCTTGTCAAAAATCAATTTCCATATAAAGTAAGATCCTTCAGGGAGACAGGGAAAAGTGCCTATATTTAAGGGTTCCTACTTACTTGTGTAAGTTAGTTTTGCAGACATGTAAAAATAACTTTCAGCTACATATCTTAAAAGTAAGGAAGGGTATTTTCCATGCAACAGTTGTCTGTTCTGCCTTCATTGGCCTGTGAAAAACGTTACGAGAGAGCAAACAAAACAGGGCTTTGCTCTTTATTTACATTTTTGCCTCATACGTTATAAGAGAAGGCAGTGGTTTGTCTTTTTGGCTTTTTAAGCCATTATGTGTGTTAGCAACTTGGATATTTTATAACCTTGGCAGTGTAATTAAGTCATGCGGATGAGTACAGCTTGCTTTCGACTTGAGTTCTGCATCTTCTGTTAATCAGTCCTAATTAGGGTAAGGTAAAGATGTGGTTTAGCAAATATCTGAAGCTGTACATCTCAGTTCAGTATATGCTAAATATTACATCTAGTCCCCTACTAACCAGCGGGATCCTGCAACCTAAAACATCTTGCCCCAGGGAAAGGGTTTGGCCAATCGATCGACAAGTCTTTTGGCAAAACCAGAGAAAACCATACTTACTTTATCAACAGCGAAGGTGGAAAAGATACTGCATCTGCACATTTCAGTCCTTAACTGTCCTAGAGTAGCAAGGCAGGGCATAGGCCCAGCTTAAATACTTTAAGTTAATTTTTAAAAGTAAATTTTCTAAAAGCATAGCCCTGCCAGTTACTGCCATGCCGACCTCTTCCACTGTTTCCCAAGAAGTTTCTGTAGAAAGCCTTTGTTCTTGCAACAAAGCTCATGATTAAATGCCTGCTGTAGTACTGAATGGTTATTTCAGTGACTGCTGGACAGATCTGGGCTACGACGAGTTACTTCTTAGAACCTCCCAGGGAAGATGACAAGAAGCCCCTTTTAAGTCTTTGTAAGTAGCAGAGGTAAACAGACGACCACAGTGGTACCAACTGTTAAATCCCTCAGTGCTTGCTTAGATCTCAACCTGAAAAACTGAAGATTGCCTCTTCCAAAATCCTGAATATGTTTCTGAATTAGAAAAGTATTTAGATTAAAAAAAAAAGGGGGCTAAAAAACCCCCCAAAAAACCCAGCACAGCCCCTACCACTACCATTTTGAATAAGAACTAGAAATCCAGTTTACGTCCCCTTGTAGTTTGCAGCTTGCCTATGTATTAACTAGTCGTTTATAGCTCTGCTGCTGTCTACAAGTGGCTCTATTGGAACAAAACCCGTACACTTATTGTCACTGCAACAGTTTCAAATACGTAAATATAATTTGGAAAGAAAGTGAAAAGACAAACATTTCTTTTAAGTTGGGTTTTATACATGGCATGCATCTGAAAAGAAATTCTTTATCACATAACTATCACTCAAGTCTCCTGATCAAGGGTGTACGGTCTCAGACATGAATGACAGGGTACCATCACCTACGCTAGTATATACAGAGATATAAAAATATACACAACAGTTAATTTTACAGAGCAACAGAGCTGAGTGAATACCGTGCACACTGCACTCTCCGAGTTTGGACAGCCGGAGATCCAAACTGCAAAGGCAACAGGAACACTGCAGAGATCGTTATCGGGGGTCAGAAGAAACAGCATCAGAACTCTGACACAGTGTAAAAATATAAGGCAGAAGCCACTTCCTTGTGAATTGTAGGGAAGAGCGGAGCACACCGAGACTCTCCATCTTGCTTTTAAAAGTAGTTCCAGCAAGGAGTTGTACATGCAAAACACAAATTTGCATCAACAGTGCAACAACACAAGAATACTGAACAGTAGCTCAATCATACAAACTTAAAAAAAAACGTAACATGTACTTTATGCTTCTCTCCTCACAAAATATCTAGGATTTGTCAGTGCATTAGTGTTAAAGTGGCATTAAAAAAACTTCTGCTATTATAACAGATGCAGAATTATTTTGGAAATGCATAGCATCTACATTTTTATTGTCTTTGTAATTATTCAGTTGGCATAGGCACCATTCTAGTCACACCAGCATTAAGAATTCTTGGTGGAAACAGCCATTCTTACCAATTCATACACAGCTATTCTTGACTGCTTGTCTTGATTTTGATTTCAACAAATAAATGCTTTTTAAAATTCAAAAATATACCCTATGAATATGAAAAGAACTATATACAACATACCTAAGACACAGGGTTAGCTGGCTGCCATACGTGTAACACACCGAAGAGAAACATTCAAGTTTGACAGATTTTTTTTTTTTTTTTTTTTTTTTTTTGAGATGAAAGGCCTTTGGGTTGGAAGCATATCAAAGACAACAGTGCAGTAGGCTGAGAATTCCTTTAGCTCAGTTCAGAACTAAGGCATTGTATGATAAAATAGACATTTATATTTGGTGCAATGTTACCATCACTTTTAGAATCTAGATCACGTCAAATGCTATAATTTGTCACTCTAGTAAATGTATGTATCCATCTTCTATCGCAAACTCAAACCTTTGTGGGGAAAAAAAATAATTATCAAACACTAAACCTATATTGTTTTTTTCTAATTTGACAATGAGGAAAAAATGCTAAGCCAAACAAACTCTATAATCCCAAAAAAAAGTATGGTAGGAGTTCACATCCTCTTAAGTCTTTATTTGCCGAAAGTTAAACATATCCTTGAACGTTACTAAAAAGAAAGATTAAGATTTTTCAACTGCTACTTCAAATGACTTTTTGTGTTTTAAAATTTTGAATTATCCGTTCATTCTACGCTTGATGCCCCCTCTGATTATCTCCCAGTGTTGCCCTTCTCCTGTCGTTCCTATACGGCCTCCCTCTAAAGTTTCGCTGATACTGGTAGCCGTCATCTCTGCTTCTGCCGGGTGGTCCTTTCCAGGCTTCCTCATTTCTTTGGAACTGGTATCCTCCCCTGCTGGAATAGCCCCACTCAAGTCTAGGCCTTCTGCCTCCTCCGTAAGTCTGGTTATAAAATTGCTTGGATCTACCACTTCTCAGCATATCGGAAACTTCACTCTCATCTTCAGAGCTCTCTTCCCTCGTTCTCTGTGCCCTGCTTTCTGCCTGCAGATTGCCAGCACCCTTGGAATCTCTACCTTTATCAGTCTTCTCCTTACGACCAGGAATGCTATTTTTCAGTTCATTTTTCGGTGGTTCTGCCAACAGCGGCGGAGTGTTGGGCACTGCTGTCTGCCGCTCAGTCCCCTGTGTCTGCGGAGAACGATTTTGCTGCCCAGCTGTTTTTTGCTTAGCAGGAGAAGCCGAAGGACAAGTTTGCTCCAACTGAGGTGCCCTAGCTGAAGTTTCTTTTGGGGCAGTACATTCGCTGCTTGCGCCAGCCACGGGGAACGGTACGCTGTTCAAGCCGCTGCTGCCGCCAGTCTTCTGAAGCTGTTCTGCAGAGTTCACTACAGGAACTGGAGGGCTGCATTCTTTAGGCACGTACATGGTCGCGGAGGTGCTAGCTGCCGCCTCTTTGTCCTCGGGCGACAAGACAACGTTGGGTCTTGCTACTGAATTTTCAATGAAACCCTGAACCGGGTACCCATACCAAAAGTGAGGAAAGAAAGGAGGTGCTATCGGAACAGCTCCTAGAAAGTGATTGTGTCCAAAGGGTGGCTGTGGGAACATGCTTTTCCCTCTCAGGGACTCCTCGTAGTTTGCATGAAGAGCTTGCACCGGATTCTCCGATTCTACGCAGACCTGTCCTTGACTTTCTGACACCTGAGCTGTAGGTATAATCAGAGGCAGTGATGGAGACCTGCTATCAACCTGTGGAATTTGACCGTTGGATCTGGCCTCGCTCTGAACAGGAAAGTGCCTGTTTGTTCGTGCAGTTTCGTTTTCATTCTGAGTCGGTGGAGCCTCCTGGAACCAGGGGTTGTGCGGATACACGGGAAGGGACACGTTTGGGTACATTCTACAAGCAGCTAAATAGGCCTGGTGCAGGGGGTACAAGTAAGAATGGGGTGCCCACATGGGACAACTGTATGCCTGCAAGACAGGGCGGGGGGAAACAAACAAACAAACAAAAAAGTATTTGGTCTTTTGAATGTTCAGACAGACACAATAGCACACAGGTCATTTACCATTTTGAAACAGTTAATTACAGGAAGTAAAAGTTAATTGTTTTTTACAGTGACTGCCCTCAATTCTAAATATCTAGGACTCCAGGTTGACGTTCTCATTTTTTCTTTTCCTTCCAAATGCAGTTGCAATGGGCAACAGTTATGACCGGTAAGAAAACTTGGTAACAATTTCTAGATAGTTAATCTGAACACATGATGCTATTAAGTCAAGCTTTAGCTATGCATTTGAAGACACACATTTCAAATTCATTTTCCAGAATCACAATTATTAATTGGCAATTTGCCCTACTAGCTCACTTTTGAAAATTCTAAGGGATAACAACCAAAACAAGAAGTCATACCACGCACACATTTACACTTAAAAAAAAAAAAAAAAAGACTACACCAAGACCCAAAGTTAGACCATTTCCCCAAGGACAATTTGTAAAGATTGAAATCCATATATAAACACCCAGCCCACAGATCTGCTTTCTTAGAAGCCCTTTCATAAAGCAGGGGGACAGGTTTCCTTAGAATATACAACACGCTTTCCAGCTGCTGTGGGAGTCACGCGATGGACACACACCGTTTTCAGCAGCAACCTTTTCTGTGCTGTTAGCGAACGCGAGCTACGTTCACAACACTGAAGTCATCCACCTCAGGTGGCGACCCCCTTCCCTGTCCTCTCCTTCCATGTTAACTAACTAGCGTGCAGTGGCTTACGGCTACATTGCTCAGAGTTGGAGTTTATAAACACAGACTTCGTGTTTGTACTATGGTACATAGCAAGTGGCCCAAGAGCAACACCGTAGAATATTTTTAGAATACAATGTGCCAAATACACGTATTTCAGGCCATACAGAACACCATGCAAGGCTGCTGGAGGCACAAGGCTGTCTTAAGAAAACATTGGCGTAGGTAGGGCAGAGCATGGTCTCGTCTGTGCCATCTGTAGAAGCAGTCCCTGGTGTGAACCATCCTGAGAAGCCTACCCAGACCTCCTCCCAACGGGAACTAGTCGCTTCACTTGGACCGGGCAGCTGGAAAGGTGTGGATAACAGCATGGCAGGACCTGGGACCAAAGCAGTGGACAGGGTAATGCAGAAAGTAGTTCCCGGGTCTACCCTACTCAGCTCAGTCACCAGCTGAGGAGCACAACTACTAGAACAGGGTACTTTGGCCAGTAGATGGTGCTGAAGCACAAAATGACAGACTATATCCCAAATAATACAAAGTACCAGTAAGGAGAGTTCCAAATCTATGTGGGCTTAGGAAACAAACGCTGTTTAAATATATTGCAGTGACACTTGCTAATGACTTATGGATCTTCTATTAAGCAAAGAGACTTGTTACATAGTTATCAAATCTAAATTTACTTCGTAAGCTGTGCTGAACATTCCCTCTTTCCTTGCACAGACACCAAAGAAAATCATTACTTAGAGCCAAAGTCACGTGGAGTAAGCCTGAGAGTTCTCGACACCTTTTCCAAAGTAGTCTGCCTGACAGAAGGAGTCAGAGAAGGTAAAAAAGGAACATTTTTATGTGCAGAAGGGAGAAACTAAGCAAAGAACTAGTCCTTAGGAAGAAATAGAAAATGTTGCCTTTTTGGATGAGCCTGTTCCCCAACCACACACACAGATTTGCACCACACATACACATCAACCGCTATTATAATTACTTAGAAGGTTAAAAGTCAAATACTGTTGTCCTTAACCTGAGCAGAAAGGACAGACATGCAGGTTACTTAAGGGAGTGTCCACAGGGAAAGACATACTAGGTATTTGTACTGCAGTGGCTTTGCCAGTACACAGACATGGTCAAAGTCGGGGGGCCTTTTCTCTTTTACTATACACTGCTTCCGAAAGAACGCATCTTCAAACTCAATCGTTTACCTGTGAATTTGTAAAGCACCATCTGTTGACTTTATAGCCACAGTTGGAAGCCAATACTTCTCACTATCACTGCTGAGACAAAATTTATTTCTGTTGACTTGAACTGCAATGTGGACCACTGTTAGGGTCCCAGTTAACAGAAGACAAAATAAAAAGTATTTCAAATTTAAAGATTAACTTGAAGCGTACAGCTGCAGCAACCAAACTTCTGGACTGTAAGTACTACCAAATACAAGCAAATACAAAAACATAAGTAAGTTTGAAGAGTTACCTTCACACCAAGATTGAAGAAAAATCTAAGAATATTCTTATCTAGGGGAAAAAAAAACAAACAGAAAAAGATCTATGAAGACCTAAAATATTACACTTCATCTGATCCAAAAATTAGTCCCTGCAAAAAGTGCCATTTCAGTAGAGAAACACTGATATCAAGTTGCTGCTTGCATGTCTTTGAGTGATTTGAGTTTTTTCTTTTTGCCACAGTAAGATATCTAGAACACAACTGCAGTTAAAATGTCAGTTTTAACAGTTTGTGGAACTGAACTTCTAGTTTTTAAAGAAACAGTTCAGTAAACAAACACCACCGTGCAGTCAGACATGATATGTTCTTTATGGGCATATTCCATATTTGTAGCATGCCAAAACCTTTGTTTTCCCAGACCAGTAAGGAAATACTCAACAACTTCCAAGCTTTTGATTACAAGAGAAAATCTGTTACTGTAAAAGGAAGCAGTTCTCCGAAGAAAATCATTTATATTCACAAAACCTCAAGCTATGGTGGGTCAAGCTAAGAACCACAGAATGATCATATCAGATTTCCAGGTGTAACCACTTAAAATACTCACAATGTTAGCACAGCAAACTGAAGAGTAACAACTCTTCAATATTCCCTCCCACGCCTTAAATCATGGAATGACAACAATTAGATCTTTTGACACAGACTAACAACAGGACCAAAGAAGTTGTCTTTATCTACATTTTAAGAACAGAAACCCTATTAGGAAAAGTGGTATAAGACCCAGACTTTCTTCTAGCTTCTCACCTTTAGGTAAGTCTTCCCCAGTATTGCACAGGGAGTAAGAGGGTGCAACGGCTCTTTCTCCCTTTTCACTAAAAGGAAATCCAGGGTATAGTGGATCCTGGTAAGGATTCAGAGTCTGAGGCAAAGGCATTAAAGGCTGGTTAACTGCTTGTAGCGACACAGGAACTCCAGCAACTGGAGCAGATGTTACCTGAGCCTGTGATACAATAGAGTCAGGTCCCGTTGCTGGGGCTGGCATCAGTGAAGAAGCAGGTATTTGGGCTGGAATACCTAAGGGAAAAAACACATTTTTATCTCTCTCTCTACTATATACAATTACAAAAGAAAACAACAGCAGGAAAGCAAGTTTCAAAAGACAAAAGAAAAAAAGAAAAAAAAAAAGGTATTCAGGAAGACATAGGAGGAAATTCTTGAGTCGGGAAGTTACAAACAAAAGAAAATTTGACTAAATGCAGAGAACAGTTTTCAGAAAGAGTGAAACAGTTAAGCTTTCCAGCAATAGCTGAACCCTTCCCATATTTATTTTTAAAATTATGAATACCAGAAGGAAATAGGGAGGCAAAAAAAGGGGGGAACTGAAACTTATATGTGAATCTCTGCAGTCTTCATTCTGAATAGTAATTTACAGTCAGCCCTGAATCTGAGTTCAGATTAACTGGGCTATGTATCTTCTGTCACAGATGCGGTCAAGTATGACAGGATTATTACCATATCATGTGAACATAGTACGCTGATTTGAAAGCTAGTCCTTGTACAGAAACGCAACAGTGGGAAAGAAAATATAACACCTGATCTAATGAGCAATACTGAATCTAAGTTAATTCCACATATCTTCTGATATGCACAGCATATGGTTTTGCAGCTCATGTCCAAATGCATCTCATTAGTTCCAGACATACCAGACCCAAGCTGAGTCCTCAGTGAATCCAGGAGCTTATTGCACGGGACACAGACCAGAAACACATACCAAGCTTCAACAGGCTGACAATGTGTTCTACTTTAAGCAGATCTTCAGAATAAGCCCCCTCAAAACTCAATGCTATCCCACTCAGGAGAAAAACAGAGACTTGAGTACGCATCCCTCTTCCACCTTCAGGTAGGGAGTAAAGCAAACTATACATACGGGCAATCAAAGATCTACTAGAACTCTCACTAGCTTTTGGCAGTGAGAAACTATATTCCTATAAATGACTGCCTTTGGAATGTGAAGTTACATGATACAGTGTCTCCTGGAGGCATCTTCAATTTAGCAAGACAGTTAAAGTATTTTTTCAGGATTAGTTGTTTCTGATTTATGTTAATATTTTTTCAAACCTGCTGGTCCATAGGTTGTTGGCTCACTTGGCCAAGCTGGCACAATGGCTGGTACAGAAGGCACTGATGGAGGTAAATGCACCTCAGAAAAGACTGGTGAAGGTGTTGGAGTTATGCTTGGTAAGCATTCTGTCAGGTTCTATAAAAACAAAGAGATCACACAAAATTATTCTAAATCACCATTGTTGGTGACCCCTAATGTGTTCGACTTCTACCAAAAAAGGCTTGACAACTCATTATTATCCAGACTACCACCATCACCATAGCAAAATATTAACTAGTAACATCAGGCTGTATACGTAAGAGAGATCTGAGGTACACTACATCACTGTGTGAAGAACTCTGCACTGAGCTCTATCCAGAATGTGCCTGTACCACAGACAGCCATCAGTGTTATAACCACCTCCACAAGCATTAAATTTAACTATCATCTCCCATCCAAAAGAAAAGCCACCCTCACAAACAATTACCAATAACCTTGGAGAAACCTGAAAAAGCAAAGGTAAAGAATTTAAAGTGAAAAGCATGGTTATCTTAGCAGAAAGATAAGAAATAACCCCTCTCTCAGAAGAGAAAGGATATACTTTTACTTTTCTAATCAAGGGTTGCCCTTTTACATGCTTTATGTTGGACATAACAGATTTCTAACCATAAATAGGAAATTTCAGTATTATCGCCATAGAAATGACTACATAATTAAAAGCCAGTATTATAATACATACGTGGCTGTGATGAAGCTCCCCTTTGTCTGAAGTCTCCTGACTGGAAAACTTTGAAATCAAACAAACATTTCTTACTTGCTCAGCAAGAACCGGAGAATCTGTTTTTACTTGTTCCAAAGGAGATGAAGCTTTTGGATAACTCTCATCTTGACTATTCTTCTAAAGCAAAGTTAGAAACAACAGACAGCTAGTCTAATAGTAAGATTTACTTTTCAAAGAGGCATTCAAAGATATTAAACCACACTACATACAAAGTGGGCTAAGCACCCAATCACTATTACACTAGTGTAACATTTTGCTCATTCAACGGACAGCAAAGGTTAAAAGCCAACAAGAGGCCACAAATCTTCACTGAACTTCAGAGATCATGGTCTGTTAGCACAGTAGCTATTAGTAAACATCAAATCTTCTGTGGTCCCATTACACTGAAAGTACAAACTGTACTAAGCAATTACAAATCCAGATTCGTAAGTGCTCTCGATAGCCCAGATTTGAGAACTCAGATTACAGCTATAAGTACGGGTTACAGGGGCTCAGGAAAGCTGACAGCAATACAAGCCTCCAACCTTAGAAGTATTTCACTAAAAGCTGTAAAGCAGCAGCAGCAATCACAGCTCTAAAGGCAGCTATTGCTCTGCTAATCATGTATCAGAGAAGCAATAACATTAAAAAAAAAAATTTGGTCTTTTCTTTAAGATTACCTCAGATGAATTTGGCTCAAGCTTCTGACTTAAGTGGATCTGCCTGGAATTTGACTCTGTAACACCAAGACATAACCTAGTAAATGAACCATTACACCATTTATGGCTATCATAACTTAAGCCAGTTAAAAGTTTGTCTTTCCAAAGTTAAACCTTCAAAACAAAACCTACCTCAGTACATATTACCTCAGGAAACTTAAACTGCAATTTTTATCAAAGATCAAAGCATCCTAAAGTAAACAATTGTTGGGGCAGTAACAGAGCAGCTACTTCAACCTGGGTTTTCAAAGCTCTACAGTTCTTTACTGATGTTTGTTAACCATTTCGGTGATGCTTGAGGGAAGCAGGAAAGAAATGTAGCTGTCTCTTTAAACACATATCATTCATCCTAAATCCCTCCGAGTGAAAAAGAATTAAGTTTGTACTTTGCTTAAAACAAAAATGTTTTGATCTGCATTTCCATATTCAAGTGTTAAGATAACAGAAGCTTAAAGTCTTCTCTACTCTTGACTTGAGTAAAAGATAAATCAGTTTAGGAGGTTTCAGTGGTTCAAAAGATCTAGAAAGTTTTCAGACTGATGCAGAAAGTTTAATTTCTCAAGCACCAGCAAACAGTCGGTGGGGGAGATGGTGCTGAAAAACAGTCATGGCATAATCTTCATATAACAAGATCTGTACAAGTTCTTCACATTCTAGCTTATGTTCAAATCTGGTCACCACTGCTTGTCAACCAAATTCATGCACGTACGTTTAATAATAGCCGCTAAATAGATATGTATTTTTTAAAAGCTTAGTATATGCACCATCACAACTAGACAACAATGTAAATTAAAACAATATTGATCATGAGAATTATTGCCAATTCCCCAAGCACCAATAGGAATGTCTAAATACTCAGAAGGAAGTACAGTTTATTCCCATAGGATTTTTAACCTACTTTCAGAAGAGGCAACAGAATCCAGAGCGTCACAAAAGCAGAGAAAGCTGTACATGCCACACACTTCAGCAAACTCTATCATGACACTGTAATAAACAGCTTTCTCTACATGAACATTCTTTTTGGCATTGCTGATGAAACAAGTTTTCAAATGAAAGAAGTTAAGAAGTTTTCAGATGTTTGGCGAATGAAAAATAAGTAACATCAGTCCTTGTGAGACCATTCAAGAAAGCATTACATGTTGTAAGAGGGACTAAGGAGCACAAGTATCATACACAACAGTAATGCCTCTGCTGTTGCCAGAGATAAGGGAACAAAAAAAACTTTTCAAAAAACAGAGGGAAGGAACAACTTCTAAGAGGAGGCTAAAGAGTTTGTATTATTTACTCGGGGGTGGGGGGGGAGTGAAAGAAGCCAAGATCAAATTCAGTGTTTAGTTATGGCAAAGTTGACGTGACAAAAAATAAAAAAACAAATAAAAACCCCTATTAGTTGCATTTAGCGAAGATTTACTACCTCCCTCCTGACAGCTACAGCTTTCATCTACTACTGCCACACTCCACTCCCTCACAGAAGAGGAAAAGCTTAGAGTCAATGAACAGAAGCTAAAAAGTGTTATATCAGACTGGGGGGAGAAAACCCAAACAAATTTTGACCATGTGACAGCTCTTTCTACTGTAAATGGGGGGGGAGGAGGATGTGTGTCTGTGTTTCAACTCTTCTGTACACCATCTTCTCCCCTCTTTCTGTACCATTGTATGCTAATTCTTAACCATGCCGCTTTGAATACTTTTGCCTGCTTTTCTCTTAACTGACTCCAGTAAGCACTCTTAATACTCCTCCCACTGGCACTTTCTGCCACACTCACTAGAATTTCAACAGGATCTAATTTAGGGTAGCTCTGACAGCGTTTTCATTTCTCTCATTCCTCTTCTCATTTACTTCAAAAATCCCAGCAAGGAGCCTGCTCTCTCAGCCACATTCACAAAGCAGGAAAACATGTACTTTCTTCCCAAACCACACCTTTGCTACCTTGAGCCTAGCTTAGTTTGACACTATTACTTATGGTAATTTTCCCCTCATTGCCTAAAAGATGCCCTGTCTTGAATAAATCCTGAGGCTGGTAATAAAAGCAAGCAAACAAACAAACAAAAAAACCACTTCATCCAAAAACATTTATTTTTACCTTTATCCTTCTGCTCTTCCACCTCTGCTGTCCACTTGCTGTTTCTTCTCTCATTATTTGAGAACTTTTTCTGGTTTAAGTTATCCACAGTCTGTGTAGCAGCCTGACAGACTGACTGATTCTAAAGAAATTTACAAAAGCGGAAATATGAATTTATATAAGAAGTATGATGACACTTTGCCATCATCTGACATGATACTATTATGCCTTCATGACACATAATACTTATCTCTGTGATAGGCAGAAAGGGGGGGGGGGGGGGGGGGGGAGAGAGGCAATCTTGATCAGTATCGTTCAGATTCATCCACTCTGTCATTCAAAGTGTCCTTTAAAAGCATTCATGTCATTAGTTTAGATGACAAACAAAAACTGCAGACAATATCTGCTTTAAAATCACATCCTCCTCCAGCAGGCAAGCAAATACAGCATATTGTTTACCACAGCTCAGAGAGAGAGCAACCTCTGCCCGTTAGGCTTCAGTCTTAGTCTGCTCTTTGCAGCACAGAAGAGCTGTACATGTCTCTCGATTACACCAATATAAGTAATTAATGCTCAAGAACTGAAAGACCCAGCGCAGGAAGTCACTTCCACAAAGCAAGAGATGTAAGGCCCATCTTTCACCTACTCATTCTTTCCAGCCTGGTTCTTGCTTCTCTTTGCCCTAGGATTTAAATCCAAAAAGCCCCACAGGTCTCTAGAATAAACCTATGTAGGCACAGGATCTGCTTGCTCCCTGGGTGTACTGAGAGTCCAATCCCCTTTCTTTAAAAATTGCATCAACAGAATAATCTCTCAAAATCTAAAGGCCACATTCGTCCCTCAGACGTAGACAAGGCCACTGAAGCCAGCTCAACTCCACAACGGTAGAAGAATTTGCATTACTTATAACACTAGGCAAGTTCTCGCACCAGTAAGTTCTCAGGCTAAAAAGAAAAGTCATTTATAAATAAAACAGGTTTTATGTGAACCAAATTAGAAAAAAAATCACCTAGTCACCTCTGATACTAATTCAAGCGCCACACTGCCATTTTACTGAGCTATTTCTCAGCTAAATTAAACTGTACTCTAGAGCAAGTTCCGTCCTCACCTTGAAGTTTGATCCCACCATACAAGAAAAAGACAACATCTGAGTAAACTGTAAGGCAGTGCAAAGCCTTCCAAAGACAGGAGGAACATGAAGAAAGAAGCCCACAGCTTCAGAAGCTCATGTGTCTACCATATTTACACGCCTAAAGAACTGTATGGTGGACGTTTATTCCCAGGGGAAACTACTATGTGTGTGTCTTATCTTGAATACATAAAGCACTGGAGATTCACATATTTCTACGTAGAAAGTGAGTGTGAAGAAAATATCCCTAACTTTCGAACTGTATTGTAATGCAAGGACAGCAGAACAACAATTGCTAATTAAAGGTTCATGGACAAGTGTGAAAAATGCACTATTAATTACAATGAGAAAAAGCATACATTGGAAAGAGCAGGAAAAGCTTGTTCATCCCTCTGCTGGATCTCATAAAGTGAACGAGATTCTTCTATAGCTTGTTTCTCCCTGCGTTCCTCTGGAGACAGGCCAAAGTAGTTACAATCTCTGCTGCCATGGTTCAGATCCTCGGTTCTCTCCCGGTCTGGTTTTCTGTAAAGGAAAAAATGCAACGGGATCATTTCAACAAAGAAATTCACCAGTATCAAACACAATGCAAACTCATGGTTTAGAAGGAAGAAAGAAGATAATTACATAGCACTGCTTATGTGATTCCACATATACCAGATCCCTTTCTGCCCACTGCAACTCACCCATATAAAATCTAAGGAAGGGAAAGAATGGATTTTGTCCATGATTTATTCAGTTCAATACAATTCTGAAAGACTTTATAACAAATGGTAATTATTGGATCATAGTAAGAACCAAATGCCTACATCAAGTGATCTAATCCATTTCTGTGCCAACTGAAAACTGACCACCCCCCATCTGCTACCTATGAACATGCAAGAGAAAGCTGGGGAAGAAGATTTCTGTAAATACAACAACAAAAGGGAAAACGCACTATAATTTTCAGTGTTTGAAGCATCACTACACAAAATGAATATCACTGTTTCAGCTTTCTGAATTACTTAACCAAACATTTTAGGACACTCATGTATTTAGGTTACAGGTGGAAGAAAAATGCCCTTAAGATGTTGCATGTGGCAGACTCCACAGACACCCCAGCCCCATTTATTCCACAAGGAGTTATGAGAAGAGTGACAGAATAGACCATGAAGAGTTTGGGTTTGTAGCCAAGTACAGAATAGTCTTTTAGATAGGACAGAGGAAGAGTGGCAATGATGAAAACAGAAACTGCTGCAGCAGCACTATGAATCAAAAAACCACTACCAATAAATGTAGGCAAAATGCTGTCCTGGTACTCCTTCAAGTGATGTCATAACATGGAGCAGTCCTCTATGACAGGTTCTGCAGAAGCTGAGGGAAGATCTTAGCCGTGCCCAAGAAATGCTACATGCAACATTACTTCAGCCCCAACCAGACAAAAAACCAACATCCACTTTCCAAGAAGAACCGCAGTTTTGTGTACAGTGCTTCCAGAGGAGATGCTGCCATGCAAGAAAAAAAGTAGGAGCTCATGATGGCAGTAATTTTGAAAAAGACTTATTAAAAAAAACAAAAAGATTTTTTTTTCCTGTGCTTGTGTGTATTCTTAAGAACTTGGAACACTTCTTAAGAATTCAATGGGAACATATTTCAAAAGAACATGTTGGAAGCATCTGAAGCAGGCACCTGGGCTCCAAGAAGCTCAGCCAGAGTTCAAGATAAGGAAGATGTTATTTGCAGTTTTACCTTACAGTTTGGGAAGGATTCCTGCCTGGAGCTTTTTGCTCAGCTGAGGTCTGATGAGGTTGGGGTCCAGAACATAAGAACTGATGCTGCCTGGTTCCCACAGTATGCTGAAGTCGAGGAGGTAGTGCTGACTGGGGTTTTATTGACTTGCTCTGATTCTTTGGCCCTCTGCAATCTGCATCTGTGATAAAGACGTGATTTTTTTTTTTTTTAATAATTTTTTTACGCTCTTTGAGACAAAACATCTGACAATAAAGATTCTGCCACACAAAGACAGGTACAATCCTACCGGGCTGAGCATTCTGCCCCCATGTTGGGAAAAACTTTTTTATCTTCTTCCCTGGCACAGTGTTCCAGCCCTCCATAGGAGAGGCCTGTGGAAGAGGTTTAAGGCTCTTCAGTGAGACAGCATGCCTAAAAAACAAGGAATTATGGAGGGAAAAATATCTTAAAGACCAGACTGGGGCTTGCATAAATTAATACCACATGTTTACCAAGATCGATGGATCTTTCCATTTTTCAGAACATTGCATTCGAAGTCCTTTCTTCTTTATCATTACACTCAAGCAATGTGTAGAAGAACAAACCTTCTTTTTTTTTTTTTTTTTAAAATAAAACTCTCTCTGATAAGTTGATGCAAGCTTATTCAGTAAAGAATGATCAGCCATTTGTGAAGCGAGTATTATAATGTCTTCAGGGCAGACGGAAAAGGAGAATGATCAGAAAAAGTAATATACACTCAGATAAACTTATCACAAACACTGCAATAGATGTCAAGACTGAAACACATTACATCGGTCGTTTATATCCCAGAGCAATTACTGCATTTTTAATTGAGGATGGTGTACGGATGTCCAAGCAACTGTTTACATTATTTGAAAGGAAGACATTCAAAATCTATAACAGACAGTTCAAATCAGGTTAAATCTCAATTTAAAAAGGGAACAAACTGTGAGACAATCTTCAGATGTCAAAACATTTTCCTTTTTTTTTTTTTACAGAAGGAGATTGCATGGGATTAATGGGCATCTTTCTCCTTCCCTCATTTACCTTGACCGAAAGTGTTTCCTCTTCCCAAACTACATTCAGCTGTGGGGTTTTTTTGCCCCCGAAGAGTTAGAGAGAGCTCAAGAAGATGTCTCAAACTGCCCCTTCCCCCAAATCAACAAACAGAAAAACCTCACCCCCCAAACAACCAAAACCACCACCACTACCACCCCAGAAAACAACAAAAACAGCCAACAAACAACACACGAAAAACCCCCACAACCCCCAAAAACAACTTTAAACACTTATTTTGTCCCAAGGCAGGGCAAAGATGATGCTGATCTAAACAGCAACTTGGCACTCTCTGTATGAAATCAGGCAGAGCTACTCAACCAACAGAGAACCTAGGTGATTTCATGGACCTTTTAATAGGAAAAGCTTGTCACAAATCTAGCATCTATTTATTAAGCACAACAAGCGACATTTAGTTAGGATGGTGTCAATCTGTTTAGGACTGAATCTTGTGCAAAAATAAATTCTAATACTAATGTAGTTACTGTTTTACTCTGCAAGTAATATCCAGACTGCTTAAGCACTAAAGAAAAAAGTCTAAAGTGACAATCAATGCAGAACCCCTTTTTCCTTTTTTATTTAATATGTTGTTTTCTTAACAATTCTGTGGTAGTACTGCTTCAAGTAAAGAAGTAAATACACTTCAGGGGCTGAAATTAACTCTGAACTAAAGTAATGCTGCCATTACCAAGGTTCAGTTTGGCACTCTTTTCCAAAAGAGATTAAGCACTTACTTTGCTCCAAGCTCTTCTACAAATACAACAACTGGCCCATTCTCTGAACAAACTTCTTGAATATGGGCATTATAAAATTTCCCATTATGATCTAAGCGCACCTATAAGGAAAAAGAATAAGAAAAAAAAGGTGCATTAGCTTCAAAGAAGATAATGAGAGGACGTAACTCTTTAAAATATCAGCAATGTTAAAAATAGAACTTTTCCTCTGGGCAACAGAAGACCTGACAAATAAACATCATGTAATTCAGCAAATGTATCAAAACCAAATCTTCAATCCATATTGCATCTTCAAAAAGAAATAAAAATACTATTAAAAAATAAAACAACCACAAAACAGAAAGCTTGCCAGGTAACACTACTTAATGAAACACGGCTTTCAAAACTACATGAGAAAGTTAAAAGTAACCAGCATATCAAGGGTTTTCAGCTTTACTGAAAACACTTTCTCTTAGAATAAAACCCAAAGCTTTTCCTTGTTAAAATCCATGTAAAGAAAAGAAAAATTCATTACTAACTTCAGTGAAATTTAGTTTAAGAACATAATGAACACCAACTATTTCTGAAGTTATTCTTCAGAAACTTTTTTAAAACAACCAAAAAAAGTTGTTCAGACACAATCATAGTGTTACTTGTCCGACTGACATTCCACGTTCTTAGAACTCTTCTGTTACATATAAAATAAATTTCATAACATTCTGCTACAACGTTCGGCTTTTCAGCTGCATTAGTCAACTCCACTTTTCACTGTTTACTTCACCTTCCCTTCCCATGTTTTTATCCCATATATTTACTGTCTTGACAGGTACATAGAAAATTTGAGAGAGAAAGTACGTTAATTGTCAGAGTTTTTTCTACTAATAGTATCTGTACTCTTTAGTAAATACTACACAAGACAGCCTTAGAGTCTTAAATACAAATTTTAAGCCTGTACTATGAAGCAATAAATAATCAACTCCACATTAGGTTGGTTGGTTTGTTTTGTATGGGGTTTTGAGGGTTTGTGGTTTTTGGGGGTTTGTGAAATTTATTCATTATGCTTAATTCCATTACACAAATAAAAAAAAGTACAAACTTAAAGAGCCCCCATGCTGCATGATAAACCTAACTGAATATTTTCACATTAATATTAATAATTTTAATAGATGGTCAACTGTCCTAGAAAGAACCATATTTAGCCAAGTACCACCAGTTTAGCTAACACACCTAAGGAGATTAATCTAAAATTTGAGTACTACAGATTTTAATGGCAAATCTTATTTCTTCTTAAGCAGCAATACATACTACAAATTTGAACAGAATTTAAAGAGCAATTGTGTAACACACTTTGAATACTTCAAGAAGAAGAATCAGCCAAAACTTCAGGATCTTCAGGATCTGCAGTAACTAAAGCAAGCTGTATTCCATTACTTGAAAGTAATGAGATTAGAACAAAGCCAATTTACCAACAGGAATCATAGAATGCTTTGGGATGGAAGGGACCTTTAAAGGTCATCTAGTCCAACCCCCCTGCAGTAGGCAGGGACACCTACAACTAGATCAGGTTGCTCAGAGCCCTGTCCAACCTGACCTTGAATGTTTCCAAGGATGGGGCATCTACCACCTCTCTGGGCAACCTGTTCCAGTGTTTCACTACCCTCATTGTAAAAAATTTCTTCCTTATATCCAGTCTGAATCTACCCTCTTTTAGTTTAAAACCATTACCCCTTGTCTTATCGCTACTGGCCCTGCTAAAAAGTCTGTCCCCATCTTTCTTTTAAGCCCCCTTTAAGTACTGAAAGGCTGCAATAAGGTCTCCCTGCAGCCTTCTCTTCTCCAGGCTGAACAGCCCCAGCTCTTTCAGCCTTTCCTCGTAGCAGAGGTGTTCCATCCCTCTGATCATTTTTGTGGCCCTTCTCTGGACCCTCTCCAACAGGTCTATGTCCTTCCTGTGCTGAGGACGCCAGAGCTGGATGCAGTACTGCAGGTGTGGTCTCACCAGAGCAGAGTAGAGGGGCAGAATCACCTCTCTCGACCTGCTGGCCACACTCATCTTATTAAATATACTCTTGAAGTTAACCTTGTGATTTTTTAATGCAGTAAAACTGTACTGATCAGATGTCCTATTACATGCCTTTCCTACATGTACGCTGTAAGTCATGAACATCACCAACAATTAAATAATGAGCACATGCACAGTTGGAAGACACAATCAAAGAATATTTAGAAAGTAGCAATTATATATCAAAATAGTTAACAAGGAGGGAAAATGGGCGTCTTGAGCAAAATGTTAATGTCTCTGTAAACTGTAATTCAATACTACTTACTTTACATTTATCTCCAACTGAGTATTGCATGCCAGCAGCAATAGAAAAATCTTGTTTTTGCTGATCTGTAAATACATTAGCAGTAATATACTGTTAGTTTAAATACACCAAAAGAGTTACTTTCTTCATGCAGTAAAAATGCAAACCAGAAGTTCAGGTCCTAAATCTGCACACTGACCCATGTGAGGAAGACCACTGCCTAAACCCAAACTGCCATTTGCATCACTGTTCTTCAAGAGGGCTTCGCTTTATACATCAGCTGGCAAAAGTTGTAACTTTCAAGAATTCAGTTACTTACCCCATTTGGATTGGAGCCAAACATCATATTCAACATTTCTGTAAACTGATGGATTGAGTGATTTAAGAACTTTTTTAGGCAAGACCAACAAGGCAGGATTCCCATTGCTCTTAAGGTGCTGCATAAAACAAAACAAAGTGCTAAATGGTCAACTACATAAAGATACACAGTTTTCCATTTTTCAGTCACAGTGCTCAGGCTTTAAACTGAAATATAAAGATGCTGACAATACATAAAGCATAAAGACCTTTGAAAAAAATAATTCAATAGTGTTCTTTTAACCATACCAGAACAAAATTAAGAACTAAGCAGCATTAAAAAGGACACTATCCACCTTCTGGCACATCAAAAGCAAACATTACTTTTTAAAGAAATAAGTAGTTTTTAAGATATTACATGTTAGGAAAACTAGAAACTCAAGATCCTCTCATGAACATTAAACACTGAAAAAGATAGCAGAGTACAAGTTATTAGGAAGAAAATAAATCTTAACATATAAATACCTTGTTGCCGGAAAGAGACTTCAATCCATTCATGTCATTAACTGTTGTAGCTTTACTTCTGCAAAAGGACAGAAGCAAGCTGCAGTAATATAGTATTAATAAGGCCTGGAAATCAGGTAAGAAACATCTTGGAAGTGGATAAAAATACTGAAACTACCACTCTCTACAGTTTTTTCCACAATAAGCATACCACAGAGCATCTTCATTTCTTAAAATGAAAACGCTAAGTCTAAAAAAAGAACTACATTTCTATATCATATAAAGCTAAAAATAAGATTTCTGTTTCTAAGTACAAGTTTTAGGAAGTCTAACTTACACGTACTGACTTAGCCATCACTTAAGGGGAAAAAAAAAAAAAAAAAAAAGGAGGAGGGGGCAGGCAAGGGAAACAAGATTCCTCTAAAATTTTTGCAAGGAAAACATAGCAAAAGCAGACACAAAAAAAACCCTCAAAACCAAAAACCACTCTGTTAGTTAACTGGCATCAGGCACTCTAACTTACTCTTACTTTCTACACCTGACATCGCTGGAAAATTACTTTCCATAGAGAAAAAACAAGTATTTTTCCCTACGGCAGTTGTGGGCAACTGTCAGCATTAACTCCTCCCAAAACTAAAATAAACTATTACATTTAATAACAACATAATTGAAAAGTTCATATTTATAAAATGAAAAATATCTTCTGGAAAACTAGGTAGTAAAACAAGCTGAAGTCAGCTTTAAGACAAGCAGAAAATTTAAGACTTCATAAACACAGCAAAGTGTTTGTAATTTGGGTTAACTAGGTCAAGAGTCACACACACTAGCTCTTGCATCATAAGACATATGGTTTAAATCAAAAACATTGAGTTTGATGGTCTCAAGTGAGTATATGACCTTCATTTACAAAGGTGCTCTGGAGGTTAGCAGTGTATTTTCTTATGAATCCCAAAGATACAGGGTAATGCTACTGCATATGAAGCCCAGGAACGCTCCAAGAACAGAAAGGAATAGAGAAGGTTTCCACACTCTGACATTTAACTACAATAATTGTTCCCCAAGGCAGAAATACTTTGTATTTTAACTGGAAATGTTCCCTAGTATTTTTTTTCCAAACAAGAAAGGAAGCTAATCCCTTTCCCAGAACTTGGTTTTCTTTCTGTGGCGATTTCCATCATCTTCCTTTCTGTTGTTTTCAGCTTGAGGAAAAAAAAAAAAAAAAATCAGATCCCACCGTCTCAAAGAATTTCTTCTGTCACATGCCACACAGACTACAGCAGAGCCTCCAGAAAAGACTTCAATGATGTTCAGCGGGAAGAGGCGACATGATGCACTAATATAGCATAATCTCCATGGCTTCAATGGAATTCCACACAAGCCAGGGTTTTAAGAACAGTATTAAACAGAAGAAAAACTGCCAATATGTAAATACAAAAATGGCACTGTCAAAGACTTACTGTGCAAAAGGAATCAGTAGGTCAAAATCTCAGAGCTAGCTAGAGCATCCAGGTCCAGCAAAAGGAATATAAACCCACAAATATAATCACTTCATAAAGATCAAGGAACAAAATAGAGTACATCTATATCTACATCTACTATCTACATCTGTATTTCTCCATTAGCTACACCTCAAGCAGGCATTTCAGCCCCCAGATGTGGAAGCAACACAACTTGGATTAGATTCCTGTAACTCTACTCAGTTGCAAGAGTGAGCCAAGTAATTCTCATGGAGTTTACCATGCCAGACTGGCACACTGACAATTCTCCCAAAAGATTCTGCTATTTTAAACAGGAAGAGGGACATGTTGCAATGGTAATATCCCATTACATAGAGACCCAAAGCTAGACTGCAGGAAAAACAGAGGAACCAGAACCCTGTACAGCGGAGATAAGATACTTCATTCTTTCATAGTTCTAACCTTACCTCTTTGTGTTTCTATTCTTAGTAATTTGTAAAAGGTTTTTCAACCCTAACTGTTAGATTCTCCTACCCACCAGGAATTCAGAAAACTCATTTAACATGTATTACTCACAGGCATCTTACATTAACTTTTAAATTGGATTTACCTGTAGTTGTCATCTTCTGAATCTGAAGCAGATACTTCACTGCTACCATTACTTTCCTCTGTCACACCAACAGCACTAAGTTCTGCTATGATTTTCTTCACATCTGTATCAAATACTTTCTCGTACAGCAACTCATACAGCAGAGCTGGAGAAGGGGAGGAGAAAGCGGAAGGGCAAAATCAGTTACAAGGTAAATGAGATTTTACCCCACCATTACAGATGCATTTCAAATTGCTTCAGTCAAAGCAAGCAAGCATTTTGATGTGTTAACTGAAACAGTGAAGGCATTAGAAGCAAAACCAGCTGCAGCTACTATGGCTTAATGGGTATGCATGAAACTACTGGAAAACAGGTCTCTCGACAGGCAAATTTGGCCTTAGCCTTGTAACTCTGCGCATAGGCAGAGTTTTCATAAAGAATGAGAATCCTTGTAGGGAGTGTCACAGTGACCCATCAAAGCTGATGAGAACCTTTAGGCATTTCTGCAGTCTAGTAAAGAAAACAATAATTCATGAAGACAGTTATTTTTCGCATGTGCAACCCCCATGCTTTCTTTGACAAGTTACATATGCAAGGATTAATTTTAGCATAAACAATTAGTTTGCTAACATAGTCTGAAATACAAAATTAAAACTAGAATTCTGGCCAAAGACAATGCAACAGATTATAAATTAGTACACCAACGTTTTCTGTTTACATTAGACCACCCAAATTCAAAGAGGCAGCTAAGTCTTCTCCTCCTGGTATATAATCTGCTTTGTCAAGAATCAGGACACAAAAATTTATGCTCTCACAAAATCATAGTCATTGACAACTCAAATGGAAAACTTAGCTACTGAAGAATGACTATAATAAACTTTCATATAGACTCTTTTCCTGAAACCTGATGGTGATCATTTTAAGATTTTTGGTAAAAATACGTGCTTTTAACTAACCAACATAATACTTACACTGGCACAGAGCAGCCTTTTCTGAATACTCAATGGGATAAACAATATCATAGTGGTTTCCATTTGAGAAGCACAGCAATACCTATTAAAAAAAACACACAGGTATTTTAGGTTTTGCATCTCACTTGATTTTTCATATGAGCACTACCGTTTAAATTCAATTTAAAGTACCAATGTGCTTTGTTATCTCTCAAGATCTCAAAGTATCAGTAAAATGATCGAAATGTTTAGTGGATGTCCTTAAAATCAGAAAGAATTTGACTGAAAGTCAAAAAGAATTTCACAGATGTAGCTATGTGAGTTAGCACTTGTATATTGATTTTTACAGAATTTTAGATTACTAGGAAGGTATACCACACCCCAAATATGGACCATCTATGTTAGAAGTGCCATATGTATTAATAGCTGCCTTAAATATGTACAAAAGAAATTGTTAAAATTGAATTCTCAGAACATTTCATTGTGTTGAATAATAAACCTCACAAGAAACTATTTGCTGTTTATAAAGTCATCTTAATTCAGCCTTTCACAATAGCCATAGGTTTTTTTTTTTTTACCTTATCAGAAAAGCCATTTTCAGTTACATGTGAAGGAGAAGCATTTGGTTCCCGGTATATTATGAAATCTTTCCTGAGAAAAAAGTAGCAGTTAAGAATTCATTTAAAAATTAGTATCAATAAAAACTGGAATATTCAAGCCAAGTTCAAGGAACATACATAGCCACAGAAAACACCTAATGGAAAAGAATACTGAAAAAGACGAGTACAACTATCACTGGTCAAAAAAAGTCTTACTTTTATGAAAGAATATACTAGAATAAGATGTGCTGGCACAACATGCACAGGGTCAATGACAAGCAAAACAAATTTCCAGACACCGCTTTCTGGAGCTGTGTCTAGAAAGATGATGGCTCTCCAGTCCTGGAGAAATTCATTACACTTTGCCATTTGGAAACCCACCAGAACAGAGAGGAGGTTAGTTTTATGAACAGAGACAGGAAATAGCAATAAGTTTCCAGAAGGCGAGCAATGGCTTAGGCTAAATTTGTACTGGCTTAGGCTAAATTTGTACTAGCAAACTGATTACATGCATGTGAGAACCCTTTTGGGCACACAGGCCAGCTAATGGAACAGCCCATATCTGTGCTCAGAAACCCTTCTTGCCTCCTAAACCAAGTTCTCGTGCTCAGAAGGGTCCACACCGTGTTTCTGCTCCCAAATGGTGGCCCAGCTGCCACAGCATGCTAAGGAACATGCCGAAAGCCCAACAGACCATCAGCAGGCTGAGGATCAGATATTGTAACCAAATCGCCAGCACCTCTGAAAATCATGCCCTCCGCATGTCTGTTTTTTTCACATGCAGCAAGAAGAATCTTTTCCTGCATTTTAAAATGGCTAATACACTGCAAAGACGACATTCAGAAGGCTGTTTGCCTTTCTCTTTAGATAAAGACGACAGCAAGTGTGGAGTTGAACACCATGCTGTGTTTGTTAGACTCAAATTGCTGGATTTAAAGTGGCAAAGAAACCCCTCTGTTGTCTCTTCAACTGAGAGAATGGAAACAAACTTTTTGGGAAGCTTGGACTGAAGCAGCAGATAGCGTGCTGTTGCAGTGATGGCAGACACTCATCATCAAGCCTATCAGTCCAGCATGGTTTTTCAAAACGGGTTTAAAAAATTTTTTATTGCTGCAAACTAAGTTTTGGTACCTCATTACATTTAAGAGGATTAAAAATACCATAAATGAAGAGTTGACCTACTACATTTAGGCAAATTTAGAATTTACACTCCACACTTTTAATGCTTTTTTTATCGTTAGATTAAAAAAAGCATTAAAAGTTGAACTGGATAGAAAGTGACAAATACAGGAAAATCCACAACTGATACTGACGTGACATGCTAAAAACTGGAAGATTATCAATATTTGCTACTTGTTTTTCTGTTATAATCAATCTCTGTCATGATCTTAAATGTAATTATTTTCTCTTTTATCCATAATCCTCCCTTCAAATTCTTTGCTCAGCAACCTATCACTTCCTTCAACTTCTTCCTTGCTCACACAAGTAAAAGCTTAATTAGTCTTGCAAAATGATTAACTATATTCACAGGCGCAGTTTTTGGATTAAAAAAAAATAACTTTCTACAAGTAGTCAGAAAAAGCAATTCTGAGAGGAAAAGAATTTTATAGCTCAAGGACCCACCCGCTTCAAGGAGGCAAGGAAAATTTACTTACCGAACTATACTTCTGACAGATCTGAGGAGCGGAAATGAAAACAAACCTATTCACCCTGCATTTCTACCCTATGCTTGAAAAGTCTGAAACTCTCTCTCTTCTCCACTTGGCACAAACAGGAAATTCATACTTCTGCTTTCCTTCAGTCCGCCAACATGCAGGAAGGGAAGCTACTCTTTCCCCCAACCTCTATCACCATTCCTACTTTCCCCACAGCCTCTAAATTGCCTTTTTAATGGAAGCCAGTCTTCCCAAAACAAGTATGGCGGTAACAATTGTTGTGTGTTCAACTCTGCAGTGAAATACTACATATAGTTGCAACTATGCCACAAGCCTCCTCACACTTCCAAGGGAAGTTAAAAAAAAATACTATTATTAACCAGGATTTGTCTCTGTATTCATTTATCAGCTGTGGTCCTGGATACCAATGTATCATGACTTCAAAATAAACTGCTTCAATTTCATGAGAATACATTTCTCATGGCCAGAAATACAACAAACAGAAGATCACGACCATCCAGTTACAATCAAGAATGCAATTTTGTTGACTTAAATTGAGTTACGTCCCTCTACACCCTGGCTCAATCGAACCATCAGACCTTCTCTCTAAGTTTCAAGCCAAGCCTTACGCTGACTTCCACTTCAGTCCTCTTCCACCCATGCAGCACATGCAACTCTAAACTGTCCCATTAACTACATAAAATGCAAAAATAGAATTTCATGCAATTTCCTGCACTTAGCACTCATCTAAGTACCTGAAAGTAATTTAACTAGATTGTTTCTTTCCTCTTATCAACTGTGTCATCAAGAGTCAAAGTACAAAGAATGTCATTAATTTACAGTAAGCATTTTGAAAAACTGAATTTTTTAACTGGTTTACAAAACAGCAGAAAGAGAAGATGCTGTACATTGCTCATTCCCTTACACGGTAATTAGAAAGCAGTTATAAATATTCAGCATATTGTTTCATACTACTTTGTGAAGAAAGATTGATATACAGGATTATATTTAATAAAAACACATCAGCAAAACTGTTCACCACCAAAAGGAGTGTTTGTCTATGCACAAATACTGAAGGATTTCTTAAGCGTAGCTCAAGCTATGTCCCTTGACAAACTCACACCATTTCATCTATACCGATACAGTGGAAAAAGGAAAATTTATACAGAAAAGAGAATAAGCTACAGCAGTACACCAGGTAGTCTTATACCAGTACATACAACTTCATACCGGGGAGGGGTGACAACGGCTTTCTAGCATACAGCCTAGAATACTCACATCACTTAGCTACATCAGAGCATTTGTACAGAGGTAATAAAGAAATGGGTACAGCCCACAGCTTAGCAATAGGGTTAATATTAAAGCCTTGGTGAGAAATAGGAAGAAAAGCAATTTTAACAGAAAAAATAAGATATGAAAATTAACAAAATACAAACTGTATGACTCTACCCACAATCACTTCTGCAGGTGAGATGCATGACATTATTGCAAACCTGTATTCAAATCCCATTACATGTCATTTTCAAAGCTCATTTTTCTATTTTTATTTAATACTTTGACAGCTGCAATTTTCAAAGCATATTTGTAATTTTCTGGAGAACTATGGTATAACATACAATTCCATCTTTGCTATTCCAACTGATTAACTAACAAACCACTGAACTGATCTCAATAAAACACATTTAAGGGTTTTCTTACTTGTACATAAGAGAAAGGGCACTTATTTCTACTTGTCCAACCCATTCCTGTATTGAAAGAAAAAAAAAAAAAAAAAAAAGAAAATTAGGTTCAATCAAACATACAATTATTATACTTCCTGATACGTAGATCAAGAGAAGCAAGAAATTACTGTCAAAGAAAAAAAAAAAAAAATCACCACTGAGTCTGGAGTTCAGCCAAGACACTTTGATTGTATTTGAAGGTTTTTTGAAATAACAGTAACTATTCCAGTTAGGTTAAGGGGTATGAGCTAGTGGGATCTTTTTTCACAAAGTAGAAACTGATCCGTGTGAAAACTGAGAACTAAAAACAATCACAGAAATGCAGATCTATCATTAGAAAGTATGATTTTGAAAGGCGATAATGTTTTTATTTTTTTTTCTTTTGTTAAACTTAAATGACCAGCAGTTTAGCTTTTCAAAAATGATTTTTTAAAAAAGTGTCAGATTTATTGAGTGCTTTTAAAAAAGTTACTCTCTACCTTCAAAACTGTCTGGTTTTGTGGCCCTTTAGCTATAGATGAACTGGAAAAAGAACCTTGAGGCTTAACTCTTATGCCTAAAACACAGATAACTTCCATACAAATATCTTGAGAGAGTCTTGTGAAGTGCTCCAACACAAAGTAGACAGACCACTTCCAAACAGCCAAAATAAACTTGTGATAGTTAGTTGTTTCTCATGCAAGCAGCTGTATATCGATACCTGAAGACCAAAAATCTGCCCTTTAAAGCTGTTAAACAGTGAAATGTCAGTACACCATAACCCAGACTCAAATCACAGAAAAGTTGTTTCTTCCATTACCAGCCTAACCATTGTACTGTGCTCCAGTATGATGTGACTAAATTTTTCTTTTTTTTTTTTTTTAATTTTTTTTTTTTTCTTTTTTAAATTCTTACTCAGTTATAAATGACTGAAATTAACTTTGGGGCAGGAATTTGTAGCAGTTCAATTTTGTTTAATAATTTTTTAAATTCTCCTTACAATTTTCAAATATAGAATAACTTAATATTAACTTCCCTGATCATGCAAAAAAGCTACTGTACGTTTTATTTTTCAAAAAGATTTTTTTAAACATTACTAGATGTGTATGAAAAAGACATTTTCTATATATAGTGCAGTGCTCTAAACCATTCACATTGGCGTAGTTCAGTGCAGAATAAGTTCTACTGGAAAATGGATGGTTTACCATTTAGCATAGCATATAACCTCAGGGATGCTGTAGGTATGGCAGGGGGGGAAAAAAGAAAAATGATGCTTTGATTTCTAGGACCAGAAAATTTAATAAAATTTACGTACAAGTACTAAAAAAAAAAATTGGCAGATTTTGCAATGTTGCACTAGATAGTTCTCTTCCCCCCCCTCCCCAAGCTTACACAAATTGCTAACTCCCTAAGGTCCTGCTTGACTAACCTGATCTCCTTCTATGACAAGGTGACCCACTTAGTGGATGAGGGAAAGGCTGTGTATGTTGTCTGCCTGGACTTTAGTAAAGCCTTTGACACCATTTCCCACAGCATTCTCCTGGAGAAACTGGCGGCTCATGGCTTGGGGAGGCGTACTCTTCGCTGGGTAAGAAATCAGCCAGATGGCCGGGCCCAAAGAGTTGTGGTGAATGGAATTAAATCCAGTTGGCAGCCAGTCATAAGTGGTGTTCCCCAGGGCTCAGTATTGGGGCCGGTTCTGTTTAATAGCTTTATCAAGGATCTGGACGAGGGGATCGAGTGCACCCTCAGTAAGTTTGCAGATGACACCAAGTTGGGCAGGAGTGTCGATCTACTGGAGGGTAGGAAGGCCCTACAGAGGGATCTGGACAGGCTGGATCGATGGGCTGAGGCCAACTGTATGAGGTTCAACAAGGCTCAGTGCCGGATCCTGCACTTGGGGCACAACAACCCCGTGCAACGCTACAGGCTGGGGGAGGAGTGGCTGGAGAGCTGCCTGGCGGAAAAGGACCTGGGGGTGCTGGTCAACAGCTGGCTGAATACAAGCCAGCAGTGTGCCCAGGTGGCCAAGAAGGCCAATAGCATCCTAGCTTGTATCAGAAACAGTGTGGCCAGCAGGACCAGGGAAGTGATTGTCCTGTACTCGGCATGGGTGAGGCCACACCTTGAATCCTGTGTTCAGTTTTGGGCCTCTCCCTACAAGAAGGACATGGAGTGTGTCCAAAGAACGGCAACGAAGCTGGTGAAGGGTCTAGAGCACAAGTCAGGAGGAGCAGCTGAGGGAGCTGGGGTTGTTTAGTCTAGAGAAGAGGAGGCTCAGGGGAGACCTTATCGCTCTCTACAACTACCTGAAAGGAGGTTGTAGCAAGGCGAGGGTTGGTCTCTTCTCACAAGTAGCAAGTGATAGGATGAGAGGTCAACAGCCTCAAGCTGTGCCAGGGGAGGTTTAGGTTGGATATTAGGAAAAATTTGTTCACTGAAAGGGTCGTCAAGCATTGGAACAGGCTGCCCAGGGAAGTGGTTGAGTTATCCCTGGGGTTTATTGATCCGTGGAGGTATTTAAAAGAGGTGTAGATGTCATGCTTAGAGACGTGGTTTAGTGGTGGACTTGGCAGTGCTAGGTTAACAGTTGTACTTGATGATCTTAAAGGTCTTTTATAACCTAAACAATTCTATGATCCTATGATTCCAAATACTAAAATTAGATTAGGGGGAAAAAATAACAATTTTGCTTCAAATCAGTATCTTTGTAAAAGCCTGTGGCTACTGTTCATAATATCCCTTACACAAGTAACTGTCTTTTCATCACCTAAACTTTTAGACCTTTATTCAAGGCTGTCTTCAAGTAAAACCTCGCCACGCTATGTTTCTTGGCATTTGCAGAGGCTAGAAACGTTTGGATACAATTTTGAGAATAACAGGTTTAAATCAAGACAAAAAAAAATTCCCCAAATCATTTCACAATAGAGAGTACACGCATAAACGTATATATTCACATAATTCAAAGACCTTAAGCTCAATCAAAATATTTTTGAGGGGAAAAAAAAATAATCCAATTACCCATCAACTTCAACAAAAGTATGGCTTTCTATTATAAATCAAGTTTAACATACCTGTGGATTTTCCAAACATTTTAAATACTCTTCAAATGGCCCCTCTATGAACTGTATTTAAAAAAAAAAAGTAATAATTAGTTATTTTTATTAGCGTAGCATATGGAATCCCCAGTCTATGACCCCCTGTACCAATGGGAATGTACCATTGGAAATTTAAGACTATCCTGCCCTCAAAGAGCTTACAATCTAAGTATAAAGTGAGGTAGAGATGAGTGAATAAATGGTCAAACATATAGGTTCACATTCCAGAAAATAACCACATAAACAGCTTTTGGAGTCATCACACAATCCAAAACAAAACAAAACAAAACAAAACAAACAAACAAAACAAAAAAAAAAAAAAAGAAATCCAGCAGCCAAACGGGAAATCTGAAAGAAAGCAAAGATGCTTCCAGGTAAATGCTTATGGAAAATATATCTCAGGCGTGCACAGCCTCACTGGAGAGAGCATGTGTGGGCTTATTCAAGTATCTTGTTAAAAGAAATGGGCAGCAATGGACGATCAGAACTGGGAGTCACATTTCTGTAGTACCCAAGTAGTGATAAGATACAGTATAGGCAAATCATAAAGCACTTTTTCCTCTTTTCTGTACCACTTCAAAACAAAATGCTTTTACTTTCACTGAAAGGATGCAAACAATTGGGCTACAATGTAAGTGCCGGGCTAAGAAAGTAATCCTTCAGCTGCACTCCTTAACATGCATGAAGAGGCCAAATTCACATTTGTCAAGGCCACAGAAAGATGCTGCAATAATTGAGACATGTTAACTTCAAAGTGTTGGCCAAAGATGCTGGCCAACAGAGAGGCTGTATTTAAAAAATGCTATTTAGACATAATCTGCTTGATTTAGTTAAAATAAAGATCCACAGAGGTCCAAACGAAGCAATTCCCATTATGAACTTAAGCTACAAGCCGGATGGCCTCTTTACCTGTAGTGCTTAAGAAATGAGGTAATAAGGAAAACTGAGTGGAGTAGTGAGATTAAAAGTTCTGCTTTAGCCATTTTGAACCTGGCTGGGCAGTGTTGTTCATGAGAAGCATCAAAAAGTCTGGCCAAAGTTTTTAATTTAGACAGAAGCAATCAATCAGGCATGAAGTTAAAAGGTGGATCAGTAAAACATGATCATAGACAGCAGTTGTTCTGTGTGTCAAAATGAAATGACCTAAAGACAATGCACAGAGGAAGAACGGAAGGGCACCAGAAAGTTCTCATAGGAAACAGAAGAGTTAAAAAAGAGAATGAATATAAGACAACAGCAAAGATAACACTTCAAGAAAGGACAAGGATGAAAATGAAGATGGTGGTTAGACACAGCCACCTGAAACTTTGGTTATAGCAGTATCAACGGAATGAAAGAGACAGAAATCCAAGCTGAAATGGTTACAATAGACAGAGAGAGGAGGAGCTTCAATGAGTACCACCAGTACATGTCAATAGAGCATAACTACTAAGGCGGCAGAACTTGAACTAAGAGATTACAGAAAGAGGCATGTGTTGTTTGGGTGTTTGGTTTTTTTTAAGAGACATAAGTTAACAATGCTGTATTCCAGATGGAAAACACGAAGTATAATAAGAGATATGGGGAGCAAAGGAGATCAGCAGAGCTGAAGTGAGGTACCTGAGGGAGTAGGAACACTAGGAAATGAGAACTGATATGAAAAACCTCAACCTTGTACATGACACACCTATTCTGAAAAATGACAAGAAACTTTTAAAAAAGAGACTTTTCAGAAGGACAGCAAAGATGGATAGAGGAGAAGTCATATCACTTGGATCAAGTCTGAGGAAAAAAAAGAACAGTGTGACTGGGAGTTTAAATGAGAGCGACCAAGATAGTAAAACCAGCTAGGGTTGACAAAGCAGTTACCTGGCTGAGAAGATGCCAGAACTGAGGAGGGGAAACAACACACATTTAGAGTCAAGAAGGGTCATGGTATTTCCAAAAACTACAAAATGCAACAAGAAAAGAGAAGTAGAGGAGCAGATATTGGAGTGAGTGGGGTAAATCTGGAAAGAAAGAGATTAAAAAATCAGCAGTGAAAAAATAAAATAAAGTAAAAAAGAAGGGAGAGAGATCTAAGAGTTGATAAGTCCTTAGATGGACTAGGAAACAAACGGTCCTGGCAAATGGAAATAGTCAAGTCAGAGCTGCGTTCTCCCAGAGACATTCACTCTATTTTGTGTCATTCATTCTTGACAACTTCCACATTAACAGCGATCACTTGACACTTGACCATAGGGCACTGTCAGAAATTACAGCAAATACACACACTCTTATTCCTGCTTTCCTTCTCTTCCCTATGCCAACGTGCATCTCAATCAGCCTTTTTATTTTGGGTCGGGGTAAATTTAGAACAGAAAGAAAGAGCTGAATAATAATCCTCTAGTACCAAATGCTTACACATACTCCTGTTTTGGCTATCCTGGAAATTAGTTAAATGGTATATACACTAGAACACATAAACACAAACAGGAGCACCTTTATTTATTATTGTTCTTTTAAAAGAAAGAAAAAAAGGATTTTATTACGTTAACACTGACAACGTTGGCCAAATATAGATCAACATTAAAATATTTTATGTCCATGGCTGATGACAGAGAACTTTGTTACACATATTTAGAAAAAAAACAGTGGCAATGCATAATAAATTGTAGACCCTGAAACAAACTTCACTGATCTTGTCAGTCAAATCCCTTATATATTGTAAAAGCAATTAAATAGCACAATAAGAACATTCTGTGGCCTTTATTAAAATAGGCATTATACTAAAATAAAATCCAGATTTTGGTAGCTCCACTACAGATTATTAAAGTTTAAGAAAGCTTGTTTTGTTTTTTAATGAGCATTAAAAACTCTTCCCACCCCACCTCTCTCCAGCCCAAGCAGTATACAGGTCTTTCTGCAGGCTTATGAAAATAAGTTACTACCACACACGTGCCAATTAATTTAAGGAGCACTCACTTTAAAAAGCATCAACTAGTATGTAGCCATGATGAATACTGTCACAAACAGCAGAATATACCTTAGAAAAGTGGAAGGAATAAAGTAACATTTTTTTTAATGCTCACAAAGAAAACAAAAATACTTACTGCTTCAAATTTCTCCCTATTTTTCCGAAGATAGTCTACACAAGCCATCCTAACATCAATATGCCGAGACTGAGAGTGTAACACCTGCAAAGGGAGAAACAGAAGAAAGTGACACTGGTTCTTAGGAGTTTTGATGACAAGTCACAAATAATTAATGACTGTTGTCTAAATACAGGCTTGGAAATACTCTAGTTCTATTTTTAAGAATATTTACAATGCATATTCATTCAGTAACATCTTTATGCAAGTGAAACCTCAATTACTTAATCAAAAATTAAGTAACTGCAGAATTCACAGATTTACTAAATTCAAATGTTCAATTTTATGAGGATTTACTGAGCAAAAGGAATAGCATTTTTTGCCATTCTTTAACCAACTCCTTTGTAAAGGACTTCAATTAATTGAAGAAGTAAGTTACCACAGGAGTAGATGAGGAAATCAACTACCAACAGGCAATCGTTCAAATGAAATCCAACCAAATCTAAGAGAGTGCAGGGTTACTTTCTCTCGACTTTAAGAGGTGTAGGTCTGTTGCCCAAATACTGATTTGGAAGCCAGGAATTCAGATCCCAATATGACACCTGCATTCAACCTCCTGTTCATATCTATGCTGGAAAAATATTACTTTCATCATAGGCTCAGAGTTATCTATAATGCAACTTTGTCTGCATCCTCATGACAATGTAGGAAAGTTCCAGTCAATTTAAGTTGCAGCCTCTCTTGCAATCCTTACACACTACCCTCAATTTAAAACACTTCCAAATTCAGATCAGTTCAGTTTTTCTGCATGAAGAGTAGAGAGATTAGGCCAAATTTGTGCATAAACACCTACTAACTTTGAATTAAAGGCCTTCCCTTTAAAAAAATAAAAATGGGATGTTAAAAATTTAATTATATAGTTGAAAAAAGTTCTATATACGCTGGAATGTGGGAGAAACCTTCTATATATATTAATTATTGTAATTATAATGTTATTATAATTTATAACATCAGAATATCAATGTATATTCATTGATTATTCCCTTGAAATAAAAACCCCACTCACTTCAGATCAATAGTGTTTGTTTGTCTGAACTTGTAAATTCAGTGGGGAAAGTAATTTAAAAAAAGTGAACTGTGTATAATTAGCACAGGAATCTGGGCTCCCACAATCAGAAGCACCAGAGCTCCCACTGCTGTTTGTTTGTATTTAAGACAAGATGACGCTGTCACTTTTTCCCTTTAACAGTAACACTGAAATGGGGGAGGGGAATTCAACAGGAAGAACTGAAAAGAAATTCTCTAATTTTATAGTAAACTAATTAACAAAACTACGAACAAGGCTTTTCAGCTCTTTCCACTAAATTCCGTTTCCTAAATAGTCTCACACAAAGCAGCCGTACCCAAATGTTGAAATCTTACACTGAAAAAAGCTCTGAGGAGGCAGTGGAAGGTCAAAACAGGTAACAATTTCTCGATGACAGAAGGCGGCTGTACACACAGAACTTCTCTCACCTCGCAAGATAGAAATTATTTTTTTTCCCTGGCACGCAACTGTGTAACCTTAACCTATACTCGTCTGCATTTTAACACTAATTATCACCCACTAAGGAGATCCACTTCTCATGCTTGCATGCGAAGTAGCTTTGTTTATGTAAGCAGTTACCTGCTCGGCCACAGCCCTGAAAAGACAAGATCCATCCTTGGCAACTCTCTTTCTGTACAAGCCCTGAGATCGCAAATAGCAGTCCATAGAGGCGTCCCCAGGGGCGTCCACGCCGCTGCCTTGATGACTGTGCTCCCCGCCGTCGGGTTTGCACGCCGCCTCCATGTTTACCGCTTCACGCTGTGGAGAATCGCTGCACCTCTCCTAGCCCCACATGGCAAGGTAAACCCACCGAGCAGCTCTAGGGCCGGGTAAAGGAAACAGCAGCAGGTGGGAGAGGAGAGCGCTGGCCCCTCCGCACTCGAGGTAGCGGCGGCAATCAGAAAAGCAGCTGGTCTCACGTTATCAACTTGCATGTGGGAATCGCGGAGAGAAACTGCAAAGTTTTACTCCGCACTGTGGACTTCCAGCTCCATAAAAACCGTCGCTTCTAGGCTTCTCGAGAGGGCCGGGCGGCAGCTCCTGGAGAGGGCTCCGGCGGGGTCCCGATCCCACTTCTCCCTCGGGGCGGCGGCGATTCCCGGCGGCTCCCGCAGCCGGCCTGCCGGGCGGAAAACAAAAGAGAAAAGACATGTGCTACCGCCGCCGGGGAGGGGAGGGGAGGGGGGTGAAAAAAAAAAAAAAAAAAAAAAAGGCAGCGTAACCTGGCGTTTATTTTCACTTTCAGCCCGGGCGCTGCTGGGAGCGGTAGTCCCGGAGGAGGAGGAGGAGGAAGAAGCGGGGCCGGGCGGACGCAGCGCCCGGGGCCGAAGCGGCCCGGGAGAGGGGGGCGACACCCGCCGCGCCCCGCTTTCGGGGTGGCCAGGGCTTGGCTGTTAGCCCGGCACCGAGTCAGGCTCGTTTCATCCCGTAACAGCTTTTTAGCTTTATAACTAACACCGGGATGCCTGACCCCAAATCCATAGATATGTGGGGTGCGTGGTTTTGGTTTGGTTTTGGGGGTGTGTGTGTCCCAACACGTTAGATTGTAATATTATTTTTGAAATCCATCCACCTGCAGGAAAGAGGATGGAAATAAAACTGGGATAGTAAATGGAGGCTTAATTAAAAACGGATAAAAAAAAGCCATAGCCATTCAATACTTTTAATGCACTACTTTTTCTGTACACCACTCTTAGAGGTAAGAAACAGCAAACGTTTTTATTACAATTGCAGGACTAAATTTTGCTGGCATTGTAAACAGGCTTTAGAAGATTTTGGTGCACAAAAGGTGACAAGAAAGGAAGCTTTCCAAACTTGTAAGGCTTTTTGTTTGTTTGTTTTTGTTTTTGTTTTTTTTAAAACCACGGTTGTACAACCTACCTGGGAGGGAGAGCTACAAAGCTCTCAGTAGCACTGGCGCTAAATAAAATGCTACCAGTTACTTCTTAGCTTAAATGAACAAATTTAGATGCAAGAAAGAGAGGCGAAGACAGAAGGAATGAAAACCCTGATTTTTACTTTCAGCCAACAGGAATAAGACCAGGGAGGGCTGTGACTTGAGCTGAGACCTGTATATAATAATAACTGATTGAATAAGCAGAAGTTACCAGCCAGGCTGAGACAGGAGAAAGTGCTCTAGCCAGAAAGGAGTTGGTCTACTGCACACAAAAGCAAATTCCCGGGGAACTCTGTAGACAAGGAGAATAGAAACTGAGAGAAGTGAAAGTAAAGCCCTGACGCAACCGAACCTCCCCGACACAGAGAGCTGGTTAGGCAGCGTGGGGATGTTTGAGACAAGGAGCGTGAGGTAAAAATACGAGAGAGGGGCTGGAGGGAAAGCTCAAACTTCTCACCAGAGGATAGGAAAGGTCATCTGTCAAGACTGAACTATAAACAGTTGCTGCAACCGAGTCAGCTACCATATTCACTGAAGAAACTCAGACTAGCAGAGTCCTGCATCTGAGAGGTGCTTCTATAGATAAAAGTGATTTGACAAGATGCTTTTGAGACCTATCAAACTAGTGTCCAGTTACAAAGTTTCTCAGGAATATTCAATTTTTCCTCACCCTACTTGTCCCGCTTAGAGACAGAACTATCCCCTAACATGTTCATAAATCTGTCTTCCCACATATTTGAGCCTTTTGTCATTGTGATTCTAAAGGCCGGTTAGGGGAAGGGCAAATGCCTTTCATCACATCTGTTAGACTCAAGAATGCCTGTACACACGAGGTCATCCAGTATGTGACAGAATGTAAATGTAGTTCTGGTAAGTGAATACGCTGAGAAAATTAAAGAATTAAAATCATATAGCTGACAGTTTCCTAAAAGCCTGCTCTTTTTGCAACTAACTCCTGAAGCTGATCAAACAATGGTGGCCCACAGATTTTTTTTTCCAAGTACTACTATACAAGAAGCAATCCATTCCTAAAAAGGTGAAGTTCTCGTTGAAGACATCTAGCCTGTACACGCACAGTTTCTAAAGCATAAAGAGAAATGCATCCACTGAAAAACATCTGAAATACCTCAACATTAAAATAAACGCTCCATCAAGATAAGGATGTCCAAATTATAACTCATGAGTTATTACCAGATGTTCTACTTAGCAAGTAGCTTTATTAGCACTTTCAACCAGCACTTCTACCACAAGCAGCAGCTCCAGCCACTGGTTCCTCCTCTGCACCAACCTCTACTGCTCACAAGTGCTTCTGCTGCCCATATACCGAAACAGCTCAGGAAGCTGAGTCAAGCTAAAAAAAAAAAAAAAAAAACCCACACAAAAAAAACCCACCAAAACAAAAAAAACTTTATTTTTAAACTAAGATTAGTTTTGTGATTTAGTTCACGGCCTGCCTGTGCCAAGACCTGGGCCAGCAAAGGGGAGGTTGGGCAGCCGCTGGGGGCGGGGGGCTGCCTTTACTCATCAAACTGCAACCTCGGAGAGAGGAGAGCAGTTTTCGCCCAGCTTCACGCCCGCTCGTTCCCGCTTCAGCCAGCGCTGGTTCACCAGAAGCCTCCTCCCAGTCCGCCAAGCCCGGCCTGGGCGACTCGGCACAGGCCGGGGACAGGCAGCCGGGCAGGGGCGGCCCCTCGGCCTGCAGCCCGGCGGCCTCCCGGAACGGGAGCAGACCCACGAGGGCCCCGCCTGCTCGGCGGCCCTCCCTGGGCGGGCACAGGAGCCGCCGGGGCTGCGGGGCCGCACTCCCCGCCCGGAGGGGCCGCGGCGCGGCGGGGCCCGCGCCCTTCCCCCACCCGCTGACTGGCACTTACCGGCGGAGGGGCGGGCGGGCCCCCTCCTCCTCCTCTCCTCCCCCCGGGCAACGGCTGCAGTGGCGGCAGCGGCGCCGCCCCCTCCTCGCCTCGCCGCGGCCCCAGCGGCGGCGCAGGCACTTCAATCTCCCGCGGCGGCCGCCCTGCTCGCGTCGCTCCCCGATGATGCGGCCGCTGCCAGCCCCGTCCCGGTCTCGGCCTCCCGCCTCGCCGCCTCTCATCACTCTTCGCCGCACGCGCGAGCGAGTGCGCGCGCCCGCCCGCACCGCTCCCCCTCCGCTCGCTGTTGGTTTGTCCCACCGGCCGCATCTGTGCGGCCTGCTGCGGCTCGTACTATTTGCCGCACAGGGGAGGAAGGAGGCGGCCGGAGAGAATGCCCAGGTGCTGGAGGAGGGAGCGGCGTTTAGCGCCGGGCTGCTCCTCTGGAATTCGTCGCTGAGCGGCTTTAAGGATCCGGATGGTGCCGAGGCGAACGGCAGTCACCTCATGTCCCCACCCGCGGGAGGCACGCAGTGGTACAGCCCAGGGAGCGTCGTCCCCCCCACCCAGCCGGTCCCAGTGCTCGGGTCCGCCGTCGCGAAGGGCGGGAAGGGGGCCGCCGGCCTGCTCCCCCTCACGCCCGCGGGCTCAGGGCACCGCTCCCTCCAGCAGTCTAGCCTAGTTGCGAGCCCCCCCGACTGTGGGACACCACGGGAAACGTTTTTGAGATGTTTTCTGACAGGTAATTTTTTTAATGAGTTAAAGGAAGAACAGGTGTGGGACAGGAGAGGGGGGAGCCGGCAATCCCGGCCTCGCCGCCTAAAGGAAAAATTGTTAAACTGTGCCCTCGGTATGGGTGTGCAGTTACAGTAAGAGCGCATAGAAATGCTATAACAGGCATGGAGAAATACGTAGAATGTCTGTAGATTAGTAGCGGGAAGGTTGTGAGAAGAGTAAGCAAGTGTGTAGCAAATTCAAATTTGATTCCCCCCCCCCCCCCCCCAAAAAAAAATGCTTATTCAGGCGAGGAACTCGTCACTCAAACACATGATCTAAGCCAAAGTGTTTAGGGGGAATTCAATAAATAAATAAATAAATAAATAAATAAATAAATACTTCAAGGTAGCTAGCATAAATATTAATAGTGGTAATAAAGCCCGATGCTTAAGGGAACACAGTAAAAAAAAGAATCTCTTTAGGTTGTCTATTTGCTTAGTAGTCCACTATGAGATTTTTGTCTTTGTTTGAAATGACCATTTTTGGTTGAAATAGAATATGAGGTTATATAAACCATTAGGCTTACCTGGTAAGGCGCAATTCAGTCTACCTTTTCTGTGCATGTTAAATAGAAGTTAGCATGTGAACAGTACTTTGGAAGACAGTAGGCTAAAAAACAATCCAGTGTAAGTTATTTATCCCTCTCTGGTCTTAGGTTTCCAAAGTTACAGTACAGTACACATTTAAGCTGATAGTGCCTCCGTGTGTCTGTGTTTGTGCCGGACAGTGAATCACACTGAGAAAACCGACCTGGCTGACAGCCAAGTGTTCCCCTGCAATATTTTTCAGTGAGATCAGGTCTTCAAACTATTTTGTTGTGCACTTGCTGCACAAACACCGGCACAAGAGAGAGAGAGGGTGGGAAAGAGAAAATAGATTAAGAGATGATAGGTTTTGGTTCTGGTGTAGTGCCAGGCCAGATCCTTGTCAAACTTCAACCTGAGAGACCAAGAATGTTGGAGTTAGAGTTGTCCCAAACCCCTTGTACCAAATCTGAACAGCCTGTTCAAAGTTTTAGTTTAATCCTTCCATGGTAAAATTGGTTCCCCATCAGATGTGTGCATTCTGACAAGTCACGATTACTTGGTTTTGGACTCTTTTGTGAATGTTAAGAATTTCTTATCCAGGTTGTGTTCATACTGATATCTACAAAACAGTTATGCCCCTCATGCAGAAGCTTTAAAAAATACATATACAAAATAATTGAACAGTAAGAAGGAGATTCTATTACCTGTTGAAAGGAAAAAATACACTTTTCCTGACATCAGAGGTAGCATGAATAGGTCAGTGCAACATTTAATTGAGTCGGTGGGAAGATTTCTATTGCCATTAGTCGGTGATAGATCAGGCTTAAATATAGAAGGATATAAGAGTATCTTCAACATAAACCATTTTATTTATGGATCTCTGTATGTAGACAAACTTGGGTTTAATTCTGCTGATGAAGAATAGGCCTGGATTTCATGTCTGTCTTGCAGAACAGCAGTGCAATCATAGCAGAATATAGTAATGGTTGCATTACTCCTGCATACTACTTATAGCTAACTGCATCTTTGTGCTCTATGCACGAGTCAAAGATCGTACACTCCCAGTATTATATACCTTCATTACATCTCAAGAAACTACAGAAAAGCAGTCTACTTCAGTTTGAAATTATTATTCTTCAAAAATGTAGTAATTGTAACACTTTGCCTTCTGGAGAGTTTTGGTCAAGGCTTGAACCCCAGCCTGATATTTTAACTTCTTTCCTTCCATGTGGATTTAATACCACATCCAATTTGAGGTGCTTAACATTCAGGTGGACAGTACCTAAAAAATGATGGGCTGATGGCACAGTCAGCAGTTTAATATCTCAGCACGATAGAGCAAGCAACAGAAGGGTTAGTTTGAGTTTATGAAATGAATTCCTGTGAGAGCAACTAATTAACAGTCCCACATAGAATGAAAAAGACAGGATAAAAGGCCTGCATGTGACACGATGGTCATATTTCTTAATTCTCTACTAGAAATATTTCTGATGCTGCTGTAGGAGGTATATTCTGAGATTCTGGCCAGAATATCCCATTGCAGTCTCTAATCTGGGGAAGAAAATTTTCCTTGGTTGGATTTTTTTAGATAAATGGTTACTATTCAGTAAAACAGAAATGATAAAAAGCACATTGTGGTAAAAGCTGTTCCTTCTACCCTTGAGGAACACTTCATAAAATGTCTTGAAGATGTTGGTCTGAAGTCATAGGTTTCTGTAGTCAAGAAATATTGAGAGGTGAGGCAAAAAAAGTAATTTAAAAAGTTTCAGAAGTCATGAACGGTTGCATTCTAAGCATAGCTCATCTTGGAGCAGCAGAAATACTGAATCCTGGTATCTCACAGTTTTGTGTCTCCTGTCTTTACCTCACCTATACCCCTGTCCTGCCACAACAATAGCATGAGCTTCCTGCTGTGTTCCCTTATTTCTAGACACCACGCACGTTGCTCTGGCATCCCATTAGACTTTTAGCTCTCTGATATGCTCTGTAATACGTTCTTCTTCGCTCTGTGCTTCCGGCTGAACAAGAGGTAGCAGGTGTTGTGCCTGATTCTGAAATACGCTGTGGTGTGCTGGGGGGCTTGACGTGTGCTCATTATCCAGCCAGGAGGCCAAACAGGACAGGTAACTTCAGTGTTCAACAGCAACAGTAATTTGGGTCTTTCCCCTTGATTCAGATACTGATTTTCATGATACTTACAGAATCTTACCGTCACAGAGACTTCTGTTCCTCTGTCATATTTGTTCACAATTTGCAGATTGATTCCAAACATGAATGAGAGAGAAGAAACCAACAGATAATCAAGCAGACAGTATAAATGATCCTTTTTTTCCTTTTTTTTTTTAAATTTTTTTTTTTGCAAACTAGTGTAAAAGCGGTAGTCTTAACATTAAAGACAAATGAAGGGTTTGTCTTTATGAGTTTATAATGCCTTTCACAGTCAGGTTTGGACTCCAAAGTCAGAAGATGTAAGTCTATCTGTAAACCTTTAATTAATTCAAAGCCAAATTTGTTACCTGAGGTATTGGATGAGCAGAAGAGAACAGAAGACCACAGGGAGAAGTTTGTGAGGTAGTTGGTACATACATAGAGAAACATTACATGCATTAATACAGGATTCTAGTATAGCTATGGAGTTAGATGAGGGGTCTGGAGTGCTGTGTGGTATCGAGGTATGCTCTGAGGCCAAGAAAACTGATATGAAGCAAGATGGCAGAGCCATATCCATTTAAAAGAATGTCTTTAGTTGTATAAAGATAAAACATGAGTAATTGGGTTCAAATTGGTGTAGGATATTACTGTAGGTAATGTGAACAGTTACATTGTACCAAAAAAGTGTACTCTTTCCTCAGTTTCTTTATACTAACATAGACTTGTATTGGGTTTGCATGGCAAGGTTTTGGTAGCAGGGGGACTACAGGGGTGGCTTCTCTGAGAAGCTGCTAGAAGCTTCCCCTATGTCCGACAGAGCCAATGCCAGCCGGCTCCAAGATGGACCCACCGCTGGCCAAGGCCGAGCCCATCAGCGACAGCAGTAGCGCCTCTGGGATAAAACATATTTAAGAAGGGGGAAAAAAACAGCACAACGGCAGCCAGAGAGAGGAGTGAGAATATGTGAGAGAAACAACTCTGCAGACACCGAGCTCAGTGAAGAAGGAGGGGGAGGAGGTGCTCCAGGTGCCGGACCAGAGATTTCCCTGCAGCCCGTGGTGAAGACTGTGATGGTGAGGCAAGCTGTCCCCCTGCAGCCCATGGAGGTCCACGGTGGAGCAGAGATCCACCTGCAACCCGTGGAGGACCCCACGCCAGGGCAGGTGGATGCCCAGAGGAGGCTGTGACCCCATGGGAAGCCCGCGCCGGAGCAGGCTCCTGGCAGGACTTGTGGACCCATGGAGAGAGGAGCCCACGCCAGAGCAAGTTTGCTGGCAGGACGCGTGACCCCGTGGGGGCCCCAGGCTGGAGCAGTCTGTTCCTGAAGGACTGCGCCCCGTGGAAGGGACCCACGCTGGAGCAGTTTGTGAAGAACTGCAGCCCGTGGGAAGGACTTACATTGGAGAAGTTGATGGAGGACTGTCTGCCGTGGGAGGGACCCCACGCTGGAGCAGGGGAAGGGTGCGAGGAGTCCTCCCCTGGGGAGGAAGGAGTGGTAGAGACAACATGTGATGAACTGACCACAACCCCAATTCCCCGTCCCCCTGCGCTGCTGGAGGGGAGGAGGTAGAGAAATCGGGAGTGAAGTTAAGCCTGGGAAGAAGGGAGAGGTGTGTGTGGGGGGGTGTTTTAAGATTTGGTTTTGTTTCTCATTATTCTACTCTGATTTGATTGGTAATAAACTAATTTTCCCCCAAGTTGTGTCTGTTTTGCCTGTGACAGTAATTGGTGAATGATCTCTCTCTGTCCCTGTCTTGACCCATGAGCGTTTCGTTATATTTCCTCCCCCCTGTCCAGCTCAGGAGGGGAGTGATAGAGCGGCTTGGCTTGGTGGGCACCTGACATCCAGCCATCTTACAAAGAAGGAGTCCCACCTTTTCCCCAGGCTTGTTCCAGCTCTCTTCTCTTGTGCCTAGACTGTCCTTCATAAAAAGTAATTTGCTGTTGTTTTCAACAAATTTGTTTCATCTGGATCGGGGAACTGATGCAGCTGACTGCTTGGCTGCAAGTACATTGATGTCAGTAAAAGGTGGACAGGGGAGTCCATGATATGGGTTAGGAAGTGAAGGGACACAACCCTGTTTGCGGAAGTAAATGTGTGACTGCAGCTAGAAAAAGTGAGGACTCTGGCAGCAGTGTTTTGTTTCAAAGCAGAAAAAAATATTTTCTGTAACTCAGAATAAGTAAATAGTAGCATATGTTAGAGGAGTGGTTTAAATCAGGCATCATGAAAATGAATCAAATCAGTGAACAGGAAACTGATTTAAATGATTGCTTTTAATCTTAAATTACAGTTGTATTTTTTCTTAAAGACTGATTTTTCACTGATTGGTAACCATTAAAATGTGCTGATTATAGTCTTTATGCATAATTTAGCATTTCTTTTTGCTAACAAAGAGGGCATGCTATATCTACATACATCTGAGACATTTCAGACTTGAACATAACATTTATATGGATTCTTAATTTTTACATACATTTTACTATTTTAGAAGATGAGGACTGTTTCATTTCTTCTTTTACTAGATAATTATGCTTTTATTTGTGATTCATATCAAACTCAGTGGATAAATACAGGAATAGAAAGAAAATCATGGGAAAAAAATTCTTTATAGTTGCTTTTAGTTAAATAAGATCACTATAAATGTATTTGAACCTTCTTCTTAAGAAGATTATCTAAGTATGTTTTGCATTGAAAAAGGTTTTATTAAAAAAAGGGAAGTATACTTGTAGGAAGAGAATTTAATTGGTTTGATCACTCAGTCTTTCAAGTGTGTAGAACTAGTAGAGATCATCCTGTCCTTTCCATCTGTTTTTTATTTATGGATGGAAATAATGAAAAAAAAACAGCTGGGATAAGATGCATGTCAAAAACTGGTTTAACACTTCAGCAAACCAAGATTAATCATTCAGCAGCTTGACTTTCCTTATAGCTTGAACAGAACATCCATACTGCCTAATAATACTACTTTTGTAGTATTTGTTTTATAAAGCAAACATATTCAAAATTAAATTTTAAATCAACCAACCTGATAGATTTTATTATTATTTTATTTTAGAGACCCGGAGAAGTTACCAGGGAAGAACAATTTTTTAGCATTACACTTAAATCGAGCACAAAGTCAGGATCCTCTAGAAACCAGGTACTTTTCTTCATGTTTAAGAAGGCTGTACATGATTGGAGGAGCTTATCTTTTAGCAAAGATAGAAAAAATATCATTCAAATATATAAATCTCTAATATTGCTGCAAAATATTAATTCTTTGACTTCTGATGTGTTTTGAAATGAGCAGCAGTTCATACTACTATCAACTTTGCTTAAAGTAAGTGCAAGTGCAATGAAATATTCATAAATAAAATCAGGATAAATCATGTTACTAATAGAGCTCTAGTGATAAATAAAAAAAATCATGTACAAAGAGATGGAATTTGTATGAGACAATCTTGCTGAGTAATAAGAACTTTTTTTTTTTTTTGTGCCATTCCGGCTAAAGCCTTCTGGTGCCTATGCTGTTCTCAGCAACAGAATAAGTGAAAATCTGTAGCAGTTAGATCTAGTGGTTTTCCTTACGGTTATAAGGCTAGTAGCCATATATTGTAGTTCAGCTTATTAGCCTTTAGATGGCATTAGCTCCTTGAACATTTTAGGTTTTAATTTTTTTAACGTGTTGAAATGTGAGATGAGGGAGCACAGCAATAACTTCTGAACTCGTATTTTGTTAGGGGAACACAGTCAGTACACTCAATGCATGCTGCCCCCTTCCCCCCCCCCCAAAAAAAAAAAAAGAAAAAAAAATCATAAAAAGAGGTTTTTGACTGCAAACATGAAGGATGCAGCCCAGCTCCAGAGCACAGAGCTGAGAAATGGCCAATTCTGAGCTTGGTCTGTCCGCAGGCATTGTACTACAACAGCTCTGAGGTGTAAATAAAGCAGCAGGGGACTGTCAGGTTGTTTTCCCATCTATTCTGCCTCCGCCAGCTGTAGACAGACACAGAAATACACTTTTGTTGGCTTGATGCCATGAGAGGCTGTTTGCTCGCTGAAGTGATACATTAGTGGCTCCCTGTGCTGTGGCTAGATCTAGTTCTATTGTTGATGTGTGAAGTGACAGTATGGCAGTATGTAGTTGTGACTAGGATTATGAAAAGAAGTATAACCAATAGCACACTGCTTTGCTGAAAATACCGTTGTGTTCCTAGGTTTTGTGAACCACTGCAAGTAGATTTTCCACATATTGTGTTGCATTTCAGTAGGATACAGGGCTTCTGCATGGTTTTAAGTACAAAATTCATGTGCGTTCTCTGTAAGAGATAGTACTAATTCAGCTGATGATGACACATACGGGCATTTAAACTGTGTATGCCTCTACTGCAGAATGTTTTCAATGATATGACAAATTAACTGAATGATGCATTAACTGAAAAGGAAAAGAATTGACTAAGGCTGCCAGTAAATTCCTCCTTAACTGCAGACCTTTTAAGCCTTTTTTCATCTCAGTCTCAAAGCATAGAACTTCTTTAACAAGTGCTGCTGGATCCATTTTGTAGATGAGGAAACTGGAACATCAAAATTTGACGATATGCACATGATCATCCAGGAAGTGTCTGACATATCTGGAAATGGAACCTGGGTGGGTTCCTCATCTCTATTCTTGTGCCTTAACTGCCAGATTAATTTTCCATTTGCTGTACATCTTTATATGGTAATAGTGTTGCTGTTTTCCACGAGATAGTCTGAGCTAGTGTCCAGATTGGAACAATGGCTATGACAACTGTTTTCTCTTTGATAGTGTACCATAAAAATGCACAGTGCTTTAAAGTAAGCACATGTGTCAACAAAGAACACAAAGTACCGAATGCTGCCAATGCCTGTTTCCTTGACTTAAAAGTGTCTCCTTGTGTGTGCATGAAGTCTAGAGTCCACAGGATGCTACTCCGTGGATTTCCACTGTTTTTTCTGAAGTCAGTGAGGTTGTAGCTATATAAATGAAGTCTGAATTTTGCCTTCTGGTTTCAAAGTGAGCATTTAGTAATCAAGTAGACATGAGAGTGTATTTCGTGCTGGCTTTTAGCTCGATGATATACAGCATTGCAGTTGAGTAGGCTTGCATTGCAGCTGCATCTCAGTTTGACTTAGTAAGGTTGCTAAAGGAATGTCTTGTTCTCGTGCCATATTTGTCTTGCTCTTTTTTGTAATTTATTTACTTTAGAGAACTGAACCAGACTTAAGCATCTGTTTCTCAATGAGATTTGGGGAGGGGGGGGAGTGTTTTGACCCAGTATTACAGATGGTTTCACTACAGAACGTAACAGTTAAGTGATTAGCCCAAGGTAATTCAGTGAATGGCCCAGCCTTCCTGAAAATGTTAAACTCTTCTGGCTCCTTGTCTTTTAAACTAGTCTAGCCGCTAAATCATATTGGCTCCTAAATGAAATGAAACTTTGAGAACTGGAAGTCACTTTTCATACTGTCTAATTGCCCATCTTATGTGGGAAAATGTCTGTAAAAATCCTGCCTGGGAATCCTACCAAATTTTTTTTAATAATGTTAAACAAAGCTTTTTGCATCAAATAGTTTATTATCTGTTGACATTAATTCACAGGGAGTATACCTACGTGAAGTTGAGCATATGTTTTACTGGAACAAAGCAAGAGTGCGCAGCACCTGTGAGGTGAGGTTGTATGTGATCTGCCCAGCAGAAAATAGATGCTGTTTAAGAAAGACAGTTTATGCTATAGCCAGTATGAAAAGAAAGGGAAAAAATTATCTCAGGAAAGCATCTTTTCTTGTATAGTGATTTTTAAAAGGCAAGCATTTCCAGTTACTCAAAATTTTTCTTTCCAAGTATTATTCCAAGGGTTTCTTCTCTGTGCCCTTTTCCCTTTCCCATTTTTTTTGTTTCAGCCTGGATAGTATTATGATGACCATGACAGTTTGAGACAGTAAGTGAGGAAAGGTTTGCGATGAGAATCTGTTATTAGACTGATATAGTGGTAAAAAATGGCCATACTTTAAGGCACAGATGTGATCTGAGGAAAGGTTTGTTTGTTCAGTACCTTATCTGTATTTGTTACTGTGTCATCTGGTTTAATAGTAAAAAAAAAAAAACTTGGCTTTTATTTTTCATTTCCCTGTCCAATGTCCCTGTTCATCCCTGTTTCTATTGTGAAAATAATTAGTGGAAACAAAGGGAGTCAAAATATGGAGAAAGTTGAATAGAAAAGGAATGCTAAAAGGGGTTTTTTACTTACTCACAGGGGTTTTTGTTTGCTTTTGGGAGATGGAGATGGCTTCTAATAGCAAAACATTACTTAAAAACAAATCAGTAAATGCTACTGTATAAATAAATTGTGCATATAAATTAATGTAAGACAAAAATTGTTAACTGAAGAAGATATGCACCTTGTTATTTTAAAGTTTTAACTTGCATCTTTGTATCTTTTAGAAAATACAATTTTATTTTGCATGTCAACTTTATAAACAAAATACGTGCATCTTTCAGTTCTGTGGCTTACAATGTAATAATACCTACTGATGTCAAGGTATTTTATCCACATTAAATGCCAATTTCATACTTCTTTTAACATTCTTAAAATACAAACTATTTTATGTAAATACCTCTCTAAATAAAAATCCTTCCTGATTTGCTATAAGGTGAAGCTAAAGATATATACACCTAGCTAAAGAATAACCTGAACCAAATTGTAAAAGTTAAAAATACTTCCTATCTGGGAGAAATCAGTGTTTGAATACCAAGGTTTTACACACGTTTAGAAGTGGATTGACGTAACCAGCTATTCCAGGATAACAGCTCTTGCTTGGATAGGCTCTTGCAGAACAAAAAATGGGTTTATTCCAAAACAATCAACCTTTTTACAAAGTAGAATTACTCTTCAATGATTGGATTATTGTATGCTGAAATAAAATGCTCACCTGAGAAGAGCTGGTTCAACCAAATAACCACTTTGTGACAAATGTTTTGGTTAGTTTCTCTGGGGTAGCTAGGGTAAGATGTTGGCATCCTGAGGTTTTCAAATAAGGGGAAATTAAGTCAGTTTTGACTGAAACAGGTACCTAGCTCATTGTATCACCCCTTACTCCTCAAGACATATAGTATGAGATTTCAGAAGAACAATATTTGGGAGATCTTTCTCTAAAACAAAATGTTACGTTTCCAGTGGAGATTGCTTGATTTCTTGCTGTTTCAGCAACGTTCACATTCAGTTCTCTTCAACACTGTCATACTTACTCTGGCAACAGACTCAGCTGATGTGTTTGGCTGACATTGTTCGCCTCTGCTCTGCGTTTAGGCCACTGGAATTCTTAACATTTCCAAAGGGGTTTCCATCGGTTGTTACAGATTCAGGGCTTTTCCTGCTGTGATAGCAGACCATCATCTCATTCAGATATTAATCCAATGACCAGGCAGCAGAGTGGTGACTGAGCGAGACAGATAGTGTCTTCTCCTACTAGATTAATCACATAATTGTCTGTCAAATTACTCAACTTTCCTCCATCGGCACTGGAACTGAGACTGTCTCTATTCTTGCCAAAGAGTATTCCCCTATCTTTGGCTATATTTTAAGCTTTTCCAACTTGTGCAGGCTATCTCTGCCTATTATTTTTCTGACATCATACATTTTGCTGTCAGTAATCCAGCAACACACAAATAATTTGTTTTTTATGTCTGTAATTTATGCTCTGGAGTTGAGTAAATTGCTGCACTTCAGACCCAATCCAAAGTCTAATGAAGTCATTGGAAACATTCCAGTTGACTTCACTGGGCTTTACATCAGGCCCATAAGTAGTACGTGCCTGCCACTGAGTCAGAACTTACAAAAGGCAAACAAAGCAGAACATTTTTTACCATTCTTAGCCAGTCATGGTAAGGAAAAATAGCAAACAAGAATCAGAATACAGTTTAAATTATAACTATATCAGCTGCTAGTCCTAAATACTGCTTCATTCAAAGACACAGTTTGACAATAAAAAAAATACCTAAGCATCACTGCAGTGAAGGATTTGAGAAGAGGTTTCTTTTATTTATTTCTTATTTTTTTCTTATATTTTAATTGGCTATTTAGTGGATTCTACATCATGCTAACATGAGTAAAGCTCTTGTGATTGCTAAATGTTACTTTTATTTTCAAAGTCTCATTTTTACATGTTATAGGGAGCAAAGTGCTGCAGCTAACACCAAATGTGTGAATCACTTGATGAAAAAAAAAAACTTAAGAGAGAAGGAAAATAAACGGTATTTATTTTCTCTTCTACAGAATCCAGGTAGCACTGTGAGAAAAGGGGACTCTTTCTCCTCCTAGTAATGCTAAAAATTGCGTAAACTGTGAAACTTTTCTTGAAGGAACTGAACTTGAAATGTTTAAAAGAAAAAAAGCACCACACTATGACTTTTCCCCAGGGGTGCAGCAGCCTTTGTAAGATAAACAAGCTGTAGCACTGTGCTATGGGTGCAGGTGGCTAAGTAGTGCTCATCACTATCTTTAATCCCAGGGGAAGGGAGAAAACCTTTTAAATCTCTCTATCAAAAATTGAGGTAGTCAAGCTGCAAAGGAAGCCATGACAAGCTGACTGTGTAGAAGCTGTGTGAACATTTAATTCAATTAGATCTTTAATGCAAATATATTTGGTATACTGTTGCATTTGCATATCCCTCAGTGAGGGCTTACGTCAACATTTTTAGTACCTCTATTGAAATTAAATTTGTGAAATATATATAACTTCAGCATCTAGAAGACAACAGATTGAAGTACCATTCATTTACTAAATGAAAAAGAAGATTAACTGAGTTTTAGGGTGCCAGAGAAGAATCTGGCAGAATCTGAAGAATCTGGCGGAATCTGCCAGAATCTGAAGATCTGGATTCTCACAATTCTAAACAGATCATGTAAGATCAGATTCACAGCTTTAATTAGGTGTCTAATTTATTTTTGGCTGTAATGTTATTAAGGATCTGGTCCCTAGTTTTGCAGGTCTTAGTTCTATGGAGGTTTCTCTCAACAGCATGTCCTGAAAAATGGAAAAAAAGAGGAGGGGAGGGGGAGTGCTTTTAAAGTTGGATCAGCTCTCTGATCTGGTTTATTATTCAGCTCCACAGACAATCGCATTATAACAAACAGGGCATCAGCACAGGCGTGGAAATGATCAGTGATGAGGAAAGGGGGGCTGGAAGCACTTGGCTAGCTTTGTCAGTGTGAGAAGTGGCCTTGGAACCAGAGAGCCTCATTTCCTCAGGCCTCATCTACACTACAAAGTTCTCTAAGAAAAGTTGTCTTGTGTTCCCACACGAGTTTGTAAGCTGGCAAAACATAACCCTTCCTTTGAAAGAAACTGTCTTCCCATACCACACCAGCCCTCAGCCACCAACCACACTGCTAATGACATAACAGCACTGGCACCTAGAAGCTTCTGCCCCCACTTATAACAAACTTTTTTTAACCAGTAAAATTTCCTATAGGGATAGACATGCTGCCCTGGCAAAGGCACCCAGGTGGGCATGTGCTCTGGTGACACAGCAAGGTCGGCAGATGTGAGCCAGTACAAGTGCTAGCAACAAGGTCTTCTGCTGCAGAAGAATAATGTCTTTGCTTCCCACACCTGGGAAGTGATGGGACTGGTACTTGCATATCTCACGGAGGACTTTGGAGAGGTGATAGTAAAGCATTCCGGTACTGGGCTCCCTATGAGCAGTTTGGTTATACGGATAATACTTACTATGAAAACTACCCTTAATCGGTTCCTTGAAGACTGGCAAGTTCCAGGCTTCATCTTGAAATCTGTTGATTAAAGTAGCACTATTACTATGAAGAAGGATTGAATTCAACATTTATAAATGATGTCGGTTTGTCCATGTCACAAAAAGTATTGTTTTGTTTTAAAATTGCAAGGGATAGTTTTACAGTTGTAAGATCTTGTAATGCTTGATATTTTTCTTATAGGCCCACCTGTAATCAGAAGATTATTTAAAAATACCACTACTCCAAAGAAAAAATTTCTTTCTAGGTGTTTTGGGGGGCAGAAAATTTTGCAGGTATGAGCCCCCAAAAATTTGAACAACAGACAAGAAACCTGAAAGTTAACCAAAAAAATCATGCAAACACTGATTAGAGGGGGAAAGCAATAATGTTTTAGTAATATAGAACTCAGTCGTTTAATTAGAGCAGGAGGGAAAGACGGAAAAATAATTTTATTAGTCTCAGTAATAGTAACATCATTTCATACTCCCTGTTGTAAGGAAATGAGGATTTTGGTATTTCCAGACATTCAACTTCTCCACTATATTTTTGTTCTGTTTTTCTATGGAAGTGAGCCCTTTGCATTGACCTTTACTGCCAGTCCACTGTAATAATCTTTAAACCTATTGGTCAGCCAAACTTGATGGAGAAGTAGGGGTGTCAAAGGCATTAGGAGACCCAAAGACACTGCCCCCGTGGTGGGTGAAAGCTGTTCCAACCCATCATCTTTTGCCTGCAAGAAGCTGTAGTCAGTTGCCTCGTCAGTGTGGGTACCAGTGAAGCAAAGTGCTCGCAGTAACAACTCCACACCAGCCATAGCACATATTGCCACTTGCTAATTCAAAATAGACAGAACACCTAGAAGAGGACTGGGAAATAGGGAGAGGGGAAGAAAGGAGCACCAAAAAAACCCCAAACACCAAGAAGAGAGACAAGTAATGTTAGTTAAAGTAGGATGTCAGCTTGTAATAAACCGGACTGTCTTTATTGCACTGGTTACCGAATTGGCTTGGTCCCTGCAAACCATTTTCTGAGACCACCAATCTGCAAGTGTATCTGCATTCATGAAATGTAGACTCTCAGAGCATCGCCATACTTTAGATCAGGAAAATCTTACATTTAAAGACAACTTATTAATCATAGTTCTCACACATAGTTATACAGAAATGTCCAAATTTAAAAAAGAGAAAACATTTTCTATTCCATTCATGTCTGGGAATGATAGGAATGAGACGAAAATGGAATTTTATATCTATGAGCAGATTTCCACAATTTCATTTAATTGTATTTGGGAGACTTGTCTATTGATGTTGTAGCATTTACGCTGCCTGGTGACTGATACTGCACTGCTTTGTAACTGTTCAGTCAGGAAAAACAATATACTACAAAAGTAGAAGCGCGTGTAGTAAACCAACTTGGTGCACACAACAGCAGGAAATCCTTGTGAATGCGACAAGTGCATGAGGTAAATACCATAGCAAAGAAGCCAAAACCAGGATATTTTGTGGTGATTTCCTTACACAAAATACTTGGATCAGTCCTGTGATTAAGCCAACAACACGTTTCTTTTCTGTCAATACTGACACTGGCAAGTGGTTATGCAAAGAGGTGTATGCCAGTGAAAGCAGCAGAACTGAATGAAAAGTCTGTTCCTGTTCCCCACCTCAATATTCAATCAAATACACTAAATGGAGCGAATGGGTTTATTTTAAAAACTTTGTTGTATTAATTGTCTGAAGAATGTCTGCAACACAAATAGGACCACTGTTTACATTTTGAAACTGGTATTTTTTTGCTAAATTAATTCAGCTCTAAAAATGCTTTGTAAGATTTGCACATAAGCATTCCAAATCCTCACAGCATCCTTATTTAGTGGAAACTTGAAAAACTAGGCCTTGATATACAAATGCGTATGTCTGTACTAATATAGTCTAGGCTAAGGCTTTTACAGACTCTTGATAATAATTCTCATTCTGATGGCAGGTGCTGAGAACATTGTGGAACAGCAGTCTGATTTGGAAAAATAAGACCAAAATATGCATAATTTCAAAATTATGAATGCCATAGTCTCAAAATTCAGAGGGCTTCTGCTGTTGGTTTTCATTATTCCCTCCTTTGTGCAGTAGTATCAGTAAACACACTGTTCGTCATGATAAATTCCATCCTAATCATAATGAATGTGGTTTTCTCCTCATCCTTGAATACAGGGGTATAAACCATTATTACGGAAAGCACAGAAAAAGCCAAGAAATCTTTTCATGTTTCTTCATTGACTCCATCCTCATCAAAACATGTTATTGCTGTAATCTGAACATAAATTTCCCTGAGTTTGTAACTTCTGGCAATTTTCTTTTGAGTTTAATATTAAGACCTCCTTTGCACTAATCAGGTTGATCCTGTCTTTCAACCGAAAGCCTTCATTCTGTGATTCTGTGATTATATAGATTCAAAATACCTTTTCTTCAAAACCTTTAGCTAAAAATTAAAATAGCTAGTGTTAATAGATGTGGGATGTAATAGTATGGAATAGCTATTTTGTATGAAGAAAACAGATAGAGGTACTGAACAAGTAATTCAACACTGCAGCATTAGCCCTTCTTTGTTATCAGATGAAACTTTAAAAGTACATACACTTTCAAATACCACTTTTATCTAGACTCTGCAAAATTTGAAAATAACGTAACTTAAAACTGAGAACTGTTTTCCCTGTCAGCTGTAGTGAGAATAATGTACAGGAAAAGGTGATGTAATGATCATATCACTTACATTATTCTCTCCCTAATGAATAATCTTCCACACTAAGGATGAGCTCACTTACTATTATTGGAGTCACATCTGTAGGCCACAGTACACTGCTGAATGTACTAGAGTCTTGATGCTGTATAATCTGCCTGTAGCTAACACTTTTCATTAGAACTGCAAAACCATTATATGCACTACATATGGAGTAAATTTTCCTCGTGAGGAATCCGACAGAAAAAAAGAAACTAAGCTTTTATTTGCAGCAGTTGTACTTGGGATTACACCCTTCCTAAGCACAGCTATATCTTTCTTTGAAAACCAGTCTCAGACTATTATTAGTTTGGAACATCTAAAACATGTGATGAATGTCTTCTGTTCTCATTTCAGCCAGAGCTCACATGATTGATACAGTAGTCTAAGTTTAATTTCAAACTAAGGATAGAAAATCCACTCTATTCCTATTTGTAGCTTCAATGCAGACAGTCAGTGTGCTCAGTTGTGAAACTGTGCAACTTATGTAACGTGCTTTCTGTAAATGATGAATCATGTTCTTATTTAAACCTGGTAAAATGAGTAAGGCTGGGAGTCAATTTGGAATTCAAGAAATAACATAATTAGAGCCACTGACTAATGTAATTGAGTAATATAAATGTCTTGAATACACAAGCTTTTATTAATATTAATGAAGCAGGAATGGACAGAGAAGAATATAGTGTGTGTAGAAAGTCTAAAAGAAAGAATCTCTCCCTTAGAATAGGCACATTCCCTTATGCCGTTCACTTTCCATGCATCTAATCCAATAATTGTACTGGGCTGGAAAGAATACTAGGAACATTTTAGGCTCCAATTCAGGAAAGGGTTAAGCAAATGCTTAAAGTTACATGTGTTTGTTTGTGTTTTGCTGAGTGCAATACTAGGAGCTGAACCTAGTAGACCAGATTCCCTTTTTGTGGTGGTAGTGTGTATTTGTGGCAGCAGTGATTCTATGGCTCACTGTAAGCTTCTCATTTAAGTAGGAATAAAGTTTTCTCACTTCGGTGTTTTGTCTCCATATTTATAAAACTGCTTTGAGAAATCAATTTTCATTAAAATTTTGAAACTAAAAAGATCTTAAGGATTGCAAAGGAAACTCAAAAATCATTCCAAATATGGTCCTAACACTATAATCTTGCCCCTTAGCTAAACAGCCTGTCGTCACAAATCCAAAACTAGGCATGTGTATATACCCCCACGTACACAGACATACCCTTATATAAGCAGTAGTTACACAGTTTCAGATTCAAGAACTTTTCATATTTTACAGGTCATTAGGAAGAAAATTATTTCCCTCTCATTCATCAGTCTTCATGCACGTTAAGGGAAGCCTGTGATTTCTATTCTCTTACACTTTTCCCACCTTTTTCCCCTTCTGTTTCTGCTTCTCATGATCGCCACAGATGTTAAACTTCGGTGGGACAGGCTGAGAAGCTGGGAACTCTGCTGCCCAGGCCTTATACATGTCAGTCACCTACTTCCTCTCTGCTTCATCTCAGCTGTGCTTTACGTTTCTTTGGCTAGTCAGTAAGTTAACCTGCAGGCGTTTCCTGAATTCCTGCAGAATTCTTGCCCTTGAATTTAGGTTTTTTCTGATTAGTAGACAGTTCATTGTCGCTTTCTCCTGTGAAGCTACTTTTTTAACTTGTTCAGAATACTGTGATTTTTAAAAGAAATTAATTGATAAAAACAAGCAAAAGGAAATAGGTTAGCATGTGAATGATGCCGATTAAACTTTTGAATACATTAGGTAAAATCTCCATACATCCTGCCTACCAGAGTAAGAATGCTCAGTTGTACATGTGGGATAATTGATAAGTTTACCTCCCCAGGTAGTATTAACCCACTCAGGCTCCCCCACATTGATACTCCGATGTCCCCATTCTTACAATAATCGAGCTAGCTCCTAGTCCCCCCTTGACTCCTTCGTAGCATTCTGGCTCTCAGTGTCCCGTCGCAGAATTAGTCAATGCTGCCTGTATGCATGAAGACGAAGCAGGTGAGTTGCTGGGGTGACCTGTGGTTCAGATATGCTGCTCTGTGGGAAGTTCTTTTCAGGTGACTCTAGCTGTAAGCTGGAGCAGCTTGTCAAATTTGTGCTGAGGTCTGCACCAGCCTCAGGACTTGCCCAACTGGGCTGTGCTAACAGACAAGTCCCCAGTTTAGATATAGCCTAAGAGGTACCATACCTCCTTGAAGACTGCATGTCATCTATCCCTATGGTTATCTGTAGAAATTAATATCACCAACAGCTGGCATTAGTGGAAGCTCATCATGTGTAGAGATTTTCACTTGCTTATGAACATTTGAACTGAACTCGTTGCAGTGCAGTGACATTTTGTCTTCCTCTCTTATGTTTAACTGCACATCTTTCTTCCGTCACTGTAAGAAAACATTTTAAACTTTAATTTTTGGGATATGGATGTTTCTTCTAGATTTACTAAATGGGGCCTACAGTGCTTGCCTTGACACATTTCATGAACATTTTTTATGTTCTGTTTCTATCAATCAGCTCTCTTTCTCCTAGCTGCATACCATACCCTTTCCTTTGAGAGACATTGAGATTGTTCCCCTACCCCATTTCAAGACTTGAATAATTCTACAAAATTAATGCATGATGTCACCTATGGGTAGAAATAAGCCATTATATCCCTCATCGCTATATTAACCATTGAATTATTCAGCTCACTCTCAGCCTTCATGCAAATACATCACATTTTATAAAATTTCTGTCAGTTGATATTTTTAGTGGATAAACATCAGCCAGCAAAATAAACATTTCCATTCCGTAGTATGAGATAGAAAGTAGGGAAATATGTTTGATTCCTCATATTAATTTCAGCTGTCCAAGTATTTTTTGTTAGAGTTTGTGTCTAGTCTTTGCCTCTGTAGCCATATTTCTGTAAATCCTAGAACAAATCAGTTTTGTTCTGTGCAATGCAACACCAAGTGAAAGCATCAGCCCCTAAACTGACAAGCCAGTGAGTAACTTTCCTCTCTCTCGGACTGCAAAACGTTCAGAAGTATATATGTATATATGTGTATTTTTTAACTACAAAATATTTCTTCAGGGAATGTGAAATTTCTGTAATCGCAGCAATGGTCACAGAGTACAGTAAAACAAGAGTACAGATGATTACAGTTTGCACAAAGTGGATGAAAGTTTGTTTCCCCATGGTGCAGCAGGTAAGGAAAACACATAAAGCCTCCTTGTCAAAAACAGACGATGTTTCCGCATAAATGCACAGCTTTTACTTTTACAAAAAGCACTTGTTTCGTCGATTTTCTTATTTAGCTTCACTTAAAAAAGTCAGGCGCAAGAAGAGTGAATTGCCTGGAAAATAGAAATAAAACTGTTTTCTGTGGAGAAAACAGGGAAGGAGTAGAAGCCTTTCAGAGACACTGATCAGGCTGCCTTTTTACTCTTCACTCCTGCTTCAGCATCTACTACCATGCTTCATTTCATACCTCAAAGCTGAATTGTAGTCTACAGCAATCCTTGAAAGGCATTTTTTTTTCCTCCTTGATTTGAACAAGTTTGAGTCAACGCTTCGTAAAGTGGCGAATGCCTCACAAGAACCATGTCATGAGAACGTGCCTCCTTGATAGGAGTATCTGACATCAAAGTATCTGACAGACAACCTGGAGTAATTTTTCTGTTTAGAAGATTGCTTACTGCCAGTCTTCCTCTTACGGCATATAATAAAGGACAGTCCAAATAAGAAGTGGAAGTCTGGTATTGCTGAAAAAGAAGAGAAGTTCTTTCAAGCGTAAAGATTATGGGTTCAGGTTTTTTCCAGTAAGGATCCAGAAGATTGAATTAGTTTCTGAAGTAAATCTAAATGGTTTAGTTTGAAAATCAGATTGAAAACCTCAACCTCTTGCATGATTTAAGTGCTTCCTTGTTTCATTTGGGTTTGACATACCACAAGAGTCAGACACTTTTGCGTTCACGTTTCAGTGCAGATTGTACTCAGGATAAATCAGTACATACACAGTTAATGTTAAAAGGCAGCTACTTCTGGGTTTAATCATGGTTACTGGTTATCAGTGCAGAGCAAAACTATGGGACAACTACAAGAGAATTGAGATTCAGCTCAATGGAATACAGTTATCCAGATCAGTATTTCCCTATTCATCTTTCATTAAATCATATGTACTGGACTCAAGTTTACTATCTTGTTCAAGGAATGGCACTTCTAGGAGCACAAAACTTGTGAGTTCATTATTTGTTCAGTAAAAAGAATACTGCCACTCACTACATGATCAACCATATGAGAGCTTCATTTTTAGAGCTCTTATTCTTGGCACCATGTCATTACATCAAAATTAAAGTTTTCATTTAACAGGTTAGTTTATTCCTAATGGTTGCTAATAAAGGCACGAAAACATGGCCCAGATGTGCTTCCTCCCATGATGTCTGCTTTCAAGATAATCCAAAGCTGCTACAAGATAAACCCAGTGCCAGTATTCTGGGAGTCATGTCTCTTAAGTAACTCAGCAATACTTTGCGCATAAGGGGGGGAGAATTTCACAAGCAGCTCAGCCTGCAAAGTATGCAGATACATACTTCAGCATTTTCACTAAATAGTAAAAAATTATGAAGGATTAACTAGTGCTGTTTCCTCTTGCTTTCTAAGAGGGTCTGTGGTGTCCTATCTCTGCCACTCAAAATGGGAGTAACTCCACACTGGCAAGCAAAACCATGAAAGCCTCATGTCCTGATGTGCCCACGACTTTTGACAGGTCGAGTCCAACTATGCAGCCACAATTACATAGTCCTACAAGATGTCTCCTTTCCTAGTGTGGGACCAGTTGTATCCTGCTTACATACATGAAATCCACTGGTCCAGAACACAAAGGATATAGCGTCCAGCTCAATCATGCAATGATATTCACCATAAGAAAATTAAAACTCATCAGTGAGAGAGACACAATTTTCTCAACAATCTCTCTAAGGCACCTAAGAATTATTGCAAATCATACTACCTTCTTTTCTCTGTACAAGATAGACTTCTTGACCTGACTTCACTAATAAGAATATACAAGAAGATACTAAGAAGCAAAATAGCAAATAGCTAAGGAGATATTTAATCAAAACAAAACAACTCACTGCATACAGTTCTACAAGCTAAAAAAGTATTACATTTTTCATTTCAAAATATTTTTTAAATTGTGCAATAGTACACAAGTAGATTTAATTTCTAAATGAAGTAGCTTATTAGAAGAGCTGGTTTCACACACAAAAGCTGTGAGTGAATATTGTCTTTAAGTTCTACTTTTTTCAAGTGCTTTGAGATACATTGTCTCTGATAGATGACTAATATATGAATTGCACAGAGTAAGCTTTATAGATTTTATTTAGCCTAATGTATAAATTTATGTCTGATTTTCAAGTTCACTACAGGTAAGCATCCATTTGGCAACTCTGAGAACAAATGTTTCAAGTACCAGAAAATTAACTGTAATTTTAGCTGTATGCTACGCAGCTAAACCTGATACACCAAAAATAAAAATATTATAACTACTGTTAAAATTCCCTGTACTACAGATAAGTGATCTGGTGTGCTTTTGTATTTATATTATATATTCTGATCAATGGAAACTTAAATATTTAGATTTCAGTCATCTTTTTCATTTCATGTTCCCTTTGTTGTAACTCCTGACCTCTGACTGAGAAAGGATTTTTGAAGCCTTCCCCAGCCTTGGCTGGTAGGACAGCACTAAAATCCATGCAGCTACTGAAAACGTCCTTCTCTCTCTAGCTGCAGAAGCTTACTGCCTAATCCCAGAGAATTAATAAATCACATAAAACAGACAGTTAAGGAACTCCTGGACAATTTAGGAAGCACTGTCAGCCTTTCCCTCTGCCCATGGGTTCCCTACTGATGTCTACTCCAGTGGCCTACCTCAAGACTCTCACCAGATGTGATCAGCTGGGTTTCACACTCAGGGCGGTGGTGACACAGAGACCCCATTCATCCCGCTGCAGAGTGCATGGGCAACTCTCACCCCCCAGGTGGAATCTCCAGGCAGCTCAGAGCCCCATCTGGTAGCCATTCGGATGATGTGAACCCAGCTAGTATTTGAAACGACTTCCTTCTTCTTTCACTATGCCCCATTGTTGTGATGAGACGTCGGGACTGCTGTGAAGCCCAAAGCTTATTTGATGTTATAGCATTAGCAGCAAAAACAGTTTTATGAACTACTTCCAGCCTTCTCGGAAGCTTGAGGGATGCTTCAATGTGGAAGCTGTCAATTTTCATCAAAAGTTTAGATAAATGCATAAATGGATATGTTTAAGCATCTGTAAGATAATTTATTTCAAAAACATCTAGGAAAGCAACTGGCTAGTTATTTACCACTTTGGTTACCATAATTGAATGTAGCTGGCAGTGGAAGGCATCTAAATTATAGTTTTATCCTGGTGTTTGATGGATTTTACCAGAATGTGAACAGAAGAAATATTTCCATCACTGGGCAGTAGTATCTTTCAGCTTTCATTTTACAAGTCGATACTGTATTATAGAATACAATAAATGGGAGGAACTCAGAAGATTTTCTAGATACTTCTCTTACAGTCATTTCCTGTAAAGTATGTTACGTTACGTAGTATTTAAGCTTACTCATGTAAGGCCAATCTCCCCCAAATTTTAATCGATTTGTCAGTCAGATTGTTGTAGAAATAGGTCTGAAAACAGGAAAAAGTATGATATAATCAGAAGAGAAATGAGTCATATTTGCTGCCCTAAGGTCTAGACTGACCTAGTGCATGCCATTGTACATTCAAGGATCTTAATTTGCTGGTCAATTGTAAAATGCACCCTTGGTACACCTGGAGTCTTCCAGCTGTGTGCACAAAAGTATTAGATCAGCCTCAGTTGGTTGTGAAAGCCAAGGATAAGATTTTTAACCAAAAATTTTAACTAAAGGTTAACTAGAGTGACTTGGATAAAAAATGAGACTTTGTAAATACAGAGAAAATTACAGTAGTCCTCTGTGAAGCTTGAGAAACAAATGCCTCCTTTAAAAAGGTGAAGTGAGGACCAGAAATTAGGGTTTACCAATGCAGAATTTATCTATTTGAGATCTTGCATCTAAACCCAGGAAAAGCTTCAGAGCTATAGGTCCATTATGGGACCCATAGCTAATAGCAGTCTCCCTACAGACAAAGAAAGCCTTAGTCTATCTACATAAATGCCAAGAAAAAGTCCTGAAATGTGTAACTTGAAATCAGAGCTGTCACCACCAAGTTTCTTCAGGAAAACACCTGACTTCAATTCATTCCCTGAATACAAGCTTCACAAGTATGCTTTTCACCATGAGGCAGATCTTGAGCTAGAAGTAGCCGGTTATCAGATACAGTTCAGGTATATTTCAATGCAGTAGAAATCCACTAAAGGATGTACAGGGTTTACATCAAAATTAATGTAAAAGCTCTTAGGATGATATTCCAATATAGCCAACTCCTACCTCAGTTTTGATGTCAAATTTCATTAATTTGACCCTATCCTAATCCTAAACTGTATACACCTTCCCATTGTGCCTTGGTAGAGTATATATCATATATGAAACACCCTTGCATATTTAAAAGCCTAAGAGCCAGGAATTAGAACCAGTTGGCTCTTATGCCTTTAAATATGCAAGAGTGTTTCAGAGCACTCTGCTGAACTGCTGTAAAACTTCAAACTAAACCCTGTTACACTTCACCGCTGCTGGTGCACTTAATAATAGGCCACCAGAATCTTCAAGTGTGGTGCCAGCATCATTTACACTAACCGAAGCTCAGGGGCAGTGCCAAAAGGGGAGATCCTACTGTGCCCCAAAGTGTGCATTTCCACAGCCTCCCGCAGGCTTGACACTGGCATTTGAGCAGCCAGGAAATATACGGGGTGACAAAATTGATCTGGCTGAAAACTACGTCACCAGAAGAAAATAATTCATCTCAGAAAAGTGGGGTGGGGTAGAACCCTTTCTTTAAAAATTTAGATCATTTTAGCACAGTAATGATCCCCTAGGCTGGACCTTCTATGCTTAATGGATAATCCCATCCTGGCTGCTTTTTAAGCAGAAGATCTACATGTTGAACAAGTGTGCTGTCTAATTATTGCAGGAATGGAAGGGCAACTACAGTGCAGAACATACTGTACAATAACTATTTTTAAGCTACTCATGTGCTGGAAATTTGCATGAGGAAGAGGATTCTCATGAGAAAGAGGGTTTAAGATTTTAATTCAGATGGTCAAAGCCCATGAACTTTTTGCTCTGGCCACTGAAGTCTCCTAACTCTGTGGAACAATGAGCAACGGCATGTGAGTAGATTCTTATTTTGAGAATGTTGTTGCAACATAAATTTGTTTTATATAAAAGGTACTGCCTAGAGAGCTTTTTAACTGTAAATAAAAGAGCATTACTCAGGGGCCTATAAAAGCATAATTCACAGGACAAATATTTCATTTGAAGTAATGCAAAAAATAATCTGCTATATTAGGTCATAAATGAAAATGAATATATAGAGTCTCTTTTCTCCAACTATTCCCATCACCAGAATATGAGATACTTTGGCAGAGGCCTATGCAAAGAATAATCTCTCCTCAAAAAAGCTCAGGATAGTGATAGTGGGAATCTTGCAAGCCAACAGTGGGAATAGACTCATCAGTATTTGTGTGGGCACGCACGAAGTCTGTCTGTGCTAAGCTTGGCTGAAGCCACTACTATGAGTCACTCACAAATTTAAACAAAAAGTGTTGTGGAAGATTAAACAGAGACTGAATAAGGAATTCGCAGCCTTCACCATGTGTATTTAAGATCCTGTTCATTTTACTACAGATTCACAAAGTGAACAAAACAAGGGAGCATTTAACAAGTGTTGAAGACAAGCATCTTCAGTGTTCTAGGTTTTTCCTCATTTTCCATTTTACTCCCTGCAGCAATTTGAAGGCATCTAAAATAATTTGTTTAAAATGTACTTTAAATAAGTGTTTTCTCATCAAAAGCTCTCTTCACATTTCAGTGCAGCTAGCTGAGCTATGTTGGTGTAGTAAAGATCAAAATTTAAGATGAGTTGTTTTGAATGCTTCTTGAAAAATATTTTGAAAATATAAGTTTCTTGTCATATTTCTTTCTGACTGAAGAAAGCAAAGAATTTTGAGAAGAGATGTCTTCGCATTTGTAGGTGGAAAGACAAAGTAAGATGGGGCATTCTGTCAGCTTTATATAAAACAAACAGAAAGCAATAACAAGGGATACAATAGCTGTGTTATTCTGTTACTCTACTGTACAGTACTCTAAGTACTGGTAGTTTCTGAAGGGTGTAGAAACAAAGGGATTCATTCTTCACCATACCTATTCTGGTTTTATAGATCTCTGATGTTTAAGGCCTGAATATTCATTTTTCAGAAACAGAGGCTTTCTAGATATCTTTTAAAAATAAACATAGTTTAAGATACTATGAAAATGATCCTATCTTCTTTGCCTTTTAGGGGACTACCTAGTTAAGTCTGTACTTACACTGTGGATATGTTTGTCAGCTGCCCCCCTGGAAGTAACGAATGCAGGAGATGATTGTTCCATTATCTTGTAAATTAAATTACACACTAGTTAGCTGAGATGTGACACCAGCAGTGTACTGCAGCACATAATTCAACCCGATTTCATTTTTCTCATCTTTGGGTGCCACTCGTAAAATCCAGATGTATTGCCAAGCTCTTCAAACACATTTCCAGCAGGAACATGAGCTGAACAAGAGCCTCTCATTCCTTGACAGACTCCTCAGGCAGCTGCGTGGGTGGCTTTGGAGTTTCTTTGTGGTCTTTCATGTGGTTGAGTTGCTGATGGGCTGTTTTGTCTGCTTTGCCCTCCTGCGTATCAGTTCCCTTTGGTTTTGAGGAATTCACACATCTTTATCCATCTGAGAATACAGTTCTGTGTAAAACTGTTCGGAATTATGTCAAATGTACTTCTTCATAAGAAAAATGTACCTTCTAAATCCATGACCTGGATTACAGTTGGATTACACAAAACCTTAAAATGTGACGTTGAACATATTTGATTTCAATTGTTTATTTTTCTGTTTATAATAAAGGTCATCCTTAAAAAACACAACCTGATTATAGTTTATGGAATATCAATAAAGACAAAAAATAGAAGTTAAATGTTTTCCTGCAGAATTTCTCAAGCTAAATTTCTTGACTGCTGCATCCAAACAAATCCTATGTATAAGATACGGTTGTGTAGAAGCAATGGCACCGAATTGTGTTTTTAAACATACTCCCAAATATTTCAAAAGATGGCAAAATTTTAAGAGTCCTCTTCCTCTTCCTTCTCTTTCATCGGCTGCAACTCCTGTCTGTGCTCCTAAGAGGTTAGGAGCACTGTTCATTTCTACCTGGTTGCAAAATTGTACCAAATGTAATCACATTAGTTCTTATATTTGCTTGAAAAAAAAAGGTATACTATTTCTCTGCACATAATAGATAACACAGAGTTAAACTGCATAGTTAATATACTAATGAAGATGATTAAAAAATTGTTAAGATTAGTCCTAGACTCCTGAAAATCTTTACTTTGAACTGCTAACATATGACAAACTGTTAGATGTAAAATCTTTGAGTGTTTGTTACCACCTGATAGCCTGTTACCACTTGTTACCGAGCTGTGGACACTGTTTTTTTTCCCTTAGGGTGCCTGTTTGTTAAAGAGAAGCTTTATCACAGTAGGGTTCCTGACATAACGATGTTTACCGTATAGCAAGAACAAATAAGTGCTCACGGCATCTGCAGATAAATACAGAGAATGTGAACAGTGATGACAGAAGGAGAATATGATATTTATGATAGTTCAGCTAATTAGTATGATTAAATTAGAAACAGATGGGATGGATAAACTGCAGCATACAGGCTAGTAATTTTTTTGACTCTGAGTTATTTTAGTTCAAATGATCTTCTAAGGGAAATGGAAGAAACCTCTAGACTGAACAAAGCACGCTGCTGTAGTAAGTAGGATGACTTAATAAATCTTTTTACCACTGTCTAACTCCTAGGCTACATTGTTCTAAATCTTCACAATCTAGGGATACAGGGACCTCCCTGACAATACAAATGGTAGCACTGAGCTTGAGAATATGTTTATTTCTCCCTGATAGACTTGCTCTTGTCTACCAGCAAAACTTTATTTTGGAGGTCTGTTGAAATTATGATCCCATAAAGTGGTTTACGTACTGTTTAAAAAAAGACAAACTCACAGTGAATTAAAGAGTCCCAAAGAACTGAATTTGTAAATGCGCACTTAACACAGCTCCAGCATAATAATGACACTCTCAGAGCTAGTTCTGTCCATCCATTAACTGTATAAACTGGGGTTTGTTGAAAGGGTTGCAGCAAAAAGGTGGGTTGCGGGGCTGCTTTGATATGCCACCGAAACCAAGGCTTATCCCTCTCCATCTCATACCATTGAAAGGTTTGTCTGGTTAAGGTGAGTACAGGTGAGAGCTAGCTAGAGATAAGTCTGAGGTAACGCAGGTCCACTGGAAGCAGACAAAGGTAAGGTGAGAATTGTATCCGTTTCTTTTATGGATGGCATATAGCTGCCACTTGCGTTCTCCATCTGAATAGTTTGAGATCCCCAATGGCAGTAAAGCAATGGCACTCATTTCCAAAAAGGTTTATGTTCTGTCTGTCTCTAGTCAGAAAACAGGAATCAGCGTGGGCCTGTAGATCTTTAACATTATCTACTCATGGATAGATTATTGGAATAGACAATATAGGAGCTTATTCCATATTTCAACACAGCAATGAAGAACTGGTGCAGGAGTTACTTGCATTGTGTTTGGTTAGGCTACCTAAGCCTTTAACTCGGGTCTGAATTAAAGCTACGACAATCACTGAGTGCTATTTCTCCTCTCGCTCTCAGCAAGTAGACAAGCAGAGAGGGGAAATAAAATGAATGCTTGTTCTGCCTTCTGACCACTGTAGTATATCTTATACTATAGTAGTTCTGTCCGTATTGATAGTAGCTCTACCATCAAGGAGAACACTGTTTTTCAGTAATGGTGCATGTGCAATTGGATTTGGATCTGTCACATTATGGCTATATGAGATGCTCAGACACACCGTCTGAGTCTGCATTTTTCAATTTGTTTTGGTGTTTTTTCAGGCAGATGTTGTAAATTAGCTATAAAAATATTAAAGGCAGGCAAAAATCCCTTCTGGTAGTTTCGAGTGTGATGTGGAATCCACACAGACTTACTCACACAGACACTGAAACTGATACGACTCAGCAAAGATCCTGAAGTGACTTGAAATGATTTTCTGCTGCCATTTGCCCACTTCTTGGCATGCAGCATCAGCCACACATCTTATTAGCTTCCCAGAAATCTGTGAAGTGTTGAGCTCTGATGCTTTCCCTCAGCCACAAAGAGACTTGAGTACTTTAACCATTAGTCTCCTTTAGCACAGCCAAATAAATAGTCTAGTGAATGTAAGAGGAAACTTGTCAATACAGAGTTGCAGCACCATGGCAGTTGCAGTTTAGAAGTAAGATTCCTATGGTGCTTAAAAAGTAACTTAAAGGTAGCCAAAATTTTGCTCCCTCTTTCATGTAAACTTGACTAATTTACCTGGTAATTCACCAGTGAGTTATCAAGTGTTGCTTATTGAATACATAAAAGATTGTCTCCAGTTATGATAAAACATGCACACTATTTTAATCAATATTGAAAGTAGTAGGATTTTAGCTGTATCTGCTGACAGATAAATGTACATGAATAATGTACACAGATATACTTTTACTGCTCTGTCAACTTTCTCTTCTGTAAGCACAGATACAGGTAATACCAAGTAGCTGTAGAGTAAGCAGTTTTTTGCTCCTATTATCCTGAATTGCTTGTATATACAAGTCTAATAAGCACAGTCCAAATCACAGTCTTCTCTTCAGCAGCTACATCAGTGTGGCCTTATCATTAAGCAATTGAGTTTCAGCTCTGTGATAAAGCAGCAGATATTTGTTTCCAGCCTTATACCTTACAGCACATTAAGTGTGTGATAGCTGGTGATAATGCGGTACAAACAATCGAATTCCCCTCCCCTCTGTCCTCACAGTAAATTGCTGACAGGCTTTCCTGATGGTCTCTTTAAAGTAGAAGAGATGCAAGTATTTTAAAAATACCTATTCTTAAGGGAAAATAGAGTCTAAAAAGCGGGGACTCCATGAGCATAAAGCTACTGTTTGAAAGCACTTTGAGTCACCATCTGTGTCAGTCCCAGAAGTGTCAGAAGAGGCAGACTGCTATGTGTAAGCAGTTTACCTCATCAGAAACCAAATGCTAGTGCCTATTTATTGGCCTTACTTTCAGAGTGATCAGGACAGGAGTCTCAGTACTTTTTAGGGTTGTGGGTAGAACGACAGAGCTGCTGCTGTGAGTGAAGCCCAGTAAGTATCTCTGAAATTATCTCTTATCTCTAGAAAGTCCCTTAAAGCTTAAGTTTTAAGAAAGTTGAGACTTTTACACATGAACACAAGGTAACTTAAGGGTTTTTTTCTAGCATCAGAGGACAGACTATGTTAGGATAGAGATATAACTGGAGTCTAGGACAGTACTAAATGCTTTCATCTTTATAATTGAGGCCTACTGGTTAGGAGAAAGGAAATAGTGCTAGTGCTAGTTACTAAATGTGGCACCCTCAAGGATACCAGTCAAATCTTTTTCTTTAAAATTTGCTTGTTTGCTACTGTATTTACGTCAATCCTTCCAGATCTCCTTAAGAAAACGGACAATTTCCTTGCTTTCCCATTCTTCGAGTGTGATAATGATTGAGATTTGAACATGGCTAGAGATGAAGTTTATTCATGTGCTTGGAACAGATTATCCTTTGAGAAAATGATGATATTTGAGCTAACTGGCAAGTATACTATTGTTGCTTGTAACACACCTGGCTAATGGACAAACTGTAAACTATACCAGTGTGGGTTACTGTGTTCCTTATTGTATGCTGCTGCTCTTATAAATGACTGTAAAAATACGTCTTTAAGGAATTCCATAATAAAAGTAACTATCTTGCAAGAAGTCAGTCTTGAACAAGAAGAAATCAAAAGCTTACTTTAGTGACTGAGACAAATAACTGGAATTCGTAACACAAGGAGCACTTCTGTTAAGCCAGCATTTGCTGTATATACATGTCACTTAGGAGAGATGCATACATAAACTTCCTATCAGTGTTTCTTTTAATTCATAGCAAACATTCTGTGATATACTAAGGGATGCCTACTTAGCCACGAAGGCGTAGCTTAGCATTTACAACACCTAGAAAGCAGGTAGTTAGCCCATCAGAATGGCTCAGAATACCTGTGTTAGGTACCCAGACCCTGGGCAGTGTCAGTGGAGAACAAGAGCTATTTCTGGACCTAATCAGGTTGCTGTGGTGACAGCATGAACATAACCTGTGCTTTGGTTGTGGGATGGGGAGCATTTGTCCAGCTCCCCGCTTAACACCACTGTTGCTGTATCAAGTCCTAAAAAGACCACAAAACCCCCACACTTTGGTTAGCATGCCATCTTTTCCATATGGACTTGCACATTTAACTGTGTGGGGCAGCTGCCATGGCCATTACAGGCCATAAACACCTCCTCCTGTAAATTCTTGCTAAACCCCCAATAAAGGCTGTGTTTGTTAAACATCTAATTTAACATCCTAAAGGCTGCTATTGTCATGTAGTCCCAGAATTGAAATGCGCTCCTTTTTAATCTACGGTTTTTCTGTCCCTTTTTTTTTTTTTGGTACTTAGTCTGCATCTTTTAGATACTGATTTTTCTGCTAAGCTTCTTTATCTTGCAAACATAATGACAGCAATTGCAATGACTTATTAGGTGTATCATACATATATGTGTATGTTATGTATGGTTGTAAAACTTACTTTGTCAGCCTAGGTACTATAATGTTTAGGGTGTTTTTCAGTAGTATGTCTTTCTTCAGCTTATCTGCTGTATATATGCCGTGTACATAAGTTCTCAGTTTTCATCAAAGGGACTACCTTTTCCAGTGCTCTGCATGTCAAGAGACATAGGGAGAAGTGGAGGTTGATGACTTATGCACGATGCAATAACATTTCTTTCTAGCTCTTCTTTTAGTGGCTTCCAACTCTAGCCAAATAATCTATGGACAGCAAAACTTGTAAAAATACTAACACTGGTAGTGTCATTTTTGAGATTTAAAGCCAATACTCAGCCTAGGATGGCTCGAGGCAGTAGTACGCACCATTTCTTAGTTACTCTTCCCAGTTATCAGTATCCTTTATTAACATTAATTTTTACATAATTGCTTAACAACAATGATATGCTTGCCATAAAATAAAGATCTGAAGTGTTTATTACATAAAAAGAAATACACCGAGGATATAGCTATATTGGCAAGTCTGGAAACAACTGAAAATAGAGAGGACTGTTTCCTATTATGGTGATTTTCTTTATAACCAAAATAGCTAAGAATTTTCTCAAAACAGTGTCTAAGTTCTGTAGAGACTGAAATACCACAAGGTGGCTGCAAGAGAGATTTTAGTAATATATTCTTAGCAATTTTTATTATATTTCTATGGTTGCATGAAACTGGAAACAAAGTCTAGTGGCTTTTTTAATTGGTTGGAAAGAGAAGTGCCAAGGTACTAACAGGACTGTCTCCTCTTATCCTGCAAACAGGCCGTTTCAAAGAATGTTTATCAGTATGAAAATGGCTATCTATGTACGTATATACGAGTTCTGCATGACAAGAGCTAAATGACTGCACAGCTATTTCTGTCTCTAGATGTGTGTTTCTGATACCACAGCTCACTTTCAATAAATGCACAAATAAGATCTGGATTATTCTGCAATTTATTCAATTCAGTGAATGGTAAGCTGCAGACAGGATTTGCATTCCTGAAGATTGTATGAACTGTTTGTTTCTCTGCTTTTTTTAAACAAACTCCCTCATTATCAAAGATGCCAATTCAGAAAACAATATGAATCTGAGTATAAAGTTAAGCATTTTAAACCTCACTAGCTCCAGTAAATCTCCTACAGGCTTTTTAAATGATTTGCTGAATAGGAGAGTTCTCAGCTACATTAGGATTAATATGCATTTCACTCTCAGCCTTCCTAAGCAGTTAATCCTGTGCAAAATCCACCTTCACTCTTCCGATAGCATGCCTTTTTTTTTTTTTAGCTTGTTGAGATTTTTTAAAATTCATTTGTGCATCTAAAAATATTGAGATATCTGCTTGGCTATCACAGGTTTAACCTTACTGCTGAGGTTTGGTTATGTGCCATGGATAATGGAAAAAATGTAACCATCCCACAGTGTTTTAAAGTTAAAGCTTAGTACCTTTGAATATGTACCCAACTACAGAGGAGTTTATACCTAGCTGTTGCATTCGTATCTACTACTACTTTTTCTGTTTATCTCATTTTTTCAAAACCAGGTAAGACAAATATATGTATGTATCTATGAAGGAGATGAAACTTGTTTGTTAGTCACAGAAATTCTGGTGTAAATACAGCTGTGGCCTCTGAGAAGAATATAAATATAGAACAACATGAACATAGAGGTTGTTTATGACAGGTATCTTTCTGTTTATTTTATCCCTTCACTCTTGACTTAATCATGTGGCTTTTAAAACTTGTTGCCTACATGGTGTTACAAGTTATACAAAATAAACCCCTTAGGTTAAAGTCTAGCATGTCCATTTTCCTGAGTAAGCAGTAACACTAAAAAATTTTGCTTTTTAGTTATTTAGTTATTTAGTTATTTAGTTACAGTTATCAGCTAATACTGATAACTGTAGTAGTGACAAGCTCTTGAACAATATTGATATTTTAATTGATACTGATAGGATTCAAGGCTAACACACAACAGTGACTTTGCAAACTTCTCTAGATGTTTCTGTACATGGACTTTGTACAGGCACAGATGGCTCCTCGATAACTGTTGATAACAGTTTAGATCAGCCTCCCTGTTTGCAGATTCGCAAAACATTTCCTATGGCTGTGCAGCTATCTGGCTAGCAAACTTGCATTTGCTGGTTTTTCTTCCTTGTCTTTCTGTGAGCCCCCTGGAAGCAGTCCAGAGACATCTTGAATTCCATGCGTTCCTGCCGTTCTGTGGCTCACCGGCTGAAAATTGTTCTAGGCTCTAGGCCTATAAAAAATTGCCAGAAAGATTAAGTTATCTTGAAACTCCTTACTGTTTCACAATGCATAGACACAATCACTTTTGTTTTCAGTATAAAATGTTAACTGAAGTTTATCAAACTTCAGTTAATTCTTTAGCTAGTTAAAGTAAGAAGAGGAAAATCTATGAATGTTTTTCAGTTTATTTTCTCTTGGTTTTAATCCACATTTAAAACTAAGAGGTTTTAAGAAGGGGTTTTATGTTTTTAAATAAGCTGAAATAAAATACTGCTAACATAAATTAAAACACTTCATACTGCTCTAGCTACAGACTTGAGCTTTTGTGTTGAGATTTGAGAGATTTAAACCACCAATTTTGAAGTGACCCAGACAACAATAAAACTGCATATGGCTCTGAAAATCATGCTCCATGCTTCCCCGCCTAGCGTGGTTGGCCAGAATAGCTATTCAGGGTAATTGTGCATATGTGTACTGTCTTCCAAAGCAAATCAATGATTTTGTGGAATAAAAATGTCACAGTGGGGAGTCATTCCAGGCTTACACCATCAAAACCGTTCCAGAATAGCTGCACTATTCACTTTTCCCATGCAGTCCTGCAGTGGTGTCCATGCTTTGTCTATGTTTTTTTGGCTTGTCTGATTAAAAGCTTCTACTTGCTCATATAAAGTAGATTTTAAAAAGAAGAGAGTTATTAATGGAAACTCCCAATTGCTTTACATTAACAACAAATATTAGCTCAAAGGCTAGGTCATTTAAAAACACCGACATTCTGAAAAGGTGCTTCTCTCTTAATCTCCACCATTATATATGGTGACGCCATTTTTTTCATAGCATGTATCAATTATGTATCTCAGGTTGCATGTTCAGTAAGCAAAAGGTGACCTTGCACAAACTACACTGACAATGTGATTTGAGCAAAAGGCTTTGCTTAAAGCTAAGAATATTATCTCACATTATAAAAACTCTAGGTGTTTCCACAGTGTATAATTCCAGTGTATGAATTATGTTTCTTTAAAGTGTTAACAGGAAAACAGGAGGATATCTCAATACAGAAGCTGTGGAAAGCACCAGGTATGCCTTATGACACAAACTCTGGAGAGTGATGCTAAAATTAGAGGCTGATGAAGACCTAGAAAGCAATTTGGAATGTAGTTAGAATACCTGAACATAAGAACAGCTCGCATGAAGACAGACTAATGCATGTAGCCTAACTTCCATTTTGGAGCAACAGTGGCCAGTCACAAATGCTTAGGATAAAGACAATAACAATAAGCAAACAGACAGTGATATCCACTTGTTAATCCTCTGAGCTAGTCTGCCATCACGTTCAAAACAAGCTGGAAATTCAGGTGACCCTTGCAGCAGCGTACTAGAGCATTCTAAATAATTCACCAATGTTGCCCCATTCAGGTGATAAGTCAGGGTATGATGTGCCAGTACAAACAGAGTCATCACATACTGGATTTGGAAATTAATTCAAAAAGCTGGTGTGCCAAGGCCAAAGGGAACCCAGTAAGATAAACCTGACTATTCAAGGTCAAAACCCAGGAAAATAATGACTATGTTATTCAGGCCAAGTGCTGGAATGAGATGGGCTGCTCTGGGGATGTATTTAGCTGAATGCTGGGATTAGTTTTCCTGTTGGTTTGCATCTTGTTGTTTGACATCGTATCCAAGAATGTGCAAGATCTGACTGAGGTTTGTTTTTCCCATAGCTGAGGCAAAGTCTCTGGACAATATCCACAAAGGAGGACCCTGTGGATTCCAAGATGTTTAATAATTTTGTGCTTCAGCCTTCTCCTGATACATACCTGACAGGCATCCATACAGAGATATTTTCAGGGTCGTTGTCCTTTGAGCATTCCCTTTCTGCATAAAACTTAGTAGGAATATAATTGCCTTGAGACCTCTATGCTTTCTCAAATCTAGCTGCCGTTGCCCCATGGACTCAAAAGGTATTCAGGCTGGGAGAAAGAGCTGTGCAGAGACACTGTGATCATAATTATTTTGTTTCCATTAGGACAAAGAATAAAGAGAAATTTTATTAGTAATTCTTCAGAAGTTCAGGAACTTCTCAGCTTTCCTAAACTCTTAATGATAAAGGAAAAATCTCTTATGTATTAATGCAACACGCCTATCCTTTGCCTTCTCTGTAATGGGCCTTGTCGCAAAATAATCACAGCTGACATGTGGACGGTGGTTCAGCCTAAAGCCAGAATTCCATCATTCTGTTAAAAACAAAAAAGCTCTCATTCTAGACTGTACCTTTAGCTTAGTAACCACAATGAGGGGAGAGATATATTATTGCTGAAGTGGCAGGTATCAAAATTCTAGCAAGTAGCTGCTCATCTGGAGTTTGCTCACCCCATATGCATCAAATTGATTCCTCTGTTGGACTCAAATCATAAGACTCACCTAGACAATGGATCTACAGTTAACAAAGGGGGTATGTACATGCTATGAGTGGTATAGAGGGATGCTGGTAGTGCCCCTCCAGAAGGCAAGGTGTCACCATAAGTGGCATGTTTACTGTATTTAAGAGAAACGGCTACTCAGCATGATCTTAAACTCTAATTTGGGAAAGAAAAAATACAGTCTGGAACACATCTCTAGAAAGCTGTCGATCCTAGTCTTCTTTTAGCCATATAGGTATCTTTTTCATATATTATTGATTAGATTATATTGGTCTGCAATCTGGATGAGCTGCTGTGGAAGCTTTTTAGCTCTGACAGCAAAATCATTGTAACAGTCATCACAATTATTACCTTTACTAGTAGTCAGAGTAGGAAGATAAAGTATCAGCTGGAAGCTAGCATTTTGTAGCTTACCCAAAGCCTGTTGCTGCCTATCCTCTCCAATTTGCGAGGCCTGGAAGACGAAAGAGATTTTAGAATGTTTCTAGTCTGTCTCCTTACAAAGAGAGCCTTGAAAATATGGCATGATTAAAAAAAAAATAAATCACTGAGGTGGAAGAGTGGTCACAGATTTTTCTGAGAGCTAACAGGTTATTTGCAGTTCTCCGTCAGAAACTTAGCTCTGGAAAGAAAAACATAGCTCTATGCCACGGGATTGCAGGGAAGGCAATCTGTGACACTGTCAACCAGAGCATGAGGCTACGGCAAGCTCCCTAATAGGTAGCAGGAAGGAGGATCTCAGTAACAGAAGATGCAGTTTGACCAGGGGGAGCAGACAGCACTGATAGTAACTACCTGGCTGACCTAAGTAATAGAGGCCAAACATTCAAAGGACCTGAAATTGCATTATGTATGGTATTACGGTATTACCGATTACAAGATTTTCTTGTTCCAAACAGCATTACAGGATAGGAAAGCTGGATTTTCTCTTACTATGGAAAAAGAATTAAGGTTTCAGAACCTGTTTTACGCAGCAGTGTTGGCAAGTTTTGTAGGCATTAGAGCTTTGGAAGATTTAGGACGAAAATGAAAAGTGCTTCTTTCTGGCAATAGGGGAAATACTTTCAATACTGAGCTTTTATTCTGCAACCAGGTATAAACAGATACATTAAGAACAGCTCATAGTTTGTGCTGTGCAGGCTCCTTTTTACAGACAGATATCTTTCTTCTCTGTCTGTACAGCTCTCCCCCGTGGGCACTCTGACCAACTCCACGTTGCTGCTCATGCCACTACAGGCTGCTCACAGCTGAAACTCAGCTGTAGTTTTTCTTCTGAGCTGGCATATCTGCAGCCGCTAAATGTATATTGACCAGCTATGCTGCCCTGTGGGTCCCTCTTGCTATCAGTCTCCTTGCTGTCACTGTATCTTTGCTTGCCTGACTGCTTCTACAAAAGGTGCTCTTTAATTGTGGTAGCAGGTAGTTGTTGGGAATTCGATAGCCAAACACTGAGATGCCAAAACAAAATAGGCATGTTTGAAAATTTAGGCTCTCCATCTTAATCCTGTGACAATATCCTGGCATCAGTGTAATACTGAAAGGTTGCTGAAAGCCCTAGACCTTTGTTACTGGCCACACTTTGTTGTCTCTTGGATTTCTTTAAAGTGTTGTTCATCGTTTTCTGCCAGTCACTCTTGATGAAGTATTTTTCCCATTAGCAAGGCAACCATATGTGTACTCCTGCCTGTCTTACAAGCCAAGATACACAGCAGCATGGAGCTAACGCTGCTCCACTAGGAACTGCCTGACATGACTCAGAAGCAACAGCATGAGCCGAGTGATACTACCAGTGTTAAATCAAAACTACATGTAGAGGCAGCACTGAAGACATTTGGGGCCCGTTTCAAAACAGTCGTGGTCAAACGGCAGGGAAAGGGTGTAGCAGAGAAATTAGCTTCTCACATCTAAAGCAACAGCTGAAGATAGGTAGCAGTACATGCTGTGGAACTGGAAGTACTGAAGGTAGAGGAATGCATTTATGTTGTGAACAGTATCAACTATAAATCTTGTCTGTAGCATTTAATAATCTAGAATTCAGCTGAATATGTAGGCAGCTTCTCTTCACCTTTCACTGCTCTTAGCTCAGGCTCTGGCTTGTTTGGAGAATTGTCATTTGAAAATATTATGTATGCCAGCAATTATGCCAAACTGTTCTGTCAGTAGAGTGGATCAAGTAGTCAAAATGATGCACCATTTACAAAGTGCTTAGTTTCTCATTTGCTTACTACAGCATATGAATAAACATGAAGCCGTGGTCTACACTGAAGAAAAACTTTCCCACAAATTCTTAACACTTCTAACCTGTATTTGTGAAAGAGATTTAAAAATCGTTGGTGGTTTGTAGTTTCAGCTCTGGAGACACATTGCACTTGCAAAGTGTTTATTGGGTTAGGAGACCCTTCTTCGCTCTATTTGTTTCCATTTCAGGATACTAATGTCTCTCGGGCTTTGCTAACAAAAGGGTTTCCTTTCAACAGCACTGTGGGAAAAACACAACTACATTTGAATATTGTCTGTATGACAGCTTCCTCAGGCTCTACAGCTGACTCCTATACTGATTAAGAGTTACAGATTCAAAAAATCTCACAGTAGGCCAGGCCCTGCTGACTTAGAATAGAAGTTACTCACATGATGACTACAAAATCAACGGTTGTTTTTCCCATATAAAGACTTGTTTGAGAAAACAGGTCTTCATGAAGACTTGTTTAAACACAAACCAAGTATTGGATTTTTTTAAGAAGAAGCTACTCAGTTCACACTAGTACAAAGTCAGAATCATTCATTCAAGAGGTTTTTTTTTTTTGTCACTAAAACGTTAGGTAGATTAGCAAAACAAAAGCATTCATAGCTCAAGGTCCTTTCTGCCTGTTGTAGCTTTTAAACAAACCCATTTCTGAGTTTTCCCTTTGCACCTTTTCCCCTAGACTGATTAGCCAATGTTTGTTGTCTGTAGTTTTGTAATTTCCACTTCTTGGAAGATATGTAAATTAAGGAAACTTTATTATCTTGGAGCTTTGTATTTCCCTGAAAAAAGCAAAAGGTTTACTGTTAAGGTTATGTGTGAAAAGTCACCTCTCATATGTAAAGAGCTCAGCCTTCTGTCTTTGTTTTGATGTGGGTGTGGATTAAGCATTTAACAAAAAGTGTTGGTAAAGTTCACACTACTTAATGCTTTTGTGAAGTCTTGCTTAAATACAAACTTTCTAAAATAAAATGTAATTCAAATCTTCTCAATAAACAAACACATTTTAATTCCTTCTTTAGCTCATTGATACTCACCTGGGAGCCTTTGCTCAGTTTAAATACTGACTACATCAAAAAGGAGTCCTGTCTTTTATATTTGAAAGGTTGGGTGTTTTTCCCAACTCTAACACTTGTCCTAATAAAAGACATTACCTCTTCCCGCAAACCTTGCTTCATTATATTGTAAAGCATAGCAGAAATAGAAGGAATTCAAGAGGTTATTACAGAGAGATTTCTGAATGATAGACCAAAAAGATCAGTACTTTTTTAGAGCGGCAGCCAAATACCTGACAGAGGTATAACAAATCAAAAAAAGGCAGAAAGAAAATAAATTGAACACACCTGATTACCTCTGGCACTCTCAGAATGTCAGAACAAAGGTTTTGCAACTAAACTGAAGAGGAAAAATACAAATGCTTGCTTTTCACTGGAGAAAAAAAAGATTCTTTTTTTCCCTTCTGTGTCTTTACTTAAGATTTCCCCTGTCCTTATTGCCTACTAGCTCCTGGTCTCTGTTGCAAGAACAGATGAATTTTAATCTTTTTGCAAAGAATTTTCAAAGTTCTACAAAGATGTCAAATTTAATTTTATCACTCAATATAGTCTTCCAACTGAGTGCTGATTTTTCTTTCAGCTGCTCCCTCACATTTGCACAGGGCCTAGGAGAAGGAGCAGCCTACATTGTGATCACAGTGATCACTTCAGCAGCTGGTGAAGAAGCAGCATGGAGATGCCATCACCAACTTCATCTGCTGAGAGGAGGTTTGCAGTGGGATTTAATATGAATATTCAGTTCTAACAAGCAGCTGCTTCTCTAGGGAATGGCGTATGAGACCGCACATCACAGTGCAAAAAGAGACAGCATCCAGCAGTCTTCTTGGGTGCTAGCAGTCCTACCCATATTTTCAGATATGTACTCCTTGCCTTGTTCTCTGTTATTTTTTTATGTAGTCTATGGGTTTTATACTAGGTAATGAGTAGCAGAAGAAGCAAAGCAGCAACTGGTTTGCCCTTTCAGAAAGCACTGAAGTAGCCAAAATCTAAAAGCCTTTTGCATCTAATTGCCCTGGAGATAGATACATCTAGCAAGGGCATTGCAAATGCAAGTCTACATAGATCCTTCAGGGTAAACTACTGTCAACTGTACTGATGCCTGACAACTTCTTTGCTCTGATCTGTTTTCATTGCACATTTTATAGCCTGGTGATCAGATTAAGGTTCGTGTTCACCATATTTCTGTTGCACTGGAAATGCTCTTTGTGTTAATTTTATCTTGATTTAGTACAGCAGCATACAGCATTTTCTTTGAAATATGAGGGATTAAGAGTTTTACCAGGAAGCTTCTGTGATTTCAAAACTCCCCGGAGAAAGGTTGGCTTGCATTTCTTTCGCAGTCAGATTAAAGTCACTTCCTACATCTGCATGGTTATATCATTCATACATTACGTACATAGGTAGGTCATCATGATTTGTAATTAGGTCATGGTTTTGGGACCCAGGGAGGTCTTATGTTCCAACACCAGCTCTGCCACTGATTTAATCAATAATTGTGGGCAAATCATTTGGTCTTTCAAATTCAGTTGCTGCATTTATAAACAGGAATAACATCTGATGAGGCTGAGCGTGAGTCGATTAATTTAGGAAGGCAGGCACAATTCTCCTTATGTTAAAAAATGGTGGAAGTTTGTCTGATAGCTATTACAGGCAAAATCATTACAGACTGTGAACTTCTTAGAATACCAATGTGCTTAGACTTGGGAATGCCTTCTGAAGTATAACAGTAAGGCATTGACAATTTTGCTGTGGGTTTTTTTGTCTTTAATAGGAGGGAGAGCCAAGCTTGTTTTACTCACACTTTTGATATCAATGTGACTGATGTTTTGTAGGATGGGACTGGTGACTTGCAGAGTAAGAGCAGCAAAGTGTTGCCCTATGAGGATAACTTTTCTGCAGGATGCAAAGGAATTTTGTGATTTCTAGCAATGCTAATGGCAGTCATGGGGTGAAAAATATTGCACATGGGGCTGGAGACATAGGGGTATATACTATTCATTTTGACTTACAAAGATTTTTTTTAAGTTAATATACATTATTTTTAACAAGAATTATATCCATAGTTCTTTGCATTAAAAATAGATTTGTAGGGGAAATAGGAATAGTCTGTCCAGTTTTTCATGTTCACCAGGCTAAACCTATCTGCCTAATTGCATACCACAGCATCCAAACTGTAGAATTGTTTTAAAAAAAAACAAAACAAACAACAAACTTCTCATTGCAACTAGCTTATCCTGTGGCTTTTAAAACGTATCTTTGTAGAGCCTAGTAAAGCAAACACTTCAGCCCTTAGTAGTTATCATGAGTAATTAACTGTTAACAGTGTTCTCGCGTAAAGCGTGACATTTTGTTAATGTTCTACAGGAACATATAAATATAACCAAGGGAGAAGTTTGTTGTGAGCATCACAAAGATAGCTGACACAGAAGAACAGGGGTAGATTGTAATGTGAGAGAAAAGGAAGGAATATTAATTACTAATACATTTCCTGACATTCACCTTTATAGTCTCAAATCTTGTGGTAGCATCTCTTCTCCAACCTGTGAAGCGGTCTGACTCCCTTAAATTTAGTGAGTTTGTACCAAAGATGTGTTCAGTGGATAGCATTTTATGTTAAAATGAAGGAGTATTTCTCTTGAGTTTTCAGAAGCAATTGCCTTTTCCAAGTGGGTGATTTCCATTTGACTTCCAGTACAGAATTATTATTTTACTAGCTTAGTGAAAACTCTGTAGTAATTGGAAGTAATATTCCCATTTTGGTTTTCTCATACTGACTGTGGCCTTTTTTAGAGGATATTCCTCTGCCAAGAAGAGGAAAAGGATTATGACAAAGTGATACAAATCTCATAGACAGCTTTTAAGTGCCAGGCCACTGTCTCGCTAAGGACAACACTGCATATTCCCAGCAGGACACTGATCTTATGTGTATTTTGGTCTTGCACTTCTGTTGGGTAAGAGTACCACCTCCCCAGGGAGGTCTGCCTAATATTTGAAGAAGCTTTAAAGAGGGAGAGAAAATAATGTGCATATCCTGGGAGAGGAGAAAAGAGAAGTGGGAAAGCAGAAGGGGCAGCTGACTGGCGAGAGTATGACAGTAGATAGCATAGTAAATTGAAATTGGAGTATAACATGGCTCATGGAAAAAGCCTTTCCTTTCAAGTGGCTGGAGTCAGAGAAAATGGTGACAAACATCAAATATGATGTTAAAATGGTAAACACAAAGCTCTGCTGTTATTCTGCTTGTGATGCTAGCAGGTGTTCACATTGGACGGGGTAGAAGGAGTGGCTCCCCCGACGAGGATGCAGGAAGGCCATGAATATTCTGTCCAGCCTTTCTTTTCCCTCCTCATTTTCTCTCACTTGTTCTCCAACTCCCTACGCCCCACCCCAAAATTTATTTCTTTCTGGCAGTTTTGCAAAGAGTGTGACATTTCTACCAGCCCCCTCAGGATGTCTGGAAAGGAGATGAACGGGAAGAAGGGTTGCAGTTGGGGCTGAGCTGCCTTCTGTGCATGCAGCAGTTCTAATGGACTGGGAAGAAGCTGCCTCCTCCGCCTCTGTGCTCTTCCCTCTCCTGGCCCAGGGTAACCCACACTGCTGCCGTGGTGCTGGAGGCCCAGCGGTGCTTCCTCTTCTGCCAGAGCCCAGGCTCACCGGTTTGGGCACGGCAGCTGTGGAACGGAGCTATGAAGGGCAAGGCTGTAGGGCAAGAGGTGGTTGTCTCAGGAGGTGCCTTTGCAAGCAGAAGATGCAGGTATTAGGGAAATGAGGGGAAGGCCCTGGAGGCAGTGCTTTGATGAGGCTCTGAGGAGTAGAGAAAACCAGCTAGAGGTGCAAGGGGCCCCTGCTGTAACATGGGCAACAGGATTTGAGGAGCTTTGCCTGGATGGAGTCTGCACATACTTTGCTGTATACTTTTACATGCAAAGACTTGGGGCAGGGAGAACAGAAAGTTTGCACTGTTTCACTCAGAGAACTGGGACACCTGGGTAGGGGCAAGCAAGAAAGTGGAGGTATGAATAAACAGGAACAGAACAAAGAAAGATGACAAAAGCACTGAAAATGTGAACAATATTTTTAAAGAACAAACACGAGTTGGTAAACTTCCCAAAGCTGAACTGATTGTTATCTAAAGGTTGTATCAGCCTTGAACTCCTTTTTTTCTCTTGCTTTCAGCAGCAGGTGAAGACTGTTTTGGAAAGCAAGGCTGGAGGTAAAGAAACCACTGGTCAGTAGGTAGCTTAACTGAAGAAGTGGAACAGCTTTCTGGCTAGCTAGGGACGGAAGAAGCAATTTTCTGTGTCTTTGTTTCCCCAGAAATTATGTTTGGTCCTCTCAAAGTGCTTTGACATAAAATCTTTTATGGAAGCAATGCACCTCTGTGATCTGCTGTCCAACAATAGTGATGACTTTGTCTTGATTGCAAAGTTGTCTTTTTGTGATACAAAGTGGTTAGGAAATACATCCCCGTTCTTGTGAGGCCCCTCAGTGAACAAATGCAGCTTTTTGGAATACCTTACAAGACCTGCATTTGTGTTATTTAAAATGGATCAAATGTCCCACCTGCTTCAGTGGGCTACTATGGCTTGGGAACAACAGTCAGTGGCAGGAGCAGAGGAATACTTTATGCCAACATTTCTGCAAAATCCACATAGTTCTCTGAATCTGTATCATTTAGGATCCTAAACTACTCTTCCACAGTGGCTAGATTAGAATATTTGCAAGTTCCTCAAAATCTTTCCTTCTTACTGACATCAGTTTCTTTTGAATTTGCAGATTGCTTTTCCCACCATCCTACATCACCATCTTGCTAATACCGTCTTTCTCACTGACTGTACCTGAAACTGCAAAAGCATGAATAAACAGATGATTATCACCTGTTTATTGGCAAAATCAATATATGAGCCTGTGGAATCTCTCACTCTTTAGATGTGCTTGTCTAGACTTGGATAAAAGATGAATTTTTGAGAACATGTTAGCTAGCTTCAACCTAATTATCTAATCCCATGAACACGCTAATGAAGTTTGCCTTGTCAGTGTCAGAAATTTAGACCATGTTAGAGTTTACTTGCCAAAAGTAACAAAATAACCCCTGTATTCTTGCACTAAAGGCAAAACTGGACTACTTTGGGGCAGGTGATATAAAAGAAAGGGGGGAATCTTGATTCTTAATGGACTCTGCATAGTAAAAAGATAATTTAAACTCCCCACTTCCATTGCTCTCAGCTGTGTGTTCTGCCCCCACCTTTGAATCATTTCTGATATAAGTTGTATGCTCTTACTTTCTTTGTTCAGATCACTTGCCCAGTAAAAGACTAGACACCTCCTTTTTTTCCTGGATCACTTTTCTCCTAGCTTAGTGATTTGAACTGGCTCAGGAAACGGGTCTGACAAGCTCTGAGGACAGCAGCAGGTAAACAGAGTAATCATGCTGCTGGGAGAAGAGCAGGGAGACTAGGTGAGCAGCAGCAGTGAGCTGTGAGCTGCTGGATCCTCTGACCCCATCTTGTGTAACTTCATTTCCACAAAGGTATTGAACATTTTTGGAAGGTTTAACAAAGCAAAGCTGTTCTGACAGCAGTGGAGTCCAGAGACGAGCTGACCACTCTCTTTTAAGTCCCACTCACAAAATGAGCTTATTCACATGGGTCACGAAAAGGCAGTAGGTTGTGCTGCTACTTTGCTTGCCTGGGCATCTTGATTTGGCTTGAATATGTTTTGAGTTCCACTGAACTTCTTTCTTGGGAGGCACAGAAATCAGGGTATCTATCTCCCAAATATCATTTAACTGTGGCACCAAAATGAGACATGGCTCACAGTTAATTGAGCAGATCTGTGACTTTATCTCCTCCCTACTGCTGAAATAGTTAACGGTGTTGACATGTAAATTATCCTTACTGTTTGTTTAATAAAGAGCAGAAATTGTCTCTCCCAAACAAGTACAGTCCACCCAAGGAACCATTACACAAATACCCCAGGACTTGCTCCCAGCTACTTGGTTGGTTAATTATATGCCCCACCTCTTCCTTATCAGACTAGGAACCCTATTTCATCATCAGGAAGACTATCACAGACACAACAAAGCCAGCAGCGTTTATAAGATAACTGCAATCCCTTCACCTAACATGCACTGTCAAAACACTGTTGGCCAACTCATCGTCAGAGTACACCGACTGTCATACTCGCTGTGGAGAGATCAGTGCTATGCAGAACCTGCCACGGTGCAAATTTCACCAGGGGTGTGATATTTGGACATAGCAGAATTACTGTCTCCACAGCTTGCATACTTTCCCGTTGTACTTGTCAGCCCAGCGACCCTGGCAATCAAAAATGACAACAGTAATGGGAAAAAACCTCTGACACTGTTTGCAGCTTCTGTATCCGTACCAGTCAGATGAACAACTACCTGCCTTTGGGCTCCTGCGGTACTTCTGGAGCCAGTTTAACTGGTTCGGATATGGCACAGTCTGCTCTGCCAAAGCCAATAATGCCTGGGGCACTCAGGACAGCCTGTTGTGCCTGTTGGTAGTGCAGAGGGTGCTTCACTCTTGCTCAGTAGCTTTTCTTTTCTATGCTGGATGATCTTGTTAAGAAGGTCACTACAGATTCAGATGCCATAGATTGTTTTGTGACTGTCTGGGTGAGTTCTGGGACTGTTTTAAACCTTGGCTTGTTTAAAAATAAAAAATGCCTGCGTAAATAATAAGGTGGATAGAGGATTTCTGGTTTTTAGAGCTACTTGCTATTATAGACTTTAACATAGAAATCGAATTACCTGTTTTCTGGCACAATGCAAGAAGAAGCTCCAGGATGGGAATATGCCACTGGGGACATGAAAGGAACAGTGGGGATCTCCGTAAGCAAAATGCCTACAAATAAATATCTGTTTAACCATGGCCTCAGTCATATCAGCATATCACATTATCTGGGTGCCTTTGCTGTGCACCAGAGAAGGGAATTAAGTGCCTTTAGTTCTTTTTCTTTCCCAGACTATGTTACAGCTTGATAGGTCCTTTATTCCCATTCCCAGCACAGCCCAACACTGACGCAAGGGAAAGGATGGTATAAGCGAAGCGTGGGCACATATAACCTCTGTGTGTGCAGGGGGGAAATTACAGTGTTTGGCTATACAATAAGCCAGTATTACTGCTGAAACTACAGCCTGAGGCATACCTCCCCAAAAAAATAAAAGTGGGCAGCTGGAATATTTTTATCGTGTCTGAGTTTGGTTATCCACTTTGCCGTGTAGCCCCACAAAGTGGCAAAGCTGAAGGGCCAGGATGCAGCAGCGTGAGGTCAGGACAAACAGCATGGGGGTGCTGGGAGTTCCTGCAGCCAGCAGCGGCTGCACAGGGAACCACAGCCTCGGACCTCTGGCGAGCTGATGAAGTAATTTATATGAAGGCTTGGACAGTAACTCAACACAAATGAAGTTGTAGGTGTAATGATGTTTTGAATCAAAACAAACTAGTTCAAAATTTAAATCAATAAGAAGTGCTTAAAGCTATCATTCAGGAGAGAACTACTACTTGCATAATGGTCCACATTTTTGAAATGCAGATCAGTGAACCTCTCTGAAGGCCGTTTGTTGGGCTTCCTGTGAAATTATATGTGGCTCCTGAGATAGGGCTTTAATGCAAAATGTATATCAGCATATTCTTAACTGTAGGTATGTGAATTGCTCATTGAAGTCTTGCTTACCTACATGGCTGAAATGAGACATAAGATGTTGTTTCACAACACTTTTAGCTGACATAAGCCAGCACTGCTGCCCAAAACAGCAGTGCATGGATGAAGTTAGAAGATCCAGTTGAGCCAAACAAACAGGTCATTGCTGCTGAAAGGGGGTGGTTCTTCTGTCCACCCCCTCAACCTGCCTCCCTGCTGCTGGCCGCGCACTACTCCTTACACTTCTCTTGCCCTGGCTCTGCTATTTCTCTGATCTTTCAGTGAGCCGTTCCAGCTCCCATGCAGTTAAAACATGACAACAGTTGTCCCATAGTTTAATGAGCTGAGCTGGCTCACTGCAAGGTCACTTGGGCTTTAGGGCTGTACAAGGAAGAAGGACCTGGCTCCACCGTTGCAGACAGGTGTAGAGGAGAGGGGAAGGAGGGTGTGGGACTGATGTTTTTGGCAGCAGCAAGCTATTAAATTGGCTCGGCTGCATCTTCTAGCTGCACCCAGAGCTAACCCTGCTGCAGCCCCACCTGGCTCTTGTTTTTAGCTTCCCCACCACCTCCCTCCTTGTGCCAGCACCAGCATTTGCACAGCCAGCTGATGAACTGCGCCAGGCGTCAAAGCCAAACCAACAAAACCATTGTTTAGCTTTAACCAAGATCAGCTTTACAGATGAGTGGCAAAGGGGCAGGAAGGAGTGGAGGATGGGAGTGGAGGGAAAGACTGTGGGGGTTTTTTTCAGCAACAGTGACGACTTAAGGTGTTACTGAAAGTACATCCCTGGAGGCCTGGTGCTGTGGTTGAGCCCTAGAAAATGAGACATACTGAGTTTCCAGAGCATATTTTCAAGAAGCTCAACGGGGAAATGCAGTGGATTTCTCTGTTTCACATTTTGTTTGCTGGCTTCTTCCAAAGGGTAATTTGACCCAGTTATCCATCTCAGGCAATCCCAGATTTCTCCTCCTATTAAAATCACCCTGTGATTTAGTAAGGAGTGTGTAAATGAATCACCTTGTCAAACAAGTGGAAAAAAATACACTGACTTTCACTTTTTGAAATACATCTGACCAGTTTGTTTGCTAGATGTTTGTTTTAAAACATATTAACTGTTATTACTGCTGAGACAAACACAATACGATGCCAAAAACTAAACTGGATTCGTTGTTGATTTTGCATTTTTAAGTTCCAGTTACCCAGGCTGTCTGTTTTCAGTTCCAAATCATCACAAAACAACCAGATTTAACTTCTCAAGAAATGCTGGATGTACTTGAAAGAACTTTGTAGATATTAAGAGGTTGTTGGATGTGTTTTAGTGTTGGCTGTAATGGCTGAAGTTTAAAAGCTTGAATTTTAGATGACACAAGATTAAGGAGCATAGAGGAAAAAATGGAAAAGCTGGACTGATGATGTGAATGTAGCCCACACATTGGCTGCAGAGCTGAGTACACAATCACACTTTTTCTTAAAAATAGCCCCGATAAGCTACCCCACAAAGAGTTGTCACGACATGACTGAGGAGGCAGCAGAGGATAGGAATGAGGTGGTGGAGTTGTAGGAGGAATGGGATAACAGCCGGGCCCCTGAAAGAAATGTCTGTATGGCTGTAACCTGCAGGGATGTCCTGATCGGCTGCAGTCAGAAAGAGAATAAGCAGTGACACGGAGGGTGCAAGCAGAAGCAGTGATACTCTAAGGCTGCCACCAAACACTACCTTCAGGGAAACCTCATGCCAGCCAAGTATTTAGGATAACTACTTTTCTATTTATGGTTGGAAAAAACACTCACTTTGCCACATTGCAACCTCTTTACTGCAATTCAGTGAAAAGTTTGCCATAAAAATGAGACCAACTATAGTAGCCTTTTTCTGGTTATGTGTTGTGTTGGTTTATGTCCTCTGATACTGAAAATTTTTTTACAACGTTTTATGCACATTTATGAAGCTCTTTGTTATTTGTTTTATGCCAATGTTTAGTTGACTGTTATTGGCCAGGTATACTATTTTAACGTGCAGGTATTTTTTTCTGCAATATCTATCCTTGGATGTGAAAATAAATTGAGCTTCTGCTGCTGTTCCTGCAGGACACTGAAATTTGCTATCTGTATACATGTATACAAGAGCAGCTTCAGTGTTCATGGGGAAAAAAAGAAGGTTCAAGAAAAAGGATGAAGAAAATTAATTTTAGAATTTAAATTCACTTTAGATTTGTAATTTTTTTTCTGCAGTAATCATGCTTCTGTGTTCCCTTGCTCTAAGTAATCTGCTCCATTAATTGAATATGTGTGTTTTCAAATTAACCCTTGGAATCACAGACTAGATGAGTTCAGGGTAATTTAAAGATGTATCTTATGAGAGTCAGAGCTATAGATATCACCAAATGTGATGCAAGAAATCGTTATAAGTCAGTCAAAACTTGGGCCAAGTAAGTCCAAATCCAAAGTATTCACTCCACGAGCAGACCTTATCCTTAACATCAGCTTAAGCCAGGTTGGCCATGTACACAGATTTTTAGCATGCTATAAAATGCTTTTAGGAACAGACCATCCAAGGCAAGGTCCACTATCTTATAAGAAGCAAGAAGAGAAGAACTTTTTCACTAAAGAAAAAAATATCGCGAGTTAGGCTCATATTACCACATTACTAATTATAATGATGAAAATAATACTTCATGGTATTAGAGCTATTTAGAAAGCATATCCTCAGTGAAAACAGCTTGCTGGTTTCCTTCAAAAAAGCTGTTAGATTCCTTCAGACTCTGCCCACTCTAGAGAACTTCGCTGTGCCATACCGTCTGCTGCCAAGCACTTCCACTGCCTGTCCTCTGTGGGACTGAGGACACCAGCTCTATACAGTAGCCTTTTTGTACATGGGGAGGCTTATTTTTGGAAGGCTATGCCCATCGAGCAATGCTGAGCACTGCTTGCCAAGTAAGCTGCCAGGATGCTGTGGCGTACAAGTTCCTATTTGTACCAGCTCCTTATTGTTTCATTGCCCCGCAGGCTGGTCTGATCCTGATGGAAGTTTTATGTGTTCTCAGCAGCAGTGTGCTTGCTTGCCTGTGTTTTCCAGTGCCCTCAGACTGCCCGCTCAGATGGTACAGTGCGGGCCAAGCAACTTCCCCCTGAGCCGGGATCACTCTGAACCCGAATGTTTGACACATGACTGAGACCACCGTTGCTTCTGAGTGGTGGCCTTCCAGCTTATCAGACAGCATCCAAAGCAGTGGCTCCTTTGTTAGTCGTCTAAACCAACCTTGCTGCTGCAGCCCTTCTTTTGCACTAGTGCTGACATTTGTCTGAGTTGTTCCGTTACGCTAATCCAGCAGAAAATAAATTCAATAGAAAATAGTTTTCTGCCACGTAAGGAGTATCTCTATTACCTTTCACATCTGTCACCACTACTTTTGTTTAGCTTGTGTCTACAATCCCCTTCTCTATTCTTCTTGCTGTAACGTACAAGTTATATGGGTGGCTCTCCAGAGGGAATCACACAGAATTTCTTCAACTTGCCTAATGACTATAAATTGAAGTTGACTTTTTTTTTGTTTATGTCTGTGCATGCATACATATTTCTTTGATTTTGGTTATATATTTGTGGCTTTGTGTCCTTAAATCTCTTAGTACATTAAAATTAGAATCATAGAATCGTTTAGGTTGGAAAAGACCTTTAATATCATAGAGTCCAACCATTAACCTAGCACTGCCAAGTCCACCACTAAACCATGTCCTCGAGCACCACATCTACCCATCTTTTAAATACCTCCAGGGACGGAGACTCAACCACTTCCCTGGGCAGCCTGTTCCAATGCCTGACTACCCTTTCGGTGAAGAAGCTTTTCCTAATATCCAACCTAAACCTCCCCTGGCGCAGCTTGAGGCTGTTTCCTCTTGTCCTATCACCTGTTACTAGGGGGAAGAGACCGACCCCCACCTTCCTACAACCTCCTTTCAGATAGTTGTAGAGAGCAATTAGGTCTCTCCTCAGCCTCCTCTTCTCCAGGCTGAACAACCCCAGGTCCCTCAGCCGCTCCTCATAAGACTTGTGCTCTAGACTCTTCACCAACTTCGTTGCATCAATTTGAAATTTCACCTTTTTTTTAACCTTTTTTTTATAGTTTGATACTATAAAGATATAAAAGAATGCAAAATTTTTATAAATTAAAAGTTCAACTGTTCAAAACGAGGGCAAAAGCTATTGCATTTTGATTTTGTTGAGTTTTTTTATACAAGCTCAGGACGTAATTTAAGAACAACTCCCATATTTTCCAGGCACGGGGCAATAACATACGAATATCCCACTGACACCTGAAGATTTAGAACCGTATTATTCAAGACTGTTATACTTTAGGGATTTTAGTACTTTCTGTCATGCATGCTGCTAAAATAAAGGCATGTTACACCTATGCAATTTCATCACCTTGTCATTTAGACTGGACCATAACATAACCTGAGATGATGCAGGCAGGGGAAATACAACATACCAGTCATTTCACTAACTCACGTGCTACATGCTGAAAAATGTTGTTACTCCTGTTGAATAACCCTGCCATGCCCACTTCTATTAAGGCTTCACAGTTTAGTCTTTGGAAGTCGCTGGTGATGTCGAAAATGATGAAGAATTATGAAAATACTGTATGAGCTAAACTGTGAGAGTCTCTCTGTCCTCTCTCAATCTGTTCCCACTGTTGCTTTCACTCATACATGGTGTTGTAAGGCAATTAATATGAATTGAGTTTATTCATTTTGCTCATCCCAGAAGTATGAATTTTCATGCACGTATGCCAAACTTATTGTCTCATATTCTGTAGTTCTGTTTACCCATGTTTGGAAGTTTCAGAGAGCTCATCGGAGGAAAATATATATAGTTTTTCCATTGTACAATGGAGCAGGCACAATGTTAGAACAATATTATACTTGTCACAAAGAGAATATTATACCTGTGTCCCATTGTAATGTCTTTGTTAGTTTAAAGACCCCAAGTCCCTCAGGGAGTGTCACAAATCCATATAATGTCCCTTTGTGCTATATTTTTGTATTTCTATCTCTGATTTAGTAGACAGATGTGAAAAAGCATATGAAGCCAGATAACTCCCTAGTAACTACACAGCTGCAGATGTTGAAGAGAGCAAGTTATTCTGGCTAAGGTCAGTATTAATTTATGCTCAAAACTTTCCTTCCAGACATGCCATTTTTTGATGGTATAATATATCTTACTGTTATTTTGGGCTGATCCCTCCCACATTGATCAAACTGCTTCCCCATCTGTGGCCTCTTCTAGCATAAAGTTATAAAGCATTCAGATCCTAGTATTTGCTTTTCCTAGGCAAGGGGAGTAGTCTTAATTCACAGACAAAAGCAACAGTAGGTTAAAAAAGTCTCAAGATGGCAGAATTTCAAGGCTTTATGATATCTTACACCTACGAGAGTTTGCAAAAACAGTTTCTTCTCTACCTCCATCTTGTTATTTCTGTTCAGAAGGGCAATGCAATCAACAGAAAAAAGTTTGGTTTGCTTTTGTCACTGGCCAAATTCTGAATGTTCATGTCTTTTTCTCCCCTCCCTTTGATCTGTCTAAAATTCTTACCAAATTCCCACTCTGCTATGACCCCAGGTTTGGCAGAACCACAAGTTGAACTCTGTATAATATAAACAGATAGCACAAAATAAAGTGCTGCTTTATAGTCAGTTGGCATTAGCTAGTGGTCATTCATGGTAGGGTAACGTGGTTACCTAATGCTTTAAAATTTGAGGTGGGTTAGGTAACCATGCGGTTTTAAAAGCTATTTTTAAACTATAAACTGACCTCATTTAGCTTGGACAACTGCCTTTCCCATAAAGGAGAACATTAGTTTTAATTTTTTAAAGTATATTTTAAAAGATTCTAGGTTAGCAAAGGTCATTCAGAAGTCTTAAAGCCTCTTCTGGCATCCCTCTGAGTTTAGCAGGAGTCTTTCCACTTTTTTCAAACGTCAGTGGATGTTGAAAAAGAACAAGCAGCTGGGCTTCCATGGGAAGGCTTCATACACAGCATGGTACATTGCAGGCATATGCCTTTTTGCTATCAACCAGCCAACAAAGTTACAGAGCTGCCCTAACTTGGCACTTTTAGCTGTTCTTACTAGTCTCAGCTCAGCACCATGCTAAAGAAGCTGAAGGGCTTAGAGCATGAGCAGGAGCAAATTGCCGTCTGCACAAAATACGTTTTTTAGATACACCTACAAAAGATTGCCCCACATACACATTGTCAATGCCAAATCAATCTGTCACATTAGGACAGTATCCCAGCAAATGAGCTTATGCACTCTGGGAGTAGAGCAAGGGGAATTCCTGTGGAAAGGAATTGATTCAGATTCAGAAAAGAATTGCAAAAGAAATGTCGTAACCTGTTGAAGCAGACTAAGAATGGTACCAACACTACAGTTCTCCTTGGTATTATTTCACAGAAATGAATTATGTCTTGAGAAAAACACCTGTGTAACATATGTCCTAACTCTTATCTCACACGGTACAGAAATACCAGGTTCTTCACTGGAGAATCTCAGTATTGGCCCATGATCATGACTGGGGACAGACTTTTTAGTAGAGCCTGTAGCAATAGGACAAGGGGTAATGGTTTTAAACTAAAAGGGGGTAGATTCAGACTAGATATAAGGAAGACATTTTTTACAATGAGGGTGGTGAAACACTGGAACAGGTTGCCCAGAGAGGTGGTAGATGCCCCATCCTTGGAAACATTCAAGGTCAGGTTGGACAGGGCTCTGAGCAACCTGATCTGGTTGTAGGTGTCCCTGCCTACTGCAGGGGGGTTGGACTAGATGGCCTTTAAAGGTCCCTTCCAACCCAAACCATTCTGGGATTCTATGGTTCTATATGACTTGGCGTCACAACACACAGTGTTGTGGTGTTCATGCCTGGTTTTGGAAACAGCTGTTTTATTTTTGCTGCTTACCAATTTTGCCTGCAGGTTTTCCTCCATATGCACAAAGGTTCAGTGTTTGTATATAAGGCAGCGCAAGAGGATTTTTTTTTCCTTGTAGCCACTTGCACTGGAGATTAAAAGAAAAAGTCAGGAAAAGGTATGGTCTCAGAAAGAAAAAAAAAGCAGCTTGCTTTTGCGAAATTCAGATCTGGGAGAAAAATACAAGTGGACTGTTATCTTTTATAATTCAGGGAGTATGGTTATTTTGGTTTGGGTCATCAATACACAAAACCGAAGTATTTACTTTTTTTGAAATGAAAAATTTCACCCCTGAGAAAGCTCTAAGTTATCTTGAAAAAAGATAGCATACCTCTAAAATGGAGATATCCAGCAATTCTAAAGGAATCTCTATAAAAGTCATTGGAACAATTACCATTGATTCCCACTGAATTAGAGTCAGGTCTTAAGAAACACCAACTTTAGTTAGCTTAACTTATAAATATTCCCTTGATAGAAAGCTGTCATGTGGTGTTGAGTAAACAGTAAATAAAAGTTGCTAAAGGAAAAATGGCTTGAATGACAGTTGTGCTCTTGGTCTCCCAGCCTCCTAGACCAGGGACCTGGCCAAAGCACGCCATGGTTCCCTCTCAGCTAACGTGCCTGTGTTTCTCTCCCTGCAGTGAAAGACACAGTGGGAGCCTGATGAATGTGTATGTATGTCTCACTCTGATCGGAGGCTGTAACATAGCTGGGATGCACATCCAGGAGTTTGGGAGTATTCTGGGTGCTGAAGTTAAGGCATAGTTACTGTGATGTTTGGATACAGTAAACTAGCAAGTTAACTAAGTGGGTTTAGTATGGTTGTAGCCTTTTGAATTCTTTGGACTTTGTTGTTTAAACTAGAATTTCCTAGTATTTTTGCTATTAGCTATACTTTTAAGACACTCCCTAGGTCCTCCTCAGTTTTATTAGTGTGTCTCTACTGCTTATGCTAGTGGTTGTATTCTATTCTTAGAGGTGTTACTTTGTCAATATACACTGCCCCTTAAAATCACTCTGATTTATTGCCTACAGCATACATGTAATACCCATCTCTAGTAATTTGCAGATGATCTCTCGGAAATGCTGCCAAAATTCCAGGAAGGCTTCAGGATGGTCCCCCTTACTTGTTGGATATAGTGTTTAATGGCGAACTCATTTCATAAATGCTTGCCATGTTTTCTCAGCTGTGCACCTGCTTTGGAAAGAAATCTGAAGTGGAGCCCGATGTTGACTTCACAAGATAGAGCATGCTAACCCCAGGCGCAGTGTCTTGCTAGGCAAGCAGAGAGTCAGCAGCAGACATTCCAGTTACCGTGTTTTGTAGATGCCAGATCTTAAGCTTCAGCTCTCTAGCACTAAAGTGCAATGTGCCATGGATCTCATGCCAGAATTAAGGTTGCCTGTTCATAGTACAGACATGTCTTTCATGTTTGAAATTATGTCTAAGGAAGAACCAGAGATAAGACAGATATTGGCACGGGGAGAGAGGACAAGGGAATTTCTACATTTATTAGTCACGTTATTGAAGAAAGAAGAAAGATTTTATCAAGTCTGTCTTGCTGAAAGCAAGGCTCTGCGTTCACAAGATCTGCTGGTAACAGTGCATAACCGAGTCTGCTTTCATACATGTTAATGCTAGAAGGCTAACATCGCTTCCCTTACAATAAAGAGGAAGAAAGTTCTGTCCTCAAGGTGTTTGCTGCATGTATGCCTCTGTATGCATGACCAATAGGGGAGAATTAAGCTGGCATTTGTCCTAACCATTAATAAAATGTGAGTGGGGGGAACACAGCGCTCATCTAAACAGGGATGGGAGGAAAGCTATGTAATGCACACTCCGCTGGCCCAGCCGGACGAAAGGGCTGAAGTCCTCCTAACTACCCACTGCTTGGTAAATGTGTACCTGGTGATTAAAGTACTTATCAGGAATGAAATAAAGACTAATGATGTGAAAAGAACGACAGCATTCCTACTTATGGCAAGCCCTTTAATGAAAAAAACCCCAAACTTATTAACTAATGGGTTTTGCTGTTTTAGTGGTAAGAGGAGCATGGCCCCTTTAAAAGCCTTGGCCTCCTTTTCTAAATGTTGCTGAGCTGTGCCCCACCCCTGCATAAGCAACACCTGCATACCTGCAGGGTACTTTCTTCTTGATAGCTTGTATACCTTGATAATATATGTTGGTGGAGTGGTCTAGATTCGGGATGTTTAGCCATCCATTTTATTAATGTAAGGACATTGATCTAACATTTGCCAGAACTCCAGTGATGTAATAACTTCTAATAGTGCTTCTAATATCCTTTTTGCGGCATTTGTGTTCTTGGTAGCCGCTGGGCTGATAAGTTTTAAAAGGAAAAAAAGACACACACACCCTCCCAAGACACATTCAAATAACAAATGCTAGCAAGAAGAATACAAAACGATTCCAGATAGCCTGGCACTGTGGGAACTGTATGCAACAGTCTTTTCAGCAAACTGATAGTCTTTCAGAGCAGTTTCTCAGTGTTGACTGACTGCTTCTGACATATGTTAAGCTGAATTGGGGGTCTGTGCAATTGCTCTGGATACAGAAATGTGTAACATGTCCAGGAATCCTCAAAGTACAGATCCTATGGGGTCTGAGGAAGCCTGATGGATTTTAAGGAGGCGTGAGGCATTTGGGAGTGATACAATATTCAAGGCTTCCAGAAATCTTTCTTCACCAAGCTGTATATATGTATACCGTTCTAAGAAAGAATAGGTAACTTGCAGAAAAAAATGCAGAGGGTAATGTTTGTTGCCTCTTGACATGCATGCTGTTGAAGTTCTCCAAGGGACCAGACTGCTGCTCTCAGGAGCCGTGGGTTTACTAACAGGCTTAAGGCTACTTTCAGCCACTTCGGTTTCTCACCAGTAGTGTCAAAGGGGTGTGAGCGGAGCATTACTGCTGTACTCTGATGGTTATCTGCTTCTGGTAAGATCCACCAGAGTAGAGTGGGCATCCCCCAACAGGTATTTTGGGTCCGCCGGCACACTCAACACACAGGCAGTGTATTGATAGATTAAGGTCACGTTTTCATTGTTCAGTGGAGGAATAGGGAACTCAAAGCCATTGCATTTTCAGGTTTTTACACATGTAAAATGTAAATGGGGTAAATAAGATAATCCCTTGAAACAATTAATGAGATCTTCATTATGTGGGAAGGAGGGAGAGAGAGAACAAAATGTTAGGAGTGAGACCAGGGAGGTAAACACATGAAGGAGAAAAATAATCATAGAGCATAGGCACAATGTAAGGTGCAGAAAGAGGCAGGGGAGAAACAAATGTGGGGCTTACTGGGTTAGGACAGCAGGAGGCAGGGAGATGGCTGGCAGAGAAAAAATGAAGGGATGTGCATGCCTACCAGAAGGAGCTGCACATCTATCAGCTGGGGAGGAGCTGCTCTTCCCATGTTTCACAGGATCAAAGAGCAAGTGCAGTATTTTGGTGTATGTTTGTATAGTGTATAACACAATGCAATTCCAGTCCTGATTACTATTAAAAGATAGTGTAGACACAATCAAAAATTATCACATACAGGCCCCAGTAGGAAAGACAAGAGAAGGGCTTGGCAAGCCACTGGCTGACCTAGGCTGTCACTCCTTATTTTGTTCCCAGTTATTCATTGTAGAGCGAATTAGTGGCATATTGTAGAACTGAGGTCATTAAGACTTAGACCTCTTTGCATCTTCTCCAGCTAATTTTAAAACCAGCTAGAGTGTTATGGTACCTTTCCTTTTTGTAGACAATGCCACTGTATTCAACCCCCCCCCGCCCCTTTATTTTGGCATTTGCACATTGTCACTGCCATTCACTGCCATTAGTAGGGCTTCCTTTCAACAGAGAGCAATGGCTGAAGATTTCCCAGTGTAGACACGCTGCTGTTCTCTTTTCTGGACTATCGTCCTTGCCTGGAGTAGGTGGGAGCAGTACACAGATTCTGCCCCACACGCTTCATATCAAAAGGACCTCACTTGTGTGTAGACTGAGAACTGAGCTGCACTATAGAAAACTCCAAGGATGACAGACAGCTCTGGAAAATCAAATCAGCTTTAAAGAGAAACACACAGCATTTAGCTGGCTCTGCACTGATAACAAGCATTTACAATCACTAGATCATGACAACTGCACCATGCAGGGATAATTGTCTGTTATAAATGGTGCTGTAGTAAGGAGGAGACCAGTGATCTGTCTTTAACATGATTATACACCACAAATCAACAATAAGGCAGGCATTGCTTCTCTGATTCACTTTCGTCAAAGATGAATGACCATAAGGCAAAGAAAAACAAAAATCAAAACAAAGCACATAATATGTGGATGCTTTTCAGCCTAAAAAAAATCTAGAAATGAATTCTTTTGTAGACTGATACATCTGAGCAATACAATCAATAGAGAGAATGCACGGTTTATAAACTCATTTTGGCCTTAGTGTTCACCCTGCAGCATCCTGCACCACAGAGCATGTAGGAGGTGTTACGCTGTGAGGGAGATAGGAGAGCAGAGTCCTGACCACCTGCGATTACCAGAATCCTCACAAGCATGTTCCTCTTGAGCCAGTGGTGTCATTTCGGTGTCCTGACTAAATTTCAGTTTGATTAGTTACATTTTGACTACTTAATTTCCCAGGAAGCATAGTTGTCCATGTCTTCAATTATGTGGAGATAAAAATTTGCATGTTTTTTTGGAGCATGATAATTACATATAAAATTCTACACGCATACTGTGTTTTGCAGGCAAAGAAAAAAGATACAGGATTTGAACCAAGGAGCTTAAAATCAACATAAGGATGAAACCACATTAGAATAGCATCTGGGGAAATGAGTTGAGGAAGAGGTTGGTAAGTGGGAGTGTGAATGGATAGGAAATGTGAATGTAAAGAAAAAGGAACGTATCTGTAAAGTGATAGATGATATAATTTGCTTTATTTTGCATACGTCTTGCTAGAAAGTTCTCGTGATGTTTGCAGTCTTAAAGGAATTTAAATTTCTTGCTTTTGGTGCCCTAATATTGAAAAGCTTTAAAATCGTATTTTGCAGAGAGAGGGCTAGCAGGTTGTAGCAGGATCATAGAAACCAAACAAGCTCCCTTTCTCCATTTATGTTGCCTCTGAAAATGCCATGTCCACAAGCAAAGACACGAATGATTTATTTAATTAATCACAAGACATGACTGTAATTTTATTTCTCATCTGAAAAATGAGAAAAATGGTTCAGCAGTGCAGTGCCCCTTCTACATGACAGACCAGGGACCTCGTGGGTACCTCGGACATCTGGGAATCTAGCCTAAAATTGGGACAGTGCCTTAGCAGTTTTGTCAGCTGAATCCTAAATCCGAATCCTAAACTGTTTCTTACAGTATCTCTGTTTTCCCTAGAGTGTATCTCGTCTGAACACTGACCAAGCTTGACCTATTTTGTTCAAGATTTGATGAGATCACAGTGCAAGCCTGTCTAACTGCAGGCCATAAATTGTTGTACTCCTCCATCTGGTCGCTCTCTGACAACTGTATGCTTTGCTTAACCAGGGTGATACAGTCTACCAGTGCTGTCTTCTAGGTGCTGAAGGCCTTAGGCACATGATCAGCACCAAGCTGTAAGGTTCACGTACTGTGCGACCGGACTTTGCAGAAGCTGGACCAACTGTGCCGTGACTGTAAGGCCACTCCCAGGTTGCAGGTCTGCAGCTAGAGTGAGGCAGCATTGCCGTCTCTTGCTGTTTGCAGTTTTCTGGGGGCCTTCTGTGGTGATGTCCATACTGAACATTTGGTCCTTGTCTGTAAAGATGATACTTTTAGATATCCAGATAAAATGCTTTACACTGGAAACTACTTTATGCCTAATTGTCTGAAGAGGCAAATAGGTGCCTTAATTTTGCATTGGGTTGTGGTTTTTTTTTCCTCCCCCATTTTAAAGAGCCATTGACTATGGTATTTAGAAAACTGTTTTCCTAAGTTTTGGTAAGCCACGTAGTCTGTTCCCTTCTCTCTGACACCTCCAACAACAGCAGAATCTGGATATGCATAGCATGCTTTGGTCCTTTAAACTGTATTATTAGTGGACTGAGATCATCACTTGTAATTCATGTTGCCCAGTATTTCCTACATTGAGACAATATTGATTTTATGTGTTTAGAACTTCATCAAACATTAATTGTCCTCGGTGTGTGCTTCCGGCAGAATATGTGTAGAAAATGTCAGCGAAACAGTTCAAGTATTTCTGAAAACAAGATAAAGAATAACTAATTGATTTGCTGGGGCTGAAAATACTAGAGAACTTTTCTTTGAGAGGCTGTAGTGCTCCTGTCCACTCAGGAAGAGAGATGAAATTTAGCAGGGAAAGGAAAGATGAATTTTGTGTCAAGAGATGAGCTATGAGCTGTAAGCCAGCCTTAAGTTAAGTTAAGTCTCAGTTTTGCAACTAAATATTGCAAAAACAGTTTTCATAATGGCTAGCTGCAGCATGAACCTGGGGAGAAAACAAAATCACTCCCATTATTTGACCACTGTTTGTTCTGTTCACTGAGTGAGACGGGTCTTTAGGAAGGAACATATATGAGCATGTAAAGACAGGTACCAGGATGCACCCAAACTGAATACTTAACTAAGATTATACCAGCATTTTGATCAGTTGCAACTTTTACGTGTTTAACTTCTTTTTTTTTTTTTTTTTCCAATTTTTACTTATAGTGAGGATTTAGAGATGAAATTTGTGCAATAGTATATTAAGTGTAGAGGGATTGCTTTTAAAGCTGCTCAAACTTGTTTGTAAAAAAATTGTCTATTTTTGGTCAAGCAAGAAAACAGTGGAGTTTAAAATTGGTCTAAATGCTCTTGTCATGTGGGCAACCTTTTTCAACACTTTGTGTGACTGCCAGGATGTTTGAAACCTATCAGGTAATTTCCTCCTGAAAGTGCAAACAGAAACTTAATACAATGCATGTACATTTATTGTCAGGGCTATCTGTTATTGAGAGCTCACTAAGAACCCATTGCCTTGGGACAACTAATTAAATACTGATTTACTTACTCTCCAGAGTTCAGTTTCTTCCACACCTTGAGCAAAGGAAAACTCTGGAATTGGAGAATACAGGAAAGAAAAAAACATGGGAATGCAGGCATACCCGGTGCCCAGGTATTGGCTTCTTTAAGCCAGCTGAGCACAATTCTGTCTTTTAAAGAGTCAATTGATAATTTTTGTTGGGATCCTTGCGATTCTTTGGTCTCTGTTGGTTCATAAACAGCAGAAGGGCAACAGGTTTTTTGCTTTTTACCGTATAATGCAGTGTCCAACAGCTGCCTTTTCTAATAAACAGTGATCACACCAGCTCACTTAATTCCTCAGTCCTATCATGCCTTCTCCTAGCCGCCTTGTTATTCACCAGTGAGCCCGGCTCCTATGCTTAGTGTAGCTCTAAAACCATGTTTGCGGTTGTGCTCAAACTGAAAGTATTTTTCCTTGGTTAAAAGAAGGCTCACTAAGTCTACCACAGTTTCATAACCACTTTAAACAGGCTGAAGCCAACACCACTATCAAAAAGATAAGTTTTGCCCTTTCTCCCACCTCAGTCCTGCCCCTGCACAAGATCAGCACAAGGATTTGGACAACCACACAATGAACCAGATCAGGGAACTGATTCAAATTAAAAATGAGCTTGGCCCCTGAAACATTTGTATTCCCCAGCCAGATCAGTTCTCTAGGCCTGTTCAGTTCGCAGCTGCACCAACAACTGTGCCAGCAGAAAGGGGGTGGGTGACACGGGGTTAGGGATGAGCAGCCGCTGTGGAGGAGGAAGGGTGGGACTGTTTTACCACTGACTTATGCAGCCAAGGGTGACACTGAACCCGGGCAACGTGACTTAGACTTGCACCAGTGTAGAAAAAATGAAAAGAGCTTTCTAAATTACTCAAGATAAGTATCATTTATATGGCGAACAAAAATAAGACATGGTGCCTTTTTCTTTTATGTTTTTAATCATTATATAAAATGGGCTGAGTATTTTGTCACAAAATATCAACAAGACGTGGAAGTAAAGGGATGCGTTTAGATGCAACGTGTGTGATTTTGTTAGTCTTCCAATGGTGTAATACAGTTGTCTCCTCTTCGGGTATAAAGCAGATAGAGCCCTGTATCCAGACAATTACCATGGTTTGCCCAGCCTTCATCCATGGCTGCAATCCAGTCCTACCCCGAGGCCTCTTTAGCCGGTGGAGGCTAAAGCAACTGCCCGGCCATGGCACTCCCTACCCTGCCTGGCAAGCTGTGACACACGGCCGCTCGCTCGGCACCGGTCATTAGCGCGCTGGTTGTACAGCCAGTGCAACTGAGTGACCAAGCAGTAAGAGCGCAGGATTGCCAAACCACCTTTGATTTCTTTTCTCATAGAGTTATTAGCTTTAATTTTCTATCTGCCACCTGTCTGAATAAATTTTAATATATCATTCTCTGGTGGTTTTTGCAACAAGATGTAACTGGGACAAGGACTGTAAGAACTTGAAAACAGTAATTAAAATGGGAGATAATATTCATCTTAGCGGTGTCTTCCAAGAAACCAGTAATAGAGCTAGGTTATTCCAGTTATGTAAATCTTTTTAAGCTGAGCGACTGAAGAGAAATTTTATTTTAAAAGAACAAATAATGTTTGGTTACACGGAATCCATTATCTCTTGCTGAGGTGATAGCCAGGAGAAAGTGAAACTACCTTCAAAAGCTCCTACATGGATGCAGGCAAGATCCAAAGGGAGAATTTCCTTCTCTAGCAAGTACGATACTGGTGCAGTACGGTGGGCAGGAATACTGTGCTTCGTGACAGCACGTGATTAGCAGTCAGAACAGGGTGCAACCTCCCTTCTTTACCACCAATGTAATATTGCTGGAGCAAAGTCCTTACATCAGAGTCTATAGAGAAAACAACCAATAAAGGAGATAAGGGAGTGCCCTGCTTAGCACTTTGTTTCGGCACAAACCTTTTCGATTCATAACTTTTAATAAGCATCTTGGTAGCTTTAGCTAGGTACGTTAATCTTAGGAAAGTAATGAATTTTGTTCGGAATCCCATCATCTCAAGGGTGGAAAAGAGGAATGACTACTCAATCTGATCAAAGAGCTTTCTGGTATCTGCAGATAGATTTACAGCAGAAGCCTTATTTAATGTAACAGAGGGAAATACATGTAATAACCTTGTAAAATTATCAGTTCCACATTTATTCTATATAAATCCCAGTTAATCATGGTGGGCCAGTTTAGGAAGAACTTCTAAGCGTGAAATGGCTTCTTTGTTCTTTTGCATATGAGAGTGAGTCAGGAAACTAAGGCAGGTCCCAAGTAGACATTTGACTCTACAGAGAGAAACTCACGAAGGGTTCATCCTAGAAAATGGCCGGACACACCAAAGCAGGAGTATAGAGAGCCCTCATGTCACAACCTCTGTCTTCAAGGCCTTTCACAACTTAGTTCCTTCTTTGTTTGTGTGTAACCTACACAGTGCCAGCTCAAAGCTTCTCTTCAGTGGGGGAAAATTGAATCTTGGCACTCAAGGACAAGGAGAGATCAACTTCTGGCATAAAACAGCTTATTTTGGCTTCCACTGGGGGATGCAGAAATCACTTCTGTGAGGACGGCACCAGAACAGTCTCCCCAGGCACCAGCCTCCTTAAATAGCTCAAGGTACCACCACCCCGATAATCCTGCATCCCCACTGAAGTGCTGGTGATGGGTCTCTGCGCTCAGCCCCGCTCAGTCAGCCTTGGACGGGTGCTTGGGGCTGCTGAGGCTGCTGCACTTCTGCTGCTGGGGAGCAGGGGAGTTGGAAGGGAGAGAGGTGGAGGGGAAGGAGAGCAGCCCCAACAGCCCCTTTACCCAGCTGCTCGCAGCTGCCAGCAGAGCGCTTGGCAGCGCAGGTGGGCAGGAAAGAGGGTGGACACTGGGTGCTCTGTAATGGGGACAGGGTGTCAGGTGAGCAGCTCTGCTGCTGCTATCATTTTGCTGCCCCGTTCAGTCTGCCTCTGGAGGCCACAGTTCAGTCAGCCCATGCCACCGTACCACTTCTGCTGTGGTGCAGGACTGAAGTATTCGAACTAGCTCAAACCCAAGTGCCTTTCTCGACAGTGGAAATCAGCTATGAACTCCGTGCTACTGTGGCTAGACAGGTCCTTGTATCCACATGGGCTTGGAAAACCATACGCAGCTCTGCACAGTTATGATGACCTCCTAAAAATACTCCTTACCTTCTCCCACATGCTGTCTTCTGCCTGAGGCATCTTTCCCAAACAGATTTGTGTAGCTGCTAAACAGTCTGCGTATCCTATTTTAATAATGCTGAGGTGGGAGGCTTGTGTAATACCTCACCTATTCAAAGAAGAAGCAGACAAGCTGTGAAGGACAGGCGTTGATAAATTTTACCAGCCAGCCCAGGAAAGAAGGAAATAATGAAATCAAGTATCCTTAGAAAGCTATTATTCTTCTTGACAGAACTGCCTCTTCTCTCTGAAAATACTGTCGGTATTTTCCCACGCTAGGGCAACACTGTAATGGCTAAAAAGAAAATTACTCCAGTGATTTTAATGTAAATAATAAGTTATGTGTTTGATACAATTTAATTATCTGTGAAACTCTTACTTTCTGGCAGAAACCTGGTGTACATAAAGGTGAAGCAAACTTACTGAGTCTGGAGCTAAACTATCTCCAGAAGGCACTCTCTGTCCCTGGAACCTCTTGAATAAGCCAGATGAAGCCTGGCTGAGGTTAACAAGAAATAACTAAATCATAATCTGCATATAAACACTGATTTTAGAGGAAGATTGAAAGCGAATAGTTGTAGTGGAAGTATTATTAGTATTGTTTCTTAAATATTTGTTACATAATATTATAGTATAAAATATGCAGCAGCATGAGTATCTTTTAGCACTCTGCCTTCTGATAAGCTGTTTCTGAGACACAGATTTTAAAGGTGATTAGGCAGGTGCTTGGTGAGATGTGAAAAAGTGTCTGTGAGGTTAAAGTTTTCTTTGAGAATCCTATTATTAGAAGCTTATCTGCATAAGTGCCCCAACTCCATTAAAATTCAGGTTCACAGGCCTTATGACTGATGGTGTCATTGGATTGTACACCTACTCTGATGAAAAGTCAGGCTGTTTACAGAAGGGATGGTTCTTCTCTTTCTTCATTGCCCCAGCCTCATGGCCTGTTTTCCTTGCACCAGTCTGAATGGTCATGTAGTTGCAAAGAAAAAAGAGGAAAGAAAAAAAAAAGTTCTCTGTTGCCTCTTGAGATAGCACAGTTATTCAGTCCAATGCAGAGGAGGAGCACTGTTGTAGGAGTAGCATCCAGCTAGATACCCAGGTGCACATGCCCCTCTGCTCTCCTTCTTTTTCAGTTTCCTCATGTTATTCAGAAAAGGTAGGTAGATGCTAATGATGTTTAATCAGGGTCTATTAAAAGTAGCCAATGGAGTTAGAAGTGGTGAATGTACAAGTAAGACACTGCTGATACTACTCACACACAGAGTAATGGGTTTGGACAGTTAGCTATGAGTTGAACATCCTAAAGTGGGCGCAGACTTGGAGTTTTGACTCGGCTGTGTACCAAAACAGCCTGGCCAGGGAAGCCTCGTGGCAGATTTGACCATGGCACAGTGTTTCTGCTTGCCCTCTGGTCTTCTCATAAAACTCATGTGTCTGAAGCCAGTTCTAACCAGCTCTCTCCAGAACAACCGTTCTGGTTATTAAACATCAGCAAAAGGCCATACTAGGCTGTTTTATAGCCCTTTTTAGGTAAAGGAGCACATTAATGTGATCCTCCCCAAGCCTCAGTGTAAGTAGAAAATAATTTAATTCTCTCATGCCGAAGCGAACCAACCAGTCAACCCTAACAACAACAAAAGCAGTAAAAACGTGGTTCTAACAAGACACCTGACAAACTGCAGTGCTTCCCTAATTATCTTCTTGTCATATCTGTTTAGCGTGAATCATGCACTGAATAGATACTTGAGCAACAAGGATCCAGTGGATGGAGCTTGCCGCCCGCCCCAGTCCTGCCAAGTCAGCGTGCTGAGCAGAGCAGAGCAGAGCAGAGCAGAGCAGACCTCGGGCACACGTAAGGCCTTTTCCGTGTATTTCTCTGTGTGACTGGATCACTGAGACTCAGGTGATCTTGGGGCAGATACTGCTGCTGCATCCACCACTCTTGACCCAGAACACTTGGCCCTGATTTAAGTACTACCACAGTACGAAAAACAGTAGCAGTCTCATGTTTCTTGTATACCTTGCTTGCAAATATCTTCATTACATTGACAAAATTTAAAGACATTTTAGTTTGTCTTGAGATAAACCTTTGCCAGTTATATCTGCAGTCCAGTGCTGCACTGTATCTGTGCGTGATTGCACGTAAACAGAAAAGTTTACTTGCTAACTGTAGTTGCATACAGTACAACCACAAAATACAAGTTAAAGCTGATTACCAAAGTTCACTCATCTTGAATCATTTAAGGTTCAAAACTTAAGCAGTAAAATACTAATTTTATTCCAGGCGTCCCCCATCAATATTATGGCATCATTCTGTGTAGGAGTTCCTCACTACGCTTCTGTTGTAGCATGCTACCTAACAACGTGGTTGTTTGCAGTTTATGTAGTATTTACGCGACAAAGAAATGGATGAATTTTAGATTATGAAGTCAGAAAGAAGTGCTGATAACCTCACAGCCATAAACCTGGGTGTTTTTTCCTGCTGCTGCCATGCTCCTTCTGTGACCTCGGGCAAGCCATTCCAGTTCTGTGTCTTCAGACTTGTAATGCACCTGGGTGGGCAGGTGGGTAAGCCCAGGACTACTGTTCATCTGGTAAAACTCTCAGGGTCTTAACTTCTCTGGGCCTCAGTTTTGCTGGGTTTTAAAATGAGGTTAATACCATACCTAGAACTTCATATACACGTGAAGATTTGCTGGCATAAATATAGAGATGTCATTATGCCAGTATAGGTGTATCGTAATATTTCGCCATGTAGAAACATCTTGCGCTTGTTACTTCATATCTCCTTCCAGGAATGATGACTGAGTAAAAGCCAAAGTCTTTGTTAAAGAACCGGTTTCAGTTCAATCCTACTTGTGCTACGCGCATCTGAGTACTGTAAAGATTCCTGCAAACACAGTAGGCAAGAGAGACTTACCGTTCCTCAAGTGGGCTGCAAACGCTCAGCTAGATCCACTGCCGAGCAGACACTTGCAGACTCAAACAGAGTTCAAATTCATTTCAAGAGGGCCGTAGGGGTGAGACTTCATTACCCTGTATCCGATTGCACAAGAAGCCTCATGCACTTTAACAGGTTTACTTGCATAAACGAGGAGTAACTGCAACAGTGTGTATGGCCAGGATGAGGTCCGCGTGTGCAGCACCTGGGGATACAGAGTGGGCTGTTATTGGAAGGTAGTATAGCAATTACTTCGATATTAAGAACAGACTAAGTCAGGGAGCGAATTGCCTGTAAGCAAGCGGCAGGATGGCACCCGGTTCCATCGGAGCGTTACAAGAAGTAACTTTCCTTGCAAGTCTCGCAGCACTCGGAGCTTTCCTCACGCCCCAGCTGCCGGGGCCCCGCCGCCGCGCTCCCGCGGGGACAGAAGCGCCCTTGAAACCTCCGCCAGCCCCGAGGGCCGCCGAGCGGAGGCGGCCGAGGCTGGGCCCGAGGGGCTGAGACACCGGGACGAGGAGGAGGAGGAGGGAGGGAGGAATAAACCCACCCGAGCGCCTGGCCGCGCCCCCGCTGCGGGGCGGCCGTTTGCCGGCGGCGGTGGGCGCAGCGCTCCTAGCGGGGCCCGGCGGGGGCGGTAATTTGGAGAGGATCCCTTGCCGGGCCGGTGCGTGAGTGCGTGTGTCCGTCCGTCCGTCCGTGTGTGTGTGTGTCTGTGCGTGTGCCGGCGCGCCGCGCGCTGGCAGCGGGGCGCGGGGCGGCTCCGCCCGCCTGACGCCAGCGAGGCCAGATCGATCCCGGCGCGGAGGCAGCGCGAGCGCGGGGCTGCCGCCGGCGGCGCGGAGCCCCCGCCCGCCCCGGCCCCCCCCCACCGCCCGGCAGCCGGTAACAACTTCGCGTCCCCTCGCCTCTCCCCGCTGCCCCCGGCGCTGCCCGCGCCGCCCCGCCGACCTCCTCCTCCTGCTCCCTCCTTCCCCCCCGCTGCCCCGGTGGTCCCCGGCTCCGGGGCCGGGCCGGGGGGAGCGGCTCCCCCGTGCCGCCAAGGGAGCGCAGCGCCGCTCCGCTCCGCTCCGCTCCTCCTCTCCTCCCCTCCCCGGCATGATGGCGTCCCTCCGGCGGCCCGGGGGAGACCCGGGGACGCTTCCCCGCCGGCCCGCTCCCGGCTCGAAGTTTGTGGGTAGGTGCCGCGTCGGGCCCGGCGGGAGGGAGAGCCCTTCCGCGCCGGGAAGCCGCCCTCCTCCTCGGCCGAGCCTCTGCCGGGGCTGCGCCGCAGCCGCCGCCCGGCCCCGGCCCCATTGTGCGCCCCGCGGGGGACGCGGCGGGCCCCGGCCGGCCGGGGCAAGTGCCCTCCTTTGTTTTTGCGGGGGGAAAGCCTTTCGCCTCCTGCCTCGGCCGACCCGTATCCCTCTCCGTTTACTGTTGGGTTTTACCCCCCCCTTCCTTTCTTTCCACAGCCCCCTTCCCCTCCTTTTTTTTTTTTTTTCTTTAATGACAAATCTGTGCTTAGAGGTCAAGGAAAGTTCACTTAATTTTTTTTTTCTCCTCGCTGCTAGAAGGTTTGGATGCATGAGATTTTCCTCTCCTCAATGTAGTTTCTTCATATACTCGGGCTCTACAGCCAAATAATCTTATCCTGCATATAGATCTTTAAAGCTTATTAAAATTTACTGGTGTGGAAATATTCAGTCATGCATTTGAAAGGATCCGGGCCAAATCCTGACTTTTTTTTTTTTAATAAACTGAAGTCAGTGGGAGTTCTGACTGAGGAAGGATTGCTGTGCTTGCTCTTTTGTTCGTAGATCAATCTGAAGAAGATATGTGGTCTGACCTTACAGTTTGCTTTTACGGTATCTGAATAATTAGAGCCTATTCCAAAAAAATAATTATTATTTTGGTGTATTTTAGGGAAGACTGATGCTCACTGCATGTAAAAAAGGTAACAGTTTTATTTGGGGAAGGAGGAGTATTTCTGGGTCCAGGTGGGGAGGAGTAGAAGTAGATGTGTATTTCAGATACAAGCAAATGGGAAAGATCATTGCCTGAAACATGTTAGTGTTTAATGGATGTCAGTGTTTAAAGATACAGCATCTTGAAACTAACATGCTTAGGAAGAAGCTGTATTTCAAACATGTCATAGCTGATAGTTCGAATCTCTTTTGCACACAGAGGTGAAGTCAGAAAGAGAAAACTTTGTTTAATCCCCCCCCCCCCCCAATAGTTATATGTGTTTTTAAGCGGCAAGAGTAAGACTAAAAACTGAAGCTAACCCAGCCCACAGAGACCACTTTTCTTTGCAGGCGTGTGTCTGTAATTCTGGCAGTCTTCGTGTGGCTGACTGTCTGCACCTTGTCCTGTCAAACAATAGGAGCAAATCATGTGAGGGAACCTGAGGTGCTAACGCTGACTTAATTTTTTTTCCTTTACTTGTCAGTAATTGCTCTGCTGAATTATGGGAGATGAGTTTGTAGTTGCCGCTTTTTGATACTTGTTTTATTTTCCCATTGAACCAGAGAGCAGTGCTATGAAGCTTTTTTAGAGGTTCTCATTGGATTTTAGTGCAAGTTTTGAGTGCTCGCTTCTTTACTGTGACTGGAAGAGCATCAGTATGAAAATGAAAGATATGTAGCCCTTTTTCAAGTTCTTGCTCTGGTCTTAGGGGTGAAATCTTGCAATTTACTTCAGATTGTACGTAGGCGCTTGAGAGAAATTTCCCTTGATTTGGGTGATCCAGAAGCCTTCCACAGCTACCGGAGAGGATCAGTTCAAGGCATGATCAGGTTACCCTGAGGGTAAGGATTTGTCCTTGCTTTGGTTTTGACCCCATCAACCATTGGATATGTAATCAAATACATTTTTTTTTCCTACTCTGTCCTGTTCAACTTGCCTTTTTGTGTACCCTTGAAGACATGATGATCCAATACATTTGAGAAAAGTGACTGAATAAACAGACGGAGATCTGTTTCTGTATAAATATTAACTATCAAATCAAATGTTTGAAAGCTGATGAGTTTAGTGTTTGCTTTTCCTCTGTAGTTTGAACACAAAGAGTTGAATGTAAAGAAAAGCAATACAAAGGTTAATAAAAGTGTTACTTGTGTTTCTGAATCCTGGGAAATTATTCAGACTAAATAATGAGTTTCGTTGCTTGGTATAAAGGTTTAAATTTAAAAAATGAAGGGGTTGTGAATTTTTTTAATTGAAGTATGAATGTACTGTGTATTATATGTAGCCAGTGTTCTGCTCTATGAAGCCCAAGTCGTGTGTGTAAAATAAAAGCTCATTTGAGTAGTCTTACAGCCTAATGGAGGCATCATCTCAGCTTTATAAATAATGTAAGTTGTGTATAATGTGGAGTCCCCAGAGACTGCAGAGAAAGCATCATTACCAGCCTTTTCAACCTGCTGGAGATCTTAAATTGATTTACAGCACTGAACTGGTGCAAAATGATACATCAGGATGACACGGGGTCAACCTGTAAAAGTCTATGATGTGAGCCCGTTAGTTCAGTCATCATAATTAAACCATATTATGAGGGCAGCAAAGCAAGTGCCTGTGACATGTCCCATTGTGCTTCAGATATGGCTGGTTTAAGAATCAAATAAAGAGAGCACCGTGTTTATTACTTAAGTTATGCAAAGAGTAGTTGAAATTAAAGCTTGTGGCCTTGTGAAGAATAAACGCCGAACCAATTTAGGTTGACTCTTAACCTCTTTCTTGCAGTCATTAGCAACTGAAATAGATGAAGGCATGTGCAGCTTGGAGGTGTGTGGGGGGGAAGTGGTTGTGAGTGAATGTCTCTGAATTTTGTATGTCCTTTCTCAAGCCTCAAAATCAGCTAGACTTTACCTGCGGACTGTACTATTGGATATGAAAGGGACAAGCAAGCAAGCTAATTGTTTGGGTTTTTTTTCCCTAGTATTTTTATCCTACTGACGTTTGTAACTGCCTGTTGAAATGTTCCTGCAGATCTGAGTTCTTGTATAAGACAGAGCATCTTAGTCATATCTTGAACTATATGACCAAACTTTTATTTTAGAACAGAGACTGTAATTTTGAATATGGGTTGGCATAGGTCACTCTTCTCAGTGAAGGCAACTGTGGCTTCGGATTCATGTTTCTGCTCTAAGTAGCTTAGAAAGTAGCATGCCACAGATGGTAAAACATTTATTATATACTAAACGTCTTGGGTCTTGCTTTTTCTGCTGATAAAATCACTATGAAGTGTTTTGGGAAAATCCTGCTAAAACTCCTTTTTCTTCTTTCTACTAGTCAGTGTGCTGCTTGGTGATTTGAGGGTTTTGCACATATTAGTGGTTAAACCAACTCTTCATAGCTGAATTGGTGTGAACTCTGCACTGCATCTCCTGAGCCTCTCCCAGCCAAGAATGAAACATCTCTTATTTTTAGTCACAAATGTAACTAAAAAAAAACTTTTGAGGGATACAAGAGAAGCAGAGAAAATAAATGTTCACTCGTGGTGAGAGATCCATTAGTCTGCAGGTTCAGTTGCATCTCAACAGGATGTGCTTTAGCTAAGGTGCTTTCTGAGTGGCAGATAAAAGAATTAAAGCTTGCTTTTGGGTGCAGCATCTTATAAAATGTGGATATGGAGCTCTCTTCTGCTGTGTCAATGCGGATTGAATACGTTATTGAAGAGAGCCATAAAATCTGTGAAAATGAAAAACAGATTTCACAAATTGCTTTATGGTTAATGCAGTGATTCTACTAATGTTTTGTTTTTGTTGTTGTGTTTTGTGTTTGTTGTTTGTTTGGTTGTTGTTTTTTTTTTTTTAAATTTCTGGCTTAGGTTTTGACGACAAACTCTCCCAGTTGTGCTTTCAGAGTGGGGAAAGTTTGGTTCTGCCCATAAAAACTTCATTTGTTTCCCTCTAGTAGCTGCAGACTTGTATTCTTCCACTGGCCTTTCTTCTGTGTATAGCAGTGTCTCAAAAAGTTTAATGCATACAAGTCTTAGTAAAGATGGTACGCAGTTCCTAGAAGTTAACTTTTGAAGTTTACTGAACAGAGAATTCAAGTTTAAAACATAAACACTGAATTGGCAAGCGTGGCTTGACATGCTGGTGACTTGAAGGCTTATCTACGCAGGCATCTTGCACTTCTGTAGCCATTTTGCTCAAGCTACGATGGCATCATAGAGGATTTTTGTGTTAGAACAGCAGGTTTTGCTTGGGATGGGAAGGAAGTTATTTTAAATTGATACTTTTTAATTGATAGAGTTGTATCCCTGCGGGCTGTTGTATAACTAATTCCATTAGAATGTCGCTATTCTTCAAGATTCAAAATAACCAGAGAAAATGTTAGATTGGGCCTTTTGTGAAGGGCTTTGCAGAGGGTGGATTCAGGGGTGAGGAGAAGGACACTCTTGGCTGCTAATAGCTGCCACAAAGATCCCTATCCTCCTCCTCGGACAAATGCTAATTTGCATTACAGAAGCTTTTCGGTTTTGTGTGTATTTGAGTGGGGGGCGTCTTTGTTTTTTAACAGGATAGAGAAGCCAAACATTTCATAAAGTAAACAGGCTAATTTCGAGGAATGTAAAGCATTTTCCAGAATGAACCCAGATCGTGCAGGATCTCTCCCTGCTTCAGTTTTATGCCTGCATGTGTTGACTTTGGAAGTGCCTCATAGTTGAACAGGAACAAAGATCGAGCACGCTGCTTCTAATTAGACTGTGTGAGGTCAAGTATTCAGTGCACGTAAGGCTGAACTCTGCTGAGTTGTGTAGATGGGTCCGTTTTTATTTTCTTTTTTATTTTGGGGAAGGAGGGAGGATGTGTATCAGGTACTGGGATTGCTATGGTGGACGTGTTGCGCAGCTGCGTGACCGCAGTGCTGCCCCCTGATAGTGGTACTGTCAGTATGTGACACAGCTGCTGGGTTGAGCTGTCATTAAATTACGAAGGGTTTTCTGCAAGTACGGATTCCTTTACTCAGTTGTACTCTTCTTGTGAGTGCTGTGTCTTGGGAGAGTCTGTAAAAGCTGAGTTTAGATCAAGAGTTGAAGCTTTTTTTTCCGCTCTAGACTCGCCAGTGCAGGAAACCTGACCAGTACAGCTATTCTGGACACTTGCACAATTCAGTCATTCTAACATAGCTCTGTAATTGCTCTGGACTATATGTCACTTTTATTTCAATATGGGGTATCCACCTGGGAGAGTGATATTAGAATAGATGTCACCAGTCTTTCTCATTTTGTTCTCCCCCCACCCTTTCCCTAGCATGCACAGGCGAAGTCTAGAGTACAGGGAGGAAAACAAATTATTTTTAAACATGCCTTTATACAAGTCATTATATTTAGGCACTGTTCAAAGCAGTATCATCCAAAGGCAACTATTATGTTGACTTGGCATGTAAGCAAATCATTAATGTGGTTCACCAGTGATTTCTGAAGCATTATTTCATATTTCTGTGCTTATAAAGGGAACGCTCTTCCCAACGTGGCAGCAGATGAGACTGTCTGAATAAGTCAGCATAGACAGTCTGAATTATAGCACTTAATGGTATTCAGAAGTATTTAACTTGCAAGTTTTTGTCATTAAAATCATTAAAATGCCAATCCACATCAAAGTGATCTATGGACTATCAATCCAATATTGGGTAACTTGGAAATAAGATACCTATTAAAATTTTTTTACCATGCTAAAGTGATTATAGACAGAATCGTGAGAGGTTTCACTGTCTCCTTGCTTCTGTTGCCAGCATGGGTGTAAGAATCACGTCTGCCTTCCAGCTTGGACTGATGAACCCTCTTTCAGTACTCACAACCATCCTTCAAGGGAAAACTGAAAATGTATCCTCTTAATACAGATTTTGTGCATGAATAGAAGTTGGATGTCAGGATTTACAGTGTTACAGAGTTTCTTCTACAGAGGTTGCAAGACTGATGTACATGTTTAAAAACTTGTCTAGGCAGATGAAAGCAAAAACCATGTGTGCACACAGAGCTAAAACTTGACACTTATGTAGCAGGTCAAAAAGTTTTCTATGAATTTAGAGGCTCCTTTCTGTTCAGATTGCTTGGGGCATGCAGTGACCATAGTTGATGATACTTTTGCTTGCTTTTCTTCCTCACTTTGTTCAATATTGGGAATTAGTATCTCATTCTTCTGTGTTTACATGAAAGACTGATTTACTGAGGATATTTTTCGTATAAATAATTTCAGATTTCTGATTTCAAGCATTTTAAGGCATTGACAATAATAGCAGCATCTTGTCTGGCATAGTGTGATGAAACCAGGGCATGAGGCTCTTAAAGATACCTTATTATTATGCTGGTATGTATGTAGGGTTATTCACACTTGATAGGTATGCTGTATGTGCATGTGCACATATGAATGCCTAAAATAACATTCACTGCCATTGAAAGTTAAATTATTTGGATCAGATAAAGGTAGACTAAACCTATATATAGTTGAGAAGAGTCTGTACATTTATCAAGCTGTGTGTACGTAATAACTATTTATATGTAAATACTTAAATGCTTAAAAGCATAAAATCAGTTTTGGTTAAAGATGAAGTAAATAACTGGAGAATCATGTTGCAACAAATTGTGGCTTCCACTTAAATGTGTTACTAAGGGTGATAGGAGGAGGAAACATCTGCTGTTTGGTCAGATGCTGTTAATGAGTTGCATATTTGACTTTATTCTACCAATATATTTCACCTTTGTATCTGTTAGGTTTCATTTGAATATTGATGTGGGAGGAATTAATCAAATGTCCTTGCTGTCTTACATGTATCTTACTAGTATGGACTTTCATTCAGCTGACATGTTGAGGAACAAAATATGTGACTTCTAACTAGCTGTATTTCCTGAGGCAGTGGAGAGAGGGCTCTCAAAAATTTTCTCCAAGACAAATTTGGAAGTGTGTGTGTGTGAGAGAGGGTAGAAGGTGATGTGGAACTGACATCTTCTGCTGTTTCACTTGATCGTTTAATTCTCCGTGGTGTCGCTGTAAATTATAAAGCTAAAGAATAGTAAAAGTGTATGGGTTGGGGTTTTTTTGCTGTTTGTTGGTTTTTAACACTTTGTCCTTCTTTTCTTTCTAGCCCTCCCAAGATGTTGCAAAACAAACTCTGCTAGTGTTTTGGTAGGACAAAAAAGTTGGCAGAACACCTTTGCTCACTGTTGGCCAGTTGTCTTTTTTTCAAGGGTTTCCGAGCTGTGTTGTATGAAACAAGAAAGTTACCTTCAAGTTAGGCCACTAGCACCTGCTTAGGAGTGTAGATTCTGCTCACAGGTCCTGAAAAGTTACTAAAACTGGATCATCAATAAAACACAGTGCTATTTGATGAAGGGTCTTTCTCTTGATATCTAAATGCTCGGTTGTGAAATTTGACATACTTTTACTACTGTTGTGGTTTCCTGACTGAAATCTACTGTGGGGAAGGCAGTTTTGTTTGGTTTTATTTTAACCTAGGGAGGACTTTCTTCAGGTTAGTACAACTACAGGCTGTCTGCTGATTTTTTTTTTTTTTTTTTTTTCTTCTCCTGTTGACCTTACTCCATGTATATTAAAATATTCCATCTTGCCTTTGCAAATAGGCTGGGAGACAAACAGTACATGAACATGACAAGGGTTAGTCATGGTTGCTTAAGGTATCTGGTGCTATAGTGATGAGCATGGTATGGGAACCTCTGTAGATTAGAATTTTTCAGTAGGTCACAAGCAGTGAAAAAAGGGGTGGAAAAGTGGCTTCTTACCAGGGCTGTATGTGAAGCAAGGTGACAGTGGTGAGGACTTGCATTTTAATGGAATAGAGCCATACATGAAGCCAAACTTCAAGGGTACAAGCACTGAAGGAAGGATGAGTGAGGCAACTCGGAAGACTTCTGGATGTTTTAAAAATGTCCTAGAAGTTATGTAAAATTTTGAGAGGGATTATTTCTCATGATATTTTTCTCTGCTTTGCCTTCTGCTCTCCCTGGTTTGTATTTGAAATTCTTAAAAGAAGTCCAGTAAGGTCACAAGCCATTGGAAATAGGACATGGTGACATGGTCAAAATCAGGGAAACAAAGTGATCTGATCTGAGATTTGCATCATAATTCATGAGAGTCTATTCTTTGTAGAATTCTGGACAAATCTTTTATCCTCTGTTGAAATGTATGATTTTTGATTAGTAGCACTGAATCCATTGAGTTTGACTTCCTGGTGAAAATACCATATTACTTTAAAAAGCATTTCTCCTATGCCTGTTTCTCTTCTGCCTATGCATGGCAAATAGAGCTCGGTCCCTACCTCTGTCTAATAGCACTTGATGTGAATTTGTATTTGTGCTGAAGCAAGCAGAGTTCTACCTGGTTTTCCTGAACCAATTGTTTTTCTGATGTGGACCAAATTCTTGTTTTCAAATGATTAGCAGGTGGTTATTTTGAGAACTTCACAGAATCACAGGATGGTTGAGATTGGAAGGGACCTCTGGAGGTCATCTGGTCCAACCCCCTGCTCAAGCATGGCACCTAGGGTGCCCAGGACGATGTCCAGATGGCTCCTTTTTTCCAGTTGTATGACAACAGCATTATTGTTTTGTCACAACAGTGATGAAAGTAGATTTGAAATTTACCTAGACCTTCTCATAGACCTGACAACATGTACATGATGGCTTCAGGGATTGCTAAATGCATAATGTGATTACACTGGTTTAATTTCAAATGTGTAGTCTTTTAGGAATCTCAAACACATCTAAAGTGTGTGCTTCCCTGCACAGGGAGGAACGAGGGAGATGAGGGAGGCAGAGACTCAACTTGTGTGGCTTTACTGAGGTCTCACTGTGAATCTCCAACGTTCAGGACCGGAGTTTCATCTCCCTTCACACAGTCTGTTGGTCTTTCCTTTTGTCGTCAGACACTTCTGCCTTGTTATCACTGAGGAGGTAGATGGATAAAACAGACGCTGGTTATGTCTTTGTCCCTGTTCTGCTAATTATCCGGTGAATGCAATGATGAACCATGCTATTTTGAAAAATGTGAATGTTGACTTTGCTGAATGTCTCGGAAAACTTGGCTTGCGTATAGGTTGCCATCTTGGCTATTACAGGTTCCTGTTTTGCATTTTTGCCTGCTGCTGGCTTTACAGTTGGGCACACTTAATAACAGGCCCTTTATTATCCATGCTAGGCTAGTGTCAGTGTTAAGTGCTTCCACTTGGATGTAGTAGCCAAAGGAAAAGCCTTTGTCTTTATTAACTTAAAAACTTAAGATAATGTAATTATAGTTTCTGTAATGTGTCGTATTAGATTTCATCTGGAAAATATTTTATAAATACTCTCAGCTTAAAACTGTGTAGTGTGTGGTGTTTGTGGACAGATGGATATGAAATCACTCTTCTTTTTTCTGAAGTTTGCTGTCTAGTTACCTAGAGCAGAAGACAGTGGTAGCAGAGGGGGGTTGAAGTGCTTGCTAGAGTGTTTGGTTATTCAGAACCAGCTAGGGCAGGGCTCATTGCTCTGGGGATGAGACAAGGTTTTGCAAATTGACTGAGGTACTCATGTCTGAGTGTGAGCTAATCTTTGTCCTGGATGTCATTTAAAATTAGGGGGGTGGCAGCTCCACGAGATGGAGAGAACTCTTAACAGTTTGGCTCCTCTCAACCGCAGCCACAGATTTCTTCACATATGCTGGCTGGGTGACTTTGGTGCTCATCCTGCTCTGAGCTGATCCAGCTGTTCTGCAAAACATTTTTTTTTTCTTTGTTGTTGTTTTTGCCAGGTTAGGAAGGTGAATTGGCTGACAGACTGTAAGCAGAGGGAAATTATGTTGGAGTACCAAAGCTGGAACAAGGGAGTAAAGGGAAACCTTTTCTCTCTGGGTGGGAGCAAGCCGTTAGAGCTGCTCATCTGCTTGCGGACCTGTGACCTTGCTGGCCCAAGGCAGCTGTTGGAGGTAGCCAGTTATAAACAAGTACTGTAGTACTCCCAGATGAAGACTTCCTTAATATGCTTGCCAAGGAAAGGTCTAATTTACAGAGTTTTTTCCCAGATACTTATGTTGGTGATTAGCATGGTGAGGTTAGACTGCCAACAGTTACGTCAGTCACAAAGCCCCAGTGTAGTTATATTGGCAGCAAAACGACAGTGATTAATGATACAGTGTGTTTTATGGGGGGTGAGGGAGGATGGATGGGGAGGAACACTTAAACAAGCTTTTCTGGTCAAGTGCTATTTTGCTAGTATAAACTGCAAGCTATATTAGAAATTGTTTTTCTAGTTTAATGCAACCGTACAAGCAGAGCACATCTAGTGCACCTTTTGTATGAGATAGTACAAATGTTTTTCCTCATGGGGAAAAGAATGTCCTCCAAGTTTAACTTCTTAGTAGTAGAAACTTTCTTTTCCTCTTTAGAGGAAGAAATAACTTGAAACAACTGGCAGACCAGATGCTGTTAGCAGCATTGTCAAGAAATCGGAGAAAAGCTAAGTATTAAATCCATTAAAAACTTCTGTAAAAGCAGGCTGGTGTTACCAGAAATCACTGCCAGTGAAGACAGTTAGGGCACCTGAAGCTGATACATGCTGTAAGCCAGTGCACTGTTTGTGGCTTTCCTGGGTTCTGCATCACTGCAGAACTCACTTTGAAATTTTTGGCTTTCAATCCACTTTTCTCAGAAGAAATTTAGAAAGCACTTGTTTTAATGGTGTATGGTAAATGTGTTTAAAACCCCTTACTTCTTCTTGTTAGTGCTAGCTATTTAACATCTTCAAATGTTGTGACTTTGTAATATATTTCTTAACTTAAAGGAATTAGACTATATACAAATTTAAAATACAAACTTTAGTTATTTTCCCTAGTGGCAGTGCTGGAGCAATGTTCTCGCTGAATTCCCTTGTAGCCTTCTGCTATGCCAAGGAACTATCCAGACCCTTGTGAACCTGACTGCAAGTCCTGGAAGTTCATCCTTACAGTCTGACTTTGCAATGTATTCGGGGCTCGGAGTCCTTCTGTCCTCTGCACTAGGACAGCTATGACTGTTTGTTCAGTAGCAGGCAGCAGTGGAAAATTTGGGAAGCATTATGGCTGTTTTAGGTAGCCTGCTGCTGACCCTGCAGAGCATGTGGTATTTGGGAAATACTGTGTTTTGGTGTCTCGGCTATAAGGTTGCAGTACTGCAACTTTGCAAAACCTGAATTTTGAAACTTTAAACTGGTCTTGGAAAGTTATCATTGAATGAATAATACGTTGCCTTAATTCCATATGCAGAATTATATAGGTTCTGTAAATAAAAAAAGCTCACAGATGAGGAAATGGTACTGAGTAATTCTTTGTGGCTTGATTCCTCTTCCAAAATCATAAAAAGCTTACAGATAACCAGGGGATCAGATAGATAGATTACAGCCATTTTCTCATGTTGTAAAACTTCCGTATTCCCGGTAAGCAATGTAGGAGGATATCTCACACTTCCTTTCAAGCTATGCGGTTGCCAAGTGCTGTATGAACTATCAGTTCCTATCTGTGGGTTGAAGCCTTTGTACAAAACCTCCAAAGCCTTGATCTCAGGAATAGGAGAAAACAGTTTGACGTGAGATTCTGCAGATGTTCTGGCGCAGGGCTGTGACGGCTGCTTTTGCCTCATCCCGCAGTTTTTTTGGATCTCTCTGAATCCTCACATATGGGGGTGCCCTCGTTTTGTGCTTTTAGAAGGCAGAAGGTGTGTCTGCAACTTAGCTCTAGTTAGGAGGCACTGTTGTTGGCTGTGGGGAGTGCGGTAGCGCTGGCACGTGCCCCAGTGCCTTTGCCCTTTGGCCCCTCGCTGCAGTGGTCATCGGTTCTTGCTCAGGGCAAGCCACAAGACGAGTGACTTACTGCCCTCGTCCTCCATGGCGTGGAGGTGTTGCTTGGGGTAATGGCGCGTGCTCTCACAGAGCTGTCTTGGTGCTGTCCTGCCAGCAAACGTTTTGTGCCGGTGGTCAGCCCTCCGGCTTCTTTGTCTAATACTTGCCTCTCAATCCGTAGCGTTCAAGAGTTTTGTTCTCCACTTCTTAGCAGGAGAAGCTAAGGCTTGACGTGAGGGAGTGGCTTGCCCAAAGGAAATGGGAGCTGTGTCTCCTGAGCAGCAGCCCAGCACTCTCCGTGACAGTACTCCTTCTGCTGACAAGGTTTTACAGGTATGGCAGGAAAAAATTGCACTGATAGCCAATTCGGTTGCAGTCAGTAGGCTTCTTTGGATTAAAACGCTCCTGAGAACGGAGCTTTTAGACTTGATTGGTAAACCAGCTGTCATCTGGAAGGTTGTTGGCCTCCATCCACTACAACGTGCGATACCTGTTTTGTTCCAAGTGTGCCTGCCGGTTCAGGGGAAAGCTAGTGCCCCTGATGCCTGGTCTTCAGTTGAACCAAGAATTGTTCCTTTGGTTCCATAGAGTAATTGTCTGGATGAAAACATTTGTAAAAGTAAAGAGATCATGTAAATGCCTTCATAGTTGTGTGTCAAAAGCTTTATTCTTCCACAAGTAAGTTTTTAATATTGGTGAAATTGTACCCTGTTCTAGGATTACATTGGGGTGTAGTTGAAAGCAGTTCAAGTTTTTAGTGTAGGCAAGTTCAGACTTGTACCTCACATGCCAGTAAAGGCCTTGATCAACCTAGATCTGTGTTTGCTGGTGTGTTTTAAATGCAAACCCAAAGTTTCCTTGACCTGGTATCAGGAGGATCCCTATAAATTTGTATTTGCCTGTAAATCGTAATCTTAGAGAGTCTTATTTTCTTGTGTGTAAGCTGAAGGGGCATCTCTAAACACTGTGATCTTGGTTCCTTCCATTTGTAAAGGCAAGTTCAGGTGGCTCGACAATTACGAAGATCCTGCCGGGGAGAAACTGCTGTGATGTGGTGGTGCAGCTGCTGCTCGCTGTCCCAGGGACTGGGAAGCAGACTGGGTTTTGTGTCATCTGAAGTCCAGTCCCGGTTTTCAGAAGGCCACTTATGGCATGCCGTAATTAAACAATGTTTCATTGGACGGTGGAAATCTGGCAAATCCTGATGTTTGTTTCTGGGTTGTATAAACTTGGCTTGGAAAGCTGTATCATCGTTGAACACTTTCTCTGTCCAGAATGGTAGTTGTGAATTGCAGGACACTTCATGAAATTTAACGTAGATATTTTGCTCTGCCTCTTGACATTTTAAAGACATGATGAAGATACAGTGTATTAAAGGTCATTTAAAGGCAAAAAATACCTCCTTAGTTGTTGCAAATAACACAAAAAAGAGGAAAGCTAGAGGAATCCTTTTAAAAAAGTAAAGCATGCATCTCATGAAATGCATTGAAATGTCTTTAATATTGGCAAACTGAAGAGGCTATTCTTATTTCAAGTGTATAAATGGTGGTGGTGGGGAACTAATCTGTGAAAAGATTTAATTATTTATTTTAACGACGTTCCTTGTTTGGTATCATTTTCATCAGTTAATTCTGCTTTGCTGAGGCTTGACCTAATAATGCTTTTATTAGTGAATAAGTAATTTTTCCTTCTCGGTTTTTGTTGTCTCTTTCTTTGTTGAAACATTCTGCTTTAAAGCTGGGGATCTTGAGCTGTAATTTAACATCTTTACTTAATCTCTGATAAATGAGGTCTGGGTCACAGTCTTTAGAAGTGGTTTAATGCAGCTGATGTAACTGTATTGGTGCATGCTCTTGGTAAAATGAATCACTTGTAGGAGCAGTGGCTTGCATAAGCCAGAAGCTGAGCATAACTGGAGTGCATTTGGTGGGGTTCCCTCCATAAATGACAAACCCCTTTCTAAATCCATGCAGTCTCTGCTAGGCTGTGCCATTCTGTGAAGACGAAACACATCTTGCATTTTATGAGCCTTACTCAAAAATTGTGATGCCTGAGTGGCGATGGGCATTTTTCTTTTTGTTTTCAAAGTTTTCCCTTTATGCTGCAAATGTATGTTTTAACTACTTTAAAAAAAAAAAAAAATCCCTGAAAGTGACATGTCAGTAAATTTTCCCCATCTCACCTGTGAAGGAAGTTCCTCCCGCCCTGTGCTGATGAATTGGAGGGAAATGCTTTTTTCAGCTGATAAAAAGAAATAAAATTCCATGCCCTTCCCAAAGGAGGAATTCAACAATTGGACAAGTGGCGTGGGACCATGTGTTGGTTTGTAAAAGGATATAGTTTGTAAAGATGTTTCCTTTGATGCCTGTGATGAATATGGACGTGTTTCCGTTGGAGAGGGTTTTGATTAAATTATGCAATTAGAGCTGACCAGACAGATCTAAATATAGGAAGAGGTTTCAGTTATCCTGCCTTTGTGTGTATTAACACACCCACACAGATGTGTGTTTGTTATTGTTGTAAACAACACCTGTTTTCTAAAGACAGTTCAAAAAGTCAGGAAAGGGAATGGTCTTTGTGGAAAAAGGGAGTTATACAGGAGTTTTATGATTAAAGGGAAAAAAACCACCTGTTTTCCCCAGCTTTTTGACCTTTTAGAAAAGGACTTCCAACTTCCTTTAGTAGCTAGACTAGTCACGGCACCTTTGTGGATAACCCATATTCACAAAGCCATAGCCAGTGCTCCAGACTGGTCTATAGGTTGCTCTGCATTTTTCAGGACTTGGCCTGTGTCATCTAACGATGCTGACTGATCTCCTTGCCCACTCCTGAGCACTCCTGGTGCCTGGTGGGACAACGTATAGAGTTTAAATACCCTACAGCACAAGTGAAGTGGGTAAACGTGTCCCAAAGATCCACAATGAAATACCACTGTGATGGCTGGTAATTCATTCTTGTCTCTTGATGACTGCTTCTTTGGGTAATTTTTGCTTTTGAACGTTTTGTCCTAATTTGAGGATTTCTTTAAGAGGCCTTCAGCTTTGAGAGAGTGTGAAAAATGAAGAGTCTCCTCCTTCATAGCATTTAGGGAAAAAAAACCTCATGAACACCATCCTGGCAAGTTTTGTGGTTCACAGCACTGTATTCATCTTATAGGTTATTTTAGTGAAGTTCATAGTTTTGTAATCCCATCTGTGCCAGAGTTTTTTGACTGAATCATCAAATTATAGTTCCTTCCTGACTGCAGTTAAAATATTAAGTGGCGGTTTTAGAGATAATCTTTGATAACATATCCAATTCAGTCCAACTGCTTGCTGACACCAGAAGGGATTTGTCCACACCTCGGTGTACGTTTTGATGTGTCCTACTTGTACTAGCTCTGGTGTGCACCAGGCTTCTCCAGCTTCCTGACCAAGTAACTTGGCAGACTTGGTGTTAGTTTTTCTGTAGTCTTGGCAAGTTTAAGTCAGCATGGTGAGGACACCAGCAAGCATTAAAGGAAGAGCTGGCAGTTCACGACTTTGTGGAGTCTCACGTGCATCTGAACACAGGAATGAGTACTATTCAGCAGTGCAAACTAGAAATTTACCATTGTTTCTCAACTCTTATTAAAACTGCACAATTTGAGGATTTGGTGATTGTTTAAGAGGCTGTACGTGTTAGTGTTTCTTGTAAACAGGGAGGAGCTGTGCTTTAATGAAGGTGTAGATAAGCCTCTTGCAAGATGTGGTGTTCAAATTTGCTTTCAGGAGTACAGTTTTTAATATGTCAAAACAGTTGCAAAGGCATTGGGAAGAAGTGTTCTTAATCGGAAGAAGGGCAAATTTAATTGTTGATGCATCTCTGTTAAAATTGGGAAAGGACCTTTGCTGTGTTCTTTAGCTTTTCTCACAGTTACGTATTTGCTTACAAAATCTTTTATGCCATTTTAGTTGGATTGTAACACAGGATTCAGTTTCTAACATATATATGGAAACCATGTATTTTCTCTGGAGAAGCAACAGTAAAGTTACCGTAAGTCTTTCAAATCCAGTAACTTCAGTTTGAGAAGGCAAAGTACAAGTCCAGAAGACCCGTAAGAATTTGCTATTGTTTTACTCTTGTGATAATTGAGACTTCAAGGGCAAGGATCAGTGCCTTGTCTGCCAGAAGCTGGGTGGGTAGGCGAGTGGAGGAAAAGCTGCGGTTCATTGTAGAAACTGGCTGGACACCGTGTACTTGGTTTGAACTGTGGTGAGCATTGGGAAGGAGCTGGCAGATATTGATAGCATAAGGTTATTTTTTCATGCTGTGGAGTAACTGAGCAGTGGGGGTTTTGTCGTTTGGGTCACTGTTGCCCTCCTTCCCTCCATCAGTAAAGCATACATTGGCCCTACTGTCTCGTTTGAGCGAGTGGTGAATCTGCTCTTTGGTGCTGAGGTCACGCTCAGAACTCATGGATTTCATTTGGCTTATCAAATAAATTAGAAGTTGTGCAAGTCCTTAATCTAAAGGCAAATATTACCGCCTTGTTGAGAACAGTTAGATATTTCGTACAAGAAACTGTATGGGCTGCTGTAACAGTTAGCTGGGGTACAGTCAGCACTTGCTCTTTACATGACACTTGCTTTCCTACTATCTGCTGAACTCAACAGTGAACATAGGTATCTAAAAGGATTTTCTCTGTGGGCTGACCAATGATGCATGAGAGGTTTTCTTGGAGGGGCAATCCCCCAGGTAAACAGCGTGAGCAATGGTCCTAGAGGAGGTTTCGCAGACTGGGTGTTTTGGTCTGTCTCTCAGGATCCAAGGCAGAGGCTACTTCGCGGAAGAGGCTGGAGGTATCCTCCTTGCCCTTGCTGGGCCTAAGTAAGGAAGTCTAATGCAGTGTCAGGAAAAAAGCTCCCTACTCCTGTTAAGTGTGTTGGAGTATTTACACCACCAGTGTGCTCTTTCCTCGAACAATATGATACATATCAGAAATTAACACAGGATTGCATATTTAAGTCTTTTCTTATATGTCTTCTTGGCATGGTAGAAAGAATTCAAGAGAGTTTTGTTTTGTTTTGTTTTTTTTTCTTCTTTCTCCTTGTCCTTTTCAGAAATACAAGGGAAGCCCAGTCAGGTTCTGTATAAACTCTCTAATGAGTTTTACAGCACTTTGAAATGAAACTTGCTTTCTTTTTGCATGTGTATTGTAATGCCACTGAGGCTTCTACCGGATTTCCATTCATTTTTCCAAGATGAGCAAGATCTGATCTTCAACCATAAGAAAGGGCAAAGAAAGAACTCTTTGATTAAAAACAGAATAATTCAGCAAAAGACTCTGGGCTTTTTGTTTTACAAGTCACATCGCTTGAAGAAAGAAATCGAAACTTTTTGCTGCTTGCTCCAAGAATAGGGAGCCAGAGGAAGTTAGTGCGCAATCTGTTGTAACACATTCTAGCATTACAGCTGCTTAGACTTCATGCTTTTTAGTAATACATGGAAATAGTTCTTGCAGGAATAGAGTGACAGGTCCCTGGCTTCTATGCCAAAATCTGATCTTTTTTCTTTTTTTAAAAAAGGTCTAAATATTGTACTGAGTACATGAGTTGCTGAAAAGATGTGTCTTTCAGAGAAGGTAAATTACGAAATATTTTCAAAGAAGCAAATTAAGATCCCTCTGCTTGTTATTTCTTTATATTGTCAATAAGTAATGGACACTGGGAGGAGATACGCTGAATAAAACAAGATAAATTGAATTTTAGAAATGTAGTCAAAGACTAGACAGTTTTCTCCATTAACAATTATGTAGATTCTCCTCACTGTGGTTCCTGCCCCTTTTTATGTCTAATTGTGCAGAGCATATATTAAAAATATTTAATAGGATCCTTTTTGCCTGCATCACTGGGCCTGTAATACAAATAATGAAATTAGTAGAAGAGTTAGAGCTGCTTCTTGTTTGCCTGAAACTTGGGCTAGGAGTTGTTTCACTTCCCCCTCACCCCCGGGAGAGGAGCATCTAATTGTCCTAACCCTTTCTCCACCCACCAAAACCAGTCATTTATGCAAAGTGGGACAGTTTCCTATGGGATCTTCTGTGGGAATTTGAAAACAGTCTCATTGAATGTTTTACTGTCTGCTTAGCGTGGCTGACAGAGTAACCCTCTCTTATTTGAGGGCTAGAAAAATAGAAGTTCACTCTTAGGTATTTTGCCTAAATACGTTTGTTTAAATACAAGGCTGGCTAAACAGCTATGTATATAATGCTCACTTTTTTATAGGCTTCTCACAAGCTGCGTGCAGGTTTGTATGTTAGTCCAAAGATCACACAAAAGATAGCAGCAGGGAAGGAAGACAAATAAAGCAGCATTGGGATTTAAAAGAAGTTTGTTCATTCCAACTCATCCATCAGCAGACAGAACACATAATAAAAAGTGCATGGGTTTTGATGTGTAAAGAGTGGCTGATAAGTGGGTAACAACTCAATTTCCAGGAATTTTCCAAATATTCCAGGCTGCCTTTTGGAGAGTGTCCTGTTGTTTGGCCTAGGTTTCTGTTTTACCCGTACCTCTTGAATAAACATACCCTTCAAGGGCTGGTGGTCACTCAGCTATTGGAAAGACTAACTTCCACTTTCCCAGAAGGGCAAGTGTATTTGGGGAAGAAAGACGCGGACTGTGTCATCTGCTGACTTATGGTTTAATCTTTATTTTGCACTTCCAGCTGATAAGACCACTTTGTGCAAAAGGAATACAGGAAATGATGCACTGCAAAAACCAAGAGTGGCAGAAAGGGAAACGGAATGTACTGGCAAGGGCTCAGCGCTGTGGATGGGCTCTCTGCTTCTTGGAAACAAAAAACTCCACCTACACTGCCTTTTTTTTTTTTTTTTTTTTTTTTTTTTCCTTAATACTGGTATTGGAACTTAGTGTGAGTAGTATGCAGAAGCCTGTGGTTTTTCTTCCCCTTTATCTTGTGGCTTGTTCAGGGCTTGGAGTGTGCTTAGACTTTGTTTGGGCAGGCAGGACTTCAGCAGGAGTCCCTGGGCTGGAGGCTGGTGGCCGGCTAGGTCCTGCTGCATTACTTCCAAGCGTATCTACAAGTACTGTGCCTAATGCTACTCTTCCTGCTCCCAGCGTATTTCTTGCCACAGTTGTTGCTACAGAGATGCCCACTGTTAATACCCTGGATTGTGATGGTGAAATGTTTTGGAGTGTATGATTGTGGGAGTGGGACATGTGTGGTGCAGGGTTTGATCCAAAATCTTGAGCAAATCTGTTCCTATGGTCTTGACTACTTGAGGCTGCATCTGTATGTCATCTTAGTCTTTGCAGAGTTTGTGTACTAGCTCACGGTAGGGTTGTATTTTCAGGCACTGGTATAAAAATACAGTCTTAGTAGATGGGACTTTTTTTTTCTTTTTCACAGCAAGTAGGTTGGCCACTTATTTTTAGAGCAGCTTGGTGGGAATGGGTCAGGCCTAGGTAGAACCATATCTGCATTCATTATCAATGTTGAGAGAAGTTTGGATCAAGGTTTAGACTTTATACTTTCTTTTTTATTAGAACTTCAACTCAAGTCTTAAATATTTTTTGTTTAATTCGAATGGATGTGAAATAGAAAGCTTGACTTGATTACTTGGTCATATGCCACTGGAACTTGTAACTTTTGTTTGAAAGATACAGAAAAAAGATATTTAGAATATTGATTGAGATACTCTCAACTCCTATATAGTTTGTAACTCTGTTAATTACAAACACATTTGAAGCACATGTGCTGGGATTCTGGTAATATGGTTCTTAAATTAGCACAGCAATTTAATAGAGCACTTTATAGTGTGTGTAAGGTCAAAGTATACCTGGGGTAGAGTCAGTGACAGTAATGGAGTTTCAGTTCATTTAACAGTATAGCACATGCCCAGGTAACAAAATAAATTCTTAAATTTGCCCCAGGCTCATGCAAATCTTCCATTGCATTGGCATTATTATTTCAAATACAATTCTTAGCATAAAAGGAATGGGAAGTACCAGTACGAAGTGCAGGTAGACATGGTCTGTGTCTTAGTCCATAATCATTATTCACATAAATGTAGTTTATGCATTCAGCCTAATAAAACTGAACCTTTTCAATTACATAATTGTTTTAGTGACAAATTGATTTGAATCAAGTGGATGGTTTTCAGCTTAAAGTACTTCAAGTATAGTGGTACGCTATGAAACCGTTACAGTGCATGACAGTCAAGGGGGTAAGTGTGGCATAGAATTTACAATTTTAAGATCTGCAATCTTTTCTTAGTATAACTATGAAACTCTGTCTGACGTGGGTGTGCTGATGCCTTCTATTCTGTGCCTGTATAGGTTGCTGGTTGGGTGGGATTTTTTGTGTCTTTCTGATGGCAACAAAAACATTCATATCCTTTTCCCCTTCCCCCTTCCTCTGCAACCTGTTGGTATCCAGTCCAGGATACGTTTCCTGTCTGTCTTCATGCTCTGTTTGAAAATCAGTGGTTTAGTGCTCTTTGTCTCATTTTCCCCTCCCTGCCACTGCAGGGTTTCTCCTCCTTCCCCCGGCAGAGCCTTTTGCCTGCTTCCAGCCCAGGCAAGGACGAAACTTGCTGCTCACAGCAGGGGCTTCTTCATAGGTGGAGTTCCTCCCCCTCTTCACCCATCACTTCATCCCCATTCCATGTCTCCCAGCTCGAGGACCACTGTGCTGCCTAAAATCCTCTTATAAGGACTTCCTCCTCCTTCCCACTCCTTCGTGTGTCCTTGAGTACATCAGGCAGGCATTGCAATGGGAAGGGTCAGGATGTAATCGGTGAAGTAAGTTCATGATATCTTTCCCTCACAGACTGCTTATGAGCTGTGCAGGCTTTTTGGTGGGGTGGGGAGATGGAGTTTTCTTTCTCACGTGAGATGAGTGAGGGCAAGGATCTTTCTAGTTTCCTTTCTTCTTTTTTGGTTTGTTCCTCAAAGTAAGTCGGAGGTGAAGCTGAACTCGTTTTGTTTCAGATGGTGGCATGCGCAAGTCTAGTGCAGTGATTTTCGAGCTGCATCACTGGCGGTTTGGAGAGGGCTGGGTAGCACAGTGCTGTTGGGGCATATTGCTTCCAGCTGCTCTCTAAAATAAATAAGTAAATAAAAAAGCGCTAGTGATCTTGCACTGGGTCCTTGGGACGTTTGGCTGGTTAAGGTTGCAACAGCTGATAGGCAAAGGGGAGTGCCCTTCACACTTAACGGTGAAAGACAAAATCTGAGGGACTGTTTTAGGCTAGATTTAATGTGAACTACATTTCCAATATAGGACCCTTGCCCTTTTGTGGAGTGTGTGTGGGAATACAGCCATGTCTTTTTGTGTTCTGGCTTTTTCTATCAAGCTTCTCATGGTACTAACTGAGGCCATGCTTGGGCACCGCGCAGAAGCATTGTTTGAAGCTGGCAAAAGCAGTTGCTGTCCCCCTTGCTGCGTGGCACAAAAATCACTGAGGCCACACAACAAATTGGATGAGGGAACTGAGCTGATGGGGAATTGTCCCACCACCTACTCCTACCCCTGCCCTCTCCTCCCACTAACCCACTCTCCCCAACCTCTTTTGGTTTTGTTTATGTCATGTCTTTATTTTCCAGGGTGATCACGTCACTTATTCAGGGCTGGTTTGGGGAGAGGGATATACAGCGTTCAGCAGCAGGCCTTGCTGCTTAAAAGTTTTCAGTAGATGTGCCTTGAGTCCAGTTCTGGAGGCTGTCAACACTTTGTTGTTGGGTTTTTTGTTGTTGTTGTTTTTGGCTGGTTTTTGGACACACCACTCTTGTGGGTTGCGGGGTGGGGGGTGTTTTTAACTGCTGTATGTTAATTTAAAAGGTAAAATAGTTTGGTGGTTTTTTTTCTCTCCCTCTGATATTTTCCTGCAGGTTCTCGGCCAGAAGGGTTTAGAATAATGAGAAGGTCGTGTCCGTCAGGGGGGGATGTCAGCGCTGCCTTCCTGGGACTGGAGGACTGAAAAGGAGAAAGGACCAGAATTATTTGATACAGGCTGCTTTTGACTACTGACACAATCTGCTCTACCCTGGTGGTGGTGGAAGAACAGGACAGTCTCTCCTGCTTAGTTCTGTGGTATCAAGACAAGTGGGGTCACCATGAATGTGACAAGTTTATTCTCCTTCACCAGCCCAGCAGTGAAGAGGCTGTTGGGATGGAAGCAGGGGGACGAAGAAGAAAAATGGGCAGAGAAAGCTGTTGATGCATTAGTGAAAAAACTGAAGAAGAAAAAAGGTGCTATGGAGGAGCTGGAAAAAGCATTAAGCTGTCCCGGTCAGCCCAGCAACTGTGTCACAATTCCTCGTTCCTTGGACGGCAGGCTTCAGGTTTCGCACCGGAAAGGGCTACCGCACGTAATTTACTGTAGAGTGTGGCGCTGGCCCGACCTGCAGAGCCATCACGAACTGAAACCACTGGAATGCTGCGAGTTTCCCTTTGGTTCAAAACAGAAGGAGGTTTGCATCAATCCCTATCACTACAAGCGGGTAGAGAGTCCTGGTAGGTTCTTCCTTGTTTGTACCTTTACACCTTATCTGAACAATGCAAAGTATGGCAATTAATCAGGTGACTCATCAGCTTAAATAAGCAAAAGTGGCTGTTTGCACATGTCAGATTATTCCTCTGCAGTTTATCTGGATGTAAGCGTTAATTATTATTTCTCCCTTTCACATGGCGAACACTTCACTTGTGTAACTGTTTTATCACTATACGGAGGCATAGTCTTAGTATATGCCTCAAGCTGCTGAGCCTGGTATCACCTGGTTTTGTTGGTGACCACTATCCCTCAATTTGTTTTTTACTGAATTGTGCAGATCAGTGAATCTGTTTGAAACATTGCAAACTAACATAAAGGATCATTGCAGTCTGTGCATGAAAACCATTCTGTCATACTGCAGTAGTGGTATTATTATTATTTCCAAATTATTATTTCACTTCTTTCGCTTTTGTTTCTTCATCCCCCAGAAGGATTGTCGGTAGGATCTCCCACAATTTTGGCCTTTTGAAAAGACTGTGATTTTAGACAGCAGAATATAATCCCCTCAACTTAAAGCTTTGATAGCAATATTTGGTTGTACGTGAAGTTTTACTGTCAGCTGTTCTGTAAGCACAGTTTGCTTACCTGTTAGCTGCTTCTCCACTTCTTTTTTAAGGTGCAACCCATTCTCTCCGTCTCCTCTTCAAAGGCCTAACCTTTTTTTTTTTTTTTTTTTTTTTTTTTAGAAATCTGTGCTTAATTTTACTTATGCAAGTTTATTATCAGGGAATACTTCCAGGGACTAAGATGAAATGTGCTTGGATATATCTACGCTAGTCTCCAGCTACTTGTGAAGTTGCACAGGGACATCTGCAGAAGTGCACTGCAGGCATGGGTGGACTTCCCTGGTTTAAATTTGGGAAGTCCATCTGTGTTAGGCATTTCATAAACTGTGAAGCTGTCTCTGCAGAGTGGCATGGACACCTTAAGAACCACAGTGGAAATAAGATTGTTGCAAGATTGTTTTTCAGTGGATGGAAATTGCATTTGTCTTGGATCTGCAACACATAGTGCATATCTACATGTCAAATATTTCCCTTTGGTGTGTTAGTATTAACTTGGAAATCATGTGAACAGCAGAGGTAATACCCATAATGTATGTATTTATGCAGTAGAAGCTTGAACAAAGGAACTCAGCACTGGATAAACAGTTCTTAACTTTTTTTTTTAAATTTTAAATTTTTAAAATTCTTGACAACTCCATGTTAAACAGAAGTGGGATAGTAAAATAGTCATGTCCTTGTACTGCTAACTGTCTGCATATGTCTACGCTAGTTGCTTGCATTCAATATTCCAAAATACTGAAAATTAAGATTCCGGAAAGACATCTATTTCCATCAGATTGAGCAACAGTTGGGCTCTTACTGTTACCGTAATGTCAAATGACATGTTCTAACTCATTTTGCTTTAATCTTGGAAACAATTACTGACTTTGAGAACATTCTCATTTGGACCATTTATACCATATTTAAAAATAGGTGTTTGTAAGTGTTCCGTCACTTCAATGAGGTATGCAAGATAAAAATAGAATAAAACTTTCAAAAGGTGTCTAACTAAAATATGCATTTTAGCTGGGTGCTGCTAAGTAGTTTAAGTGGTTGGAAAGCTGGGGTTTGGGTATTAAGTCGTCTTATGAATTTCGTATTTGGGAAATGGAGCAAAAAGTTATTAACTGTAAGCCTGAATTCTGGATTGCTCTTTAATTGTTTTTGGATGAGATAAAAATCTCTACATTCATGTAGCTACAGAATTTTGCTGGAAAAAAAATCCAAAACAGTAACTTAATCAAGTTGGAGATGGTAGAAATAAAATGCTTCCCTTTTTGTCCAGAGAGTACCTTTCTTCAGGAAAAGCTACATATTCTTGGTGAATCGCCTAATAGGCAACTGGGCAGTTTTCTGGTAAACATTAGGGCTGTAGTCAGTTTGACAGAGCTGACAGAAGTCTTCAGGCTTTCACAAGCTCAATGTGCTGCTCTAACCACTTAGAATATTCTGGAGGTAGCTGCTGACCAGGAGCTAGCGTTCACTTCTGCTGAAGTGCCCTGTTAAATCAGGGTCTGGAGGTACAACATGCACGCTGAAGTTACGTCTTGAACTTTTAACAGCTTGCCAAAGTGCGAGAGTGGGGTTGAAGCCCACTGTGGTCTTACTGAAGTCTCTGGGCATGTAAAGCGGGAGGGGTTTGTATTTAGTCAGCCACAGGTCTGCCATTGTTTTGAGGGATATTGCATGGAGATGAGTGGGAAAACGTGGCTTTTGGAAACAGGTGGTAGCTGAACTCCCATTTGGCTTGGAGAGCTGTGCTTCATAACTTATGACTTCTTTTTTTCCTGTCCTTTCCTTGTTCTTGCTGTCCTCCAAGCATCGCCTTTATCTTAATTTCCTGACAGTCACTCCCAAATTCTGCTAACCGTTTTTTCCCATTTTTGCCAGGACAATAAAACACCATTATTGCTGCATAAGTGCTTATGCTTTGAGATTAATGGGTAGTGGGAATTCATGCATGAGTCACTGTTTCCAGCAGTCTATGGACTCGAGCAGATATCAAGGTTTGTGTTTCCAAGGCTATCATCACAGCCAGGAGGGTTAGAAACGTACTTTCTCTTGACAAAACAAAATTGGAAGCTCGGATTGTGTACGATGTGCGCTTTGTACGCAAGGTACTTTGTGAAATTCTGGATCTGTGTGACAGCGTGGTCTGTATTTAACTGCTTTGTGCAGATCCAGTTACTGGAGAGCTGAAGCGTACGGTGCATGCATGGGATAGCATCTATACATTCAGTCTTCTGCCAGTTGTTGTGATTTGTTTCAGTGTTGTGTAAGTTTTGAGGAACAGATTAGCAGTAAATGCTCAAATATGTAAAATCAGGTAATGCTCTGTGTTGGGAAATTGTTGATGCTATGGATGCATCTCAGTTTTCATGGTACCAGAGGGATGCATGGATTTTCTGCCTTGGTAACTTTATTCCATCCTTGCTGTTCAGCTTGAGAAGATAAGCTTGGAAAACATGAGAATTGGCATGCTGTGGTGTGTCTGCCAGCTACAAAGCTACACCTGAATCCAAATGAGATTTTTCTGTTAGCCAGGCTAGATAGGAAACAGTTGTAAACAGTCGAGAGGAGGCAGAAAACTGTCAGCAGTCTCAAACAGGGAGCCTCCCAGGTGTCCCTGAGCGCAGACTGTGCTGCTGCCCCTGCGCCAGGAGGGGAACGTGGCATCTGGCCGGCACGTGGGCGTGACGTGGTGGTACCATATCGTGCCTGACCTGACCTAGAGGCTCTGCGCAGGCACGGGTGCCTGTCTGATCCAGCGGCGAGGCGATCGAGAAAACCGAACGGACAGAAAACTACTTTTTGGCACGGTTAGCTTGGGAAGCTTGGTGCCCTCGGCTTGCTCGCTGCGGGGTCAGATGGGGGCACAGGGGGGAGGCGAGGAAGGGTGGCCTCCCTGTGACGGGGTGACACTCGCTCAGCCTGGTACCAGCGAGCCGCCCCCCAGGTGATGGAGACCCGATCCATGGCAGGGTGCATAAACAGCTCCCGCTCGCTGTGTTGTGCCAGCACAGCTGTTTGCGTGGCCTTGTGCTGAACCAGATCACAGTCACTTTTTCCCTCCCCTGCTGTGTTATCTTCCAGGCTGATCAGAGCAGCGCCGGGGCTAGCCGCATGGCTGCGGGAACATCTGTACCAACACAGCCTTGCGGACGACATGTGGGAATGCGTGGAGGTGGTGGGAAATGAGAGGAGAAAAGAGAGGCTGTTTTGTTGCTGGGGATGTGAATACAACCTTCTACTTGACTGCCAGGAAGAAATACCTCCTTGAGATGTGTTACAGTAGCTCACTGCTGCTGTTTCATACGTCTGATGTGTGCAGAATTATTTCTGGTGCAGGGTAGTTAATGGCTGTCAAATTTCTCCCTTGGCAAGGCAAAGCAAAGCTTTTAATTAAGGAGGGCAGGGTCTGAATTTGATGCCTTTTAAAAACTGGCACGCTCAGCTGAACTGGTGTGCTCACTTGGCTGAATCTGCTTATTCTCCTCAGTTTTATTTTTTGGTTTAGGGATATCTGGAAATCAGGCTCATACCTGGTTTGGGACTATCTTTAAGTATGATCAAAGACTTGAGAAATAATTAGGTGTAAAGCATAAGTAGAGGCTGTGGGGGAAAAAGTGAATGTGATGTTCCTCATCTCTCTCTGAAAATGCCACAAACCGACCTCTCAGGTTTTGCTGGAGAATGTGTGAAATGACATTTGGAAGTCCCTCCTGCGATACTCCCTTCCCTTCTGTTATTCCTTTGGTTTCTGTGGAGATACAGCCTCTGTCCTCAGTTATGTCAATGGGATCAGGTAAAAGATGTCATCCAGCATTTAGGGGAAAAAAATTGCTTTTTTTAAGCCTGGATCCCATGTGCTCTTAACAGCAAAACAAAAGGAATGGGATAGGGAGCAGGGAGGATGAAGAGGTGCTTAAGTTGACACTGCTATTAAAAAAATAATAATAAATCACACCTCTAATGTGGCTTTAGGGGAGGAGGTTCAGTTCTTTTGCCTTAGCTAAAGGGAAAGAAGATGAAGAAACTGAATATTTCATTTTCTTAAAGTACTAGTGAAGGCAAGCTCTCGGTTCCATCTGATGCAGAATTGTGTTAGTTTGCCTTTACTAAGTGTCCTTGCTCATCAGCCTGCTAGGTTAAAGAGGATTTGAGTTTATAATATGTTACAAAGGAGGCAAAGAGGAATTAACTTCTCTTTTATGCTTCACGTGTGGAAGTAGTTGAAGGTGCAGAGTATTTTTGTAAATGGCTACCCCCCACCCCACAACTGAATGCTGTCCCCTGAGAGTGTCCAGAATCTGCTGATACCTCCTCAGGGCTCAGGTTTGGGAGAAACCTCCTCTTCGTTGATCTGAGTGAGCTTAAACCTGCCTTGGGAAATGCAGCTGTTAACTTTTCGATATTCATTTCTGGAGGTGCTTACTGATGCTCCGCTGTGCTTGAAGCATGCAATGTCAGGGGGTACTAAAACCAGTCAGTCCAGAAGCAGCTGATCTGTCCTCTGAAATATTCTAGTTGCATGGATCAGCCCATTAGCACGGCCACTTGGAGGCAGAAAATAACTACACTGGTTCAGTTTTTTTGCAATTACCAATAAAGCGTAGATAAAAAAGGCTGGATGATTTTCCTCTGTTAAGGTTCTCTTCTTTGGAGAGCTGGCTGCAGTCTGCTCTACATCGAGGGGCTTTATGAAGCTGATGGTGCCCATGTTCCACCCAAATCGGGGGATGAGTAGCAGTTGCTTTTTCGTGATGCGGACAAATACACTGTCCGAATGATTGAATTTGCCATTCTGCCTAAAGATCGTGATGTTCCTTTCCATTATAACCATGAATTCAAAGAGGATGTCTGCTTCAGCAAGCTTGTTTTTGGCAAGAAACATTTTGCCTAAATGTACAGCTGCTTTTTGCCGCAAGAACAGGCCAGGTCCCCAGGCTCTGAGGAGAGCGGTAGGTGTGTTGTGCTGTTTTTGCTCCCGGCACGGACTCCTTGCCTATGACTTTAACCTGATTGTTTTCATATTTGTCTTTGATCTCCTCTGCTGTTTGCTCTCAGTGAGTCTCTGTAAGGCTGCATACCTACTGCAGGCACCAGCGGTGCAGAAGGAAACTTGAAACGGTGGAAATCCTGGATAAGGCAGGTTTAGACTCACACGGTCCTGGAAGCAAATGCTCCTTGAATGCTCCCCTGTACAGTGCTGCAGCTCTGGTCCTCAGCGAAAGAAAAATACGGCATGTTTAAAGGAGCTTTTAAATGCCATTTGAAATCACACAGATGTGTGGTTGTATATATTGGTCTGGTCATGCTTGTGAGCTCTCTCTAGGTACTTTACAGAAAAACGAAATGGATCAGTTGGTCATCCCTGTCTTGTCCCCCCTGTACTTGACTGGCCTAGGATCACTACATATAAAATTAATATTCTCAAACTGTTTCTAGACAGGGTAAATTGAGGAGAGGATCTTTAAAAACCCATCACAGTGTACTCCCCCTGCACTTCAAACCTGACGGAGCCTGTTGCAGTGGCTCACCTCTTGGATCGCTAATGCTGCTTTCAGCAAGCAGCAGGGTTCAAACGCAGCTCCTGGGACCATCAAATTGGCAGGTGCTGCGAGTCAGTCCAGATCAAATTTGGAGCCAGGAGAGAAAAGCTGGGAGTAAGCGGCGAGTCCCTTTGGGACCATGAGCTTGCCTGGCTGGGCTTTTTGGGGTCCCAGGGCTTGCTTGGTGGCTCCCACACCCCAGCACCTGGGGGAAGGGGGGTCGGCGTGAGAGCCTCCACGCCGTTCCCGGCCAGATGGAAGAGCTTTGATGGCCCGGGCTGGAGGGAGCCCAGCGGAGCAGCTGCCGGCGCAGATCCCGCAGCACCGGGCCTGGCGGAGGATAACGCCGGCAGGGCCAGGCGTCAGAGGGAGGGGGAGAGGGGCCAGGGGAGCGAAGGCGAAAGGGAAGCTGCTCCATGGGATGTAAGGGAGGGGAAAACCGGTTGCATCCCTTTGGAGAACCAAGTTAGAAAAATCCTAGTTCCCGCATGATTTCCATAGCAGGATTTCTGCACCTCTGCAGGCTTGGGGGTGAGGGAGCAGAGAGTTTTGTCGCTGAGAAGTTTTGCTGTATCGCTGTCTAACGCTGCTGTTGGGTGGAACTTTAAAAATAGCATGCTACAACAGGTGGGCACAATTATAGGATGGTTCCCCAAAATAGCAAGCAACTGTCAGTTTGCTTGGCAAGTAGTATAAAACTTTCTTCATTTCAATTCTGCAGAATTCAGTTCTAAAATTCCCCACCAGAACCGACCTGGGGGAGAGGAATTGAAATAGGGAGGCATAAAAGAGGGAATGGTCTAACTGCAAGATTTTCCTTGTCTAACCTCACCACGTGTCAGAAAAATGAGCTGCAATAAAGGGATAAAAGTTGTCAAGAAGGATATGTTTTGGTTTTGGTTTTTTTTTTTTTTTTCTCCTTTAAAATTAACCAGATGCAGATGTTTTTTCTGACTTAAAAGACCAGACTTCTAAGTTTTAACCTACTCAGTAGGATGGTGACTGTGGCTTTCGTACAGGTAATTTGAACTCTGGTCTGTGTAAATGTCTGAGTTAATATACACTATCACACTGTAACTTCCTCCTGTATCAGGACTGCTTCTCCCCCAAATCTGCTTTCAAGATCTCCTTCACTAATGTGCATACAATTAGTACTAAATTCTGAAATTGGCCTTGACAAATGTCAGTTTAATAAAAATGTTAGCTTATCAGAGCATCCGCAAATAAAATCTAATGTTAGCTGAATATTGTAATGCAGGAAATGTACTAATACTACTTGCCAAATGTATTTAGACCAGATGTCTGATGTAAAAGTAAAGTCAGTAAAGCAACAACTGTTTTGCCCCCCCCCCCCCCCTTTTTTTTTAAATACAGTCTTCAGTTGTAACTATGTAAAATCACAAATCAAGCTGTGGGGTCTACTGAAACTGCAAAATAAAATTAAGAGTTGAGAAGACAAGACAGCTCTCAGCTTTCTCCCGGAATAGAAAGTCTGGCATGTTTGTCCATCTGTCACCCAAAACAAGCTGCTGAATAGCTATTATTGAGCTTTGTCACTTGCAATTACTAGAGCATAGGTTTGGAGCGAAAGTCTAAAAGGCTGGCATTTCTGCTTCTGAGAAAACAGTAAAGCAAAGCTGTGCTACCACAGCCAGTAGCACAGCCTTGCTTAAGCCAGGTGGTATTGGAACAACATAAAGTAGCTAGATCCTCAGAGATTGCTTTTGCCACAACACAACAATTTTTTTTTTTTTTTTTTTTTTTTTTTTTTTTTAACCAAGAGTAAGCTCTATACTAAGTGTAGACATGTAAGTGTCTTTGTATGTGAGAACTTGTCCTCTGGTCAAAGAATATTCAGTTTTGCCAGGTCTTGTTTTAGGCAACACGGGAAAACCTAATGACATTAAAACTTTTCTTTCTACTTGGTGTTTGATTGTTTACAAGCAGAATCTTGGCAAGCCCTTTCAGTCGGCATGCTTCAGTGACTCTCTAATGCTACAGAGAGCAAGCAAAACTAAGCACGTTCAGCTGAGCATACGGTGGTACCTGCTCTGCTCCCACCGTGGGACTGGACTGCTCACTGGGATGCTACAGCCAACTTCAGCTGCCGTGGCCTCAAAGGCGGGAAATGAAGCTAGGAGTCTTTAGGAGGGTTGAAATTGGTTAGCTTAACGCTGCTGCTGTGTTTTGGGCGTTTTTGTTTTTCTGGGTTTTTTGGGTTGTTGGTTTGTTGTTTGGTGTTGTTTTTGTTTTGTTGGTTTTTTTTTTTTTTTTTTCTTTTCTTCTCCTAACTCTTCATTTTTCTTACAACTTCTTTGCAGGATTTTCTGTCCAGAGCGTGGAGTGCAAGCTGCAAGTTCCTCCCCCTGCCCCATGTTTTCATACCCATTTCCAGATAGCATGAACTGGTGTGTGAGGATTTCCCTCCTTCCCAACCTACAGTTCTATTTTTCTAGTAAAACATAAGTGGCTTTGCATAAATTCATATGAAAATACAGCTTTATGATGCTTGGAAATTAAAGTGCACTGTCTAATGATAGCACCCTCAGGTCTTCATTAGGGCTGAGGGCCCTGTTGGTGGTATAAGCCTGTACAAACCCTTCTAAAGAACATATATCGACCAAGTCATCATGATTTTTAAGAGCAGAAGGTGCAGCAGCAATTGCTTTTCTTTTTATTTTATTTTATAAAGCTCACAGAAGAGATGATCAAAGTCTGCTTTCTTATATGTGGCCCCAAAGTATTTCATTACTTTGTCTTTCAATTTCCAGACATGGAAAGAGAGATACCTACCCAAATCTTCATGTGACATGCAAAGGGGGGGAAAAAAAATGAGCCCTTGAGGGAAACTAGCTGTCATCTGGGCTTGTGTGAGATAACCGAAACCCATCTGGATAGAAAATATGCTACTTTGAAAGTACAGCAGGTCCTTTGGCTTGGATTAGGGTTTGGGTTTTTTTTTTAATAGAGAAACTTTTAAAAAAAAAAGAAATTACATTTGTGAATTGGAGACTTTCTATGTTTGCTAAAATCATTATCTCTGGAATGTGAAAATAGGACAAAAAAGAAAACCAAGAAAATCTTTACTCTAGGACCGCACACCTGTTAGTTTTCTGAAGGACAGGATGACATGCTGGAGATACAGAGAGTAGAGATCAGTAGCTTTCTTCAAAGGCCACCATTACATTTTCATAAAAGGATTTCTTTCTTGGTGTGGTTAGTTGGAACATTTATCTGAACAGCCAGGTTGTCTTTGGTCTATCTTCTATATTTTCGGCATTCTTGGCTCTTAGATGAAATAGCCCTGTGGGTGAAATTGCCCTGGAGCTGTAATTTCTTTATTACAGCTCCGCTTGTTTGGTGCGGGCATACTCTGGGTATTATTTGCATGGTAAAAACAAGCTACCCAATTCCCAGGCTGCCTTGACAGATACAGGATCTCTTTTTAGCTACAGCTCCACAAACACACCCAGCCTGGCTTCCAGGTGGTTTATCTTCCTCTTCAACCATTACTAGTAGCATTACTAGTCGTGTATTAACTCTCAACTCCAGGTCCACATCGACACAAAATCTTGGAGCAAAATTTAGCCACGGTATAGCCCATAAAACCTTTTAATCTGGTGTTTGATAAAAGTACAGAAATCAAGCTGTCAGATAACTTGTGGTTCTGCTCCATTAACTGGTTTGAACCCTTTTAATGAGGTTGAATTTGCAAATCTGTTGCAGTAGCTTTTTAAGACAACAGTGTATTTAATAGTATGTTTCCTTTAAATATATGCATCCCTACTGAACAGAAACAAGATAATTTAAAAAAAAATCTTATCTTATTTTTTTGTATCTGTGTTCCCTTCCTCTGAAGAAGGTAAAGAGGAAGGGAGAAATTCTGTCTGCAAACTGTTAGAGCAGCATCCCGCCGAGATCCGTGCAGCAAAGATGTGCACTGCTTCATTATTTTATAGCAACAGGTGTGCTGGCTTAGCACAGAATAACTCTCTCATGCTTTCTCCCCTTCAATTATACCTCTTCCTGGAGCTGGCAGCTGCAACAGAGATTGGCCTCCTCCCCTGCTGCACTGAGCCTCAGTAATTTGTTATTCCATGTGGTTGAGGTCTGCAACCTGACCAGAAGCTCAGCGCCTTACACAGGGGCGAGGGGAGCAAGAAGGTTATGCATCCCCTTTTACGTTTTGAAGTCCTGGCACCCTTCCATACTTGTGGAGGGCCCGGTCCCTGCTCATGTCTTCACTCCTGAGTGAACAGCGTTCAGGTTAACTCCTCTGTGACTCTGGTAGGAGCAGCTCGCCTGCAAAAAAGCCTGTGAGCTGCAGAGAGATCAGGTTATAGCGGTGAGTGACTGTCTTGGAGCTGGACTAATTGGAGCGCTGTAGTCTCTGTCCCACCTGATGTGGCCTTTCAGGGCTTTTCCTCCTCATTTAAGGTTGTCTGTATGCAGGGAGGATACGAATTAGGGGCAGCACTCAAAGTAAATTCTGCAATGATATTTTTGAGCCTATTTTTGCTGTATCAATACCAGTTGTAGTCTTTTTTCCCCCCTCCCCCTTTTCCATGTGTGTTATGAAGAAGTTGGTATTTCATCATTTGAGATTGAAGTAGTTGGAACAAAAAGTGTAGGTTTGTGTGAGGGAGAGCTGGGAAGAGGAGACTTGTTCTTATTTTGAGTCCTTCTAAACTTCACCAGTGGTTCTGCCCAACAGGAGAAAACATGCGTATATACCTTGGGAAAAATCTGGCACTGCTTTATTTTAATTACAGAAAACATACAGAAAATATCCTGTTCTCCTGCTATTTTAAAATGCTATAAATTGTGTGGCTTCCTGTGATGTCATGTGTGTCATTGTTTAATGTGAGGTAGGGGATGGGAAAGGTGGGTGATGTACTTTCTGTACAAATTAACTTGAGAAAAGTTAATGGTTTGACCTTCATCCATAGGAAGGGAAGAGATAGGAAAGCTGTGTTTTTAATGCTCGGAAAAGTAAGAAAGAATCATAAAGACAGGAAAGGGAAAATACTTTTTAACACATGAGCTCATTGTTACTTTTTTCACTGGTGATTTATTAGCCCAGCAAATGTTGACAATTAAATAGTGCTGGACCTCACTGCAAAAGGAGTGCTAGGTTTAAGAGAAGAAGCTTGATTCTGAGAGATCCTAGTATTCAGAGAGATTGGGTTTGACATTTGCTGTGACGTGAATGAGGGATTTGTGATGTCCACCTGAATGTTGAGTAACTTTTTTTCTTTTTAAATGGCTTTTTCCAGTGATGTGTGAGAATGTCCTTTGCCTCTAATGCAACCCATCTGCACAGCCGAGGGAGAAGCAGCTTCTGGGGTGTTTTGCAATTGAGAACTTCCATAGAATGGCAGATGGATGTGTTTTGTTTCAGAAAATGCCATTATTAGGAGCTTCGTCTCTTCCTGGTAAAGTGGAGTTGGTTAAAATTTTCACATCTGAACAAATCTACTTTAGGATGACTTCTGCCTCAAATATTTGAGATCTGTTGGAATCTCAAAGAAGCTGCTCTAAGAAAGTGTGAGACATCAGATTAAATCTTTAAAACCTGCTTCTGACTCTCAACGGGCAGCCTTAGTTTCAGTAGTGATGGGATTTTTTTCATTTTATGTTCAATGAAGATTTCTGGGATCAAACTTTTCATGCATTAATGCCACTAGCAGGCAAAAATCCGGTGGCTTAATTTCTCTCTTAGGCATATGCTCAAAAAAGAGCAAGGGAAACCTGATTTTTTTTTTTATTTTTTTTTTTTTTTAGTTAATCTGTGACTTGCTTTGGGAATAGAGAGTGAGTTTTGTGTCTAGCATCCTTTTGTATCTGTTTTAAATGTGGACCTAGACCTCAGGCCCGGTCTATGCGCTGAGTGGTGTCCTGGTACTCTTGGACTCCAGGATGCTTGCCTAAGTATCTGAATGTTTCTGTATAAGCAAAGTGCTGGAAGAGTAAAGATGCCCCAGTGTCTTGGAAGAACCTATTTGTCTTGGCAAGAAGACTTTTTTTTTTTTTTTTTTTTTTCCAATTAGTTTGTAATTCAGCCTTTTGGTGAAGCAGCTGTCTCCAAAACACCTTTCTTAATCTTAGTGATAGTTATATCTGTATAGGCTTGTCGTGTATATATGCTCCTGTTCCTCTTCTGTGTGCCCACCAGGTGGGGGACAGGGCAGGAGTCTTGGGGAGAAGGGATGGTGGCCTGGCTTGCTTTCGCTGTTTTTTGTGTTTTTTCGGCACCCTCCCTTGAAGGCAGGCTATCCTGGGGGTTTCTTCCAGTCCTGCGTGGCCATGGAGCTGGGAAATGGGGGTGCTGATGGGGGGCAGATGTGAAGAGGAATAACTTTTTAATTTCACTTCCACTACTTTGTGCATGGATCTCCCTCTCCCTGCTCTTGCCTCTCCTCTTCCCCATCACCCAAAAATCTCGATCTATAACAAGACTAGCTTTTAATCCTTTGAGTAGCTGGACTTTGCTGTGAGGCATTCAAAGATAGAAGCTGAGGCACTGGAAAAAGAGCTGATTCTTTTATCTTAGTGTATCTGGTATCATGTTCATATTCCCAGTTAAAAAGAGACCTTTGTTTCCCTGCTGGTGAGGAGGCCTTGGGAGTGTGGTAAGACTAGTAGTTTCTGATGTGTGCTCTGATCCCATAGTAGCATATAGTTGGAGCTCAATTGCTGCTCAGTTGGTTTTTTTGAACTACATAATTTTGTTTAAATTGCACATTTTGTAAACTGACTTGAAGAGTTAATAACTGTTTTAATACTAACTTGTAAGAACATAGTCCAGGTTAAAAATAAAATTACAGCTGTTGGGACCAGGCTGAGTTCAAGGCCTATTAGTATTAGTATTGTCTTCAGAAAAAATATCTGTCCTTATTAGCAAGGTTTTGGGTTACAAGCCATTACGTGATTAGCAGGATCACAAGTGCAGCAAAATGAACTGCGTGTCAGCATTGTAACATGCTTACTTCCCAGCATTTTTTTCTGCGAATAAAACTAAAATGCAGAATTGCGGTTTGTTCTTGGCTTTTCTTCACCGGCCGTCTGTGAAAACAAGCTCCCATCTGGCAAACCAGGTAGCTAGCACGATCGCTATGAATTCAGGCGTTGCAGTCACCAGGTATAAGGAAAAGAGTTCTTGCTTAGACATGCGCTTCTAGATCTGACTACCTTGTTTTGAAGACAGATGTGAATATGCCCTAGGGGAGGAAGAATGTGGTGGTTTTTTTTTTTTTTTTCCCTGTATAGCCTAGTGCTTCAGAACTGAGTCTCTAACGCTGTGGCTTTTCCCTTTTTCTCCCTTTCCAGTCCTTCCTCCGGTGCTGGTTCCAAGGCACAGTGAGTACAACCCTCAGCACAGCCTCTTGGCCCAATTCCGCAACCTGGGACAAAATGAGCCCCACATGCCGCACAACGCTACTTTCCCGGACTCTTTTCAGCAACCCAATAGTCACCCGTTTCCCCACTCGCCCAACAGCAGCTATCCAAACTCGCCTGGAAGCAGCAGTAGCACCTACCCGCATTCTCCAGCCAGCTCAGACCCGGGAAGTCCTTTCCAGATGCCAGGTACAGTCAACTTCGGTTCCTCTTCAGAAGGGAGAAGGTGGTTGGACATCACTGGTATCATGATTTTTTTAACTTAATAATACCAAATTACCAGCCAACACTTGCACTCAATAGTGAGCTGAGAGATGTGAGGTGATAGAGACTATGTAATCGCTTTGTCTAGTAATAATATTGAGGGGTTTAATATTGTGCCTCTTTCAAACACAGTTAAAACACCACAGTAAAACTCTCCTGGGATGGGGGAGGGATTCAAAATGCTTTGGGGACCAGTTCAATAGTTTAGACCACCAAGCATAGCGTTTAATGCACAAGAAGTGTAATGCTACAGATCATCCTTGCTTAGGAAAGAGATCATCGTAATTCAGCACAAGGCTTTACTTCTGCAGAAGAAGAATGTTTCTCAAGGGGATCGTGCTATTGGTCCTTGATAAAATTTCTTCGCATAATGATGTAATTTCAAGAAACAAATATACTTCAACTGAAAAACAGTTCCTTAAGGCCCTGAAAAGAAATCTTCAGGCTGTTTCACTTCCTGAAGTCAAAGAAGTAACAACCTTGCTTTGTTGACTGATGTCCGTAGAAAATTCTGTGAAGCTGTCTTTTTTTGGTCTTTACATGCGGATGGATAAAAATACTGCAGAAGCAGTCTGTGACAGATTTCTTGATCTAAATGCTAGGAGAAGGACTCCATACAAATGCTTACTGATGTTCTGTTCGCATGTTTTCTTCCAGCGCTGAGGGAGGGCATGTGTCAACAAAGCGGCAGACTTGTGAATATCTGTTTTCTATTACATGAAATTAACATCCATAGATTTATGCTGCTGATAGTTGTTTCTTTTGAAAATTTTTCTCTTATGAGTGAAGACTACTGAATTTGCAGAGGCAGGAGGGAAGGGAAGAGAGTTTGTATTGGCTTTTCTAAAAAATGTGAAAAGTTGCTGCAAAACCAGCTTTTTTTTTTTTTTTTTTTTTTTTTTTTTTAAATATGATTGTTGTGGTTGGGATTCTTCCAGCACAGATAAAGGCTTCTCTAACAAGGTCTTCCTAGACACTGGCTTGTGGAAGTTCACTTGATCTTTGAGGGTCTGTTCTGTCCACATGCCTGTAAAGACAAGTCAGCAGCTGCAGTGAAGAAATTGAATTAGAGGAGAGGTCAAGATGCTGATGTCCTTGATGCTTGGCTCCGGACAGTTGTCTGTCTTGCACTAATGGGGAAAGAGGCTGACTTTTGGAAAATACAAAAAAGGGAGCAAAGCAGTTACCCAGAGATCTTGAAAACTTTCTAGATACTGACTAAATTTGTTGCCTGTGGCCTTACAGTCTTGTTTCCCTGTCTGTGCATCACTAATGTCATGTTTGCACACACACGAACGTTTAAGGCTTTATAAAACACAAGACTTAAACTCCAGTGGAGACTGTTAAGCTTTTAATGCAGTCCTGTTGTCATCTCTGTCTTTCTCTGCTACTCTGTCGTCCAACTGAGGGTATCCAAGTAAGGGAATTAGCAAGGTACCTGCCAGCATTAGATGTAAAGCTCTCAACAGAATGTCTCCTAAACAATAAGTGGTTAATAGATTTCATTAGCATATATTTTCTTAAAAAAAAAAACAAAAAAACAAAAAAACCCCAAAAACAAACAAACAAAAAAAAACACCAAACAAAACACAATAATCCAAAACTTACAAAGCAGTGGTATGATTCTCCTACCTTTTGGTGATGCTAATTTGGTTTTCAGGGTTTTGGAGACCCCTGTGATTATTTGCTGTGGTAGTTTGCAAGCCATGCTCTCAGCAATGGAAGTAAATGTGGGATGAGCAGCAGCCATGTTCACCAGAGATAGTACAGTGGTAATCTAATCTCAGTTTTTGCAGCGAAAGCTTGCAGGGATCAGGCAAGGGTTGCTCTCCTTTGCGTGTACCTCTGTGCAATTGATTTGGAGGAGAGTGTCCTCTGGTGTATTGGGAAATGGTGATATTGGCGACCTCCTGCAGCTTCTAAGAAGCCATTTGGGAAGCTTTCCCAGAAGTCAAATAGGCAGCTGAAGGGCAACGTGAGTACCTGGCTGGGACAGTTCGAACAGGGCTGAAAGCAGTGTATTAGTGAGTACAGTCATTGTGCACGGGCTAGTTTTATGCTAGTGATTCAATCCTAAACGGGGCAGTGCAGCCAGTAAGAGACACTGACAGATAAATTCCAGACCCAGATGGCTGCTTCTGTAGAATTTTGGGTTCCTGAACACTTTCTGCTGTTCCCAGTCTAGGGAAATAGAGCAAATACTTGCTATGACAATAATAAGGTCCTGGATATACCTAGGATGTTTGCATACTTTGCTGATAGAATCATGTTGGAAACAGAAGAGTTTGAACTGAAAGTTTTCTGCTCCAACTTCTGTTCACATTTACCGTATTCGATACCTACTTCTGGCCTGGTCCTGAGACCTCTTTGTGCCTTAATTTCTATATGGCACTTTCAACCTGCAAAAAATGTGGGCTGGAAACATAGCTGAGCTTTCTTTTGTGGCTCAATGGTGGGGAAGTGACTTGTTTTTATTGCAGTTGTGCTTAATATGCACAGTAATTCTTTGCTTTCCTGATTCAAGGTCCGTGATTGCTTTCTCAGATTTCTGGTGGGTGGAAGTTTATAGCTGAGTCAGGCTGGAAGCATTTCCAGGCTAAAACTGTTTATGTGGGTATGTAGATATACTTTAAAGAGAGGAAAGGACTTGTCTATCTCTGACTTTTCTATATTTAGCTGATACTCCCCCTCCTGCTTACCTGCCTCCGGAAGATCAGATGACACATGATACCTCCCAGCCAATGGATACCAACATGATGGCACCCGCAATTCCCCCTGACATACACAGAGGAGGTAAAAACACTTCCTTCTCATCTTCTGCTTCATTTCTTAAGTGCAAAGAAATTTCAGAACTTACTTTTAATAATTGAGTTTTAATTTTGGATGTATGTTGTTTATGGAAATTTTTAGCTGTAGAAGAGGAAAAAAAACAAACAGCCACGTAATTTTTTTGTGTTGTTGTAAGGGATGAAATAGTAAATCTGGAGATAAAAATTTATAAATGTAAATATTTATTTAGGACAAGATGCTATCACATGATGGTTTAAAAATGTAAAATGTAGGGGGTTTATTACTTTCTTACTCCCAACCAACTCAACGACCAAAGTAATTTTATGTTTTGTATCCGGAACTTCAACTAATAACCGAACAGAAAGAATTCCTATGATGCTGCACATTTCTGCATGCAGTGCTGAAATTACATATGTGCAAGGACAGGAATCTCATTCTCTCTTATGATTACATTGATTTATTGGAACAATGCAGTTAATGCTGTATAAAGCCTACTGAATTGTGGATAACAGTAGATATGGTCAAGTATACCTCTCTAAGCAAAGACTTGATCAGAGGATGGATGGTAATAGTGTCACTTATGTAAATGCCCAGAGACATTTTACATGGGCAACTGGAATATCTGTATTTTTTCCTCTGACACAGTACATCTCATAAAATTGTCTTCTCTTATTATGTTTTTGTCCTGAATTCTAAAATTCAGTCCTTAAAGAGTATGCTCTGCTTTTAATAATTTACCCTTCTCCTGGTCATAAGGGAGTTTGAGGGTTTTTTCGTATTTTGTGTTATTCCACCCTCTCTCCCCATTTTTGTTCCATCTTCGAGTCATGCAGTGATAGTGCTTGGTTCAGAATTCAGAGCTGTCTGCCTGAGGTGTGGCTTTGCTACAGACTTGAAAAATCTGTATTAAAAAAAAAAAAAATATTGCTTTATGTATGATGACACAGACATCTTTTTACACATTGCTTTTTAAAGCCTTTGCAGCCAGCCGTGACTGCTGAGTAAAGGATTTAGTGCATTCATCACATTGTGAGAAATAGCCCCTTTAGAGAACACATAAGCTTACACAGTTGTGGCCCATGCCAAGAAAGAGCAGCAAGCTGGATGCTGTGCCAGAATGATTATCAAGATCACAAGCGTACGAACAATTTAACTGTTGTTTGATTTTTTTTTTTTATTTTATTTTATTTTTTTTGGTACTTGTTTTGTTGCTAAGCTTAATGTCTGGTTTCAGGAAGTATATTTGCCCTCTTAGAGCAATTTGGATAGCTTTTGTGCTAACCTATTTACTCTCTGCGTGGAATGAGTTTTGCATGTGATAAACCCCATCTGTAGCATTTCCACTTTTTCGTGATCCAGTACAGTCTGTATGTATGTATACTTGCTGGCCCAAAGTATGTTTATCAATGTTTATGCCTAACTTCAGACCTTTGCATGTTTGTCCCTCTCACAAAACACACAACTACTGTAGAATTCCTCTATTACATACATGAGAGTTGATAGAGAAAAGGGTTTACATTTCTCTTCTTGCTTTTTCACATTCAACCGTTTCAAAATAAAAATTCTGTCTATTAGTACTTTTCCCTCCTAGTAGTTTAGTACAATGGATTTTAATCTGTCCCTTCATTTAAAAAAAAAAAAAGATACCTTACTTCTGTGTGCCTTCACATGTTTATTATTTGTATATGTATGCTGTAATTGCACTACTTTTAAAAAAAAAATCTGCTGCAGGTTGTAAAAGAAGTTTTTACTGTAAACTTACTGCAGCATTTTTGTTGCAAACTTTTTAGAAGCATGTTCTTCATGGTGATTTGTTAGTCTTAAGAGATTTGATTTAACAAGCTGCATCCTGTCAATGAAGTTGGGTAATTTCCATTGTTGGCCCATGCTGGGAATAGAGAGACTAAACGCACCTGCTCTGCATGTCTTAAAGCAAATGTAAGGAAGTTAGTATGAAATCTGTGTGAGAGAGATATGATTCATTCTGTAAGAATGGCCAGCTGGCAAGATTTCTTCCTGACTTTGAGAACTGGGGCAAAGCTGCAGCTTTGATAATTGCTGGCATCTTCATGGGAATTAAAAGTGTAGTAACCTCTAACTAATAACTAAGGACTGATTTTTTTTTTTTTTTTTTTTTTTTTTTTTTCAGTGACGTGAAAGGATAGAAAATGCTAGGGTATCAGGAAAGATCAGCTCCTTTTTACCAGTGTTTTAAGCACGTTATTGGTCAGCAGTAGACATTATGCTCAGAAGTTTTGCACAGTGATGTAGGATGTGTTATCCTGCTTTTGATTATTTGCCGCCTTCTGTATCTGCTATGTACTGCTGGTTTGGGGGGACTTTTTGGTTTTTGTTTTGCACGTGTCAGAAAACTCATAGTGCTGGGATCTGTGAACAGAGGAAAATACGAACACTGGTCTTAGTTGGCTGATTTCAGTAAAGAGTTGGGGCTGGGAGAAGGAAACCTCTGGCCAGAGAAACAAGTTTTCCTGTAACACCAGTCTGATTTTCATTTTAGCACTTTGACCTGTAGTTGGAGCATTAATCTGCAAAGTTGGTATCTTAGCAGCAAGTCCAACTGTGCTAGGCTTAGCAGCGAAATAGTCTCCATTTAAAAGAAACCACATAAAGCAACCACATCCCTTCACCAGCCTCCTTTTATTTGGAGGCAGTTTAATAATTTGTAGCTGTATTTGGCACTTGAAAGAATGCCGCTGGGTGGAGATGTCTGAAGAAGCCTATGCTGTTGTTGGACACCACTGGGAAACTCTTTTTGGTAAAGACCTTTGGTGTTATCTGGAGAAATTGTTCCCCGCACACAGTCACAAGTGTTACCTCAAGACTTCCATGTGTTTCTAGAGCTTGATGGTTAGAAGTCCATGAACCAGGAATGTCCTGTCAGCATTCTGCACAATTCCCAGCTTCAGTTAGGAGCTGCTGAGGAGGAGCTTCTTGTTACCATAGCCTGGAAAACCACATTCTGAGAAATCCTTGCTATTACTCAACAAGTAATTCTTTTGGTGATGAATAGTTGCAGATTTCGCATTTGGTAGCACTTGATGAATAAAAGGTTCCCTTTAAATAATATCTTCCTCCATTTCATTTGCTCTTCAGCCCAGTGTAATGGTTAGGACCCTGCGCGTTATGCCCTTGTTCAGCTTCCGATCCCAAGCAGTATCTGTTCATATCGAAAATGTGCTTCATGCATGTTGTGCAGACAAATGTCAATCTCTCTTAGTTTTTGAAGTCTTCTACCTTTCCCCCAAGAAGCCCAGGAGAAAGATTTGTGCACACCCTGAATGCTGAAAGATTGATCTGCTGACTGTTATTTAGCTACCTTGCTATACTTCTTGGTACCCAAAGTTATAAATGGTCTCATGTGCAATTATGTGATGCTGTTTCTCCCTGTCACTATACAACTTTGCAGTAAGCACAAAGGTGACTTGTAATTTTGTAGCTGAGTAAAATGAACTGAAGCAGAAGTTCATTTACTAAACTGGAAAGAAAGCTGAGCTGTATAATTGCAGCATTTCTCTGCTGTGTGGGCCTGCACCATAGCATGTTGTAGAAAACGCGGCAGGGATGTTGGGGCACTGGTGGGTATGTGCCCAGGAGCTTCCTGCACTTTTCTGTTGGTATCTAGTGCCAGCCTTTTTCTCTTGTGACTCTTGTGCAAGTAAAGTTGAGGTGAAATTATTCTATTGTATGTCTGTGGCTATGAAAAGTTCAAAAATAACTGAAGATAGAAGAGCCTTCATTTAGCTGCAGTTGCTTATCTGGCTCATCTTTCAGTGATCTTCAGCCAAAATCTGCTGGTTTATGAATCTTTATATCTTGAGCCTGTATTCCAGCGCCGTTAGATTGTAACGTTTCCATTGTTGTTTTACAGACGTTCAGGCAGTTGCTTACGAAGAGCCGAAGCATTGGTGCTCCATTGTCTACTATGAGCTGAATAATCGCGTCGGGGAGGCGTTCCACGCTTCTTCCACCAGCATCCTGGTGGATGGCTTCACTGATCCTTCAAACAACAAGAACAGGTTTTGCCTGGGGCTGCTCTCAAACGTTAACCGCAACTCCACCATTGAGAACACTAGACGGCATATTGGCAAAGGTGAGCTTTGGATCTTTGCATCCGTTTTTTTGGGTTAGGGGCGGGGGGGGCATTTCCCCTAGACATGACAACCTGGGCCACTTGCCTCAAGAGCAGACTGGTCTTCCCAAGTACATGGGATAAGTGCTTGTGTTGGTAAATATATAATTTTCTAGCCAGGTCTTACGAGCAAAGTATTGTTCTCACCTGGTGTGTAATTACAGGAAGCTTTTACCCTTAATCAATTTTTAATTGCTCCAAGGCTATCATAATCTTAATTAAAATGAGAGTTTAAGGCAGTTTGTCTAATGAAATGTCTTGATTTATCTTGATTATTGGTGCATGTGGAAATCCAAATTATGGTTCTTGGCACCAAATTTTTAGCTGGCCTTAGTTCCAACATAAATTCACTATCCTAACGTGTATTTAGAGAGACAACCTGCTAAAACAGTTTTTCCAAATGCATTTTTCACAGGCTGGTGATTTTTTCAGTGGGAATTTTGTGCTTCTCTTCTGTGGCTGTGACAGTGTCGTGCAAAAGCGAAAAGCTTCTGGTTTACGTCTGACTTAATACAGTCCTCTTTTCTGAGAACTGGCCTATGATGCAAACTGACATTGTCCCCTGCAATGGGCAATTCCTGCCAGACAAATTTTTTAGGTGTTTACATCATTAGTAAACTCTAAATTTTCTGAGACAGTTGAGGCTTCAGCATGCTCAGGCAGCGGGGTGTATGTTGTAAGTGCCAATTAATGAAGTATCTTCCTCCTCCTTAGAGGAGGAAAGAACTGAAACTGAAGAGAACTGTCAGGTCTTCAAGTTTGAGGCCTCGGTCTGGAGAGCTTTTCTCTACATGAGGACTTGTGCAGCTCTCAGCAGTACACCACACCTGTGCTGTGCCACTCAAGTCCTAATACTTCTGCCTTCTTTTCCTCCCCATCCATCTTACCAAGTATCAGGATATTTATTTAACACCTCATTCATTTTCCTGTTAAATGTAACCCAGCTGCAAGGAGAGTTCTGCTGAAGCACTTAACTGTGTATGTACTGAAGCAGAATGTGGAAGAGACAAGGATGCTGTTGAATAAGTAAATGTGTACAACTAATGGTGATGTAGAACTGTTAGTCTTTGAGGAAGGAGGAGTAAATCCCAAACTTGAAGACATAACCATAAATGTTTCTGCAGAGCAGGTGGGAGTATATACGTACCCACACAGGTACACGCATAGTCAGCGGCAAATTCTTACATGACGGAGCACAGTCAAGGCTTTCTGACTGGTCTTCAGTTTAGTTTGTAAATTCTGTGTGTTCACTCCTCTGACTCATGACACTGTGGGAGGTGAAAGGTTTAAACAGCAAATAATCCATTTTTAAACACAAAACGCACATTTTCTTGCTTTCTCAAAGCCTTTGGAATTGAATCCTCTCCAGCAAATCTCCATGCTGCTCTTCTGGGGCTTGCTGCCATCAGTGGCGGGTGAGGGAGCAGGCAGTAGAAGGGGAAAGGACTATAAAATTGGTGTGTACCCTCATTTGACAGATACATCTGAGGACTATAAGGGCCATTTTCTTTTTCCAGCTTTCTGGAATTAAAGTGAGCTGAAAAAACTCATTCAGGACTTTTCCAGAGAATCCAGCTTGAGGCTGCTTTGGTATCTACAAATTATGCAGTAGGTTTCTGCTCTCTCCTCTTGCATTCCCAATTATTGTTTTACACAAATATAATGAGAAAACGTTCAAGTGGTCAAGCCATCAAGTTCAAGTGGTACTGCATCAAGACTACTGTAGTGCTTGCTAGTTTGTTGTTGAATATGCAACATGTTAAAATGCAGGAATCACCAGTTTCCCTTTTATATACATACATACACACCCTCCTTTCAAATTGCCTACTGATGAAACAGAAAAGTAAAAATCAAGTTTGAAGACAGACAGATGATGGTCTGATATGCATTAATGTTCATCTCTTTAAGCAGAAACGTATCTCTGTGGAGACAGAGCATGAAAAATAGACACACAGCGTGAATTCGTCTAACCTCCTTATGTCAACCTTCTCCTCCCAGGTGTTCATCTCTATTATGTTGGTGGGGAAGTGTATGCTGAATGTCTTAGCGACAGCAGTATTTTTGTGCAAAGTCGGAACTGCAACTACCATCATGGGTTCCATCCCACCACGGTCTGCAAAATCCCCAGTGGCTGCAGTTTGAAGATTTTCAATAATCAAGAGTTTGCTCAGCTTTTGGCTCAGTCTGTGAACCATGGCTTTGAGACAGTGTATGAGCTTACTAAGATGTGCACTCTCCGTATGAGTTTTGTAAAGGTACGTGAAAATTTGCTTGAGATTATTTTGTAAGCAAAATAAATTATTTTTTCTTAATGTGGTGATTTTGAATGGTCCAGTGCCTCCCTCCATCAGCCTGTTAATAGCTGTTGAATTTTAAGTATGGAATAATGTTCGTTAAGTGTAAGACATCTTAATGAAACAAAGTTGTCTTTGTGGACAAAATCCATCTGACACACATACTTTGAAAGCTTGAGGTGACTTGCAGAAAGTGTTTCTTCACATAAGTTTATAGTCAGTTGTGAAGCATTTATATCGTGTCTGTTAGCTATTCTAATTTCATTTAGTTGCCTCTTGTAAATTTTTAGTGTTTCAGTTGAATTCTTGTGTTTAATATGTGTATAGTGTGCGTATATAGAATTATTTGCATAATTACTCTGGTATTACGGGGCTTCTCTTTTTAATTTTGTGGGATATGTCAAGATACAGTACAAGTAAGTTTTGAAAAGAAGTGAGTCATTAATTACTTGGCCTAAAAGTGGAAAAGCCACTAATTCATTATGTAGCATCAGCTTTTGCCCCTTTTTTTGCCCATTGTTACGGTCTATGCCATCTCCTGCTCTGTGAGAGGCCAAGCTGAACTTCATGCTCCTGCTCCTGGGTGGTGTTTTTAGAGTTGAGCTGGGACTGCAGTGTAAGTAGTGGTTGTGGGAGTGTAGATAGCATAATCCTCTAAATCTGTCTTGACCAGAAGCTCCCAAATTAGGAGCTGCAGTAATTATTTAGAATAATGTACATACCTTTCTATTCTAGGGGGCATGCAAGGTCAAGATTTGTGATGTCGCTGTGAGTGTCAACATAGGTACTGATATAAAAGGACTAGTAACATATATGAAAGTAGTCAAATGAAGATGGTAATATGCTGAAGTGCTCTTCTTGATAGGAGGATAGAAACTTTCAGATGTGTTAGGACAGGAGTTCCTAAAATTAAATAGGTTGTTTATAGCTCTGCATCCTATAGAGTTGTATGGCAGTGGTGCCTGAACAGTTGCACAGGACCTCCTGCATATTGGATGTTGCACTGCACAGTGTTTAGAGCTGCTGCCACCTGTGTTGGGAGCTGGGTAATCGCTTCATTAGGGCTTAATTAGAGCAGAGCAAACTGCACCTGCTACTATCTTAGTCTTGTCTCGAGACCCACCCCAAAAGTGGTTCACTTTCAAAATTATTTTGAATGCTGTTTAAATATCTGCTTATATCTGTGGTGATTACTGTAACTGAATCAGGTATGAGCTGAAACAAAACCTATGTTGTCTTAACTTGAGAAAGCCTGCTGGGGAACGACCATGCCCTCTTTCTCCAGAGAGGAATGTTTCTGACTTACTGCTCGGTTTATCGTGTCCATCCTGCGAATGATGCTTTGGTTCTTGTCAGACAGATGCCTCACCCCCACTTCCATAATGTAGGTCTATGACCTCATTTTTTAATTCGTTGATCTGTTTGGCAGCATTTCTCCCCCAATTTGTTCTATTTTTGGTCTTGGCAGAGAAGACTTGATTATCCCCTCTTCAGAGGCTTTATGGGGACATCGTGCAGCTGGCAGTGAGGTATGGGGAAATTTTGCACTGCCACAGGTTATGTCTTTAAGAATTTAAAGACTTCCATTCCAAGAGACTAAGAGATCTCAAAATGACATTTCCTCCAAATTTAATTCTTTTTTTTTTTTTTTTTTTTTTTTAACTTCAGATTTCTTTGTTGAAATGTGATAATAGCTGGTGCATCAAGGGTGTTATGCTACCCTGCTGATAATGACTGTTGAAAGCTAGAGTATTTTGGTAAAAAAGAAAATGATTGAGGTATGCTTCTCACATATTTGGTATTATAAAATAAGGTGATTTTTTTTTTTTTTCTTTCCCCACTTACAATTCTGTTTCCAGGGTTGGGGAGCTGAATATCATCGCCAAGATGTAACGAGCACTCCATGCTGGATAGAGATACATCTTCATGGTCCCCTTCAGTGGCTGGATAAAGTACTTACTCAGATGGGCTCTCCTCATAATCCTATTTCTTCAGTGTCTTAAAAGGTCCCAAGCTCCTGCATTTTGGAAACAATTGAGCCTTGCATGTACTTGAAGGACGTATGAGTCAGACACACACTTTTTTCTTTTTTTTTCTTTTTTTTTTCTTTTTTTTTTTTTCCCCCCCTCCGAACTGGCAACAGCTGAATAAGAGCCATGAAAATACTTGACTCCTGTGACCAACTGTTGGATTCAGAAAAACAAAAACAAAAACAAAACCAACCCCTTTGACATACTGTTTGGTATCAAGAATTTTAGTTTACATTGTAACATACTGTTGCAAAGTTGATTTGCAGGGCTTAGTGCAACGGGGACGACCAAGCCAAAACCACAATCTGTCAGACTGAATTCCCGAAGGATCTTCCCGTAGCTGGCACTCTGAGATTCTCTTTTCTTCCTTACGTTCAGTGCTCGCTGTTTTCCCCTGTGTCCTCTGCGGCTAAGAGCCGATGTTGGTGAAGTCTGCTTTTTGCAGGCTCTCTGCAGTACTTTTTAAAACCATTTGTCTAAGTTAATGGTTGCTGTTCTCTTTAAAAGAAAAAAAAAAAAAAAAAGCCTTAAGGTTTACTCTCAATAACTGTGTAATAATCTTTGAAATTGTGTCCTGACCATACTGCTGTAAGAATGTTAGGTATGTTTTTTGCTAAATGTATGTACGGTGTATTTGAAAGTTTAGAAATTAATTAGATTTAGACCATAAAGGAATTAGGAATATTTGAATGGGGGGGAGGTGGGAGTGGGAAGGGAAAATGACAACTGAAATGTAGAATATATTGTAAACATAGCTTGTTAGTTTAAACTGAGGTCTGAGTTTTGCTGTGCATTTCATTTTTATAGTAGCTTCATCTTGTTAATTCTGACTATTTTTGCCTCTTCGTTTTCCCCCAAAATTGCGCAGCTGGTTAATTCTTTTACCCGTGAAGAGGACAAAATGATTAATTCTTGCAGTTTGAAGGCTGCAGCTCTATGTATTTCAAGACAAAATTGTACAGAGTGCTCTTTAACTATTGAGCAGTTTTATACAGTTTATGTAGCAGAAGTAGGCTTTTAATTTTGTAAGAGAATCTTGTTTTGCCAAACCTAGTAACTGTTAATTGTTTGGAGGACTTCAAAATCCCTGTGTGGGTCTATTTCAAACTTTTAAAAAATATATATTTTTAATTTCTTTTTTTTTTTGTTACTGCTTGGTTTATTTTCTTCTCTTTGATCTTTTATATTCATGTAAGCTGTAGTACTTTAAGTACCTTTATTCCAAAACTAGTGGGTCCTCTTTACTGGAAGTTTTGAATAAAACCTGTTGTTACTGCTTACATTTGATTAAAACCTTGTCTTGTTGACTTCTTAGTAGGCTCTTAACAAACCAGATAAAGACATGGTCTTGGAGGAAGAACTAGAAATGAAGATTTGCTGAGCTTAGACATTTATGATTAGTACAGGTTAGTAACCCTACTAAACTCGGTATATGAGATAAATGAGTACTCTAGAAAGATTTCTTAACCAGGCAAGATTAGAATGGATGCAGTAACACTGAAGTATCCTAGCCACTTAGTTAAATTTTTGTGAGATTTCAACATACAGTATCTGTATGAGAAGAGATTTTGCTGAGGTTGCACTGTCAGTGGGCTCTTGCTGTTCCTTGCCATGGTTGCGATTAAGAGCCTCCATGCTCCTTTCCCCACGCCTCTGCCTTTGCTCTGCAGAGAGGCGAGGGAAGCGCTGTCCCTTTGCAGCTGTGAAGTGTCTGTCCGGTGCTGGGACGATGGAGTTTGAGAGACTGGGGGTTGACTGGAGATCCCGTACCTGTGCCTGGCTATAATGGACCATGTAGCGCTAACAGGAGCATGAGGGAAAGCTGAGCAACAGAGATGAATGTGTGTTCAGCCAGATGTATGCATGTGTATGTCACTGTAATGAGTAATAGCCCTTTTTGGAGAATGAGTCAATCCCTTTTTTTTTTTTTTTTTAAGTTAATTCCATTGCTTGGTTCAGTATACATTTTTAAAACCAATGCTTCTTCCCCTGCTAAGGGGATAAAAAAAGAATCCATGATGTTCAAGTGCCCTATTTAGGAGAACTTGGTTAGTGACTTTTTTGTATTTGTAAGTTCCAAGAACAGATTATTTTTTTTAAGTTCAGTTTAACATATATATTTCATAAAGAAGCATAGCACAAATATAAGTCTTAAAAATAAGTAAAATTTAAAGATGACCAAAAAGAGAAAGAATGCTGTTTGCTGTTCAGTCACTGTCTCTGTTTTTTCCATCTTCAGCCCCTGCTACGTTAACTCCCAGCTGTTCCCAACCAGTTTCCTTCCTTTTGTTGGAATGCAGCACTGAGGTAGTGACTTTTTTTTATCAGTGCTGTAACCATCCATCATGCAAGTCTTAAAAGTGTTTCTATTTGGATGTTTTCATATTTGGATGATTCTGTGCTAGTTTTGGTAAACTTTGAAATTAGCTTTGGAGTAAGAAAAGACAGTTTTATGTTGTGACTGCTTTTGAATGTTAGTGTCTTGTATGTTTTGGGCTGTAATACCTCTCTGTTTTTCCTAAACAGGGATTAAAATCAGAAAATACTAGCTCTGCAGTGTCTCAGAAACTTTCAGTGGTAATACTTCTGCAGGGTGCCCGGTTTTGTAAGTTCCTTCTGTTGTGAATTTTTCTGTGCTGTTGATGCTGTTGAAGTGCAGTGTACCTAATATTTTCTTTATCTGTTATCCAGCTTTTTGTTTGTGGTGAGGAGACATTAGGTGTAAGGAAAAAGCATACCTTCATGTGATGGCACAGACTACCCCAGCTGCACTTTATTAAATAAGCTGAGTAGATCGGAGTAGCACCTGAGACTAATAGCCAGAAAAATAGGAGGTAGGACAGGAGTTACCTTGGAGGAGGCAACTGCTAGCCTGAGGCTCTTGTGAAGATTTTTAGAGCATCTTGGAGAAGTTTTCTTACTCATTTGCCCTGCGTCAGATGGTTGGAGTCAGAAAGCTGGAAAAGGCACAGGACAAGACAGAAGGAAAAGAGTTTCTTGATGATCTCTCACAAAACAGAGAATGATGAGAGCTAGAAACTCGGAGAAAGCCTACAGTGTCAACTCTGTAACCAGGTGAGTCCCTGCTGCCTATTTGGTGTTATTTCCCCATAATTTTCTGGGTCTACTGAACAACAGAGTTAAACACAAGACACTACTTCAAGGTGAAAAGCCAAGATGGTCCCTGTTAGGAGAAACTGAAAGTTATGGATAACTGTTTTAGAAAAAGAATTGAGGAAGAGCAGTGAACAGTAGATGTGGAGACAAATACTTCCATGGAGCTGAATGTGTTTTGAAATCTGTGCTTTGGCTTTTAAGTGCTGGAAAGAAAATAATTCTCCCCAGGTGGAGATGACTTTTTAACCATTTAAAAGTCTCTGGTGAACCTTTAAAAGACTTGATGAAAGCTAAGAGAGGTAGTCATGGTTAATTATGTGGTTTTAGGAGGTACAGAAAGAAATAATTCATGTTCTAATGTATCCTGTATCAGAATCATGGGCCTGGTCTTCTAATGCTCACTAACCTGGTATTGCTACCTAGTTTGATAAAGCCATTCCCTTAGTGAATCACTTCTCTTGTTACTGTGGCTATGTTTTCATAACTTTCATAACATTCCAAAGAATGCAGTTCTGTGACTATTGTCCCTTAAAGACAATAAATCAATGCAGAGATGTCGACATTTATATGGCCCTTTCTTGCTGTGTCTATCTCCTTGATTTTTTCCTTCGTCTTGCCACACCTTAAACCTTTGATCGACATCTTGGAAGTTAGCTGTGTTTTGATGGTCTCTTTATTAATTGCTGCTGGTTTGTTCTGTTCAGCACACTGTAGCCTCTTATTCTGCTCTTGAGATTCATGATTCATAACTGTGAACTGGCAGTCACCTTTTTCTGGATGTGTGCCTAAATATACAACATAACTCTACCATCACCAGTCATGGTAGAGCAATATATTTTTTACGTGCATCATCTCACAGTTCATTTTCTTGAAATACATTTGTAATTCTGTGTGGGAGAGAAGTGAAAATGGCTCTTATTTTACTCTCTCCCCTTCTGTCTTTTGACTTAATAAGCTCAACGAAGAGAGACACCCTTCTCATGTTGTCCTTTTAGGGGACATTCTCTCTTCTCGGTTCCCTAAGCCCCCCTCCCTGACTCCTGTATTCTTGATGACTTTCCTTATTTTTTTGAACTCTTTGCAAATAGCTTCTTGTCTGATTCTTTTCTCATACCTGCTGGATACTGTATGTTTCAGTCAGACAAAAAACTCTCTACAGTATGCTTTCCAAAGGCAGGTAAAGAGTTACAGGTTGCTGTAGGCACTGAAAGTCACCCATGAAGACACGCATGCTTCACAGGCACCGCTTTTTCAACCCCTGCTGTCTCAAATGGTTTTTGGAAGAGGAAGGTGAAGTGAGACAGGTTCATGCTATTGGAGTTCACTTTTGCTTGGGATTATTGTTTAAAGGTTTTTACAGTTATTAAGATTCCCTTCCCTCCTCTCTACAGTGGTACGTCACTTGGTTTGCATCTGACTGAAATGACAGAAATTGTCAGCCAGGGTGCTCAGGCTTTGAATTTAGCAGTTGTATTCTCTGACTGCTGCCTTCAGCTTCACAAGCAAGCCTTGCACGTGTTCTCGTCACCTCTCTCTCCCAACAGGGTCAAGAATAAATAACTTGTGTGATTTGTAGAACGAAGCTCCTGTACTCTCTGCGCACCTTGGTGACTGGCTCAGAGGGGAAACCTCTGCGGGACAAATGAAGCTGTGTAGCTGGGACTTGGCTCTCATTCACAGGGGCCGCTGATATGTGCAGACTGGCTGAAGTGGTCCTAGTTCCCAGGGGCTGCCATCCTCGTGAGGTGCTGTGCCTGTTCCTGTGCCACCACAGGTCACAGTCTGTGTAGTGCAGCAAACTGCCACCGGTTTGTCCACGTATGTTCATGTGCTGTGAACTGCTGAGGCGGAGGGCTCCAATTTCCCACTTTTGTTCAGTTTAGTTGAGGTGACTGACAAGGTGGCTCCGATTTCATTCACCCCAGCTGTGGGGGATGATGATCTCTTCAGCTGCAACAGCTACGTCTGACAGGGTATGTGGTGAATTGGTTTTCATGAAGCAGTTGCAATGGAGAGACAGCCTCCTGATCAAGCCTGTTGCAAACACGGAAGTAACTCCAATAAGATTTATAAGGTAAGCATCCCCTGGGCTTGACGTGGGTACAAAGATGAGCAGGTCTATTGCAGTGAAGGGACAAGATGGGTATAGTTTTCACTCAGGTCTGATAAATGCTTTACAGTTAAAAATGGCATGTGGATCCTCAGTGTATGTTAACTTGTCATGTGCAGCTGAAGTCATCAAAAGTAATGTCAAATGTCAAACAAACCCCCAAATATTACGAACAGTCCAAAAGTCTGGAATTTGATTCAGTCATCTTTCAGGAATGTAAGAATTTTTATTCTAATGGGTGCAGATTCCTAGTTTTCTCTTAGGAATTGGTTTGCAGTTTCCCCTTTTCATCCTGCTGCTAAGGTATGAGTTGAAAAATCTGTATCATCTCTTCATGATCCTGCCAGCTCATCTGAGACTTTAAATCTGTAAAACTCAGAGGAGGCTGCTGTCAGTAAATTTTGAAGAAGTGAGCACCTTCACGTGCTTCAGATTGTAGATGGGACTTAAGATCTCTCATAGCAGTGATAAAAACCTGCCACTTACAATTCTGTAGTGTAGTAAATGTAAAATGAGCTATTATTTTCTATTATTTTGAGTATTAATAATAATGCATATTACAGAGGGGACTCTGCACATGCCAAATGGGTTTTCCTTGCTCAAAGAGTTTGGTTTAAGTGGACAGGTCACTTGCTCAGATGTGGTGGGAACAGCACGGTTTGCCTTTGTAAAGAATATTCTAATTTTCCTACTGCAGCTTCTTTCTTTCCCCAGTATCCCTGTAACATGTTAAAAACATTCTTTTATACAAAGAAGAATGGTGTGCCTATTTTCCCCTTCCCTTACCCTTCCTTATATGATGACTTTGAACTTCTTGGTCTGCTGTTCCTTTAGATTACTGAGTCAATCTTAGTACAAGCAGGAGAACGAGACTCGATGTGTGTAGTGCTGCAGTAAGACTTACTATTTTCCCAGAGCACTTGGTCCTTGGCAGGAAAGCAGGGTCTGTCTCATCTCTGAGCCCTTCACTTCTGCCTTCTCTTGATGCTTTTGGGATTGGTAATCCTGAGCGTTTTCAGATATATATGTGGAGACTGAAAGATGGCTGCTGTCCCATCAGATATTTCTTCAAGCTTGTTGACCAGTCTCCTCAAGTCAAAATCACCATAGGCCGTAGCGCTGGCAACAGCACTATTTAAAAACTGGATCCAAGCATGGCTTCATTTTGAACATGACTCGGGCAATGGTTTGACTACAAACAAACTTTATAAACCTCTCAAACACAGCTTGATTCCCTGTGTCTGTTGGATTTGGTCCATGCTGTTTTCTAAAGCAGTACTGAAAGAAGCTACCTTGATCTGCAGGCTCTGAAGACTTATGGTTCCAGGAGTTGGATTTTTATCTTGTGCCAGGAGAGTACCTTTGTAAATACTCTTTCATGGGGTAGCCTTTAATTTGGGTGTGGGGTTTCTTTGTACCCCTACTGGTAACGACTGATTTGGTGCTAGTTCAGAATACATTCTGGGCATTGTGGCCAGTCTGTTTTCTGACCCACTGTATTGCTCTTGGTCTTTCAGGAGTCATGTCGTTGCCCTAAGTGTTCCTGTGATTTCCCCAAGTCACAGGAGCAAAGTTGAACAGATATAGCAGTAGGGCTTAGTTTGAATTCAGTGAGCTTACATTGATAGAAAACAACTGTTTGCATTCTTATAATCAAAATATTAAAATATTAAACTTTCTAGAAATTTATCATCTTCAAAATGGTTCCTAGAAAAGCGCTGGGATGTCTCAATGTTGTCATGGGCACGTGAGGCAATTTAAGCAGTTACCTTGAGGTAGGAGCCTCAAGTTTGAGGAGCCTGATTCAGCAGAGCATACTTTCAGTAAGGGGCCACCTATTCTGGCTCATGGGATCTATTAGTACGATGCAAGCCCAGATTAATCCATATTTTGAGTAATCAACAGAAGCAAAGCAAAAAAGGTGTGTGTACAGTGGCAAGGGAGGGTTCGTTGAATTTGGTGAATTTTTTTTTTACAGTCTGGGCTGTTAGGGTTAGGGCTACACAACAGCAATTGATTTCCTGATCCTCTTTCAGAGGTAGCTTACTGTAGTGGCCCCTGATATTTCCCCCCCAGCATCGTTCCCCCCCTCAATTGGACATGGGTGTGGTGTTGCGTTTATGATAAGCAAAACTGGTTAGGGAGATGGAGAGAACTGAAAGCTGTTCTTAGTGTAATTTCTCTCCCTTCCCTGCCCCAGTCACCCTAAGAAACTCAAGCCAGCACTGCAGCGGCGACTGCCTTGTCAGGGAGGAGCGAGAGGAGCAGCAGTGGTGAGACTGATGCAGCCAGGGAGCTGAGCTGGTGAAGAGCGAGTAGAGGAGGAGTGGCTGGCTGAGGAAGTACCAAGGGAGTGTGTTCACAGCCAGGTTTTCTTACCGTGACTCAAGAAAGTACAGGGAACGTACCTTTCTGTGCCAGCAGCTGTGGGTGGGTGACTGGGGTATGGCTGTGCCGTTACACGGAACAATCCCAAACGTGTTGATCAGACCTGGAATTTCACAGCTGAACATGCATGGAGGTTGTCTGGCATGTGAGCATCGTGTTGGACTAGAGTGGGGGGAAGGATTGCCCGATTGCGGGGTGAGTGATCTCATTGTGTGTGGTGTTTATTTCCAGTGATGTTTCAGAGTTGTCTGGGTGCTCTTGCACTGTTTTTCCTTCAATAGTAAGGTGGATGAAAGCATATGCAGAGTATGTGGCCTTTCCTTTGTTTTTCTCCATGCTCTGGTCACCCAATGTGTTTTGTAAAACATTACTATGTCTCCTTGCATGGGAAATCACCGTGGCCTCACACAGGTGGTGTATACAAGAAGACTAGTCAAAATTCATTATTTCTACAACTGTGTATGGCATGCCTGAAAAATGTGACATGCCTGTCACATAAACAGGAAACAGCCCTTGTAGGGGACAGAGTGTAGCTGAAAGCCTAATCCAAATAACACTGTTAGTCATCTCCACATGGGAACCTTTCAGTGCCACGCAAGTTTGGGAAACATGGTTGTAACTGGCTTCCACATGCTGGATGAATGCGTAGGTACCAGATGTTGCCTTACACATTTAAGTCTTCTTCTAAAATCGATCTGAGACACAAACATTTTATGTACAGCAGTTGTGAGTGAAAGCCTGCATGCGTGAAGGTTATTATTTACACAGAAACTGGGTTTGACCTGCAGCACTAGAAATAAGGTTGGGGTTTCTCTGATCGTCTGAAGTTTCTGATGACAGTAAGTAGTAAAAAACAGAGGTGGCATACATTATTAAAGACGTAGTTGTCAGAGATGGAATCCAATGTACTTTAAGCGCTGGCTAGTATGTCAGTAAAAGCTGGCTTCATTTCCCCAAAAAGAATACCACATAATATAACAATAGACTGATGATATCCTCTTTAGGCATATATAATAATTAGACACTCTCAGTTTCCTTATTTTCACATGCGTAATCGATGGATTATGCTGTGTCTGGCTTTGATTTTTCAAATGCAGAACCAGAACACTGTGTGAAGTTCCTACTTCTCATTCCTTGTAGCCTGCTCCCTCTTTCCAAAAACCTTTCTTCCTCGGAGCTCTTACAGAGGTCTTTGAGAGCATAGTAAAAGGGCTTGTTAATGAAAGAAAGTAGAGTACAAGTTGATGTGGAACCGTGAGAAGGTATTTAGCGTATACCTGGAAAAATAAACAGGTTGTTTTTTTTGTTTTTTTTTTTAAATATCCTCTTTATTGTGGAATGTTGGGAGTGTAGCTTCCATACTGCAAGTCTGACATAGTTAACCTGGCATTGCTGCTTCACTACTAAGGTACAAATTCTGCGATTGGAATTAAATTTTAGATTCCCTTTCTGTAGAGAAGGCAAATTCTATAAGACCCTGTTTTTAAGGCACAGGTGAGAACAGAAAATAGTGATTTACTTTGCTCAATATGGGTTTGTTGTGCATGGCAGTTGCACCCTTTAGTCACTTTTCAAAGGAGCGCAGGTCTGCGGACAACAGCCCAACAAATGGGTCTGTGATGTTTGTAGGAGCTGACTGTGCTTGTTGCTGTTCTCTAGCAGCATCTGTCGTGAGCTGTGTATGTGTTTCCTCTGACTGTCAAAATAGTAGAGTACCTGAAACTACTGTACTTGAAAAGTGGACCTCAGTCCCATTTTTATAGTACTCAGTAGCTACTAACTGGCACAGCAGTTGCACAGGGCCCAGGTCTTCATGTGCTCCTGGAGTTCTTCTGCTCCATAGGTGCTTAGATTCTTAAGATACACCGTAGCACCTCTCAAAGTGATAATGGACTAAGTGTTAAGAAACGAAAGTGGAGAGACTGTGGTGTCTGACAAAATGAAACATGCATAGTGTGTAGAATCAAACCCAGGCTAGGTTGGAAGTAATATTAACATGATACAACGATTTGGAAATATACAATGTTAATGACAGGACCAAGCTTGGGGTGCATCACTTTATCTTATCAGATGTGCTTAAGTAAGTGATGATCTCTTGTGGGTTTGGGGGTTTTTTTGTGTGTTTGTTTTTTGTTGTTCTGTTTTGGGTGTTTTCCTGGAAAGCTGGATGAAAAGAGCTGAGAAATTATAGTCCTGATATTTGGGGAGGGGGAGTACAGGGATCTGCTTCACTTCCTTCCCTGCAACCTCCCCCAAACAAATTCTGCCTCTGTAGGTCTTATGGGAGGAAAGGGAAAAATCTGGAGGGACTTGCTCCATGTGGTTTCCTTCTGGCTAAAGCTGACCCAGCAACAGGGGGAGATCTCACAGTAGAACAGATGCTGAGTTCTTCAGAGGAAGTATGAATTTCAGCCTCTAAAAAGATCAGTGTAAAAGCCTGCAGGCTATGAGGGGAGGGAAAATACTTAAAAAAAAACAAAAAAAAAAACCAAAAAAAAACCCAAAACCTCAAAACATAACAACGTTTTGGTTCATAAAGATTTGAGAGAAATTCTTTTAGGAATGCTGCATCTGAAGCGCATTTGAGCCTCGTACATGTTATGCATATGCAGAAGTGCAGTAAATCCCAGTCAGGTGATGGGCTGGCTGCATCATGCATGCTTTCAGGTGGTATATGGTATGGACAGAAGGACTTTGTATAGGGATTGAGTAAAATTCAAGTGGATGGTATTTTGCAGCCTCCCTATGTACCCTGTTCCATTTCTTAATCACCTTTGTAGTTAGAATGTTTCTTCTATGATTTGGTTTAAATTTGCCTTTCTAAAAATGAAACTGATTACTACTTAGTCTGCTTTTGATGGTGATGCAGCAAATCATTCACTGTTGTCTTCATAACACCTTATGCCGTGAAGAAAGGTATGTTCCCACTCCTTCCCCTGCTTTTCCAGTTCTCTTGTCAAAAACCTCATTTTTTAAATTCTTTGCTTTTCTTCATTTTTAAATGTACTTGGTGAAGTGTTCATCTGGGTTCCAGTTTGCTTACATCTCTTCTAGTAAGGTGCCTGAAACGAGTGCTGTAGTCTACCAATACTTCAAAGCTATTGAGTGGAGAGCTGAGTAAAGTGAAATGATGACTTCATTTTTTTCTTGTAACGCTTCTCTTAATATATCTCAGAATTGCATTTTGCAACAGCATTTCCAGTCTGTGGTTTCCAAGCCTTTTTAGTCGGATGAGTGCCTAGCCAAATGGTTTTGTTTTATAGTTAGGTAGGTATGTATTTATTTTATACAAAATGTTGTCTTTTGAGCTTGCCTTTAGTGATTGTTACCCCCCTAGAAATACAGCGGGGTTCCATTGTATATTCTGGGGAATCCTGATGCATTCATCATCTCATGATGCTTTCATAAGGCTCTTGCAAGAATGAGCAGTGAGGGGAAGAAAAAGCTGGCCTAATTCCAGGACCCTTACACACATAATTGAGCCAAAATCTTAAATTTTGTATCCCCTGGAAACTGATGATGGGGAATGTCCAGATTAGTCTTCAGAAAAGATTAATTAAGCGAATCGGCAAAGGTAATTCCCTTGGATGAAACATTTTTGTTCTTGACTTTTCTTTTTTGACCCTGGTTCTCCGATACCTTTTAAAACTAAAACTCTTAAAAGAAAAGGTGTGTGTGGGTTGTAAGTATTTACTGTTCTTTCTTAAGTAAGTGTTGAAATATTTATCCGACAAGCATCTGAGAGTCACTGTTTAAAAAAAAAAAAAAAAAGGGGAAGGAGGAACCCTTCAACAGTTGCATTAAAGTGAAGAAGAGAGGCAAAAGATTTTTTTTTTTCTTTTCCTCTTATTTCAATGGAAAAAATGCATGTGCTGTCACCTTTTTCATAGATCACAAGGAATAAAAAGAGCTTTCTTTTACAGGTCAGACTTTAAAATGTGGTCTTTGTTATTTAGAATGCATGAATTAAGAAAATATGTGGTTAGATAACTAGCATGAGGTCTGTACTTGTAGTCTTCTTCCAGAAAGACCGACCATAAACTTTTCAGAAATAACCTTCACTAAAATACATGCTGCCCTGTTGCCTGAGCTTCTCAGACACCACAGTCATCATTAAGTAATCTAGGAGTGTTTGTGGGCATGGTAGGAGAATCAAGTGAGGAAACTGCCTATCAGAACTCACTATACTCACTGTATTACTATCGTTATTTATTAAAAGTTTTGTTCTAAAATATAATGGTAAATAAATATGATTTAAAATTAACTGAAAAGATCAGACGAATGGATTTGTGACATATAAACGAGGTTTGATTTTTTTTTTTTTAATTTCTTTTTTTTTCTCTCCAGATAGTTCCGCTCTGCTTGCTAAAGAATATCAGATCAGGGTTGTACTTGTTTAGCTGGAAGTCTTTGAAGATTCTGGTTAGTGGCCTCTGTCTCTGCTCTTAACTGAAGAGATTGGGGATTTTCTATTTGTTAAGGAGCTTTTTCTACCACCTGTCTTGGCATTTAATACTATGTTAACAAAACCAAACCAGACTTAACTGTTTAAACATGCAGTTATCTTTGTGGTCTGCCCTGTTAATTTTACATAGACTACTGGAATGTCCCTGTCCTATGGAGTAAGGACTTTGACTAGTGAACTTTTGCAGGTTTCTCTAGCTTCACTGATCTGAAGATGATAAAACATATGCTGCACAGATTTCTAGGAAAAAAATATTGACAATTTCTGATGTCTAAGTAGAAATTTGCAGAGGAGGAGAAGGGAGAAAAGCTTTGTGGTTGGTTTTTTGGTTTTGGGGTTCGCTTGTTTGTTTGGTGGGAGTTTTTTTTGTAGGGCTTTTTGGGTTTTGTTTGGGTTGGTTTTTTTGTTTTTTGTTTTTTTTTAATTAATTGTAGCAAAGACCAGAAAAGCAAGAAACGAAGAAGGCCAGCTTTCCTTCTACTGGCATTGACTCCTAAAGCCCTCGAGGTACTGAGATGGGTAATTTGTAGCTGAAAAAATAGTTTGCTATTTAATAGGGATAAGTGTGATATCTGACACTGCAACAAGAATAAAAAACTGTGTGAATATAGGGGCTAGATAGGAAAGAGCACCCTTAGCGGTTCTAGTTGACCTGTTTGGCTTGTACTCACATTTTTGCAACAAACCTGGAGGTCTTGAAACATGCATAGAAAGCTACTCTGAGGAGGAAGAGTTCAATCCCTTTTCTCTGCTTCATGGGGAACAGGACAAGAAATAGCAGGCTTAAATTGCAGAGAATAAAATTTAGTTTAATACTGGGGGCAGAGGGGAGAAATTGCTATCAGTAAAGACAGTAGAACACGGTAACAAGTTATCTGGGTAGGTTTTGGAGAATTGGTCATTGGAGATTGTCAATGACAGGTTAGAAAAATGCATATTGGAAACAGCACAGGTGTCCTCGATGCGCTCCTGGATGCTTTCCTGCTCTGTGCTGTGACTGAGTGTTTAGGGCTTGCTCTGAACATTTAAGAACTGAACTCTGTCAGAGATGCTGGTGTTGAGGATCCCTTTGTCATTTGAGCATATTTTCCTGCCTATTGAGGCATACTGATATAATATAAACCAGGCAAAAATATTTTTTCCCCGCTTCTTGTTCCATACGCCTATGTAGTTTAAAGTGAAGATGAGTTACAACTGAAAAATTTAGTGCTTTGCACAGCTATCCTAGTGACAAACCTCACTTCCCGCTGGAGAGCGTGTTCTGCTAATAGCATTTCACCTTCATTGGGAACGGCTGGAGTATGAATGCCTCATACGAGACCATCTGGAAAAGAGCTTCTCCTGAGGCTTATCAGTATTCCTAACAGGAACCTACCCAGAGTCTTTGCTCTCAGAGCAGCAAGACTGGAGAAGCAGTGACAGCTATAATGGCAGGGTGCTAATGACTTTGGAGAAATGTTACTTCTGTAATTGGAAATGATACAAGCAGTGTCATTAAAACAGAATGTTGATGCCATTTTATTCTTGTCATAGGCTTAGTTATAAGAATGGATTCACTCTGAGGAGATGACAACAGAATTTTTATGCTTTCCGCAATTAGATGTACAGATCATGAGGCTTTAACTCATGAAATGCTGCTTTATCAGAACACCAGCTAAAGTAAGTGAGGATTTGACTGACTGCTTACTTTTCCTCAGCTGAACAGTAGCACAGAAGAGGTGAAATGTCATTGACGTGTGATTCTGAAATGTGGCTTAAGAGATGAGAGCTCTGACTGTAACTCCGATTTCTTGTTTGTTTGGGTTTGGTGGGGTTTTTTTTTTGGTTAAAGATGTTGCTCTTTAACGAAAAGATCTTTATAGCCCAGTGTGTGGTATAAAATATGGGAAACTTTTTTAAAGACAAAATCAGGATCCCTTCTTTTCGAAAAACTTCTAATTCCCTAAGTAACTCTGCTGTTCTAATCCTTTGAGTCTCTACTCATTCTGTCTTTTTTTAGAATAAGTAGGTACAAAAAGTCAGAAGCAGAAAGGGATGGTGGTAGGGAAGAGGCACTTCAACAAGGGAGGCCTTCTCAAATACTTTTAATGCAACACTATCAATTTTTGCTTATCTCATAATTTTAGGTCATTTTTAAGATCTAATGGGCATGTAAGGCCTTCTGTCAGACCTCCACTATTGGTGGCTGACATCTTCATCGAAGTACTCGGCATCTGTTCATCGTGTTATAGTATCAGTCTTGTTACATGAGAAGGAAATAGCACTAGGAATATATTCTCCTGGAACAAGCAGCAAATGAGGACAAGGAATGGTGTGTGTGTGTGTGTGTGTGCACATATATATATATATGTGTGTGTATATATATATATGTAACACAACCTTGTATTTGGGTGTTCCTCGTTCATTTTTTAGTATTTTACCCATTGACAATTTGAATAGTCTGCCTCCAGCTGAGTGGAGAGTTGGAGCACTCCTGGAAGTTGGTATGGCTGCTAGCAGAAATGGGCAGAAAGTCTGAGTCTAGGCCAGATTGGGGACACATAGATAGATACAAAACTAGAAAATTTGAAAAGAAGCTTTTGACATCTGACTGCTGGTGTTTGTTTCCACAGCACTGTGAGAAAGGCCATCTAACATGGCTGGTAGATTAGCTTTAATCAAATAAAGAGCCGTTTGTTTAGTGCTGAGAAGCTGAAATAGAATAGTTGATCAGAAAGAAAAAAACTCAGTTGTTCAGTCTGTCTCCTTCTCTACTAAAATTGCAAAAGATCAAATAAATACAGTTGAATCTGATCTGAAAAGGATGAAGGTGGTGACCGCAAGTCATCTGAGGTGAATACTGCAGATTTCTTCGTTCTCAACAATAAAACATTAAGTCCTTGAACACCGATTTACGCAACAAGGCAACTCTTCATACCTTTCATATGAAGTTTTCAGTTTGTTCCCCACACTGATACTCTGAATAGGTGTCTTCACACAGAAACAGAACTACTGGTTAAAAATTTATGCTTTGTATTTTGTTTCTGGTTTAGGTGGGAAATAAGATGACATTCCTACGTAAGCCCTATGTTATATGGAGATCCCTGACTTACTGCAACGACCATAGAGATGGCAACAGCAAAATTCTGCTGGAAAGTCAGAAACTCACTGTAGAGGACTCCTAAACAGGGTTACAGCCACTTGCTGCTAGCCTGTGAGTAACTCTCCAAAACAAAACTGAGAGGGAATTCATGCTGGCAGAGGTGTGACTTTTATATTTTACGTTCTGAAGCCTACTGAATTCACTCTGAATAAATGTTCAATGTGTTTAAGTTCCTCAGGTTGTTAAGTCTGCCATGGATGAACAGGGTAGATTTATGATTGTGATGATGAAGTAATACTGAATTCCTCAGTGTTCAGAATACATACGAGCTGTGTGACAAAAATACATAGCGCTAGCTTCCCCTTCTGGCCAAAAGAAGTAAGTGAGCCTGAAGGCAAGAGTCACATGCATTATTTCTCAATTTTATTTCTATGTGCTAAAGATAAACACTAGTTTTCAGGGAACAAATTAATGCTTAACTGCCACTGCGGGGTGGGGGGCGGGGAGAAGGGCTGGTGGAACATCTTCTTGCAACATAATACAATGACGTGTCGAAATGGGGTTGCTGTTGGAACATGAATTCTTTTCTAAACATGGGCCTAATTTGGAAAGCAATTAGATAAAAATACCAACTTCTGGACAGAAGGATTCCCAATGTCCCTTCTAGGCCCCTATTATCTGGTGCTAGAAAGAAATATTTTACTGCTTTTCATATTCTGTATGCTAATTTTCCCCACGCAGCTGCATCAGTTATGATTGTAACTTTTTTTTTGTTTGGAGTTCAGGGGTTTTTTTGCTTGCCTTTTTGTCTTATTGAAAGATTCTTCATTAATTTTAATTCTATGGCACAATATTTTGTAGCATTAGCATAAGCTTTGTAAATGTGGGTGTACTAGCATAAAGGTGTTTATTTTGTGGTATAAAGCAACAATACACAATATGATCCAGCATGCTTTTTAACAGCCCCTTTTTAAGTTAGTTTGCCAGCCTTTTACAATGTTGTATTACTACGTTTCTGGATGGGTTGATCACATAACATTGAATCGTGGCAGAATCTTTCCTCTTTGTCCTTTTCACTCCCACCTGCTACAACTGCCTGGAAAAATGGGACATTTAAATCACTAACAATTTTGCATTACAAGAAGACCAAAGTCTTGCTTTTGTGGGCATGTTGGAGAGTGAGCATGCAAACACAACATGCATGCACATAGATACATACATACCAGAGAAACAGAAATTTCCTGCTTGATAAATGATAGCCTCATGTTTAAGACACTTAGGTGGACTGTAGGAAACAGGCTTCCCTCTTCATACCGTGGGTTTGGTCCGAATTGGAAACATTTAGTTTTTCCTATATCTCAGTCTTGAATCCTGATTATCAGATTTATCATGGGCTTGGTCTTCCTCTTCATCTTGGCCGTGTCATCCTGGAACCAAGAATGTGTCTTGATACGTTTTGCTGCAATGTTATGTTCCTATGGACAATTCTACCCACTGTCTCACTTCCACCAATTGTGGTTTTTGCCTGCTTGTGAAGCACTCAGCGTAGGGATGTTGGGACAGAGACCTCTGAGCACCAATGCTGTTGGAGATGCAGGGAAAAACACTTGAATGCATGAAAGATTATGTCTTTACACTTAATGTTCAAGTCGTAAACCAAGTTACTCATTCATCATTCATTCCTTGCCCTAATGTGTGCTTCACCTTGTGAACTAAGGTATTCACTTTTTGGTGTATAAGATTGTGCTAATTTCATACCACTTGGAAGTGCCAGTCCTTTGCTCCTGTCTTTGTCAATACTTACAGAACTTAGAAATTGCAGCCGATCAAGCCTTTCCTTAAGCAAAAAGTAGCTGGGAACAAGGGTGCTTTGTCAAAGTCAAGTGTCAGATTGTATTATACTTAGTATGTTTACTAATACACTTGCTATGGTTTCACTGCTGTATTGAAAATAATCAGGAGGAGGCAATTAATGATTTCCTTTTCAGCTGTGCCATAATGAACTACGTGAGAAATATTTTGATATCATGAGTCATTGGTGGCTATGGAGAAAAACATACTCTTTAAGCCAAGCTTTTAAATAGTTTCTTAATTGCAAGAAAAAAATTAATATTTTACTGGCAAGTGACTTGCTCTTCCAGGTTTATGATTTTAACAACGAATCGGTCTTGGAGAACACTATTTAACTTGCTTTTACAACCAGTCTATATGAATAATGTTTGGGGGTTTTTGCCCACATAGTAATTTTATTTTTATTTTCTAAGAAATGTGAACATTTACAGAAAAGATAGTTGCTTCTATAAGAAAATATTTTTTTATCTGTCCCCTTTATATGAGGCCGTTCATCACGAACAATGAAAAAACTTGTGCATAAGCAGCAGAAAACTTTCCTGTAACGGCTGATGTCATTTCTCACTAATGTGCAATCACAGCTCAGTTCATACCAACGAGAAAATGTTGAAGTCACTGCTATAAGGTTTTGTGAGGAAACTTCAGCTCCCTTGTTTACAAAAATGTTACACAAATATAAACCATAGTTGTTGAAGATGAATTTTTCCTCTTCTTTCTTCAGATACGCTCTTGTAGGTCTCAGCCAAAGCTCAAAGAGCAAATTTCTTTTTCCAGCTTCCTCAGGCAGCTGTAACAGCTCTGACGACCGTACGGCTCCTCACCAGCACGAGTACAGTGAATCTGCCCAGCTGTTGGCGTTGTCCCCTCTTTGTAGGTTGCTGAACCTGGAAAGCTGTGGTAAGGCTTTTGTCTCCAGACCTAGCCAGAGAGCTGACTTGCTGCTCTGTCCCGGCCTTTGTAGTAAAACCTTCCAATGCCCGTACACAGCAAATGTGTGTGTAGTTGTTAATGAGCCTTTGGGGACACTTGCTTCTTTTGTGCTGTTTCCTTGCCTGAGTCAAGAATGCAAAACCCAAGGCCTGGGCTCATATTGCATTTAAACGGGCAAACTTTCAGCTGTGAATATGCTTCCTATTGTTTTTATTTCAGGTGTCCAATTATCTTTTAAGATGAGGCAGAAGGAATATTTTGTCTAAAGTGCTGAGACTGTTCTTCTTAAAAGGCTAGTGCTCTTTACTGAAAATCAGGTTGTAATCGGCAGTTACCTTCCGTAGTGGTGTGCTGCAAGGAGGAGATTGGTTCGGTCTTCTCTGCTTGTGTGAGAACCGAAATGAATTGAGGGCTGTCCTCTAAAATAAAGGATAAGTGGTCATTCAGTCGCCATTATAGTTTCAGTTTGTACTGTGGCAGGGACTGTAGTTATTCTGTAACTTGGCTAAACCTGATAGGCAGGTAGGATTTAACCCTCACCACAAATGGACACCTGTTTGTTGCTCCGGTCAGCTGTTGTAGGTTGCAATGGAGGAGACTCCTCATTTCTCCCGTGCGTTGGAAGGCAATGGGTCTGGTTCATGGCCGCAAAAGGGGAAGCGCTGCGATGCTGGTTTCTGGGGGCCAGGGGAGAGGCAGGTAGTGTTCGCAGGATGGAGTTTGGATGCTGAACTTCGATCTGTGTTATGCCCACCAAAATTTCTAATGTAGTTTAAGGAATATCTTGGGTTATTTTCTTGGACTGCTTGTAACAGCAATAAAACCACTAGTCTAGTTGCAATCATACGAGCCAAGAACATGCATTTGCAAGTGAGCAGGGTGGACTATGACATGCAGAATGGAGAAATGTCAGAGGAAGAGAGAGTGTGAAGACAACCAGGTGCTATGCTGCAAGTGCAATGTGAGTAGTCAGCGTAGGAATTGCCACTGAATTTGTATTCCTGAATGAGAAGTTCATTTTGCAGTGAGGCATAGTGGAGAAAGGGGTTTGGGAGCATGGGAGAGTCGTCTTAAAAACCCTTCCCAGCCTCACAGGGGGAGAAAGAACTGATGAAATAAAATCTCATCTCTAAGAAAAGGTAATTTCTTCTTGTAAGTGATGCGAATTTCATAATTCTGTAACCATAACCAGTAGCGACTGTAGGCATTACAGGCCTTTTAATGTACAGAGGGATGGACCAATAGAGAGTTCCTAACAGAAGTATATCTTTATATGTTCAGTGAAAAGCTGGTGAGTTTCAAGCTGATGCTGTTTATTTAATTTCATCAATTATTGGTCCTGTTTGTAATTTAATTTAATCATAGAGATTGTTAGCTTTGTATTTGCCTTTGCAGTGCATTGCTAATAGCTATATCTATGAACGTATTAAATATCGTTGTGATAATAATGTGCAGAAAGATTTCTTCAGGACTTCTTAAAGAGGAGGTGAACAGAGCAGGGAAAAAGGAGTGCTGCCAGAGAAAGGAAGAATGAACGAATCCAAATAAAACTGCAAGGGGAAGCCAGTTAGACGGAATGTAAATTTGCATGGTGGAATTTGGCAAAGATGCTAATGGCAATACTGTTTCTCCTGTGAGAATTACAGAAGGCTCTTTTTCTATTATTTTATAATGATTGGGATTCAGTTGCACATTTTGTCTGAAGATTTGTGCCTCCCCACACCCTTACTCCATGGCACAATACTTCATAACACTTTACAGGATGTTTGATTTAGTATTGGCTCGGAAGGAAGACTGCCGTTTCATGAGTAACCAGTAGCACCGTTTTCTTTAACATCTGGGGTAGATTTGCAGCAAGGAGGTTAAAACAGATCATTTTCCTTAAATCTTGGACAAGTCTGCAGACTGTGATGGAATAACTATGGGATGGACCTTTTTTATTCTTCTGACACCCCTTGGGAAAAGAAGCAGAGAGAACACAAAAAGAAAGATGACTTAGATTTGAAATTTAAAAAAAAAAAAAAGCACCAAACAAACAAACAAACAAAAAACCACAAACAACTCCTCCCTCCCCCCAAAATTTAACAAAATAAAAAAAAAAAAAGAAAAAAAGAAAAATATAAAAGGAAAAACAAAGAGGCTAATGTGGAAAGCTACTGAAGTACCCTCCTGAATACCTCAAGTAGGATGTTAATTGAATTAATAATGACTGAGTAAAGGAACACATGAGCCAAGAGAACTCCATATGTTGGAGATCAAAAAGCACAAAAACAGTGAGTCTGACCAAAATTAATTGGGCTGTATGTAATAAAGACCAAAAAAATACATGTTTGGTCACATATGTTAAAAGACCATAGGCGAAACATAAGAGCATATTGACAGAACGTAGATTAAGGAGACTCTAGATATGGTTCAGCTTCTACGGAAATATTTTGCCTATTTTGGATGAGGTTAGAGTAACATAAAATCGGAGATGGTAGAAGAGCGCACAGTTCTAGGAGACCTGTGTAACTTCTGTTCCAGAACATTGAAAGAAGGGGCGTATATAATTGACAGTGCAATAGGAAGTCTTCCTGTCATCTCTGACATTTGGGGACTGTATTCTCTGGAGAAAAGCAAACTTGTTGAATAATGGAGTTGAGGGGAAAGGGGAAAAAAAGAGGTGACTTGAACAATTTGGCTTTCTACACCTTACCAGTGTGCCAGGTCTTGAAACAGTTCTTGTAGGAAGAGTACTCTAAAACACATACACACTTGTTCAGGGTCGTATCAGATTGGCAGTGAAACTGATGAACTGTATAAAATAGCATAAGTTTTGTTCTTAACTGCTGAATGCACAATTTAATCTCATTCCTATTATTCCAGTCTACAAGATTATCATAGGCAGAACTGAACAATCCCCTCTCCTCTTCAGCGTTGACAAAACGTGCAATTTAGTGTACCCATTCATCTAGTTCTTGCAACAAGGTCAACGACGAAAGTATTCAAGATGAAAGCACACAAAGTGGAATAAAACGCAGGATCAATGATCTGTGATGAAACCATAGCAGAATGGCTTTTTTGTTGTTGCCGCTGTTATTAAAATAATAGCGGGGGTGTGCTACCTAAGTTTAAGGACAGCACTTGAAACAGAGCGCCTTAGAAAACTTGTTTAAGGAAGAGATGATAGTGATCCATGCTAACTCAGATGAATAAAGGTCTGGTTAAACAGAAAGGCTACGCAAGGCTATTTCTGCTGGGGTTTCATCCCATGCTGATAGGGACACAAAATTGCATGTTTTCTCAACTCGGAAGAGTGGATTGCTCAGTTCTCTGTGTATGATAATCTTGTGGACCGGAATAATAGGAATGAGATTAAATCGTGCATTCAGCAGTTAAGAACAAAACTCTGTTATTTTATACAGTCCATCAGTTGCATTGCCAATCTGATAGGATTGTGAACAAGTCTAATGCGTTCTAGAAAAGTGCTGGTATCGTTGTAAGGCACTAGTAACAGCCCTGCCAGCGCATTGTGTGCGTTTCTGTTTATTGGAAATAAATGCATGTACTTTAACAACAAGAGGTGCAGAAAAGGGAGGGAAATAGTAACAATTAAAAATAAACAAAAAAACAAAACAACATTCCATGAGGTGAAATTTTAAAAATCAGGTTTGTTTAACTTAGCGAAATGAAGACTGAATAGAAATACGATTAAATAAACACATTTTGGGGATTTAAGCATTTCTTCTTCCTTCCTGGTATCTGAAATGAAATCAGGGAATGGTAAATTGTTGTGCACAAGTTCAAACCGGACGTTTTTAAGATTTCAGACCTGGAAAGAAATGATGGTTTGCAACATCTGTCCTTGTAAGGACAGGGCTGGGAAACTGTTATTACATCAACATGGAAGTTTGTGTACTCATGAAAGAACCAGAAATTAGTCTTGAGCGTATCTCTGAAGGGAGGACTTGAAATGAGATTTGGTTGCCGCTGTTGTGTTGTATACCTATAGTGTATTTCATTCACCTTTAACAGCCCTTCAGGGAAAGTTTATTTTTGTACTGACTGGCTTCATTAGTTGGTTTCTGAGATCACCAGGATGTTGTATTAGGGTTTGGGGTCACTTTTTGAGACAAGGATGAAGTTTCAACCGAGTTTGATGTGGAAGGACCAGTTCGGGGTGTGTTTGCGGGGTGGTGGATGTTGGGCCTCGCCTCCCCATGCAGAGTGAGGCGGGCGTCCCTCTCTGCAGGTGCAATTTCTGTCAGTCGGCTGCTGAAATTCTGCCTCGGTACAACAACGAGAACTGGCCGAGGAAGGGCGGGATGCCTGGCGAAGGGCAAGGAGGATGGCGGTGGCTCTGATCGAGCCCGAAGGGCTCCTCGCCCCCTTCCCTCGCCGGCCCGCCTCGAACGAAGCAGCGGCTAACGGCCGCAGCGGTCCCCCGCGGCGGGCGGTGAGGGCGCATGCGCGGCGCTGCCTCAGCGCCAGGCCTCCGGCGGGGTGGGCGGCTCGCCCGGCGGCCGGACGGGTTCCGGCTCAGCGTGAGGGCGTCACTTCCCCGAGGCGGGGCCGGTGGCGGGGCCGGGGCTGTCCGGGGTCCCGGTAGCGGGGAGCGGTGTGGGTGGTGTGGGTGTGCACCCTCCCGGGGCCGCCCTGTCCCCCCGGAGCGCGTCGTGGCAGCCGGGGTGAGCCTCTCCGCAGAGGCTTCGGAAAGGAGGGGCCTGCCGGACCCTCGGAGGAGCTCTGCGTAGGTCGATCTTTTAGGCTTTTCGCGGTGGTGAGGTGGGTCAGAGCAGGCCCAGAGAGCGCGGCGGTTGTGCCTGCTGCTGCTGCTTTGTGTCGGTCCTCTGGGAGGTTTCAGCTGCTCCAGTTTATTTCTAAACGTTCTTGTGTCTTGACCACCACCATCCCCCCGGAAATAAGGTGCAAAAAGCTCATCCTGAATAATTGTTTTAAAAAACCCTGCAGCCGTGAAAATAGAATATACGGCAATTTCAGTAAGCATAAGGGTTAGTTTGGTTGCTTTGTTCGTGGATTTTTAGGGTACTGTGTGTGTTTTTAGAGGCTGTCTTATTTAAAAGTGCCTTTTATTTATCTGCTTATTTATAAAAATAATGTTTTCATTTATTAAGTATGATAATAAAGAGATGCTATGCTATTGAAATTTCTATAGCTGCTCTTTGTTCTGGTTTTTTTTTTTTTTTTTTCAATGGGAAGAGGGAACTATCTTTTTTTGGTTAAAACAGTAGGTGTGGATAAAATAAAAGCTGATGGTTGCCTGCGTACATAGATTTCATTTGAGCTCTTACAAGTGCTCTGAAGGAAGTAAAAATGTTTTTCTTTCTCTTTAGGGTTTCTGCAAACAAGTGAACTGATAACCTCTGGTACTTTTAATTCCAAACAAGATGAAGATGCCCTCTTTGCTGCTGAGACTCCGTTGTTGTTATTTGTCTAGAAGAACTTACTTCACAAACTTTCACTTTGCTTCCAGAGCAGATTTGCTGTGCATTGAATCTCTTACGCCAGTGCACCGCTATCGTACAACATGGATGTGTTCATCAAACAGTTTGAGGAGAGAGCTGTGTCAACAAGTGGCCCCTGACCAGCAAATAGAGGGACTTTCTGACAGAGAACAAAGACTTGTAGACAGACTTTACAATGGACTAATCCAGGGTCATAGAGCCTGTTTAGCCGAAGCCATTACACTGGTAGAATCAACTCAGAGTAGGAAGAAGAAAATAGCCCAGGTGCTCCTTCAGAAGGTATTATCCTACCACAGGGAACAAGAAAAGTTAAATCAAGGAAAGCCACTTGCCTTTAGAGTGGGTTAGTCCTTTTATGTCTGTCCAGTAGTTGCTTTGATGGAATTACAGTCCTCACCTTTTATTATCGCTGTTGTTCTTTAAGCATCATGGTCTGTAGTCTTGGATTATTGGTTTCTTGTGGTTTGTAACCAATATTTGGTGGAGGTTAACAAGCTAGTCTTAGTTTGCATGCTTTGACATGTAAGTAAATCGCCCGATTTTTCTGAAATAACAGCTCTTCAAGGTAAGGGCTTTTGCTTTTAGAATGTGTCTTTTATAAATAGCTAGTAAACCCAAAAAATACAGATCTAGGATATGACGTTTTTGAAGTTTTGAAGTATAGGTCAGTATAGATAAATTTCTTTGGAGGAGAGGAAATAAGGCTGGATAAACCCAATGTTATGTTGGTATGGGTAGGATGAGGGGTGGTGAAGTGAGCGCTGCTGTGTTGGGTGAACCAAGGTAGCGTATTTCAAGTCAATTACAAGTGCTTAGTTGGGTATATCAGTTGTGGCATAGCTTTAATTTGCCTTTGTTGTGATATTGTGCTAAAGTATGAATTGTTATCAACTTAGATGTTGACGGTGCTCATGTAATGTATTATTTATTTGATTAACAAAATGGTTTTTGTCTTCCTAACATGATTATTTAGGGTTGTCTGGTCCTCCTGGTGCTGGGAAATCAACTTTCATAGAATGCTTTGGGAAAATGCTTACAGAAAGAAAATACAAAGTGTCTGTGTTGGCTGTAGACCCTTCCTCTAGTACAAGTGGTGGTGAGTGTGAATTAAAAGTTTGAGTCAGGTTTCTAATACCTTGTTAGCTATAGGAGTATCTTTTTGGGCCAAATGGAGGAAAATTTGGGGGCCTATGAAAGTAAAATATTAAAAATAAATGTTGTATTAAGTACTAATTTTTTCCCCATATGATATGAAATTGGGAAATATGTATCAGTGTCCTAATTTTGTCAGGTTTCCTCTTTTCCAGTGTTCGAATGTTGCTTTACAACTTTTTTGTCTGAAACTTCAGATAGCCACGGTTTTCTCTCTCTAGTTATATTCATTTATTTATTTATTTCCCTGTGAATGAAGGAGTAGAAGGGTGTTCATTTCTGCTTAAATTTCAACAGCGGTAATGCTGATCACTGGGCAGGAAGCACATGCTAATTTAAAACTATTTGGAGGATGCTGCAATCCAAACATGTTGATTACGTTGGATTGTAGAACCTTCATTAGTTCTTTTCAATAGGACTTTTTGGATTTCTGTTGACTATACTGGTTTTAAGATCTCCTGATGCAGACCATTTGTCTGTCCTGTAGCATAATTTTTTTTTTTCTAAATTTGAAGTTCTTCAAAGTTTTGTGGCTGTAATCTGTCACTCTCAAATCAAAAACTGTAGGGAAATTATAGGCTGACCATGCTTGATTAATGGTATCTCTGACACAAATAATAAAACCTTGATTTTGGTCTTTTTCTAATGGACAGCTGCCAGGGAACATCATTCCTTTTCCAGCTTCTGGACTGTCAGAGAAGATGTTGCAATGTGTAACTATGTAAAAAGGAAAAAAAAAAAAAAGACTTCAGCATTACAATGACCTGGAGCTAAGAAAGACTATATTCTTGAATGCATACGTTCAAGACACATCAATAGAATAGCAAAATATGATAGCAAGACTGCGTCAGTTAAAAGAATTGAGCATCTGTCATCTTTTGGAATGTGCATCGTGCATGTAGATCTCACTGAATCCTATTTAAAGTTTGTATGAGTACAAAGAAGGGAGGGGTGCATGTCAGCCTTCTTAAAAACAAAACAAAAAAATCTACCCTCAACGAGTATTAGAATCATAAGGCAGAGATTTGTCGCTTTGGACAGAAACAGCAAAGATTTAATTCTGTGGCCTGCTGTGTATCGGCCTCAAAAAGCTGTTCAGGAATTGCAGAATTCATTCTGACCTAGAATAAATTCTTCCTATTTGGTAGTAGTAGGGTCTGCTTATCAGGCCTTTCCAGCTTCTGATAGGTAGAAAGCCCAGGCAGTAACTTCCTAGTCCTTAGAAAAGTCTTGAGTAACTATTATTAGGATATTCCTATTTGACTGACTTCATCCAAGAGGTCTGTCTTTTCTCACACATTTATTGGCGGGAGGAGAGGGGGAAGTTTGGCTCTTTTGCGCTTTTGAAATAATTTATCATTAAACATTTAAGGTTCTCTGTTGGGTGATAAAACACGGATGACTGAGTTGTCAAGAGACATGAATGCATACATCAGACCGTCTCCAACCAGAGGGACACTGGGAGGTGTAACAAGGACCACAAATGAAGCCATTCTGCTGTGTGAAGGAGGAGGCTACGATGTTGTTCTTGTGGAAACAGTAGGTATGTGCTTAGGGTTTTCTTTTAGTTATCCTGTTGCAATATCTAAATAAGGTGTGTTACTTACTGTGTACTTTCATCCTTGATTTTGCTTATGCTTTCATACAAGGTTACTGGTTGAAAATGAATACCCATGCTGTCAATTTCCTAGTCTAGTATGTTTTGTAAAAACACTGTTTTGTAAAAACTGTTGCATTTTGTGTTGTTTTTGTTTGTTAGTGGGATTTGTTCATGGTGCAGTACTGGGATCTGTCATAATTACTGTCATTAATGTCACTGAAAGTTTGCAATAAATGGTGAACTCTGGATTTAATTTTTTAGGCGTGGGACAGTCAGAATTTGCTGTGGCTGATATGGTTGATATGTTTATATTGCTGCTACCACCTGCAGGTGGAGATGAATTACAGGTATTTTTCAGTTTCTCTTATTAAGTGTTGTTGTCTAGGACTAGAAAGAGAAACTTAAATCCAAGATGATGTATCTGTCTGTGCAGCAAGTCCATATCTATAGTGTTTTGTAAATTATACTGCTACTGTTGAAGTCTTTTCAGTGTCTTATCAATTTATTGCACAGTTAGGATTTGATATCCCCCCCAATTTTGGAAGTATTAGGTTGTAAAATTTTTGTATTCTATGACTTACTTTGGCCTATTTACCAGTTATATATGATTTTGGGGAGCAACTTTGTATTATAAGAAGATAGAAATCAATCTAAATAGGTTTGCAAACTTGTTCATGTTTTGGTTAAACTTAAGTCCCTACACATGAAATAGGTTATTATGTAAACTCTGATATCTATATTTAGTTTTCTCATGTCAAAGTAGAGTAATAACTAGTAATGCCAGAGGGCATTGGTACTACTCTTGCATGACTAGAACATACACACACATGCATGCACAGAAAAAGTAAGAGCCACCAGAAACTAACAAAGCATTTTGACCTGCTTTTTGTGATAAATGAGCATGTTACAGTCCTGGGTATTTATGATTTCCCTTCATGTTCCATTTAGGGTATCAAACGGGGTATAATTGAGATGGCAGATCTAGTTGCTATAAATAAAGCTGATGGTGATTTAGTTGTGCCTGCACGGAGAATACAAGCTGAATACGTTAGTGCTATGAAGCTGCTTCGCAAACGTTCAAAGGTTTGGAGACCAAAGGTTTGTCTGCTTCACTGTGGTTTGGGGTGGGTGGGTGGGTGGTTTTTTTGTTTTGTTTGGGTTTTTTGGTGTCATCTCCCCCCCCCCCCCGCCTGAAAATGTGCTGAATGAGTTAGGATTGTTACCATCTCATCTAGCTATACTAGTCTCCTTAGGCTCTTTTATAAAAATCTCAGTTCAGTTGTTTAGCTTTACACTGTGCCTAGAGAGTTCATTGCTGCTGTTTGTTTCATGTCTGATCTCAAGGTGTGACACATGAAACACTGTGCAAAGCCAATCCTGCTCCCCATGATTTCTGTCCTGAGCTACAATCTCAGCACTACAGACCTATTACTAACATCAGTAGCGGTACAAACTTGTCTTGCTTTTTGTAAACTATGCGTATCTTAAAATGTCCCATAAGCTATAACTCTGAAGCCTATGATTATCTTAGTTCTTTCACTTGTTCAGGTGTTTTCTTTACTGCTTTACTTTTTTTTTTTAATTTCTCACATAATAAAAGTTCTTGGGCAAGAATCTCATCTACTCGTGTATGCAATTTCTAGATTATTGGAATTCTCATCCTGTGGGTGTTTAGTTTTAATGCAGTATTCCATCTATTAAAAGGTTATGATAAATTATTAAGGAAAAGATTCAGTCCTAATTTTTAGTATGTGTATATAAAATAAGCACACATACACACACACACTGTCACTCCCTTTATAGATGTGTATATATAAAGGAGGTTTGCTCTACCCTGGTATTAAAATTGACCCATTGAATTAAGTTTAAATGAGCTGGGCTGCTTGAGGCTTAGCCATCGTATTGTAATTTTTGTTTCTAGATCTGATGAGAGGTCACATCGGATAAACGTGACCCAAAAGAACTGTTTGAGACCGGTGAATTAAACAGGTTATCAGAAATGTGTCTCTCTTTCAGTGATGGTAGTGTCTGACAACTGGAAGAAAGAAAATACTGATGTGTAGGGCTGTATCCTATCCATTAGACTGGGGAAAGAGAGAGAGAGAGACTTTTTTTTTTTAAAGAAAAAAAAAAAGTTTCATTTCAAAGATCATGTTGGATGCCTGAAATATTTTTGGCAAAATGAATTCCTAGTATGGAAAGCAAATGCAAAAAATAGTCAAAATACCTCCTTTCTGGAATATTTTAAGTCTAAGAGAGTAGCTACCAGAGTACATCTGCCAGAATATGTAATTAACTCTACATTTAAGTAAAATAGCAACGCTGTACCTTTTAGCTAAGGGACTCATTAAAAATTATTTTCACTCATTATACAAGCAGTTGGACAAGGCCTGTTTATCCCAAATACTATGGATCTCAGGGTCCAGTTATAGTTGGTAGAATCCCAATTTTTGAGATCATTTTTCAAACAACAAAAAAAAAAAGTAAGCAGCCCAAAACTGTTTAGAGCTTCATGAAGTGAGTGTATTGAAGTAAGCTTGCCTTTCGTATTTCTTAATTTTCATGCAATCTACCTGATGCAGTAATTGAACCCTCAAGTCCAGTAGTTACTTGGCTTTAAAAATTCTTCTGAATCCAACAGGTAATGCGCATCTCTGCCAAAACTGGAGAAGGTGTCTCAGATATGTGGGATAAAATGACAGAATTTCGTGACCTCATGCTCACAAGTGGTGAGTTGATTGCCAAACGACGGAAACAGCAGAAGGTGTGGATGTGGAATCTCATCCAAGAAAATATGTTGGAACATTTCCGGAGTCACTTGGCAGTCAAGGATAAGATTCCACTTCTGGAAGAAAAAGTTCTTAGTGGTGTCTTGTCTCCTGGGCTGGCAGCTGACTTGCTACTGAAAGCATTCAAAGATGGTCTCTAAGTATTAGATTCTGCTCTGTTCTTGTTAAGTGCTTTATGTAAACATGAACATTAAATACAGTTTTTCTATGTGTGGATTCAAATGTTTTACTACAGCAGACATTAATAGAATACCTATCCAGTACTCTGCAAAAATATACTGTAGGATTCTGTATATGCGAAGATCACGACAAATCCAAACACTCGCTCAGAGATTACTACAGACTATATTGGGAAAAAGTACATTTCTAAGTCTTCTGTTTGTACACACCATGGATCTGTTGGCCAAAAATGTGTGCCTGTGTCAAAATGTGACCAGTTTTGGGAGGGTGGAAGAGAAAGGCTTGTGGTGGTGCAGTTTTATTCCAAGTATGGGACCATGTTAGAGCAGTTGACACTGCCACTTTCCATTCTAATGTGGTATCAGCTGTTGCCAGTATGGATTGCTTTTTCTTTCCTCACCTTGAGTGACAGCAAGAACATTGGACCACCTGGTAGCACCTGGCCACAGTTCTTAGTTTAAATAAATTGTATGCATATAAATAGAATATAGTGGTGTTCGGTCCCTGTTTAGAAGCTATAGTTAGTTATTATACACTATAGACTAGGACAAGGGAATTTCAACTGTCCTAGCTTCTAAATAGATGTTTTAATACAACAGCAAAATTTAGTTAGACTTTTTTTAAACGCAGACATCAAATGGAACAAATGTCATCCACGATGTTTTAATAGAAAATGTCTTTATACTAGAATAATTGATCTTTAGTAATAACGGTTTGAGGTTTTCTGATCTGACTTAATTTTTTTGGGTTCAAATAAAATGCCCGTTTGGTTATTTTTTTTTCCCTCTCTTGTAGAAGACATGACTGCTTCTAATCAAAAGTACTCTTTCTTTTTTTTTTTTTTCCCCCTTTAATTTCCCTTGAGAACAAATCTGGAGGAAGCATTTTCCTAAGCCATGATCTAGAAAGCAGAGCTCATCTGGTACCTACTAAACATGAAGGGTAAAGTGGAGAAGTGATGATTTTTGGAGACCTGACAGAAAACCAGTAAAATAGCAAGAGATCTTGCGAGTTTAATGTTGCTTATATGAATTGACTTTAAAAAAAAATTGGAAGTGATTTTTTTATAGTCTTGATTTTCTGGACATGTACATAAAAGGTATGGTGTCTTTAATTTTTATTCTAGCTCAGTTTCACCTGTTTGGCTTCCTAAGAAGTATGTGTTTCACACAGCATTTGAGTTCTGGCAACCTAAGTCTGAATTTTTGAGATAATTCTAGGGTAGCAATGAATTGGTTTACTTAGATCCTCTTTCTTTTTTTCTTTGTTTTTTTCCTGGAGTGATTTTTTATTTTCTCTTCTCTTCTTTCCCCTCATCCCAATTGTTATAGTGTGTTCCCAACTAAGTTTACTTTTTCCTGCTTCAGAATTTTGATTCCTGCATAGGTATAATGCTATCAGAAAAGATGAACGATTGTTGAAAATGCTGAGGATTTTGTGTCCTTTGGTTTGTCAAAGTGGCACAAATTAAACGATGCAGAAGAAACCTCCGTCCTCGGTGCTAGCATTTCAGTTATTTTTCCCATTGTATGATGGTGTCTGTATAATCGTCCCTCTATTTTTAGTCTAAAAATATGAAGCACGACCAGAAAATAAAAGGCAAACTGCAAGGCAAAGTAAAAACACTTTGTAATTAAAAGCAATGATCCCCATGTATATGTGCAGTGAAATATTAACAAAGAGCATTGTGGTGTTTTGTGGGACATAGAGCCGAGGCATTTCTTTGCTAAGAAATTTTGCACCAGTGTAGCTGGTTTCCACCACATAAATTGTCAGAACTTCAGTGCTCTGGGCTCCCTTATTCCTATTTCTTAAACTTTGCATCCCGAATGAGTAATTTGGGATTGATGCAACCAGTTATGTAGAAGTAGCTGGAGGAATGTTAGGGGGTGGCAGAAGCACAGTGACTTCGTTAGGACCGTGCTGAGTTGTTGTGAAAGAAATGTAGCACTTAGAGTTTCTTTTCTATTTAAAAAGTCTCCACTGAATATGACAGAAAGTGCCCCAAACCAAAAGCAATGTCTTCTATCCTTTCAGCTTTAAAAATTAACTGTATTTTGGTGGTACCTAGTAGAAGAAGTGACAGTCGGGTGGAAAAGGAATTAATGAGAGCAACAGCATTTTAACTGGTGAGTTGTCAACTTTTTGATAGTCCGTTTGTTTCAGGTGACAGTTTTTAAGGGGACCTCATTTGTGCTTATCTGTTAGATCAAACCCTTATTATTGTCCTTACTTTTTCTTTTGTCGGGGACTGCTGTTTTCCTTGTCTGTTTTACGTGAGCTGTCAAGCAAGTAAAATGGAACCTGCAGCTTTGTTTAAATGACAGCTGCTCAAGCAGAATATGTTTTACCACTTCAGGATGTTTTCTGGACACAGATCTGTCCATCCACTTGAGCCATGGGCCATCATTATTTTCTCATTTTGTTGCTTCTTTTAAAATACTGTTAATTTACTAATGAACTCTTGGCAGAAGAGAGTACAATGGATTAAGCAAGTTCTACTTCTGATTCAACTGCATTTTCTTCTTGAAGTAGAGCATTGAATGATGATTAGATTTGCCTTCTTTATGCGTTCCTTTGTGCCTTACGCTTCAGTAGACAGAGAAATACACTTACACTAAAAAGGGTCTTTGGAAATGGCACGATAGGTAAGGGTCCCTGCTTTGTTTTTTAGTGATTCCCCTACCAAATTGAAAAGCTGTACTGTGCAAACTATGAACTGAGCCTCACACGTGAGAATCAAACTGTTTGGTTTATAGCTTGTAAAATTTTGCTGTGACATGTTTTGGAGTCAGCTGCTGTTCAGTTAATTCTGCAGTTTTGTTTATGTCCTCACGGGCTGGGGAAATGCATTGTTTTCAGAAGGACTGCATAGTTTTAGCTGGTAGGCTACAATTTAGTAAACAATTCAGTATTTTCCAAGATAGGGAAGAGCATTTCCAGCTCATCATTTCTAGCTCTGTGGGCTTAAGTGGGGTAAAATGCATTAGAACATTGCCATTCAAGTAAACAGGCTTCTGAAAAAAGATAGTAAACAAATCTGTTGAGTAGGGTGTTGACATATCCTAGAGTTTCTAGAGTTGTTAAGTTGCTCTCACGTTAACATTTAAAACCACAGCTACTGCAGAACAGTATGAGAAAACAGTGTAGCTTTGTGAGAAAATAATAGTAAGATTAAGCTTGTAGCTAGAGGTATGATAAACTGTTAGACAAATTGGTATGGGAGGTAAGGAGTGAACTCTTCAGATACACAGACTTGTGTCCCATGAAGTCTTGCAGTTGTATGTAAGTGTGAAACTTTTCCCCAGGTCCCTGTGTAATAGATGTTGCTGGTGTTTCACAGCTGGAAAAACAAGTGTGGTGAGATCAAGTGATTTACCCAGGACTCTGAAACAGGTCAGTAGAGTATAAGGGTTACAGTTCAGTAGTCTTTACTCTGGGCCCCATGTATATTTACAGCCATGTTACTTAAGGTTGAAAAAATGCTCTTAGCAAGTTCATGCTCGTAGTGTGACTTATTCCTTTCATATCTAATCTCTCTGTTTCCCGTGACAGGACCCAGTGACCCCTTCTTGACTACCGCTCTGTTGTAATGTCCTGCTTTAAGTAATAGAAAACTTTTCCTTGATATCTAATCTGCCCTCACCTTTTGTAAATGCATTACTTCCTGTTACGCATGCTTGTTCAGTCTTTGTGTTCTCCTTACATATATTGTTTATTTGTGAAATCTGCAGTGTGTTGGCTGTCTATTTGTGGGTGTTGAGATTTTTGAGGATGGAGATTGAGCAAAGCTAAAGAATGCAAAAGAACTTTTTTTTTTTTTAACCTTATGCACTTCCCTTCCTAAAGTTTTCTTTCTTAAAGTAATGTGGCAAGATTCAATTACTGACTTGCTCTGTACTGCTGTAAACATACTTATTTCCCCTTTACTTCTCCTTACTCAGAGTGCTCTATTGCTCGCCCCTTGGATGCACAGTCAAGAAGTAACATTATCCATGAGTTAAAATGAGAAACATTTTTACAGAGCTTAGTGCTTCTCTAACTATTCCTGCTGGACTATTCTAAAACAGATCTCATGTGAAGAATGATTGAACAGAAGTTGATAAAACATCTATTTAAAGAAAAATTAGTGTGTTCCCCTGGAACTTACGATTTGGACAATCAACAGTGCACGGGTTGAGTAGCAACAGGGTTTCTCTTCCAAAAACTAGTTCAGATACTCCATGGTCATATTCCTTACAGTTTATTTAAAAATAACCCACCCGCCCCATGTTAGAACATTAACAAAATCTGTGGATTGAGAACAAAAATTTTAAAATTAAAAACTCACAAGCAATTACAGTACATATTTATAACAGAAGTATGAGAGACGTATTCTGTTCCCTGCTGCCATACCAAGGTATGGTTCAACTGGTGAACAAACAAGGAAAAGGGGAGCTAACGTTCATGGTAGTCTATGGAGAAGGTACATCATGGAGCAGCAAGAAGAATGTCTATTTTTCTCTTTTTTTTCCTCCCATGGGAACATAAGAATTATCTTGGACAATTCACTGGCAAGCTGCAGAAACTGATGTGATCCACAGTGTTTGCTGTGTGAGGTTTACAAAGATGATAGATTTAATTCCCTTTTCTGTCTTTCGGATTTGTATGTTGCGGGGAACTAGTCTAATGCAGACACTTGTCCTTTGGAACTAGGTGGGTTTGTTTGTAATTGTGCTCTAAGCGGGGAAAAGCTAGAAGTTCTTGTATTTTGAGTAAATAATTGTTCACTTATAGCAAAAGTCAAAAGCTTCACTTTTCAGAATGCATGATGAGATTCCTGTGTTTTTCCTGAAAATACTATGGCAAAGTGCTCACATTCCTGCTGTATGTTGGTTACTGTGTCTTCATTTTCTCTTATGTTTAGATCTCTTTCACTGGTAGAGTAGTGTAAAAAAGTTTGAGTTTAGTTATACACCTTTTTAAATTACTCAAATATTCATAAAGTTAATCAGGAATTAACAATATTTTTGCTTTATTTCTTCTATTGAAAGTGACTATTAGAACCTAAAGATCATAACCTATTATAACCTAAAGACTATTTTAACTTCAGATGACTGAGCGGACCTGCACTGTGGCAGACTGCGGTGGCTGGGGATGTGTAATGTCCGTATAATGAGAAAATACTCTCATTGACTGTGTGGCTCGTAGCATTACAAAGTCACACTGCTAGAAGGTTTCTCTCAGCCCTGAATCTATGACACAAAGATCCTGTTCGTTGTTTTCTAATTGCAACCAGCAGAAGACAAGAGTAATGTTAGTCTTTATGACTTGTTGCTTAGCACCGTTGATCAACAAAAGTACAACCTTTTCTTTTCCTGTAACCTTGGTGAACCCTGGCTTGGACAGAGCTCACCAGCAGAAGACAAGGATTTCTGAAGTCGTGCAGAACTGTTGTTCAGTGTCTGTTAGCAGCATCTGTGGCAAACTGTCTCTTCTTGACCCCTTCGTTACCTTTGCCCTTTAGTCGTCTTTCTCTCTCATCAAGTCTTAGAAGAAAAGAGGCACCATCCTAGGAAGGTGTGGAGGATGGGAAGTTCAGAGACAAGCCAACTGTGCTAAGATGTATCCTGCTGCTTATGGGGAAAAGGAGCTGAGCTGGTTCCCAGGCTGTGATGTCAGACCTTCCTCTCATGGCAGGAGAAACAGACTTCAGCCATCACAGTAAGGATTATTGTTATTTAGAGAAGCTTTCCCAGTATTCTGGAGTAGGCAAAATAATTCAAAGAGGAAAGGGGAAATTAGGGTGCTAAGAAATTCCTGGTTTTACATCTTATAGGAAGGATTTCATAAACTGAACTAGAAGGGATATTGAATGTGTTTGAAAATGATTAGGGATCTGCAGTGAATGTAGATATAGACAATTCCCCCCCCCCCCCCCCCTTTTTTTTTATCTGATCAAATCTGGCAAAGCCTGTAAAATAAACGCAAAGAGTAAGTTGCTTGTTTCACCTTACTTCTAAACTGTAGCTTGTTAGTCTAACTGGACAAAGGATCTTTAGTGACATCACAAACTGCAACAACTAATGTGCCTTATGATGTCAGAAACTTAGACTAGGAGCTTTTACTGTTCCTCAGGTGTTTGTCTTCTAAATCTAAGTAAGAAACAGCTAAGTATTTGTATACTTTTTCTGCCAAAAATGTTATGATCCTGAGACATCTGTAAGCTTGTGGACGTTATGTGGAAAATAATGCCTTGTCAGTCTGCTGGTCAGTCTCCTTTCCCCCCCTCTCACCTCCACTACTGACTTTTCCCCTCTATCCACACTTCAGGATTCATTGATAGCTGTTAACAGCAGTACGAGTCAACATATTAAAAGGTCGGCATGTGTATCAAAAGCCTGTTACACTCTAGTGTCCCTTCTCTTCTGAAGTTCAAAGCGAAACTCTGCTGTTCAGCTATCTCAGTCTCATAGAATTCATGGAGAGGACTAATGCTGTAATCGCACAATTGAGATCAGATACTCATTCCAGAAAAGGCAGCCACGCAAGAAGCTGGCTTCGGTCCGATGTGTTGTGGCAAGTGTACGGTATCTGGCAGAGCTCAATCAAGTAAAATAAACAGCAAACTGGAACGTGAATTACTTTGAAAATATTGCTTTTTTTTTTTTTTTTTTTAATTTCACAAATCTTAACCCAAGTGATCTACCTGGAAATCCTGACTGCTATCTGATACTAAAAGGAATGACTTTCTATGCCCTTGCTTGCTGAACAGAGCAAATTTTGTTTACAGGGTTTCTTTTTTTTTTGAGCTGTGAATACAATTTGTCTGTCTGCAGTGAACAATAGCTGCTAATACTTGATATCTGCAGGATTCAGAATTCAAAACAAGTAGCTGAAGTCACGTTCTTAACTTCTGGTTTACAGGAGAAGGAGAGAACTTAGGTCAAAATCAATAAGCTTTTAAAAACACTTCCAGTGAAAGCAAAAAACTTTGTTGTTGTTTATAAGTGGTGTGATGCAGAATACCTGACTGGTTCTTTCTGTGTGCAGTGGCAATAAAACCTGAGTAGATTTGAAAAATCAGTGTTTCAAACTTGAGATAATTAAAATATTGTTATCTTTCACCTTTCCTTTTAGCTATCCATTAGAATGCGGTGTTCTCTTATAAGCAAAAAAGTGTCTTTACTGTGAGACTCTTTAGTGCTGTCATTTCCACATCTGCAACAACTGGGCAGACCATGCCCACTGTACAGCACTAGCACAACTATAAGCCACTGAATGTTTTATTTCATTACCAAGATTAATCAGTTGTTCCGAATTATTACGTGTTGACTAGTGAAGTCCCAGTTTCATGTCTTGCAGGATGCACGTGGCTTGCAGTTTAGCTGCAGACACTGCTCCACACACCCATTCCCACCGCACACAATTCCTTGCTGTGCACTTGCTCATATTAGAGATGCTACTGTTCCTCCATACCCTGACATCAGGAAAGGACGGCATTTGAGCACGTGCCTAAGTGTGATTAAATAGGGGTCCTAGAATACAGGCCGCCTGAGTTTTGTCCCATTAGGTGAGTCAGTTTTCCATTTTTGGGGTAGTAAATTTCATATGCAATGAAACAGGAAATTTCAGAGGGAAACTGGAATAATTAAAATAATCTTGTTTGGTCCACTGCCAACTCTTTCATCTTAGAAAACATTGCTCTGGAGACACGCACAGATCCTGTAAATGAATCTAGTCTGAATAGCTCACATCTAACATTTTGAACATGTATCCCTTAGCGAGCATCTAAAGTTCAAGGACATTTCTGTGGGACAGTTTGAATGGTTTTTGTTTCATAATTTTTTTTCTTTATTGGCTGCTGCTTGAGATTAAGGCTAGACTAAGTGGATCCTCAGGTTAGCATGGCATTTCCTCATGTAGACTGCATCACAAAATCACCCCAAAAGAAAAGTTTTTTACAAACAAGACTTGTATAACTTAGGAAGAAAAATTATTTTGCATTGAAAAGCTGAAACAGAGATTTAAATATTGCACAAGCTGGATAGAATTAAGGCTACTCCTGTCTTTTAGTTTCTAAACCTAAAAGTCATAACGTTTTTTCTCCTCTTGTGCTTAATCTAGAGTGTTTGCAGTAAACTGCCTTGTTTGCATACGAAGAAATTGCAATGGAGAGAAAGAAATTGCTACCCATGACAAAGGTAAATCTTTTTGTTCTGGAAATTATTCCTCAGCCAGCTTCTCAGTAACTTCATTTTCTCGATGATTTTTGATGAGACAGTGACAGTGATTCACAGAGAAACCGATTGCTTAGAAAGTTTTCTTACGACCACACTGCTGGAGGGGCAGTGAATGTGACCTGAAGGCTAGCTGGGAGCAGCAGCCGCAGTCCTTACGTCCCGGTTGCAGTACCTATAGAGAGCCCTTAGATGGTGCTGTATGGCAGCGCTCAGCCCTTCGGCACCCTCTTCAGCGTCCCAGGCGGTGGGGTAGCTCCTCCACGGGGTCAAGCTGCATTAGGGACGCGCTTGTCCCAGCTGAGGGCATGTTTTCATAAACTGCTAAAAGGCCTCCTTAGTAACTGCCTAATTTCTTGACCCACTGATCTTGGGCTACTGATGAAGTGTAAACTTTTTGCATGAAGTTGTTGGGTAAAAAAATTAATTCCAAAATGTTGCATGAATAAGTTGTAGAAGCAAAAGTGACCGTCAGGGCCTGTGTGTTCACATCAGGGTGTTCCACACAAGTCAAAGCTTTCTGCCCGGGAGAGGAAACGACGCCCCTTGTTTCCTAAGTGTTATACCCAACCACTTGCTAAGTAATGCATATTATATATGCACATGACATACATATACATTTTCTGTATATCCATGGATCCATAGCCCAGGTCTAAAATTTTGCCATAGTTCAATCTGGAGAACATGGATAAGATGTCTCTGGGCACTGTTAATTAAGACCAGTAAATGCAATCTGTCAATAGAAAAGTATTAAATATTAAATTCAAGCATGGATTTCGATAACTGCTATAATTTAATTCTTATAAAACTTGAATCATGTAATGCTTAAACGTGTGTCAAATATATTGCTGTCTATGTGTAAAACAAAGTGGTTTTAAATGATGGCTAGAGAGTTCTTAAGGGCATTTGAGGATCATCGTGATGGAAGAATAGTGTTCACCCTGGGAAATTCCTCACATAAATATGGTTGTGGCGGTGTGGCTTTCAGGTTAAATCTTCCATGCTGTGAAACTCACTTTATTTCTGAAGAACCGGGGATGCAGATTTAGGAATTTGAGTTGTGCTGTCAATTACAAAGGAATTGAAATGGAGTTTCCTCCAGCAGGATGGGTCTGAAGCCATGAAGTAAGTTTTACTTGGAAGTTGTTGGTGAAATTATGAAAGGGCGTTATTAGACAACTCTCAAATACTGTACCACTATCTAGCCTTTTCTTTTGTGGTGAGGCAGGAGAGAAGTGAGGTGTTGAAAATAAATTGATCTCTGCCCCTTGGAAAAGATTTAAGTGATTGGTTTTTTCTAAGTTGGGAGTGTAGCCCTCCTATAGTTTTCTAGTGTGATTATGCATGTTCCTCTAATTTGTAAATGGATCAGATTGTTTCCCACCTTTTACCACAATTTGAGGGGGTTAAGCCTGGGAATACTCTGCCAAAGCAAATTAAATAATTCATGTTTTCAGAATGACTTCATTTAGTCATGACTTGTATTTATTTAGAGAGAGTGAGAGAGAAAGAGCGGGTGTTGTTACAGTCTCTGCTCTATTTTTTTAATCTCTGTAACTTCCTATAATCCAACTATTTTTTTTTGACCTTTGAAATGTACCAGACTGCATAAACTGAGTATCCACTCTGCGTTCTGCTTGCCCCAGTAATTTTCATCCTATGGTCCCTGCATGCTGTTATTTTAGGTGTATCCTTTGCCATTATGTGAGTTGTTAACATTACCCCAAATTCTGCTGGCATCTAGGGGGGAACAAGTACTGAGCTTTTCTTTCTTGTGTGTTGAGAACCTCTGTAGCTGAAATCACTGACAAGTTAAATGTTACTAGGTGGTAACTTGTAGCCTAAAGCTAGTGGCTGTAAGTTCCCACCTGTGAAAAGGGAATCTTGTAGCTCTGCTCAATATGTTCTTCCAGCTGCAGCTAAATTTCTGCTGTGTTAAAAATCCTTAAGCAGCAGCAATGTGTCACACTGATCTGGCATTTTGCATCCTCAAAGCTCTGCTCAAATATTTGGACTGAGAAAAGCACTCTACCGAGCTGAGAGGTAGGCGAGTGTTGCTACAACTTTACCGAAACCGAAGCAGCCCCTGAGAGGTTAAAGCGACTTTCCCTCATCACGCAGCAAGTCAATGGTGGAGCTGGAATTACAGCTCGGGAGGTTCCTGGCTCGTGCTACACTACAATGCTGTGGAGAAAGGTCATTCCCCAAAATAGTACAGAAGGTTCCCGTTTGTTATCGATAATAGGGCAACACAGGGCTCTAGATGTATTAATAGGTCGCTGTGTAATGTCCTTAATAATACATAATTAGCAACCTTGCAAAATGGGCTACATCACATTTTTCTGGGGCAGTATCACTTCCACAGTTAGTTTTGTCTACTATATTCTTGATAGGTATTTTTGTTTTGGCTCTTCTAACAAAACTTTATTTAAAGTAAATAGGGACATTTACAAAGTAGGCATGAATAGCCTCCCCATTAACATCATGTTCAACTCACCTTTCAGATCCATACAGCTCCTCTACTACAATCGGTACGTGTTTGTGGGCCCACGGGCAGCAGCCGGGGCACTTTGCCCCTTTGACGCCGTTGAGCAGAGCTCTGTCTGCCTGGGGAGAACACAGAGGTGAGAGAGGACTTTGGTGGCAACGTTTTCCCTGTGTTGTGCGAGACGGAGCCAGCACTAGCATTACCTGGGCAGCGTAGGAGCTGAGGTGCAAGCGTGGGAGCCCGCAGAGGTACCAGATTTAGTGATGGTCTTTAGGCCTTCCAGGGAGGAAGGCAAGCCCCGTCCCCACCCAGTGGGACAGGGGAGAGGATGCTGAATACTTGTGAGAGGGTTTTCATTGAGATTTGGTCCCAGCCATTCCTCAGATGTCCCCGGAGCTGGGGTATCTGGTAGGTATTGCTGGATCTTGTAGATTTTTTCTTTTAATCTGCTTTTTATGAAATGCTGTTGATTCCCTTTGAACTTATTGGCCTCAATAGTCTAGTTACTGAAGCTTTTTGTTTCTTGTTTTTCCTCTAAATGAATGATTTGAACTGCTAGGTTACTTAGCAAATTCAAAATAGTCACCAAGTAGTAAGTATGAAGCTTGAGTTTATTTTTTTACCGAGCACTTAGATCTATGCATCTGCAACTGAAAGAAGAACAAAATGCTATTTTCTCTTAGCCAAGTCTGAAAAATTGCAGTGAATAATGGTAGGAAGAACAACATTCACGAAACAAATAGTTATTGAATCAATTTACTCAGTCCTGTTTTGGTTTGAGTTTGGACGAACTGTTTCCAAACACCAGAGGAAAAAATAAAAATTGGAAAACAAAATGTGTAAGGAAAGTTAAGAAACTAGAGCATGTACAGCATACAGAAATGGCAAGGGTTCTGTTCTCTCATCTTTATTTCTGCAGCTATATGTATTTGAATTAACAAAGCAATAGGAGCTTTATGTGCCGCATTTGCTTTTTAATGCTTGTTGGTTGAAATAATTGGATCTATTGTTGTGGGCATTGGGAATGCCAGCTTGGCTCTTATGGTCACTGACTTGTGAACATGACCTTCTGGAGGTCAAAACACTGGAGAGCTTGCTCTGTTTAATTCTCAGAGGTACCAGTCATAATAGTTATTGCTTTGAAAAAACAATGTAGATGTTCCCTGCCTCTATCTAGTTTGTTGTTTGTACTGAATTGTGGTGTGGTTTTTTTGGTGGTTTGTTTTTTGTTGGTTTTTTTTAACCAATTTATCTCTTTTAACTATTTTCAAGTGGATGCAAATTTTCTGAAGGCGTGTTTTTTTTTTTTTTTTAAAACCGCAATTGAGTTTTCACAACTGAAGTTGGTTAAATAACTGATCAGAGATTGAACTGTAAATGTTAGTCAGTGTTTTTGAGTGATGTTTTGGTACTTGGTCAGGCATCCTGCTTCCATTCTTCCTGGTCATCAAGTCAGCCAGACATAGTCAAACAGTCCCACGTAGGAAAAACAGTGTACTTTCATCGAGAGAGAAAAAAAAAATAATCTCTTGTGATTGATGCCAAATGATTCACGGTAAATGCTGATGGCTACATAATTTCAGCGTTGAGTGTATCTGCCTTCCCTACTACGGAACTCCAGAGAGATCTGAGTAAAACATCCCACAAAAAAGAGACAAATGATCTCTTTAGAGTCTCTCAGTTCATGCTCCCGGTCTCGTCATTTGGGCAGTGTGAAGTTTGAGTCCTTGTGGCTAAAGGGAGGTTTCAAGGTCTGTGCGGTTTGTGTTTTCTGGCATCACATGGCTTAGTGGTTCCTCTTGGTACGAATCCTTTCCAAGAGCTAGGGAAGTTGTTGTCAGTCCTCAACTTCCATCCCACAAACCTGTCAAGACATATAGTATTTTAACACCAAGCATGACGTGAAACAACCCGTAGATTTTGTGTTCCATCACCAGATCTGCTGGACTTACAGCAAAGCAGTCGTGGCATTGGTGATTAGATCGCCTCCTGTAATGTTCCTGGATGGTTCAGATGGGGATAGTTGTACTTCCTCAGAACTTCTTTATCTCTCCCTAAAAAACCACCAAGATAGAGCTACCATGTTGCCCCTATCAAAGGTTCAATTTGAGCCGATTTGAATGTTTTTGTGTTGTTGTTTAGTTTTTTTTTTAAATCCTAGTGAATAGCCTTCTTGTGCCACACTGCTCCTTAAAAATGCTCACATTACCAGCTGAAATCTGCATCTGCTATAGGGCTGTATGGGATCTGTGGCTAGGCTTACTCTGTCTAGGTGGTTGTGATGTTTCTCTGGAATTAGGAGAGTTTAGACCTCCTTAAAACTGGACTCCTGTTTACAACGGATTTGAGTATTTTTATGTCTTGCTAGAGAGCCTTATTTTTTTCTCTGCTGCTCTATGGCTTGGTCAGGGAAAGCAGCATGCTGTATATCCGCCTGCACTTGTTTGGAATTGATGCAGTGCACTGTGTGTTGTACTCAGATTTACAGCCAAGGTAAAAGGAACAGCCACTTGTTACCATCTTTTTTCCCCTCTTCAATATGTCAAACTGCTTGCTGTTCCTTCAGGAGTGTATTGGACTACTCGGAACCAGGAAAAATGTGCTAAAGAAAATGGTGAGCAGAGTCCTAAATCAGTTGCCTCAGGTCTCCTGTTCTTCTGGGTTCTGCATTTCTGACTTGGTTTTGACCAGGCTTTTTCACTGCTTTGTGATGGGCAAGAACTACTGAGGTTATAAGAGGTTTTGCAGCTGGAGGAGAGAAGATGCAGGGCTGGCAAGATCAAGACTCCCAGCTGTTGTGTAAATAACTTTAAGGGCATAACTTTTTTCAAGAGGCCTGTTTGTGTTTAAGTAGTTCAAGGCATTGCTATTAGTCAGGAAACCTGGGTTCTGTAGCCCCAACAGATTCAAATCCATTTGGATCCTTCCCCCCGCCTCCTTATTTTTCCTTGGTATCTGCTGTTTACATGGTGTGGCCTTGCTAAAACTATCCATCCCTCAAGTTTTCCTTCTGCTCATGTTTTAAGATGAATGTGTATTTCTGCAGTCTTTCTGGCAGTGAATTGCACTGTGTATTGTTCCCGTTTTCCTTACTTCTGTCCGTAGATGGAAAACTGCTAGAGCCGATGTGAAATTCATGCTACTTTTAATTACTAAGAGCAAAATCCCACTTTTGCAAAGCTTCTCTCTTTCATTTCCTCCCAGACAGTACCTCTGCATCACTGTCTTCTGACGCATTTGGGAAAGGCTGACAGACCTCTCTCTAGCCTGAGAGGGCAGGTTGCGATCCTGGCACCTGACAGATGCCGCCCTCTTCACCAGTATTAGATGTGATACGGGAAAATGCATTTTTCAGTGGGAGTTACAAAAGGATCTGCGCTAGTCCCTCGCCCCAAATCCCGACTGTTTCTCTTCAAAAGATGCTGAACTTCTGTCATGCGTCTGAGTGGCTGGTGTCACAGGAATGAAGTCTTTATTTATAGATGTATATAAACAAAGCTCAATCTTCCTCTACAAATTGTCAAATTATATTTCCCAAAAGCTGAAGAATCTGCAGTCCATTAACTCTGGAGTCAATGAGTGAGTCTGAGTCTCTAGAAAGAGCACCTTTTGTTCAGAAAGACTTGTTTGTTTTAATTTGGCTGCTGACATGGGTTGTCTGCAGTTCCTTCCTGAAAAAAAAAAAAAAGAAAATATTGCTTTTAAAGTGGTTTTTTTTTTTAAAAAAAAAAAAGTCACTGCACTGTGGTATTTAGTGTGTTTGCATTATTTCATATTTTTAGTAAAAGAAATCCTGTATAGTTGAGGGGCCATATGATATAGTGGCAGCACAGACAAAATAAGATATGCAGTCAGGGGATGAGGATGGATAATTACTTAAACAGGGTGTTCATCTTTTGACATTATTTGTGCAAGGAAGAGCGGAGATCATTGGAAGCAGGTGCCCTGAGCAGCTGGTACGGCTGTCTGCTGTTCACCTTTCCAGGGCATGGGTTTAAATTACGCTGTACTGTTTGATCATAAACAGGAAAAAAGAACCGTATTTTGAACTGGAAGTACCTCGAGGTTAACTTCCATGCCTTATAAATTAAGAAAACCCAGTTGTTTTGCTTCAGGGCCAGCCTGTGAACCATGGTGGATGCATTCCCCATTTCCTAGTTAGGCTGCATTAATCTATTTTCTGACACCTCTCATGTCATTGGTTTCGGGTCCTCCGACAGCTCTTTGATTAGAGCCTCAAACTCCGGCCTCTCCATTCCTGGAGAGTTTTATTGCCAGTCCCAGGTGTTACCACCTGAGTCTCAGGTCCTCCCTTTAACGACCTGAAGACTGAATGGGGTCTGGCACATGCTTGATTGTCCGTTAGTAAGAGAAACTGTGCTTTTTCGCATCCATAACACCACGAGATATATCAGTATGGGCAAATGGGTGGTGTGAGGACAGGCTGCTGTCCTCTCTTGGGCTGTCGCTGCCCAGCGTCCCAGGTTGCCTGCCGGAGTTGAAAAGGGTGAGGCTTTCTTCCCTGCAGTTTCAGAGCACTTAGCAGCTGTCTCTGGCCTGTGCCCGTGGGTGGGAGGTTTCTCCGTGTTCTCCCACCTTCCTGGGAGATCTTTCAAAGACCTTTGAATAGGTGGGAGGGGATCTTTCCTTGAAGGTAGCTTTCTTCGTTGGCTGGAAGGAAAGGGGCAACAAGGCTACCATCAGAATTCAAGTTGGATGCTTCCTTGGGATGGTGTAAGATTTCTGATTGCACTTGACTGACAATATTAATTGCATTATTGGGTGTTGCAGGTGCTTTTTCCTTTTATGTTAACAGGAAAGAAGTCTTCAGAACATCCCCTTGCATTACTGGGCCTGTGATGAGAAGATCTGAGGGACTTGGCAGTCTTACGGTAGAAGCAGGATAATTGATTTGAGTTTGTTATGACACTGCAACTTGTTACGAGAAGTGGGCCACCCTCTGCAAGAACAGAGCAAGAGGAGACAAGGTACGTGCACTTTTGTGAGTACTGTTGGGGCGGAAGTTCTCTGGCTTTCAGTGTTTGCACAGTAAATTCAATGTCAACATACGTACAGACAGCAGATCTCAGAGGAGTTAAAGGTAAATAGCCTTTCTTTTTGAGGTTTCTAGAAAGAGCTGCAGAGCTAAGGGATTTCTTTGAGATTTTGGCCTGTCATGAATTGGCAGATGACTTGGGAGGAGGTAGTCCCCGGTCGTTTGGCAGTGCCAAGAGCGAGCTTTGAACCGTGCAGGCTTTTGGCAGCTGGGGAACATTCACACGAGAGACTTCAGTCCTGGCCTCTCTTTGGCTGCCAGTGACAGTTTTTGGTGATCTACTTTATTTTTATTTGGTCATTAAACGTAAAAGTTAGGTGTCTAAGTTCCTCTGTCAGTCTAGCCCAGGAAGCTAAAAAAGTCCCATGGGAAACAAATTTTCTGAACTATACAAAAAACCACCCCACCCATTTTGTTTTGGCTCCCTAAATGTGGAGGATTCTTGAAGTCTTTACCACAAATTAAGACCCTGGATGTCGACAAGCTATTGCTTAGGTGACAAAAAACTAATGACGGCACTCACATGACTGGTGCTGCCAATGGCAAATACAAAAGTTGAGGAACTGGCTGTTACAGTGACAGAATCAAAAATCCTGATGGAAAACGTCCTGTTTGTAAAGAACGCTCAGAAAAAACTCTCTGTGTAAAGGGTTTTGGGAACCAGATCCAAAGGCAGGCAGGCAGAACATGGCCAGTAGCGCTCGTCGTCAGGAACCACAAGTTCTGCTCCACAGGAAATTCCTGTGTCTTTTAAAACTTGTCTGACAGCACAACGTTCCACTGGAAGAAACCTCTGAGCAATCCCAATTTCTGGATTTTTTTAAATTCTTCTTTCTTCTGAAGTGTTAGTCAGTAGCATTTACCCTGAGAGCAGGATACTGGCTGGAATTGAGGAATGAATGGGCCGATGGAGCAGGGTCAACCCTTTTACCACATATGGAAGTGAACTGGGAGCAGAATGAGCTTTCCATGTAAGCGGAGAGGGCCAGAGGAGGGTAACAGCGGCGGTCACGAGTATGAAGTGGTCTCCGCGTGTGGCGAGAGCGAACAAACAGAGTGGGACTGTCCAGCTGGAGGGCCTGCAGCAGGCGGCCGTAAAACAGCTCAGGGAAGGCTAATCAGGAACTGATTTTTGCAGCGCGAGTAGCGAGGGGGCAATTTAGTGTATCACTGCAGCGAACAAAGTACTTTTTTACATAGTGGGTTTGCATGTAACTTGTGGAACAATGCTGTGCTGGAGATACGAATAGTTTTGAAGACAAGACCAAGTTCAGTGACAACAGGTCAATCCAATCATAATGTCTCGGGCAGTCACAACAGGAGGACCTCAGATGTGATTTGCTATGGCAGCACCAAAGGGACCTTAGTTAGTTAGATAGAGCTTAGAAGAAAACAGAAATGGATTCTTTTTTTTCCTGTTAAATTCCTTGTTACACGAGTTGAGCTGGGCCGGGATACTGGGAATGCCGTGGAGGGGGGTGGTCTTTCCAGGTACATGTGCTAGCATGACTGCAACATGCCCATGGAGCAGCTGGAGCTCAGCCCCACGCGAGCGTTGGGCCATTAGGTGACGTGCGGGCCGTTGAGTGGGCCAGGACCATCCCCCGGCGCTGAGTCCTGCCAAACCGGAACGCCCTGATGGCTCGCTGTCGTAAAGCAAAGCTGCTGCAACCCAGTTAAAGAAGGCACTTGTGAGAGCTTTAGACAGTAGCTACGCACACGTAGATGTGTATAATACCCTTTTACGGTGTACATGGCGTTGTTTTCCTGTTAAAATTGGATGTGAATTAAATTTTATTATGCAATTATTAGCTTAATAGATGAGCCACAGGAAGGTAACAATGTCTTTATCACAAAATACATTTATCCATAGAATGTGCAATCCCAATTTTGGGAAGTGATTAAGTGCGCCCTTAATTATATTTTCCTGGCTTGAGTGGCTGGAGGACTGTTCTTCTTAGAGAAATCTGTCACTTCGAATAAGAATGAAACTTGACTGGTAAAAATGCAATCATATCGCAGTATCACCGTATAACTGAATCTTACTTATTTTTAATGGAAATGTCAACTTAAAAGATGCAGTGCATATTTTTAAATCACATTAACATTCTATTTAGATCTTTTCATTAAGTTCTAGGTATGCAGTCCCATTAAAATGGGTAGCTAGGTGCAAAAACATGAAGTCTTAATGCTCGCTTACTAAATATTCAGCATGCAAACAGGCATTGCTCTGATAACACCTGCGAACAGAGCTATTCTGGTACGTTTTAAAAGTGTCACAGGCGTGAGTGACAGCCACCAATGTATGCATATTATTTCAGAATCACACTGAGGGAGGGAGCACTCCTGCAACTATTTGTCTTTGCTTATATCCCCATGCCATGTAAATATTTTTTCTGAATTTCAGGAAAAAAAGATACTGTGATTTTTTTGCTGAAACAAGTACTGCTTCTAACTGATGGAATGCAATTGTACACTGTGTACTGGGAAGTCTAGATATCAGGAAAGTGTTAATCCCTGCAATACAAGAAATACAAGACACGTATAGTTTATCATGATTTTGCTGGTTCTAGCAAGAAATTCTGCATTCTTCTACCCACGCGGTTTTAGAGAAGTTAGTCCTCCAAGGAAGCCAAATGACTTTTTGCTTTCTCCTCAAGCCCCACTTGCTCTCAGTACCCAGACAAACTCTGTGTGCATGACGCTACACAGCGCGAGATGTGCGACGACGCGGAGGTGCCGGGGGCTGGCCCTGGCGGGGCAGGGCCTGCTCCAGCCCTTAGGTCTGGCTTTTTGGCAAATTAGTCAGCATTCGAGATTGCAGGGGTAGTGCTGCTGTTGTGGGTGTTGAGGGCAGAGGGGAGCAGCAAGCCCTTTCTGAGTAGGGGCTAGACCAGGCTCGTGTGGTTATTTGTGGCAAAATGCTTAAGGAGGCAGTGAGAGCAAGCCGGGGAAAGCGTGCTCATATTCACTTGTGCAGTTAGGCATAAATGGGTTCTAAAGTCCTGCTCCACTATGCGGGAGCATGTTAGTTACGGCTTTGACCCTCCCAACGGGCTTCCCGTTAAATCTGTTAAAAAGCAAATTCTTCGGTCTAGCATGTGAATGAACATTCCTGTCTTAAATAACAGGGAATGAATCAAGAAAGTATTTGATGTTTTTTTGACCAGGCAGAAAGCAATGCCTATTTTTGGTTTTGGTCACATTAGGCTGTGCTGCGAACATTGGCATGAAGGTCTAGGGGCTCAGCGATACAGAGCATTTTTCTCTTCTTTATTTAAACAGGCATCTTCCCAGAAGAGTAACAATCCCAGGTTTGCAGTTCCAGTGAAATGCTGCCTGAGAAGTGCTGGAAAAAAAAAACAGGTACGTGATAGAAAGTAGAGGTTTGAAAAGTGAAGTACGGCAGAACTACATGCAAGCAACAGAGGATACTACAGGAACTCAAAGTCTTTTTTTCATTAACTATAGCCTAAATTGGAAAAACTGTTGGTTTTGCGTTTTTGGATTTTTTTTTTTTTTTCTCAGAGTTGTGCCATATGTTGCATTTTAATCACAGTTGAGGGGGAAGGAAATTAAACAAAAAAAACCCAAAGCAAAACCACCTCCTAGCATGGAACGCCCTCCCCCCCCCCATTTTAAAGTAGGGAAGCAGGCTCCAGAAGCTTCACAAGGCTGCAAAGAAGAGCCAGAGTATCGCTTTGTGCTCTTCCGCTGTACAGTTGTTGGGCTTTTTTTTTGGGGGGGGGGGGGTGGGGGGGGGTGGGTTTTTTCCTTTTGTTTTTGTTCTTTTTTAACTTAATGAAACATTTCCAGTTGGTGTGTCCCCCCCCACCCCCGCTGCTGCTCAGTTCCAGCTCTAAATTATCTTTTTTTCTTTTCTTTTTTTAAAATGGTGGCTACTTAAGAGAGTCATACATGTAAATATAGGCACGGCTGGCTTGGTCAAAGACAGCTGTTGTGCACATGTGGAAGCACAACAGCTGCACGTCTGATGTACTGCCTGGTATCTAGCAACTGGATGGTTTCCTAGCGTACGTAGCATTATGTTCCCAAGAGCTATGCAACAAGCCCCCAAGCCAAGTAAAATTCTGGTCTTGGGTTCAGATGTAACCTGTTAACTCAGCCTAGGTTTGCCAGGAGACGTGTGACGTCCGAGCCGTCCCCGCTGGCTGGATGCCAGCAGTGCCGTACTCCAGCCGGGGCGCGCTCCTGGGGAAACAAGCAGCAGGCTGCGCCCTCCAACCTCCCGCCAGGATTTTTGGGCCGAGATTTTTAAAAGCAGCTACCGGGTTTGGTCAAGATGAGTCACCTTGAAGACGCTTCACCTTTCAGAGGGCACCGAACTCAGGGCGCTAAACCCACCCGCATCCCTTTTCCTGGGGCTCCTGCTGGGCGCTGGGGCCTCGGCTGCCCCGCGTCCAAGGTTAGCCGTCGCTTCTGGAGTTTTCAGATGCTTCACTGGTAGTTTCTAAAACTTTGCTGCAAAAGATCACGCCTCTTCCCTTGCGGGCTACGTGAGTGCCTCTGCGATGAGAAGATGACAAACCACTTACTGCAGCTCCACAGACGCTGTAGTGGTTGGCAGACCTTCGGGTAGGAGTGATTGCGCTGGTGTTTTATTAGCGCTCAGAAAATATATAGCAGGGAAGAGGCTGTGCAGGCTCCTGCACCGGCTGCCTGAGCTCTGACCCCTCGGGCAAGAGGCGAGATTGCTTTTACAGCCAGTACTTAACCTCGCTGCCGAGAGTTGTCAACAAGGAGACCAATTAGCAGCAGATATGATGGTGGATGATATAATGCAGATGTCCGTTTGTTAGCACAAATTGATACATTTTTTTTAACACAACATGTATTTTAGAACATGGCTCTGCATAAATGATGCCATTCCCTGAAAAAGAATCCCTCTACAGTCATGTGTTACAGAAACTTTTAGGATTTTTTTTTTTTTCCAAAGTCTCTCCTTTAAGCCTTGTTCTGCTGGGCTTATGACGACTATGGCAGGTGTAAGAAATAATTCTGCTTGAAAAAGTGTCCACTTTTAAGTTAATTATTATTTTTTATTAACATATATTTTATATTGAAAATATATGTAGATGGAGAATGAAAACAGGGCAGTTCTTGCTGTCCTGAGAGGGTCAATACACAAACCGCGATGTTTTCTATCACCACGCGTGTCTATTGGTGTATGCATCAGAAAAGACAGATCAGGGAAAGTTGAGTTAATGGATTAAAATTCTGCAGGTCTACCTACCAGCACGCTACAGCCACCTGCTGCAAAGGACAGCGGCTCTTTATCACGTATCAGGATGTGACACATACATACCCCTGTTTGGGTGCACGTAGGGTTCTTCTGTCAGTCGGATGTGTGGCTGTTGGTAAAGCCAGAGAGGCTGATGATTGCAAGAGGTCGGCTGATGTTTTGGTTGAGATTGGGCCTGAGCTCTTAAAGAAAAGTTTACCGTAAGACTCAAGGGCTGGGGCTGCTACAAGCCGCGCACTTAGCAGCCGGGCTGACCGCTTACGGAGGCAGGATCACTCCGGCCTCTGCTCAGCCCCCTTCCAGAGACGCCGTCGGACAGCGCAGGGGTACCGCTCCCAGAGACAGCCTCTGCCAGCCACGGTGCTCCCCGACTCGCTCCCCACGCCTTCTCTGCGTCATTTAACTGAACATTTGAACCCACACCTTAAACCATTGTCTCAATTAAATGAATGGTTATAATAATTTACAACAGAACTGTAGCAATTTACACAAGCAGAAGTCTGTTTTAAAACCACCAAGATATAATCAGGGCTTACGATAGATCAATCTCTGAGATACCTTTCAAAATCAGAGAATTTGCATGATCATCTTTTAATTGCTAGGATAACTATTTATGCCTAGCACAAAAACCCCACAGAGAGTATCACTGTGTATTTTCTATTACAGCTATAGTGCAAGAGGAGAGAAAGACCGCCTCTTCTTGAGCGTGACGTACCTACCCTGTGTCAACGCTGGAGGTGCCTTCCCTTCCCCTGACTAAAGGAGGAGCGGAGGATTCAACACGCAAGCTGCGAACAGCACCACGTACTCTAAAAAGGTACTGATGGAGGCCCTGAAAATGAGTGTCCACACCCCAGCAGAAATAACAAAGAATTTTTCAGTTGATTAGACCTTAACACTGCCCTAACTGAGGGCAAAGGGCAGTCCACATGTATGTAATGTTAATATTAATTTAGCTGAGGATAATTTTTATCTAATGAATACCCAGATTTTTTTTGTCCTTGGTCAGTGTTTAAATACCTTCCTTTTAGAATGTTTCAGTATCTTTTCTTGTTCAGTGGAGCCAATAATAGCTTTGCTTCTTGGAAATTTGTCTGCTCTTAGGGTTTCCTTCTTTAGCCTCCTCTGTGTATTTTAATTATTTCCTTAATCTTTGGTGAAAAACATAGATTTTTCTAAAATGCTGACAAAATGCATACATGATATTTTTACAATTAAAAAAATAAGATTTCCGGTACAATCTTTTTAATGCACAATGTTCCTTTATTCACTGAGTAGCTCCTCTTTAAGGAAAGCATTCTCCTGATTTCTTTGGGGCTACTCCAGAGCAAGGCCAGGTTCACCAAACGACTGCTTACGGCTCTGATTTTTGAACTGCGGGGCTGAGGGGGGTAGGGCCGGAGAGCTCCATCAGCCTCCCGACGGAGCAGACTCCTCGGAGGAGGCACTGTCCCCCTTGCAGAAGTGACCTGGCCGGCTGGTACAAGCACGGAGCCCGCAGAGAGGTCCTGTAGCCATCCTAGGAGTATTTGCTGTATTTCTTCATCAGGAGTAATAACCAGAGCTTTCCTTTTCAATTTCAACCCTTGAGAACATCTTACCTTCTTTCTTCGTGTCTTCTTGTCTTGTAGGAGAATCCTCCCCCCCCCCTCCACATCAAGCCTAAATCTATTTAAGGTGAAAAAAGAGAGGAAGGAAAATGAAAAAGAAACAAGAATATAGCCAACCTTTTTAATTAGAGTATATTGTACTTCCAAACTGGATACACTAGAAATTGGCAATGCAACATAAGATGCAAAGGAATATACCAGTTACTGTCAAAATGACCCTGTACAGCCTTATAATGCAAAAAGCTTTATACAATACAAATTTTTATTAATGTACACAAACCTTGACAGAATGATATTTGAACATAATACAACAAGTTAAAAAAAAAAAAAAAAAAAAGAGAGACAGAAGAAAGAAAAAAGTGCTGAGAACTTTAACTGAATTACCAAATGGAAAAACACGCTAGCTTTCGTTAAAGAATGCATAGTGAAAACCAGTATGAAATTACCTTTATGGTGGGGGGGAATTTATCAGAACTGTTGGTCATTAGTCGGTAGGGGGAACCTCTGGCGAACATTCCTTTCTTTAGCCTTGAACTGCAAACCAATTATTTTAATATGCATGAGCTCTGATAAATACTGTATTTTTTTTCTTAAAAAAATAAAAACCTCCTAACACACTTTTCCTTACAGAGAAAACTTCTGTAACTTGCCAGAAAGAATTAATTTATCCTTTCCAAAGTGCTAAACAAATTTCCCAGGTACATTAAACGTTACTATGGTGTCAGATGCCGGTACAGTGGAACACTGTCAAACGCGGGGCATTCGCATGCTGACGGCTCGTTCTTGGAAGTTAGTTCCAGCCCTATTTAACTGCCGTTTGGTTTACATGAAGCGTCCTACTAATATTCCTACTTCTTCCTCCTAGACAGCTGTACTTTACCTGTTGCTTTGAAAAATAAGCTTTTTGATTTGGAAGTGTTTGCTCTTCTATGGTGGGGTCAGAGAGATACGCATTGAGTGTATTTTAAAGAACTGGTATAGTTTCTGGATGCAGACTGCATATTTCATGCTGTCCAGATACTCAAGAGTAGTTACTGATACAGCATTTTCTATTTTGCCTGTACTCCGGGGCGGGGGGAGGCTACCAGGAGTTCTGGTGGCGTAAAGCACGGCAAACAGGGCCCTGAGTTAGGTAGGTTGTTCACAAAGGTTTGTACATGCTTTGGAACAGGCGGCTTTTCTTTACTGCCTAGACAGACAGAACTGCCACCCGCTCCTTAGAACCAAAACTGTCCGCTGGAATGTAAACAAAACGGTGGGAAGTCTCTGTCCTTTAATTAGTAATTCCAAATGATAACCTGCTACTATTTTGGATATTTCCCCCTTGTAAATAGCTTCCAGTATGTTAACAGGAGTGCACAGATTAGGATGTCCTCCCTGAACAGGAAGAGTTTGGTCATGACAGTGGAGAACGTTTGGCCATCTCAGTGCAAAACAAACGTAGGAATCTTGCAAATAGGTTAAACGATGCAAGTTTTGCATCAGAAAAGTATTTCTACACAAGCTTCATTTAAGAACTAATGAAGATTGAGTTATGTTTCTAGTTGTGCATATGGCTAAGAGCCCTTGTGGACCAGAAATGCCTTCCTGAACTGGGGCGTTGCTTTAGTGCTGTCACGAACACGGGGTTGGCTCCAACGGGCCTGTCGGATCCCCCCGTCCCACAACAACCTGCAGAAAAAGTACCTTCAGGACAGCATGAGGGCGGGTGGGTAGCGCGTTAGATGGGACTCAGGGCACCTCCTACAGTGGCTTGGCCAAGGGACAGAGAGGGGACTCTGACAAAAGCTAGGTCCGACATTTCAATACCTGGTGAACGACAGCGAGATCCGAATCCAAGAGACACCACGGAAAACAATAATCCAGTAAGAAAGCATTCCTGTAAGTCACATGATAATTTTGAAATGTTTCATATTTTATACTTCCAATTTTAATGCAGAGTATTTTTAATCCTCATCTTTCTTCCTGGATATTAAATTGTCTGAGAAACGCATCAATTAACAGTCGGTTAGCTTCTCTTAAATTAAGATCGCTCTTGGCGTTTTGAGATTAACAAAGGTTATACAACCAATCCGCATTTGCTTCTTCCTGCAATAAAGTGCTACATAGAACGTGTCATTTTAATGACCACAAGTAGGAGCGTTAAATAAGTACAAAGTTAGCTTCCTAGCAGTGCACACTCTATCCGCCATTAACAAAAAGGAATAAAGTATTACTAATAACATGGAGGGTAGTGATAGGACTGTAGAATTTGCAAGTACAATTGAAATACTGAGGGTATAAAAGAGAACTGTGTGGTTCAAACAGCATCTTTTTATAGCTTTATATTTCAAAGTAGTTACTGGTACCTTTTCAAATAAACAGTTGTCTTACCTTCAGCCCACGGAATTTTTTTTTTTTTTTTGCAAGTGAGAAACAAACTAGTGCAAGACTAAAGCACTGTGCAAAACTGCCTTTTTTTTTTAGTCTGAGTATTTATACCCAGAATTTATCCATACCCTTTTTTTAATCCCCTTGTTGGATTTTTTTCCACCATAGAATTCTAGTTATACAAGTTGTTCCTGCAAACTAAAAGGTAACCACTGCATAATACAGTATATATATATATATATATATAATATTTATATGCCCTTTTAAAACAAAAGATGTATGCTATGGCCCAGACGCAGGTGTTTGTTACGCCTGTGTAACGGTTAAGAATTGGGCCTGCTATGTGGTGTGTAGACTGCACGCACTGCACATGCATGTGTGTGTACATACACACGCTTTTCATTGTCGTACTCTCATCCTGCAGTGCTGAAAGCAACTTTTTCCTCATCAGTTCTACCCCAAATCCTCAAACCTTGACAACTGAGTACAAGGCATCAAACAGCTAAAGGAAGCTGCAAGCAGCACTGAAATAATACACCAATCCACCCTGAACCAAGCGTTACTCCTCCTTCCACAACTCTGCAGTTCAGGGGGAGACGGAGGGAAGGGCGGGAGCAAACGCCTGAAAAGGGGAAAAGAATAATAATTAAATAAGCCAATACAAGGGATGTGCAAAAGCAATGTCATGGCACGCTACAGGCAGACTCTCTTCCACGCACCCGCACGCACACAAAGCCCAAAAATAAAATGCATCAATATGTAATCTTACAAGTGCTGATTGCCATTAAGGACACTCTTTTTCAGCTTAGCAAGACAAAATAGTTTCTTAGATAAGAGTACTGGGAACATGCCTCTGAAGGTAGAAGTATGCAGTAGGTCACCTCTTGGAGATTTCGTAAAGCAGCTTTCATGTCAATGCAATAAGTATACACACAGAGCCATTTTCTAAACCTTACTAATGATATAGTACAAGTGTTCGTTACCTCTTCGGTCTACGTTTTGCAGCAATGTATACCTGCTGGGTTTGTTGGGGTATTTTTGGTACAGAATGTAACTGCCCTCAGACAGTTTCTGCCCTTTCTGTTAGTCCAAGGTAGGCAAGGAAGGAGTGTTTAGGTGAAGAGGCACCTCCCGGTGCAGTCTGAGGTCTGGGTGGATGGAATGTGAGATCATAGTGGTTTTTGGGGAAAAACATTGTTAAAGGAATAAGGTGGGCGAACTCTGAGTTCCAGTATTTATCAAAGCACAGGGAAGTGCCGTTGATGGCCAAGGCTTTCACTGCCAGGTTTGGCTCTGCCCCGCTGCCGTGGGCAGCTGACATAGCCACCGTTTGCAGAGCCTGGGAGGCAGACATAACTGAGAGGGGTGACAGGAGGTTTCTGGAGCTGTTCACTGGTAGGAGCGGACTGGCTTCCTTGGAGGTTGAATACTGGCCCTTCTTCTCCTCTTCAGAGCAGTCCCCGTTCTGGTGCTTCTTCACGTGGCGGCTGAAGACAAAAGGGTGGGTAGTCTTGAACAGGCACTCGTCGCAGCTGAAAGTCTGGCGTGGAGCATGCTTCAGTTTCTTGTGCAAGTTGAGATTGTCTTTGCGTTTGCAGCTGTAGCTGCACTGGTCACAGTGAAAAGGGCGCTCACCAGTGTGGACACGCACGTGTTCAATCAGCTTGTTGGCGGTCTTGGACAGGTAGCCACACTGGTCGCACTTGTAATGGTTGCCAAGGCGGTGTTCTCGGATGTGCATCTCCAGCTCCAGCTGATTCGCTTTCACTGTCTGGCAGATCCGACACTTGTACTCCATCTTGTAGTGAGTCTTCAGGTGGCACTCCATCGCTGCGGGGCGGTTGGTGGAGTAGATGCAGAATGGGCACCTGGCAACACAGCAAGGAAAGGCAGGGACAGAGAAAAGAGACATCACTCAGCTTGAAGACCCGCATTCCTGGTTTAACCCTGTCACTCAACCCCTCGCTGACCTACTAAAGAGGAGAAAAAGGCACTTTGTTCTCCCTGTAAAGCCTCTTTCGAATACTCGGTTCACCTTGACACGTCTCTACTTAGAGGAGGTCTGCCCATTTAACGGCAGGAGAGCTCCCGCATTCCTAGGAAAACACTGATTCACTCTGAAGGAGCATCCCTTTAATCTTCTGGCTTACCTGGATGGGGAAGATTCTGCAAAGCAGGCCGGGTAGTGCAGAGTGGGTGACTGATTCACAGGTACTTTGTGTAACGACATTCCTAGTGTTTGCACGAAGTCACTTTGGCCATTTTTTCCATTAAGAAGTGGTTTAAAGTGAGTGTTTACAGATGAGTATGAAAGCAGCTGTTTAAGTAAAGATGGAATAAACTTGTAATACCACATGTACAGCAAAAGCTTAGGAAATTCCTTTTCTGTGACCTTGAACAATAAGCTTGCTGGGTATCCTGCTAGGAGCGGCTGAAAGCCAGTCTGTTAGGATGATTTGTAGGGATTCCCGTTTCTGGGAGATGAGCTAGCCACGCTCAAAGGGGGCGTGTGTTTAGCAACGTTTGCCTACAGCCGCCTCTGCCACGGCAGGAATTGTTCCTGTGTGGGAACAGGATGTGGGCTCCGCTTACTCACAGCGGCAAGCGTCCGGACCGGGGTGGACGTGGCAAAGGGCCTCACCCCTGGTTCCTGGGCCAGGAAGGGCCGAGAAGGCTGGAGGAGGGAATCTTGAAAGCTTGGAAGGAAGCCTGAGCTGAACAAGCCTGGACACCAACAAACCCAAAACACACCCGCTTTTGCTTTATGTAGCTGAGAGGAAGTGGGTGAGGACAGGTACCTGCCAGCGATCTCTGCTGTATTAAACAAATCGCACTCCCTTCCAGATCTAACTGGTGAGCTGAAAGAGCAGGTCTAGATAAAAAGATACAACTAAGGCACCTGGCTACTGTCTTACAGACGTCTCCACCTGCCGCTGATCTGCGTTCGCTACTTAGCAGGTCTGCCAATTGTGTTCTAGCATTTTGGATCATTTCTAAGCTGAGATCCTCTCTCCATGTGTTTTACCTTGCTACAACTGGTTGCACATACAGGTTTACTATTAGTCTACCTGCTAATCGAGAGACTTTTGAGCACAGTGAGCAATACAGGAGGAAAGACAGATACTAGAACACCCGGACACTTTTCCTGATGCACATCAAGTACTCTGATCCAGAGAGGGAGCCTGGCATTGAGGCTGCTAACGTGGTTCGCTCTATTGCAACAGAGGACTCGGCTGTCCATGCACACATACCTCTCCTGGGCTGGGTGCTCTCTGGATCAGAATCTCAGATTTTGACCTGGAGCTGGAGGAATCATGTTTTTTTCTCTTCCCCCACAGCAAACAGGAGACAGAAAAATACAATTTACTTAGATCTCTTCAGGCTCTTCTGGATGCCTTAAAAAAAAAATAAATCAGAGCTTTTTCTTAGGTGCAGCTTTCAAGGTACCTAATTATTACTTGAGCTGGGCGGGAATAACTTATGTAGACTGAGAAGCCCGTTCTGTCAGGAAGGTCTGAGTCATAGGTCATGGTTTTTCCTCGGTAAATAGAACAGATTCTGCGCAGCTTAAACCCAAAGTGCATTAGACAACTGGTCTGTACGTCCAAGACAGACATCCCGTCGTTCTGGCACACTACTTGTTTCTCAATCTGGTCGTCTTCCCAGTTTCAGTCATCACATCTCAAGTGCCCACAGATCCCAGTTCATGGAACTACTGAGCTGGAGACCAGACGCTGCCTGGCAAACAGAACCAGTTTTCAAAAACTGCAGTGCAAACTGATAGAGCTACGCGTGGTAACACGAAACGTGGTGTGCTCCTCACGTGACACTTACAGTGCACCGAAAACATGAGTTTGCTCAGCAAGAGCAACAGAAGCGGGGAGTCCTGTGCTGAACCCTAGCTGGGCTCAAGGCGGCCCCAGCCTCTTTTCCTGCAGCAGCTGGAAGAGAGAGCAGGGAGGCGCATCTTGCGTAACGTCACGTTGCCCACCCATAGGGAGCAGGCATATGGCCCCAGCAGTCGCTCCTTCCCTCAGGGGGTCCAACTTTGACATAAGGGCGCGCTCGTTGTCTAGAAGCACTGCTCTGCACCAACAGATCTTAAAGGACACCACCTTAGCCAAAGCCAAAGGGCTTTTTTTTTTTTTTTCCTTTCTTCTTAAAAGAGCGTATTACTCATTACACGTTAATTTATACAATAGCGATCATTCCAGGGCATGCAAACCAAAGTAGAAAGCATCAAAGCTATTAATTCTTGGGGAGGACTGACTTTGCATTAGAGCATACAAAGGTCATAACCTTTAAGGTTATAACTTCATACCTAGTTGCAGAGAAACTGCAGGTGCAGGTGCAGAACAGGGCCTGTGCTGTGTGCTATGTGCTTTCCCTTCCTCTGATGCCTTAAAAAAAAACCCCTCTTAGTTTGCCAACACCTCTGTGGAGTGCTGCCTCATGCTCTGTACTGTCTCCTCCATCACATAGTGTCTCCTATTTGACTTGAAAGGGGAAAGGAGCATAGTTTGCTACAGCGCTAAGACCAGTGGACGCTACCTCTGCTGCTAGGTTACCGATCTGCTATAATGATGCAAGCCTACAGTAAAGGACTGGGCTTGGGTCATCTAAATAAAAGGAAACCCCAAACCTGGATTATCAGACATTTAACTAACCCTTTTGAATTTGCTTCCTTTTGTCCTATCCCCACAGTATTAGAGGTGCTTAACACATAAAAGTTTGTGTACTTGCTTTCCTTACTTGAGCCCACCGGTGGGGACCGTGTGGCATTTCTTGTGCTCCAGTAATTGTTCAGGTGTCTTCATGAACTTGTGGCACACGTCACACTCGAACATCCGTGTGATCAGGTGGATTTGCAGGTGGCGCTCAAACATATTTTTTGTTTTGCAGACAAAGTTGCAGAAAACACATTCAAAGCCTGAAAAATAAAACAGGAACATATATTCCTTACGTTGTGGCCAAATCGACTGCATAGAAGGTGACAGTTTGTATTTGTTTAACAGTGTTTTACCTTTCTCTGACTTCTCTTCAGTGTTCACTGAGGTCTGACTACCAGGCACTACAGAAATGACTAGCAGGTTGTTTGAACCCTTATTTTTTGGGGTTATATCTGCATCTTCTTTGCTGTTGGCAGAGTCGCTCAGTGCTGACAGCGAAGATGAAGATGGACTGTTAGATTCACTGGGTGTCTTCCTCTCTTCAGCTGAAAACCAGGAATAAAGAGCAATAACTAATACAGCAGATTGGATGGATTCTCAATGATCCTGCTTTAAATTTCAGGAAAAATATTTATATCTAAAGTTAATTCAAACAAGTCTGAAATGAATTGATCCGTTAAGAAATCATAGTTGCACCTCCTTCCTTTTTATTAGCATTTACAACAGTACATCTCTGTTTACCCTAGAATTGAGTCTGTCTGTAATGGTAGTGGGAAGGAAGCATGCAACTCTACCTCATTACCAGGCTGAAAAAAATCCCAAGAAAAGACTTTGATTAACTCAGAGTTCAAAAACAATGAAGAACTTGTCACTTAGAAAGGAAACGGAGCTTCTGTAGGTTTGGGGTGCGGAAACCAAAAGTGCCTACTGGTCCAAGCTAAACTTCCCCCACCTTTCCGTTTATGTGGGTCCAATGGGTAAATTTGGGAGGAAGGGCAAAGGAGAATAATCTCAGTCATTGTACTGAGGAGCATCCTCAGTAATGATTGTGAGAGATAATAGCATGGTCTCAAGATTTATCTGGTTTTATTAGGACCTCTTATTGAAGATAATTAATTAAAAAAAGCTATTTAACTGGATCTAAAGCTATTTAACTGAAGCCCATCAGAGTTTCCTTATGTGTGCAATAAATGTATGAAGTTCAAATCCCAAACCCTGTTACACACTAGAAACGAACAAGAGTGAGAGTTCTCATATGAGAACTGCTGTGAGCCAACGAGGCGAGGATGGGCAAATTATTACCTCCCACCTATGTCTTGGTTTAATCAGAGCTGTGTTAAAAAGAGACTTTACTAAGACTTCATATTCTCTATGTGATAAAGTCCCCCGATCGAGGCCTCTGCAAACACCAGTACCTATGCGCCTAGCTTTGAATTGATGAGCAGCACCTTTAAGTCTAAGATAAAAATGTAGGAATGCACTAATGCAATCTGATGACCCAAGCTGTCAATAGGGAGGATGACTGGGATATCATACAGAAAGATTCACTGACCTTGGGCACCAGAGTAATAGAAATGGAATGAAATTTAATAGCACAGAGTACAAGGTTATGACCTGAAGGGCCAGTAACAAGAATTTTTCCTACAAATGAGGAGTGCTTAAGTTGGAAACAGTCATGGAAAACAGAAGAAGAATTTGAGCAGAACATGGGATGAGTATGAGCAATCAGTGGGGGGGACCCTTCAAGGAAGGTAAATACGATCGCAGAATGTTATTGTGTGAGCTGTTCCCCGTAGCTGCTGCTGTTTTACACTGCCACCACTACTTATTTCATTTCACCATGTACAGCTGTGATTGCATATGTCGAGAGCAGGGGTTCTAACAAGAACATATGCAGTGAGGGATTGGTACAGTGAGAAAACTGTGTTTCGTATAAGAAAAGGCTCAAGGTACATTTAGAGGGGAAAGGGTTGTTCTCCATAAATATACTAAGGGAATAAATACTGTGGAAGGAGGGAAGAAAGGTGGAGGGAGCAAGAGGTGGATTGCTTTTTCAGATAAAGGACAGTTCTGGCACAAGAACAACGTACATGTATTGTGATTATCAGTAGGACACGCACTGGAAATTTTAAAAAGGTCCCTAATCTTTAATGCAGGAAAATCTGCAGCTTCCTGTCTGTAGAAGTAGTTGGTTTAAAACAATTATACTTGTTTGAAGACATATGCCAACATCCTTACAAACAGGCCTTTTATGACTTGGTAACATCACAGGATAAGGGGCCGGAGTCAAGTGACCCAGAAAATCCATTCTATTTTTTACTCTCTGTATTTGCCATATGTGTAAGCATTTGGCTGGATTGCCAGCTGAATGGCTCCGTTTGACAGGGCGAAGGAAGAACAAGGGGGTTTTTGTCTTTCTTTAAAAGACAAGCAGCAGCTCCAATCTTTTAGCCATGATGGGAAGATACAGTAGAGTACAGCGCAGTGCTGAGCTCCCCTGTGAGCTTTTCATGTGGCTATGGGTGGCGTTCCTCGTTTGTCTTGACTTCCTATAAATGAAGTGGAGTTAGATGCAAACCCCTCAGGTAGCAGGGAGTAGCGCTGAGAGCTACGCTGGCATAAAATCCCTTGAGAGCTTTCCAGTAGTTTGTATTTCTGCAGTTACATATAACTCATGTATCTGTGAGCACAAACAAGTGCATTCTCCTCTCCCTTCTCCTTCTCCGCCCCTCCCCTGTTTTCCCAATTTTATTCCTGGTAGGACAGGAAAAGCAATTTAGCAATGGAAAAATTGTGCTGGATGCAATTCAGGTTCTCAGTATTGTCAACACAATTGTTAGTAGTTTGTGGCAGCAAAATGCTTCTGCCTGGTGTTACAAGAGAAATTAATTAAAAGGGTTCTAATTTTCTTCTCCTTAAATTATGCCAGACTTCATTAGTTGGACTAAGCATATGGAGCTTGTTTGAAAACTGCTATTGCTCTTATCTTTGGCTATTAAGTGAACGAGACCAGGGAGAGAACACGTGACTTGTTCTGTTATTTAATATAAAGTTACGTTTATGGTATTGCTGAATCACAGTGTCAACTAAACATCAGCATGAAATTCCAAACTGATAGACTGCGGAGGCAAACACGCTGAAGAGCGAAGCTCAACATATTGTGTATTTCAAACTTACAGCCAGGTACGCACAATTAGCACTCAAAGTCACCTTATCATCACTGAAGTCAAACCAGGATTTTGATGAAATAGTAAACCAGTCAGAAAAACAAACAGTATGCTGACTTCAACAGGGGAGGGGATTTGGGGGATAAGGGGAATAGGAAGCAGGAGGGCTAAGTAGTCCTTCATTTTTTTCGCTAAGCTTGAAAACTGATCTGCGCTACCAGATTATTTGCCTGGCTGGAGTCCAATTCACTTCAACTTTGAGAGATCAGGCCTTAATTAGCAAGCGTTTCAGTGAAAGTAGAGTGCTAATGGGAAGTGTGAAGGTTGCACCTAAAAAGCAAGGAAGAGAGAGATCACCGCAGCTGGGAGAGAGGGATCGTCACCTGTGTGCTTGCTGTTGACATGAGCCTTCATATCTGCCTCTTCCATAGTGACAAAATCGCATGCTGTGCAGCAAATGGAGAACATCCACTGCTCTTTATCCACATGGAGGGACATATGACTGACAAACTGGACATTCATCTCCGTCTCAAACCCACACACGTGACAGCTGCAGGCAGAAGGGAATCCAAGAGTAAGAAACATTAAAAAACAAACCACAAACAGAAGCGTATTGCCTTTCCCTGAATTTGCAAGAAAAAACTCCCGGCACAGATTTCTTCTCTTCCTCACTGTTGAATGTTCACTGCGAAATTCTTTTGTCTGTTGAACTGCCTTTGAACTGATGGCCATGCCAACGTGATTAAGGGCAGGCACAATGCAACAATCCTGTACATGCCATAATGACGCTAAATAATCATAAAGTTAATTAAAAACTACAGATTCCAGATGCTGCGCATCACCTAGTCGATTCCTTTGGGCAATAAGAGGCAGTGCAGCTTTGCCAAGATGTTTAGTACGGCTGATACAGTGACAAACGGAGAGCTTGCTGCACACTCCAGGAGTTATTTTCAAGCCCTGGAATGGTTCCCATGCCAAACTGGGATCTTGTGCAAAACTGCCTGGCAGTTTCAGTGTAAGCAAATAAAAATGGGTTCAAACATCTCTTGTGCTTGACTGGAAAACAGCAGTCATCAGCTATGCAAATAATTAGCAGGGATACAGATTTCACAGCCAGTGCATAAACAGAGTGATATTGAGAGGCGATGGAAAGGACCCTTTACTTTAACTTTCTTTGCAGAGTCCTCGTGCTTTGATTAGGCCATTAACATTTAAAACAAGCCAAAAACATTTTCAAAGGTGTATACTCCAGGGCACTATTTTGCTTTCCCAGGGGGATGGACTAGATAATCTAATCCAGCAGGTCTCATTTATTTCTTACTTCTATGATTTTGTAATTAAATCTGCTCTTGGCACTTTGACTAAAACTAAGAGTGATTTGGTAATCTGCTTGGCCACTGGAGTGCATATCACAGTTTGCAGAGCGCACAACAGTGCATGCAACAAGGAGAGCGTCCAAATATGTATTTTTTTCTGGGCAATTCCTTTTATTTTTTCGGGCAAAGTCTCCTAAAGGTTTTCTTTCTTTTATCGTGTTGGTCACTGACTGTATGTACCTCTAGCAAATGGAGGAAATGTGTGTACCAATATAACAATTCTTGTTACGCTTTACTATTTGATTTCATAGATTTGGCTGAAAACAATGGAGCTGTCAGAGGCAACTGGAAGCACAGTGCTGTAGATTTGCCGTGAATCTGTGTACACGATGGGATGTTTCCAAACACAAAACTTAAACGAACACTGTATAAAAAGTTAAAGAGGCTTCTAAGAGCCTATCTGCCTCACGAAGCCATTTAAAAAAACCAACCCCACACCAAACCCCAGAGTCTTTCCCAACGGCTGGCCAAGTCAAACAGCGTGAGGCAGCCAGCTGGGTTTTGCTGCTTAGCCTAAGTCAGATACGGGCAAGACAAATACTTTCATCGCAGTTCCACCCTGCAAAGCCAGAAGGGTGGCCCTGTAACACGTCGCTAGCAGGCAGATAAGACATTCAGATTCCAGCGTCTGGCGCACAGCCCTTGTCTGGGTCCTCACCTGTAGTAATAAGGGTGCTTCTTTCCATCGCTGCCTTCAGAAGTGACAGCGCTGACGATGTCCTCGGTGTCTGTACTCACCAGCTTCACAGAATGGACGGTCAGGTGCTGGTTCAGATTAGCACGGCACTTAGCAGCATAGGGGCACAAGTGGCATTTGTATTTTCTCTCTTCTGAAAAAGAAACAGAAAACCTGAAATGTATACTTCATTTTGAAGCAAGCTATTTTTAAAGCTGCCAATAACCAAGTATGCATTCCTTTGGGTTTCCCCAAGCAGCTTTCGGAATGAGGTACTTTGGAAGCTCGACATTTTGGAAACTTATAGGAGTCCGCAGCAATTACTCAAAGAAAAACTAATTTGGAGGTAGTTTAGGGCTAGTTTTTTTAGCTTGCTCTACCATTTGTAGTCAGATAATATAAAACTTTATAAAGTGGAAATCTGGGGCAAGTGCTGCTCTGAGAGCTGCAGCAGAGCCAGTAGAGAAACAGGTCAATAATCTACAACTACTTCCTTTACCTAGCATCTTTTCTTTGATTTAGAGTCCAGTTATTCTTGAGGTTGCCCGTGTGCTCCCTTGGAGAGAATTGATGGTTGATGATTTTGTATTACAATCTGAGGGTGGGGAGGAAAGGGAACTCTGCATCATTAGGCCAGTTCCGAACACTAACAAAAAAACCTCGCTCAAAGAACAGTTGAAGAAATTAAACAAATTCATCATGAGGTTCTGATGCTTCACAACTTAGACAATTTAAAATAAAAATGATTTTATTTTAAATCAAACATTTCTAAATCCTGGCAGCACATTTTCTGTACGTGCCAGGCTTTATTTTGCAAAGAGTTGGTTAAAATAACCAAACATTACATCAGCTTTTACAACCTTTCCCTTTGAGTAGCTGCTGCTCTAAATTTGAAGTATAATGCTACAAGTGTTAGGGGAAAGGCATGCAACAGAGCAGCTTACGACTAAGAAAACCCCACGACGCCACGGAACAGAGCATCTGAACCTTTTCAGCATGGCTCCACTAGATGGTACAATGTACGCTGGCATTATACCACAATATTTTTCAGCACTGCATCAGAAATTCTTGCTTTCAAGTCTTATTTTGCGCAGCGCACCTCAGCAGGCTGACAAGGTGCATCTTCCATATAAAAACTCTGAGCCTCAGTTGATTTGAAGCTGATTCGCTTTAAGAAAGTTGGTATGGAGTAGAACAGCCCCTGTTCCTCTCGGAAGAAGTGGATGATGAGAGCAAAGGTGAATGAATGACAGATATTAACTCCTTTCAGTTTCACCAGATCTGAAACACCAAGGCCAAATCTTTTGTTGTTCAGTGACATTTAAAAAGCTCATCAGGTGAATGTAAAAAAGGCTGTGCCTTCTCTTCAGAACAGGCTGGTCTGCTGGAACCTGGACAAACTTGAATTTACACATTTTGTAAAGATAAATTACAGGTAGGCTGTAAAGAAATAAAATGTTAGTTAACTCCCTGAACACCACTCTGACATTCTGTCCTGTTTCTGCGCTTGGCTCTGCTCTAAGTGCAAGGAGCTGAGGATGGCTCACACTCTTTTGCTTACCACCTTCTCCCTCCACTTAAACAAACCATGACAACCACACAGATTTCCTCAGTGCTGTAACAACCAACCACGAAGCATCGCCTTACCTGTGTGCAGCGAGAGATGCCGAGACAGGGTCTGCTGTCGACCAAACACTTTTCCACACACGTCACAGGGAAAGAGCTGGTCGTTGAATTTCCAAGATGGCAATCCATTTCCCACCTCCAGCCCCAGCTTTTCTGTTTCTGTGCCAAAAACCACAGAAACAGAAAGTCATATTTTAAGAACTCTGAAGACGTGCAGATTTCATTCAGTAGAGTCCTGTAGGTGTCATATAAAATGCAACACCTCGGCTGCATGCTGTGGGATCTGGCTCGTGAGTTCATGTAAAAAGGAAACTCCCAATGATGGAAAGGAAATTAATCTTTCATATGTACTCTAAAGCAGAACACTTCGTCAAAGTGTTCTAGACATAGGCATAGTCAAAGAGTAAAACCAGATTAGGTAAAGAGAGAAAGTCAGGCTTGAGCAGGGCAAAGCATTAACCTGTAATTCTGTTTTTGTGGAGAGACCACTCCTTTGGCTTTTTGAGTCACCCACCTTTGCCTGGGGCATGAAGGAGCCCTGGTCTGAGATGGTGGTCTGTTTTACACTGGATTATTATTCACGGCTGGAGGAAGATTTCCAAGCTTTTTCTTTCCTGCTGACGCAGGAATTTTTTTCTACATGACCAGTCTTACATTGAAGGAGAACAGAAGATTGCTCAGACAAACATGAAACCAAGAGAACACAGCGCGCCAGTGAATGGGTGGCATCTGGGGAAAGCTCTACCCAGCACCTGCTGTCCTCAGGCATCAAAATCCCCAGCAGCTTAGAGGGCCAGCCATTGAAAAACTGAGACCCAGAACGAGCCCTTATCTTTAAAGAAGTGTTTTTAATTGTTCCAGGAAGAGAGAGAGTCTGCCATACAAAAAAGAAACTCCACACAGCATAAAACACAGACATGAAGGTGCTCTGTAAGGAAGTAGAGAGAAAAAGACTGGGAATGAGGAAGAGGAAAAAAAGGTACACAGTGCTTCAAGAAGTTAAAAGCATGGCCAGTTTTGATACAGAGAGAAGGGAGCAGAGAGCCGATGGAGATGGGATAGCAGTGATACTGCTTAGTTCAGTCAGAGAAACAGTATCAGCAAGCCTTGTGTAAAGAAATATTCTCTGCAAGAGTCCTGTTGCCTGAGGAGAAGGGACTGCTGTTGTAAGAGGTGCACAAAACTGCAAGGGTACTCAGCAGCTTTCCAAATACAACAGCCAGTGGGGAGAGGGCTTGGTTTAAGACTTACTTCTGGTAAAAGACCTTCTATTTCCACTGGAATGAAAGATGCCCCATGCAGAGCACCTTTCTCTAAACCGACACCGCCTGTGGGATTGCTGCCCAGAACTAGCTCCACCAGTGCACGTGTGCATGCCGTGCTGCAGGAAAACCATTTGGCTGGGACTTTCAGGTAAACAGGAGGAGAGGAGCTGAGGACAGGAGTACAAGAACATCTTATTGAGTGCCAGTTACTATCGTGGAGGTTGGCACAAACCAGCAAAACCTTCATCCGATGAAGCACTGAGGAATAAACACCCCCCTTGTACAGGCAGCCCCTCACTGAGAGAGTCGCCTACCACTGCAAATTTGACTGCCATGTCTGAAAGACTCTGTCCTTCACAGACAGGTGTCCAGACGGCTCCATTAGGCAGAGAGCTGTCAAATACTGTAGTTAATTTAAGTAATAATAAAAACAATGCGTCATTTGGGGCAGAGATTCCACATAGCAATCTCAGAAAGTTTAGGGATGGTCATACTTGCCAGCTCCTTTTCAGCTGCTGTTACTTTCTCCTGTGACCCTGTAATATGTACAATATTCAGCACACCAAAGGAATTATGAGGCACCTCTGAGTGCTACCACCCAACAACACATTTTTCTTAAAAGAATTTTGAGTTAGAGAACGAGTTCTGCGTATACAAAATAGTCATTTTGTGAAATTAAAAAGGAAGGACCCCCCCCTCCCCTAAGGGCTGTAAGTGACCCATAACCTCCAAGAACTTCAATAAAGAATGATTCTTTTTGTTACTATCCTTGAGTTCAAAACAATGGAAAAATCTGACTCGGTACTAATGCTACAATATTTTAGCAGAGCTTTTTGAGTACATAATCAAAACAGTGCTTCAAAAGAGGAATATGGTAATAATTATAAGAGAAGGTCACAAGGGTGTAGGTTGCTTCAATATGGTCACAACAAAAATGAATTAATTGGGAAACATACCAAACAAGCAGGCTCAATTAAGTAAATAAGTCTCCTAACAATTCACCATTAGTCATCAGCCCTCTTTTAAGAAGAAGAAATATAATGTCCTATGGTGGATTTATAGCTATCGGTTCTGGGAAGCTCATGGGAAGCTGGAAAAATATCAGCTTTCTGATCACCTCGAGCTGGTGAAAGCTAGTCCCTTGCAAAGCAGCTGCATATTTTTCATTGATGCAAAAGAGGATACTGTAGGTGTCTTGAAAGTACTTCTATCTACTTTAAAGATTGATTCCTGGAGTCCTAACCACAGTGCTTCTTTCTTCTCTTTCGACTGAATCTTCTCTCTGTAGCAAAGTGCTTTTTCTATTCAGCAAGCTTCTTAGGTTGTTCATGGCAAACCAGAGTTGGTCTCTGGTGCAACAGGAGCCTCAGCACTTCGTGGAAGATTTCTCAGCTCCAAGGGAAACCACCTACTTCCACCCACCTTACCCTCCGGGCAGCTGGGTCTGCAGCCTGGAAACTGCAGCTCTGTGTCCGTACAGTGATCCAGAAATCTTCCCAAGAACACACCCAGCAACTGACCTCGCCCGTGACCTGAAGAATCAGGTGAGTCAACATCCACATTCTGTCCTTGGGCTCTGTCTCTCAATTAATGCCAGGGAATGGTGTTTGCTGCGAAGCGAGTACAAGTCCAGTGACTCTGAGACCACGATACTGGTTTGTGCACAGCGTTCTCTGTGGATCCCAAAGCACTCTACTTAAAGACAGTCAGCATCGTTATCCTTTAAGAATACCTTACACAGAGGCCAGGAGGAAGATGGACTGAGACCAACTAATGTTAAATAATGAATCACCGCTGTGAGAGATGTCCCACAGAAATCCACCTTTCACCATGACATCCCTATACTAAAAGAAGGAAAAAGAAAAAAAAAAAAAAAGGACTTGATATAAGATTTCTGCTTTAAACGAATACTCCACAGCAGATTCCAAAACTTCTATGTTAGAAGAGCATACATGACAAAATAATATTGAAATTATTATGTAAGCAATGGACTGCATTTCTGTATGGGTTTTGGGGTGGAAACCAAAATATGCTTAGTAAGATGGAAGGCCTCCAAGTTCTCTAGTACATCATTAAAAAGTAATAGAAAGATTAAGACTCAGTATATTACAGGCTAGTAATAAAATTATTTTGAAATCATTCTGCGTAGAAGTCTTAAGAGCTGAAAATTTTACGTAAACGTAAAACTTAATTCTCAATGAAATTTAGTGAAATACATCTTTATGGACACCTTTCCTGCCCTTCTGCATCACCTAGTATCATTTCCCTATTAACCCCAAGTCAACTTCATAATGAGTAGCTGTGTAAAGCTGATCATCCAAGATGGGGTTAGAAACTGCCGGGACTTGTCACCATCTGTATTTTCCCTGAGGTGAGAATAAGGTGGATATCAACTGCAGAAATATTGTTCTGACCCTCCTCTTGCCCCTCCAAATAGATTAACAAAGCCCAGCAGCTTGAGAGTTACTATTTATCCCTTTCCTAAGCTGTTGGGCATGATTCTGAACATGTATGTATTTTCAATTTTCACATTTAGTAATTAATTTTTTTCTCTTATCCTCAATCTGGTAACATCAATATGGAGAGTGCATTAACGACCCCTTCTGGAAAGCCTTTAGCCTGACTTTTGTCAAGAAATGCTGAGAGAGGATGCCAGATCTGGTTGAAGCTGTAACTGAAGAAGAGAACAAAGTGTGACCTGAATACATAAGTAACTGTCTAGAGTCACCAAATCAGCCTTGTGACTGCCAGGAGCTGTCACGCACAAAAAGTTCCCCAGGGACTGGCTTTGGACTCTGAGATGTGGTACTTTGATTACTTATTTTCTTTTACTTAGCTTACATATTTTTCAATTACCGCTTCACAGTGTTTTACACTACATTATGTTTTAATCTGTTGTTCAATGCCATGCCTACCTTTATATCTTTATACCACTAACTGAAAGAATGAAACCACTATTTAACTGAAAAAGACAAAGCTAAGAAATGTCAGTCAAAGAAGATAAGTTCATATTTATAACCTTTGCTGGTTTACTCTCTGCTCTCACATCCTATAACTCACTTAAGCAGCTGCTTCTCTGTTTCATCTTCACACCTCCATAGACCTCGGAAGCAACAAAATCCACAAGGGCAGATCCTTATGGTCGCATGGAAGCCTACAGATATAAATTAAATAGACTGTCCTTTGCAATAAGTATTCCTTAAAGAGGTGAAAGTGAGAGGTGCTGATGAGTCTTAACAAGGGAGGTCAAAATTTATTCTCTCTCCATTCTTCTGGAAGTGTATGTCATATTTATACTTTGGGTTATTCAGACAGTTTGACACCACACAGATGGTCAAGAAGAAATCAGGTAAGTAATTTTGAAAATGAAATGACCAGAAATCCTGTGAAGGGAGAAAACAGAGAGTGGTGGTTAGGCTATTTTCAATCAATCCTGCTGGCAAGCCAAATGCTATGAAGAAAACAAGTTAGATGTCTAGAGGACCTGGTGACAGAATAGCCACCCAGGGTGAGGCTGAGAGCTAAGAGGGAGAGATGGCCAAACTCTGAACAGGAGGTGAACTGGGAAAAGGTAGGTGATAGCTGATATAGAAAGAGAGGAAAGGAAGCGTGCAGTACCTCCCTCCTTATATTCCAGGGGATAAAACTTGATGCGAAGAATATGAGATGCAGAAGGAAGCTCCCATGGGAGGTGCATCTAAAAAATTCCACCAAACCAGAAAATGAATAAACTGACTGAGAAACAGTGCTGAACAAGGTAACCACATTTCTATGAGCTCATGGCAAGAGGATGACCACCACCAGCAGTGCAGATGTCCCATAGCAAGGCACCTCACTTTGCTCTGAAAGACTTAGGACATTAAAGAGTCATCAGGTAACTCCGGTTACTACCAGCCTGAAGTGGATTGCTGCTAGCCTGTCCTTTGCAAGCTTTCCAGTACCCCAACGTTTACCCAAGAGGTAAATACACTTTATGCAACTCTATATGAGTGTCACAAAAGCTTGTTCCATTTGTAAGGTTATTTCTATTTTGTTATGTCTACAAGACAAGGAGGTTCAAGAAATTATTTATTCAGAAACAAGGTATTCGGGTCAGGCAATCATGCAAACACAGCTTTAAAAATATTTATTTGGTCAAGGAAATTTTCTTTCCTTCTTCTGTCTGCATTTATCTATGTTATTATAATGTCTTCCTACTTTCTGCAGTGTCCCCATCATCAAAGGTGCATTTTACTGCTTTGGAGCCTTCCACTTACATGTTCCTCCATCACCTCCGGCAAGCACACTGTATTTAAAAATTTAGAACTCCTTTTGTGAAATATGTAATTAAGGGTCTGCTGCAAGCTTGTCTGCCGAAAGCCCGCGAAAGGCTCGCAAGCTCAAAAATATATTGACTATATGAAATTGCAGCGCTCCAAATACTATATGTCTTACTCCCTTCCCAATGTACTTTCACAAAAGTTTTATTTGTAGCACCAGAATTCTTATTTCTAGTAAGTCAGTTAAAATAAATGGTGGAATCCTTCCAGATACTGTAGGTTCCTGAGTAAGATGTGTCTTGTGACTTATCTAAGGTATCTGTGATCTTGAGTGGTCCTGCAGTCTTCATTTGTCACTGCCAGCATCACAGCAACCTGTCTGCTCTTATTTTAGGATGTATCTTTTACTGTGAGCAGACTCAGCCACTATTAGCCAGAGATAAGCAACTGCTTTTTTGGCATAAAAGTTTTCTATATTCCCCACAAAAATAAAAAGAAGTAAGAAAACTTTTTTTTTTTTTTTAAACCTGAGCTTCAGCGGAAATTGCAAGCTGGTTTGTCTGACCCCTTTGTGATGTTTTTTTTAATGCCTTTTTGTAGCTATTAACGCAGTCAGTGCTGTCCCCTCTAATACCAGTTCAGGGGCATCTGTCCTGCCAAAGCGAGTCCCCTTGGGCGTGCTGTGGGCTGGCCCCAGCTGAGCTCGCACCAGCCTGGGAGCCATCTAGCGCTGGCAGCAGAGCCCCGTGCCCGAGCTGGCACGGCCCAAGCACGAACAAAGGAAGGGTCTATGTAGCCACGCTCTCAGTCACACCCTGCGACAGGTATGAGAAGTTATTCGGAGGGATTTAACAATAATACTAAAAAATAAAAATGAACACAATATTACTGCTCAAATAAAAGAACCCTCGTTCCACTTGTGAGGGGGACATGTACTTTTTGTTTCAGAAGCCCTGAAAACCTGCACATAATCAGAGAGCCTGAATGACAGCACAACTGGAAGCAGAGAAAGCCTCCTTGCTGAATAAAAAACTTTACCAACTAATGCTCTTATTTTTTTCTCGAATGCTTTTAGAAATATCTAACATTACTATGGAGTAAGGTAAAAAGCAGTAATGTTATGATCATTTAAAATCCTTGATATGGAAGAAAATAGAACCCAAGTGATTTTATGTATCAGAAGCATGGTGCTTAAGTTGCTATTTCTAAAAACATCAACCATGAAATTTGGAAATATTTCAATAAAGAGCTTGCATGACCCACAAAAAGAAACATTATTAACACTGCGCAGGGAAGTATTCCAAACGTGCAATGACAGGCAACAACACTTGAAAAGGTCACTGAGAAGTGATAAAGATGTCAGGGTTTGTGAAAAGAATAAAAGCAAATAAAAGATGAACTTTAAAGATGCCTCCATAGAGGAACACGGGAAAACAGTGAAGCCCACTTCACTGCTGAGACTGAGCCCGTTGCTCAAAAACGGACAGTCAGAAGCAGGGTGAGAAAAACAAAACCTGAGTCAGGGCAAAGACAAGGTAGGGACACCCTGACTTCAAAACACAAGGCCACTCCCCACCTCCTACCTTTGCATCAAAACTAACAAACTCCTATTTTAACTTCACTTATACAACAGAAGACTTCTGAGTAAACAGTGAGGCTTATGATAACCTTCATCTGCATTATAAAGCTTTGAGACTTGCTTTTATTGTCTGTATTAAGCTCAAAATGTAAGAAACAACCAAGAGGAGAGAAAAATCCCCAGTTCAAAACTTTGTGAGTGTATGTAAATTCTATGCAAGGTGGCTGGAGTTGCAGATTTTTAAGGAACCCTAAAGCTGCAGTAACGTTGCAGTCATTTCTTGAAAATTATTTTTACAACACGTACACTATGACATCAAGTTGAGGATAATGATGGACAACACCCTCTATTCCCCCCAACTTGCATTATCCACTGTACTGCTTTAGCATAAGGGATAAACAGGATTGCCTTGGTGGTAACTTCATTCCTTACACAATAGGAAAGAATAGAACAATGTAAAATTCCTGACATATGCAAAGTAAGGCCCTGAGCTGTGAATTTACTGGCCAAAAAGAAGTAGTCGTGGAAGAGCCCCTGTAGCTCACTGCACAGTCTCCAGGGGTTCCTCAATCATTCAGTTATCACAGTGAAGAAGGGCAGTTTGGTTTCGTGACTGTAGGTGAAGTAATGCAACATGGCCCAGATGGAAACTGGTTTATTTTTTTCACTGAGGGAGTTGAGATATTGCAAGAAAGGGATAGGAAGCACCAACAAATCTGCTCCCCCAAAAGTGTTTTTAAAAGCTTACCTGATCGTTGTTGGCCAAGAGAACAATCAGGCCTTTCAGTAGCAAAGAGCTCCATCATCATAACTTTACTTTTTTTGCTTATTTAGAAATAATAGCTATTGTAAATAAAAGTTAAATTCTGCATCTATTGTCAGAGAAAAACCTGATAACGTGCTCTGTTATCTTTGCACAATATATTTTATTTCAATATAATGCTAGAACATCCTCCTCAAAATATCTTCGTAGTAACTCTAAGATGTGCCATGATGAATTTACATAAGCTCTACCTAATTCACTCCCAAGCAGGTGGCCCTCACATTTAGCTCAACCATTTACACCGCTTGTAACATTTATTCTGGGTGCTACAACGCTGAGTTCATATGAACTTATGAAAGTATAATTTGCTCCTATTGTTATTCTTAAACCACAATTAATTAACTTCCATAATGCCAATAGGTTTCTACCCTTTTAACTTCCTTCCTACAATTCTGCTTAAGACACACTTGCTAAGAAACCCTTTTAAAAATCAGAGACGTTTGTGCACATCTAGGACCGTTATGGCGTATGTACAAATTTTCCCTTTTTTCTTCTCTTTCTGTCACAGTGCCAATTTCTACTTGCAAGTCCACCTGAAATAGGGGCTTTTCTTTCATAGAGAGAAGGTAATAACACATCTAGGGCACTCTGCAGAGGCTAACACTAGTACTCCCCATCCAGAATTCAGACACAAATAAAGACAAATTGGCCTTTAGACTACATTTTTCTTTTCAGCCTTCTGCATCCTTTTTAGTGAAGCAAAAGCTGCTGTCCTAGAGAAACTGTAAGGTGGTGACCAGAAACCTCAGAGCGGGAATGCAAAACAAAGCCCCAAATGCAGACTGAGTGCCTCTTCCTGAGGTGACTGAATTAACACGGAAGAGTCAAAACTAGATGAAAGAAAGGGCAAGTACTTGGCCAGATCCACCTTTCCATGTTTCAGCAAGCTTCCAGGGAAAGGCACAACCGTTCACAGAACCTGGCTGCTGCTGTAAAAGAAAACATTCTTACTGCTTTTATTGCAGATTCCCCAAGTGATAAGCAGTGAATCTGCCATTTCCTTGAAGCCCTTAACTCTTCTAAGACATTTACCTCTCTCCTTGCTCTCTCTCTTATGACAAGCACATGCATCTACCTGCAAACCATCCTCTCCTTCCTTCTGCACTACTCTCCCAGCTGCCTTCTGCTCGCGTTGCATTTGCAGGGCGCCAGTCAGCACCACGACTGCCCCAAACTCAACCAAAACACCCAGCAACCAGCAGGGCACATTTGTACCTTGTCTGAAATCATGCTGTAGAATAAAAAAAAACCACTTCTCCTCAGCTTTGCTCAGATATTAAACAATGGTCTTTTATATATATGTGTGTGTGTGTGTGTGTGTATATCTATATATCTATATCTATATCTATATATCTGTCCAAATAGCCTGATGAATTTTGCATTTAAATTTACTCTTAGGCAGACAAATATTAAAGAAGACAACCTTGTACAAGATAAGATAGGTGAGGACTGGAGAGTCCCCAGGTAACTCTAAAAAGAAATGTCAGGAATGATGTGTTCCAATTCCTTTTGCAGAATGAGAAAAGTCATTTTAAAACCTTTCTATTTCATGTTGAGCTTGTATTTGGAAAAGTTTCATATTCAGGAAACAGTCTGACTCAATGCTGATGTTCACTTTTACAAAAGATTCTGATATTAAGAAAGACAAAAGAGGATATGAAACTATAGATGGGTTTGAATAAGATGCAGAGTCTAAAACACAGCATGCTGAGTATTTATAAACCAAAAGCCTCATCTATCAAGTCTCTTTCAAGAGGTTATTTAATCGCCATTATAGCTTTGCTACTGAATTTATATCACAGAATTAGAGCTGGAAGGGACCTCAGGAGGCCATCTTGTCTCTCCCTCGCCCGGAGGCACACCGGCCACACACCAGACATACCCGTCAGGCCCGACAGGGGCTTGTCTAACTTATTTTTTTACAAACCCTTCCATGATAGAGGTCCCACAGCCTCCTGCGACAGTTGTGCCAGTGCAAAATCAGCCCACTGCTAGAAAGTTTTACTTGGTGTTTAACTTAAATCTCCTCTGCTGCCATTTAAGCCTGTTATTCCTTATTCTGCTCACACGAACATAGGCAAGGTTTATTCTTTTTCTCTCAAAGCTGTCATTTTACATATTTGAATACCATTATCACATCTCCCCTCTTTTGCTCTCCAGACTAAATTTCTTCAACCTTTACACACAGCTCATGTTTTCTAAACCTCTGACCACCGCTGTCCTCCTGTTCTTGGATTACAGAGCCCAAAATTTTGCTCAGGGCTCCAGCTGCAGAGCAGAATTACCACACGTGCCTTACAGACAACATTCCCCACACCTTAGCCGGATGTTCGCCTTTTCTGCAATGCGTACGATGTCAGCTCTACATACAGTGTCTGACCAAGACTAATCCAGACCCCTCCCCTTTCTTTGTGGCACTCATCATTCCCCCAGGCACAGAATTTTGTCCTCATTGAATTGGCTACTATTTTCCAGACTGTTTTTTCAATTCCTCAAGTCAAGATAAGACTGAACTCTAATTCTGTCCTCTGAAGCGCTTATGGCACCTCCACCCATGGTGTCACCAGGACGTTTAATAAACACGCTTTCTCTTCCATTATCCACGACATTAATAAAAGGACTGATTAATACCAGAGCAAGCACAGACCCCTGCAGAACCGCACGTGGTCCCTAGGGCTTGACAGCTACACTTAACCACTTAATTATAGATGTACCTACTCTTGGTTTCCCTGCTTACTGTGAGCAAGTTGTGGGAGGCAGCGCTAAAAGCCTCACTCAACTCAAGAGGTCAAGTTTATTTAAGGACCTGGCAACAAGTATTGTTAGGCTTCTTTCCATACAAATCTCCAGGTTGGTTACAGTTGTCCTTCCTGAAGCCAACTGCTGTTATTTTGCTTTTTCCCTTCTTCCTTTCCCAAAAAACACACTGTATCACTTCATGGTCATTCTTCACCAAGTTGCCTTCTGTCACCTGCATCAAAACACAGGTCCCAAGAACTTGCTGGACGGCCTTGTGTTGTCCTGAATTCACTTGCCAGCAGAAGACAAGGTAGGCAAATCCCACATTTCTCATTCTGTACTTAGGACGAGTGTAGCTGCTCAGGAAGCCCTTCTCAAATTTGACCTTCACTTGTGTCACATATTTATTTAAAAATATTGATAGCGACAATTATTTTACTTTTTAAAAAATTACTTGCTGTTGAATAACTATTAGAGACTCAGAAAACACTAAAAAAAAAAAAAAAAAAAAGAGATGCCAAAACCTGCCCTGTTTAAAAGGGTAAAAAAACCCAATTGCTAAGTTTTATTTTTCCATGTGGGGATGAAACAGTTACCTTTGGCCATTTTGCTCTGGATTTGATGTTGGTAATATTTCTTAACAGCTTTTGGTTTGCTGGGTTTAATGAACAGGGTCTAAGTTTGGGTTTATTCTGAATGAAACCAGAAGGTATTTGTTCTGAGTGAAATTACTTTGTTGTTCTGTCCTTTACCATGAGGTTGATCCTGCTTTAGGGGGAACAAACATAAAAAGGAAATAAAAATAAATACGTTTGCCTGTATGAGAAGACTGCACAGTATTAGAGGGAAAAAAAGTTACCCTGTATAAAGGCACCCTATAATAAAACAAGGATTACAAATTTTCAGATGGATGTCAAGTGCCTTTCAAGACAGCCATTAGACAGGGACCTGAATGTGTATCTTTCTGTTCGTCTGTTTTAATTAACACCTTTCATCTTGAAGGTCCTGTAAATAATTGGCAAAATAATTAGTGCAGTGACTTCACGAGGAAAAGAAGTGAACTCTGTATGCCCATAACAATTCACGCAAAGTCCTGCTATTTAGCATGTGTTGTGTTGAGAGAGGGACTGGCCAATTCACCAGGAGTTGCGTGTGTTCCTCAGAAGGATCTGATCACATTTCCCCTTAGTTGCTGTGGGAATGGCCAATAAATACTGATTGTTGAGAAAAACTAAAACATGTACAACTATGCACACGCTGCACACTTCACTGGTCCTATTTTAGCCAAAGAACGCACCGTGCATGTTTGAGCAAGAGGCGATTTGCTGATTTGAAACGGTCTGTTCTGCATAATAATATTTTCAGTTCTGAAAGGGACTTTGTTAGTTATGAAGACTGTGGGGCTGCTCAGGACGTAGTCACTACTACTGTATCACAGATCTGCAACACACATGCACTAGATGCAAACCTGTTTGGCAGCAGACCCAGAAAAACCTGCAAGGGAAACGTAACGCTGTAATCACTTGCAGCCGCGTTGGTTATGATCCCATTAAACAAACCAGAAATTTGGAACCCTCTGCTCGATGACTGTAGTGCAAAGCGGTTGTCAAGGCAGCTGGGTGCATAGCAAAAGAAGGCTGCACCCAGGCAGACGATCATGGGAATCTGAAGACAGGATGCGATAGATAAAAAACATGCTAGAGCCAGAACCACTGTCAAACAGTTTAGCACTGAATTATGTTGAACAAATTGTGCAAAATCTGTCTTGCTTTTGAGAACTATGCCAAGCGCAGCCCACTTCTATAGCAGCCCAACTATCTCACCTTCCTAGAATCACTTTCCACAACTTGCCAGCTATGCGTCTTCTTGCTATCAGACTTCAGAGAGCAACCACGATGGCTGACAGTCCCTAACCTTCTAGAGAGTGCAAAGACAGAGAGTGTACAGCAGTCAATGCGTACCCAAAAGACATTCTTTTTGTGTGAAGAATGAAAGTAAAATTGTTCTAATTAACTCCACGGGTACATAGCCGGGAAGCTATACAAGGGCAATTTAAATGCCAGCATTTCATCGCTGATCACTTCAGCGGAAACCCTCAGGGCTTGTGCATTTCACAGTCCCCTCAGGCCTAAGGACATTTTCCAGGGTGACAGAAGTGCCAACAGTCCCCTACGCAGAAATGAAACCCTCAAGGTGTCCCTTCATTTCTGCAGTGCAGTTACAGTGGTCTCACGGACAACATAAGATAAGTTAAAAGTCGGAAGTCTGGCGGCAGGCTAACAGAGACCAAGAAGGACAACTGCCACTGGCAACTTGTGAAGAAACTAAAGTTGGATTCACTCTAACCTCGTGTTCAATTTATTAAAGTCCTGACTTTCTTAACTAACCTAGCGATGATCCAAAATTCAGAGCTGGTTGCTGAAGATGGTTGCAGAAGTTTAGTTTGCTGCAGAGCACAGGAGACCAGAATCAGACACAAATACTGCCACAAAATAGTATATATGAATGAGCACACCTGCAGGCTGGACCAAAAGAGCTCTTGCTGTCTACTTTCTAGACACTTTAAGCCACATAAAATTAATTACAACATCAAGAGGTATATTGACCTGAAAGTGTCTTTAAAAAGGCATTAGGAAGGAAGACACATGCAAAATACTTCATACTAACGAATGTGTATCTGTGCAACATGAACAGCTTGATTCTTTATCACATTCAAGTTAAAACTCTAAACCCTCAGGAGGTATTTTTCAACTACAGCCACAGAAGAACGTAAACAAGATTAAGCGTGGTCACAGCCACGTCAATCTCCCACAAATGCTGACATTTCACATGGCTGAAAGATATGGCCTTGCCTTCACCCTGCTCACATCCCAGCATTCCCACAAACGATCAGAAAAAAAAGGGAGATTAGTTCACTGCTTCCCCTGATCTGGCCTACACCGTGGCCACACAAATGTTAGCGCTGCTGTGTTGGAGAATGTGCAAAGATGAGGCCCAGGGAGCAGGCAGATTTTCCCCTTTAAGTATATTAAGGGTACAGTGGAATTACTGCTTTAGAGACAAAAAGTAGAAGGAGGGTGTGAGTATGAACAATAGCAGGAGAAACGTGTACATCTCCTTAACAGTCCTGTAGTTCCAAACATACATGAATCTTTGTTACACATATTACCTTAGTTCAACAAACACAAATATGGGATAATGCCACTAATTACATCATCCGTAAAAATACAACTGACTACCAAAATCCCAAATTTTTGCACTATGTTTCCAATTTTCTACTGAACTAAGTATCATGCTACTGATTCAATATTGGCTTCTGGACATTTCAGAAGAGGAAGCATGGCCTATCTGTCATCTTACAGGTTAGCAAAGAGTGTGGAGAAACAGTGACAGAAAAGGCTCTGATGCATTTTCAGAAAGGTACTTGAGGACAGAAGCTCTTATTGGCTTTATTTAATTGAAATAAATAACACCGGTAAATTTAGCTCTGACACCAATGGACAAAATTAAAAAAGCCAGGGCTATTCATGGACTGTAGTCCAACTCCCCAAAACCTACATCTTCCAGTTCCAAAAGTCTATTTTAGCCATGCGAAATTCACTTACCACAACCAAAATTACAGTTTTGCAGGAAGTAGCAAATTTTCACAAAAAGATGGATATTTTTTTTTTTTTTTTTTTTTATTTATTTAATCCTCTACAGATGAGATTGTTTCAATATTTGGCACTGTCAATGTAAATGAAGGAGAATACCAGGTCCTTGGTGAACAGGAGAGAAAATAATGAAATATTATACTACAAACAGATATACATGGAGAAAAAATACTCCCAGAAAACCCATGGCTGGAGTCTTCGCCAATATTAACAAACTGACTGGAAAAGGAATAGTGAATATCACTCATCTGGATTTCATGAAGGCAGGTTTGATTTACAGAATCAGTCAGTGAGATAGTGGAAAACTATTAAAACACATTAAAGATTGGCTAAGGGTCAAGAACACCAGCATAAGATCAAGTTTTTAATTTATCTAGCGATCTGGACTGAACTATATAATCTGACATAAAAGTAAACTCTGTTCTGTCAAAAGAAGAGTCTTATAAAAAACAGAAGATAAAAATGCCCTTTTAAAGCAGCTGTTTGAAATGAAAATTTTCATTTCTTCTCCTACCTTTTGCTAGGCCAAAAAAGGTCATTTTGCTATTCTTATGGGGAAAGCTGAAATTATTGAATTGTTTGGGATATGACTTTGATACTATGGTAATTTTTGAGCGAAGTGTGTTTGATTGATGTGGACATCAATACTATTGTATTTTATTTCCATTTTTGAGTAAAAATGAGCTCATTTGGACAGTAATAGTAATACGGAAAAGTGTAATGTAACTACAACTAACTTTGTCCGTTTATTAACACAAAAAATACCTTAAAAAGGAAGGGAAGTAGTTCCCCAGATCTATAGGAAACTACTTTCTTGTCTTCTCAGAATATTAAGAATTCACTACAGAGTATCAGGGAGTTACCTCAGTATCAAATTATCAGCCCCCATGACTTCTGTGGGGCTCTTGAGTCCCCTTCTGACAGCTGTTGGAGATTTCATTGTCATTTCCTTGGGTACCAGACTTAAAAGCTGTTGCATGAGAATCACTTCTCCTACCTGTGATACTGCTGCTGATCAGAATTACCTCACCTTTATTTCAGGCCAAAGCCATCACTATGTTGTTATTTATTTAGGTTTTTTTTTTTCCTCCAGTAAATGCCCTGACAGTGCATTGCTCTCACACATCTTTTAATACGTCTTTCCTAATTATTTCATACTCCTTGGGGATCTTATATACTCAATGTCCTACAAAGAGTGCTCTTCCTCTTAAATACTTGAGCTTGCAATTTTCTTATAAGCTGGCTACAAAGAGAAGAGAAGTAGTTTGCGCTGAGGAGGCCACTAAGCTGAAGTCTCAAGGACTGAACTTTGGACCAACCATACTTAAAAATCCTCTTTAATAGCCTTCAACACACAAAAAAAAATCAACCCAGCATTGCATTAATGAAAGCAATATCATCAATATGCAGAAGTTTCAGAGTATTAAAGAAATAATCTTGAGAGCTAGAGTAACAAGTGAAACAATTCAAATTACAAGGTCATATGCCTAGAAAGTAGGAACAAGAATTTCTGTGCATGCTAAAATCATCAGCTGAAATTGTAAAGGAAAAGAGAAACATGCTACTATTTGATTAGCAAATGAACTGAGAGTCATCAGCATGTTGTAGTTACAAAGACTGTGATTAATCAGGAGAGACATTTCCAATATACATATAGAAGATTGCATGCCACTGAAAAAGTCATTAGTAAGACCTCCTGTAATATAGCATATATAGTTCTGGCTACTCATATTTGCAGAAATTAATTTCCCTAAGCAAAGGCAGAAAAAGGCTATGATGTCGGTCAGGAAATGGAAACCCTGTCTTAATAACAGAGACTAAAAGACGTTGGCTGGCTTACTTTTCCAAAATGAAGACAGGATTAGGGGGATGTAAGATGGCACATCAGATGGTGAGCATCACAAGGGAGAAGAATTATCAAAGCTGAAGGACAGCATTGGTGAAACAACAAAAGTAGAACTTGCGGTGAATAAATTCAGGCTGAAAAGAGAGTGGTCCCAGCCCTTCAAAGGGGTGAGCTTCTGAAACAGTGTCCTCATACAAATAATAAGGACAACAGGTTGAAGATGGATCTTGATAATGAATGAGATTACATAATGTTGTTACCTATTATAGAAAAGAATTGAATTTGACACATGAGATATCTTACTGTCCTATGTTCCTGTCACTTTTCCCAATTCCTCGGCAGCTATGGTGCCAAGAAGTCTGCAGACAGAAAGTTGGCAGGAGTCTGGCGATACAACCGCCCATATTGGTTCTCTCTTGGAAAGAAGCACTGTGTACACGAGGTCCCACCAAAGGCCACCCAGACCAACTGGCAGCAGAGGCTTCCTCATGCTACTCTGCCTGCCTCAGTCAAGCCTGGTCGCAGAGACCCAGCACAGAGCAGAAGCTCAGACCCCACGCTTGTTCATCAGCCTCTGCTAGCTGTGGTGACAGTGGCACAGAGCACATTTTTGGATATGAGCACTGCTTAGTGAACACTCTTGGCCATTAGCAGTTAATCTGTTTGGATTTTAGTTGATGAAGGTGACACTGGACTGGTAATTTCCTGTAATTTTCTTATGCTGTTTTTTTCTACTTCTTACTATGCTGTTTCAGGGATGAAGTAACCCAAAACAAATCTCAAGTGAAGGCATACATACCATTCATCCATGGGACACCACATAGACATTTCCACAGCATTTTCTGTGACATCCTCTTGCCCTTTACAATGGTTTGTTACTGTTCCTTTATGCTACTCTCTGCAGGGATAAAGTTTCTTCTGAGCTATCCATAGCACTACGTAGATTATTTCTTCTTGCAAGGCTGAAACTAGTAGGAAATCTACCTGTGGGTATTCTGCTGTTCTTTCACATGGATATCACATTTGTAATTGATTAAAAATTTAAATCACATTCCTGGTGCTACTGTGAAGTTGCACTTCAGGTCCAAGAATTTATTATGAAGCTGAGAAAAATCAACATATTTGGAATGATAGGGTTGTTCCAAAAATAAAAATGAAGCAGAAACTGGCATTTTTGATTTTCAGTATACATGCTGCTATTACGTATCAGGGTCTTATAATCACAGAGCAATATGTATTATAATACACAGACCTATCAAGGTAATATTTATATTCCATAAGGCAGAACATGGGGCAGCACAAACACACAAAACCCAGTTCCTCAGAAGCCATTCTAACACTCCAGGATGCCCTAACCAACTAGAGACTTTACATCTTTTACGCAGAAGATTAAGCATGTCACCAAAACCCATGCACAGTTTTAGTGTCCTCACTTAAAATGAAGTCTTAGAGAGAATTAAAATTCTTATACATTCATCTTGGTATGATGGAAGAGTATTGCTGGTAGAGGCCATGTCCTCTGAGGTATCGAGCAGTGCCTGAGGAGTCTAAGAGTTCTTGTCTTTCATCTGGGTATAAGAATATTCCATGTTACGCCAAGGTCAAAAGCCAGGATTGAAGTGCTAACCTGGTTTACATTTTAATACTTAAAAGCACCACACCTGATCTGGTTCTCCTTGCCCCAAGTTACTACTTCCTTGCAAAAGTGCAGCTGAGGCTAGCCTGGAGACCCTCGTCCTTACGCTACGAATTTTCTTCTTCTTCCTGCTATGCATATTTACCCTTAGACAACATCTAGCTCTTAACCTCATCTGCCACTTCACAAGCTGTCAAATGACTATTCAAGCATTAAAAAAAATGAAGGGTCTGTTAAGTTGTAAATTAAATGACAGTCTATAGCTGAAAATTAGCAGTAACGTGCCCAAAACTTTATTGATTGCTAAGAAAAGGTGAATAACCCCGCCTATGGCTGGCTGTGTAATTGTTGACCTTTAGAACCCAAGAGCTATTAATTTAAGAACAGATAGCAGTGAACTAGCAAACGAGTTATTTTGCAACAGGACAGTAAAGGCACATATCAAGTTTTTGCATGTGTTCAGTGCCACCTTGAATAGTGTTGTTACATGCCTATATTTTCCATTTTCTATTTTAATGCAGAATACAACCCAAGCTACATCTGGACACAAAATGCCTGTCAACTAGTTCAGAAGATCAGTGGGAATGTACCCGCAGATACTGAGGCCTTTCAGCATGTTTTAAGAACTCCACATCCTTCCAAAAAGGTTTCCAAATTACTGTTAAAGGCAGAAAAATTGTATTGCCAAGCTCAGCCACTCTGATACATGTACTGCAAACATTTAATCTGTACTCCGAGAGACAGAGATGGAAATGGCCAGTAACAGGAGAACAGAGGACAGTAATCCAACATCAGTAAAGTTCCTTTACATATGGGAGACACACACACACACAAAACCCCCACCTCTGTTAATACTGCTGAGTTTAATCTGTTACAGACTCTTGTACAATTCATGGAAATAGTAGTTTAAAGACTATTAATACAAATGCTTCAGCAATATTTAACTTTTTTCTCTTATTTTCTTCTTATTATAATAAGCAGAGATAGTTGCCTTTTGACAAAACAAACTACAATTTAAGAGCATTGATCAGGTGGTGGAGTTTACAGTAAGAAAATTTTAAAAAGATATATTAACTGGAAGTATTAAAGAAAAAGGTATCTGACCTGGTGCAGATGTCCTTCCATGAAGAGTAGTTTCGTTAGGCAGGAGGTCTTTTGAGTTGGAGGTGAACGGTGATTGTCTAAATGTGTCTTCAGAAAAGAAAGGGCTACAGGAAAAAAAAAAAAGACATCTTTTTGTGAACAAAATTGCAGTTAATGGATTTAATTTTTGACCCTAACATCTTAACATTATAACAAATACCACCTTGTTAAAAGCCCTGTTTCATTTACAGAATTCATGCTGAAAAATATGCAGACCATGAGGTAAGGCGTGGAGAAGAGGCATGCTTTGGTAAAATTGCATCTCAGAGTGAAAACTGAAGTCCTCCCGAAAGGCTTTTAACTACATTTCAACGACTCAGATCTGCTATATCACAACACAATATGGATCATTAAAATTAATGCTGCAAAAATTTCTATTCTACTGTCCAAAAAATTGTATTCTACTGTCATATCTGGAGAGGGCAATCAGGAAAAACAGAAAATACTATTATTTAATAATCTGAGGTATACAGTATTTCTTTTTAAAACAAAACTTTTCAAATTTTAGGTTAAGATGCTGAATAGCTCTCTTTTGACACAGCATTCCATGAATGAAATTAACTCCATAAATTTGATTTTTAAAGCAGGAAACAATTCATATAAGCTAACTGAATGGTTACTTCCCAAAGAGTATTAAGTGCAAAAATTATCAGCTACTTGACTCCAAAAAGCATAGCATGCTTTGGTTTTAATTAACAGGCAATAAAAAGCAAATTTCAATAGTGAATTGGCATTTCTGTCAAAGTATTTTGTTTTCTCCTCAATTAAAGACCATAACAGAAACAAGAATTCCTTGCTACAGTAGAGACAGACATCAGTAAGAGGTACATAAAAAAAATCAAAACGGAAAAGGACGGTCTTTCTTGGAAAACTGTTTCCTAAAGCAGTGTATTCCATCTGCATGCAAACTATCAATTTCTTCTAAGCAACATGAGAATTACATTAAATCTGATCTCTCTCACATTGAGAATCCTTAACAGACTGGTGTATAGTAGGTGTTTTAAAGGTGCGGGAAAGGAGGCCAGCTCATTTCTGCAGCCTGTTCTTACTCAGTAATAAAATCCAAGAACCTTTTCAGGGTAAGGAACGTAATATGAGGTTTTACAAAGTGTTGCACAGCAGGTAGTCCAGACCCAGAAAGTACGTACCAGCAGCACCAACCAAGTTGACCCTACCAGTCCAGATACCCCAGGTGTCAACCTAAACAACGGCACTTGCATAAGTCTTCCCTCATACAGTTTTTCTGCAGAGAGTGAACGAGGTGTTCTCCACTGAGTCACTTGTATTCTCAGATCTCTTCGGCCTTTGGGAAACTTGCTGATAATTAGTTAACTTGATCATGTAACACTTTTGGCAATCATGTTATTTACTTTCTCATGAAGTTTTTTGGCCATTATTTATTTTTTGCTGTTCCATATGTGACAGTTAATGGGATATTTTGGTATGTCTACAAAAGCTTGAACATAACCATAAACACAGTCAACATTAGGTTGTGCTGAAGGGTAAGGCATGAAGCTGCCCCAAACCTGAACAGTTCAGTGTATGCAGATCGCTGAACAATGCATAATACTCAAGAAAACAAGTGACCAGGATAAAGCAAAACAGCTCCAGCCCACATGTGCAAACCTTAACTTTTTCCAAGACTCAAACTCCCACTCAGGGGTGACATAATATGAAACAGACTGACGCTGTATAAAAATATGGCATCATTTATTGCAACATTCCCCTCACTGGTTTAATAATGATTTGAAAGAAAAACACCAATAAAAAAAGTTTTATTACTGTTGTAACTCTTCAAAATCTTGTAATCCGCTCAGGTTTCCATGTTGGCCTGCCTGCTTGTGCCTTAGGTCCACTCACTGGGACACTGCTCATTGCTGGTTCTAAGCAAAATGGATGATGCAGAGCTTATCTATTTCAGGATAGGCCATATATCATGAGCAGGCTGCTGTTGAAGACTGCATTGTGTTGTGTCCCAAGGATTTCCCTCTCCGCCATCGGCCTCCGGTGAATTACAGAACCATCCTTGGATACCTCTTTTCTGCCTTCCTCTAGAATGGCAGCTGAGCCTCTTCAGTGTTGGCCCTATTAATTATTTTTATTTCAGCAGATACATCCTCCAGTTCCCAGTGCAAAGTATGGAGGGAAGAGCTCCTGCTTCATAGTAAGAAAGTACATAAATTGTTCTCAATCACTGCGCAAAGTCCCTTCTGATGAAGATTAAGCTTTAGGATTTTTTTTTTCTGGCTGCACTTTTCCAGTTTTATGGCTACACAGTTCTCTAGATGAAAGAAACTTATCTTGGCATCTTACGCTGGCGTACTCACTTCCACATCATTTGCTTCTCCACTTTCTGTCTTCATATCGCAGATGGCAGGCTCTACCATCTCACTCAGCCATTGAACTGTGAGGAATCCTTGCCAGTTTTGGCTGCTTAAGCAAAGTCATATGGAAGTATATGCTCACAAAGTCCAGGAATACTCACAGGAGGAATAGCAACAGATAGGCGACAGTTAGAAATGTTAATAAGGAACAAGACAGCAAAAAGTGCTTGTGTACCCCGTCTTGCTGGGCTTTGCTGATTTAAGACTCTCACCAGTGACACAGCTTAATCTCTCTGCTGCCCAGCTACTCACAAGTGGACAACACTGACCTCACCTTGGCTCTCTGCAGATGTCAGCAAACTTCACGTAACAATTGTGATTCAAATGCCTTTCTGTCATTACTCCAGATGTAGGCTGGTGAGCCAAACTGCAACACCACATGTTTTCTTAATGCAGTCCAAGTGCCTCTATCCTCCACCGGCTGCTCCATCACATTCTATTTTTGAGAAGGCATCATACCCTTACCAGTAAAGACTTCCAGCTGTTTGTTTGGTGTTGGGTGGGTTTTTTTTGGCAAGGTCTTTCAAATCAACCTGTTTGAACATGCAGGATTTAGTAGATCGACTCACTTCCCCTTAAGAAGCTCTTCTCATTCGTGTCTTCTTCTCTTGACAGATAGGTAAGATAAGAAAAGCACCGGGAAGAACTGAATCGGGCACTGGGCATTTCGTGCCCTCATGGGTAGCAGCCATTATCAGAACTTCTCAGTAAAACGCAGTGCAAGTTTGACAACAGCCAACTGTGCTACCCTTTTAAAAGTTGGCAGCCAGAAGAAGGGGAGGTTATCTTTGAACTGTCCTCAACCTTTCCAGTTTGAATTATCTTTGATAGATCCAAAAGTAGCTCTGGATTCTCACACCAGTCCTGCCGGTAACATCACGAGACATTGAAATCTATTTTCAACTGACTATTTGTCACCCCCTCCCTGCAATGCACACTGGATGGTTAATGAGTAGCTGGACAATATGGGCATTTATCTCCATACGTATCTCTCAGGCTTATGCTTTTTAAGTAGTCACGGGAAGGCTAAGCAGGCTGCATATCCCACATATTCCCAAACTAGAAAATATGGGAAGCATTCACAGTAGCCAGAAGTTAAAAGCTCATTTTAATTATCTTTCAACTTGTAACATCAAGAAGTCCCTAATGTACATTTACTGAGCTGATCAGCTTATTAAAACCAGATTATTTATTTATTACAGTTACCATGAATGAATGGGATAGGCCTAGGAATTTAAGAACAACATATTTTAGAGATCTTTTCTTCTGCAACTGAAATGCTTTTCAACTTCTGTCTGGACAAAGTTGTCTTAGCAGGCACTGATCACTCTGGGAACTCCTGTAGAAGGGGCTGCAGAAGTACAGAAGGTCTTACTCTGTCTTTGAAGGAACTCTTCGTCACTTCAGTGTGCTCAGTCTCCAACCCGTCCATACTGATTAGGGAACTTTCAGGTAGGAAATAAATGTACCCTTGCCAATTCCTGTCTACTCCTCACCACGGGCTCCTAAGTTTTTACCAATTCTAGCCAGTAATAAGAGCTTTGAATTTTCCCACAGGGACACCTCACTTTGCTGCTCACATATGTGTAAACAACTCATTTTACAGTCACAATACTGTAAAGTGCACATTTCTTTAACAGCACATGCTATAATTGAATGATATTTTTAATTCCTGGATAATTTCATTTATTCTATTAACGTGACTGTAATCTTTAACAAATGGTTCATTAGCATTGTCTTACAGTCTGACTTTTAAAAATTCATCTCTAGAAGGCATTGAGCTGATAGAAAAACTAAACTGAAATTTTGTTAAAGAAATCCAAGTTTGACAGAAGACAATCAAAATCACCTCTTTTTACATTGGTCCATGTCTTAAAATCTAGTTGTCAGCCTGTTCTTCCCTCAAGCACTGCATGTACTATGCAGTTTCTTTTAAGTTTCAGGTTTTGTAGAAAAAAATAGAAAAAATAATTCTTAAAATGATGTGTGAATACTTGATCAGAGGAGAACAGTCATTTTGGCCCAAAGGCCTTTTGACTCATGAGCTCTAAGCAATCAGATCTATAGGTGTAATTTTTCAGATATAGGTTACATTACTCATGAAAATATCTTCCATTTGTAATATCAGGTTACATTTGTGGGATACAGACATGTTGAAGTTCACAAGGCAAAATGAAGCAATCCCATTTACGCTACAGCTTTGCAGATAACAATGGACTGCACTTACCTGGCTGTAGTTCTGATGGCGTTATCTTTATTGTGGTTGTGCTCTTTGCTCACCTTTTCTGCAGAGGAACATACATGTTTTTTTGTGATTAGCATAAATCATATTTTCCCTATCAGGTTTTATTCAGTAGAACTATTTTAATGCTTTCAGATAACAGCATAATCCAGACTAATTTAGGGTAAATGGTTACAGCATGATTAGAGAATGGACATGACTGTATTTAAACTAACACCCAACAAATTTTTTCAGCTTCATAATGCAGTGTTAGTGCTCCATGCAAAGTGTGCAATACAAGCATTCATTAAACACAGTGCTGGTATTATTGCCTTTATGTAACAGCTGAGGTTCACCTTCTTTGTCAAGAGAAATGGACAGCGCAGCCCCAGGAGCATCGCATGCTGCAGCCACTGGCCACTTACGCCAGCAGCTGCCATCTATAGGTTCCCCTGTACTCCAAGGCCTGGATCAACCAGTTGTCACAAATTATTTAATTAGCTTTCAAAAATACAGGAGTTGAACTCTGGCTTTTCCAATTCAGTTCAAATATTGTGAACCTGACCTGACTGTCACAGTGCTCTAAAGCATATGCTAACTATGGGGGACATTTGGCAAGGCTTTTGTGTTTCAAATGTGAGGGTAGAAGGACTCTAACTCCTATTATTTTTCAGCCTTAGCAATCTCACACTTTCATAGCACCTTAATGGTTATACAGAATTTCTTTTTGTTCTTTAAATTCAACTATCGACTATTTCCACTGCTTTTACCTGATAGCTGGAAGAGCAGCTCGGATGCCATCTTCACTGATATATCTTGGCTGAATAGATTTCTTTCTGGGAGCACACGACCTTCTGGTGCCTTCTGTATGTGTTCACTAATGTCTCGCCCTAATAAAGTGCTGTAGCCAACATTTTGGCTGGGTTGGCTGGGTGACACCGAAGCCTGTGAATCATGAATGTCAACTTCCATTGGTTCTTCCTTTATCTTTACCATCTGGGTTTCTTTGTAACTCTCAGCTGCAAATATGTATTAAAAAAATAAACAACTGCCACAATTATTTAATTAGGCTACAATTTTTCAGAGTACTCAAAGCAGGAATCACAAAGTTATAATCTGTATACCCTATCACTACAAATGGTAAGGGAAGCAAGCAGCTGACTGCTACAGTATTCTTCTGGGGGTATAAATAGAAGCAATCACTTGAAAATAATTTTTCGAACTAGAGAGCAGAAAACAATTACATATTTGTAAATATGAGAGTTATATCGCTTTCTATGAATACTGGGTGATCACACACCAGTTAGTGAAGCTTTGTTTTTATTTATTAAATGAAGTTGCAACTACAGGCCAGCTCTCCAAAGGTGGGCACTGAAGACCTCTTACAAACTCTGAATTACTACTTATCAGCAGAAGCACCAGCACAGACAGTCAGAAGTACTGGTATGGGGCTGGGGTGGAGGAGGAAACCTCATCTGCTCCTCTTCCGCTCTCTTTCTCTTTTATGGAAAATTCTAGACAACTATGTGAAGAACCAGTTCTTGTTGCTTTCAAGATGAGAGGAGTATTCTGGGGCCCATACTCTTCTAAAGTCTGCTTTTATAACAAGCATAGATACTCCCTCATACATTACAAGATGCAATAACCTTAATGACCAGTTTCCATAAGCCTATAACCTTCCCTCCTTGCCTTCCTCTCTGGTGTCCTAGGTCTAGCAAACAAAACCATAGTCTACAAGCCAATTTGTAGTTCTCTTTCTACACGTAAGATTCCCTGGGTGCTGCTGAATGCTCTGGTTTGGCTGCAAGGTAAGCAATAATTTTTTTTCCAGAATAAAAGCTCTGAAATCTTAAAATCAAGCCTCCAAGGTAATTTATCTACCATACCCCAGATATCTGTACAGCCCTTTTGATTCAGACTTTCTGCTGTGAAAAGCAGGGACAACCTGTAGAATTTATTCTCAATTTAGTTTCATAGGAAGATGACAAGTTTTTTTAATGATCTTCATTCAGAGTACTCCTGAAAGGACACTGGTATCATAGCAGAACTGTCCAACCATGTGTTGCCTCTGCTGGCTGGATGCTGACCAGACACTCTGGAAACAGGCAGCCTAAGACAGGCAACATGCCTGGGAGAATCAAGAAAATAAATAAATGCATGAACAGAGTTAAATACCAGAAGGGCCACCCAGATAAAGAATCATCCCAACAAAAAAAAAACATACATGGGATTTATTAATTTTGCCTAAACCTGTACACATACTTCTGGTACTAGCCAAGATACTGAAAACCTTAAGGAAAATCTGCTTCTGTTTACTCATGATTAGCACATGCCCTAAAGTGTCGCCTGTGTAGCCTCCACAGCTGGAGTCAAGGGAAAATGTGAGTTTGAATTGGTCAGACTTCATGAGCCAAAGGAGGAAAAGGCAACCCTAGCACCCAGGGAAAGAGGCCATGGTAGAGGGCAGGGACAGGCACACTGCAGCACACAGAGCCAGAGAAGCAGAGAGCTTAGATGCTGAGTGGATTAGGACCCAAGAGCAGTCTGGCCCTTGTCCAGACTGGGGGGACGAGATCAGATCTATGACCATGGGCCAGCACGTTAACTGGTGCAGGCAGGGGCTGGCCATCCTGATAGCATCAGGTCACTGATAGAGGCACTCTGCACAATGAGTTTGCTCACATGGAAGTTTCCTTGTCATCTGTCAAATTTTACTACTTCGAAGGCTCTGATATTAAAAATAAATAAATGAACACCAGTTTGTAAGAAAAAGCCCAAACACAAACAGTATTTTCTATTAACTTTGGGTCAGAGAGAAGAAAAGGCGGGGTTGAATCCACTAACTTCACTTGATAAATTAATCTGTTGCTGCTCTCTCTATTTTTCCCCTCCTCTCTAACTCACATATGAATGTGTCAGCCTCACTGATTTTATTCCAAGTGTGAATGTTTCAAACACCACCAGGCCTTTTGTTTTCAATTACCCAATATTACAATGAATCTCAGTGGCACCAAAACATGGTTTGGTCATCCCTGATAACATCCTCAAGCTGGTCAACTGGTTGGTGTCATCTTGTAGTCTCTAGCCAAAGACGAACAGAATCTCTTTAGCATGAAGGCATATGCATTCCACATAAAATTAAACTGATGTGTGTCACCAAGTCCTTTTTCATTCCCCTGGTTTCTCCCTCTCCCCACATTCCTGTTGTTCTTAAGTGGAGAAAAAGTGGCTTTGCTGCCCACAGCTCGTTTAAAAAAGAAAAAAAAAAAATCGAAGCCAGGAGATAAAAGCCACTTGGATATGTTCCAGGAACAATTTACATGAAGTGCTTTCAGTCTTTTCTTATGACATTTCTTGACCTTTAAAAGAAACGTATAAACACTGATAAAAATCTTTACTATCTACGATCCACCAGATACATTTCACACTTTGGAAATTTTAATACTGAGCTCTCAACTGAAGACAAGTTAGAAATATCATATAATGCCTTTTTTGGCCTGTTAAGCAGATTTTTCTTTTTTTTTTTTTATTTAAAACTTCCATTATCCTCTTATTACAAAACCACAGAACATTGCATCTGTGTTGAAAAGCGTAAAAATAGCATGCTGTGCGTTGAAAGTGAACACAGAACAGCAAAGGAACGCGTCAGGTAACACTGTCAATCAAAAGCTCAGGTAACTCCACAAACAAATGAGCTCTTCAGACATCTGACAGACCGAGCTCTGCCCCAGCTGCCAAATTTAGGTGCAGAGTCAAGCTGACCTTTGCTGCTCTCTCTGCTTTTAAAATATTCTTTCTATTTCTGTTCCTGCTCCACACAGTTTAATTCCCTGTCCTGCAAATACTTTTGAATCAAACTGATACGACCCCAACTAAGGCAAGAGTCGAGCAATACCGGTGACCTTCTCTCCCTTACAATCAGCTAGCACTCAAACTGCCCTAACTAAATTTACATATTTGATCATTTCCTTTGACCTTTCTCTTCCCAGCTGCACCCTTTTGATCTCACAGAATGTGCCTGCCAAATGTGAATCCTGTCATACTCCGATTCCCAAAAGCAAACACACACAGAAGACTGAAGGAGGGTCTCTATGATAATTTTACAAGAGCTAACGAAAGGGAAGCACAGTCATTCTGTCCCATGAGCAGCAATCACAGGCATACAACCCAGCTGTGCTAGATCTTGTGCTGGCAAGAGATTGTAATTAAGGTTATGCCCATACCCATCTCACCATACAGGCAGTCAAACTAACTTCTTGAAGATTATTTTCCCTTCTATGCTACAGACAGTTCATTTGTGGAGTAAGGTGATACCCCTTATTTCCTTACACAGGTATCTCACGTGGTCATAGCACAGCTAAAGTTTTTCAAGTCAAGGACTGGTACACCGAAAGGTCTCCCGGTTCAAATAATTAAAATCATGACAGCTTTGGCTTTTTTCCACTTTTGCATTTCTCCTTGAGTAGATGGGCTAGGTTAAATAAACTGCAACATATCAGAATACAAAGTGAGTATACAAGAGTCGTTTTCTTCAAGCCAGATTTTTATAAAAGTACAGACATCTAATTCCTAGCAAAAATCAGCAGGGGATAAAGACTCAAGTAGCTTTAAAGTATCAAGACTGATCTCCTAAACATGGTCTGCTATTCATTCAAAACTAACCTGGATGAAGCTCAGAACAACAGCACAGCAGTGAACATTGCTCATCTGGCAGAAGATGAACTAAATCACCTAACACGCATTTTTCTGTTGTTAACTTTGTCATATGGAAACAGCTTAACAAAATAAGAGAAAATTATCGCATACATGGATGTACTATCATCAAGCCACAGAGATGCTGTTTCTTTACAGAGCAGTGTAACTCTTAACCAGCTTATCTATAAAAGCCTCAATGAACTTCATCCTATTCACAGTGAGTGGGACAATTTTCCACATCAGATATCAAAAATGCAATACTGGACAGGCTTGTTCCAGGAGGAAGTCATTTTTTCCACAGCTCTCAGGTTCTCTGGCATTCACAAGTGCAAGGAATTGCAAAACCCCAAACACAACAGAAACAGAGCAATACTTGTGCTACCTAAAAGCTCAAGGTACAGCACTCGTCCCTGGTTTGTTCAGCCTTAAGAGAACACTACTTAGGGGACATTTTATTGCTGTTGACAACTCTCTAAGGTATAAAGGGAAGTTACAGAGAAGCCAGAGTCAGACTTCTCTCAGAAATGCACAGTGATAGTCTAAGAGCAGACAGACAAGTTGGAACACGGGAAATTCTGATCATTTATACAGGAAAAAAGTTCACTGTCAGGATGGTGAAATACTGGCACACATTGCTGAGAGAGGTTGGGTTCTCCATCCTTGGACACATTGAAAACTTAACAAGACCCTCAGCAGCCTGGTCTTGTTGGACCTGCTTTCAGCAAGAGTTTGGATTAGATGAACCCTAGAGGTCCCCTCCAAACTAAATTATTCCATGAATCATTCGCACTAGATCAGGTCAGCTGCAGGTTTATCTAGCAGAATTTTCAAAACCTCCAAGCAAGGGAAAGCTACAGCATCCTTGGGTAACACTTGTTCTCGTGCTGCACTAGAAATTTTTCTTAATGTCCACTCTGAACCTTCCAAGCTGCAGCTGCCAGCTGTTGCCTCTTCTTTTACCATCTGCCACTACAGAGAAGAGTTTGACTCCACTGCTTTTTTAAGTTACCTTCAAGTAGTTGCAGACTGCGGTTAGATCTGCCTTTAGTCCCCTTTTGCCAGACTGAACAGGCCCAGTTCCCTCAATGCCTCCTTGTAGGTCACGAGCCCTAGACCCTTAATCAGGTCTGCTGCCTTCCTTTAGACTGCCTACTAATTCCTAACAGCCCTTTTGAACTGGGGAACCCAAAACTGGTACAGTATTCCACAGGCAGGAAGTAGAAAGGTTACAGAGCATCAGGAAATCTGAGAAAGAGATAGACTAGTGTAACCAAGCTCTGCCCTCCCTGAGACAGAAACAGGAACAGCCATCAGAAAAAAAAACAAGATCAAGGGGATCCTGTATCTTCCCCCCATCAGGCTGAAGGCAGTAGCTTAAAGGAAAGGAGTAAATGGAGGCAACTCCACGCTCGAGGCAGCAGGTGAACGCCCCCCCTCGCCCACCCTGCCTTCCCAGGTGCCTCTGTACAACAGGTATGAGGCTCTGGATGCGGGAGGCCAGTCAATGGATGATGTGGATGATGGTCCATCTACACTAGAGGTGTTGCCAAGGTCAGAAAGGCCTATCCCTCTGTACCACGACCACCTCAACAAGGAAGAAAAGATGGGTTATAGTTGTAGGCGACTCCCTTCTGAGGGGAACAGAGGGTCCAATATGCCAGGCAGACCCTCCTCTTCAGGAAGTCTGCTGCCTCCCTGGGGTGCGGGTTAAGGACATCACTAGGAAACTTCCTAGCCTGGTACGGCCCTTGGACTATTATTGCTCTTCCATGTGGGTGGCGATAAAGCTGGAACGCATAGCCCAATGGCAATCAAAAGAGATTTCAGGGCCTTGGGACGGTTGGTAAGGGAATCTGGAGCACAGGTTATTTTTTCCTCTCTCCTTCCAGCTGTGGGCAGCGACACTGGAAAAAACAGATGGACCCAGTCTATTAATACATGGCTCTAAGGCTGGTTTGGGGTTTTTTGGTTTTTTTTTGATAATGGGATGGCCTACGCAGCACCAGGCCTGCTGGCATCAGATGGGATTCACCTTTCTTAAAGGGTCTTTGCTCACGAGCTAGCGGGGCTCATTGACAGAGCTTTAAACTAGACTTGGAGGGGGATAATATCAGGCTTGCCCATGACAAGCTGTGGGATGACACGCCAAGGTTAGAGGGACGGGGTGCTAGCAAGGGCCATCAGCCTGTTGCTCTGAGATGTGCTGTCTATACTGCTGCACACTTGAAGTCTTACGGAGATGAGCCAGGGACTCCTGAGATATTAGGAGCCAAGAGGGAAACACCAGTGAAATACCTCAAAGGAAATAAGGGGTGTTCCTCTAAGAAGGTGACATGGACAACAGCCCAGCTGAAGTGCCTCTACACCACTGCACACAGCATAGGCAACAAACAGGAGGATTTAGAAGCTACCACGCTGCTAGAAAGCTACGACCTAGTTGCCACTAGTGAAATGTGGTGAGATGAATCCCATGACTGGAGTGCGGCTATCAATGGCTACAGGCTGTTCAGAAGGGACAGGTGAGGAAGCAGGGGTGGAGGGGTTGCCCTCTACGTCAAGAAATGGATAGAGAGTGAAGAACTGTCTCTGAAGAATAGCCACGAGCAGGTTGAAAGCTTATGGGTAAGAATCAGAGACCAAGACAACAAAGGGAACCTTGTGGCTGGTGGCTACTACAGGCTGCCTGATCAAGGGGAGCCTATTGACAAAGCCTTCTCACTCCAGCTACAGGAAGCATCGCACTCACAGGCTCTTCTCCTGCTGGGGGACTTCAACCACCCCGACTTTTCTGCTGGAAAAGTAGCATGGTGAGCTGTAGGCAAGCCAGGAGACTCCTGGAATGCATTGAGGATAATGTCTTAAGCCACGTAATAGACAGCCCTACCAGAGGGGATGCGATACTGGACCTGTTGGTCACAAACACAAGCGAGCTAATCGGTGACATCAAGATTGGAGGCAGCCTGGGCTGCAGTGATCAGGCACTGGTGGAGTTTGCAGTCCTGAGGGATATGGGTCAGGCGAAGAGTAAAGTCAGGACCCTGAATTTTAGGAAAGCAAACTTCCAGGTGTTCAAGAACTTAGTCAATAGGACCCCCTGGGAAACTGCCCTCAGGGACAAGGGAGCAGAACAGAGCTGGCAGATCTTTAAGGACGCTTTCCATAGAGCACAAGAGCTCTCGATCCCCACGTCTAAGAAATCAGGAAAGGAAGGCAAGAGACCTGCACGGGTGAGTAGAGACCTGCTGGTCAACCTAAAGGGCAAGAAGGAAATGCACAGGCAGCGGAAGTAGGGACAGGTATCCTGGGAAGAGTATAGGGACGCTGCCCAGTTGTGTAGGGATGGGGTCAGGAAGGCCAAGGCGTGGCTGGAGTTGAACTTGGCAAGGGACGCAAAGAATAATAAGGGCTTCTACAGGTATGCCAGCCAGAAAAGGAAGCTCAAAGAAAGCATACTCCCCCTGATGAACATCACTGGCAAACTGGTAACAACGGACGAGGAGAAGGCTGAGGCACTCAACAAATTTTTGCCTCAGCCTTCACTGGCAACCTCCCTTCCCACACCTCTTGAGTGGATGGACTGCAAGACAGGGACTGGGGGAGCACAGTCCCTCCCACTGTAAGAGAAAATCAGGTTCATGATCACCTGAGGAAACTGAACACACATAAAGTCTACGGGACCTGATGAGATGCTTCCCAGAGTCCTGAGGGAGTTGGCTGATGTAGTTGCCAAGCCACTCTCCAGGATATTTGAAAAGTCATGGCAGTCAGGTGAAGTGCCTGGGGACTGGAAAAGGGGAAACGCTGCACCTGTTTTTAAAAAGGGTAGAAAGGAGGACCCTGGGAACTACCGACCTGTCAGCCTCACCTCTGTGCTTGGGAAGATCATGGAACAGATCCTCCTAGAAGCTATGCTAAGGCACATGGAGGACAGGGAGGTGATTCGAGACAGCCAGCACTGCTTCACCAAGGGCAAGTCCTGCCTGACCAACCTAGTGGCCTTCTATAATGGAGTCACTACATCAGTGCACAAGGGAAGAGCTACGGATGTCATCTATCTGGATTTCTGTAAGGCCTTTGACACGGTCCCCAACAACATCCTTCTCTCTAAATGGGAGAGAGATGGATTTGATGGGTGGACTGTTTGGTGGATGAGGAATTGGTTGGATGGTCGCATCCAGAGGGTAGTGGTCAACAGCTCAATGTTCAGATGGAGATCAGTGACGAGTGGTGTCCCTCAGGGGTCCATATTGGGACCAGTACTGTTTAATATCTTCAGCAATGACACAGACAGCAGGATCGAGTGCACCTTCAGCAAATTTGCAGATGACACCAAGCCGAGTGGTATGGTTGACACGCCTGAGGGATGGGATGCCATCCAGAGGGACCTGGACAAGCTAGAGAAATGGGCCTGTGTGAACCTCACAAGGTTCAACAAGGACAAGTGCAAGGTCCTGCACCTGGGTCAGGGCAATCCCTGGTATCAATACAGGCTGGGGGATGAAGGGATTGAGAGCAGCCCTGTGGAGAAGGACTTGGGGGTACTGGTGGATGCAAAGCTGGACATGAGCCGGCAGTGTGCGCTCACAGCCCAGAAATCCAACCATATCCTGGGCTGCATCAAAAGAAGCATGGCCAGCAGGTCGAGGGAGGTGATTCTGCTCCTCTACTCCGCTCTGGTGAGACTTGGAGCACTGCATCCAGCTCTGGAGTCCTTAGCACGGGAAAGACATGGACCTCTTAGAGAGGGTCCAGAGGAGGGCCACAAAAATGATCAGAGGGATGGAACACCTCTCCTACGAAGAAAGGCTTGGAGAGTGGGGGTTATTCAGCCTGGAGAAGAGAAGGCTGCAGGGAGACCTTATTGCAGGCCTTCAGTACTTAAAGAGGGCTTATAAGAAAGATGGGGAGAAACTTCTTAGCAGGGCCTCTTGCGACAGGACAAGGGGTAATGGTTTTAAACTAAAAAAGAGTAGATTTAGACTAGATACAAGGAAGAAATTTTTTACAATGAGGGTGGCGAAACACTGGAACAGGTTGCCCAGAAAGGTGGTAGATGCCCCATCCCTGGAAACATTCAAGCTCATGACGGACGGGGCTCTGAGCAACCTGTTCTAGTTGAAGAAGTCCCTGCTCATTGCAGGAAGGTTGGACTAGATGACCTTTAAAGGTCCCTTCCAACCCAAACTATTGTATGATTCTGTGCAGCACTCACCTGCTCTAGAGGGGACACACTGAACATGCTCTTCTAATGCAGCACAGTCTGCTTTTCACTTTATTTGAGATGAAAGTCAAAATCAAGTGCACAGATTTAATAAAAAACACAAGTCATGTAGTAAATATTGCTTTTGCGGATACAATAGCTGTCCAATGACTTTCCATTGCTGAAATCAAATGAATCCTTGTTAAATCATTCATGCTTCTTCCCACCATTTTATTTAAAACTTCGTCCTGCAACTAAAATTCTAAGTCGCTCATATTTGCTGAAATGCCCATCAGCTTTACAAATCAACTTTATGAATCAACTTAGAAAAGAAAGCCTTTCCCATATGTCTCATAAATTAGACTCATGTACTAGTTTTCACAATCAAGCAGACAGGGGTAACTAGTGGGTCAACTTGTACCAACTTCAAAAGCTTTCAGTATGGAGAATCTGGCATTTTGTTATGCTAATTGTTCTGATTTGCTAGAAATAAACATGCCCTAAAACAGCTTAAATAAAACCTCAGAGGTAGGGAACAGTTGGTGAGCCCTGAAGGTTCTGCTACAGAGACACAACAAGTAACATCTGACGTTCCCTAGGGCACTGCGCTCAATGCTTTATTTTGCTAGTATTTTTTTCAAACTGCTGTTTTATATAAGACAATGTCAATGGGTCTTGAATCAATGTAACAGGATCCTGCAATAAAAAAAAAAAAAAAAAATCATAAAATGGCTCATATTTGTTCAAGTGGAACTCCCATGTTATAGAATTTTGCAACTACAGGCTTAGTTTCACAAAAATGCAAGCCAACAACAACAACAAAAAACAAAAAAACAAAAAAAAAAAAAAAAAAAAAGAGGAGCAAATTAAAGCAATAGACTAATTTGAGTTGCAGTATGCATCAGCTGCTCCCTCCATTTCAATGGTAGGATTATGATGCTTACCTGGAAGACCCTGCTTGCAGATCCTCAAAACACAGATCAAGAAGAATTTGATAAAATGTCTACATGTGCAGTGAATTGTTATTTTACAACATATTCCAATCTATGCAAGTCTCCCAGTTCAAGAAAATTCTAGTCTAGCATTTCTGCAGCAAGTTGTACCTTTGCAGAGCGCTCCAGTTCTCCTGTCTTTACAAGCTGATTCTCCAAAGGCAAGGTGGACTGTAAGAAGCCCTTTTGCAAATACTGTGCATCCACAACCCCCTGCCACTTTGAAAAATATTGACATGCCCACTTTCCATAGCTTTCTGGCCACTCCCACCTGGCTGAACATCATCAAGGAATAGCAGTAAAGTGAAGGATCAGGGGGTTTGTTTAAACTCTTTAGTGACAATTCCTAACAAATAAAATAAAATAAAATAAAATAAAATAAAATAAAATAAAATAAAATAAAATAAAATAAAATCCAGAATACCAAAAGAAGGACATTGGAACCACAGACATTATGCTTTCTTATTATTCCAAATTATCTAATCTTTTAAATTAATATGGTTTTCATTAAATGTCAAGATTACCCTGATACAGAAAACAGGAAGAAGATGAATTGCAATAACTTAAAGGTATAGTATAGCATCCAGTGAACTAAAAGCTAGGCTCTGTTATAAGGTACCTGATTTTCTGTGGTTTTGTGGGTGGTTTTTTTGTTTTTTTTTTAAAGATCTATAGGGGAAAAGAAACTTAGACTTTGCAGACTTCCATACTTCCCACCCTATACTTCTGTGAATGGGCAGTATTTTTTCACATTTTTCCTCCTCTGGGGTTTAGACATTAATGTTGTCATGAAACATGGCAAAACCCATCAATAGGTAAGAATCCATTACTAGTTGAGTTCTTTTGGGATTATGTTATTATGCAGATGTCATGGGAAAAGCTTATTAAACTGAATGAACGTACCATGGCCTGATATGAACTTCATGTAGTAAAGCATTGGCAGGAGAGTCTCAAAATCTTGAAAAAAAAAAAAATCTGGAATCTGACATATTGCAATAATAAATCTACCTATCTAGAAACTTGTATTCTTTTTCTATACTGTAATTAAAACACAGCTTCACTCTAACCATTCACAATCTATTTCACATTTCTGTTGGTTAAAAAAACCAAAACAACAAAAAACGCTTGGCTAGTAGTGGGATTTAATCTGGTGATGCAACTTGCCATGGTTTGCCATCTCTCTAGCTCCCATCAAAAGAAAGTCTTATTTTGGGTCATACATTTCCCTGCTTACTTTTCTGGGCTTCTACACGAGCACCTGCTGCTGTCCAGAGCTTTCTAATGAGCTATTTAGAGACCAAGGAACAAAAGGCTTCCCTGTAATTTCACTCCTCTGCCCATTATCAAGGCTCTCTAAGCGGGGATGAAAGCACTTTTGACAGCTCCCCCACAATCCAGGTATGGAGACTCTTATGAGGTCCTGACAACAGCTATCTCCAAAGACAGCAGCCTAGCTCCATTCAAGCGCTTCCCAGAACAGTCCATGAAGTTATGAAAAAGAAATATATAGGAAGGTTAGTTTCTCTGTCCCCCACCTCACCCAAAGAATGTAGTAATGTATTTTTTCTTCACCATAGTAAAAATAAACCAGCAGACTGCCAACGCAACCCACTAAGCCTGGAAAGATTTTGTGACTGCTAAGAAAAATAGCTTATTAGCCATGAACTTGTTTTTGTTGTCAATTCACATTGCTGATGACAGCCAAGCATAAAGCCACCCAAGCGTTAAAATGAGGTAAATGTGAGACCAGCTGCCCGGCCACACATGCATAGATAGCACTCCTAGTTAGCAAACTTTTTAAACTGATACTGTTATTTAGTTCCTCTGGAAGTCTGTGCTGTTGTGACTGGACTGGGTTTGGTACGAGCTAATTTAAAGCCTTCTCAGATAGTCCTTCACCTTGCTGTGCCCTAACACATGATGTGCCATTTTTGGAATGGGAGTAGTATTGAGGTGTTCTGGCCTTCATCTTATGCTACAACTGCACTATCATTCTTTTTTCTTTTTCTTCCTCTTTTTAAATAGAAGTTGTAATCCATGTGGTTTCAGTTAAATGTAAGATACAGTGTCAAAAAATTTAACTACAAGGCATGAAACAGGAAATTAGCATAAATATTTTCAAGTGGATAAAGACTTAATAAAAAGAAAAAAAAAACCAACAACAAAAAAACCCAAACAAAAAACCACCAAAACCCTGCAATAACAAGTTGTGCTGAAAGAGGAATTGTCATATAATCAGGTGATAATAAATGGAGTTGATCAAGAATGCTTTTGGAATCAATTGTATGCAACATTTTACTTCATGACCTTGGCACAAGAAGTAAGTATGCACTAATTGCATCTGCTGATAACCCAAAATTATGACACGTTGTTGGTACTGGGGAATTGGTGTATTACAAGAAGCACTGTGTGACCCGAGGACTGAAGTACAAAAAATCCAAAGGAACTGAACAGTACAAAGGTCATGCATTTGCTAGTGATAACAAGGATATGTGCAATACATGGGGAATCAATCTACTGAAAAAAAAGAGAGAGGAGGAAAACAACCTGAGTTACTACTGAAATGCAAAATGACTACATTTCACAAATAAGATATAGCTGAAATAAAGGCAAATGTGATTCAGGCAACATTTCTAGGAAGGACGGGGACGTACTAATGTCATAGTTCAAGGCACCAGGCTATAATATTGCTTATAAAATGCTAGTACCTGGAATAGATTTTATACACCTCCAGCTACACATTCATTTTTGGACAAGAAGGCAAAACACTGTATGCTTTTGAAAGATAATACATGCCCAAAACATATTAGCAGCATGACTATTTCAACGGAAAATGAGTTTTTCAGACTCAAACATTAGCATGTAAAAACAAATATTTATTTTAAATTTAAGTTTAAATTTAAATCTCCTCTGAAACCTACCTTTCAATTTACAAGACTGAGTGTATAAAACTGACCAGGGATCATGGGGTGCACCACTTAATTAAACATTTTGAGAAATAAATTAGCTTTTCCATGAAAGAGAACTGGTAAGAACGTAGAAAACTGGTTCAGGTGTATTTGAAATACATTACTTCCATTTCTTTAAGTGATTTTGTGCAACATTTAATAGGAATTTAAAATCTCGCAGGGATGGCACCCTTCCAAACAGAGATGAGAGCTACTTGCCCCACTCCACTATCTCCTCAAATCTGTTTGCTTACTATTGGATCTAGTCTCAGTCAAGACTCAGTAATGGGCAGAATTCACAGCTCACTTTTGTACATTCGTATAAATCATGGTAGTCATTTTATGTTCTTCTGTAAAATGTAGGTTGAAAGTCTACACTGAGGCTCGAACTTTGCGTGTTATCCCCCGAAGACCATTTCTTCCAATTGGGCGTTTCATTTATTTTTAAATAGCAGCTCACTGGTTAGGAAGTTTTGTTTTGACTGTCGGATGGAAATGGGTTTTGCCTAGACACGCCCAAGAGACATTAGCCTTCTTAGCTTGAATAATCCTTTGGAAGAAGTACGACTGGGTATCAAATGACTAGGTATCAAGTTTGTGAACTGTGAGGCAGAAGATCTGAATCCAAGCGGAACACAGTGGAGAAAAAACTGGTATAAAAGGGCATAGCATCTCCAGATAAGGTCCAACTCCACCAAAGTAATATGCAGAGTAAGGGCTTGATTTAAACACTGGTTGCGTGCTGCTAGAAGCATGCAAGTGTCCTGACAGCTTTTCAACTTAATGAGAAAAGAGAGAGCCTTGTGTAGTAGAACTAAAATAGACAGCTGCATGTGATTTTCTCTTGTTTCTGTACATCTACCTCTGCAATGACAACTAGTAAATGTTCTGTTAATGTTCTACTAGCGTAAAATATGTTTATTCTTCTAACTTTTCCTAGCTTTAGAGTAGTTTCTGAGTGGCTGACAAGTCCCTCCATTATAGGGGCTGGTGATTTGCAGTAAGTCTCTTTTACGGTATGCACTAGCCTAAACTAGGCTCTAGAGCTGCAATGCCTTCCACTACACTGTACAAGCTCAGCTAAGAGCTACTAACCCAGCATCTCTGTTTGGGAAAAGAGATTTCCCAGTGAAAAATATAAACCAGTGTATCCTTCTCATGAAAGGAGACAGCAAGGTCTATGGCTAAATCCCAAGAGACTCCCATTAAGCTGCAACAATTGGCAATATTATTGCTCAGGGGATAACAGAAGCATGTATGTCAGGAATGCAGAAAGCAAAATACTATTATGTTGGAAATCCCTTGCTGAACTTGTATGCAGTGCAGGTTTTGGTAATTAGTATTACAAAGAAGAAAGGGAAAATAACAAAGCAAGGATGTAATCCATTCAGTCTTTACCAAGAATATATAAAGCCTGGAAGGACCTGACTTAAACCCAATTATATATCAAATCTAATAAGGGCACTTGACTGAAGATTTCCCACAGACAGTAGAACATCCAGACTTACTCATTCCTTTGCTAACTTCCAGTACCAGGAAAAAGAAGGAAGTTTGTTCTTGTTTTCACTTTATTCTGAAGAAGTGACTTAATTGTTTATGTTCTAAATCACCAAAACATAGTGCAGAATTGCTTAAGATAAGCTGGGAAGTCAATAGTGATCTCAGAGTATTCTACCAGATAAAACAAACATTAAAAAAAACATCAACGAGGCTATTGATCTTAGATATTCCTCTTATATTTGTCCTACCTTAAACTGTATCTTAGCGTTTTCCTCCTTTATAGTTTCTGCCTTAGATGGTAATTCAGAAAAGTGCAAGTAGAAAACAGTGTATGTGATAAACTTGGTATAACCCCACCCGCTGGCTGATTCAGGAACACCAACTACAGCAATACCGAACGAGTAAATCCTACAGTAATTCTTTACCTTCTAATCTACAGATTAGCCAAAACAACTCCTATCAGCAAAAACTGCTCAATCACTAAAAGATCATAAGAGAAATGTTAAACTAGTGTATTTCTTACTACAGCCTTTAAAGACTGGGAGTTCCCGACAGAAGCAACTGAAGACTTGACCAAGATTTTATACATGCCACATTTCACTCATATAAACAGGTATTTAAGGCACAAATATTCTAATATAATAGTCTGTAATAAAACTATTTAAACACAGCCTGTTAGTGGTGAATTCAAGATTCACAATTAAGAACCCTAGTGTCTCTGAAGTACTTGAGAAATCATTAAGTTACAGAGCTCTTTCTTTATGAAAATAGTTATATGAATTTATATGCACTAAGAAAAATAAAGTCACAGGTTAACATTCATTAGACTGTAAAGTTCTAAAGTTACCAGAACACCATACCCAAACCAGTTACCAGCAGCAACAGTGCACTATGTCAATAACCAAATATTTAGTAAATACTAAATACTCCCAAATGGGAGTCTGTGAAAAATGGGGAAACTTCTGCTCTGATCAACTTTTGTACCTGGGAAGCACTTTTTGCATCATTAACATGGAAGGCTTGCAAATCAATGATTCAAAGTCTTTTGCAAATTAAAGTGTGCAGGTATGAACAGGAGTGAATTAATTACATGTTAGAATTTATGGGGGGGATCTTAGCCAGTTAAAGTCTTTCAGGTATAAATTTGAGCTCAGATTCAATGTTGACAGTATCTAATCAAGCCAAATAATTTCAGATAGGTTTGGCAGGGATCTCAGAAGTTACTAAACTTGTAAGAATTTTCACTGGCACCTCTTGCGTGACTCAGCATACTTAAAAAAAATAAGTCTTGCCCAGTTTTGGAGAGGACTTAAAAACTAACTGATCCAGTTTAGGTGCGGAAGTATGAAACAGCCTCCCAGACTGACTTTCACATCTTGGTCCTAAAAATCGAAGCCTATTAGAAGTTCAAAGCCTTTTCATCATTCACTTAACCTGTTCCCAGCAGGGAAAATTCAACCTTTTTACTTTCTTTTAAAGTTAAACCTCGATTCCAACAATTAGACAAAGCATAATGAGCAGAACATACATTTTTACTTGACTCCCTCCTGCTGTAAGAGTGCATGTATATGTGTATACACATGCATACTGTCTACTTGTCTGGCAGAAGGATGTATCACTAAGGCAATGTAGGCAAGTTCAAGTGGTCTCCCTAACAGCAGAAAGCTGGCTCAGTCTACATTATTTCTTTAAAAGTGTATCTTATATCTTTGATATTGTCAGAAAAAATAAAGGGCTTTAAAAGTCATCATTTATAAAGCTATATCAGATATAGTTCAGTACAGACACACATGCTTATGATGTTAATGAAGTGACACATGTGAATAAAATGGTATTAACATATTTTGGTACATTTTAAAAATGACAACATTTAAAAGCTTTAACGCATCATTTCTTTTGACTTATCCCATAGTCATTAATTCGAAAATCAGAGCACAGATAATTAGATACTATGGCAACAGACCAAACTGAGATGTCTTATGTATATGAATCTGTGTAGACAGACCTTTTCAATTGTTTCTTCACTTGCTACTAAAGCTAAACATTCCTTCTGCAAGGTAACCCTGCTAGCATACAGGAAAAAAAAGTTAAGAAGTTGAATATTATTAAATTAAATATCTACCTGAGAGCTTCATGAGGAGCTCCGATGCTGCCTTGACTGACATGTCCTGCCTCATCACATTTGCCTGCGCTTCCTGTGGCTTGAGTTTCTCCTCAGGGACGTTTGGAGCTGAGGCTTCAGATTCCTGGCTGAACACATAGCTGGACTGAGACAAGGCTGAACTTGCAGCTTCTTCATCCTTAGGCTCCTCTTTCACTTTAAATTTAGGAGTCAGGGGCTCTTTTTGATTTGCAGCTGTCAAGAGAAGGAAAGAAGTGAGACTTAATGAGGTATGTAATATATAATCATAGAGCAGCTAGTAACAGGAAGGAACCATAACCTGAGAAATGCTAGAGCAGGTACTGGAAGCAAGCATGTCAAACAGTATTTAAAGATGCTTCAAGAGGTAAACAAACTTCTGCATCTTTTGTACAAAGGGACAGCTTTGAAACACAAAACCTGCATGTACCAGAGCTCAAGAAACCATCCTTCTCCTCTTACTTTTTTGCCCCTGCTCCTCCTACAAGCATTCCCCTGGTCATTGGTTTGTAGGTCTTCTATTGGCTTGATGGAAGTTTAAAACATCATTTCACGTAAGGGCAAATTTGGCAAAGCCCATGGGTACTACATATTGAGTTCTTAGAGCACGGAAAAGAGGCAAGAGATGAAAAGTAGAAAGATAGGACACCTGAGAGGGGAGTAAAAGGGAAAAGAACAGCCAAATCTTACGTCCTGAAAGTTGGTATTTGTTAAGAAAGAGAACAGAGGGAGTTTTCAGAAGACAGCTCTGCTCAAAGATACTATTAGAGCACCGTTCCAGGTTCTACATCCATAGAAAAGAGTGCAAGTTTAAAATAATCCTTTCAAATACTCCACGTAAGCAGCTGCACAGCCTCAGAGAATGGTACAGAGACCTTGGGGCTGCTTAAAAATCTACACACTGAACAATGTTGTTCTTGAACGGTCTTTCCGATACCTCTTGGCAGAGGTAGATCCTTCACACTGTGTTTGGTTGAAGGAATAAAACCAAGAATATTTCTTAAACAACACTTTCAAACCCAAGCAATATCAATTCACAAGTAGACTGCAGGACAAACAGGAGGCTAAAGAATTTGCACTGTTTTTCAGCAGCTCTTATAATTCTTTGTTTGACCGTTGAGAGATACTTCCTTCCCTGTCTCTTAGTGGCTTTTTCTTGTTCAAAATTTCACTTTAAATTCCCAGTAACACAGAGCAGATGACTTCTTCAGTGTCCAAAACTTTGATGAGTTTACATATTTGTCACCTCTCTAAACCTCTGTCTCCATAAATATGAAAGATAGAGCATCATCCCTGTTTTATCATGCTAAGCTCCCTCACCATTTACCTCACTACCTCTCCTACATATTTTCCTCCTTCCCCATGACAATCCCCTGCCTACCCTCATGACTCTTGCAGATGAGCTCTGTCAAATCTCACTCGGACCACGTAAGAAGGATGTACGCCACCACCCCTTTCACAGGCTGCAGCAGGGCATTAGAAGCCAACATGCATTCCCTGCTGCAGAGAGCTGTTTGTTTTACAAACGCATTACACGGAGAGGAAAAGCTGAGGAACTGGCATGTCACAGGGACGGTAATATCCAACTGACGGGGCAGGGTACTAACAGATCAAATCAACCCAACAAAATCTGGCAACGTTCACCTGCTTAATCCCTTGGTCTACTTCCTCCTCCACTTTACTGCTTCTTACCTACTCTCTGGCTCCTCACTTTCCTGGTTTATTTCCTCAGATACTCTCCTTCTCAGCAGTTCTCCCACAATCTGAAATCCTAGTGAATCTGAATTCCTGCATCCCACTGTGAAGTGCTCACCATCTCCCAGAGACCTCAGCCCTAAAATATGGGGTACAATTGCCATCTTTATCGCAAATAGACTCTACTGTTTGCTACTCTGAGCTTTGTTCATTGTCACACAATCCACTGTTTTGTGGTTTTGTGTTTGGGGTTTTTTTGGTGTTTTTTAGGTTTTTTTTTTTTTGTTTTGTTTTGTTTTTTAATTTTTTTAAAGCTACCACATTACCCTGTAACACAACCCTTACATCTTTTCAGTTTGTATTCCAGGGTTTTTGCATTCCTTTCTTATTGGTTGGCAAGCCATTACCAAAAAACAAGATTAAAGCAAGTGGTATAAAAAGTGTACACATAAGCAGCATGTAAATACACATTGGTGCTATTCACTACTTCAGAAATTGAATTACCTTATCTGTGTAATTTTTAATATGACCTATAAGCACTTTTACCAGTATTAGGAATTCCTTTTTTGTTTTTTAAAAAGAGCAAAAGCAGAAATATGAAACATTAAAGCATGCTTTAATTCATCAAAATACAGCTTAAGGCTCTCAAACCAATCTTAATTTTACCAAGGTACTTACAAAAAGAATCCATCTATCTTCTTTATCCAGGCCTACATCTTTCTAGCTCAGCCTATTCTGGGGTTTGACCTGGGGTGACGAATGGTCACAAAAAGAAAAAAAAAAGACCCCAACCTTCTATGCCACACCACCTTCTGCATTCCTTCTCTTTTAAAACATGCCACTCCAGCTGCTACTGATATGAAAAATACCTCCACCAGGAGCTGAGTGCAACTGATAGAGAGCATTCTGCATGAACTTTCAGAGAACCTGGAGAAAAAAAATCTTTTGAATTTATTCATTTCAAGAAGGTATTAATTCAAATTGTCCTGGAAAATAAAGGAAACATGAGTCTCAGTGAAGAGGTAAAGGTGACCCACTGAGAACAATCATTAGCTTGTGAGGCCAGCTATGTTTCTGCCCATGAACCAGGTAGAGGAAGCGGTATAGACCAGGTCAGCATACAATTTTATCATTTAAAATACAGAGGTGATATTAAACTCACATACATAGATCAGTGTAAGTTTGCAACCATACACTGTGGTCCATTATAAACCAGGTTAAGAACAATGCAAAAACATCCATATACAAATAGAATCACTGTAACAGAATTCATATAACATCACAGCCTTAAACTAGGAACTGTTTTCAGAGTCGGGCGTTATGGTATGCAGTGGCAGATGCCTTATGGATTCCGCTACCACAAGGAGGATCAAAGGGGGCACTTTTGGATGAAATTAGCATTTATTAAACCCTCTCATCACCAAGCCAAAACTCAGCAGCCAATTTGACCCAATCCAAGGGCAGATGACAAGTGGTACCTCTATACTCTTCATCCCAGGGTATTCTCAAAATTTACTGAGATGAAGCCAAGTTCTAATAGCTCAGAGAGCCAAAAATTCAAGGTAGGTCACATCAGAGTTTAAATAGTTTCATGACAGTAACACAGCCAGAATTACTTGAACACGGCATCCATCAAGTTTCCCTCCTTCCCTCCGTCTCCCTTTCCCATTCTCTCCCTACCCCACATATTAGCTCTCCTACTGCAACAGCACATGCTGCTATAAGCCGCTGCTCCCTCACACTTCTGAGTCGCCACCTGGGATAACAATGCTAAAACTGTGTTGACAACAAATCTACCAGCACAATATAAGCCATAATCTAAACAAGCTCTTCATGAGATCTGTATACTCAGTTTGTCCCTGTGTGTCTACAAGACATCACCTGTGAGAAATATAAAACACGGTCAGTGTCCCACAGTCCAGAGGCAGTCCTGAAGATGTGCATTTGGCAATATTATGCGAAGGGGAAAAGAAACCCAGACTATTGTTCTTACCTATATTGCTGGTTCTGCCTACTCTAGCTGCTTTGCTTTGGACAGAAGACAGAATTAATAAATTAGCAAAGAAGCAGGGTTTTATTTCTTTAATTAACTGACAGCACATTCCTTGAACTGACCACACTTTCCAAAAATCAAACATTTTAATTCTAGACAAATCACAAAAATAGAAGAGAGTTATTTACCTCATTTTTCTTCCCCCAAGAAAACAAACCACATAAAACCAGACAACTAGTGGGTCTGATTAATCAGACCCAATTGTTTTAATTAATAGGGCTTTTACTCTTTTTTGAAATATACTAAAGCAGATTCCAATGTAAATGAAGCCTAAATAGAAGGCCAAATAAAAAAAGGGGGAGGTTGTCCAGTCTATCAGATCCATACATTAAAACTAGAGGAGAAAAAAAACCCAAAAACCAAAACCAAAAACCAAACGACTCCAAAACCAACAAAAATCCCCAACAGCCTTGCTTCTGTCCCATCTTGGATCTACAATTATGGGCAGAATTGCTAACACATGGGAAATAGCAACTATGATGCATCCGCTAGTCACATTAGGGGGAACAATAAACAGATGTAAGAAAAATCATTGCAAATAAGCAAAATAAAAGTTGACTGAGACCAGTTTTTAAAAAAATGCTATGATTGAGGAATCTTTTAAAAATTAGCACTAGACAAGGATTAAAAAGATGATGTTGAAGTCTATTAAGTATATTTGAACTACAAAATTATTACTCCCCAGAAGGAATAGCATCTTCCATCTACATATAAAAATAGATACACATACATATACTTAATTTGTATTTAACTTACGTTCATCCTGAACTGTAATGAGAACAGACTGAAGGATGTGTTGCCTGCAGACTGAATCCAAAAAATCCGGCAATTTAATTTTGAAATACACAGTGAGGGAAAAAAAAAACAACCCACCTAGCAAATGCAACCAACAGGCAGCAGTCTCTCAAGCAGGACTGATAATTCTCCATTCATTCCATTCCGTTTCATATCCAGAAAAAAAACAATCAAAGAAGATTCCAGACTGATGATTTTTATCTTCCTGGAAACTGGAATCATTCGATCCATTTGGCAAAAGTAGATGATGAAAGTTATAACATTTCCTCAAACTGCCAAATGCCACAAGAAAAGCTTTGGGCACCTGCCACTAATCTGAAACACTCTGATAGAAGCTGCTAACTGCATCAGTCCACTTACGAGGATTTCTAAATGCTCAAAATGTTTATAATTGAAAGAGGAAAAATGGGCTGATTACTTCAAGCCAAGCTCAATGTTACAAGTCACAATCAGCAAGGAGTTGGTCACTGTTCATCTGTCTGAGTAAAGAACATAAGAAAGAAAAAAGAATCCACAACAAAAATGCTGCCACAAAAGAGGCCATGAGAAAAAGCATCTACAGAGTCTGGGTCGGAACCGTGATGAAAACGCCACAGCACGCCACTGCACCATCCTATTATTTTACAAGTGATGCCTGACTACAGCTATAAAGATGGGAGACAGCAGGCCAGTCATGGCTGAGGGAAAAGGGGAAAGTGAGGACACATTCCAAAAGGCACTGCAAATTGAACTGGTCTCCTTGAGATCTTGCAGGAAAACCTCCCTTTGTGATTCTCCTCAGAGCCACCATGGCAAGAGAACCATGGCATGACTTTTACCTGAGGAAGAAAGGACAGTGTTTTATCCAGGTCCTACTGGAGCTAGAGCATCTGAATGACACAGGGAGCATTCCATTCCAGCTGGTAAGTTGTGAGCTGTGGTGGTTAAAAGAAACCAAGTATCTTTGACAGATCAGTTCCATAGTATTTGGAAGACACATTTCCCCAACACTGGGCATCATCATCCTGAAGGCGGCTGTGGTCAATAAAGGGTATGACTTGAGTCTTCTACTATTTTCACTCTAGTAATTGAAATGTGCAGGTAGGTGTTGGCATTCTGCATGGAGACTATGGCTTATATTTGATGACATTCAAGAACTGAGTAAGGGGTACAAACACTGCAGAAGAAGCCACCAGTGAGCTAATTGCTTTGCAAGAAAAATCTATGCAATTGGAACCTGTTGGAGAATCTCCAGATGAAAATCCAATTGGGCTGATAAATTATGTTCAACTTATTAAACACAGAGGCTGTCTACACTGTAAGCGGCCCAAAAGGAGAAATACTGTTCTTCTGGCAGGACAGTCTAGCTGGTCTCTCATTTCTTTTTAGTGCCTTCTGCCCTGGAGTATTAATCTGTCCCAGAGCGCCTCATGTTACCTAACCCTCCTGGGAGTGCTAACTCAATTACATCTCATTTTCAAAGCCCTCTACTCTGCCCTCAGCCAAATAAACTAACCTATAGGGCTCCAAGGAAGAGTATGGGAAGAATCAATGAAAAAGCTGCTTATGACTCAAGGGTGCTCAGCATTAAAACATTTCTTTTTGTCAAAGCAGTGGAATGGCAGAATAGACAATCATGACAAGTATGATGATCGCAAGACTTGCCCCCTCTGGGCTTCCAGAGACCACTTAAAATATGAGGTCTTCCAAACCATCTTGCTTAAGTATGTTAACAATGTGTAAGCAGAGGTTAAGAAAAGGCCAGCTAACTATCCTGATCTTCTCTAAAGCTGCTTTGCATTTAAGGAGCTGCAGTCAAGCAAAATGAGACATAGCACTGCAGAATGACCAGTCCTCCTGCTGTCCCCTCAAAATTTCACAATGTTCTAGTCCAAGTGGAGTGGAGGAATTAGGCAAATTACTAAGGCACCTGTAGGACCACGCATCCCTCCATGCCCCAAGATGTCTGTTATACAGCCAAAGTCCCACCTGCTAAACAAGGTTGGATTATCTGCCAAGACCACCTTCTCCTTTCCAGGTAAAAATCAAAATAACAGCAGAATAGGTAAAATTCTGGGAAAGCTGGAGAAAAGAGGGGGAGGAGAGTGAAAGGAACAAAGGGAAATTTGTTGCTGATAGGAAAGAATTGCTCGCAGGCTGGAAATTTCTTCTCTCTACAAAGGAACAGAAACAGAGAAGGAGAGAAACACCACCAGACTGACCCTTATATTTGTTTAAGAAAACAAAAACCTAAACAAACAATCAGACATGATTGAACTAACAATGTCTTCAATTCCCATTTTGGAAAGATGTGAACAGAAAGGCTCATGAGCTAGGACTTCTGCCCAGAGTAATGGTGTAATCAGGGAAGCAAGAGAGCCATCAGTCTAGTCTAGTCTTACATTCCGAGTATAAGAGTTTGTGCAGATATCAGAAGTAAATTGTAAGCACAGAGGTGGTCCAAAATCATATTAATGTCTTCTTTTAGGTTGTATTGGGCTGAGTACACAAAAAAGAAGTTTGTATCCTGCATTTTAAATGACTGAATCAGTCACTCATTCTGCACTGAGTCTACACTGCTTTATCTTGCTACCCTCTACATATTCCTTCAAGGTGTAAAACATGACGGGTATGATTTTAAGGATGTCAGGAAATTGTGGATGTAAGGCCAGCAATTGCTGAAAAGAGATTATAAGGGTGGTGATATATCAGTGGCAAAGATTAGTACAAGCTTTTATTTGCCCAAGTTTTAATTAGCCATGCTATTGCCCTTTTCCCATTTTATTTTAAATTAAAGGTCTATATAGAAATTATGAAAAAGTGAATCTGGAGAGACACTTCAAAGAGAGATCTTGATGACATCAGGGGTATTTACACTGACAGCAGCATTATGGAATTCACAGTATTTTTAAATGAAGGATATGGCTCAATAATTGCCAGTCCTGTATGCTTACATATCATAATTGAAATTTTAAATTCTGGCATAAACTATGAATCCTAAATATAGGCAGCATGGTCTTTTCTTTGGAACTTGCTACACAAATACATCAATTATGACAATTTCATTGGACATGCTTTTATTTTATTAAAAATAGCTGCTTGAAGAGTTCAAGCCAGTCAGTTCAGTACTGTCAATGGCAAATGCTAAAACATTCCAAATTACTTCTGTTACCTTTAAGGAATGCAGTAATTTTCAAGCGCCAAATAGAACAAATAATCTAAGTGATTACTTAGCTTACCTACTAATATTTTCTATGTAGCTGTCTGATGATTTACTATTTCATTATTCCATTAATGGAATCAGCTAATAAAACATGAATGCAAAGTCCAAGTACTTCAGACAGTCACCAAAATCCGATGGTGGCATTGTTTTCCAAAATAAAGATTTAACTCCTCACACAATAGTGACAGCAGATATGACAACTGGGAGAAAACATCATTTCTCATTTGTTTAACAAGGCCAGCCCCAAACCCTCAGCATGTTAGGTCTCCTTCCTGCTCTCTATTTCAAAGTTTTTCCATGCGAGTAACGTGGGGAACATAAAAAGAACTGCAGAAGCAGGGCACACTTGATAATATACACCGTCACTAGATGAAGAGACACGCTTTCTAGAGTAACGCACTTGGTGAACACAGAGAGGTGGGGAAGAGAAGCCAGCAATGAAGTATGCTTTACAATTACTGTTTCCACACAGAATTCCTTTGAGATCAATAGTGCAAGAATCCCATTCATTTTGATGGGATTCACTTATTTTCGAATGTTGTGAAAAGTACCTGCAGCACATAACATAGGCACAGTAATAACTTCACCAGAGTATACTGGCCATTGTAATTTGGATTACTGTGAAAGCTGTTTATTACAAAAGAAAACAAGCCTTAGAAGTGGGTGGAAAGACATCAGTATTTAAAGATATGTGTTGTATAATGTCTGCCACTGAAACCTTTGAAACAGGAAAAGCAAATACTCCGCAAATTAAGATATGAATGCAGTTACAAAGTTTCAATGTGAAATTAATGGATGGGGGGAAGAAAACATACTTGTCAACTTAAAGCATACAAGCAGTCCTACTGAAATAAAAGGGGGAAGTTTTGATGGTAAAAACATGCCCATGATTAAATATTCTTCTGTTTATATGTTAAGAATCATCTGCTAATTGTCTTTACAAACAATAACCCTTTCCAAATTTAAATAGAATTTCAGAGAACCCTTTTAAATTTCTTGTGAATGTAAAAGCATCTCCTACCTTAAACTAGGACCTAGAGAATGGAATCTGGAAAAAATGTCAAGATTTGTTCTTATTTTTAGATTTGCATTTAGTGATTCGTGTTACGCTTTATTTCATAAAACATGTTAAAAAACCCCCATGACCTCAAAAGGTCACCCACACCAATATTACTCAGCCTCGAAATCTAAAGCTCCCCTGAGCCTTTCCGAAAAAAATTCAGAGGCCATTTTGAGCAGTGTTGTCACAATTCATTTCTGGCCCACTTGAAATCAGGTCTAACTTTGAACATCTGTACATTTTTTACCCACTTTGCTTCTCTACAGCTTGCTGCTTGTTTTTGTTCAGCTGAAATTTCTTGCAACTGCCTCTGATGTCCTGTGGTTCACTGACACAGACCTAGTCCATCCTACTGCCTAATATGTGATCAACCATATCTGACAGGTAGTTATCTAACCTGTTTTTAAAATTCTCCAGCAGCAGAAATGCCACAATCTCTCCAGCCAAGCTATCATAGAGGTTTAACTACCTCAACTTTTGGAAAGATTTTCCTAATGCCAACTTAAACCCTACAGTTAACCTGTTATTTTTTTGTCCTAATTGAGATGAATCACCAACAGATTACTTCCTTCTCCCCGCAACAAATTTTTTAATGCATTAAAGGCTTATTAATGACTTTCCTTAGTCTTCTCTATAGGCTTCACAACCTGACTCCCTTTTATCCATCCTCACTGGATATGTTTTATAAACCTCCAGTCATTTCTGCTGCCCTCCTTTGAAGTCTTTGCAACTGTCCGCACTCTTCGTAAACTATAGTGCCAAAGCCTTGGCCTTCACCAAGACTGAGAAGAGCAGGACTGTTTCCCCCCTTCCCTCTCCCTTGAGGCTGTTTCTCTCTGTATACATCCCAGTGTAATGACTGCCTTTTTAGCACCAGTACGACATTGTTAACTCCTGTTCCTTTCCCACGGAACTGTTACCTAGCTAGCTGTTCCTGCTTTTGTATTTGTGTAACTGTTTGCTGAACAGTTGCACATTTTTTACAGATCTCTTTTGACTGTGAACTACTTTCAATGTACTGTTTTCCAACCATCTGATACCCACTTCATCTAGACTAGAAAGGTACTGCATTGCAGAATCAGAAATAATACTGAGAGACAAGATTACATACATGCTTATTAAGATTCAATCCTAAAATTCATAATAGTTAATAAACACCAATTTTGTACCATCTTCCACCCTAGGCGCACCAGTTAAACTTCTGGAAACTGTAACTCTCAGGTCTGAAGGGAGACAAGCACTCCTCTGAGTCACGTGCTTGGAAAAAGAAGAGGCTGAAACTGCACAGAAGTGAAAACCAACAGGCCCTGAGGTCTCCCATGAAACTGGAGGCATACAAACTGTCACCAACCAAGAAGAGGAACAATAAACATTGGCAAGCAAAAATAAATGTTCATTTAAACCATCAATATTCAATAAGAATAAATGCCAAATTCTAAAAGTCTATATATCTATCTACTGCTTCTTTCTTAGCCACAAGGCCTGTCAGAGAAGAAAATTAGATTGTTTTGACATAATTTGGTCTCAACAAATCTATGTTGGCTGTTACAATTGGCACATACAATTTGAGGTATCAAAAGATTTATATCATTGAAAAGGTACGGCCAATAATTGAAGTTCTGATGGGCCTAACAAGAGAGTGTCGCAATAAAGAAATCACTCAAAGGAACTTGGTTCAGCACAGGAAGCAGTCAAAAAAATGCACCTAATACTTTGCCAACTTGCTAAAAGAGAATTACTTCTACTCTAAATTTACGCACAGTGTATGGAGGAAAGTATGAGCTAAATGTATATAACACAATATAAATCTCAGGAGAAAAGAAATTCCTTTCCTTTTAACATCGCTCTTCTTGTGTAGTAAACTTGGTGACTGGCAGTACATTTTCATCCAAATATGCACACATACAAAATTACAGATACATCTCACTCCCCCAGTGACTTTATAACATGTTGCTAGGTAACAGTGCATACAAGTCAGGTTTCAAGACCTTTAGTAAGTCACCATAAAATAACTGCATAGGCCTTTTGCATGAATAATGTACATTTGTATCCTTTTTCTGATGCCAATAGATCAGACATTGAAAACATGACTGTCTGCCAAACTGTAAACAACTCCCCATCAACTGCTACATGAAAAACAACACATCAAAATGTATGTTTTCTCAGCTTTCAGGCTTTCCCCCCTCTCCTGCTTTCTGCTTTCATTCTTGCTAGATGCAGCCGTCATGAACACTACCATCTACAGGTCAGTACCGTTGATGTGTAGAGTCACTTAGTGCACAGCAACCCAAATTTAAGCTAGACATCAGAACGACAACATATATGGGACAGCTGTCAGACAACATGAAAAATGGATTTCATATAGAGTCCAATTTTCAAACTCAATTAAAAAAATGTACAAATAAAAAAATGTACAAGTAAATCAGAACGGTCTCATCCTCGCTCATCTTTTGTTGGTCATAATAATAAATTATATCAACAGATTTCTTTTTTTAAGGGGAGGCTTCTGTGGCTTCTTCCAATCCACACAGCAAGCCATTTGTGCCAGCCCATTTCACCTCATGCTTGTCCTTAGCTCTCTTCCATTTTCCTGGTGGCTCCATGAAGCCTCAGGCTTGATTTCTTGTGTTTACCCATTCTACTGGACTCCCCACAGAATTGTGATCTCAGAGGTATAAAGGTGTGGTCAGACGAGGACAGCAAGCCTTTCCAAAATAAATGGCTGGGCTTTCACCAAGGCAATGGCACTAGGACAGAGCTAATTACTTAGTTTACCTGACAATAAAATTTGCTAAAATGCGACTTACATTCCATTTAAAGGAAAATGATGACCAATTTTTCTCTATTGAAAAGGGTATCTTCTATCTCCAAAGCCTAAAACTTGCCATAGGGACTGCCATCTGCTTGTGAAACACAAGTTTCTTCAGTGACATTTTTCCTGACTTCTTTCTCTTTAAAAATTAAAGGCCAATTTTGAAAAAAATTAGCATAGGACATCCCCCCATCATATCCACAATTCTGAAGTGTTCAGTCAAATCAATAAAAGAGCATATAAAATATAATAGATTCACCCAAAACTCATCCTCCACTTCAGAGTCTCACATATGAATATCATTCTTACAGCAATAATCTGACAGTGAAAGAAAACACAATAAGCACATGCTTTGCATTAGATATGAATTGCAATTAAAATAGCAAAAAAATTTAAAAGCTGTTCATGAATCTCTAGGGCTACCTTTTTTAAAGTGTTAATAATCAAGAAATGCAGTAGCATCCATATTTCACACATATTTACTAGTTAGACCTCAAATACTATTCTGAAAGGAAGGTGACCAATATTTTATTGGTCCTATTTAACAGATGGGTAAAGGCAGAGAACTTAAGAGCTGAATTTTCTAAAATGCGGGGCACTTGTGACCCTCAGTGACTTCAAACCAGGACTACAAGTACTCAGCATGCCTGAAAAACACACCAAGTGAGATTTGCCAAAGTAATTGTCAATGAACATGAAAGTCTGGATAAAAAGTTCTCACTCCCAATCCCAGCAATTAAACACCGCTTCCCCTCTTCCCTCCATCATGCACCTCCCCTTATCAAAAGAAACAAGAAATTATAAGTTAAGAAGTTGCAATGTTTTTCTCCCTGCAATTCCATGACTTAGCAAACCCAAGGCAAAGTGTTTCTTAGCCATAAAGAAGCAGCTGATGCTGCTGCTTGCTGCTCAATTACCTGACAGCTTCATAAGAAAATCTGATGCCATCTTGACAGAGATGTCTTGGCTGAATAGTGCTGATGCTGTATTGGCCACAAAGTCAGAGGAGTCTTTCAGCTTTGTGTTGTTGGGGGCTCTGTCCACAGTGCTAAGAGCAAAAGGTGCAGCTGAGATGCCATTGTCATCTTTGGGCTCTTCTTTCACTAGTAAAGGTGGAATACCTCCACTAGGCTGCCCAGCCCCATCAGGTGTTTTAGATACAGATGCTGATCCCGTAAGGTCAGGTCCACCTCCTTCCCTCTGTGGTCCCGGGCAGGAGTCACTATTTCGCTGCGGTGACCCCTTCACCTCAGTTTCTGGTATTTCCTCCTTCACTTTGGATTCTGTCCTGAGGAAATGTTGATGGCAACGCATATGGAGTTTCAGGCTGAAGTGGCGGGAGGAGGTAAAAGGGCATAGCTGACATTGAAAGGTCTCACCCCTGTCTTGGTGCTGATGAACCTGGTTCAAGAGGTGAAAGATAAAAGCATGTGTTAAGCAAAACAGTTTACTGGCATTATAGAAATCTCAACTCTACACTTCTCACACCATTTTAAAAAAAGTTAACTAATGGGTGAACTCTTCAATTCTGAGCACTTGGAAAGAGGTCAGGCACTAAGAACAGTAGGATTCTTTCACACATAAGTCAAAGAACATAAACAACAGACTCAACTGAAGAAAAAAAAAATCAGGAACATCTGTTTCTGCAGCATGGAAATGATGAAGTCTGCTTTGGATCAAACAGTCCTTACAACTGGATCTTGATGACCTGTCAGTGCATAAAAAGACTTCCAAGCTATAACTAGTAGCTTTCTTGATTAAAAACCAAGCAAACAAAAACCCCCCTATCTATTGCATGTTCTGCTAAGCGTGATCATTCTGTGCATGTGCAACCTCATAAATAACAATTGTTCAGACCAACCCAGCAAAGCATCAACCTGCATTGCAACATCCATCATCAATTCATGTATCATTAGAGTAAAAACACAGCGCCTGGCAACACCATGGCACTACTGAAACAGTTTGTTGCAAATTAATTCTACCAGAAAATAAACAGCTCTGTTATGATAAAACACAAACATGAGAGATGGTGTTTGCCATTTATGCTATTTTATCAGTCAATTAATGACCACAGTTAATCTTACTGTCCTCATATTTTGACTGCAGGCTCTTTCTCCTAGAGACTGCATGCTGCAGTACAACTACAATGCCTACTATCCTCAGGCCCGATCCTGATTACCTTTTAAAGAGAACTCTATCCATCCATCCATATGTAATGGTTTACATATTATTTGAACAGACACAGTCATTAATATAAACTATATACATATAATTATACAATTTCTTGTTCAACACAGTACTCATGAAAGGGATGGAGTAATTGAGCCCAGCGTAATAGTGGCAGGTATATTGAAAAGTTTTTTCCCTATAGCTTCGCAAAGGAATTTTAAGTCCTGACAGCAGCACTCCAGGCTACTCCCTGCAGAAAGACTGGCAAATACATACATTTTTTCCCTTACTAATTGATGAACATGTGATCAGGACAAACTGGCACCAGACTGAGCTCCACACATTCGTTTTCACTTGTGACTCGAGTTGGTTGGAAACATTTCAGTGAGACAGATTTTTGTTGGAAAATGGCAATTTTTCGAACGCAAAATATTTCACCTGAAACATGGAGACGTTTGATGAACTCTTGGCAAACGAGGCGTGATTCCCCTACCCTGCTGAGTGGCACTCTACCCCCTGCTCCCTGGGCTTGGCTCAGAAGCAGCCAGCTGTGCCAGGGATCCAAGGCTCACTGCTGTAGCCTGGGAGTCCAAAAACCTTGAGAGCTCCAGCTCTAATCAAAGCTCAGCTCTACACCAGGGAGCCTGGAAAACCTAGCTTTAGCTAAGGCTTTCAGCACTTTCCAGTTTCCTGCAGAGCTGAGATCTAGATCCCGAGAGTCCTGGTGCAGATGCTGCAGAGCTCTGGGGTAACCGTAGCATTTCCTAAACACAGCTTTGTCAAAATTCAGGCTGGAGTTTCCCATGGTTGTAGATTTGGCCTGATTAATTTTCTGTATAGCAAGAGGAATTCAGTCACAAGTTCCTATCCAGCATTCCCAGCTCTACATACACAGGACGTGAATTCAGGTCTGCTAAAACGTGAAGCTGGGAGACGTCTCTCTTTTAGCCCTTTTTGCATTCAGTGAAGACACATTTCATTAGTGCTGTATAACTTTTCATTCAGAGTTCTTCAAGGGCTCTGGAGATTAGGTCCTAAACAAACAGATAGCAAGAGAGAATTTCTCTTGGCCAGCCGCTTTACAGAATGGCATTCTCAGTATCGTTTAAACGTGACATTTACAGACAAAATAATTCTGGAATCTTAAAATTGCACCTGACAACAACAACAAAAAATTAGACACCAATGCTAACCGAAGAGTTTTAAAGCAACAACCTTGCAGGAGAATAGCAGCACAATAAATTCTAAATATTAACAGGTTACAACAGAAATGCCAACCAGACTGCCTGTCTACACTACTGGATGGTCTGCGAGCACAGCAGTATGTAAGCACTCTTCTTCATGAAGAGCACTGAGATGCACTAATGGTAGCAAGCACTCTCACCATGGCAACTTTATCTCTTACACCCACTGAGATTCTGTGTGCCAGGGTTTCTCTCCAGGATCCCCTTCAATCAACGTTTTCCTGCCTACATATTTAACCACTTCCAGAGGCCCCTTATCACAATCATCAATACGATGCTTTCTGAAGGCTGTCATTGCTGCAGTCGGGTGGCAAAGTGTGTGGGAGCCCACCCTCTCTTCCCAGGAGCATGGCACGCCACCCCTGCAATATCTTTTGAGAATGGATGAGAATAGGGGGGACTGATTCATCGGATTTGGATTTTTCTCCTGCCCAAAGACAATAGCAGCATCACCAATGTATTTCTCATAAAATAAAGTACGTTTATAACTTGCAGCCAAGGAATGACAGAATTCAAACCCAAATATTTAGAGTTTTAAAAGGAAGAATTTTAGACCTACAAAAAAAAAACCATAGGAAACAACACTGAGCCCAATATCCAGCTCCCAATGTCCTGGGTCCAGTCCCATCATAAGACTTTATTTTTTTTTTAATTCTCAAAAATAAATAATAATATTTATTTAAAAATTTGAACACTATTAGAAATAGAAGCTAAGAATTAAAGTCCCTTTAAAGGAAAAACTATCCCTTATTTTCTCATTTGACAGCAGCTAAAAGAGCCAAGAATTGCCATTCTATGCTATTCGAAGGGAAAAGTCAAGACAGCAACTACTTGCTGCAGAATAAGAAACAAGAAACCCTGTAGAGCTACACAGAAAGCCACAGGGGAGACCCAGGTCACTCAGTGTTATAGTCCAAAAAGCTGCTTTCTCCCTCCATGAGACAGGGAATGGCTGTTACACTGCGCTAATGCTACCCAAACCATCAGATATCCTCTTTACACTCAACTAGGCTGCTGCTGGAAGAACTACAGGCAGGAGGAGACGCTGAGCCCAGCCGCTGCCAGATTTGGATCTCTCTGAATTACACTGCAACAAACCACAGTGCACAACCTGCTCATAGAGAATGGTTCTTTCAAAATCCCATAAAACTACTCTTTGACTTATGTCAGAAACATTTAAGGACATCTACCTTCCGAGTTTATTTCATTTAACCACGGATATTCTCCCTGACTGTGCAAAGTACTTGTATCATCTTTTTTTAACCCTACAGTCTTCCCAGTCTCAAACAATATTTCATGGTTCTACAGTTTTTTCAGTGTGTGCCTGATATGACGTACGCAATAATTTTCAACAGAACTATACACTCCTTACAAACTTTAGGCCTAGTTTGAGGACTTAGGTACAAATTATCTATTGGTCATTTTTTTTTATTTGTTTCTTTCAGTTCCTCTTGCTGCCTCTTCATTCTCACATTACAAGAAAGAAAAAAAGACGACATTCGATTTATCTTCTCTGTCACATGCATTATTTTGATCACACCTCCTTTCTATACCTGGCAGTCCCATTCTTTTCAGCTTCTTTCTTCAAAGGGAGTTCTTGCCATCCCACTAATCATTTTCATTGCCAGCTTTTAAAATCCCTTCTACTTCTGATACATCTTTTTGATGCAGTGACCAGAAGTGAATATCGTAAGTGGCAGCATACCATATGTTAATAATAGCACTGTAATATTTTCAGTGTTATTTCTGTTTTATTCTACAGACATTCAAATATCTAACGTACTTTTTAACCACTGCTGTGCATGCCAAGAAAAGGTTTTCGCTGAACTGTCTACAACGATACTCAGATATTTTCCCTGCGTAGTTACAGTTCATTATATCAGACAGCCAGGTGCATGATTAGACTCATGTTTCCAAGGTGTAGTACCTTTTATTTGTCAACAAGAACTTCATTTGCCCCCTTGTTTATCTGTCAGCCAGCCTCTTTTTATCCCCTTTCAAGCTTTGCCTTTTCTAATCTTGATTCATGCACATCAGGTTGTATTGTCTACAATTCTCTTACCCACAGTCATCATTTTGTGCAGATCACATTTGCTAAAATATGCACAATTCCACTCTTAGTAATGCAACATCCCTGTGTTAGCCTTTTGTCATGCTTAAAATTGCTAATTCCTTCCTACCCTTTGTTTTACTGTCTCTTGGTGAATTTCTAATTTGCCATAGTACATCACATTGCTTAATTTATTTGGCAGCCTCTCAGTGAGAAGCTTTGCCAAAGGCTTTTTTAAAGACCAAATAAATTTCAACTGATTCTTAAGTCCATGATTTCCTGACATGCTCAAAACATCTTAGTAGAAGAACGCATGATTTTCTTTTACAGAAACCACATGTCCCTATCATATCACGTAATTCGTATCATTGTATTTTCTTTCTGTTACATTTTTTGTTGACATACTAACATTTCTGGTATCATAGGCAGTTTCTTAAATCATCTTTTCATACTTAAAAGCAACATCCCTGCTGATTTACCAGCCAATTTAAGTCATGGGAAGTACACACTGGCCTGTACAGAGGTACCACAGTTACAAATACACATGATCCCATCTAACAGGGTACAATGGGGAGCAGAGGTGAGGGAAACAGTGACACAGGCACGTCCTGCAATTTTGTAGTACTGGTGAGGTAGATTTTTTCTTTTCCCCTTCCTTAAAGTTGGGGTAATGCTTTGCACAGACTCTCCCTTCTAGTTATGAGGCACAGGAAGGGAAGGACTGGCATACACGTTTCTTTTGTAGGACTTAACAGGTTTTTTTGGTTATTATTTTTTAAACACTCAAAATAAGAGGAAATGTTTTTTCTGAGAACCTTCAACCCTAAGAAAATTCAGAACATAACAGGGTTGGGGTGCTGAATCCATTCACTGCTATATTTGCTTCTGGCTACTCAGTCTTTACTTACTTTCTGTGACCTAATTATCACTTTTTTTCTTTGCCTACTATAGGTTTTCTTTTTCTCACCAACTTTCAGGTGGATTAACACTTCCATGAGGGGAATCTATTTAAACAACTACTACAATCAACAACTACTACAACCTGGCCATTTAGCCATACCTGCCCACACACTGATTTTCTTCTGTTCAGGGTTTGTTGTTTTTTTTTTTTAATCTCTTTTAGTAAAATGCCTTCTTCTGTGGCTGCACTTGAGTACACTTGAGAGGTCTCCATTTTGGACTTATCACGTGCCCTTTGCTTTTTCATTTCATGCTCTTTTCTGACAAGTTTGCTCATTTTTAAATTATAGCACTTTCAAAAGTTTAGTGCTACGGTGCTAGTTTTGATATGATCCTTCCCCTCAGGACACATACATTATTTATATAGTATTTTCTTTTTGAAATTATTTCCTTGCTTTGCTTGAAAGCAAAGGAAAAAAAAAAAAAAGCCTCTCTGCAGGGCTGGACTGGACTAGGTGTTCCAAAAAAAATATATTTTTTTCTTTTTTTCTTTAAGATTTAAGGTATCAATGCATTTCCTGTCTTATCCTTGTCTCATATGCAAAAAATGACAAGATTAAAACGCAGATACTTGAAGTCATTTGTCGTACCTGTCTGAGACTCAGGGCACAGATTTTACTTGTTGAAAAGCTGTGCAAGTTTGCATTACCTCCCCTCGGCTGAGGGGAGGTAATGGAATCACAGGCGCCTCCCAGGGCTGTTTAAATTTAGCTTAAACCAAACTAAACAAAAAAACCTCCCATAAAACAGTCAACATCCTTCTCCCAATATGGTGAAGAAGCTTTAAAACAACCTGTCCTATACTTCACCAAAATGGATTAGGAATGCTTATTCAGTTGTCTGACCTTAGCTGAGGAAGAAAGAGGGAAAAGCAAATCACTAAGGGGTAGTGAGCATCTGGCTACATTTTTCAGGGCCTTTCCTTATTCCCACTATCCTGTAATTAATAGCCTCTCCCTAATCAGGAGGCTGATTATAACCCTCTTCATATTACACAGGAATATTAATCTGAGATCGCACTACCTGCATATTACACAGGAATATTAACCTGAGATCTCACTACTGGCATATTACACAGGAATATTAACCTGAGATCTCACTACTGGCATATTACTCAGGAATATTAACCTGAGATCTCACTACCTGGTCCCTCTTCATAAGCAACCGAAGCGGGAAGATCCCATGGTTGAGCATCACATGACCTGCCTGCCATTGCATCTAACTTTTCCGTTAAGCTTAATCTTCCCTTTCCTCACTTTCTGTCATACCATCATGCTTCAGCACGTGTTCACAATGCCAACCTTTTCCACTGCTAGAAGAGCTGGCTCACCCATTTCTGCCTTATGTGTATATAGCAGCACAAGGAATATTTATAGATATTATTTTTGGCCATATGCTCCTCTTCCTCCTTCCCCCTTCCAAGTGCTCAGGCTAATATCCTGTTGCTTTCTTGGAACGTATCTGCATGATCTCACAGCCTATCCGTCCACCAATTGCTGAGGAAGATATGTGCATGATCCAAAGACACCAGTTCGCCAAAGTCTGACTGATGCTTGTGGTATTGCTCTGAGGTAAATTTAATCCCTACTTCCCTACCAGGAAAAACAGAAAAGTCTGAATACATCTTGCGGAATTACACTACCCCTTTCCGTTGCTTTCTGCAGAAGTGCTACATAAGATACTCTCTCTCTCTCAAGAAGAAAACAACATATTCCAATGGAATATATGTTTAGATAAACAGAGAGAAGGACTCAAGCATAACCCTTGCTGCCTGCTTGGACAAGACACCTCTCTCAGTTACCCATTCTTTTTGTCCAGCTTCATTTTCAGTATTCTCAGCACCCCTGGAAACCACGCTATGATACCAGAATCAAGTCCTGTGATGCTTCCCCCAGATTCCTGGGAATAAGGGCCAAAATTTGTGGTTATGCATGTACTATAATTTGTCTCCAAAACAGACTAATAAAATTCTGTACTGTGTCTATTTTAGGATTTTTCTAAGGTGCCTATCACTGTGGAATCTAAATGCCGTATAACAATTATAGATAACACTGTGTGCCTTAAAAGGCAGTCTACTCAGCCTCCCTTGTTCATTGTGTGTCTGTGTGGAAACTTTCCTTCTGCTTCCCTTCTTGCCTTTCACTTCCTCGCCTCCAGTTGTGAGTTGGTCCTGGCAAGGTGCCCTTACTGGAAGAACGCTTCATCAACATGGTGGGTAGCACATGTAGATCTGAATATGGTCAGGGCTGGAATCAATCCAGCTCTCTGTGAAGATTTTCTCTAGCAGGGGACATGACATCAGAAATGCTGGCAATGTTGTATTCTGGGCCAATCAGCTTGACATGTTATAATTACCATAAAACTACACAGTATTTATATTATACAGTTATTATTCATTAACCTAAAGATACAAACAATAAGGAAGGCCCATATGGAGACACACACAAACCACTCATGGAAATTAAATCTCTAAATGACCAGTTTCAATGGAAAATGCCTACAAGAACCTAGAAAAAAGAGGAGGTGCTTCAGCTCAGGGCTATGCTGCCTAGGAGGAAACAAAGATAACACCATTAGATTTTGAGGACTGCAGCTGGACAAAACACCTCAACAGGTTTTGCCTGTCATTGTTATCAATAGAACAGAAAACCTGAAAACTGAAGAGCAGCATAAAGGAAAAAAGCTTGGCTTGTGACAGCATCCTGGAATAAAAATTGGCTTGTAATGAATGACAAACACCAGCCTAGTACCCTAATTTTGAGTACCCTTTTTGGTTTTGAAAAATGTGTCTTCACCTGCAGCCACAGTTGACTCATGGAGAGGGAGAGAGGGATGGAGAGGTAGAGGCAGCCCTACCTTTTTGGGTTGCCTGCCAGGAAAGAGATAAGGCCAGGTAGCTCCCAAAGGATCCTAGGACAACGAAGAGAACTGAAACATCTGACTGGCATAACCAGAATGCTGCATCCTAAGTAGCTCCCAGCTGTGCTGTACCATTTCTGATGTGTATTCATCCCATTTTGAACACTATTGGCTTATATATGTGTCGGTTATTATAATCTCATACTTACATACAGATTTAAAAGCAGCACTTTTTATAATGAGAAAAGAAATCTGATATTTTTTATTTTTAATCTTGTTAAAAATTTGTACTTTCACCACAGGGAATTGAAATTATGTCTGACACTGTTGGACACATGACTAACATGCCCCTACCTCACCTGCCTCAATTTTGACATGATAGAAAATATTTTTATGAATGGCCTACTCAATTGAGAAAAGTGTATGAAACCCCTTGAAATTAAGGTAAAACATTATCTTTCAGATTCTTGTACTTGTGATTATTTACATCTATCCATAAGACTATAGATGGACAAAAGATGAAATACAGACCATCTAGTTTTGTAAGACAATTGCCTTCGTCTTAAATAGGGAGCAGTTTTACCAGCAAAGACCACCGAGTCCATCATGACCTGCATGACTGGACTGCATTGACTGAGGAGACTTCAGGCCTTATCTCCATAGTAAGGAGGCTATAATCTCTTACATTGTGTCACGCAGCTCTGGGCCTGACTCTGACCTCAATGATGTCTAACTGAGCATTACTTGGTAGTAATTACTATATTACCAAATAATTAACACTATGTGTTACATGTTTGTACAAGGGGTCTGTTTCAAGATGACATCGACTCAGCTAATGAAGGTGTTTATGCTAGGTGGGGAGCAGAAAAGAGCACAAGGGCTTCAGATAGCCATCAACTTGATAGCACACAGAGGCAGTGAAAAAGTCCCTAATATTCTCCAACATACTACCTGTGACCACCTATGGAAATCACCATGCCAAAAACAAAAGGACAGGCCCTCAACCTGCAAATAACAATTCCAAAAAGGCAAAAAAAGCAGAAAACAAGAATTTCTGTGGGGAATAATAGGGATGTCCTTTACAAAGCACGGGACAACAACAGGTCTTTGCCAGGGAATACCAAGCTTTTAGGTGATGCCTGCTTCTGTGCAGGCTGCCAACAACTGAAAACAAAAAACCTTTCTTATCATGCTGTGTTCCCATTCTTTCTACTAATCTTCTACCCCAGACGGCCATCTGAGCCCTCTAGTCAACATGGAACACCAAGTCCTAAAAGAAAGAGCCATAAACACCAAACCTGCTTGTACCTGATAAGGATTAGCATGATACATCAAGGATGCCTGGTAATAGTGCATTGATCCACAGTAGAAGAGTTAAGGGACGAGCCTTCAGACTTTAGGGGGATGATTTCAGACCTAGCAAGGACCTGAAATACAGCAAGATCTGCTGTTGTGATCAGTGGAATCATCTGAATCATTTACACTGAAGTGAATAGTTACTTGGGTGTAAGCAAGGTTAGATCTAATGACCTCAGATTCTGCAATAGCATCTATAAAAGCTGCACAGGCATTTCTGTTCCCCTCCACACCAGCCTGGTACTGTTACTCACATTTGTCCAAAACAGACAAAATACTAACTATAATAAAACATTTCACTGTGTAAAACTCAGCTGCATTAACAAAGGAAATTTTTTGCACTTCAGCTTCTTCATCCATGGGCTAATGGGACAGGTACCATTTTTACTTCACCAAGCATGTTCTACAGCTTGCAAGACCAGGCACTTTGTACATTGCCACCATCTAGTACTTCAGCTAAGCAGACAGACAGTTTCTTTACATTTTTATATTTTTCCATATCAACACAGATGCTGCTTCCTTCAAAAGGTCACCTTCACTTTGAGCCTAAAACTTAGGCTGAATTAAAAGCACACTTTAAACTTAATGGAAACATTTGAAAACAAAACATTACAGTATAATCTGTCATTCATTTTGTTTTGGATCCTTTACTCCTGAAATGCCTGCAGTTAAAAACTACAGCAAGAAAAAAGTTAGAACTGCAAGCCTGTCTATAGAAAATAATGGGGAGATCCCCTGCTAGTGCTGGCCAAGTTGGTATGCCCACTCAGTGTGATGCAATAGCGTACAGAGATACTAGCTGGCATCCTGAAAAGCAGCACTGCTGTGTTTGCATGGTGTCACATCTCGGCTAACATCCATGCTTCTGGTGGTTCCAGGTCCAGAACTAAATCCACCACAGGCAGCTTGTGCTGCACCAAGCTGACATAACCCAAGGCAGCTTCCACATTGCATAAAATGGAAAGGCAAGCGAAGGGAAAGAAGTTATTTCTTTCTCTTTTCATGGTCTCTTTATTTAAATAAAGGCATCATTAGTAGTACAGCTAGAGAAATCTTGGTCTTGCCAATGCAAATGAAATAGGTTTGACTGATGATTCCAGTGTTCTGATTGTCAGTAAACACTTCCCTTACCTTCATGTGTGATTTGAGATTGTCCTTGCGTGCACAGCGAAATGGACAGAGTGGACACTGATGACTTTTCAAACCTGTATGAATCACCATGTGCCGTTTCCAGTAACTCTTCCTCTTGATAACCAAACCACAGATCGGACACTGGAAAGGTTTTCCTCCTTCTTCTTCTGAGGCTTAGCAGAAGGGGGAAGAAAAAGAGAGGATCCTTTACAGCCACTTGTCGAATACTTTCCCCTTGTAAACATACTCAAGATACCATTTTTCAATGCTAGAATTTCATCTGCAAAGAGACACATCAGTTAAACAACAACATGTACCAGAAATTTCAGTTCCTCCCCCCTGCATATCCCTCTTCCCCTTAATCTAGTTATTCTCCCTCTAAGAAAGGTCACCATAATTTATAAAGGTTAATGTCCCAAACATCCTTTGGCTAATCAGTAGGGGATGCTACTCTATCTCACCTGGTCCTAATGTTCCTTATAATTTAACTGAACTGAGATGGATGTCTCTCATAATCATCACTTTGCAGCTTCATTTCCTATCAAAGGCCGGTTGTAGTAGGGTATGGAAAATATACTTTACTGTTAAAAAATGATTCATTTCCATATCTGATGGTTAGCCAGCAGGGGAGTGGGATATAAAGCATAGAACAATCCACAACTTAACTGAAAAGCATGCTGGTATTTCATATTAGATATATTTAACTCTGGAAGTGAACGACTTCAGAACCCCTGCTGTTGAACTTGTTTAGTTATGGCTCGAGCAGATGCTGCTGCAGCTTCAGCCATTGGGGTCTTCAGGTCAGGGGTTTCCTTCTGCTCCTCTAGTTGCCCGGTCTTTAAAACTACCGCCTTCCTAAATGTTTGCACTCTGCTTTACTGCCCAATTCACCTAAGACAAGAACAGGATTCGGTGGCATTTATCAGGCAAATATGGTTAGTCTACTGAGTGTGGAACGGTCTCAAGGTTGATGGAAAGAAAACTCCTGCTGCTGACTTTACACAACTAACCATCCATTCATCCTCTCACCACAATTTCCTCTGCTTATTATAAAGAAAGGCCTAGTATTACTGTGGAATTGGAAGCCTTTTTCCTCACTGTAAAAGAAAGACTATTTTCAAATATCCAGAGCTCAACAATGTGCATCCTGCTATTTGGAATTTCTCTCAGAATATTTGATCTCATTATTATCAGTTATTTCCTACTGATAAGGATATAGCAAACATCAAATTCCCTTGATGAGGAACTAAGTGATAAAAACCTCCAGAAAGATTTGTCATATCCTAAAATATAATTCTTGCTATTAGGTAGGAAACAAAACCACTGTAATTCAACTGATTAGGTAGTCATTACAGAAGTACAAAAAAGGACACATTGTCAAAGCATGCACTTCTGCAAGTTCAGAAATTCTCCTTGTGAAATATTCTATCAAGTTCAATATATTATAAAATTGTTCTCCTCTCTGCACCTCTAAAGAGTAACCCAAAGCCAATCCTATAATTGCTTGTGTTTCAGTTTTTAAATATCTTTACTTACTTCTTCACAAAAGGCAGGAGAAAGACAAACCACAGAAAAAAATACATTGGTAGCATTTTTACCTATCATTTCTCTTCCTTCTATCATATCTTTTCTCCAGCCTCTGGTTATCATCACAAAGGATCCAGAAGAGAAATGTGTAACAAGCTATTACCTGTTTTCTGCCCCATTAAAAATAAATCTGCAAACAAGATGGATCAATAGTAATTTAGCACATTACAAAATATGCAAAGAACTGGACTGAATGCACATGACTTCACCAATAACAGTGACAATTAATGGCACACAGGAATTATGTCAATGCTCTCCAAAGCTGAGCCATGTTAGCTCTTTACTATACTACATAAACCTCAGCATAAGAAAAAAAATCATGGGCTTCAGCTTTCCTTCATTTATATTGATGTCTATTTCATGTCACACGGTGACAATTAGTTGGAAAGAGTGACTCCAGTGAGGAGAGAATCAGCCAGTGCTTCCCAAAGAAGCTTCAGGAACAAAATTGCAAGCACTGCAGGCAAAAACTTACACCAAACAAGCATTCAGTCAGCAAAAGAAGGGTCTGCTACCCATACTCTTTCAAAAACGACATCAGAACTTCAACAGAGATTCCAGGCTTCCTTTTAAATTTCATCCCAAACACATGAGCGTTTTATAAAATTGGCAATATTAACAGATTGATAGAAAAGTCAGTCTTTATACCACTTTACTATAACCCATACAAGTAATGATTAGGTCCAGAAACCTGACATGGGGTTTCAGAGGTGACTACGCTCTGATAAGCCACGGCTCCAGCTTCTTGCCTGTAACAATTCTGAGCAAATAGCTCAACACCGTGGACAAAAGAGCAGCAGGCATACTCTTGTTATTAACATATTCCTCTTTAAATAGCCTCCATCTTTGCTGTTCTTACTTGGCGACATCTAATTAATCTCACTGAGTATTGATCTCGTAACCAAAGCTAGATGTTGCTGGTGGGTAAGTGAATCAGATTCGTAACAACAAGGCAAACTCACCAGTGCCTTAAACATTCAAACTATGAGAGGGGAAAAAAACACCCCTCAAGCTATGCCTACTGGGAAAAGATGTTTCTCTCTCTCTGGGAACAAGACAAAAAAAAACCATGTCTCAAGGAGCAATCAGACCCCCACAAAAAGATAAAACACTATAAAATTAAATACTATTTTTTGCTTTTAGTGCCATAAGGTTGTAGGCGCAAAAGGAATCAAGAACGTGCGACATTTATTTTCATGGCAAATATACATGCTCAGCTGCCCTACTCAACTTTTACAAAAGTGAAGTCTTCAATCAACAGTCACTAAACAGTGACCTCTTTTTGCAAGCTGCATTTCTTCGTGGCTGAAGGAATCGAGGAGTCTGGCTGTCCATAATCAACATCCAGATATGCTAACCAACAGCTTGCTTTTTATTTTCAGTCGGTTAATTATTTAGGAAGGAAAAACTTAATAGCACATCAGAAAATGGACTTAAAGAACTTCTGTTACGAACATAGCACTATAAAGTTTGCTTGGATGCCAACTGGCATTGGCCCAGTGCGTATGAACTGAAAGGAAACACCCTTCCTCTTGGGATTCTAGTCCCATATATTATAAAAAATGAATAGCTGTTCCTTGGTTACCAAGGACCTGAGGCAATCAGCCCCCATTGTTATCTTTTAGCAGCACAGTATGCTTGGGCCTTCAGCAAAGAGAATAGTTACTAGGAATTTGCTGCATCAGAGCTAGTTTATAAAGTGCCGGTACTACCAGCACACTTGCACGCTGGTACAGAGCACTTCTCTAGTATAAGCTGCACAGACAAATTCCACAGTTTGCGAGTCAAACACAGAACCTGGATTTTACTACAACCATTTACTTTTCCCCAGTAAATCTTCTGATGTGAACAGCTTTTTCTCCAGCAGGAAATAAACCAATAACTTCAAATAAATTTTAACCTTACTCCTTTTCTATACATTGCTGCCCTTCTTATGTGAAGGCCAGTCTTCACGGGGAAAGTTACATTAAATTCATGCCCACAGTCACACTGGTGTAGCCAGTGTGGGTACTCCTATTCCCACACGAAAGGATCTTTTCTTGGTTTAGCTTATGTTACTCCAAAAAGGATTTCATCTAAACTAATGAAAACCTTAGGCCAGACCCATGCCAAGAATAGTTTGCCACTTTAATTGCCTTGGCAAAACACACCAGCAAAGCATTTGGAGAACACATGTAACTCAGAGCAACAAACTGGTACTGGCTGCACCTCATTGCATCCTTCCCCCTCCTCTTCCAAGGGAGGAATGAGCATTGCTGTCCATCCAGTAGTTTCTATGTTATGAGTTTTTACCCAGAGAGTTGCACAGGAACAGATCAGACCTCATAACGTCCCTAAACAAAAAGGCTACGTCAGAACGACAGCAGTGCAATTATACAACGTCCATGTCAGACTTCGTGCCTGTACACTGGCTTGCTACCCCTATACAGTCAGGCTAGTATTCCTGATAAAACTCAGCCTGATAAAGCTCTAATATACCGAACCACTTTGTGCATCTTGTGAAGATAGCTGACGTGCTTCCTTCCCCTCTGCAGCAGAATGCCACTCCAGGGAGAACACTGACGACACCTGAAGCTGTATGTTCTACCAGAAATATGAATCCATGATGTGAACTTTTTATAGAAAGAAATGAAATAAACCTTATTTTTCCTTATTTTGAAGATGGATCATTTAAATTTCCCTGCATGGCTTGCCAGTTCTTGAAAGCTTGTGTTACCAAGACTGTTTCTTCTTACTCCCTAATAAGCCTGGTTCCTTGACTGCCGACAGCTGGAACTGGTGGAGGGAAGTCAGAAGTGTAAAATGGTTCTTGTTGAGCAAATTCGAGAAATGCAGTTTGCTTTTTTTTTAAAAAAAAATGACAAAGGATTGTAAGATACTGAACTGCTGCAAAAAATTTTAATGAAAAGTGGCAACATAATAATATACTCTGGTAAATTAGGACAGGGTAGTAAGCGATTATACAAAAGTCCATTTGTGACAGAGACAGCAGGAGGGAAAATTCTCCCTTGTCCAATATTTCAAAAGCACTAGTTTTGTACATGCTCACTGACACCGTGAGCTCCCTAACAGGGATTCTTTGATCTTCTCCATTAAATATTTTTTGTGGACTTATTCTGAACTTGGTAAGAGGGGGAAATACCATTGTATGGAATAAAATAAAGTACTGAACTGTACACTCGTGTCTTTCAAATATGGAAACATTTGAGACAGTTTGGTCTTCAGGTGGTATTTTAAAAAGCTTTTCTATTGTTTACCTAAAGTACCTATTTCTTATTCTCATAATACATGGAATCAAACCAAATCCAGACCCATTGAAGAGAGAATATATAAGCCTATAGAAAAACAAATACATTCTACTTAGTGGTTCAAACTGTATCCATACCTGTACTAGTGGGTTTGGATGCTCTTCCCTTAGGGACTGGCAGTAACAATAATTCCAAAGACTGTGGTGGAGTTGCTTTCTCTTGCTTCATCTCTGAAAGCTGCAGGGGATCCTCAGCAACCAGTGATTTCTTCTTCTCAGCCAACAGGGTGCCTGCAGCCCTTGCAGCAACCTCCTTGAGAAGGGCAGCTGAAGAGGTCATGGAAGCGAGAGAAAGGAAAGAACTAGCCGGAGGCGGGTGCTCCTGCCCAGGAGTCATGCTTCTTTCACTCACTTTCTTAGATAAAGCTGCTAACGTGGAGCTGGCTGACTGAGAACTAAAAGGTGAGGAAAAGGATTCGAATCTTATAGTGTCTTCAGTCCTTGAAAGAGATTTGTCCTGCAGAACGGCATTGGCTGCGGCTTTCAGTTTCAGGATAGCTGAATCAGGGGACAAACCACAGGTGGTGGCTGAGTTTGGCAACCACTTACCTTGATTCCATATAAAGTGACTACCTGCATTGTACTGGTCACTTTGTTCCTGTTTCTCAGCAAGCTTTCTGGCAAGAACACTTAGCTGCTGGGCATGATGAGCAGGTGGAGAGAAGGAGAGATTTGAGCCAAGATTTACAGGGGACTCAACTCTGCCATTGACTGTAACAGCAGCATCCAGCTTGAGGGAGCCAGCCTCCAGTAGCCGCCTCAGGTTACTACTCAGTGGCTTATTTGGACCAGGAGTTTCTTCTTCACACAGAGATGACACATCAGGAGAAAGGTGCTCTTTGCTCTGTAATGTGTCTCTTAGTGCCTCATTTTCAATGGACCCCAGCTCTGCTGTGTTGCTGCTAGGAGTTGCACTTCCCAAAGAAGTATCTGGGGAAGTGGACTGCTCTTGAATTCTGTCCTCAAGAGACAACTTAAAGTTCTCCTGGACTTCTCCATATGATGCTTCTGAAGGAGTTTCTGAAGAATTTCCAAACCAGCGTTCTTCTTCACTGAGTTCACCTTCCACTTCTTCCTGTCTGGTACCGTCTGTGTGGAACCAAGAACAACAGTATTATTCCCAAATCTGCGTAAAATAACTTCTTAGCATGAAGTATGCCTGGCCTCTGCATGACCCTCCTGAATAGTCACCTAACATCCCCCTAAAGCACATGGACTTTGCATCAGCCTGGACTGAGTGACCAGGAAAAAGTTTTTTGAAAATGAGTAAGTCTTTCTTTGAAGAGAAAATCATGACAGGCCTGTCATCTTTCTGTTGGCGTAACTAAAACAGCTAAAACTGCAACAATACAAATATACATAATACATATTCATATATTGCAAATGTTTCATTATTGGTATCGTCTGTACATCCTGCAAATTATTATGAACTCTGTGGTATAAAGCATGGATTTAACAGGCCCAGAAATTACTGGATACTTGTGTCTTGTACAGCTAGCACAGGCACACCTTCAAAAGCAGGTCAGGTGTGTAGCTACTCAAAGTAGTTTCTTCCAGTAATTTTAAATCTCAGCCCAATCCTGCAGTGACCCCTATCTAAAATAAAATAAAATTTGTACTGATAATACACAATTCATTCCTGAATAGCTGAAATGACTAACACATGAATGCAGGCTAAAGCTCTCATCTCTCCAACTATTTGGGAAAGGAATATCATACACACAAAACTAATCTTCGGGTGTTTTTCTTCTTATATAGACACTACTTGCTTGTCACTCTTCATTAATGTTAAAGTTTTAAAGACCATCCTAAACTGAACTTAGTTTAGCTGAAAAGAAGAAAAAAAAAAAAAAAAAAAAGTGTTGGTCTCATCAGTTATTTACATTTTCTCCTCTCCAGTAACTGCAACACATCTAGTCTCTCCTGAGACCTAACTGACAGTGTTTAAAACACTGTGACCCTGGATTGCTCTTCTTCCCGATAGGTATTCAAAGTCATACAGACATGACCAGGACTTTTTTTGCAGATCTTGCTGCCCAGTCAGAGCGTAGTTAAGAACAGCAGCAATGCTAGAATTAAATTCATGTTATCTTCTCTTGCCAGATACCTCTCACATTTCTTGCTTTTAGTCTCAATGTCCCAAGCTACAAAAGAATCTTTGTAATCATACTACAGCAAAACAAAAGGATTTAATATAACCCTCCACTGACATTCTGGAAATAAGCCTGCATGATATGTACTGTATCTATGATCACGTATTATTCCCAGATTCCCTATTTAATTCCAGCAAATTACAAAACTTGGAGAGAAGTTGATGAACAAAAACTTAGATTTATATTATTGCTTTGATCCAATGAATTTAAGGAGGAAAAACCCAGCCAAATGTATCACAAGCGTAGAGATACCAACATACACTCTCTGAAAGCAAAGATATTTTTTAATTTTACACAGAATATGAGGAATAGTCTCTCGCAGTAAGTTCCTTTTACTCAAAACCCCTTAGAAAAAAATTCACCAATGTTTTAAGAGCCCATAATAAAACCACTCAGTTACCTTAGATCAGTAATTCAAGCAGAAGAGGGCTAGCATCTTTCCTATTCAAAACAAACAAAAGCCAAGCAAAACCCAAAGCACTTACCTAAAATTATTTTGGTATTATCCAAGTTAACATCACAGACACAGCAAGATTAACAAAAACATGCACATAAAGGCCAATACCATGCACATTCAATTAAAGAAGATAGATGCTAATCAGTTGAGCCAGCACTTATGCAGGTTAAAGGAGAACTGAATGTATTCCCTTTTCACCCTGCGAACATTAAAAAGTAACTTGAGGCATGTCTGTACAGTTGGGTGCACTCAGATGAGAGATCTGTCCACTCATCCCAGATGCAAGCAAGTTCTGGTTTGGAAGCCAAAAAAGCATTTTACTGGCACTTTGCCTGAACCGATACACCAAGAGCAGGGCACACCCCCTGGGACACAGCCTAGAGTTGACACCACTACACAGCTTCTGAGCCAGAGCCAGCCTGTGTCCTACCACTTCCATCCATATGTCTGCTTACATCTGTCTGTGTTAAAAGAACCCCTCCTCTCCCCTGCAAACCCCACTCTCTCTGTGTCTCTGCTCCCCATCCATAAATAAGAAGGGAAAATTCCTTTTCCTTTCACTCAGAAAGTCACCCAAGAATATTTAACTGTAAATGGTTACAAGAGGAAGTGGGTTTCTGTTTTAGAGAAATCTCCAGCTTACTAAACCCCCAAATTTCTCTGCTCCTTGTCGTGTACCTCAATTTCTTTATGTTGATATGTTTCCTAGTTGCAATCAGCCTTTAAAATACCAGTTAAATAACACTGTTTTACAAATCTCTCAATCTTGCACTGGAAACGAATTATTCCTTCTCACCTGCACCAGTTTTTGCTCTAACCATAAAAGTAATGTCCTGCATGTATTTTTACTCTCTCTCCCTCCTCTCTAAAGTTGTCATCTCAGGGAACACTCACAGTAGCTGAGGAACAGGACACTGGTATTTGAAGTTAATGGTAAGAATGGGGGGAAAGGAACTACATCTGCTATGGCATAGCTGCAGTACAGTTTTCTTCGATAGTAACACAACTACACTATGCCTGGAACCAAAAAAATAAGGTAGCAATAGCAGGAGAGAGAGGAACAGGACATGGACTGCCTTGCTTTTTCCAGACATGCACATTCTCCATTGGTCTTGCCTATATGAAGAGCAGCCACCAACATTTTATTGACAGGGAGCAGCAGGAGTGCAGTACTCTTCATTTAAAGGCTTGCTACCAAGTCCAGAATTTCCCTCCTCTTTGGGTAATGCAGTGAGAGCTCCCCCTCCTGTTGCTAATCTACCTGTAACCACTCAAGCACTCAAATCTCCAAGCAGTCTCCATAACAAAGGGCACATTTCCTTTGCAGCATCTCTATCCCAAACCCGCTGGATTTTTTTTCCACCAGTGCAGTTTCTTTCTGTACCCAGAAATCAGACCTCTAACTGCTGACACAGTTCTAATTTTCCTCTTCTCAGTAATTCCCTCAGTTGCTGCAGTATCAAGTCCGCCGTATTTTAAGGCTGTAAGATTAATGCTGAAAAAGCCAGCATCAGTGTCTTATCATGAGCTCAGTCAAGCCTTCTTTTAAACAGTAGTGAATTGGTTTAGAAGCATAACGGTGAAGCCTGGCAATTTCATTTCTAAGCAAAGTTGCCATTCGAGGCCTTCAGGGCAGAATTTTAATTCACATTGACTTGTGAGCCTGTGAGTTTGAACAAGCTTGAGAACCGGGAGAAATCAGCCCAATCCACCAACTCTCCTATGATTTCAGATTAAATAAAACCTTCCCTCAGAACTCAGAGGGTTCATGGGACACCCAGACCAGGTTTGTCTGAAACAGGAGCCAACCTCCATGTGTCTGTCAAGAAACTTCAGCTGTATTTCACATCTGTCGCAGAAGATCTGCATGACATGTTTTTCCCATCTCTCGCAACACAGCTAATGAACTCCAGTGAGAAGCCCTTGAAAGCTAGGTGTAGAAATGTAATACCACATTTAAATTTCTTCTCTCCACCATAAACATACCATAGCTTGTTATTACAGAATTACTTATTAATTAAGTTAATTAAGTTAAGCTAGTGGCATTTCATTTCTAAATGCTAAACATGGGTAAGAAACAACACGAAAGTTGCAAAGCAGGAAAAGGTAACTTCAGAGTTAGAGGCAAATTCTCACTGACTTCATTTGGAACGAGACCTGGCTGGGAATCTCACCAACTTTTACCGAGATTACAATTACCAGATTGCCTCTTCTCAACATGATTCAAGAGTCAAGACCTGTCGACGCTTCTCTTTCCTGATTTCCATGGCAGTTCTGGAAGGAGAACTGCTTCCCAAACCATTTGCCACTGGCAGAGGCTAGTGGATGTTACAGGTGTCCTGCGTGCTTCGGGACTACCGCATCACACAGCACCCAGGAGCCTCACACAAGTACTTGCCATTCCTGTCAGCGATGACAAAAGGCACTGAAGTACTGTTGGGCAACTGCTGCCACTGATGTAGCCCAATATCAAACAATCTCTGGCAAAGCCACAAATGTGTGCGGAAGCACTGTTTGAAGAAGTGCCAGTTTCCCTCGCTCACCCACTCATCTGCTTGTTTTCAAATACGGAGAAGTTCTGTTTCCTCTTCAAGAGATCAGTTTGACAGACAAATCTTATTGATCCCAAAGTATGTTATTTCACTTGGTGAGCATCTTCCCTTTTTCTTAGAGTGGTGATTAAAAATTGACCCTGATATCAATAGAAATGTAAATATTAATTTGCCCAAACTACTTCTATCTGAAAACTGAAAAAGACAAATGTGTTTTTGATTTATATACTGAGCCGCCCAATTCAAATGCTGGAAACTTTAACTAAACCCAACAGTGGCAAGTGTGAGATGATCCACAGTTCCGCTTTGTAGGACTTGGAGCGGAGAAATATGAATGCAGCAGGTTAGATCTAGAAACAGGCTGTGCAGGACACAAAAAAGGAGTCTCCAAGTTGTGGCAATGAGCGACAGACATAGGCAGTGAAAACACGATTGAAAGAACACCATTTGGACCACCAGAGATTATCTGAGAAGAAGCTACAGCTAAGGAACCCACCCCAAAGAGACTGAATTTTCATGCTAAGAGAGACAAAACTTCACTTTAATCATTCAGTGCGATGAGTAAATTAAAGAACTTCAATACAGAATTAACATTGCAAATCCATATGCTACAGTGATATGAAACATATGGAAATTGTAATTATGGGATTACAGAATGAAAATTAAAACAAATATAAAAGTAGGTAGAAGTAAAATGATTTCAAAGAAACGCACACAGGAAAATTGCTGATGAGATAAATTAGGTAAGATTGCCCTAACTTCAGCAGTTACATTTCAAGAAAATTCTGGGAATCTACAGGACCAGGATTTAAAGGGATAGGAGAGCCAAACCTAATTTTCATTATCTTGATTTCAAATATCTTGATCTATATAGGGATTTCAGAGATGATCATTCAAGTTTGCATCAATCTAAATAAAGTTATAATTGTATTTGTTGGCTGTTTGGCACCCAGGTCATCTGCCTAATTTGTTGCCCCAGCAGCTTATCTTATTTCATCTCTAACGCCTATCGTAAACCATTCTCTGTATTATCTTATACTAAACACTCTACCTAGGCCTACTGAAAGAGCTAGGATTAAGTGATAGGTTTACACTAGGGAACTGAGGAGCTCTGAAAAAGATACCTAAGGAATTTAAAAGGACACATTAAATTTAAATGAAGCAGTAAGCCATCCATAAGGAGTCCTGAGGAAACACAGACTGACTCAGATGAGCAATCAGTTTAAGGCCAAGTAAATAGGCAGATACGTCAAAAATAAGGCAGAGACAACACCTGAGCAACCTAGACCTTAGCCTTGTGTGACTTTTATCAAGAATAGCAAGAAAAGGGGAGTGAATAAAGAGAAGCAGCAACTGACAACCGAGAAGGCATGGACAACTGTAAAGGCATTTAACTATTCATGGACAAGGAAGAGGTGAGACAGACAGTAAACTGGTGTGCTCATATTTGGCCTCCAGGATGGTTTCCCATGTCCTACTCCCTCCTGTCTGCTTTCTTAGAACCCTCAAATGAGGATTACGGATCAGGCCACAGGCCAAAATGCGCTCTTCTGGCAGTCCATTTCAGAAAACCCTCTCTTTACAAGTGCTGTAACCCAGGTACCATCATGACTGTTACTGTCAGCATCATATCCAGATAAGAGGAGTTTCCCATCACGTGATGGCTGCATGTTCAAGAAGAGAACAGAGGCCCACAACATCTCCATCTTAGCTCTGCGACAGTCAGCCAACTTACACCCTTTAGAACTGGAATACAGAAGGATGCTCACTTCCTTCAGCCAAACCCAGCAAGTACCACTGGCACGGAAGCCTTGAAATTTGCCAGAGACTGCTTGCTAGCCGTCCTGGGCAGAACAGTTTTAGTGGAACAAGGAAAGCAGAAGCCATACTGGAGAAGCTCCAGGATGAAATTAGAGGAGGAAAACTTGAAGTCCTAATTGTAAACGGCACATGCAGTGAGAACTGTCAGCCACAAAAGTGTCACATCAGAATTTAGTGCAGACCACATAATAGAGAAGAGAAAAGAATGAAGGAGCTAAGGACTCAATACAGCAGATACCTTTAGGTAAACTACGTACACTGTGTAAGTGCATCATTTTAGCAATGGTAGAAAATAATTACAAGAGATCACTTGCTTATATCACATCACTTTCTAATTCACATTGTCTCTAGGTGTTTGCTTCACATAAACCCTTGCTGATTTCACAACCAGGTACTATAGAAAGCAACATGCACAGGCCTAAAAATGGCAGTCATATCTGCGAAGCCTATTCTGTGGTATCCTACAGAAATTGCTCAGTCTAGCTGCCTACAAACTACCTTTTTTTTTTTTTTATTCAGGCTAGTTTTTAAGCATTTCAAGTAAAAAAGAGTGAATGTCATTTCTTTGGGCTGAACAACATTTGTGGGTTCCCACACCCACCAGACCATGTGGCTGTGTGTGCTGTAGGACTAGCCGGGCACCCCACAGGTTCCACCTCTAAAAAGCACTTACAGCCACATCTGATTAGACTATATATCCAGAGAAGCAGCTATGTTGATATTCCCATAGGGATGCTTGCAAGAAAATCATGATTTTAATAAAGACACAAAGGCCTGCCTTAACTCCTTTTATTATATCAACAGCAGCAAATAAAACTTAAAAGTCACAGTTACATAAACAGTCATGTGCTAGAGTGCCCTCGGTCCCCCATTTTGCCTTCATGATTCCTGTGACCTATAATAGGTAAGCAGCACAGGAAGTCACTGTCCTCTTTGAATGGAATTTCTGGCTCGCTCACTTATCAACGGGATGATTATTCAACTCTTGACCTCATCACAAAATGGTTTAGCAGTATTGCTGGTGCTTGAACCAAATTTCTCTACTGCAGGCTGACCTAGAGAGAGCAGCACAGCTGCAAGAAGGAACTGCCAAAAAGCCACAGCTCTTCTGTTCTGTCCTTCTCCCCTGTGTTTAAGATGTGTGAAAATACTCACACAATTAGACAGGAAAAGAAGCCCTAGGTAGGACTCTGTATTTCATCTCCACATCTTCTAAAATAATGATTTTCCTAACTAGAGGGAAGGAGGAGAGGGGAAAAGAAAGGCATAGCTTTTAAAGACAAGGCATATATCCTCTACTTTTATCCCTAACTTAAAGTGACTTTGAAAAAACCCACTTACAAGAAAACCCCAGAATATTCACCTAGCAATTTCTCTAGTACTGCTTTTTTATAAAGGCCTCCAAGACAAACAAGATTAGAGAAAGTTAATCACCTTGCAGTAACTGGAACTCAGGATGCTTTGCCCATACGCACAAACTGTGAATGTGCAGAAGTACCATGCATTCAGGTTTGCCAACTGCTAGAAGAAGACCACAGGTCAAAATGCATGTACAGCACCTCAGTTTCCTCTCAAAGGCAGAATCCAGGTGTGATGGACTCTTCCAAGGAAGAAGGGAAGCAGGATGGATCACAGAAAAAGCTTGTCACGCACAACATAAAACTGCCTTTATTCCCTTTCCCTCAAAGGAGAAGAATTTTGTGGTAGATCGGAAACAGAGACAGCGGCCTTTTATTTTCAGCCACAAGCCCCAGAATAAATGTGTCAAGTGGGTTTCATTACCTGCCAAAAAGATCCTTCTTTTACTAGCTAAGTATTGATGGAAGAGGACAGAAATACACGGTTTCTCCTGAGGTGAGCTGTCACTACTTGATGAAGGTTCTCAGGGCTGTTGACAGACCACAAGATAGGACCTTATAGTGACAAGAAGTCTGATCTCCCCCGAAACAAGTTCTTCAAAAGGCAGTACGATAGATGTTTGACATCTTGCCTCCAAGAAAGATTAACTATTATTCTCTTCTAGGCAAGAGGTTATAGTTAGTAGCTGTGGGATCAGTGTTTGAGGGGTGTTACTTTAGAGTGCAGTTAGAAGACACTGTTAAGGTGACAAAAGCTCACGACTGACAGAAGTGGTGGTCCTGTGCCCTCCCTTACATTTCCTCTGTTGTTTGTTTGACTGCTTGGTGAGCCAATTTCAACTCACTGATCTGGCAGAAAACTACTCACTCTGCCAAGAAATCAGAACAAAACTGATGCAAAGGAGGCAGGAATGGGGAAACAGGAGGAGTCAACAATCTGAGCCACCTGCCTTCTGAGGTCTTTTGGGGTTCAATGCATATCATGTCTTGTCAATGAAAAACACCAGAGGATTCTCCCTCCCATCCCAAACCTCAACAATGTACTACACCTCTCAGGGAAGAGCTGGCCCATGCAGTCAGGATGGCCACAGCAGTTAATATCACGCAGGCTGCTTTAGAAGCCTTATCCGGGACATCTGCAGCTGGGCTGGCCACCATAGACTCTTCTGATGTTAATTAAAAAAAACCCTTCTCTAGAATTGGTTGGCAGCATCTTCCTGGGAGAAGAAAAGTCCTGAAGACCCAGAAATGATATCTTAATAGTGAGGCCCCGTAATCAGCAACCCTGAAAAGTAGGTGGGCAGAGCAGTATGTCTTATAGTGTAATATGGATGTATAGTAATGTTACATATATACGTACATATATGTAGTATATGTATATAATAATACATATCTAATATTTGTCTCACTACAATTTAGAATTACTTTGTTCTAGCTGGATTTTGCCACTATTTGAGGCTCAGTGAGCTGAAGTAACTTGAGGTGTGTGCATGAAACAGAACAGAACACACATGGCCTTAGAGGAGGGGAATATTTTTGAAGATCATTTCTCAAGCGGCATGCCACAGAAGAGCATCCCACACAAAACACTTTCATCAGCTGACTTGACCAATACCTAGAATTCCTGGAGAGAAGGTAGACAAAGACAGTTGATTTTTATGATGGAGGTTTTCAGAAGAAACAAATATTTCTCAAGTCAGCTTACACTGCAAAGGCTGGCTAGTAGCCCCAAGACAGATTCATAAAGCACATAAAGTGTCAGTGTAACAATAGAAAATCATGTTCCTTACAAAACATATTTTATGGTACTGATGTTTTTCTTGTAGCACTTTTATGGAGACTGAGCAAAATACCACAGCCAGACTTATTGAAAGTTTCTTCAACAGGCCCTCGCGAACATCCTATAACCACCTATAGTTGAGTTCGGGCACACCTTTCATAAAGCACAAGATAGTGATCAGACTGATTTATACGCTAAAGGAATATGGCCAACTGAAAACCTGAAGTCTGTACATTAACATATCAAAGGAATACACCTCTTTTGCCTGATGAAAACAGAGAATATGATAAGCCATTTGCTATAAAACAAAACACTTTTTTAGGCAGCAACTTCTGAGCCATATTCAAGTCCCTTATCAGGAATTTCAGGCTTCCCTGGGTCTTTTAAAACTAGCTACGATATCAGATTAAGACTCTAGTAAAGTATTATAAATTTGAGGACAAACTAAACATGCGGGAGATCATCTGTTATTCCCACAGCTCTGTTTGAAATGGCAATCAGCTTTAACCATCTTTGATGGTTCAAGTGGTCCATATGTGCAAGTCTACCCAGAGAGATTCCCTGCACCTGGAATGGTAATGTATCATTTACATCAGCACGCATTTACCATTGTGGGCTCACTTACATGTTAAGTTCAGTACAGTGGTTAGAAATTCTACCTTTTCTTAGTTGCAAGGAAGTTTAAAAACTCCTTAAAAGTATTCCTAGTTAGCCAAAATTCACTTTGCTTGTTCATTTGTTTTGCTCTAGATAGATGTCTATGGCAATAGGCTGTTGCAGTGAGAAAGTATCAAATACCAAAAAGTAACAGGGATGCTGGCACCTCCAAAATAAGAAGAGTTTAAACACTATTCTCAAGACTTCTATTATCCTTAGCATATAGAGTCAAGACCTATCATCTCAACCTACTTCATAAAGGAGGGGAAATATTTTAAGATTTCCCACCGTGAGCCTTCATTAGAAATGAAACCCCAAACAATTCTAGCAAACAATTTGGAAAAGCTGGCTACAATCAGAAGATCTCTAAATGAGGGAACTTCATTTCCACTCTAGATCAAATTATTGTGGGAGATAATCACATGAATGCCAAATGGTCAGTATAGGAATCCATAATACTTTAAAGCCATCCTTGAATGACAATTAACTCCATGAATGATAAGAGATTTTATTCCTTTGCCAGGTCATTAATGAAATCTTCTTTGAAAAGTTGCTTACGGAAGACAGAACTAGTGCTTCTATTCGGAAATTCTAAGCAGAAACACAAAACTGCCTTATCTTAAACATAGTCTATCCGCAAATCAGAGGCTCAGTTACTCATTTCCAAATGGCTACTTGCTTTGTAGTAGTTTGATCTAGGTCATAGTCTTCTATTGTATATTTGAGGTAGAAGACATCAAAAAACAGATTTTTTTTTTTTTTTTCTTACGAGATCTCAGGCTGCAATTATCCCTGACTTACAAAAGAAAAAGAGATAGAAGGAAGGAAAACCATGGTCAGACTAGACAATCACCATGAGCTCAAGCAGCAAAGTAACTCAGCGTAACTCAGTAACTCAATAACTCAACCTATCATCATACAGTTCTGTTTAGGTCTTACAGAAGACAAGGTCCATTCACTTGGACAATTCTGCTTGAGAAAATGGAAAGATCATACTATGTTATTAAGATATCTAAACGAAGAAAGTAGAATAACAACCTCAGTTTTTTATACCTTTCATCCCTAAAAGGCAACGGATTTCAAGAAAGGAGGTGGGCATATGTGAATGATCATGGAATTAGACAAAAACTTGACCTATGATCTGGAATAAAAGGCTCAGAAATAAAGGAAATTTATCCATTTTCCGAGAGGTGAGCCTCACCTTGAACAGAGACCAGCAGAATTTCTTTCTGCATACCCTACGATGCTTTTTGGTGCTGTGATGGTCAGTCTCCAAGACAAAGACTAAGCATAAGACAGAGTTTAGAGAATCTATCCGCTGACTGGATGGCTCAAGGCATTTTAAAGTGATTATATTCTTCTTGGCTGTCAGTGGTATCCACAAAGCTTTGGCAAACACCAGAAGAAAACTGGGAGAAGCACCCTTAACAGCATCACTTTTATGTAGTGAGCACTTCCCAAGAAAATCAGCCTCCATAGCAAAACAGAAATAAGGCATTAAGCATGAATAGTACAGTTTCTTCTATCACATTTTGTATGATCTAGGTGCCAGAAAGGGCATGAAAGCTTTGCTTTCTAATCTTCATTTAACTTGGTAACAAATAAAATTGGTGGTCCACTCTATTTTGCACACCTACGTTCTCTTTTTGAGCTACATCTATAAACTGCCTGCTCTTACTCAGTGCCTTCACCAGCTAACAATTCATCTTAATTAAGGCCTGCACCTGACCTGCCACCTCCCCAGAACTGGCTGCAGTGACAGCTGTCTCAACTCTTTACTGCGACAAAATGCATCTTCATTGCCTGAAATGCACTGCAAGCCTCAGCACAGTCACAACCCCAACGGTAAAAAGTAGGCACAAGAATCCTCACATGTTCCTCACAATTTAGAGCAGCCAAGAATAAAGCAATCTGTTTATGCTATAGATTATTGTAACACTGATTTACCCTCAATACGTGCAACTCATTTCAGCGTGGCAAGTCATTTAAAACTGACAGGGTCACCACAGCAACATGATTTTACTCACCCTTACAGTTGGAAAGGAAGCAGATGAGAAGCTGCAAGTGTCAATTCCGCTGGCAAAAGGGGCTGACTAAAGTGAGAAAAGTGTTCAAACATGCCACTTTGATGCATACAAACAATGTGCAACGAAAATAAATAACTCCCTGATCACAATTGCAATTTAGCATTATGGCCTAGGAACTGCCATAACTTTACAAAAAGTTCTCACATTACCTGAAAGAGTAAAATTGACCTAAAAGCTCTAGGAAAAAGCCATAAATCACCTACACTCTGAGCCGTGCTGTGCAGGGTAATTCCAAACTTTCCTAGGGGACAAACCATTGACCAAAAGGCTAATCGAGGGACCAAAACCACACTGGCTGGTTACCTGCTCCTTCACCCATTCATTTGAGGGAGTTGCCCTCATGTGTTGTACACACCATATAGGATCGTGCCCTTAAGCAATCCAGAGTAAATTTACCATAGCTACCACGATGTATCAGAAAAAATTGTCTGCTAAGGTTGATAAACCGGTCAATTACCTGCTTCCTTGACTTTTATTCTTGTGTAAATGTTTTCATCCTTACGTTACCAGTACCAGTACCTATGAGAAGATGATCTCTACATTGCCAAAATCAACTATTTAAATTACTAGCAAATCCTTAATTACTATAAACAAGATTACAACAGGCTTATTTAAAGAAAGGTTTCTAAACACCAAAGCGATAGCTCCAGAAAATAAAGCTCCCTTGCTGTCATTATTTGAGGCTACTGTCTCCATGTTTACTCACAACCCTCAGTGCTCCCTCAGCCCACCTGAACGCCACAGCAAGAGGACCTGCTGTCTTTCCACCAATACTCCCTGCATGGCCGAGCATATACACAGGGCATGAAGTTCCCAGTCTCCCCTCAGCTCCTCCTATCAAGTCCAAACCACCTTCCTCCCCAAGCCACACACTCCCCCCCACCCCTATAAAATAGGAAGAAATCATTAACATACAAAGGTAAAGACAAGAAGCAAATACTATTGAAGCACTGCAGTTACTGACTTCATCTTCAAGGTGGAGATGCGTTAGTGCCCCTGGCGGGAATCTAAAGAACAGTCCAGTCCTCACAGGTGCTAGGAGAGTATAGGAAAACCACAGAAGGCATCGTCCTTGCCAGTGAGCTAGTTTGGGCTCAAAATGGAATATTAAATCTATGCCAAGGTAGATGCGCATGATCTCAGGTAAAATGTCCCTTTCCATACTTCCTGTCTCGCTGGTAATAGCAAGAGATTTCCAGAAAAGAACAGAAAATACCTGACTAATGACACAGAGGCTGAAACCAAAAGGATAATGATACGCCACCTTCTTCCTCTACACACAGAAGTTATTAAATACAAAGGACTGTGCAATAGATCTGCTTTCCTGTATTTCTTCAAAGGCATAGTCAAATTTTGGAATTGAGAAGCGGAGAACTCCCACCAGGGTTTGTACAGGGACAGACTAATGTAAGCTCAGCATAGCTTCAATACTTGAGGAAAGCTCTTTAGAAGGTTTCAGCAGCACTGTAAAAACATACAGCAACATCCAGAACATACCTAGTCATTTCAAGGAGCATGTTTTCCATCTTTTTCCCCGCTTACCTCTGTTCCTCTGAGGGACAGCTGTTCTGCAGATACACAACCTCAACCATTGTTACCTTGGTTTCCCTGAGAAACTGCCAAGTGCATCTTTCCTACAAGACATCTAATTAGAATAGAGGCTCTCTTTCAGGCTGAAACTATCTTTTTGTTGGGTCACATGTGCCTAGGACAGCAGGCTGACTCCCTGGCTTGTACTCCTATGCACTACACAAAAACAATAAAAGACAAGGAAATGATATTCCCTTCTCTCTCTCAAGCACAAGGTAATCCTTGAGAGCACCTTTGATGTCTAACCACTACCACAGAAAACAGAAGTCCAGGAGACACTCAGCTGAAAGAGTAATCAGAAGTCCTACAGAAGAACATGGTATTGCTGATCTGCTTTCTCCATGGCTACTGGCTTTAATTTCCCAAGCCAGGCCAACAACGTCAGGGATAATACAAATGGCAACCTTCACTCTTCCTCTTCTCTCCAGTGGATTAAAGGTACGCTGTGTCTTCTCTTGAACCAGTTCCAAATACCTTCTCATTCTATTAACTTCTGAAACTGCCAGTAGTCTTCAGGGAGCGACACTGATAAAGTAGTGATATTACCAAAATGAAAAATTGATATTTCTCTACTTTCCTACCTTTCCTAACCAATCTTTTCCAGCTAGTCTAGAAAATGTACCATAAATATTGACTGGCAAAGGGTGAAAAAAGAGAAGAATTATCAGTGATAAAAGCAGTGATTATAATACAAGTGGTTTTGGAGAAAAAGTAAGAAAACTAGTCCTCATCAGTGTAGTAGCACTACACAAAGACTAAAGCTGAAAAAAAAACTGTCTGTGAAGCTCTCCCAACAGGTGTAAAGAATCTCGGAAGAGAACTTACTGTTAGGCCACAGGAAAAAAACAAAAAACAAGAACTCAAAAAAGCTGGAGATTTCATGTCTGTAAACTGTCCTGCTGAGCCTGCAAACATCCCCACAAACATCATACAACCCCAACAGCTCTGTCATTGCAGTCTAGAACTCCTGGACCCAAAAAACGTCCCAAGGAACACAGTTATAACTCACAGCACCAGTAAAATAGCAAGAGAAAAACTCTTGCTTGCCAAAGGGACATTTTCATCTCCTGAGCACAAAGTTAACCCAGCTAGCTTCTAAGGAAGGACGAAGAACACGGCCTCTCTATCTCTCTGTCTCTTTATTGCTGCAGGAGGCAGGCTGGCTGGCTGCTCTTCGTATAAAGGACATACTGGAGTTTGAAAAACTGTCAAAGAAGTGGTTGCATTTGCCTGCCTTGATGATATGATGTACCGTTGTACATGGTGACCTATGCTTACTTTGACTTTTTTGGTCAGCTCATTATTTCCTTCTCTGAGCACGAATAAGACATCTCAACTTCCCAACAGCCCCAGTGGCATTTTGGCGAAAGCAATTCATTCCACTTGATTTGGAAGAATTGCTACCACTACGTATTCAATAATCCACACACTTCTGTTCAGTTTACACACAGGGCCAGGTTCTCTCCTGTGTGACATATGAGTATTTGGCAAAGGAGGAGCACAGCACAAGGCTTTACAGTGCTCCGATTCTTCCTTGTGTTTTCTAACCTAGACTCAGCCTGGAGACTGGCTTATCAACAGCAGCTGGAAATGGTTGTTAACTAGGAATAAGTAGATCCAAGCGTGTTCCAGCTGTGGCTTCATCTCTGACCCTTTCCATCTCTGATTCACAGTCTAATCTAAGTTGCAGTGATATGAAGATGTATGAAACAACAGTGTTATTTCTCTCCTAGGAATATGCCCATGCAATGAGAATCCCCGTCTGGGAAGGCCAAGGCAATTTCCCTAGCATTTGCATCACCCTAGCAGCACAAGGGAGATCAGAGGAAGGCTGTGAAGCTGGCCCATTGCTGATAATAAATATTAAGTCCTAGTTTAAAAACAATGTTAAGTGGAACTCAGCGAAGTCATCTTAAATTATTCCAAATATTGAAGTTGGAAAGGTAGTGACAGCAAATACTGTGAACTTTCTTTCCCTTTTTTTAAAATACAGAAAGAGAAAACCCCACACTAACCACTCAAAACGTTGGCTCTTAGAAAAAGACTTTTAAAATACATGGAATTGTTGCTTTAGAACACATTTATGAAGGTTGTTCCAGTGATCAATAAAGTAAAAGAAACAACAAAATCAGCTAGAAATCACTATGTCACCTTAATATGTAGGCTGCAATAAACTAAACATGGGAAGCCTCAGATCAAGCTGCTGCAGTGCCTTTAATTATCCCTATTGGGTTTACAACCTCTATCAAGGGGTCACAAAATGAAGGGAGGAGCTCACAAACCGTATGTATGGCAATATTCAACCATAGCAGGTGACATCAGACCAGTGTACCTGCTTTAACAAACATCTCCTTTGGTTTTAACTAGTTTCTGTTTATTTTTGCTATATACAGCTTCTTCCACTCTATTTTTGGTAAACAATGTGCTCCTGATTTACCAATTCACTCTGTCCCATTACTCACCTGAGGTGCTTTATGCACATCAGCTTTCTGACTGGTTCAGAAACAAAACGTTTAGGTTTCAGATACTGAAATTATTCCTTCCTGTAAGTGTCACAGGAATCTAGTTCCCTATAATTTAATTTTTTCCTCTCTCCCAAAGTCAGATTAAAAGATGGCAAATTATATTCTCAGTGTTTCTAATTCCTCCCACAAGGATGATGATATGGTAACGTATCTAAAGGGAAGCTTCAAGAAGTGTTTGTTTTGTCGTGCTGTGTTTGCTACCAAAGACAGCTGCTTTCTCTGTCCCTGAGAGGATTGCTTGGGGTTAACAAGCAAAGCCAAATAAGAGAGGATTAGGAAGCTACTCGTAGTGGTAGGCGAACACACAGAAGCAGACCTTTCCATGTGGAATAGGCACTCCTCACTCCTAGACACACTGTTTAAGGCACTGCCTCAGCTTTCAACCTTAAGAAGAGTCAGAGGTCACATAATTAATGTGCAAGCACTGAATAAAAAGTGGACATTCCTCAAACCTTATCTTATTTTAAAGAGATTTAGGATTCTGTGCCAAGATCTTGGTACAAGAAACTAATGCTATGGCTACTTAGGGCACAGACACAGCATAAATGGCAACAACCCGTTTCTACATTCTGTCTAAAAATCTACCTAAAATTCAGGTGCAGAGGAACAGCGAGAAGTGAAGGGGAAGTTTCGTGTTCGTGTCCATTCCATTGCTGGCTTTTCTGCTGAACAAACAAACAAGTATGCCAATGGCAGTGGGATTTGATTTTATTTTTTCAAAGTGCATTTCTTGGCTGGAAACTCTGTGGTCTTTACCAACACTTTTTATGCAGGCCAGTAAATGCCTTCAAAGACAACAACTCTGATTCTCATGAGAGTATGTCTATACTAAATAACGCAGTGCTATGTAGTGATATCTGAGACAGCTTGAGCATACCCACAAGTATTATAGCTGAATTAACCTGGGTAGACTGCTGTGATAACTGCCTCCGGTACACAAGGTAGCTTATTTAGAGCTTGCTTTGTTATCTCAATGTGGCACAGCACTGTGCAGGAAGACAATATAAACAATTACGGTGAAGTCTATTTAGACCTTATGGGCAATGTAAAAGTACCTCAAAGTGGGCAGAAGAGCCCCCTTCAGAGTTATTCGCTGTGCGAAGAACTCCCTTTGGCATGGCAGAACTGACAAAAGGATTATGTCAGCCCTTCCTTTCCAGAACAAGGAGCAGGGTGAGAGCCTGGGGGCAGCAGAAATTAGAGCAGCCCTAGGCCATTATGCTTACACCGGTGCCTGAGAAGGACTCTTCATGGGCTCAAGGTGCTAGAAATACAGAGGTAGATAAGGGGAAGTTCTGCTCCAAACACAGATAAAGAAATGTGTCCTCAGTCACCAGTTGCCGGGTCTAGATTTGGCACAGTGGTCTATAAGGGGAGAGACTGGCTGTGCTTCAGGAAAGCAAGCAAACACAAACAGCTACACCACCAGCTGCCATCTACATCCACTTGCCTGCCACCCTCTCTGTTCCTTACCTACTTTTCACTGCATGATCATCTAGCTGTGGAAGATCTGTTCTTATTTTAATTTTTGAGATTTTTTTTTTGAGGTGAGTAATTATTTGTACTACTACACAAGTCAAAGTGAAGTCTAGAAGTAGCTTGGCAAAGAATTTGTGTTCGTTAATAAAGTCACACATGTGGCTCACTCATTAAGCTAAATACACACTTGTTAAAGCCATCAGCTCTTTTAATGCATTTTTCTAAAAGTTACTTCCCATTTATTTTTAAGAATTCACCAGAATTCTCATTTTTGCCCTGATACAGCATCTTACAAATTCTAACACGCACCAAGATCCAGGACATGTCCAAAACACTCACTTAAAATAGGAAGTTGTAATTATAAAGTCAGCTTGTGCCAAATCTTCTCCCTTACAAAAACTTTCAGGTAAAAGTTAAGACCATGCAGGGAAGAATTCTTTGTACCTGCATAGAAAGCCCCGCAATAGAAGAAAAGCACATCCCAGTAGCAAATCCCAGATCAGAGCCAGCAGAGCTATAAACCCTTCTTGAGGAAGGCAATCCCTAGAGGTAGGACCACGTAGAATTCAAAGGGATGATGACAGTAGCTTGCTCTGAGTTGCTTCAAAAATTTCATTTCTACCTTAGTGAGAGAGCGTCCCAAAGAAAAGAAACAGAACAGTGCAGATGTTTGGAACCTAATTTTGTTTTCTGAAACTGCTGATTAACCATCCATTACAAGACCTCTACTACTCAGTAACCCTTTCATTTTTAATGCAATTTATTCTAAACAGCAACTAAATCATCAGTCTTGCATAAAAACTTCTCTCTCTTGGTCTACTGTACTGTCAGCACTGGTCATTCTCTTCCCCCAGCTTACATCCCTACTGCCTAAGTACCGAAAAGAACGAGGGAAAGGACTATTTATGCAGCCCAGTTTTTCTCTCCTTACTGCATGTTTCTCAAAAAAAAATCCCTCATAACTCTTTCATGATTCCAAATTAATCAAACTTGGACTCTGAATTCTTAACCTGCAAAACAGAACAGGCTTGTCTTAGCGTTAGGTTTAACTTGGGATTCTACTACTCAGTGTAATTACACCACAAACAGGAAATCCCTTGAAAGGCAGGAGAAACTTTAAGGAATAGAGCTAACTACTAAGCCAACAGGTTCAGACTGAGCATTCAAAATATTTGGAGTCTAGACCAAAGAGGATACCAGACTGTAAATGTTACCGAAGGTATGTGAGGAAAAGAGAAATTGTCTTTGGGAGCATAACGCTTCCGTAATTGTGACCCTAAGTTAGTCTGTGAAAGAGAAAAACTAAAAGACAAGCTCTAGTGAGGTGGAGGTCGGTCTCTTCTCCCAAGTAACAAGTGATAGGACAAGAGGAAATGGGCTCAAGTTGTGCCAGAGGAGATTTACAGTAGATATTAGGAAAAATTTCTTCACAGAGAGAGTGGTTAGGCATTGGAACAGACTGCCCAGGGAAGTGGTACAATCACAGTCCCTCGAAGTATTCAAAAAACATGTGGGTGTGGTGCTTAGGGCCACGGTTTAGAGGTGGACCAGGCAGTTAGGTTAACAGGTTGGACTCAATGATCTCAGAGGTCCTTTCCAACCCTAACAATTCTATGATTCTATGTTGCTGAATCCTTCATTAAAGTAACCACAGTGCAGTGTGTATGTGCAGAACCAATGCTGACTGTACCCTGCAGCACGCATTCTTTTCACTGAAGTATGGATCAAGTCTGAGTTTTATTATTTAACTACATTAAAAAAAACAACCAACCAACCGACCAACCAAACTTTGGGGAAAGGGATGTTATCTACCTTTTTGAGGTTTTTTTTTTTTTCTTCAGACCAATATCATTTATTATTCTTCATGCCCGTATCAGCCCATATAATTTATTATTCTTCATAGAAAACATTTTCTTGAAGTGGAATAAAAACAAAAGGTTTTACTTTGGGGGGCAGAAAGAGAGAGGAAGAGAATACCCCCCACCCCCTTGAAAACTGGATTCTATTACATACTGCTAGCTACTTTGCAGGTCAGATTTTTTGCATGTTGTTATTTTTGTAAAACACACGATACTTTAGCCTCCATACATCCTGAAGGGTTTTGTATACATAAACCTAAATAATACAAATCATGTACCATGAATGGCAAACTAGGCAACAAAAACATGGTATACTAGAAACCAGGACAAAATATTATGTAGAAGATACACTCTTCAAGCATGACTCTGGACTAGCTTAACAGCTGTAACAGTAAAAGGACTCCAGGCATAAGCTATAGTGGCTCTCCCTAACCATCTGAACTAATGTCTATATTATGATTTCTTTGCAATGTGAAAGAAAAAAAGTCCTCTATACGGTGCTTCATGACAAATCACATGCCTTGTGAAGCTTCATGTTAGCAACCCTTTTAACTTCCAAAAAGTCCTCTTTTGTAGGTCATGCTCTCATTATCTTGCTCTGGGATCTGGTCTGATTAAATTATAGGAAATTACTAATACTTCACTTTGAACAGCCAGCTCCTCCTGGCTCTTCTTCTTCTTTTTTTTTCTAAACTTAATTCCTCCTACTCCTGCCTTCTTATATATGAAAAAGACAACAATCACCCTGTTACAAAGATTAAGTCATACTCTTTCTTCATCCATTTCAAAATTTAAAAGTAAAAATGCATTCTGGCTACATGTTCTTACATTTCCCATTCCACGCTCTACCTGCAGGTTTCCCTGTTTAGCCAACTAAAAAGTTTGTGGTTTTGTCCTAATAATCTTTTGCACCCCCACCCCCTCTAAAATCTAATTCGTCAGATCCTAAAGACTTAAATAGCTTAATGAGCACAACGCTGGCTCTTTGGTAGTACAATTTATACTCCAGTGTGATTTACTCATATTTTATACTATCAGACAACACTACCATTGAATGGCTTTAGACATTGATCACTGAATGATTTTATACAAGTGACTTTTTCATATAACGAAAAAATTAGCATACAAATTTAAAGAGACAGAGACTTTATGTGTTGGAAAGAAACCCCATAAAGGGAGAAGGTATTTCTGAAAAGTCTATGACGACTTTGCTGTCACGAGAAGCACAAAAGAAGAACAGTGTTTTCAGGTGGAGTAACGTGGCTGCTGTTCATTTGAGAGGTGCGTTACAGTACCACCAGGACAACCGTGATGATAGCAATGAAATTATTAACCTAATCATACTAAGAATAATAATTTTCCCTACACGGATCCTGCTGTCAACAATGAGCTATATCATGATCCCTGCAGCAGTAAGAGGTTAAAAACAGTAAATAGAAAATATGTTAAAAACTTCCCCTTGTATATGCAATGTCTGCTAGTAAGGTAATAAACCCTATTAAAAGGGAAAGATTCCTGTTCCTAGCAAAAGCCTTGTATCTTGGAGGTAACTCTCAAATGCCGAATGATAGTAAAGGCTTTTCTGACATTGGGAAGTCTTTTGAAAAACCCATCCAACACATCCTCTCTTGCTTTCAGAGAGCATCAAATGAAGCAAGCTGCAGAAATAAAAAAGGAGGAAGCTCTAAATCACTCTTAATTTACTTGTTTGAAAGTATTTTCTTTACACTCTGATGATACAATCCAGCAATAAAAAACAATATAATAAAAAGCTTCACAGAGTTTAAGGGTTTTTTTACTGTATAGAAACAGCTGAACACTTCAACACAGTATCTGGAATATCTAACACTATACCTGACCATGAAAGCAAGAAGAGTTAGGTCCCCTCGTTATCACATATCTAGCTTTTGCTATCGAAACTAATATTGTATCAATTCTGCATCTCCTCCTTTAACAAAATAAATCCAACAGAGAATACCACTGCAGTTTGTCCTACATTAAACACATTTTTCAGAAAGTAGTAGTAGTCCAAGCTTCTTAATGTAGCATCTAATTCTGCCTGATCCTCCTCCAAATGCAAGCTTTGTATAAATGGTATTGTGGTATTCATTCACAATCTGCATTGCTTACAAGCCTCTGAGACAGAATCAAACCCCAAGGAGTATCGATTGCTACACTTAAGGCAATGTAGTGGTCTAGGTCTTAACCATTTATTTGAGTGCCTCAAAACTTCCCAAAACTTTTACTTTTCAGGCCAAACTCTTCTGAGTCACATTTGTGCAGTTCAGAGGAAACAGACTTTCAGGAATTCTCAGAAAAGAAAATAACAGTGTGAGGTAGAATGGAAAGTAAGGCAACAAGGAGAAGAAAAACAGTAAAATTGTATTTATACATGTATTTTTAAAGATTCTGATGTTAATTGAATAGATAAAAAAAAAGAATATCTAAGTGCTGAAGTAGCTTACGAGGGGAAAAAAAACCCTAACACAAACACACAAAGGAATGAGCAATATTCCTTTAAACATTCCAATGAAAATCAATTGACTTGTCCGAGACACTCGCATCCAAAAGTAATCATAAGACACGTGCACTGGGAAAATTTTTAACTTATGGACCTAACTCTGTCATTGTAAACTGAGTCTACACTGCCGTAGTATTTAATTTGGGTATGAATGAGCCATTGTCTATCCAGGAACTCCTAGAGTCCTGTCTTCATTTGCTTATATCTTCAATTAAAAAGGATGTACTTTCTCTTGTATTTCACAGAGTGTGAGTGAAGACATTCTGCTGGCATCTGTGACTAAACAGTTCCCAAAACCTGACTTCCTTACACATGGAAACTCCACTAACAATACACATTAATATCGGAGCCTCAAAAGGCCCATCCACCTGACTGAACCCTGAGGTTCGTCCTGCTTTGAGCAGGGGGTTAGGCCAGACAACCTCCGAAGGACCCTTTCAAACTAAATTACGTTGTAAACAACTCCAGTGACTGGAAGCTCAACCTTAACTCTGCCCTTTTAAGCAGATGCCACCAAAACACAGTACTATTGCATCTAATAATATCAATCCTTTTTTTTTTTTTTCCTTCAACAACTGAAGCGTCAGTGTCCAGCAACTCCCTTGAAACTAAATTAAATTGTTGCAACAGCCTAATACATTTCTAGCAAACTCTTGTGCAGAGAGCTTCTTCACCGTAGCAGGCATTTTAGCAGTGCAGTCTTCTCTCGTGAAATTACCTCTAAATTTACACGAGGGCCATCCAATGAAGTAAATGGACAGAAGTATAAAATCGGGGTCCTCGTCAGCAGCAGCTCTATACTGTCACTTCAAGCAGCGTGACAGCGTTCTTCAGGTGCCTTTCGGGGTACGTAACAATTTATAAGAAATGAGTTAAGGCCTAGGGATCCTGAGAACACAGCTTCCTACCTAAGCTATAAGCTAAGTCCACAGGACTTGCCAGACTAAGTTACATTTGCTCAGTTACATTGTAACACTGGTAAATTATTCTGTGTATCAACATCCTACTCTTTATTTCCCAAACAATTGCAACCGAATCCAAAATATCACAGAGATGTTCAGGAAGATGCTACATCATTGAGGTGCACTGGAGAGCATTCACGCACCAGCAAGCAACCTGTAACATAACTTCGGAGTGAATGGTAGCGTGATACCCACAATGGGGCAGAGTTAAGGTTGAATACAGTGTTAGCCATCTTCTTTCTAGATGCGCATGGTGCACTTTATATTCTTCTACCACCATTAATACTTAAAAATGAAATACACACGGTGTTCCTCTAAGAAATGTATTGCTAAAACCAGCAGAAATTGTAGAATAAAAATACATTTTACACTGAGTACCCATTAAAGCAACATGTTGCTAAAAAAAAATTAAATCACTATTTATAGCATTTGCACACTGAATGCAATGGATTCCAAGGCATTTTCTGAATCTCCAGGACCGCAGGCTAGAACAGGATTCCTGCAATTCTTCCTGAACTATCTAAAATATTATTATTATTATTATTGTCAAATAATAGCTTTTAATCCAAGGCAATCTAGTTGTAAAATAAATTAAAATAAATAAATCCCATTAAAAAGTAGCATTCGCGTGGGGCATACAGCATGTGCCTGTTTCACACATCAGGAAAAAAACTCCCATGAATTGCACTAAAAAATTAATATGAAAGAACTGCAAATTAGGCCGTGCGTTTTAAAAAAAAAAAAAAAAAAAACACCACACACACAAAAAAACCCCAACAGAAAACCAAAACAAATAACACAGGCACAACTCAGTTTGCACAATGAAGGCAATTGTTCCTCGGCCCAGAAAAAGCCGTGACTTCCCCCGGCGCGGGCGGTCAGGAGGTCGGGGCCGAGGGGAGCCTCCGGCGCAGCCCGGAGGCAGGGGCAGGCGAGAGCCCGGCGCCGGAGCCGAGCCCCCGCCGCCGCGCACGGGAGCGGCACGCCCGAGCGAGCTAAAATGGAGCCCAGGTTTGATGTCAGCCCGAGAGGCAGGCGGAGGGCAGCCGCACCGGGGCGGGGGCGAGGGCAAGGTCAGCCGCCGGGCCGGCCGCCGCGCCCGCCCCGGCAGCCCCTTTCCGCCTCCCCGCTCCCCCAGGGCTTCTGCCAGACCGGGGCGGCGGCGCTCGCCCCGTGCCCCCCCGCGGAACGCCCCTCCACGGCCACGCAAGGCCCTGCGCGCCCGGGCTTGGCCCCTGCCCCCGCCCGCCGCGCCGGGGCCGGGGCGCTGCAGAGGCGGCCGCCGCGCTCCCGCCGCCTCCCCCGTGCCAGCCGGGGCGGCCGCCGCTCTGCCCGGGGAATTAGCGCCGGGGCTGCCGGCTCGGCTCCTCCAGCGGGGGGACCGCGGCAGGGCTGCGCGGGGGCAAACGGCGAGGGGAGGGACAGGGAGGAGAACCCCCCCCCCCCCCAGCCCCCCACCCCACCCCAGGCAAACCCCACCGCAACTCAAGCCCTCGACTCGACTCCGGCGGAAAGGAAAAGCAGAGAGAAATATTTACGGGGCTGCAAGTGCCGCCCCCCCGCCCCGACACCCCCAGCCCCGGCCCGTCTGCCGGTGCTGGAAGGGCGGAACGGGGGGGGAAGCGGTGCCCCAGCCCCTTGGCCCGCAGAGCGGCGGGGGGGCACGGGCCGCGCTCCGCCCGCAGCGGCGGCCCCCGGGCGGGGGCAGGGGCCGGGGCCGCCCCGGTGAACTCCCGGTGACCGAGCCCGGCTCCGGCACCGGCGGCTCAGCTCTCGCCCTGCCCCGAGCCCGGCGCGGAGGGGCGGCAGGCACGCTCCGAGCAGATGTGCCGGAGGCTGACAAATGACCCCTCCATCCACCCCCCGCTCTCCTTAAACCAACCCTGGGGCCAAGCAGGGGCAGGGTATTTTTAGGTCCCCTCCCCTCCGCCTCCCTCTCAATAGCTGCCGAGCGCTTAATGCGAGGAGAGGGGGGAGAGCGAGCGGGAGAAAAGTTAACTGTTTTGCAAAGAGGGGAGAAAATAAGCAGGGAGGGGGGAGGGAGCGAGAAGGCGCAGGGCAGGGTGAGCCGTGTCAGGGGATGTGTGTCTGCGTGCGAGTGTGCCTGCGCACGGGGTGCCCGCAGGCGGAGATCGGGATGCACTTTAGCCCTGTGCTCTGCTGCTCTCGTCTGGGGCAGCGCCGCCGAAGCCCGAGTCTCGCCTGGCTCGCCTGACCCTTCATTTCACTGCGGCCAGGAGGAGCCCCGAGCCCGCCGCCGCCGCCTCTCCCTGCTCTGCAGGGACCTCGCCTGCCACGGTCTGCCTCCCCGCCGCCCCCTCCCCCGCCGCCGCCGGCGGCCCGGGCCCCCTACGGGGGTGGCGGTGGGGTCGGTGCGGGGTGCCCCCGCCGCCGCCGCCGCCGGCCCCCTCGGCGGCCGCTGCCAGCCTCCCCCCGCTCCCGGGCCGCCCAGCCCCGCCGCAACCTTTAGCCGGGGACGGACCTCTCGGCTGGTTCCGCACAAGACGCCAGCAGCCGCTTCCCCTCTCGCCGCCCTCCCCTCCGGTGCTAGCCCCCCTCCCCACCCCAATAAAACAGACCCCCCCCTCCCTCCGGCCCCAAAGAGAAACCCACACCGCCCCCCCCCCCCCCCAGCACAAATGCACAATCACGGGCGAGGGGAGGGAGAGGGAGGAAAGGGCGAGAGACGCGAAGAAAGAAGGGGGGAAAGGAGAGAGAGAGGAAAAATTAAAAGGGCACAAGGCTGTTCATCACCAACATGGCTGCCTTAGCTCAGACCTAAAAGAGGAATAACCCAGGCTGTGTCTTTGTCAGTTTCACCTCTGTAACCCTAAACTAATGCACGAAACGACGGAGGCGGCTGCAGAGGGGAAGGAGACGGGGAGAGGAGGAAGGAGAAAATGGCAAAAAGAGGGGGCACTTACGTGAAGAGAGGCGCTTGGGCTGCTCCTGCTTCCTCCTGGGCATTTTCCCCCTTTTTTCACATTCTCCTCCTTGGTTTAACGGGAGATCAAATAAGACCGGGAGGGGGGGGCACAGACAGGCACAAAGCCGGGGCCCCCGGGGGAGCTGCTAACCGGGGCGGGTTTTCCCCTCTTCGCCGGGGGAAAGGGGGCTGAAGCCGGTTTTCCCGGAGCCACCGCGAAGGGCTCCCTCTCCCCCTCTCTCTTTCTTTTTCCTCTCCCCCCCCCCCACCCCCCCCAACCCGGTCGTGCACCTGGCTTGTCCCCGGTCGCAGTATCCCTCAGCGGCCGGGGATGTGTTCCCGGCGGGCGAGCGGTCGCCGGGCGCCGTGCCGGGGCGAGGGCTGGCGCGGCGGTGGCGAGGGCTGCGCCCCGCGCGCCTCCCGGCCCCTAACTAACACTAACGCCGGGATCAAAGGGCAGCGGCGGCGGCGGCGGCGCTCACGGCGCGCCCGCGGGCGGCGGGCGGGCAGCGGGAGGCAGCCAGGGACACACGGACACGCACACACACACGGACACACACACACACACACCCCGGCGGGCGGGCACGGGCACCCGCACACACACGCGCGCACAGGCAGACACGACACACGCACGCCCGGGCAGAGCAAAGGGGACGGTGCCCCCGCCGCGCTGCGCCCCGGGCGCGGGCGGAGGATGCGCTGCCCCGCTCCCGCACCCGCTCCTAATTCGCTCTTTTTTTTTTTTTTTTTTTTTAAAAAAAAGGGGGGGGGATTTGTGGGTCTCGACCATTCGCACTGTAATTCCCTCATTTCTGGGGAGAAACAAAATAATAACAGCAACCCTTTTTAAATTAAGGCGGTTTGTCTTCCTGTGTTAGAAAAGAAAAATTGTAGCAGTGCAAAGCTAACCCCACAGAATTCCTGGGATATTCAGCTATTCCTTCACACAGCACAGGGGCCGGGGGGGCTTATTGGAACTGAACTTCGGTGGGGGGGGAGAGGGTGCTTAGATACAACTCCCTCCGTGCCAAATTAAGCGTACAAAAATCAGCAAGAAAGGAAGGTGGGTGAGTTAGTATGTGGATACACTGCTCCAGTACCAGGTTCTGACAATTTCTAGTGCAGGTTTTTAAAAGTGGAAAGAATGCAAGTAGCGTGAACATCACAACTCCTTGAGAAGCGTGTGTGTGTGCGGAGGGGGGGGAGGAAATCAAGATTAGGTCACCCCTAATGGTTGATTTAACTGCTACATGATACTCCTACAGTGCACACAGCAATCTGGACTTCTGAAATTTACTTTTTTTCCTGCTGTAATGCAGGTACATGAAGCTTTATCCTGAAGCAATTCCAGCGTGCATTATGAAGCCAGGATAGCAGTTTTCATTAACTGATACATACTTTCATTACTTCACAAATCACACAGCTTTCTTCAAAGACAGGCATGAAGGTGGGGAAAAAAAAAAATAGAAGAGGGATTGGGTCTCACTAAAGCACAAAAGGTACTTCGTGAAAGAGAAGTGCTCTCTTTGTGACTTGCAGTCATTTGGATAAAAGTTCACGCAGAGGTTGTTAATGATTTAAACTCTAAAACCTGTTACTACAATTGAAGTAAAAAGGCTTGAAGCACGGTTGTTTCATATAGCGCTCTCTTTGTGTAAGGAAACTTTGAACTTGGCAGAATACATAATCAAAATCATGAGTCAGATGTTGCAAAAATAATAATAAAAAACCATTATTCTAGCATGTATACCTGTTACATCTCTTTTGCTTTTGACAACCTGACTCATCATTTTATCACATCCTTTTTTAACCTACCTTGAAAATACTTTTGAATTTTTCTTTAAATAAACAACTGTCTAGGAAAACACAAAACAGCAGATTTGCAACCTCAATCTTTTAAACGGTCAACTTATACTCTTAATCACCTCAAGTTAGAACGGTTTCAAATAATATTATACCCATTTTACGGCCACTATTGTCTTCTCTACAGGAAAAAACAAAACTAAAGAAGATTTAAAAGATTATATATATGAGAATCTCAGCTTCACTAGCATGCATGTGCAATTCTGAGTTTTAAAAGCACGTGTACAGTGTACAATTCTACTGAGACAAAATAGACCCCTCCTGACTTCAGCTAGTTTATCATCTCACAATACAGCTAAAATAATTCATTTTCATGGAGAGATTTACTTATTTTTAATCCAGAAGTAAAAACCAAAGTGTATAAATGACAGAAACAGGGCTAGAGGTGAATCAAAACAGCTACCTTACACTTACTGATGATCAAGAGTACCAAAGTCAGAATTCCCTCTGAATATTTAGGTCCTGTATTTTCCTTCAGTTCTCCAGATTATGCTGGTTTTGGAGATTTGTACAGCATTAGTAATGACAACCAAAAATATCAGAGGCATTCTTTACTCTTGCTCACAAACCTCAATTTTTACGTGCCTGTGACTAGCAACAGAACTTTGTTCACTAATAAGAGTTGCAGTGCTAAACCCTTCTTAATTATTTTTCAAATACACTCTAATGGCAGTTGTGTTGAACTAAGCCAGCTCTGTGAGCAGCGGCTTCCTGTCCGTCTGAAAGATCCTATCTGTGCAGAAGGCCGCAAAGTTGCCATTTCAGAAAGGGAAAGAGTACTGGCTCTGTGCTATGATCCACCGCTGCCGTGGCAGCCCTTCTTCAGGTGCTCTAGGAGAAGGGGATACAGGAAATACCGCGTTCTGCATCATCACTCTTTCCACCCTCTATTCCTCATGCATTTCTGGCATAAATTAATGTTGACATTGTCAGCATTAATTTACAATATGCTGTGTGGTATTTTTTTCCCCTCCATCACTTGAAACCCCCTTTAGGGGAGTTGAGGTGGCTGCAGCAAAGACACTACAGGAACACAGCTCTTTGAAAGGGCCATGGGGACTGGCAGGCAATAGAGCAGCACTAAATCACTCTGAGGGTGACCTTGGCTTTGATAGACACCCCAACAGTTTGCCTAAGAGTTTAGTGGGCCAAGCCTTAAGCCTGTTCTGAGGTGAAAGAAATCCCAATGGTTCAATGAATTCTCAGGGAGAAACTTTATATAGACTCTAGCTTTGAAGAGTTTCTAATTCCACGCCTGGAAATACTCTGTATGGGAACAACTTGGTTCTTCATATCTATCCTGGCTAATTGCGTTACTCCACATATTGTCCTAGCCAATAGATCATATCCAGCCATCACATTGAAATCAAAGACACAGTCCTAACTTTACATTCTTTTATACATTGGTTTAAGGAAGATGACTAAGGGTATAATGCCATTTTAAAAATAATCTTCCATGATATGTTTGGTGGTATAGTAGGAAAAAGAATGAAGTCAGCTGACCATACTTTTGAACATTTCTAGTCCAAACACAAGAAAATAGTTGCAAGGCTTCCACAGATAACGTAATATAAATAATGCATTGCTTCTGCAGGTCCTGCTATTAATAAGTAATGATTGTATGGCACCTTCCAAACACCAAACCTAGTTACACATATGAATTAAGTTCAGCCTCAGAAACCACTTTTGAACAAAGTAAATATTTTCTTCACTTACACATGAGAAAAATGAAACACATTGAGTAAATAAGATTTTACACGGTAATACATGATGTAACATTCTTAAAACCTTTGCAGGGTGCCTAGCATCCAAACTATCTCTTATTTAATGTAACAAATACTTGAAAAGGTTACTAAACAGAAACTTAAAAATTAGCTGACATCCTTGCTTTATTCTTTGAAAATTTAAAGAGTTCTGTTCCCAAGCTCAGATTTTTTAAGTGTACTGAGTAGAAAAACAGGACCATTTTAACCAGTTCTTGGGCCCCAAACCAAACTATGGTATTAGGCCACCCCTGCCTACCAAAATAATGGTCAGGTCAGCCGTGTGTCCCTGAGCATGCAGAGGAGAGCTAGTCAGACTCCACCAGCTCTCTTTAATGGCTCTCCTATCTTTAGATTAATTTCCTATTGAACATAGAAGATATTTGCCTATAGCCTCTGTATCTTCAATATCTAACATGAAGCACACTGTTTTTCATCAAAATTACCCTCTCTCTCCCACATCTCCGGGAGGGATACCCTCAATGGCCTAAACTCCTCCTCTTTTCTATTTTAATTGATGTCAATATTTCTACGCTCAGCAGCAACTATGAATCAATCCTGCAAACAAGATTTGATTTCAAACTTCTCTTTGCTCTAAAGCATTTAAGAGGTAAACACCAGGGGATGAACAAATCCATAGGATAACAGCTCATGGATACCATTGTCCATGTTTGCAAATGCTCTGTGAACAAATAACATTAAGTAATGGATTTGTAATAATAATAAATAACGACAAGTTAGTGAGTGGTGAGGCCACCAACCAGTTTCACAAAGGCTAATACACAATGATCAGAAGTCATTACTATCTGATGATTATTACCTTGGGACAGATAACAAACAATTACAAAGTGGAAGGTGGAGTTGCATAACCAGTGGATCCTAAACGACAGACAGGCTTTAGCTTTTGTAAAAGGCAACCAAGTTCTCCTTCCCCAAAGTTTTTAACCTCTTCCTTCTTAAAATGAAAGGAAAATGAAAGGGCCACAGTCGGTGAACTGTCAGAGCAACCTAGACAAGAACTCTTTTAGCAACCCTTGAAATCACTGGCAGTGCCCTCCCGACTCTTTAGCTGCCTATGCCATGCTTGTGAACAGAGAGCATATTGAATGGGGAACGTTCTTCAAGACCAAGATTCTCGTGAATTCTGCTACAGATTTGCAGCCTCAGAGTGGAGAGGCATCAAGAAGGAGGAGTGCAATGTATGCTGCATCTCTTAGCTAAACCACAATTGGTTTTCTCAGAATCTTGTCTAAATCCTGGCAAACTAGACATAATCGTTTTATAATAATTGCAACACAATGATTCCAGTTGAAATGCAAATTTAACATGTTAATACTTCTTCGGAAGAACGGTGGTGTTTATATTTTTCAGCTGTTAATACAGCACACTACCTAGGAAAGGTGATATAGCTCCTAATTTCAATTAACAACAAAAAAAATCAATACTTAAAGCTGCTGGCCTTAAACCCATGCTGATATATAATCCTAGATTTTGCAGGCCAGAAATACATTGTTTATAGGTCTGGAGAGGGATTACATTAGTGTCCACATCTTTTTGTTGCCACTCAAATACTATGGGATGTTTCTTCAGATTTAGCAAGGAGGTCTTGTGATTCTTATCTTACCATAAGTGCAGTTGGCTTTTCAATTCTGTAATTCACTATACCACCTCTTCACACCCCTTTTCTGTAAGCACATTTTGCAAAAAAACCTCACTTGAGCCTATGACTATTAGACTTAAGTCTACAGATACTTGAAATGCAGAATTGCTCCCCCAAATGTGAGCTAGCAACATCTTACCCAGTGCAGATTAAATATAGAAAAAATAAATTAATATTTTACAACATAAAATACTAAGCAACTTCTGAACTGATGAGAAGAATTTGTTTAGTCAACTGGGGACTGGAACACTTAGCTCAGGGCTATTACAGTTACAAATGTGGAAATAAAAAAGGATAAATATCTGCTACAATCCTGATCTTTTTGCACCGTTTTCCATTCTCCATTTAAATGCATTGAAACCAGTAACTTTACCCTATTCCAAGAATGGTTCAAGTTAAATCAGAGTGAGACCCAGAGCACTCCCTCTGTCATTTTGCTTCCGCTTAACATTTTGTTAGTCACTGGTTAATTGAAGGTTTAGGCATATGCTCATTAGCAAACACCTGCCATGGTTTAAGACATTACCACCCTCCTGAAGAAGCTAACTGCTTCTACCCCCAAACTGGCAAAACAGAATGCATTTGGCCTCCTCATCTGCTTCAGTGTGAAGTCTTGCAGCTTAGTTAAGTAGCAAGGCAATAGCATTTTAAGCCACAGCTGTTTCCTAAATGAAAGTGTGTCTAAGTTCTTAAACACCTTGTTACATATACGTTGAGAGGCAGAGTCTCTGCTGCACCAGCAAGGTGGCAAATTCCTCAGGGAAATCAGTTTCGGTTTCTCAATTCACTAGCTAGTTTTCTGTTAAAACACTAGAGTAATACCGAGACTGCTCTGGACCCCAAGAACTGGCAAGATCCCAGAGAGCTCATCTACCATCTAGGACTGTGCATTTACCAAACTCATCTCTCTGACATAGCCCCTTACCAGAAATACAGCAGGAGAAAGGCACGCACAGAAGTGGACATTAGCAGTACCGATGCCAGCTACGCCCTCTTCGCAACACATTAACAGCTTAAAGAAGGGAGAGATAGAATACAAGGGCAATTGGGAGACAAGAAAACATGTTATGTTCCCAGGGGAAGGAAACACATTAAGGTAAGGGAGAGGAGGAGTACGTAGAGATCAAGCTTCTAGCAGACTTCACCTGCCTGGTGTAATGAATTTCACATGGCATTCAGCTATCCTTCACCACACTGCATGTCCTCAGTAATCAGCCCTCACCTACTGGCAGGCAGAAGGGTTTGGGCTGCAAGTCAGCCTGCTGTCACCGCTGCCTGCTGAGCATGAAGTCATGTGGCCAGTCCCCTCCTGTAGGGAATATCTTCTTGCATTGGCACTTCCCCATCGTACTGAACAGCACAGAGGAACAGGTTATTTGTCTTTTCAGATACTAGGAATGAAGTACAGTCTCCTCAACCCCTGCTGACACAGTTTGAGGAAAATACTCTTTCTAGTCCCTGCTTTTCAGTAACGGTAAGGCCATCCAGTGTTTTCAAGTTTGTAGTTTACAGTAAGATGCAAATTATTTGTCCATAAGAAGTAGAATCATAGAACCATAGATTCATTTAGGTTGGAAAAGACCCTTAAGATCATCAGGTCCAACCATTAAGCACTGCCAAGTCCACGACTAAACCATGTTTCTAAGCATCACATCTACACCTCTTTTAAATACCTCCAGGGATGGTGACTCAACCACTTCCCTGGGCAGCCTGTTCCAATACTTGACAATCCTAATAACAGTGAAAAATCACACACAAAGTAGCACAAAACTTCATGAGTAGGAAGAAAGGAGAAGAGGTAATGCCTGGAGGGAAGCAGCTTACGTTTCCACACCAAAAAGCCGAGGGACGCACCCTCAACAAGAAAGCTGAGTGCACTCTCAACAAGTTTGCAGATGATATAAAACTGGAAAGAGTGGCTGATACACCAGATGGTTGTGCCACCTTTCAGAAGTACTACCTTGGCAGGCTGGAGAAGTGGGCAGAAAGGAATCTCATGAAGTTCAAAAGTGGAAATGCAAAGTCCTGCATCTAGGGAGGAATAACCCCAGGCATCATCACATCCTGGGGGCCTACCAGCTGGAAAGCAGCTTTGCCAAGAAGTACCTTGGGATCCTGGTAGACCACAAGCTGACCACAAGCCTGCTATGAACCCTCACAGCCAAGAAGGCTAACATTAGGAAGATTGTTGCCAGCAGGTCTAGGGAGGTGATCCTGCACCTCTAGTCTCACCTGCTGGTGAGGCTGCATCTGGGCTGCTGTGTCTCATTCAGGGCTCCCTGATACAAGAAAGGTCTGGACTTACTGGAGCGAGTCCAGCACAGGGTCACAAAGATGATTAAGGGACTGGAGCATCTGTCATATGAGGAGAGGCTGAAAAAGCTGAGACTGTCTAGTCTGGAGAAGAGAAGGCTCGGGGTGATTTTACCTGTTTGTACAAATGTCTGATGGGCGGGAATGAAGTTGAAAGAGTCAGACTCTCTTCAGTAGTGCCCATTGACAGGATGAGAGGCAATGGGCATAAATAACAAACACAACCAAAAAAAACAAGAGAAAATTCCATCTGAACACAAGAAAACTACTTTTTAGTGTTAGGATGGTCAAACACTGGCACAGGTTGCCCAGAGAGGCTGCCTGAACAACCAGCTCTAGCTGATGCTGTTTGAGCAGTGAGGTTGGACTAGATGATCTCAAGAAGATCTTTCCAATCTAAATGGTCCTGTGAAAGTATTGTAACATGAACATTTACTGTTTCCTAAACATGGTATTCATGTCCGGTCTTATGGAAGTAGTTTACAGAATACAAATATTCCACTCTGCTTTTTTAGCTACTAGGACTCTTCACTGAAAACACCCTTATAATATCCAGAATTCTTTAATGTCCAAATACTTATTTTTAAAATTCCTACTGGTTTATGAGCTACTTCCTAACAGAAAACATTCACCAATCATTCCAAAAGCATGGTTGGTGTTTTACTCCCTCACTCTTCTTCCCTTAATATGGTTCCTACACTGAAGATTTTACAAACTAAATGAAGCTATAAGATAACTGCAGAGCAGGTAGAAGAGTGACTGTATTTTTAACCCCTCTAAAATGCATGCAGTGGATGTTTGCTGTCTTTTTTCTTAGACTTAGACTTTTCTTAGACATTTGCAAAGCATCATTTCCTCCACCTTTCAGTAGGGGACATGCACTCTGCCTCTAAGCAGCACATGGTAGCTCACTAACAAAGCTAGATGTAGAATTTTAAGGCTGCTGTTCCCAGCAAACCATTATCACCAATGTATACCTGACGTGTAGGTGATGTGGCCACAGGATTTAATTGCTTTTCTTGCTAACCTGCACCCATGCTTCCTTTGTGCAATTCTCTTCTTTTACCAGTACTCATACAGCTTATTTGTATATCCCCTCATATATGTTGGCTGCTTGCCCTAAAGGTTCCTATTTCATGGAAGTAAAATTCATGAGGTACCCACGTAATTTGACTTATTGCTACTCTTATTCTCATTTAGATTTTGGGACAGACACTGCTGTACACTGAGAAACACCCGTTGATTCCAGCGGCGTTGTTCAAGACCTAAGGCGCTCGACACTGCATAGAGGTCATGGTGGCTCCAGGCAGAGAGCCGCATGCTCCTGCCTGCAGAGGGAGTAACGGTCCCATGCAGCATGCTCTCGCACTCCTCTTTCCCCCCAACTGGAGTAACAAACAAACAAAATGAAGGAGCTGTGGGGCAGGGGGTTTGCCCCTCTGTATGCTTCCCTCCTCGAGAAGCAACTGTATGAATGAAGAATTGAGGGTCTGAAAATGGAAGAATATAGTAGAAAGCATTTGAGTGAATCTGTTTATCCTTTTGTATATGTCCCACAAAATACCCCACATTTTTGTATTAAAGAAGAAAGTGGGGAAGAGAGAAGCCAAAGTGTTCTCAAAGTAAAGTGAGGAGTACTTTTTCCATATTTCCTACACGGGGGGGATTTTGCACGAGCCAAATCAATGGAAGCTGGCAGGAGCCTGAACAGTAAGTATTCCCTGCCTGGCCAGAGAAGGTACAGATCTCCCACTTAGTCTTGTGAAGGTCATCAAGCAGAGGATAAAAGGGAAGAATCAAAGTGAATGACTATTAGGGAAGAGGTCCAGCAAGGCAGTTGACTTGTGCAAGGCCTATCAGATTTAAGATATTTTTGTTGGGTTTTCGTGGAAATTTTTATTATATTTGGGAAGTTTTATTCATTCCAATGTATTGAATGGCAACTAATGAGAAAACAAGTAAGCCTTTTTGGTCTCAATAACCATTAAGTTAGGTGGCCTCTACCCCAAAGTGCCAAGAACAGCGGCCATCAGAAAGAAAACATTTTGGCTGCCTCATGAACCCTACAAGAGCTGTATCAAGTCAACTCAGGAGGGAGGTGCTGCGATGCTTTCATTTACATGGGGGAAAAAAGCAAAATCAGTGGCTTTTAAATCGTCAGCTGAGTAGCAAAACAATTGGGAAGTGGGCCAAGAAGGTACTCAAGTGCAGCTTTCCAAGAGAAAACAGCACTGGAGAAGGTACCGCAGTGGAGCTGAGATTAGGAAGAAACAGTGTGGAATGTCTTTCTGATCTTCTAGTGTAAAAAAAGAAAGTCTGCTCAGTGGAGAAGAGTAATGCAGAAAATATGACAGGAACTCTCCTGTTCAGGGCTTATCAGCTTTATATGATTCATACAACCCTCCAGTCCCCACAGCTGTGATACCACGTCAGACATAATTACTTCTGCTGCCCAACTGGGTATGCTAATCAAGGAAGCTGGGTCAAGTCTGACCCCCACCTACTTCCCTCCCTTCCATGGCTTTTAATCAACTTATTAAAAATGTTGAGAGCTCATCACACTCTTCACTGGAGGATATAAAAATATGAAGACTGTCATCCTCCATTGCTGACATTGTTGGAGATCTTCACAACACGTGGTCTTTTACCAAAGGTCCTGCTTTATGCTCTCAGTGCCTATATATTATTAAAAAGAATAAAGTCCAACAAGTTACCTGGAGCTAGGTACTCCGGGTTCCAAAATACAAAACAAACAAAGAAAAACAAAAGTAAAGCATCACCCACAAACCACCCAAAAACCCCCAGAAGATGCTAAAAAGATGAAGGCATTTTAGGTTGCAAGGAAAGTCTTAACACTTTCCGGTTTGACAGCTCAAATATTTCAGCTGATTGAAATTGTTACCCCATTGTGTAATAAGAGAGAATATCTAATTTACAAACCCTTTAAACTTAGGGGCCCTCTCTCTTCCTCAAGTTACCTCTGAACTGTTGTTCTTCGCTCCTCCCTCTTTCTCCCATTTTATCTTTACAACTGAGGCACATCCCTCCCCTTCATCCTGCCCCAGAACATTCTTCTAACCTACATGAACACGTAAACTTTATATTCTCCCTCTGGTCAAACATCCTATCTAATTCAAAGCTTCTAGCTTAATTTGTTGCTAAAAATCAACCATCGTTACCAAACTCTTTCCCAGCTCCAAATTGCTGTGCCTTCAACAACTTCCTGTAGTATCAAGACTTCTCTGTCCAGTGTCTTTCAAAATGGGCTGCCTATACTTTTCAAACTGACCTCCTCTGACAAATTGCTCATCTCCAGGCCCTGTTAGTCTCCCATTATCTCAGTGACACTGTCCTCAGCGAGGCTTCCCATACTACTGTCTTACCCTTTTTAGCTGCTCCTTGTACACCCAAGCCTCGGGTTTTTACTAGCACAGTAAAGCCATCTTGTATACAAAGTGGTAACATGTGATTTTGCCGCATAGTTGGGAGGGAAAAAAAAATACTAAAGAAACCTTAAGGGCCTTTAGAGCTCTGTCCTAAGGGACTGTACCTCCTCAGATCCCAGACTGAGGCAGCTATGCTAGCAGAGACTTGGACTGAAGCTACTTCTTTCTTGGCCCACACCCAAGAGGCAGGCAACTCTTGAGGCCTTGCTCACCTGTCCTTTAAGACAGGCAACATCCTAACTCCTATATTCAGAATCCTTTTCACAAAACGGAGAAAGTCTGCTGAGGGAAAAGGTGTGTCAATATACAGAGGATGACAAAGTCACAAATGCAGAAAGATTAGGTTACAGGCCAATACTTGTTTCCTAGTGATAAGGTTAAGAATACTGAAGATAAGACAGTGACTTATTTATGGGTGCAGGAGTAAAAATCCTGCACAAATTTAAGTGATTTTTACATCTTACTAAGCAAGGACAAGCTCCTGATTCAATCAGCCCAAGACACGGCTGCCTTTTGAAACCCACCGCACCTTTCTGATGCATTTGAACAGAAGGAAACCAGCATCAGGTGAGAAGAGACATCAGTACCGACTCTTGCAAAGCGCTCTTTTGGCTCTGCGGGTCTCTTTCCCGAGGTTTGAGGGGAGCCCTTCTGGCACGGCAGCCTCCTGCCTTTGCCTTTAAGAGCGGGGCGGCGGGCTCCCCTCTCCCCTCCACTCCGCTCCCCTGCCCGGCCGGCGGGCCGCGCTCTGGGCATGCTCGGCGGGGCCGGGCCGGCCGCCGGGCCGCAGCGGGGCGCTGGCGGCCCGGCCTCCGCTGCCCTGCCCCGGCGCGGGGGCCCCGCCGCCGGCTTGGGGCTGCGGGGGCGGCGAGCGGCGGCGGGAGCTGCGAGCCAGCGGCGGGGCACCGTTCCGAGCGCCTCCCGAGCGCGGCCCGGCCCCGGCCGCCGCGGGCAGGCGGTGGTACCCGCCGCGTTGAAGCGGGTGCCCTCCCGGCCCGGCAGAGCTACCCCAGCGCCGCCTTCGGACGGGGACGTCGAGGGGATCCGCGAAGGGGGCAGCGCATCGCCTCAACAGGCAGCGTTTTTAGAAAGGAGCGAAGGACGTGCCCCGTTGTGCTGCGATGCTAGAGGCTATTGGGGCGATTCCGGCCCTAACGTTAGCTTTCCTTGCTTCTGTTTTCCTCTCCCATTCTTACAGAGGGATTCTTAACGTGGTTTTGGTGGACCCGTGCTCCGCTCAAAGGAAATGTTTAGTTTCCTTTGTGTTAAAAAAAGTATCGTTAAAAAACCCCAAGTTCCCTGGAAACACATGCAACAGTCTGTTACATCACTATTTCTGTTCCTTAAATGTGCTGAATCACTAAAAATTAGATGATTAAAGCAAAATTTCAGGCAGGCCTTTAGCTACCATGCTATGGAAACTGTAGTCATGTCAGCTTTTGAGTAAATCAACACAAGAATTAGGAAAAAAAAACCCAAAAAACCAACAGCTCAGAAGAATTCATCAATGCCATCTTAAAAATAGCCCAAGCTGGCTGGTAGTTTATTTGTGTGGCTCAATTTGTGCCTTACCATGTGCTCAAAGATGCTCTGTTTAGCTGCCAACTTTTTCCTTTAGCTTAATTAAAACTACAACATGTGTAGCAATGTTTTTAAAAACCCAACATAGTAGAACAGCACGTCCACCTGCACGTTCAAAGTCTCTCCACGTACGCTACTAGATTCTTGGTGAACCAAAGCTTAACACCTCCCCACCTCACGAGCGTCCCCAGTCCGATATCATGGAAGATCTGCCACTGGACTTGAGCAGTGGCTTTCACTTGGGCCATTTTCATGTGGGTTTAGCTGTGGAACTGCTCGTTATTAATGCAGAAGATGTGAGTTAACACAGAAGATGCGAATGAGACTCTAGAGGGGTTATGAATTTCACCCCTTAATCTCAAACCAGTCAAATGTGTAAATACTAACGCTGTTAACCATTCAACTGCCAAAAAAGTTTTCTGGTACTCCAATTTCTATCCCAAACCTTTCTTCAGAAGGCATTCATGAATGTTACTACCTACCAGGAAAGCACAGAGAGCAACTGCTGCCAAATACACACACGCCATAGCAGTGTTGGAGAAAGAATTAGACGCAAAAATTAGGATATAGATAATCCCACATGGTAAGTTACTGTGGTTTAGTAAATTGCTGCTTGTCAGCTGAGCTTCCCTAACTGCTCTTGCACACCCTCTTAGACTGTTACAATGGCAAGTACAATGTGTTAGACTAAAATACCTTTGTTTCACTTCAAATGTGCCAGAGATGGGAAAAGCACGCAGCCAGCCACCTCATTATGCCATTGTCACTCAACAGCCTGCGACAGTCAGTACAATCCTAAACCAGTGGGTTTTTAAAGTTCCATATTGGAGGACACATACTGGAAATAAAGGAGTCACTCTGAATGTGCCAACTCATCCTGGATTCAAAGAGCCAAGTTTTCAGTTGTCATTACTTACCTTTTTCAATTCTACCATTTTTATTATCTTGTTGATGACCATTTATTGAACATCTACAAAACTGCTACTTTTACCACTGTAAACAGGGAGTGATTTCCTCCGATCTGCACCTTCTACTTCTTCATTCGATTTTATTAAGTTGGTCATAGCAATACCATTGCTGATGCAGTCACGTTTGAATGTGAGAAAAAGCATCACACAATGCACAAATACAGAAAAATTGGTTTAAAAAATGGGTCTTTTTGTAGTCTCACCTCTAGGGCAGAATCCAGAATTGTGTTAGGCTACTGAGGTCCCTACATAGCTCATGACTGTAGGTGCCTCAGAACCAGATCTGTGACCAACCAACACATGGAGAAGCTCCCTAGGGCTTGTAGAAAATGGATTTTACTCTTACTAGTTGTTTATGCATTTTCCCCAACAAGTTTCCCCATCCTACATAGCCAAATATCAGGTAATATAAGCACACTTTATAAAGTGTAAGTTATGGGCTGGAAACAGTTCCTTCAAGAAAGAAACTGAACTTAGCTCACCTGTATCCTGGAGTTCACAAACCAGCGGTCTGCAGTGTGAAAGACTGTATGTCATCAACTCTTCTTTTGGCTTCTTTCCTTCTCCTCCTCTCTTTTGATCTGAAAGAAAACAGTAGCAACCAATGGCTTTTCTGAGCAGCTCAATTGCTTACCACTGCCTCCATCAATGGAGGCTGGTGGACGTGTTCTTGATTCAGATCAGGCTAAACTACAATCACTGGTGAAACTGCGTACTATGGTCCAGTTTCGGTTTGAATCTGCAAAACTTTTAACAATGAAAGCTAAGTTTAGGTGCTTCCAGAGCTAGATAACAGCTGAGGCTTTTTTCCCTAATCACAGCCTTAAATGTAGGTAAGGTTTAAGTTGGGGGGGGAAGGGGGCTGGGTACGTTTGGATTTTTTGGTTTGGTTTTTTTTTTTTTTGGAACAAATGTTGAACACTAGCCCCTGAACATGGTCTGGGCAGATAGAACTGTGGGGCAACTCATTGTATCTTCCCCACCACCACTTTCAATACTTCAGTTTATTTCTGTAGAAGAGAAATAGTAATAACCTTTCCTGGGTGTTTGATGGAAACATCTTGTAAAAATATAGGACAAATGCTAAGGAGCTGAAACAACAGGATTGTGCTGTTAGTCTTAAGCTACCTTCCTGTCAGTTTGTCTCAGACTGCATCTTCACTGCAGGGAAGTTCTTCTAGTCACCAGTCTCTCTGCCGCTCCATGCATCAGAGTTTCCTTCTGAAGGAAACCATGCAGGCCAGAAGACAATGCATTCCAGCTGTCATTCCCACACAGACGCAGGTGGCAATCAGGCTGCTTATCCAGTGACCAAGACTTACAGGTGCAGCTGATCAAAGTATTATTTTTCCTCTCCTTTTGTGGAACACCTTAACATTTTTATTTTTTTTTCAGGAGTGGGTGTTAGGGAAAAATCTGGATCAAATCCTGATATTAAAATCCTACCAAGTATGTTCCTGTTCTGCTTTAGAGGATGGGCTGACTAGCCAGTACATATATAACTTGGTTTGGGGTATTCAGCTGGTCAGCTAAGTCAACACTGCTAGAGAAAACTGACTTCTGATAAATCAACAATCCTCTGCACGCTTTTCCCAAACAGTATTTTTTTCCAAATGAAAAACAGCTTTTCCTCAGACTTCTTAATAGGCATGACCTCAAATTTTAACAGTTTCTTTTCAATTGTCCTGATGAAGCCACCAGTTCTGTGAACTTGTTTTCTAGGCTCATATATCTTTTACTGACTATCACAGCTCTCTGGAGACCAGGTAAACTGGAAAGAGAAGAGAGCTATTCTGCAAAAAAAAATCTCCCCAAGAAGTATCTATAAACAGAAATGGCTATCATGTCAACATGAGATGAGAATGACTGTATTACCACTGACATAGTACTGGCATTTTACAGAAAGACCCTTTTATGCTACAAGTTCCTCTTTTTTTTTTTTTTAATGAGGTTTTTCTGCTGTACCTGAGTACATAGCCACAAATATTTTATGCAGTTATTTAACACACTTAGATCAGTGAGCAGTGCATGGGGGACTGAAGAGGAAAGAACTCACCATTCAGTTGCTCAAATGGTCCTTCCACACATCCATCCTCATCAGCCAAATCCTACTTTTTAAGTCTCGCATTTTAATAGCAAGTAGCATTTATGAGCCCTGCTTCCCATGCTGAAAAGCTAGGAGAGGGAAGGAACCAACTTCTATCATTGACAAAGAAACCCCAGAAGTCAACAGTTCAGCTCTAAGCAGCAGCACAACTGTTGCACATTTGCCATAATTACTAATTACAGTGAAATCCTGGTCCCAATTCAATCAATAACAAAATCCTCACTGATCTGCTCATAGCTGGGGTTTTGCTTGTAGAGGCTCAGGATTCTAGCTCTCACAAACCACAGCAAATTGTTCCAAGGCTTGAGCCACTTTACTGCCCCCAACGTCTCTTTCCATCCCTTTGCCAGAAGTCAATTTTCCCATGACAGAGTCAGCAGAATTAATCATATACCTTCACCTTAGCCACTGCATTTTGCAGTCCAGGTGTTAAGACACAGTCAGAAAAACTCAGCCAGCTGCTCCTGATCCAGATTAAGTGGTTGTTGACCCATTTCTGATGCCCTGGCACCCCCTCCTTCTGTTTCTGTTCTGTTGATTTCACTTTCTGCCTTACCATTTTCCAGTTCAGATTTGCAATCTTATTGTTTTAGGTGCTTTTTTTCTATTTTAAAAAACACAAAACATAGGGTGATATGCTAAGCTTTTGCTGGGGACTGTGCTGTGTAGATAGCAGCCTGTACCAGAGGAACACAGGTAAGCTGTCAGAGGTTGTGTGTCACCTCACAGTTCTCCCCTCTCAAAACAGTTCCAGCTAATTTAGCCACTTTGTGGGTTGACAGAGTTTCAGACATGTGGTAGTGTCAGGTTTTGCTTCAAAGCTTTTTGAAATTAATGGAAGATACCAGCCTTGGGGAGTTTTAGGCAGTAGATAGCAAATGCAAGTTCTGCTCATCTTCACTATGATAGAGAGACAGTCATTTAATGTAACCTAGATTTCTAGGTTACCTGTTGTCAAAAGAGAGAGTTAAGCAGTACCAGCTGGCAATTGTTCCCCATCCTGTGGAAGGTAGGATTAATTTCTCTGGAGAAGCCTTGCTCTTTCTATGGACCACAGAGGGAACTGAAAGGCTGTTTCAGCCCAAAACATCAAATTTGTAGATCCCTAAACCTAGTTTAAAGGCGAACTCTAACTCTTACAAATCAATTATCAATCTATCATTCAACTAAAGGGAATGCCATTTAACTAACAGGAGTGCTGTGTCCTAAGCCATCACACATAATCTGACACAGCCTAGTGACATGGCATGGTTTGACATTCAGTGGCAGTACAGTTTGAGCAAATGTAAGCAATTGCCACCCACCTTGTCTGTCATTCCTCCTTTTCTGCACCACACTAGCAAAAGCATTTGTGTAGCACACAGTGAACAAGATTGGACAACAGATGTTGCTAAAATTAACCCCAAAGTCACTCATCATTCAGATGGGTTTCCAAAGACCCCACAAACTGCACCTCTAAAGCAGAAAAAAAGGGCTGCCTGCGACTGAATGACCATTAAAGCCATGCCGGGTAAGACCACACACTTTGCCTGCAGTCCCCTAGGCAGTTGTACACTATTAAGCATTTCACTCTATTCTCTTTCTCCGTGCAGATCCCCATCTCTTAAGAAAAGACTAACACACCCCCCAGCTTACTGTTGTGACCCTAAATATATTACATATCACAAGCTATTAATGTGTATGTTATTGCATAAGCTCTGTATGTACACAAGAAGAGCAACAGCATCAGAAGCCCACCTGCTAGTCTCTCTTCCCATACCCAATCTGTCCCTTCCAATTGCTCAGCACAGAAGGCAAGTTACACAGAGGTCTGTTTGCTCACCTGCAGTTTATCAGAATTAACAGTTGCCATGTTTGCTAATAATGCTTTGGAAGGCTTCTGTCGTAGTTCAGACTTCTACGAGGAACATACTAGACCCACCACAACCGGGAGGCCAACACTATAGAAACTTCAGCTGCCAGATCCAGTAGATTTTCAGGACTGATGAATCCTAGTAAATACTCAGTGAAACATCCAGTTTTCTCAGAAAGGTTGGAAATATCCTAGTACAGTGACTTGAGCAGTTATACTTTGGAGTAAAATATTGATTTCTAGCCTGGCCCTGGAGGTCAGTCCTACTGAGGTTTAGGGTTTCTCAGGCCAGATGAAGAGGATGCCTTTCCCCCTCCATCCCCTCAAGATGCAATTAGGTAACTTGCAGGTTTCTTGATCAGAATAAATCTGTCACTGTTTCTTGCTGAAGGACCCTCTTTTACACTGCAGCCATACTTCCTGCACTGCTGTACTGGCAGGCTGCTTCCACCTCTGATAGAGATCAGGTAGCACAGCCTCACCCATGAATTCCCAGATTATAAGTGAGATTATAGTATAAAAAAACCCCAAATCAAACCCAACGTGTTTCACAGGATGATGACTGGGACACTCAGCTATAGCAGCCTCCCCTCAGACCCTGACGCTTTACGAGCCAAGGCTTGCTTTGGCTGTGATAAGCCTTCTGACAGAAAGGCCCCCACCAGTGCCACTGCCACTTGCTGCCCCAGGAGTTCTGCACTGATGTGTATCTTGCTGCCTCATTTGCACAGCCACAGACCTCACCCTCTGCTGCAACCTGTTACGCCACCTTCTGCTGTAGCCGTTCCATGACACTTAGACAAGCTATTCTACTCAGTCTTGCTCTACCGATGAGAGCAGTTTACTTGCATCAGGTTCTTACAAAGACGACTTCTGCTCCTTCATCCCTCCCAGGGGCAGGAGAAAGATCTGGGTCAGCAGTTTCCAAACTGGAAGGTCCCAGGTCAGCTGAGTGACCTTGGAGGAGTAGGACTGTAGAGTAGGATTTTCTGCATCCATCATATTGTATCCCCTTTTACAGCTTCTGTGAATTCAGTTTACCACCTGACTAAATACATTCCTGAAAGTTGCTTTAGCAACTCTCTGCAAATTAAAATGATACCTGTCACTAGCAATGAAGCTGAAGATAACAAAGGAGAAAGTAAAGAGGAAAAAAATCCAGTGTTTACATACTATAGATACTTTGCCTGTCCTTTTCTCCCTCATTTGTGTTACTGATTGTTTTGTGTTGGATTATTTGGCAAAAATTCTAGAGGTACCTACACACCTTTCCCTGCTCTGATGAACTGAAACAAGTTGGAGGCCTTAGCGTTCTACTAAGCAACATTCGTCACACTTTGGTGTAAAGCATATTTAGAGGAAATGTAAATAAGCTAATCAATACTTTATACCTCAGTTAAATTACCACAAGACAAAATGTGGTTCTGATTCTCTTTAGGTTGGACCCAGTTAGTGAGGAAGTTAAGGCAGAGGGGAAAAAGCTTTGAGTTTTGAGGGTTTTATATTATTGGTTTACATTTTTTACCCTTTTATGCAGTGAAAGTTTAGAAACCAGAGAGCAGAACTTGTTTTTTGCCACAATCTCCGGATGGTGTTTTGAAATGTTTAATTAATGCACTACACAAAACAATGTCAATCAGACTGACTTCATCTGTTTTTCAGTGGCTAAAGTAATGAAAAAAATGTAATGGTAAAGGAAATGGTAAAGACTGAGATTAAAGAGGCCTACAGTTAATGACAGGCTGAAGTTCAACTGTCATGTAATTGAAAATGTTTGAGAATGGACAATAATTAAAGTCAAGCAAAGGATGAAGCCCAGATTATTATAATGAGATATGATATGTTCTTCAGACTATTTGGAGGTTAATGTTACTTGGTTTCGTATGGTTACGGATAAGTAAGTACTGTATTACTATATAGTAAAAATAATGTAACTGGATACAGTCTGCTTCACAGTGACCCAAGGTTAATGGTAGTTGCTCTTAGTATATTTAAAAGGTTTAAAAGAGATGTAACAACCTCAGCGTTACAAATCTAGTGCAATGGCAGTAGAAAATGGCACCGAACAGGCTAGCATAACACTGGTGTTCTTGGTTCCATGAAAGCAGCTTCCAGTGTAATGTATGTTGGCTTTTATCTGTGTAATTATACTGAATATGTCCATGAATTCTTTCATTCCTGAATGGCACCACCTTTTCAGTAGTAGATCATTGGTATGCATCACTCTGATAAGGTATTACACTAATATATCATTAAAGCACCCGATGTATTAGTGTAATACATCACTGGGACAAAGCACTCTGATGATGATGTATTCCTGAAAAGATGGCACCATACAGAGAAGACGAGGCCCAGGAGAAGACTTTTGCTCAGTTTAATAGAATAAACGGTATGCCTTCCTGGCACAAAAATGTGATGCTCCCTATAAAGATATGGCACCACTATTAATTGTATTCCCATTTGTATTGGTAATTTGAGGATCATATGGCTTGGAAAAAATTTACTGTGGTTGAGGAAAAGATATAATTTAACAACATAACCTATCAGACTATTTCACAGTCTTTTCCTATAATGTCTGATCTCCTCAGCCATCCAAACACCTCATCAAAAACCTCACTGTGTTGAAAGCCTCAAGACGCCTATCCTGTTCTGGAGCAATGAGGCTATGGGAACAGTTCAGAGAGGCTGGTGATGACATGGCCTTGCAGAGCTCGCCTGAGGAATGGGGCTCAGCTAGACAGACAGAGGCCAGGGAAATCCACTAATATTGGCCTCGAAGGCTCTCGCTGACTCACAGCTTCTGAGAGCAGGGATTATGCCACGGCCCTCGTGCCAGCCAGCACAGGAGTTGTATTTAAATATTTAGAGAGCCACATGCAGCTCAAGAGACACAGACTGGCCAGTTCTGTTCCAGCCTCTCTGTATCAGCCCGCCTCACAACTTCCCACGGCCAATGAATTGCACTCAAGCTTATGTAAAACCAAGGTGCTTTTTGGGGTGAGTCAAATAAAAGAATATGTACTTTGAAAAAGGCTTCAGGAAGCTAAATAGTAGCAGTCCAGTCAGTAGCATGTACAAAAAAACTCTCTGGATTCCAGAAGTCCCAGGTTATCTCACTTACCAGGATGTGTATCTGGGCAGGCAGTTCAGGGATATACTCCCTGGCCCGTGTTAATTCAAAGGAATTTCACATATTTAATTAGAAAAGGTGCATGCTGATGTATGAAAGATAGGTGAGGGCTGTGAACAATTAGTCCTCTGAAGCAGTCATCCTTTGTGTTTTACCCATTTTCAGTCCATAGAATTTCTCACACAAATTACAATTCAAATCATGAATTAATTGATCTGAAAAATCTTTAAAATAATTGTTTAAACACAAAAGTCCAGATTACAATACCTTTAGTCATCCAGGGCTGTGCTGTATTCCTTAGCCCTCATAAGACAAAGGAGTGTTCAGATTCAGTGGTGATCACAGTTGGGTCCTAAATGAAATTGATTTGAGATGTAATAGTGAGTATACTGGCCATTTTTTAAATAACTCTGAACAACTGGAATATTAAGGGGTAAGAGCAGGATAGCTACGGAGAAAGCAAAAGGAAGAGAAAAATAAGCATAGAGAATGAAAATAAAAGTGATGGAAAGAAAGGAAACAAAAGAGTTAAGAGTTGGAGTGGCAAGGATAGAAGAAAAAGGGGCAGAATGTCCCCCCCAGTTTACAATCTTGACTTAAGTGTTCAAAAGGTGTACTGTATCAGTTATAGGCGTACACACACACATGCGCATGCCCACTTTTCAATGTATAATAGAAGCAACTGGGCGCACTGGACCTGATTTTACCATCTTATCTTGGTGGGGACACTAGCGCTTATACAAAGAAGGTATAATGTTTTACCAGATTAACATCACAACGTTTTGCAGGGCCAAAATGACTACAGAAGGTGTGAGGCAGATGGGAATCAGGATCATGAAGTTTTGGAAAGCTTTATTCTAGCAGTGTGGTATTGTTTCTCTTAAAAGGTTTTAATTTCAAAATTATAAAGTGATAAGGCAGTGGTAATAAGATGAAAAAATAGCCTAACTGGATCTCTCTTTCTTACTCTCTTAATAGGACTGATACATGATGATACATATGTTAGTACTGTCACAATCAGGCCTACATGCTCTAGTCAGGGGAAGGTGGGTGATGTAAAATAATTAATGTGTGGCATGGCTTCATGTAATTTAACTTTAGACTCAAATTAGTATCTAATTCTTCTCTTCACCAAATGCTCTCCAGCAATCTTCTATTATTTTATCAGAAATATTTGCATAATTGTTAGATAGCAAAAGATATAGGGTTGGGTGTGGTTTTTTTTTTTTTTTTTAATCAACTTAATTTATTTCTCACATACAAAATACAGCACCAATTTCTCACTCCCTGTAAATGAAATTGTCTTTAATGGACCTGTGGAAGCTGAAGATCTGTTTCACAATGTGGCATTTGATTGGTATCAGAGAAACAGATGCATTCCTTATTTCAGTACAGTAGCACCTTGGAATTACAAAGAAGGATAAGCACAGTTATCCTTATTAGGCCCTGGAGAAACAAAAAAATACAAAACTACTTCCTGACATGTAAGCCTCACCATCTAGGATTTTGTTTTTGTTTGTGACCCTGTCCTGGTTTCAGCTGGGATAGAGTTAATTTTCTTCCTAGCAGCTGATATAGTGCTGTGGTTTGGATTTAGGATGAGAATAATGTTGATAACACACTGATGGTTTAGTTGTTGCTAAGCAGTGCTTACACTGGTCAAGGACTTTTCTGCTTCCCCTGCCCTGCCAGCAAGAAGCTGGGAGGGGGCACAGCCAGGACAGCTGACCCAGACTGGCCCAAGGGCTCTGCCATCCCGTATGGTGTCATGCCCAGTATATAAACTGGAGGGAGTTGGCCGGGGGGCAGCGATCACTGCTTGGGGATGGGATGGGCATGGGTCAGTGGGTGGTGAGCAATTGCATTGTGCATCACTTGCTTTGTATATTATTATTGTATTATTATTATCATCACTATTATTACTACTACTACTACTACTACTATTCTATTTTATTTTACTTCAATTATTAAACTGTTCTTGTCTCAACCCACAAGTTTTCTCACTTTTACCCTTCCATTTCTCTCCCCCATCCCACTGGGGGCGGGGGAAAGTGAGCGAGTGGCTGTGTGGGGCTTAGTTGCTGGCTGGGGTTAAACCACAACCAACCCCCTTTCACAAATGATGACCACCCAGTGCCTTGCAAGTCTGCGCTGAACAGATGCACCATGGGGGAGATCATATATAATATTTGGAGCCTTTCTTCTGCTTTTCTAAACAGATGAGCATCTGCCTAAAAACTTAAGCCACCAAGTCAGCTATGCATTGTACAATTACTCAGCTCTGCAAAAGAAATATTACTACAGTGTGATCATTGGTATTATAATCTGGTCAGTCTCCATGCAGATTTGCTCTTACTTTGCAGAAAGAATCTAGAAATAGGTAACATCCAAAATGATATCTTTTCTGTAGCGATTATCAAGCTGTGGTCTGCAGAACTCAGAGAGAACTAAGGGATCTGCAAAAGGAAATTCAAAGAAGCAAACTTAGAATAAGTAGGTTAAATTTGCAATACACCTACACTGGAAATCAAAAAGGATTAAAAAGCACTGATTTATGTGAGATACAGATTTACATTCTTATATCCATCCGAAATATTTCCCTTAGCAGTTTCTTCCATGTATCACTTGTCTTCTATCCATTACCCTATACTTTTCTTTCAGTTGGAAACTGAGACTGTGCTTTCAAGTTTTTTTAACACAGAAACTAATTGTACAGTAAGCCTCTGTAGAACCTGTCACAACTCCTTCTCTTGAATTCTAGGATGGCCAAGAATGCCTCCAATAAAAGACCATTCAAACATAAGAAACACCCTCTGGGGTAAGACCAATGATCCATCCAGCCTGGTATTGTGTCTCTGACAGCAGGAAAAAGAATGGGGAGGAGGGGGTGTTCTGGCAACCGTTTCCATTTTTTTATCCCTGGAGCTCTTCAGGGAGCAGTAGGCACACCTGGGTGCTTTCCTCTGTGTTTCCCTCCACTTCCCTATCTATATATTATTGATACTCTGACCCTCATACCCCTTTCCTTTTTTTAGCTGTTGTGCCATGAGTTGGTTTTGCATCCTCAAAGACTTTTGGGTTTTTTCTCCTTTATTTACTTTTCCCTTAGATCTTTCTCTCTGGGAAGTTGTGTGGGGGTTTGGCTAATGCCTGGCCCACAATGGAGAACCCAGTGGGGATAACAACAAAAGGAAAAGCTATTTAGGGAGAGCATGTGAATTTGGCAAGTATTGGCAATGCATTCCCCTTGTACTGCTCCAGCATCCACTGTTGTAGAGATTTTAGAGGTTACCTTCCCAGGTAGTCATTCTAGTATCCTTTTATGTCCATGAAGTTGTCTAATTCCTTTCTGAGCTTTCTGATACTGGTAAGATTTAGCTAATCCATCACATCTGTGGTTTTGTGAACCTTTATCACATCTGCCCTTACCCTTCTCTCCAAACTGAAGAATGTCAGCTTTTTAGTCTCTCCTCACAAGGCTGTTGCTCCATCATCACAAGCATTTTGACTGACCTTCTCTGTATCTTCTTTAATTCCACTGCCCCCTTCTTGAGATGTGGAAACCAGAACTGCATACAGTGCTGAATATGTGGGTGCATCACAGCTTTGTATGGTGACAAAATATCATCTCTCTTCTGTACTCAGTACTTTCCTTGGGTTTTTTTTGTTTGGGTTTTTTTTTCCTTTTTTTTTTTTTTTTTTTTTTGCTGCCACAGCACCTTGAGCTCAGAGAAGTGTTTTTTCAGAGAAGTGACAGCAATGACTCCAAGATCTCTTTCCTGATTTCAGGAGTTCAGCACCTTAGTTCTGAGTTCAACATCATGTAGGTACGGATTAGATTATTTTTCATTAGATCACATTTATCTACACTAAAACTTGTGACACAAAATAGGTTAATATCACCTGCAAACCTCAAGTTTTCACTGTTCATTCCCTTCTCCAGCTCTTTGATGAAGATACTGAATGAAACTCATCCCAGGGCCAGTTCCTGGGGGATGTTAGTGCTGACTCCTCTCCATCCTGAGAAATGCCCATTATTCTTACTCTTTCCTTCCCGTCCTTTGTCCAGTTTTCAGTCCATACAAGGACCTTTCCTCCAGTCTTACTGCTGTTTACTTTCTTTAATAACCTTAGGCAGCTGGACTACATGATGCAGGTCCCTTTCCAACTGGAACTATTCTCTTCTCTTCTTTGAAACCTTGGGAAAGGCATTTTGAAAATCCAAATATATTACGTCCAATGGATCCCCTTTATCCATATTCTTATTGTCACCATCAAAAAACTTCAGCTTAGTGAGGCAGGATTTCCCATTACAAAAGCCAACCTGACTCCTTCTCAACAAGCCAAGTTTATCCATGTGCTCGCTGATCTTATTCCTTATTATTATTATTATTATGATTATTAGAGATGGTACTCTACCATTATGCTAGGAATGACAGTAAGGCTCACTGGTCTGTAGTTCTCAAGATCCCATCCAGAGCCCTTCTGGTAGATAGAAGTTGGCAATTTTGTAGATGCCTATGCACCTGCCCTCCAGCACAGTGGCTCTTTGTTATTCTGTTACACATCATGGCCAGCAGTTCTGCAATTTCATATTTGAGTTCCTTCAGGACTCTTGGGTGGATGTTATCCAGTCCTGGTGACTTACTGACATCTGACTTGTCTATTTGGACCAATACATCCTGAGTATTCAAATGAATCTATTTTTTTCTGACTTGTCTGCTACAAAGAATGCATCAGAATTAAGAATCAGACAGCTTCCGCTGTAAAAAACAACTGAAAGCGTTCATTGAGCTTCCTTCATCTGCTACAGCCCCTTCTACACCTTGGCCATTGTGTGGTCCCACTAATCCTCAACTGGCTTCCTGCTTTTGGTGTATTTACAGTTCTTTACTATCAGCTTCAGCATTCTTTGCGAGGCTCTCTTCAAATTATTTTTATCTTTCTTAATTTCTTGTTTGAAATTGACCTGCCATTTTTATTGGCTTTCCTGTTCTCATTTGAGCAAGCTTTCCATTTCTTAAAAGCCTTCCTTTTTCTTTTGATGGACTGCATCATTTTCACATTGAGCCATGCAGGGGATTTTTGGACTGCTTTGTTTTCTTCTTGAATTGTGGCACAATTTTTGCCTAGGTTTCTAACACAGTAACTTTTAACAGCCTTTAGGGTGCTTTTACGTTTCTTGCTTTTCAGACTGCTGCTTATAAGGTTGGGGTTTTTTTTGAGAATGTGCCTCATTTTTATGTAGTTCTCTGTCCTTAAACTGAAAATCTGTGTACTGAATTTATTTAGCTTGCTCTCTCCCACTATAATTTTAAGTTTGATTATATTGTGGCTGCAGCTATCCCACTATTATTTCTTGAATGAAGTGTTGCGTACATTCAAGACCAAATCCCAAATGGCATCTTTTCATTGCTTTCTGCTCTATTATTTTATATTCAGCTTCTTATAACTTGACCAAATGTTAAGTGATAGAGCTGAAATTTTCCATGTCAGGTGACTACCTCGTTCTGAGAATGACAATTGCAAAAAATATATTACAAAACATGTTTGTCACTTTTGTTTTGAAATATTCTATATTCCCAGGCTCTGGAACAGAAAATCTTTATTTGCAAGGGAGAACTGCTAGAACTTTGACACCTAAAACCTCAGAAAATTCCAACCTCATTGCATGCTTGAACTTAGAGGGCTGACCAGACAACTCATACTATGGAGTATATGATCACAGTGCAGCCCCAACACCTATGGCAGCTCAAAAGGACATTCTTTATAATGGCCACTCTCAGCTTGCTGAACACCAGAAGTGAAAACAGGGTCCTGGTCACATCAGTGACTTGTAGGAATCCATGCAGTAGAGGAGAGAAATCTGTCCAACTAAAACACAGAACAAAAACAACATCCAGAGAAAGATGGGGAATGGATTGGGAAAAATATGCCTGGGTGTGAAAAGGAAGTGAGTGAATGTCAGGGGCAGACTCTGAAAGGAGACCCAGAAGACAAACTAGGTCTGGCTTGATAAAGAGACTGGGATTAGGATGAGAAGCCTCAGGAGTTAAGGTTACACAAAAAGAACAGGAAAGGAGGCCATGAATGGAAAAGTGACAAGATTGGGACAGGGACAACTTACAGAGCGTGGTGACACAAGCAGGGGCTGAAGTTTGTTAAAGATAGCAAGAGTACCTGTATACACTTCGGTATGCTGATGACCACTGCCCAGACTTGAACCTGAGTTTCCACTGAATATCGATGTTCCTTTGCTGCATTCCACTGCAAAAAATAACAATCATATAACTGAATATTATCATAAGGCATACATGCCCAAGGGACTGAGATAAGGTTGTATTGCAGCATTGGTACTGGCACTTCCTAAATCCTGAAGGCTTAATTCCAGAGTCTAACTGAACATGCTTTTAATGTAGCTTTCTGTGTGTTGCAGAAGTGGAGGCTGAAGAAGGGTAAGGTTGTACTGCTCTACCTACTGAAATGAGCCAGACCAAGCTGATGATAAAGAACCAGCTCTGGTATGGTTGCTGTTGAGCAATCTGCCATTTGAAGAACTGGGCTGCACCTACTCCGAAAGGGTCACTCCCAGTTTGGAAGGGAAGCAAAGATTTTAAGGACCAATTAAGCTTCTTCCCAAAGTTGCAGCATAACTAGTGGACTTCAAGAAGGAGAGAGGAAAACCCTGTAAATACATCAGTGCTTGCAATCTTGTTTGGGGTTTTTTTCCCTACCTGTCTCAAGCCAACTATTTTCTGCATGATCACCTTCATTTACTTATCTTTAATTATTAATTTAATTTTTAAATTAAACTACATTATAAGTATCAATTGCCACCGTTTTTTTTTCTTCCTTTGGCATGATAAGTGAATATCTGTGTGGATATGACATCCTTACAGAGATCTGAAGTCATCTGTTGGAGGGTTTTCTTTCCTCTTTTTTTATTTTTATAACAGAAATGAAATGAATTAAAATGAGAAACCTCCAGAGGGTAGTTACATAATTTTGAGGATTCATATACATGCACATACTACACTTCGTAAGTTCTGCTATAAATACAGTGCAAAGTTCATTCTAAAGTATGTAATGTTTCAGTGACTTATATATTACTAATATGTATAAATTTAAGGCAATGCACATGAAAATGGGATGCCTCCTTGGTGAAGACTTGAGAGAAATAAAATAGCAGCAATGGTTCCTTGACCTTTTTTCTTGTTTAAAGATTAAATAGGAACTATATTGCTCTTTTGGAAGCCTCTCTACATCTTTCCCAGTGGCATAAGAGGTCAGTACAATCACCAGGACCCTGACGTCCTTTCCTCTGTAATGAAAAATCCTTAATAATATGTATAGTTAATACAACCTAATTGCATAATTCAAATATAATTTCAGTCATGGTACTTGTCAGTGTGTCAAACACATCTTTCATAATATATGCTTCTATGACATAAGCCCCCCAACTCTATTCAGCTTCCTCATGAATAAGAGTATACACTTTTAAATATTCAGTAATTGTAGGTTCTTGTCTAAATCCAGCCAAATTTGGCACACTGTAATAAAGTGAAAGGTCATTTCTCAGTTGCTGCTTCTCTGAAGGTGACATTTCTTTGGTCAAGCTTCCTGACACTGTGTAATTCCTTCTTCTGTTTATTTTACCACTCTGGTACCTCATTAGCCATTGCAGAAATGGGATTTCTTTGACTGTGGTTTGCACAGAGGACAGAACATATCGATATGCACTTAAAGAGTGTTAAAATGCAGACTATGTAAAAGCCAGTGTTTAGGGGCAACCTGTAAATGTAACTTAATGAAGCAACAGACCATAGCAGCTTCAAAGCACTGAAAATATAACAGAATCAATACAGTGACACAGTATTGTTAGTAGGTTACTTTCATTCTTCTGCAAGGAACACGGTTGATTTCATTACTCCTAAACTCTTCTTACTAGAGAGATACCAAATCTCACCTCAACCGTACCTAAGACAGCCACTTCCGCACTCCCTTGACAACCTCTTCTAGTTCTACAGAAATAAAGTGGGGCCAGAGTCAAACTCTACCTGCCAGCTCCAGTGAAAACTGCCTCAGTCTCCTGCAGATTCAGAAGAAGGAAAACTAGGTAATTAGATTTTGCTGGCTAGGGACAACTTTGGGGTACCAGCCCAAAAACACCATGGCATGACTGTTGTTCTCCTCCTGCCCCCCAGGCTGAACTCCTCGTGCTCTCCTTCGCCAGCTTGAGTTGAAAGACAGAAAGTGACTGTCTGCCACCAGAAAGTCCGCAACCCAACATCCAACCTTCTACCTGGTTTTCTCTGGCAGAGCCCTCAGACGGAGCTAGCCTTAACATACCAGCTACATTTCACCTAAATCCACAGTTTAGACTGAACTTGTCCTGTTCTTCTTCACTGGTAAGACTGGGACCTCTTTTCCTTATAACGTCCCGTTTCAGTTATTTTTAAAATTATTATGTCTCCTTCAGATTTGTTTTTTCTAGCCGGACCATGCCAAAATTTCTTAGCCTCTCTTCATAGGCCTCATTTTTCAACGTTTTGGTATTTTTGTTGCTGTCAGCTGAACTCTTTCCAACATACTGAGGTAATTTTCAAAACTGGTGCCCACAACTGAACTACACCTTGCAAATGAGGCTTGCACAGGACTGTCAAATAGAATAATTACCTTGCTTTTCTCTGTATATAATTCATTATCAAAACTTGCACAATACTAGGCTTTTAATGACAACATTTTGGTTTTAATTCATGGTTAGACTGTGGCATGTGTGCAGCATACAAGACCTATAGTTCACCTTTGCTTAAGTAAAATTTTAAAAGCTGAAGAGGTAGCAGTAATACTTCCCTGTGAAAAGTATTGAATCTCAAGGTGTTGGAAACGTGGGCCAGGATTAGACATCACCGTCTGCTTCAGCAGTGTCAAGAAATAAGCTGGTCAAGGAATATGCAGTTAAAGCAGTAAGCAATAGCCAGGCCAAAGCTGTGAAGCTGGAGATATCTAAACCCCAGGAAGAAGAGGAGCAAGCAGGCCTGCAGCGAGGCCTGGCAGGACAGAACCACAGCTGCGGTGGCAGACAGCAAGAACTGCAGCCAAGAGCTGTGCACTCAGAGGTGGTCTGAAAGGCCACGAGACTGCAGGAGATAGTTGATAGGATCCCAGTATAAGCAGCCATGAAGTGAATTAATTCAAAAGTCGGGCTCCCCAGTTCCAACGCAGTCTAATGTTTGACTTCTGTGAGATGCTAGGGGAACTGGGTGCAGCTGGCATGGGGCTGGCCAGTGCCCAATGCCAATCTCATAGCCTCCTGCGGGAAAAGGCATAGTTTTTACACTAGGGGGTGTCTATTTATAAAAAATACTCTTTTTTTGGATTTAGCATAAATTTTCATTTCATTTTATCCTACATTTTTTGTCTCAATTTCTCTCCAAGACACGTCAAACAGTAACAAAACAATTATATCTTGACCTCTTTCCCTCAATGATTTTCTTTTCTTCTATTTCTACTCTCATCTGTTGCCCTCCGTTAAGCCTCTCACATGTCTAACACTTAATCTCTACATTAATTTCACCTCCTAACAATGTGCAATGTCACATATAGAGTCTTCAGTGAAAAACATTGAAAAGGGAAGGACAGCACAGTGGATGGAGCAGAAGAAAAATTACTATAATTTGCTGTAAACTTTCTGTAAAATGAAAACTTTCTTTTATATTTCAAAATTGGTCAGGAGGGATAATTGAAGAAAAAAGTTATACTTTCTTTTACTTACACTTGTTTTTATTCAGAAAAGCAGCTTTTTCATACTTCTCCAGTGGGGGAATAAGCTAAAAAAACAAACAAACAAAACACAGAGCAATGAGGTTAAAAAAAACTCTCATGCTTTCATTAGAAAGAAACTCAAAACACAAATTTTAAAACTAGAAACAAATAACCTGTTATTTTTTCAACTTTCAAGTCATATTAAAAAGAAAATAAAAAGTTTTCCTCATACGCACATTTTCCCTTCCAAAAAGGGCAAGGCAAAAAACCCCAAACAAACAAAAAACAGACAAGAGGCCTGTTTAGTTTGCAGCTGGCAAATTTAAAACAATAAAAAGGTTACAAAAATTCAGTATTTCTTAAGAGAGATTAATTTAGTTTTTTCTGGGAGGAATGGAAATAGAAAATGTAAAAAAACCCAAAAACATTTTGGTGTTAAAAGAGAACAACCACCTGCAGTCTTTTGTTATTTCACAGAATAGCTTCCAGTGAAACGGAACCACTGAAGAATGACTGGAGATTTATCTTGTCTGATTCCTACATTGCAGGTCAAAGCGGAAGACTACTGTGTATCATTGCTTTTAAAAGCAAAATGGGGCCTATAAAAATACATTGTAATTAGCAGGCTGGGCTCTACTTAACTTCAATGACATGTCTATCATTGCAGACACCAGTGGAAAGCTCAAATGAGGCATGCCACCTTGGAGACTCTCCTATTGCTTCTTGTACTTTGTAATAAGTAAAGGTTAATTGTTATCCTTTGTATTTCCCAAAAGAGACCAAAGAAATGTAGAGAAGTTCAGGTGTCTGTAAACACAGAAGTGTTTGGAAACCTGAGGCAAAGGTGGTTATTTTGCTAGCCTTACCCTTTGTGTCTTGTAGTTCTCAGCACTGTCCTTCTGACAACATCCCCTGAAGTATTCATAAAATTATTTCACAGGACAACGGAGTGTCACAAAGGCTAATTGACTTGTGCTGCTGCAATGATCCATGGCTGTATACATACAGACAGCATTGTTTCCAGCCAAATGTATACATGCATCTGCAAGTGGAAACTGGGATTTGAATTCGTAACCTTTAGCTCACAAAATTCAGGTCTTTATCCAAGTTAAAAGAGCAGCTGTGGTCACATAAAAATACTGCTATTCATGAGCATGTTTACCCTGTTGAGGTAAAGAGTAGCAGTGCATTTTCACTTTGGCCAAAGTGACACATTTCCCAGGGAAATCTACTTCTGGAAAAATGCCACGGTTCCTTTATGTTTTTTTGGGTATCTGTGCCTGGCTACTACTGAACAGCAGATACTGGAGTCAGACTGAACTGTCTCAGTATTTTTTGTCTTTTGCCTCAGTTCCTAGTTTTCTCCTTGTACACCCTACTCTTTTTCCCCTTCCGTGTTTTGTCTTGTTTGTCTACTAGCCAGAAATACAGTTTACAAGTATATTAAAGCTTTTAAATTTAGAGTACAAGGTGCACTACTCACAGTACCATTACTGACATTTAGTTAATAAAGAGAACATGTTCATAATTGTTGTAATGTATTAGGCCCTAGTAACAATTCATTTCTAAGCTTTCTATCTAGTGTAATACTCCAGTCTAAGGAGCTCCTTTAGGATTTAAATATGAATTTAGAAGGATTTTCAATGCTTATACTCTTTAATTATATAATTAGGGATGTGGAGGATGTATTTGCAAAAACTTTCTGAAGGATTATATTAACATACTCCCTGCTGAGGCAAGATAGCCTCACCTGCCATACCGCCTGAATAAGAAACCCCCTGTAGTTACAGAAGCAATGCTGGTTACCTTCAGTAACTTTTTCAGAAACCAGGAGAGCTATTTCTACAGCGCAAAAAATATGTAAGAAGTGTTTCAAGTGTCCTTTAAAGAACTATTCAAAGCATTTACTCTGGTTTTAGCACACCTATCCTATGGTTTTGGGGAAAACAAGATTACCATAAAAACACCTTACAGGACTAAATGACTGATGTCCAAGGATGCAGATCTCCATCCCAGGAACAAACAAGAGGCATGCTGCTTATACATTCACTCATTTAAACTCATTTTCACCTCTGTGCACAGCCCCAAGACTCGCACTTGAAAACAAGATGTCCCCATTTGTTTGCGTGGAGGCACAGAGGTGCCTGCTTTTAGTGACCTGAATGTTGTGGTGACATGACACAAGGTAAAACAAAATCCTACAGCCAGTGCAAGAGAGATGGTGCCATTTCTTTCATGCTTTCCTCAATATGGTAGTTAGGGACTTAGTGGGAAATAAAAGGATTTAATGTGTCTTTCTGATGTGGAAAACTGCATAGCCAAACCAGAACACAGGTTATGACACTGTAACATGACACAAGGATGTCAGAAATGAAACATGAACCTACATCTTACTAAGACGGCTGATGTAGCTACAGTTGTGCAAGACTAGCACTGAACAAAAGAAAGATAGAAAACGAGAGAGGTAAAAATCAGCATAAATACAGACCCATCTCAAATAATCAAATCCTTTCAATATAAAAAATGGATTGTATACTGATTTTTATATTTGCAAACACAGAACAGCTACAGTTGTTTTAAAAGCACTCAAGGAGATGAGTCAGATTCCTTCAGAGTGTTGTTATTCCTATTTTTAATAAAAATGCCACAGTGTGAAGTGCACATATCTTAGTTTTGCTTTCTCATGGTATAAGTGCCGAATAACAATCATGAAATTAAATTTTGCTTACTAGCTTTTATTGCTTTTCACTTCTAAATAACCCAAAGCATTTTATACATCAGAAGGGTCAGTAAGACCAGGAACTCAGCAACTGTCAGCGTGAAGCTGCCTGTAGTGACACTAAGCTGCTCAGGACAGGAAGCGCGAATGCCGTAGCCAACTGATACTGAAATTTATGAAGACAGAATTTAATTACCGAAAAAGGCTTGAGAAGGAGTAGGACTGCTACTCTTACAAAGAACCTTATCTGCCCAAAACGACAGCTCTAACAGCACAACCCACTTCACAGCTAAGACTGCCAAATATTTGTTAACTCCTTTTATTTCCTGTTGCACATGTATATGCTGTGGTGATTTACCATTCAAATACAACCCTTTCCCAGCTTAATGAAATCCAGATTGTTCACAGCACCGAGAGGGTACCAGCTCATAAAATACAACTTTGGTTCTTTTTTCTTCAAATAAAGGGCAAAAGGCTCTACCTGTACCTAACACCAAATACTGTATTCAGTACTGGATCAATTATTTTACTGGGGTATCTTCTGAATGCAATGCCTATTCCCATTTCGTAGTGATTTTGGCTCTTGACTGTCTGTTTACAAGTAATGGTACTAATGCATTGCATAGCTCCTCTATAAGCACTGGGAAGTATAGCTAAGTACCAGCATAAAGGATGTGACAAACAAGGTTAGAAATGGGGAGAAGGAGTGGAGGGAAGAAATCGCAAGAAGAAAAAAATAATCAATTTTAATAATAGCTTGACAATTACAATTAAATAATCCAAAGCTCAAGCTGAGCATTTTTGTTACACACTGCATGAATGATGTTTGTACTTTGGAACCTCTAAAATATTTAAGCAGAAAAGAAATGGAATGAACTGCAACCAGTTAAGGTCATCCATTTAGGACAAAATTGATAAAATATTAAAATGAAAGAAATAAATTTTCAAACAGAGATACTAAGCCTTCATGGAGATGTATTATTCAAAGCAGAGGAATATGTGTGACCTCTAGGCTATTACATAATGGAGAAAGGATACGACAGTTCAGACAAGCAGGAACTATAGGCAGCAGAGACAGAGAGGGAAGATGGATTAACCATTCTGTAAGCCAGTGCTTTGCTTCCAGGGTACTGAGACTGGACCCCTGTATTAAAGCATTACATTCTCAGAGCCAGCTCTTGGACCCCGTTATTATATTGGGCTTAAAAAAAACTTTGGAAAGATGGATTTTAACTACTGATTGATTTTGTGTCTAGCTGAACTTGTTCGTTCTCAGAGGCTGGCATTTAAAGCAGGGGTGCTCCCAGGCTGCTGAGTTTTAGTGCCTCGGCTTCTTCCGAATCGTGAGTTTGTCCTTACACATCTTTTACAGAATGGCCTGCAGTCAGGATGGCATGGGCTGGCCAAGGGATAATGCATCATACTTCTCTCTTTCTGTGGTCAGCTTTGCTGGCTGACAGCCAGCCTTCTCATTCAGCTCTGCCCTATCAAGGCTTGAAGATGCCCAGTTCACGCTTTGGACATCTTCAAGGAAAGTAGTCTTAAACTCTAGCAATAAATTCTCCTTTTTAAATTTAAGGCCAGAGCCAGTATTTATTATACAGGGTTTATTATAAAATGGGGTTTTGCAAGAATCTCAGCTCTCTTGTATCTGAGATACTTGGGATGAATCTCCCCTAAATGAAGAAGTAGCTGCCCAAAACAAGGAGTATCTTTAAATCCCAGCAAAATCTGTGTAAGAGTAGAGACTTTGCTCCTTTGAAAAATTAATTTCCACCTAGCAGAGGTCCCTTGCCTCCAAGTTCAGTGTTCTGATGCAACTCCATTGCTCTCCTGTTGGCAAAAGGCATTCAATATTCATACAGCCAGAAATGCTGTGCCTAACATAAGGTTTTGAACTGCGCATCAGGGGCCAAGCGTCAAAAAGTTAGGTAACATAATGCCGAAGCTTTTTCTTGGACATAGATTAGCATCCCTAGAGGCTATACAAAAGCATCTAAAATATTAGGAAAACAGTGTCAGTGACAGTCATTTGTGATCTTAAGTCCTCTAAATGTTTTTGATCGCCTTCCCATTTTTACTCAGTTGCAATTACTCCATGTGAAAAATAAATCTTCACATTTGCAGAGCAAGCATTTATTTCTAACTCTCAAAGCTCCTTCCAAAACTAAGTATAAACATTATTAGCTTGATTTTATAGCTGTCCTAAGTGGAGAGATAGGGACCGTTTACAAATGAGGTTCTATCAAGGATGTAGGCGTAACCTATGATACTAGTTTTCTGTTCCTGGCACTGCAGCAGGCTTCTCTAGTGACCCTTGGCAAGATGTTCACTTACCTCACTGGAAAGCGGGGATAATGGAATGGGTCTGACCTTTTGGAAATGGTATGAACACAGTCCTCCTAAGGCCTACAGAGGATGGAGAAATTCAGTGGAAGAATCAAGGCATGAGTCCTGGGCCTGGCCCTGTACCTCAGGAACATTTTGGAAGAGAATGGCCCTCGATTATATCTTAGAGGTCTCTTTCAATTTTCAAAGGTATTTTTAAAACACTTTTTAAAAAAAAAAAAAAGGGATCAACAGAGCTCAAAACCTCAATAACAAAACCTACCTTTTTTCACCAGTTTCACAGAAATGAAGAGACACCTACTTATAAAAATAACCACAATTTCTTAAAAAATCACTGCCCTTGCCCTTTATGGATGTCTTACATTTCAATCTGTAGCAGTATAATTTTCAGGAATACAAAGAAATAGGAAGTGCTTAGGAAAAAAAAAAGTAAACCAGCAATCTTCAGGCTCTTAATCTGACAAAGTATTCCCTCGAATAATTGCAAAAGTTTCAGATCACATTTTAGTTGTCAATATATTTTACCCCAGAAGCTGAAAATATGACCATGTTCCTTTTCCTTATAATTGTCAAAAGGGATCATAGAATATGAAGAATATAACAGAAGTGGTCTGTGTATCAAACTAAAAAGAAAGACTGAATTTCTAGCGTGTTTGATTAAAAAGTTCTAAAAGTATGTTTTTTCCTTTGAATCAACGTGAATTTTTTGTTGACATAACTAGGACTGGCCATATTGAGCAAATCAAAGGTCCATGCCATCAGGTACCTTTCCTCCAGCAGAAGCCAGTAGTAAATGCCTAAGGAAGTGAATAAGAAGGAGCAAACATATAGTGACACAGCCTCAGTATAGTCCTATAGTTTCTAGTGATCTATGATTCAGGGATTTTTTTTAAGTAGAGTTATTATCTGCGTATTTGAAAGTCCCTAATAGGTTTTCCTCTCATGAAGCTGTCAATATATATTTCAATATATATAAAAAGTGAGTCCAAAATCCTGTAGCAATGAGTACCACAGTTTAATTACAGGTTGTGTGAAAAAATTCTTGTGATCTTTCTAGATTTCAGTTAAGCAATATGTGCTGATATTCCTCTTCCTGCTAAATCCAGCAGAAAGAAATCCATTGATATTGGTGTGCGGGGAGATTGGTCTCAGAACTACCTAGAACAAAACCAATAAATATGTTTTAATTGAAGCCAGTCTATCTTCCTCAAAAATCTGGTAAAAGGGATTTATATGGCAAGACTGAAGAGGTGAGCTACCCTTTTCAAATAACGGAAGAAAAAAACCTAGAATCAGATAACTTGAAAACCTCACACTAACTTTATTGAAATTTTGCAGAAACACTCTGCTATGCCTTCAGTGCAGACAGAGAAATTTTGTAGCCAACATAATTTTTAAAACTGAGATATGTTTGTGTGTTGGGGGAGGGGATAATAGAGCTTTCTATTAATGGAAAGCAGTCCGGCTGCAGCCTGAACTGTGGTGTCTTCCCTCCCCATAATCATGGCATTAATTACTTCATAGGTCAAATTATATTTCTGTTTGAAAGAGTTTGGCCGTTTATGTGAACCCGGGCATGCATATTTAGATCTAGTGTATCCTCTAGCATGGGCTTTTATTCTTGTTTGATGCATGCGGGCTACTAATTTAGTTTTTCATTGAAGATGGCTCCCTTTTTTTCTCTCCTGCACAATGGCAGTCTGGTTCCAAAATATATAGAACAAGCACATATTAATTGAATCTGGGGGCAAGTATACTTCCTCCTTCAACCATATGGACAGGATTTTTCTTTAAAATAAAAAGGCCAAAAAGTGACTGGAACAATGCCCAAAGGGGAGAATAAAGACAGACATTTAAAGGTGAGCTCACTAGATTTATAATAGCAGGGGACACTATCATCCTTTCCAGCCAGCTACCCAGTTAGCAGTAATGCTTATATCACAAGAAAGGCCCAGGAGATTCTTCTTTAGAAAATAAAGGATACAGCTATTAATATACTGGGGAAGCTGCAGCAATCCACTTCAGATATTGATAATAAATTACATTGTTCAGATATGAGACTACATAATTCAGGCAGGCAATCAGAAAAGCATTTTTTGTGTATCAGTGTTATTTAGAAGAGCTGCTTGGAGAAGTTTTAAGGAATTAGAGCGCTTCTGTCCAAAAAGAATAGCCAAGAGCTTTGAACAAAAATACTGCTAATCATTTAAGCATATGAAAAGCCTGGATGAGATAGTAGCTCAGGGCTCACAGGGAAGGTGCTGCTTCTTATATTAACCTGATCCCACTGTTTGTGGAAACAGCTTGTGAAATATTTTGAATGTATCAGAAGAGGTAGAGAAGACATCAACATATTGTAACACATAGCAGGGCTTGTTGAATCGACGAAAGCCCTTTCACGTCAGGCATTAGTATCACCTCTAAGAGGGCCAGTAGTGACCCAGCAGTCTACCCACTAGAAACTATATCAAGACAAGCAGCCTTGGTCTCAGAATTTTGTAGAGGATTAGCTTACTCCCATGTGCAAACAGATGTAGGAATTTTGTTGTCCAAAACTTAAAATAAGAAGCACAATGGGGGACCAGGAAATAAGCCTGAAAATCCCAAGATTGCTAACCCTAAACACATTAAAAATAACATGACCTTGTTTTAAGAATTACTGTACTTCAGAGCCCTGTGATATTTCAGTCATCCAGCTTGTCTGCTGGTGTTGAGACAAATGGATTCAGTGTTTTTACATTTTTCTCAGTCACAAAGGTTAGACGTTTGTTTGTTTGTTTAATGATAGCAAATATCCTTGTATCACCACAGCTATGGGAGCTGAGGGTTGTAGAAGCCCTTAAAAACTATGACCGTGTGATAAGGCTGTGAGTGTTGCCATGAGTGAACTCCAAAGATATTTCTGAACCCTGTACAAGCTCCCTCTCTTCTCCTGTTTTCTGACTGAGCATATAGTACAAGAATTCCCTCTGAAGCCAACAGAAGTTAAAATCCCTTTTACTTGAGATGCTCAGTGCTTTGTGAGATCAGAACATAAGCAAGGCTTACATATTAATACAGAGTGGTGTTTTTTTTTTTTAGCTGTACCTTTTTAACTGTATAGGAATCTTTAGCACCACCTTTTAAAAAAAGTCTGACTCTAAGAGGATAAGCATAATACAGCAAGTTTGAAAAATTCCCTGACTCCCTGGCACCACAGATTCAAGTCTCGGGGTCACTGAACCCTTCACCTTTCTCAGATAGATAAGATGACTACTGCAATATTTAATACAAGATAAGCCACACAAGCATTTGACTGGATTTGACCTCTCAGACAGCTTACAAACCCAAGAGCTTGTGTAACCTGAACCTCTGCAAGGAAATGGATATTTCTGCATTCTCCTGTAACTCCAAGAGCCGAGGACTTTGGAAACATCAAATATCATAAAATGTGCTGAAGTTGTTAGCCAGCAATACTACTGAAGACATTTCTTTAGCTGTATCCTCAGTATCAATGGCCAAAGCTACTGTTCCCCCAGGTACGAACACCAGGCTGAGCTCTAGGTGTCCATACATCTGCAAAGCTCCGTTCCAGAAGTAGCTACACATTGGTGGTAAACAGTAGGTACGTCAGACCACCAGACAGCTCTTAGGTCAGACCAAGGGCCACCTCGCCCAGTTTCCTGTCCCCAACAGTGGCCAAAGGCAGATGGCTAGAAAGCAGAGTAATAACAGAGCTAACTGGTTCTTCTTACGGCACCCGTACTGCCAGAGACTGCTCTGGCCTCTGACAATTTATGGTCGTCCCTGTGAGCCAAGGGTGGTTTCTGCCTGTTTAACAACTATGTACTCTCTCCTCTGAGCTTTCATCACCCACCACATCTGTGCCAAGAAGTGCCACAAAGCTTAACTAGGTATTACATGAAGAATTGCCAATACTTCTTTGTTTTGACCTGCCATATGTTGTCCTCCTTTGATACTAGCTAAAGTATTGAAACAATGAACAATCAACCCTTACTCACTCTCCTCACGACAGTCATGATTTTACAGAAGACTAATATATCCCCTCTCTGCCATCCCTTTTCCAGGCCAAAATGTCTTAACGGTTGGTGTTTATACCCTTGACTGTCACCGCTGGTTCTTGGGTATCTTCTCTGGGAGGAGGAGGCACCAAACGGCACTCGGGGTGCTGGCACGCCGCTAACTGAGGCGGTGACCGGCTGGCGTTGGCCGGTTTGTCCCCAGCTGCTGTGGCGGTGGGGCAACCCCTGTGCTGGCGGCAGGAGCTCCCCGCGGCGCCCCTTCACACGGCGGTTGGGAACCGGCCCCGACCGGTCAGGCCTGGATCGGACCCGCCTCAGCTGCCCAGGCTGCTGCAGGGCTGGCGTCCCTCCCAGCAGCCAATCAGGGTAGCTGTGCTGGAGACGGGGGCCAATCCCGGTGCAGGAGGCAGCTGCCCCAGCCAATGGGAAGTGGCGGAGACCACAGGCGCTGCACCTGGGCAGGGAGGCGGCAGGATGGCTGCCCCGCGCCGGCAGTTGGGTGCCTGGGGCAAGCCAGGGTGAGGGCCAGCAGCCGGGAAGCCGGCGTAAGCCTTGGGTGGGGAAGAAAACCAGCACACCGCGAGCAGCCAACGCTGGCAGGCCCCAGGCCAGCTGCCCACAGCGGCAGACGCCTAATCTCCCTGCTGCACTGGAGAGTCACGAAGCGTGCACCTGTAAGGTACTGGTAAGTGTAACAAGGACCATAGTGTGGCATCCAGCTTGCGTTCAGAAATTGTTTTGCATTCCCCACTTGCATTACATCAGCTTTACCCATGACACTTCCTTTTCTAACAATCCCTCATGTGTAATTGGCCTTCTCTTTTTTTTCATTTGCTGCTCAGCATTGAGCTGATACTTTCATTAATGATGCGCTATAACCTTAAGATCCTGCTCCTAAGTGACAATAGGTGGCTCAGAAACAATTATTTTGTGTGGGAAGTCTAGACAGGTTCTCTGTTGTCCCAGGTACATCACTCTATTTGCATGTAAGTCAGTGGTGTGGCAAACGCCCTTTCTGTTTGGTCAGATAGATATACAAACAAAGTTATTTTCTTCATTAGAAAACACAACCAGAGAGGAAATCCAGATAGCCAAGAACATCTGTCTTGCATGACTTTGCTGTCCAAGCATTGTCCCGGTGGTATTTTGGATAAACACAAGCTCTGATCTACCAGAGAAGTAGGGCAGGAGAAGACAGAAAGCTGCAGGTGGGCAGCAGGACAGCCACAGGCCCGTTCCCCCTTAACCAGTTGGCCAGGAGTCCTTAGATTTTCATACAGCTTCTGTACAAATGTTTCTATTCACATGAAGTGCATATAGTTTCAGAATACATTAACCCTGTCTTCCCATGTGACAAGGTTTCTTGTAGTGGCTACTGTCACAAAAGAAAGCAAGCAGCACCTGAGGAGAGGTACTTAAAACTTGCCTGCCAGCGTAGCTCAGTGGACAGTACTTCTGATGTACCAGCAGATGCTGTCATCCAAACCTGCTCTGAAAAAAGTTGTTATCTGTTGGTAAGGACACAAATGGCTTGCCTACAGTTGAGGCTCTGGTAGTGCTACATGTAGACTGGTAGTAGTGGAAAATTCCCAAGCGCAAACAGTCTAAGACGGCCACAGAAAATAATCCACCAAATTTCAATAAACTTATGCAAAGCATTCCTATTTCAGAAGCAGTAATTCTTTATGAAAGTATTTCCATTTCTTCATTCGTACTTCAGGGTGCACTTCAAATGCGTCTCAAAGTCCAGGACAAAGATTCTTGTCTTAATCCGAATGTCCTCTAAATAGCAATGGAATTTTGAAATGGCCTGCAAATTGTTGGAAACTTGGGGATTTTTCCCCCCTTCTGTTGTGGCATCAACAGAAACTATACATGACAAAAATTCAAACTGCATCGTTGGAACTAACATCCTCATCCTAACCGAGTTTTAAACAACAAAGATAAGTGGCTTGTTTAGCATGATTTAGGAAAGCTTCTGGAGAAGCCAGAACCACTTCAAACCACTTTGATTAAGAAGAGACAAAAAAAAAATCACTACTAAAGAAATTTTAGGAAAAAGTACTGGATGTAAATTAATGAAGAATTTTGATATGTTCTTAACACTATATGTATTTGATAAAAAGAAAAAATAATTAGAAAATCTTTCATTTCCACTATTATTGTATTTGTCTATAAAAATAAATTAATTCCTGTTCCAATTAGGTCCTAACACAGACAGCACTGTTTGTATGAGCAAGTAGCAGGAAAATACATGTAACTGTGACTGAGGCTATCTAATGAAGGACATATTTTTGGTACTGAAAGCAAGTACAGCAATAGAGTTTTATCTAGCCCACAATGTTTTTTTAAGAATGGAAACTATGGTACACTATAGATCACATCTGGTTATGATGAACTGGAATAAGCTTCTATTTAGGTGTTTTTACTAAATGATTGTCAATGTATGTTATTTTTCCTCATTCTGACTGCAGTTGCATGAACTTTTCCATGTGTTATTGCAAGTTGATTCAAACATTTTTGTCCAAACCACCTCACACTCAACATTTAACTAGGATCAAACTAATTTATTGCTTTTATTATATTAAACTTGATGCTAATCAGCACAGTCCCAAATCTGAAAACACTTGACTTAAACCATGCAAATAGTCACAATGGCTTCAGTAGGTCTACTGACATACTTAAACACATGTGGTTTCAGGTTCAGAAACCTGGCGAGCCTTCACCCACTCTTTGCCTATGCATCCTGCAGGTATATATTGGCTGCAAAACGCTCCTGCAGAGTGAGAGATGAAATCCACAGTCTGGACAACTGCTTGCAAGATGGATAAACATAATCAACTTGCCAGAGGTACTTCCTTTGTGTCAGACTGTTGCACACAAAAAGGCTTGACAACCTGTGCCTTCAAAAACAACAGTTCAAGGTGGCTAAGATCAGTTTCCTCAATCTGACATAATCAGGCATTAGGTATTATTTTCATGACAGAGGCAACAAATTGACCTAGATTCAGATGCAAAGGTTATTTATGTATAAATGTTACCTATATTACTAAAGTTACAGGAAGCTTTTAAAATTAAAATTGATATTGCATAGTAATGGTTCCAAATATGTGTGTAATGAACAAGTTGCCCATAAGATCCGCTGACCCTGATGGCAGTGACAGTAAACTGCTGCTGCTGTAGTCCAGGCTGACAAAGGAACAAATACGTAGCTAGCAGCAACTCACCTGCTGTCTTCCTGTTACCTATAAGCCAGAACTAACTGGGTATTACTGCTGAATATGTAAATGTGGTGCTTTTTATATAAATACATACATGAATATATATGGTTTTCACATATATAATACACACACACACACATACTTACATGAAACAAAATATTCTAGATGAGGATTCCTTGGCCTTCTAGAATTTGCAGACCCCTCATTGCCTTCTTCCAAAACGGACACCTCTGAGTTCATTCTTTCATTAATTTTACCCAAGCAGAGCTTTCCTTTCGCTTTTGCTTGGGCGATTTTTTGAGCTGAGCTTCTAGGTGAGCTTTGTTCCAGCCATGGATAAACCAAATGCGGTTTAATGTCATACCTTTCCATGAGCTGCTACTGTATAGACTACTCACTGCATTGGTCTTGGTGGATGAAGTCCAGTGTGGTGGCTGAGTTCCTGTGATAGCAGAAGACAAGGCGTTACTGAGTTAATTTATATTGCACTCCTCACTGGAGAGTGGTGAACTAATGTTTGAGCTGATGGTGGGTCAGACTCCAGCTCTTCTCCTGTAAACATATTTCGAATGGCAAGAGAGAATGTTTCCAACCCTTTGTTGCGATAGGCTTCTTACACCAAGGTTTCATTTTGAAATCTTTCGCATTAAATCAGTGACTGACATACTAGACTTCTTATTGTGTGGTGTTTTTATTCTTTATATAGACTTTATATTCTGTGGTGTGCTATGTTATATTATCTTAAACTTTTTTCCATTTTGAGCAAGCTGGTTATGGCAATGTTAAGAAGGTGATGACACCACGGAGCTGTGCCTCCTTTTCCCTGTATTACTTAGTCTGCACGCAATGCATGGTATATATTAAAAATAAAGAAGAAATCCGCTTTTAACATTGCATTAGGATGTTCAGCTAAAACAATGTTTCTTTGGAGAAATGGGATGATAATAATTTTAATATGATGGCAAGATCTGAGGAAGTTAGTGATCATTTGATTTTATAGTGGCTAATAGTAGCCGAATATTTCAAAGTAGACATGCTACATTTTAATGTAGACATTAATTAGATGTGTTCTCTGTCCTAAGGTCATAAAATGGAGAAGGGAAAGATAACTATGAAGGAGATTTCAAAAGTTCAGAGTGACATTTAGGTGAGCAGCTTTTGTGAATGTTGAATATTTTTGTACCTTTGGAAATTGCTCCTTTCATAAAATAATTGTGATTTTTTTTCAGGTATTCAGAAATCTTAATAATCATGTAAATTAATTTTATTTGGGGTTTGCTTATTGAAAAATTAACATATTCAGTCCTGATACACTTAATAATATGCTCTGAGGAGGCAAATGAAGGAGGCAAGGGAAATGTATGTGCAAACAGGGTCAAGCAGCATGAAAGTTATCTTGGACAACAGCATTCTAGTGGAACCAGTTCAAGTGGTCAGGAGCACAGGAGAGACAACCTGATGTAACTTGGCCCATGTTTTCACTCTCAATAAGCAGGGTTCAAACATAATGGCAATCAGTGAACAGAAGCTTCAAAATATTTACGCATATCCAGACAGAGCAAAAAAGTTCACATCCATAATTAATGGTCATTTAAAAAAAAAAAAAAAAAAGCTGAAGTGGATTCTCTAGGCCAAGCTAAATTTAAACCATGGCTGACTACAGCTGCATTTGGTGGTTGAGTCCAAAATTTGGCTCAGCTCTAGTTAAAGCATAATCTGACAGATAGCCTCTTTTTATTACAACTCTCTGCTGAATCATTTAGTTTGGAGAAGCAGCATGATTTTGGCATCGTATCTTAAATTATGAAAAATATGAGATAATTCTTATAATGTAAAAGGGTAATATCAGGCTCATTTATTAATCTCCACAGTTTGCCCACGATATTTTTTGTCCAGGAAACATACATGTTACAATGCTTAGCATCCTGTAAGACTTATAACAGTAGTAGTCTTATAGTTGCCTTCTCAAAAAACCCTTGCAGGGTGTGTAACCTTGTTAACTTTCCTTTTTTTTTTCCATTTTACAGATGGAAAAAACTGAGAAGGGTTATGCCATTGACAAGCTTGTAAAGTGTTCAAACTTATCAATGGCATAAATGACTGGTTCCCAAACTGTGATGCACATACAAGTAGTTGTATATAAGCTACTTCTGGGTGGTATATCATGTAAAGTTGCCACTGCCAATGAATGGACCCTCTAAGACAGTGGTCTACAAAGTGGGGTGTACACAAGACAACCCATTGGGATGCAGGAAGAAATTTTTTTGTGTGCCATTAATAAATAATAACAACAAAAAAAAATTTCATCTATTTAATCTTTGGCTCATCCTTTTTCAATTTCTATTTTGTGTATGTTTTATAATGTACATAATGTATTAGTACAGTAGTACATGTATAGCATTTCTAAATAAATGATTATATGTATACTGGGGGTGCATGCCCAACATTTTTTTGCTGATAGGGGTGCACAATCCAGAAAGTTTGGAGACCACGGTTTTAAGGATCAGTCCCTAAGTGACCAAAGTGGGACTCCCATAATTTGACAATTCTCCTCTAAAAAATTGGCAATTGTCTCTTGGGACTTCATGCAAAGATCACTGAAATAAATGGAAGCCTTTCCAAAAGCTTCAAGTGGGTTTGGATCAGGCCCATAATAATTACAGCAGCAGAGGTAGGAGTAGGTATCTGGCATTCCTGAACCCTGTTCATACAGCCCTGCTGACATTGCACCCTGTAAAGCATTGTATAGATGGAGAAGAAGGAAAAAGTGGTTATGTGTAATTCTGCATAGCAAGAGAGTAGTTTTATGGTGAATCCATAGATAAATATGCAAATCAAGTATTGATATGGGGCAACATAAACACTTCCTGGGTCACAGTAAAGGGTATAGTTAGCAAAACATACATTTAGCTGTCAGCTATGTACTTTTTCTGGTGTTACACAACATAATCATAAAAAGCAGAACACCTGACGCTGCTATTGTAAACTAACCAAATACACAGCCCACAAGTTTTGACAAACAATTGCATTCTATCATCCTAAAAATGGATGCCATCTTATTCCTTAGCCCATGAGTTGTCCACTCAGGAACACAGCATTGCTGCTAACAGGAGGCACTTTGCAGTACGAGACAACAATCCTTTTCTGTCATGGATTTCTTTTAATGTTGACGGCTATGTTTGGGTGGCATTGATCAGGACTAGTTTCTCACTGACCACAGTTCCCCAGCTTTAATAGGAGGTGTGCTTATACTTGATGCCAATCACGCTGTCCCTCAAGCAGTTCAATGGCACGTTCTTTCCTTGGATCTGAATGATTAAGAAGGGCACCTGAAATATAGCTATCGCTGCCGCTGCGCTCTAGAAGTGTCTCAATGTAATGCAACACTTGTATGCACCAGAAACAATTCTATCACTATAAAAAAAGGTAGGCGCATTTATTCAAACATCTAAAATCAATCATCAGCTGCCAGGAATAGATCATGTCTGAAAAGCTATTGCTTATCCTCCTCAGTTTCAATAGTAACTCCACTGTGGGCCTGTCTAACTGGCATAAGTGAATGGGAGGGTCAGAATGAGGAAGCTTAGAGCATCAGCATATTTTTCCTGCTGTGGACCTCCCTCCACTAATAGAAACTTCTTTCAAGATCTCTCAGCTGGCTTTTGAGCTCCACGCGGAGCTACTGCAGCCCTTCCCAAATGAAATTTTGCATTGTACCAGCTGCAAAAAGATGACTGACGATTCTGAAACATCTTTAATTGAATAAAACACGTGGTTATTAATAATATTTAATTATAGAGGATATCACTGAAATTACATTAGCTCTAGAAGAATGCGCAAATATAAAACCAGGGCAACATTTTAGCACTGACACACTACTACTCCACTTTTGTTAATATGATCAATAGGACATTGACTGATGGGTCTGCACTGGACTGTTCTCTAGGTACTGGCACACTTGTGCTATGGCTGCTGCTGTAATTTCAATCTATACACAAGGGAGGGACTCAAATGATTTCAGAGGATGCAGAAGGGCTCATTCATTAGTCTGGCCTCATAAAAGCTTACTCTACTGCAAACACGTAACTGGCTACACCTATTTTAATGTAATTAAAAGACTGCATAAATCAATGTTGCAACAAGTATCCCCCTTTAGATATCCACTAATGATCTTAGCTCTTACAAGAGGGCTTTTCTTTCCTTAGTGTCAGATTGCGATCAATCTGGTTGGCCTGTATTCTGGTTGGCCTTCCAGTACAGCAGAGGCAGCAGAACCCAGTAGCCTGGACAGCCCAGCGGCTACAAGGGCTCTCTGGCATCACCCAGTTTTTGTAGCCTTGGCTGCTGCTCAACAGACTTGCTTGTCTCCAGGCTCCTGGCAGAGCAGGCAATGCTGATATACCTGCATCTCTCTGCTGCCCTGCCTCAAAGATCACTGCTATTGTTAGTGTAGCAAAGAGGCCCTGTCGCTGCCTCCAAGCACTTTACAATGACAATATATTTTCTTAGGGTAAGTCCCATTATGCCCTTTTTATAAAAGGGGAAGCTGAGTCACAAAATGTTTAGGTGCCTTATCCACCATTACAAAGCAGCATCAAAGTGGTAATTCTTATGTAACTCTTGGGGAAAGCAGCATATTTCACTGAATCATGCTGCCTCCCAGCCATAAATAATGATACTTGGATTCAGCACTTTCACATCTATGAGCTATTCTGTCCCTGACTGATGGCTAATGGAATCAACTGCTTTATCCTCCAAAACCTGAAGAGAAATAGGGTATATCTCAAGCTCATTTTATGAGTGAGCCCATTTTGGAACAAGGTGGTGGTTCCCAGGAAACCTTTTGTTATAAGCTTAAAAAGGTAATTTTCTGGAGACATGCATATAATATTTAAAAATAGAAACTCCAAGGGAGCACAGACTGGCAAAAGCACACCATGCAGAAAAGGACTAGGTCAAACTCATATATCCCCATTCACAATCAACAGGCCCCCCCAAAAGCCTTTGGGATTGCACATTAGGTAGGGCAAGGTTGCTGGGGCTTTTGAAAGCAGTCTGTCAGACACAGGCAGGTGGACCCCAAAGCACAGCGCACTCAGTGTCCAGGTTCATCCACTACCTCTTCACCAACAGCACCCCATTCTGCAGTTCACAGAGCTGAACAAGAGGAAGGGCACAAAGCCTCCTGTACACCTTCGTAAGGTTTATGTTTATCTCAACATGGTTTCTATTATTGTTTTGTAGTCTGGAGCGTGTCAACAGGAGATAAAGAGAAAAGATGGCTGAGGTATTAAATTATCTATAGTGCTGAGCAAGCCTATTTCAGTCCACTGTGGTTTAAATTTGCCACCTGACATGATAAGGTAGAAAAGGTTATGTTACTCTTCAGCTCAAAATGCACCTGTCTGGGAAGCCCTAACATCCCTCATTAAAAGGGATAGTGCATGACCTAGCATTGAGGTTAATACTAATATGTTCCCCTAGAGCCATGACTGTGGTCTCTCATTACCATTATCCTCTGAATGTTGTTCTGGCACCCTAATTGATAAACAGACTCAGCCAGTTTCAGACCTCAGAGACAAGTGGCTAGAATTTGAGATAGCTATCCTTTGAAACAGGCAAAGAAAGCAAATTTTTTTTTTTTTTTGCATTAGGTGTCTGCAGAACTTTAATCAATCTTCATGTGATGCCAATAGTTCACAGATAGAGCTACAGTGCTTGAAGGAAATAGGTTATCTTTTCCCACTGTGAGCTGCTATTTCTGAGGAGCATTTGATGCGAGTCTGAAGTAACCGTGCAATCTGAATTTGAAAGGGCCATTAACCAGGAAAAATTAACAAAATACATAGAAATGACTGAGCTCGGATGGCCAGTTTTCCAGCTATGACCTTTAATTCTCCATAAAGAGAAGGTGCTTTAAAAAGTCAAACATTCTCACCAATCTGGTTATTTAAACAGAATGGTGAGTGATGCCGCATGTGTGGAAGGAATCCAAAAGCAGTTTGGGGGGGAAGAAAAAAATTGCAGTTATAAGCCTGCCTTATTTAAAGAAGAAAAATTAATATTCAAGCACATGGTATATTAATTCATGAACCTTATACTGTGAGACTAGTGTAAATATGTAACTGCACTAAACATACATATAAATAAAAATAAACAGTGAATGAAATCTATTTTTCTCAAAAAATGTATTAGAATACTCAACATATACATATACATATATATTTAGGAAGAGAATGTAAGCATGCAAGCAAGGTCTTATACAACTTGTAAGCCATATTAAGTTACTTATATGAGACTCAAACATCAAAAATCCAGCTCAAATACAGGCTTTATTTGAGAGGTGCGCAGAGTCCAAACTGGTTCATTCATTTCAGACTGCCTGAACTAGGTACATGTGTCCTCACTGACAGCTTTCAAAACAATACGTGCTTGCTGACACTAAACATTTGCCTGAATCATGGCCAGAGCGAACAGATGAGTTGAACTTCATGCACCAAATATCAATGAACCAGTACCTACATTCATAGGCAAATAAAATTCACCCCTATGGGAAGTGTTCTTCCCCTACACTATCTAAATGTTTTTAAATGCACAGAGATTTGTTACCCATCTGAGGGTACAATCCTCATTCTCTGAAAGGCATCATATACCTGCTGAATACATGAAGAACATAACTACCTTCTGAGTTTTCTAAAAAAGAAGCTAATGACAACAAAGCAAGTTACTAAGCAGATATAGGTTTAAACCCAAGGATTTCTAAAGCAGGAATTTATGAGTTCCTGGTCCAATATGCATTTATTTAAAAATCGTATTATCATAGTACCTAATGATCCAAGTCATGGGCCATCACTCCCTTGCACTTGGCACTGTACAGTCAGACACAGAAGCAAAGCACATTCCCCAGACTGTTTACAATTCAGTTATAAACAAAGATACAATAGAGGGATACAGCACAGAAAGCACGAGCAAACAATGAGATTGGTTGATGTGATTCAGTAGATTGAAAAATGTTGCTTTGATGTGGCTCTTCTTCCACATTTCTACCTTCCAAGAGTTGTTAAAAATAGCTAAAATCCCTTAATTTCTTCTTTGATAGTACTTTCCCAGGTAACCATATGCCACAGGGATGCTACACGATCACAAATGGGAAAAATACCAAAGATCTTAAGGGGAATGAGTAATGAAGCAGTGAGACGTGTTCGAAAAATATTTACAAATCCTTAGTTAGAAAAAAAGGGGCTGTTGCAACAGACACTTCTTGGGAAACATGATTCTTTGCGTGGACAAACAGCACACGTGACTTAACAAATGGCAGGCTTTTCATGTGAGACCAATTTTCAACGTGCTTATGAATGTCTCTCTCCTGAATTTCTTCCTCAATTTTTGATTAAACTATCCTGAGTCTTACATATGGAGAAAGAACAAGCTTAATTGGGGCAACTGTAAGCCTTTCATCAATTCAATTACCCGTTTAAGGACTCACTCATTGAACTTAGCCATAAAATGTTAGAGTTGCAGTGCTGCTCCTGTCTATCAGCTTGTGTCCCTGAATTCTTTGTACCCTTAGGGATGTTTTATCTTTTGAGAAATGTGACAGTCTGCCTTTTGAGACTGGCCTCGGCAGAGCTCCATAACCAATATATTGACAGATATAAGGTAGCATGGAAAGTGAAGCAGTTCACAACTTGCATCTGTCAAGCTGCTTTCGTCTCCAGACACAGGATCTTTTAAAACTATTACAGGACTTTTCAAACCATTAACTTAGATTAATGGCATCTGATTTTTTTTTTTTTTTTTTCAGGGATCTATGGATCTACAGCAGTATCACATCATACCTCATTTCTCAGTATTTTTACTTTCTGGAAAATATAATTAGAATATTATCATATCTCCAGGCATCCACAGGTCTTATCTTTGGAATGTTGCTTTGCTGTCAGAAGAACAGGCTCAAAATGGGGAGGAAGAATTTACTGATACTGCCAGTATTTCTGACATTTTCTACTGAAAGGTGAGTTGATTATTTCTGTACGTAAACTTGAATTTGCAGTTCCTCTTCCCTCCATTTGGAAGAGGGATGAAGAGAGACAGCTGTTTCAAATTAAAACCAATCATGTCACCTCTAAGAACATACTAATTCATAAAAATTAAATTCAAAACAATACAGGACTAGCTGTGGAATATCACAGGCATCTTCATGAGGTCAGCCATCATTTCTGGTTTTGCAGGACACACAGCTATGAAGCTGTATTGACATCAACGCTTCCTTTTGGGGACAACACTATACAGATTGGCCAACACTGTGGTTTCCTACTTGTTTTGTGTTAACCGAATATTACTGTTTCGGTGCCCCAGCACCCCAGCTAGGAGAACATGATGGTTCAGATCCTGCTGAAAAGCCTTTTCTTTTAAAATTAAGATTTCTGCAAAGATAATAGAAAACACCAGAATGACTTCTTATGTTGTTCTTTTCATCCCTTAGTACATTCCTTCAAGATCCAACTGCCAAAATACCAAGAGATATGATATTCAAAGTTGATTTTCTTGAATTTTAGTTTAGAGGAAGTAAATCTCTTGAGGAGATATATAGATATCCGCATACTTTAATTTCCTATCTTTAACCAAAGTCACCAGCCTAATGTTAACACAAGATACTTATTGGACCTTGAGATTTCTTGCCATTTTATGGCCCTTTCAGCTTATGCTCTTGTATACAAGGTTTAAGAATGGTGCAGCTTCAGAATTACATAGTAAAATCTTTCAGTCAGGAGCTGGAAGCACATTTAAGAAGGGACTTAAGAAATGCACATTTTAAATCAGCCTTTAAAATCACTGGCAAATATTTCCTAGACAAAGTAATAAATTCATTGGTCTAACGTAGAATGAAAGACCTAGGTTTTGGTACTGGGTTGCTGTCCTTTCTCTCAGTGAAATAATCATGTGTCCAGCTAATGGTAGACTATATTGCTGTCAATACTACTTTCAAGTTATTAGGTCCAATCAATGCTGGATAAAAGGAAAAAAGGTGGTCAACAGGCAATCTAGCTTTCAGTTTAACACTCCCTTGAGGATTTTCATTATCCTTTCCTTTGCTGTTCTCAAGGTTAGCTCTAGCCAGACTATTTCTAGCTTCAACTTCCTGGAGATAATGCACATCCACAATGGCCTTGCTCCTCCAGCGTCAGTGTGCCCTTCCACCTGAGTAAGCAGAGTCCCGTCTTTTTTCTATTATTTGTGACCTTTTCCTGGGTTAAAAGGTCACCCCTGAAGCAGACAGGTTTCACTTCTTATGGTGATTGCAGTGCAAAAAGCAGGCTTCTACCTTGTTAGAAGTGACATCACTGTACATTAAAGACATCATATCTCCTTTCATATTAAAATGCCTGTCAGTTCTGCTGCTCGCAGGCTGTAAATCTGCCACAGTATCCTGTGCTTGGGAGCTTTCATTATGAAAATATGGAAGATAAGCACTCTGCTTTACTGTCAAAAGGAAAAAGTAGTCTAGTAGTAATGAGGTTACTGTAAAAAGAAATACACAATTTCTTAAACATGGATTATTTAATGTGGGGCAATTTTTGAAAGCAATCTTTTTTATTGCAATTCCTAAAAAATTTCAAGCTTAAAAACCAGTATGAGTAAAGCATGAATATACAGCCCTGTAGAATTTATTAATGCATAGATTTTGCACTTGCTCATGCAGTAAATCATTGGATTTTCCCTTTGACTTTGGCCCTCCAGCCTTGAGAGAAATGACATACCAGAATTTAACCTGTTTTTCATCTTTATATCATATAGATACAAGAAGACTTGTATGTTCTGCAAGAAAGTGACAACATTCTGCTGTTACGCGTATGACTTTAGAAAACATAGACAGTAGAAAAATACCTCCTAAACAGCAAAGAAAAATATAAATAATTATTGATCATTTTCTCTCATGGCATCATTAGGATATTAATAATACCTTGCTATTACGTAAAGCTTTTCATCCATTGATCTGAAAGCACTTTAGGTATATCATTCTTCTTGTTTTACAGAAGGGAAACTGAGACACAGAGAGGTGAGATGACCTGGCTTAACATTTGAGAGCAGCTCAGCAACAGAAGCGAGAACAGATCCTACATCTCTAGCCTAGCCTGTCCAATACTTGCCTTGCTTATTTCAAACTGCAAATTTGCATTGTTGGCTGGTGTACCCCTGAATTGTTCACACAGCATGTGATTATTCATTATTCATTAATGGGCTAAAATTATTGCAAGCATTTCTTTATTATATATATAAAAAAAAATCTCCTTATCCGTTTTGTACAAAAATACAAATCCACTGCTATTCCCCATTTCCATTAGAAATCCCTTCGATTAAGGAAACTTCAGCATGCGAGCATAGCACATGTATTTTCATCTTCCAAGTGACATACTCTGTTGTTGATACTCTGTTTGAGGAGCTGAAATGAGTGGCTCAAAAGTTATTTATGGACGATGAAGCCTTTCACCTCCAAGGCATTGATTTTAATGTCTGAACCCTACATCCAGAGACAGAAATATATATTGGCTGTGCTGTATGCATTATGTGAAATCCATTGGTAGTGTCAGTTCCAAGCAGACAAGCGCCCAGGTGAAAACCATGAAAAAACACCCCAAAATGACGATTTGGATGAAGAAGGTGAATGCATAGGAAAAATTTAGTAGCTGAGGAGGTGACATGGTTGGGATATGGTCTGAAGAGGTGAGACCAGAGGATTCCACATATGTCATGGAGGAAACCAGAGCATGTGTCACTCAGTGCAGCTAGAAGTGAAATGAAACAAGAAACCAAAGAAAAGCGATGCATGGTACAAACACAGCTTGCTTCTTCACCTTCCAGTTTCTCCTGAATGCAGAGGGGATTTTCTTCCTCTTCTTTGTAGAATGAAGTCCTCTGTTTATGTAGAGCAGAGCAGAGTGAAGTAATGAGAGCTGTAGTTCTTTAATGAACCAAGTCATAAGGATTTATAACCCATTTTACAGCAATGTTGCCAACACCCTCCTAGCCACAAAAGCCTGTAAGGACTACTGATCAGGCTTTTGTATCATCTCTCTTCTCCTCAGAAGAGCCTTTCGAACCTTTTCTGTTTCACAGTCACAAGTCTTGTCTATGCTTAGTGGTATCTTAGCATTCTCCATTGTTTTCAACATCCATGCAAATCCACCAGCAGTAGCAAGGGTGCAATTTTTAATGACAGGTGGTCTGGATTGCTACAGGCACTTTACGCTACTGCCCTCTAAATTTTCTAGGTAGGATTAGGTGAGTGAGAAAACATGGGTGTTGTTTTTGCCCTAAAGCTCCTACAATTCCTAGGACTAGTGGAGCTGCACTGATAGCACAGATGGCAGTTTTGCCTGAAAGCCGAAAAACGGACCACGGAACAGTGAGTCAGTTGCCCTGCGTCATTCCCCTCTCCTAGAAGATAATATTCATTCATACCTGTTATTGCAGATGTCGAAGAGTTAGTACATGGCCTTCAATATTGTTTTACATATTTTTTCCAGCAATATACTACTTCTTGTAAAAGCAGTCAACGCTAAAGTATATAGGAATATTTTCTTGCCTGTGTGAACACCAGGGAATCAGATCTGAACATCGTATTTGAGGTTATACTACCTCTGAAATTGCGGGCCCTGGGGACTGGGTCACAGGCAGTCACACCATATCGACAGGTCTATATTTATAGACAGCATCCTCATTTTTGCTAGTGTATCCATTGAAATTATAATAAAGTTTAAAAGACCAGAGAGCTGTATAATGTACTCAGTTAAAAATTAACTTTTGACTTAATACGAAACTTTATGCTTTTGTTCTATTCCTAACAAAACTGTTCATCTTGCATGTATACAGTTTCTAGTCCTGCCTTTTGATTTTACCTATTTTTGGTTTTGCATTACAAAATAATCATTCCATTTTGTTCCCTTAACCACAGAAATAATGATTTTGTAGTCAATGGCCAAGAATCGGGGCCACTGGAAAATACCAGCTCACAAATGCTCTAGGAGTGACCTAATATTGACATTAAATCACATTTTATTTCTAAAGAAATCGAGCTCTCCAGTTAGTAAAGGCACAGAAAGAACAGAGTGATTATACCACAATCTCCATTATTTTAAATACTTAATTGTTTCACTTCCTGGGTTAACAGTAGATTAAATATTTATGTTTAAAATCACTGAAACTAGGAATATTTGAGATTTTTCTACATATATCTTCCCTATTTTCCCTCTGCTTCAAAAATAATTTATACTAATAAAAATAGCTTCTTCCATCTAATCAAATTTCTGTTAATTGAATGTGGGAACTGAGCCACTGAGGATGTGATTCACCCAAGGTCACCCTGGAAGCCTCTGGCAGAGGCATATGAGAACCCAGGTGTTCTGAGTTACAACGAACACCATCATTTTTGCCTATTTCCAGTATCCTCACAACAGTAACGTGTATCAGCAGAGTAAACATTGACTTGGTAGCCTCCACATGTGCCCTCCGGTCTGGCTAATATCCAGGAAGGTGCTCCTTCCAAACTCCAGACAAACTGAATCATCTTTGTATGTTTATTTTCTCTCTAACATTTAATTATTATTTCTTTATTTGCATTTCAGTAATGTCTGAGGAGGTTCTGCATATTGTACAAATAGCAACAAAAACAAAGGTTTGCAAGTCCAGAGCTTGAAACCTCGATCTCTTTTTTAATGTCTTCATTTTCCAGTATTTTTTCTTGGTATGTGTGAGCAAATGCTTTGAATTTCACAGAGTTATCTACACTTCTTTTTTATATAATGTTGTGGTCTGTGTCAATAAAACTCAATTTGCTGCTATTACAATTATTACTTAAACTGTGCTAGCTGCTCCATACAGTGAGGTAGCACTGCTGGGTTCAGGCTTATGCCTTACAATTTTTGGAAGACTGAAATGTGTGGATGCAAAAAGACCCGCTCAATTTATTTAGGCTTGATCCCTAATCCGCTGCTTGCTGAAAGCCCTGGAAAGGCTCTCGGGATCTTTCTGAGGAGAAGCAAACACAAATTTTCCCCATATATGAAATACCTGTGGAGGGTCAGATAAATGGAGAAATCGGGTTGAGAGGCCGGAAGAAGTCAGGTGATGGCAGATCCAGTCAGTTCCCAAAAAGAGACTTAATTGCCCTATGGGTCCGATGACACTTCTTCTCTAGAGCACCAGCTGGATCCTCAAGTGGAAAGGATCAGAGATGGACAGAAAGGTGGCTGAACACTTTTTAATCTTCCTTCTTCACTGAATTTCAGAACACAACATGGATTGTTTTTACCACACTACAAATTAGAGCTGCTTCATGTCTACTTCATATCCCCAGGTCTGCATCAGAAGCATTTCTGGGGAGCTGGGAACTAACCTTGCAGATGCTTTACACCAGCAGGTCAATTTAAAGTAACCACTTCAGCCCATGTCTGTGCTTAAACTTGACACTAGAGTTTTTCACCTGAAGTATTGAATTAGCACCATCGAACTGGCTATGGAAAAGTTTACATTGAAATGTCATCTGGAATTGATATTCCACACTGGAAAAAATAGAGAACATGTGTTTCTTTGATGTAAATATTTTAGAAAGTCTAAACACAAAAGGCTGTGTCCAATTCCATCATATTTTGGATAGAATCTAGCTAAGTGTTGCAGAAAAGAATCAAGTGGAGCTTCCAGCCTTTACTTAATAGAAAGCACAATTTTCACATGATCTGTCAAACTGCATTTTACCTGGACAGAAAGTAGGAGAGACAAACATGTGACAAAATGTCATCATGTCATTTAATCCCTATAGGAGGACATACACATCCCAAGGTGGTGAGCACAATGTAAGAACGTGAAGACAGAATTTTATTAGGCTGTTCTATCTAAAATCTGTAGCGGAAACCCACTATTTTTTTTGATTAATGTCCAATTTAAAAATGTGTTAACTTTTTAATTGAGAACATGGCTGGGAATCAGCAGTTCTGATGATCTTGGTATAGCATGGGAAATAATGTCGGATAACTAAGCCTTCATTTAAGGGGAAAAAAAATCTTTGATCTTTTACTGTATAGGCACAGATAGACTATCATTCAAATGTTGAAAGGCTTGAACTCTCCCATCCAAATGCATGCAAAGGGGGATGTCAAACCTCTTAAGGCCCATGAAAAAGCTTGTCCCTTGGGGAAGCCAAGAAGAGCACTCCTAGGAACTCGGAAGGAGTTAAGTGAACTCTGAAAGCTTCTGGGGAACCTTCCCTTTCTTTTCTACAGACCTGAAAGTCTAGGAGACAGCGAGAAAGCCTCAGGCTGAGTTCTCACATGATTCTCCCCAGCTCCCTGAAGACCTGCTGACAGCTCCCTGTTTACCAGGAACTTTGCTGAGGAGGAAAAGGAGGGAGGTCCTAATACTTCCTTTCTGTTGCTTCTTCCTGCACCCTTCAATTCTTTAATGCCCTGTTCCTCACCCTCAGGGCATCAGAAGACGACTTCTAAGAAGCACAAATCATAGCGAAAGAACACAGCTCCAGAAGGAAAAAGAAAAGGACAGAGAGCACGGAGGTTATGCCAACTTCAAGAGAGTCACAAGGTCAGCTCCAGCAGTCCTGTGCCAAAGTGCAAATCTGGCGCCGATCTATTCTCTGCACACAGCGCGGCCTCTGACAATGCACAGCGAGACACAGAGCCCTCAGCAAATCATACCCGCTAGCTTGCTATCAGACAACAGCCTGGGGGTCCACAGCAATGAGGGGGAAGATAATCCCCGCTCTTCTGGAACAGGAGTTGTTTCAGGACTGAAAAACAGACAACCCACTCAGGTTGCAAAAGCTTTCTTGTCATGAGGTTCTTAGGAATTCCGTGGGATAGTTGTGGAGAAAGCTCGTATGGTGCTTTCTTGATCCAAAGTGGATGGAAAGGATCTGCAGCCTGAGAGTCTTATCCTGAATCCACTGGAGGAGTTTTGGATCAGGCCAGTGGGCTAACAGATTGTTCAACAGCCAGGATCCATTGCTGAGAAGTTTCTAAAACCAAGCTGTAACAACTATCAGTCTAACAGCTATATTTTTGGTACCAGCTCATCCAGATGGATTTGTTTTGAGATTCCAGGTGTATTTTCAATAATTTATAGAGGCATCCTTAGTACAGAGAATTAATTAGCAAAACTTCCACCAGCTTCAGTGGGAGCAGAATCTCACCTTCCACCTCTCAAACTCCAGAAATGTAATATTGCGTTTACTTCAGGGCCCTCAGGAAACCCTGCAATAACAGTGCTAATCTTGAATTGCAGAGCTTCTCCACCTCGACACTATTTCATGGAGGCTGATATCTCCTTCTGCCCCCACACTCTCAAAGCCTCTGAACAAGAAAAGTTTCCCTGGATTTGGAACTCACTCTTGGCCTCTTATTTCATTGCATAAGTTTCAAATCTGTTTCCCCCCCCTTTTCTTACTAATCTAAGACGACACCAAAATTGATTGTTAAAATCATGGGGTATGCTGCGATTGTGGTCAGAATGGGTTTGTCCTCTCTGACACAATTTTCAGGTGAGGACTGTTTAATACATCTTCTTTTTTTTCATCTACTGGTTGTAGCCAGGGATTATTTAGGCTGAATTCAAAATCTGCCACAGACATTCTTTTGTCATCTGGATTGTTGTTCTTCTGTGCTTAACTTACATAAATGGTGTGCACTTCACAAGAACTAGAAAAATTGGACACTCCTTTTAACACATTCTGCGTTATATAGCCACCTCGCTCTATGGAAATGCTTTTATTTCAAGTAGGTGGGAGAGAAAAACCTTCCTAACTTTGAAGTGTTTTTTATTGCATTAAAGAGAGAGAAAGAGAGACTGTCAAATCCCATTTCATTTTTAAAGTTAACTGTAAAGTTTTAATTAGGTCGTCTGAACAAGGACTCTGAGATGCTTTAAGAGTTACCAATAGTACACGAGCCACTGACTTCCACCATTAAGTTCAGTTGACAAAGGCCAACGCAACTCTTTTCTTTGTAACTTTGTAACCATTTATGTTTGAGGTGAAGATGTTAATATGGAAATTTTGTGAGCTGGGAACGACTACGAACTCTATCATTGTAATTTATGACCTTTCATCTAAGGCCAAATGTAAAGGCAATTGCAATTGTTCTGTATCTCAAGGCCAGCACATAGCAGATGTATGAAATTTGGAATGTTAGACATAAACTTTTATTACCAAATTATAAATAATTTCTACCACTTACAGTGTTCACCTTTCAAGTTCATCTTGATTACAACGGAAGGGCAGCATCTCACTGATTTCAATGAGCTATACAGCTGAAAAAGCGCTGTCATAGTACGCTATGAAAGGATAAAGCAATGCAGTATTTAAAAGAACCTACTGACAGCAAGGTATGCGGCGTTTTAGATCAAAATCCTTTTTCATCTAGATGACAAACAAACAAAAAAGAATCATTAGCCAATGACATCTTAATTTTATTTTCACTCTTGAAGCTTTGAAAGGAGTCCACTGAATGTGGATAACTTAAATCCTTTGAAGACCACCTTCCTGAGGCCACTGGGGTTTTGTCACTCAGGAAATAACACATTCTTTAGGTTGCCTGATAACAGATGTGATGACATAATCTTCCTGAATGTACAAGATGGGAATTGTCTTCCCAGGTGCGAATCAAGCTACACCGAAGTGCTAGGCAACATATGCCTTCCTCCATGAGGGTTAATTTACCTCTAGGAACAGCACGTGAGACTGCTTTGAGACTTGTGGCAAACCAAGGAAAATTACCTAAGATTTGGGTTCATGACTTGGTCTCAAACCATGAAAGAGTGGAGCTAAGGGTACAAAACTTGCCAATCTCTGTGCCCTTGATTCAAAATAGATATTTGTGAGGTTAACAGGGTATGAAGCAGGAAAGTAGAAGGATTTTGTTGACTGACATCCAACACCCAAAGTATCCACACACATAGAAACTGTAACTAGGTGTATGCCTAAGCTAGCTAGAAAGCAGCCTATTGAGCAGAAGGCAAAATAGCTCAGCATCTTCTGATGGCTAGTAAAAAAAGGAAATACAAGCTGTAAAGACAAACCCATAAGAAATTAAAAAAAAAAAAGGAAAAAAGAAAAAACAAACAAACAAACAAAAAACCCAAAGGCTTCCAAGCCATAAAATGTCCCTAGCTGGATTTGCAAAATTGTCATGAAAATTTACCAGCCCAGTCTTTATCATGTAGATCGATAACAGGGAAAACCAGAATACTCCCTTATCAAAATGTTACACACTGAAGCCAGGTGGCCAAATAAAACTTTGCAAGCCTGCTTCCCAGAGTAACTATTTTACGTTCCTTTTCTGCTCCAAGTACTAGATATAATCAAGCACAGTTGGATGCTCCCGATTAACATGACAGTTGCCTGGGAACATGGGCACAACGCGGCCCAACTTTCCCGGCCGTGCTTGTGCTGGAAGTCTGGGACAGTCAGGTGAACTAAGCCGGGTTTGCAGACCTTGCCTCTTAAAGCCTTTTAGCCTAAGCTTTGTGGAAAAAAAATGTTACTGGGTACGCGGTCAAAAAGAGAAGATAAATAACATCGGAAGGAAGAGAGAATACAAATCCGTGTTCTGAAAAGCCATAGTACATTTTCTTCATATCATGAGAATTACAAGAGTTTCACCAAGATACTAAATCAGTATTGGAAGAATAAGAAAAAATCCAGTCCAGAAGCTTTCACAGCTGATCAACTCCTGCCATGGTACTAAATCCCTTAAAAAAAAAAAGAAGTATTTTCCAGATGTTAGGGGATAGCTGGGAGAAAGGGGAAAAGATGGGTGAGAAGATGGGGAGAAGCGGAAGACAAAAGTTCAGCTTCTTGTTGTGCCGTGTTCTTCCCAGGTGACATTTGAGAAAAAAAAAAAAAATCACTAATTCATCTGTAAAACAAACTGAGCAACACTTTGCTATCTAGTTCTGGTAAGGAGACCTACACTGACAGCTGCGAGACGGTCACTTATTTCCCTCATAAGGCCTGTGTAAGACAAGATCATTAATAGGATCTCGTTATAGTAGAATACATACGGGATCGTGTAATTTCCCCATAAGGAATCGACGAGACATTATTTGGGTGTAAGCGCAAGCAAGGAGAAATCAGGGTTTAGCTACTGAAGGGCCCACGGGTGAAGCCCTGGCAGCGCGGCCTGATGGGTTTTGGGGTGTTAGATGAGAAATCAATAGCGGTTTTTTTTTTTTTTCCGTCGCTGTCGGGACGAGGGCGGGACGAGCCCCCGCCTCCTCCGGCAGCGGCGGCCGCCGCTGCCGGAGGAGGCGGGGGCTCGTCCCGCCAACAGTCCCCGCCCGCCGCGTCCCTCACTCCCGGCTCGGTTTGTCCCTACCGCCGCGCCGTAGCGGGGCCTGTGGTGATTGGGCGCCAACGCGACGGGCGGCGAGAGCCGGGAAAGGGAGCGGGAGGCGGCGGAGGGTGAGTGCGGGGCCGGGCCGGGGCCTGGCCCGCGGCGAGGGGACCGGGAGGGGGCTCCTGTGTGGGGTGTGTAGCCCCCGCCGCGTGCGTGGCCGTTACTGGTGGCCGTTGCAGCCGTTGCTTCCCTCCCCCCCCCCCTTTTTTTTTTTTTTTTTTTTTAATAAGCGGCACTAAAGCTTCGCATTGCGCCTGGGGTTTCTGTCAGGGACGTTTGTCAAAAGACGTTTCGCGTCGTTGTAGCTGGTTTTGAACAGGCAGGTTTTGCAACGGCCCGTCAAACCGGAGCGTGGCTCCCGTCGGGAGGGCGGGTGCGCAGGTGGGGTGGTGGGGCAGCACCTTCAAAACGTGCTTATTTTAGAATCAGAGAATCGTTAAGGTTGGAAAAGACCCTAAGATCATCGAGTCCAACCGTTAACCTCTCAAGTTAATAGTCCACCACTAAACCATGTCCTCGAGCACCACGTCTACCCATCTTTTAAACACTTCCAGGGATGGAGACTCAACCACTTCCCTGGGCAGCCTGTTCCAATGCTTCACCACCCTTTCGGTGAAGAAGTTTTTCCTAATATCTAACCTAAACTTCCCCTGGCGCAGCTTTCTTTTTCCAGGAAAGCTTCGGCTATAAAGTGCTACGCTACCCAGCCCTACGGTGCCGGCATCGCAGGCGACGTTGTGTGCTGATAGGAAAACCAGTGAGGATCCTTGCACGGCTGGAATAGCTTATCGCAATTGGCCACAGAAAGCAAGCAACAAAAAGTTGACACCATACTAGCTGCCAGCATTAGCACTGTTTTCTACCATTGACTTAAAATGCAGAATAACTGTTACTTAGGCAAAGTGACATAAAAGCAGAAGTTAAGCAATACAGACTGAGGGAGGGTCTCGTACCAAACCGTGTCTGTGTGCCACACCATGAATTTTTAAATCACAGCATCTCTTCGTGTCTCTCTACAACTTAATCACAAGCCTTAATTCTAAACTTAGTCTAACTTAACTGATTCATTTGAAAGCATCCTTTCAAATTTATCCTGTGCTCATATTTGTGAGCTGAGATCAAAAATCCTTCTCTTGCTGTTCTAGCATGGACTTCTGTGTATAGAGCATGTACTGACTTCTCCCTCCGCCCCTAAAGACATGAACCACTTACTATGACTTAGCTCTCTAGTTTTAGTAAAACCATTTTAGCAAAAGGTGTTACAGAGAAGATGAGGCCTTTGGCTCTGTTGGAAGTTAACAAGATGCACAGCTGGGCAAAGGATTCTTATTAATAATTTCAGAAGCTATAAAAATGCCAAGAGGAGGTTTAATGCTATGGCTCTAGGAGCTCTGTCTCTCCACCTCCACCCTTAAGGGTTTGCTTTTATCTCCTTTGATATTTTCTCCTACTGAAAGCATTAAGCATCAGGGGACTGCCTGTCTCTACTGAGTGTTTAAAGACCATATGTGAGCATGTTGCTTATCCAAATGTTTTCTCTGACTTCTTTTCCCAGCTTACCAGAGAAGATCAAGATGAGTCTACGGAAGCAGACCCCTAGTGACTTTCTAAAACAAATCATTGGAAGGCCAGTTGTCGTAAAATTAAATTCTGGAGTTGATTATCGAGGTAAGTTCTCCATCTGTCTCTCACACTGAGTAAAGTCATTGTTTGGGGAGGCTGGAGCAGATGCATTGCTTTTGAAAAGCAAACCAGTGCGATCCAGAATCTTGGAGTATGTGAATATAGATCTCAGAATGGTGGCATTAAAAATAGAAAATCAGCTATGGAGAAACTGATGAAAAGGAGGTTAATGGTGGATTTAGAGAGTAAAATTACTCATCTAAATCATTAGTGTCCTTAGTCACAGATGGTTAGACTGGAGTCTCAGGATGATTGAGTTTCTAAACTGATATTTGTAAAGATTGGCTGGAATTACAATTCCTGAAATGGCCAGGCAGTCCCCTTTTCAGTGCTCAGATAGCAACACTTGTTGGAACTACCCTTTTCTTCACCTTCCTGTTCTCCAATTCCTAGTATAGACCTTGGTCCAGAAAAGCTTCAAACAGTAAACTGTGCGATCAGTCATAAGCCTATTCTTACACAAGAGATGAAAGAGTTACTTACATTCTTGGTTAAACAACTGCCTAGGCACCTGTTGGATCAAGGCTTACAGAGATACAGGAGAAAGCTTAGTGTGGCTTTTGCTGCTATATGCCCAGTTCATTTTAACACAGTCCAGCAGTTTTATTCCAGAACTCTTCAGCCTATCTGTATACTTTCTTGCACTGTATGTAGGATTATAGGGGTTTTTTAACCAGTAAATTAAACTTCTCTGTTCAGTGAAATGTCCTGGTCCTGCTCCCATTAGGATAAGACTATCGGCCTGTCCAATTTTTTTTAGTAGTGTCCAAACTTAATTAAAACTGTCATGTATCTCCTATTGTGCACAATTTAGACATTTTATTCTGGAATGATTTGAACATTATCGTCCTGCTACAGATCACTGCTTCAGATAGGTTTACTTCAATTTGCTCAGCTTGGCACTTGTGAGAGGAGACTTGTTTGCGCTGCGACAAGGAATCTTTCTATTATGACAGTTTTAAATTGTTATTGTTCACTGACAGAGCAAGCAGTGCCTTCTTAACCCTTCCTGTTCCTCTTTAGTGCCTTTCACCTGACAAAATTTGCAATCTGTCTTTTCTTTGAGAACCACATTGTCTGAGCACTTCAGGTGGGGTTGGTGGCTTAAAAACTTCACTGCTTGTCATTGGTCTTTGGCCTCTATCAATTCTTTCTTGCAGGAGAATGTAGCGACAGCTCATTAAAGTCAGTTAGAGCAAACCATCGTTTACCTAAAGGTACACACAAGGCAGGGCCAAGCCAGATTCGGTTTTTGGATGCACTTTCTATTTTCTTTGAGAACATTGGTACCTTCTGCTCAGTAAAATCCATTTGTAACCGCTGCAGATAAATTACTCAATGTTCCCCTCAACAAGGCTGGTTTAACGTGCTGACAATCAGACCTACTGGGAATTGAACCATAGTTCCATTGAGCACCCTTATGTGTTACTGGATTTTTTTCCCCTCCCTTCCTTATTTCCCTCTGCTCTCCTTCCTTCCCGCTTGATGTGATCCTGCGGTTAAAAACCTGTAGACTGTTCTTGTTTGAAAAATATGCACTCGGTTTGTTTTCTGCGGAAGTTTGACCAACATTTGTAAAAGCCAAACATTAAAAAAGCCAGCATCTCAGGCTTTTGTTGCAGATCTGTCTAGATTCTTCCCCTAGGCTGTGTTGCTAATTTTATGTCTGTACCTCCACCCTCTGAGCCACCATACGCACAAACGTGGCCTAATGCAAGTGTTGATGTGTAACCATAAAATCTCTTGAGTTGCTGCCAAGTGCTGTGCATGTCTAAGGGAAGAAACCCTGGGAAAGTAATCAGTGATAAATTAATATGTATGATTTCTATGTGTAGAGATGGATATGTACGTTAAAACATCTTTACATATAGATAAAGCAGATAAAATACCAGCCAGGATGGACAGTGACAATATTTAATGCCATTAGCGGCCTGAGAGTAAACACAAAGAAAAGGAAGAAGAGAATGAAACAACCATGAATGCACTCTAGGAACAAGAGAGTTTGAAAATACTGCATTTATGGCCTACTGAGTGGTAGCTTAAGAAAATCCACACAGTCCAATTTTAATTTTGGACAAACATTTTTTTGTTTTCTATTGTTACATGGAGCACTTGGGATTACTGGAATGAAAAAGAGCTTGGACTTTTGTTTGGTGTGGGTTTTTTGGTGCATTTAGTAACTCTTTGTGAGCAGTCAGTTTTTCCTATTTGTGTGGAAACAGAGGAAAGAAAACCATAAAGGAAAATCATAATCCTCGAACCATTACAAGTTGGCAGGAGAACTTGAATTCCTAATTATTTAATGGAAGATATTACAGTAATACTTCTGAAAAATGAAAACATGTCCCAGCGGAGGATTCTCAGGCTGGAGTTTTCTCCCCTTCCCCAAGTACAGCCAATACACTACATTTCGAGTTTTAATGCCAGGTAAATAAATCAGATGTTTTTCAAACAGAGGAAAAAAAATATTTTAGTAGTATTGTCTGTGTGTGCAAGGATGAAGTCAGAAACACACACATGCAAGATAGAGATAATTAATACAGCTTTTTACAAGTTGTTTTATGTGCACGATTAACAAGTGAGATTGCATTCTCTGAGCAATTCTTGACATCTGTTAATCCCCACACTCAGTTCCTTACACAAATAGTCTGTTTGTTTATCAGGCAAGTTAAATTTGTAGACGGCCATGGTTCTGATCTTAAGGGTGGGTGTAGATGCCGAGGAGGGATTTTGAATGAAAAAATGCCCTCATGCTGCCAGCACGTAGGAGGTACTGTGTGAACAAGGTACAGCCTTCAACAGGGGCTGAGAGAAGCGAGAACATAAATACTTGTCTGAAATCAGTGCTACTCAAATGCGTATTTGCCCGATCAAAAGAACATCTAATATTACAAATGGCAGAGATTTTTTTGTTGAGTTGCATTAATTAAAGAGCATAATTTTATTTTTGTGGGAAGATTTCAGTGTCATCTGAAAACCCTTTGCCTGTTGAAAATGATGTAGAATTTTGTTTACATCAAAACAGAGACTTGCAGCCAATGTTCTTCTAGATCGGTAAGCCTGAAGATAAATATGAAAAAGTGCGTATGGTGTCCTGTGTTAAAAGGGTTCTTTTTCAGCTATATCCTTCACAGGTTTTGATGAAAACTCAATTTACATAGTCTTGTCCTTAGGTTATCCAGTTACGCTTAATGTCACAGGTTCTTTTCAGGTGTGTGGCTTTAAACACAAGTGAGAAGGGATAACTTAAACTTTCAAAGTGGAAACCGTCATATTTTGAAAGTTGTGCCTTAATGACATGCTGCCATTCTCTGAAGAATACTCTGATCTACTGACTCATCTGGCCCAGCTTGGGCTTTTAGTTTGTTATGAAGATACGTTTTTTTTCAGTACTATTCAAACACAATGCGTTTTTGTTTATTTTAAAATAAGTTTCAGCTGATTCACTTTTAAACTGTCACTGTCTTCAGGTGTCCTGGCTTGCCTGGATGGGTATATGAATATAGCTCTGGAGCAGACTGAAGAATACGTAAACGGACAGTTAAAGAACAAGTACGGGGACGCCTTTATCCGAGGAAATAATGGTAACTCCTCCTCCTCCTTATGTTATTGCTCATTAGAAGATTGTGTTTTGATATTTACTTCTGAACTTGAGGAGTGGCTGAGGTGTAAGCAAGCTGCCTGTAAGAATACTAGTTTTAGGCTTTCTTGGAAAGCTTAACATATTTACTTTTTACAGTTTTACTTTTCAGTGTCTGTGCTTTTCTGCATTCCTCTGGCCCTTTTTGCCCCTGAACTTGAAGTTCATTTAGAGAAGCGTGCTCTTTTCTAGCCTTCCCTAGAGCTTATTTCCTGTCATTTGACAGGTTTACTCTTTTGCGCTTACTGCCCGCTTAGATGGCCTCTGCTCCATAGAAGTTTCTGTGTTTTGCTAGGCAAACTATTCTGTAAATTTATGATACAGTACAGACATTGATGGCACTGTAGTATTTTCTTGGGGTGCAGTTGTCCAGAGCTGAATGAATGCTGTTCATTAGTACTGGAGGCTATTTTCATCTTTATGAGTTTAAGATTTTACCACCAGTCAAGAAAATCACTTGTACTTTACTGTTGAGCCTTTGAATATCCCAGTGCAGTAGGTGGATTTTAGCGCGCTTCAAGGACAGTCCCAGACTCCTGAAATGACTCTGTGGTATCAGTTAGGCTGTAATAGCAGGATGTGCCAGGGAGAAGAATATCTAAAAATAGAAAAGGCTCACAATTGCGATGTGAAGAGACTTGTAGAGAAGGTAAATGTAGCAGAGTTTGCCCAAGTTACTTGAGAAGAAAATGGATGACAGGAAGGAGGGAGGGAATAAAGAGAGACAAGAACTGAATCCCATGTTTTAAAGAGAGTCAAAGAGAACATGGCACCAGTGTGAAAGAGTGTTTTGGGAGGAGAAATAACCCTTGAATGAGGCCAAATGCTTTTTGCAAGGAATTTGGATTATTATGCTAAGGAGGGCAGTGACATTGCAGCTGGAGAATCAATTATGGAAATAAGAATCTATTATAAAAGTTAAAACAAATGGATGAGAGGCAGGAGGCTGAAGAACTGGCTGAGCAGAGAACTTAAGACATCCCAGGTTTAGGACCACGATGCAGTGTCATGTTGTGCGTGGATCCGTTCGGGGGATATCACCAGCCCAACAGGTGGGAGATGTCTGCTGCTCTATAGGTAATCGTTAGCTTTGCCCTAAGTGCTTGCAATTTCCAGCTTTTGTTGAAAGATCATCGCATTAGTGTCTGACACCCATAACTCTGCTGCTTAGAAACTCGCTCGTGCTCCCCTCAGTAATGCTGCAGGGTAGCTGGCTTTATTCTCCCGCTGTTCAGCCTGCATCTGCTGAGTGGAGTTTGGCTATGAATATAATAAATACTGAACCAAAGTAATACATAATGTGTAAACTTGATAGCATTTCTTGAAACCTGGACAAAGTTTCCTGACTTTGTTCATGCTGAATGGGATTCATTACACTGTTGTTTTAGAAACCATGGGAATAAGATGTTTTAAATAAACAGGCTTCTGCACATTATTTACCAGGGCCCTCTTACGTGTGCCGCTTTCTCCTTTTCACAGTATTGTACATAAGCACACAGAAGAGGAGGATGTGAAGATGCCAGAAGGAGGCTGTTTTGTACTTGTGAACCTCTTTGAAGCGATGAGCCCTATTTGATTTGTAGTTAATAATCCACAGGTGAAATACACAAGTGTTTAAATATTTTTTTTTAAATAAATGTAAACCAGTGTAAACTTCCTAAATGTTTTTGTTTCAAAGCATTGCTTTGTTCCACTGTACAGAAAAAAAAAAATAAAAGAGAAGCATGTAATAGTGCCACAAGACTAATTCAAAGCAACAGCTCGTTTAATTATGCTAACAGTTACAGAAATACTGATTGGAAGGTAAGCAGGCATGGAGTAATTGCCAATCACAGCCTTGTATTGATGGCAAAACAACAGTTTAACTGATGTTGGGAAGGGAAATGATAACATTTTGGTGACAACGACCTTGTCCCTTTTGGAAAACACAAGGTCAGCTTTAAATGCCAATCTAGTAAGAGTCATTGGGTAAAAAGTTCAGCTGTCCAAAAAATCTTGAATTGTGGATTGAATCAAGGGATGTAACAGTGACACTTCAACAGTTAAGGGTGGGGAAAGCATTGAATCACATGGAAGAACACCCCTAAGGGTGAAAAGAAAGCTCTGTGCCAGCTGAGGAAGTCAGTCACAGGTGAAGAGCTCTCAGTGTGTACGCCAACACAGCTAGTAGCTGCTTCACCTCCTGCCTCTGTACCCCCCACCCTACCTCAGCTTGCAGTTACCTTTTTTTCCCTGCATCTCTACCAAACACAGTGGACTTCTTCAATAAAAAGCAATTTTAACTAATATCTAAAGCTACTCCTGCAAACGGATTAGGAATCTACATGCCATTTGTATCCTCTTCAGACAGTTCACTTTTTTTCTCCCATCCACTTCCCCCCCCACCTAGTACCATCTATATATTCTCTTTCTTTATGTGCTAGCCAGAAATGAGAACAAATACATTAAGCTGATAGTATGGGCTATGCATTAGGGAGGGGGAACATCTGTGCAGGCAATGGAGTTAGAACTTGTTTGTTTATATTTTGCAACAATGCTCCCAGATAATCAAAGCCCAGTGGGTAAATCCAGCTCAGTTTTACATGGATACTTATACCAATTTATAAAATATCTTTTCTCCTTTTACATGCAGTCAGCCAAGACAAAAACCCTGGACATTCAGGTGTTTCTTAGTCTGAGTGTTACTGCACTTAACATCCAGATATTCAGAGTGCTTTCTTGTTCCTCAGGACAAAATTACACGTTAGGGTAATGTACCTCATGGTGAGGTTAGTTAGTTAGCCAATTTTTTTAAAATGAGTTTTCTGAAGCCCTGCTTTATTCTTTGGGCGGTTTATGGTGCCTCCAGGAACAAAGATACTTCTAGTTGTGGATGGATAAACACAAGACAATTGTGTGAATGTAACGTTGGCCCGTTCTTTCCAAGTACCAGAAGCTCTAAAGCAAGCAAGGAATAGTAACATTTCAGTTATCCAAGGGAGAGAATGTGGGTTGCAATTTTTTTTTTTTTTTTTTTTTTTTTTTTAAGATCAAGGATTAATTCTAAATTATTTTGCAATCATTAGTTAACTTTTCCACATTGAACACTTCAGAAGCCACTACAGAACACAGAAAGAGAGATGCTACTTTATGATATGCTTCAATAATTTATCATTTTCTGACAAGGGTTGAAAAGGGTCCAGGATATAAGTACAAATCACCAACTTGCTCTTCTGTAAGTGACTTCTTTTAAAAAAAAAAAGGAAGATGTACCTCCAAGTGGAGCATATAGTTTTTCATTTTTGTTTGGCAGGTTACTGTGTGCTTTCATTCCTGGAGACTGTCTAGGTTTTGGTTTTTTTTTTTATTTTAATATGGGGTTAGATTTTTTTTTTTCCCCCCTTCTTCCTTCTCCACCTTTCTCCCCTCCTCCACCTACCCACCCACAGCAACACATTTTGCAGACTTTGATTTACTCTCAAGAGTTTGCATTGCTAACTTTTTAAATGCAGTTCTGTTCCTACAAGTGTAGTTACAGAACATTTTCCAGTTGTGATCTGCTACTTCAGATGGGCTAATCACATACTAGACTCTGAACTTAGAAAATACCGTGTAGTTCACATGCTGAGGGTTTTTTTAATGTATTGTAGATCATGAAGTCACTATTTACTGTGTGAGGTAGATAGATAGGAAAATTTGCATTAGAGATGAGCTGTTGTAATTCTTATTCAAATTTCAAAAGTAGCTAAAGAAATTAATTCCCACAATCACTGACCTTTATGTATGTCTTACAAGATTTTTTTTCCCCCTTAATTCAGTTTTTAGCTCCTATGTTTAAATCAAGTGAACATTTAAGCTTGACTTCAATTAGGCAGTCCAACATTTGGATGTAGTCTATTTTGAGTCGGATAAAACATTCATCTTGGATTTATTTTACTTATCTTTTAGATTTTGTTTTGACTTACTGTATTCTGTAGGACAACATACCAGTTGCAAGTAAATCAGACACTGGCCGGACAGCTTTCAGAATAGCACATGGAACAGTAGCCAAAGTTTAAGGTGAGGCATCCCATTATATATGTGTTTAAACGTCAAAGCAGAATGGTGTATTTCACAAACTCTTGGTGCTTAAAAATGACTCAACCTGATTTATATCATCTTTATCCTATCGGGAGATACAAATACTCTCTTACAAATGCAGTATGTCTTCACACACAAAAGACTGTATTAGATACTACGCTCATGTCCTTCATGTTACCTCATTTACCACATCCTAATGCTCTTGCCCCAGTACCCGTCTATAAAACAGTTTTACTTGTGGATGAAACTCGTCTAGATCAGGACTGACAATGAAACGTTCCTTGAGCAACTTACAAGTGCTTGTCCATCACTTGTTTTAGAAGAATGCACCCAAAGGTAAGTTATCCAAAACTAACAAACAAAAATTAATTGAATTTCAAAGACTAGAGCTGCATTCACGTACATAGTTCGTACTTCAATGCAATGAGATCGCTTCACGAAACCAAGGCCGTTGAACCCACCCCTCCCGCTTCCATGCATTCAGTTCACAGACAGACTCTAGGAAGAGCAGTAACTCTGGATTTGCTGCATCCCCACAGCCAGCGTAAGCCTCCTGCACTTGAAAAGCCAAACTAAGCCACATCTCCTTAAGCAAAAGCCTGGCTGGGAGCAGCAGCGCAGCATAACCTGTGGAAACCAGAGAAAGCAAGTCCGGAAGGAGGAGGCAAGTACTCACTGCGTGCTGGGGCAGCCAGGGCCGGGTTACTACTGAGGCCTGCCGTGCCCCGCAGTGCCCCTATATAAAGGGAGCAGAGCATGCTAGGAAAGTTTTGCTTTAAAGGTATACACTGATGACCACTCAGTTTTACAATTTGTTGCCACCTGGTTCCTTTGAGCTCAAAGGCAATCTAATGCAAACCACTCTGAACTCTGTTTATCTGAGTTCTATCTTTTTCATGATGTTACAATGACAAAACAGCTACCCAGAGCCCTTCTGGGTACGACTTGCCCTTTAAGTCCTAAGGCTCCTACCCAGCTCCAAAAACCAGCTGTGCCCCACAGCTGCAGATTTCAGCTGTGGTGTTCCCGGTAGTCAAGAAAGCGTGAAAATGTTTGCAAAGTGATGGCCTTCGAACATTTGGCTGATGGTACCAAAGCAATGCCTGATCATTAGTATGCCAACCCATGCCCGTGGCCAGCTCCAGCCCCGTGTCGGTTCTGAAAGCAAACAGACTGGAGCCAGCAGTTTCAAAGTCTCAGGTTCCTGTGCCAAACTCCTCCAAGACTGAGAAATCAGATGGGGGGAGGCTTTTCCTGAGCTGCTGTATTGATCCTGACCGAGGGACCCTTGAGTGTTTAGGAGTCAGTGATCCAGACGGCAGCTTCGGGCTGGGCTGGGCTGCACGCCCGGTGTGGCCTTCAGCTCTCCGTTGGGCTGCACGGAGCCCTTGGCCGCAGGACACCTCCGCCAGCTCACCGTAACGGCGGAGCTCGCAAGCAGCTCCCACTCGGCACTGCGATTGCACCGCCTGCCTGGCCTTGCCTTTATCTGACCGAGCAGCAACACATTCTCATGAGAACATCCCTTCTCATGAGAACATCCTTTAGAAAGGGGGTTGTTTTCTTGGAAGGAAATTATAAAATAACTCGAGTGCTGAAAAGGGAGAGCTGCTCTCCACGGACAGCGTTTGCATCTGCTCTGTGCAGCACACCGTGGAAAAATCCATCTGGACTCCGTCCGATGCTACATGAATGTGGGGTGCCCAGCATCTGAAGGGACGTACAATTTACTCACCATCTGTATTCCTTGTCTTATTACAGCAGTCATTAAGCTATTTGTTGCTGGGTGTTTCTTATTGAGATCCAGAAAGAGCCCTGCACCCTCTCCCTCTCTCCCCCCTCAACCCCCTCCTCTAGTGCAGAACAGCTGCCCAGGCTGCAGTGGTTACCAAATAAAAAAGGGTTGTTTTGGGTTATTTTCAGGCTGAATTTGTAAGGGAAGGAGGCTCACATTGTATGTTGCATGCTGTGTATGTGTCAGTTCATTCCCAGCAGTAATGTTTGAATCCGCTGTCACACTTCAGTAAGTATGACGGAGGAATAGCAAGAATATTCAACTGGACAGAAATGGAAGGACCTGCCAGTGCTTCTGCCAGCCTTCCGCCTAACCAGACATCAGAGAAACATCCTCTTTGCCCTGGTCTCCCCAAACACAGAGCCACAGACACGCACAGGCCAGCCCTGAGATGCCCGTTTGAAGGCATTGTTCTCCACTCTTCCTGTGGGACTGCCATGGGTTTTTACCGCTCTCCTACTGTGGGTTTTTAACTGCTCTTCTCTGCTCTTTGTTTTAAAGATGACCTGAAATATTCTTAAATAAGATGGTGCTGCCAGCTTTGTTGGTTTAATGATCAGTTCCTTGTAATCTGGACTCAACGAACTGTTGCCACCTTCAAAACTAACTGTTGCCACCTTCAAGCTCTCTACTTGATCAACCTAACGCCCCCCAACTTTGTTCACAGGACTCAGGTGGCCGCTAGCTGACCGGAAGGGACTTCTAACTCGTTATGACCATTATTATCTTGCAGTAGCAAAGCACTTCTCAACCCGTCAATGAAGCAACCAGCTTGCTCTTGAGTGTCAGCTCTGGGTTGCTTACATCCATGCCGGTATTACACACTGATCTCCACTGCACCTGCTCCACGTCTGCTGTCCCTGTCGTGCCCCGACGATGTGGAGACGTAGAAGCAATCTGCAAGAAGGAGAAAGTTTCTGCACCAAAGAGCCTGCGATGCTACTGGGTTTATAATCCTTCTGTGCACTTTGTTGATGAAATTTCAAGTTATATGGTTTATAGTCTATCTTAATTATCAAGCTATTACAGAGAATGCACAGTTTTCCTAGTGCTATTTTAAAATCCCAACCGTGTTTTTTTTTCTTCCTAGAAATCCACTACACAGATGCTCCTGAGAAAACAATAGGCAGGGTGTAAAAGTTGTCTTATATCCCTTTGCCAGCTTCCTACTAACAAAGAAATTTATGACAGGAAAAAGGCAAACCTCTCTCTAGTGACAGCAGTGCCACGTGGTCTGCTCCTGTCTGTCTGGGCCCCATCGTCAGAGCGATACGCAGAGCCTGGCTGAGCTCAAGTGACTCCAGCGGGTCAAAGCTCTGGCCAGAGAAGGCTGAGGCAATGCTGTCCTGGTGGGTGATGCAACCAGAGGCTGTATTTCTTATTGGAAACATCTGCCTGTCACTTAGCATTCGAACGTGCAGTTCGAGGCTGCTGGTAGGTGCTTGTGTCACGGTAATGACTGTGACAGGCTTTTTGCATCTCTGAGGAGGAGACGGTTGTGACATTTTGTTTAAGCGAGGCTTTGAAGCCACTGAGGTCCTCTGCCCGAGAGCAGGCAGCGAGGATGGACTCTGCGCAAGGCTGTATTTCAGATCAGCCCAGCAATTAATGCTGCGTCCGGGCAGCGCCGTGCAGCTCTGCTGACTGGTGCTGCTAAACCTGCGTACGGCACCGCCCGGCAGCGCGTCCTGCCCTGCCCAGAGACTGCCGCCAGCGTCGGGAGCGCGCAGGGCCAGTCCAGCGCTGCGGTACATCCTGTGCTGTTAGAGATGGGTCAGGTCGGGGGTCTCATTTGTTTGAAGCTCTTCTCCCTTCTCCCCATTGCTTTGCACAGAGCTCCAGGGAGCACCAGACACCGCTGTTTCAGGATCTGCACTCTGCTGCTTTTCCTCCTTTTTCAGGTGGAAGCCACAGGAGAAATGGTCCTCACTGGAGCTGGCAGAATGAAAACATGTGCCCGATGCACAGCAGCAGCTGAAGACGACCATGCGATGCTGTAACACCACGCCGTGATGCAAAGACATATGCTTACCTAGAATTCTGTTTTCAGACCTGGCCACTGTGCCAGAACAGCTGCAACGGGTTTGACGTTTCCCCTGCAGATTGTCCCAGGTCTGGAGCTGCTGCTTTATTATGCTGGAATTATAAGCAAGGGATAGTTTAGCTTAGGAATAAGTTAGTAAGGAAAAGCCATAAGAGACCAGCTGGTTTCAGGAAAGGATTAGTCATTAATATAGCATAAAGGTACTCTCTTTTGTATATGAAGTATGGGCAATTACAAACTGGAACAGAAGCAATAATGCAAACCCTTCCTCCCTTACCCTGAACTACTCTCTGCTTCCACTGACAAAAGGAAAGAAAACTATGACTTGCATTATATCTTGAAATTCAGTGACTATAAGGCCTCTTTCAAATGCAGAGGAGAGCAGGCTGCTGAGCACCCCATACCACCAGTTCCCGTACTTTCAAACTGGTTAAACAGAGGAGAGCTGGGCTGTCAGCGGCAGTACCTCAGCACCAGCCCAGCATCTTGTTCCACGTCTGAAGGACAGGCCGCAGAGCGGGGCAGGCTGATGGGAACAGCGCTAATAAGCGGGGCATCTGCAAGCCTGCCTCCAGTTTTTGGGTGGCGACTCCCACACTGGCCAGACCCCAAGCAAGATCAAATACAGGCACCGCCGGAGCTGCAGAAACAAACCGCGGCGCTGTCACCTGTGTGTTGGTGTATCATCTCCTTTAGTGATGGGACAGGACAGAGCTGTGTGGTGTCCTGCAGGCAGAGTGGCCGAAGCAGCAGCATGAACTCATTCAGCCATCAGACACGCATCTATCCAAGGAGAGGAGGAGGACTGAAGGGCACCAAGCACTCTTCTGCCCCTCCATCTCTAATAGCTTTCCTGCACCACAGGGCCAGCCCCCCTCCTGGTGGCCCTGGGACATCTGATGCCACCCCTTAAGGGTCTGCTGGCTGAAGAAAAGCCAGCCAGCTGATGGGGTTGTTACCCCATTCCGCTAGCCCTACTCGGAGCCACAAGCTGCCAGCAGTTTGTTCAGCATCTCCTGATGGCGGCTCTAATGATGACGAGAAATTGGACCCCAATTTCCATTTGTTGCAAGCAAGGAGCCACTGGCAGGGAGCAGGGCAAGCCTGGTGACAGTGGCCAGGGCCAGCTGAGAGTCCTGATCACCAGAGCAGTCTGCAGTGGTGAAGCGGATCCGAGGAGGAGCTGGGAAGCCCAGGGACAGGATCATCTCCATGGCTGGGCACCGGCACGGCTGCAGCATAGCTCAGGCAAGGAGCAGGGGTGACAGCCTGGATTTAAATGCAGCTCGTGTGCCAGGGGACAGTCACACATATCAGATGTTTGGTCCCCTGTGCTGGCTCTGGTGGGTTTGTGGGGTGTTGATGGCTCCTCCTGGCAAGGCTGGCACGTGGGATGCACCTTCCCGGCCTTTCTAGCAAAATTCTGCTTTTACTGCCAAAATATCTCCCATGTAAGTGTGAGAGACAGGGCATGCTGCTCGGGGGTCACGGACTGGAGGGTGCTGACGTGGCTTTGCTTTGCAAAGCATCAGCATGGACCTGGAGGGGTGTGGGGAGGGTAACGGGGCAAGCAAGAGTCCGATCCTCCTTCACCTCTGCAAAGGAGTCCCAGGGTGTCCCACACAAACCCCATGGCTTGCTTCTGCCCCCCCCGCTAGTTGCCTTTGTTTTCATTGCAGAAGCTTGGAGATTTAAAAAAAAAAAAAAGGGGTGGGATGTGAAGAGGAAGACTAATATGATTAAGGCAGGATTTGGGCACTGGCAGAGAGCTGCCGTAGGTGGTGGGTATTAGCAGTAACAGCTGCTGCGCTTCCCATTAGAGGAGAAAGCGAAAAAGGTCCCTGAAAGGATGGGTCTCCGGCAGGCTGGGAGGGCAGCGGCGGCAGCGAGCCCGGCGGCGTACGTGTCCCGAGGTAAGCGATGGCGGCACCGGCAGCGCCAGCCCGGGCGGCCCTGGGGGGCACGGCCCCGCTCCCCGTCCCTGAGCAGCCAGGGGAGGGACGGGAAACGGCGACGCAGCCTGGGAAACACCCGAGGGAAAGAGCTGCTGCTCAGGGGTACTTCCATGAGCTCCCACGAGAGATCACATCCAGCAAGGGAGGTTTAGGTGTGCCTAGAAGGGAGGCCGACTCCACACGGCGGAGGGATCCCACCACTGGTCCTGCAGGGGCTGGGATATTTAGCGAAGGCTCCTGTGACTCCCACAAGCATCTTCTGGCACATAACTGGGTGGAGTGGGGCAATGCTCAGCTGTGGAACGTTAAACTGCATCCATCTGCTCCCTGCTTCGGGTTGGGCACAAACTGTTTCATGTGCAGCGGTGGTTTTTTAGTCAGCTGGCAAGTTTCAGACTTGCTAGAGACGGAGGTGTAAGCTAGACCTCCTCGGCCTCTGGTTTCCTCTGGTTTATTTACACCTACTTATTGACTAAGCATAATGAAATCTAAGTCAGGAAAAGCTGCATGTTGAAAAGAAGATGTTAGAAAGAGCTACATTAAAAGCAGGACTACCAGCCTTACAATATCGATTACCCCTCAGAATAAATACCCCATGCTCATCCTTCAGCTTCACTTTCAAAAGTGCATTCTGGAAAATCAGGACAACAAAATTCTCCAGCTAATCTGGAAACGTGTTTTGTGCCAGCCACCAAAGCTGAGAGGTACTAAAGACACAGCATACCACATATTAAACTTCGACCGTGTTGAGAAAAAATACTTGTTTGGATTAAAAATTGGAGAATGAGAAATCTTGGCATAGCCAAAATGGCTGCATGTTTACCTCAGGCTTCCAACGCTGACTTCAAAGGCAGCATTGCTGCCGTCTCGTCAGCAACAGCGAGCCCTGACCGAGAAGGACAAGCTGAAATGCTGCTGGGCGGCCAGGGAGGGTTTCGGCGGTCGCAAGCAGCCCAGTGCCTCCGAGCTGCGACGTGTGGGCTGCTAAAAGGTGCCTCGTGCTTCCGCGGGCCAGAGCGAGGGGCGGCTCCGTGCCGTCCCTGCGGGGACACGGCTCCGCGCCGGCGGGCAGGGAGAGGCTCCGTGCTGGGCACCAGCCCCGTGAGGGATGGGGCCTGCGGCAGCTCTGCAGGTCTAAGGGTAGATGTTTCCCGCATTGATCAGGTTGTACATTTAGGCTGGGAATGGTGGAGGGTGCTGAGCGCCGTCGTACAGAGCCTTCTCCGCCTCCTAAACGCCACAAGGCTGCTTAGAGCAAATCTTCCTTGACCGCTCCCTCCGTGGGTGACTTTGCAAGAAAAGCATCCTCTTGCAGGGCCTCTCCCCTCCCAGCCTCAACAATTTACTTCAAAAATGTGAAATGCTGTGGGTTACTGAAGTGGCTCCACGCGCCACAGAGATCATTTATTCTCCTTCGTTTAAAGGCTGTGGGAAGGGTGGCTCTAGAGCTCAGCTAATTCAAAGGCGCCAGAGGGGCTCACAGGCTGCTGAAGCCGCTGCTTTGAAGTGAACCTGCCCGTTGTTTTCGGCCATAGGATGGAGGACGGCAGGAGAGCCCACATCGCCATTGTCGGCTGGGCATGCACAACCCTGTGCTTGGTCTCCTACGCGGCCGCCTTCTCGCACGGCGCGAGCCTTTCTGCCTGCACCGACATGATGCCCCGGCACCTGAGAGCGCAGCTGCACAGCCCCAGCAACAACTACGTTACTGTCCACACCAACATGTCCTTCTACTTCCCAGGCGACAAGGTTCCAGGTAAGGAACAGCTTCTTGTTCCTGCATCTGAAAAATATGTGATAACTAATCTCAAGTGATGGCACTAATCTTTGTGAGGGCTGGGAAGAGGGATAACTGCTCCGAGTGAGCTACGCCACCTCTCTTGTCATGAGGAAATGAAAGTATTTACAGAGGGATTCTGTTTGCGGCGCTTGGCCTAAGGTTTCTCAGGTGATGGCCAACTCCAGGTTTTCACCATGTTGCAGACCAACTGTTTGCCGGAGGCAGCCAGTAAGTTTGGATGCTTTGGGTGGGATTCATTTATCTCAGCTGTGTCTCAACCGTACCGGACATCGTCACACGCAATGGCGCGTGAGAGGCACCTCCAGTGGGTAAAGTCGCCTTCCCTGCTCCTCCGCACTGCAGGAAGGGGTCTGGGTGACTCGCCTGACTCTTCGGTACAGTTGGGCAGCGTGCCCCGTCCCCAGCATCGCCGCTCCTGAGGCAGATGCAGACAGAGTTGAGAGGCACCGCTCCCCAGCCTGGCCGCTTGCCTGCTCACCCCGATGCAAAACAAAACCCCTTCAAGGGCAGCACACAAGCTTTTGCATACGTACAGGGTGGTACCCAAACCTCTTTCCTTAAAAACGGCTGCACGCTGCCTAATGCAACGTGGTTGGCAGCTTATAGTCAAGGAGGGGGGGAAAGACTCAAGCAAATTTTGTGTGCAATTACATACTGCAAAGTTACAGGTAGAGTCTGGCCTCCTGCATCCAGCATGTCCAAGACGGACCACGAGGACAAAGACAGTAAGATGTTTTTGTTGTTGCACAGGGTTTTCTTTTGGTTTCGGTGCTACCGCTGGAAACTGCATTGCAAACAATTCACCCCATAACTTCGAGACAAATCCCTTCGTGTCCCGTGTTTTGTCTTGCAGTGACAGTGAGGAGCACCCGGGATTTTATGGGCTTTTTGCTTCAAGCTCGCAAAGTGTCTAACGACGAAATCGCTGGCACATTCATCTTCATCCCTCCTGGTTCCAAGCTGCTGACTTGTTTTGAAGATGGTGACACTGTCACCCACTCGGACAAGTCACTGAAGAGAAACCTGTCCTTCGTATGGAAAGCACCAGACCAACCCATCGGAGACATCAAGTTTTTGTAAGAACGTGCTGGTTCCCAACTAGAATTTGTGTCTTCTCAGTTAAAGGCTTAGCCTTATTTTTCCATCGTACTTGTCCAGCACAGTGGTTTATGTATCTTGAACCCCGTATAACTAAATACTTATCAAATGCTGCAACAGTATCCCAGCTGGTACGTAAATCACCATTTATCACCACTGGGTAGTGCTGCTTTTTATTTACATGGTCACTATTTTCTCAGAATAAATACACTGGAAGATGACAGTCTAAGCACTTAGGAAATAGAAATATTAAGGCATAAAGAGAGAACTGCGATCATGTTGCCTGTCTTGCTAAATAACACAGCCCACAGGATTTCCCTGTCTACAGGATAATCTTGTATAGCCCTTCTTTTAAAAAAAATAATTTAAAATGAGTGTTTTTTTAAAAAGTTAAATGTAAACAGAATTATTCACAGTAGGAAGAGAGAGTGAGCACTGGGTCAAAACTTGACATCTCTGTTTTGCACCAAAGTCCCAAACTGTCCAAGTATTTTGGTTCCGATTTGGAATGAAATTAAACATCATCTAACTGGCTGCCTTAGAGGAAGCATGGCGACTTCTCATTTTGGAAGAGATTAAATTGTGATGTTTTGACTTTACAAAACCACTTAGAAGCTGCTTGGCCAGATCCTTGGCTGCTCCCCAAAACATAAGTGTCCTGGTGAGTGCCGTGGCTTGTGCGTCTCATCGTGATTCAACGCAAATTCATTGAAACAGAAATGTTGCTGCTTGGCATTTCCAATTTTAACCCATTGTTTTAGATCGGGAAATACTACTAAAAAACCCATAAAACTCCATCAACTGAATAAACCCAACAAGACCTATTCCTAGCTACCCACTCTGATGCTTCCTTCACCCTCTGGCTTTTGACCCCCCAAACTGATTTCTGATAGCCTCTCCATTTTCTCCCTATCACAGCATCTGGAAAAACTCCTTGTTAGGCTTAAAAATGCCTTCTAAGAGTCATCTGGCAGAGGAAAACCCGGGTTGGTTCCCCCTTAGGTAATTCTCAGAAACAGCTGAGCAATCTGAGCTGAAATTCTCCCCAAATCTCCAGCTTAAATAAGGCTCTCCGGCTGAACACTTAAAGGTTGGCCAATGCAGTCTTGGCACCTGACAAAAAGCAGAGGGTTAGGCGGGCTCAAATATCAGAGGTCTGAGAAGAGACTTTTTTTTTTTCTTTCCTACCTATTCTGCTGTTTGTACAAGTTACATTGACTTGTTTTAATTAGTAAATACCACTGTTGTTTCCCTGCCTACGGAAGATTATAAGCAGAGCTAGTCCGAGTTTTCTAAATGTACTTCTATCAATACAGCGAATATAATAGCTATTTATTTATTTATTTAAGTTCCCACACATTTTTTTGGCTGATCTTAATTACGAGTGGTGATTCTTCACCCCATATCTTTCTGGTATCTTCTAGGACCTGGTATCTTTTATTTGTAATATAAAATGTGTGGCAGGCTAATCCTTTAAAATACTTCTGCGTCACTTCTGTCTTCGGATTAAAGCAGTCCCTGTGATTAGCTAAACAGTTGGATGTGTTATTAATGCTATAGAGCCAGTAAATTCTTGCCTTATTATCTTTTAACAGCGTCTCCGTAGTCCAGTCCTATTTTGTTTACTGGGCAAAGATCGAATCTGCTATCGTGGCTCAGCGAGGGCAAAACAAAACGCTTGCTGGCAGCGGCAAGAAGCCCGACCCCGTCACCCCCACACCCTCGCAGGGACCGGCTGACCCACACCCCACAGGTACGGCGAGCAAAGGTTCGGGTTTCTTACCCACCGCTTCCCGCAGAGTAGTTTTATGGCTTATTCCGGGCAAGCGTTGAACACAAGTGACCCAAAGAAGCTGGAGGGACCCGTTTAATTCCTGCGGCTGTCGGGGAGATCAGCGATGGCTGTGGTGAACTCCCTGAAGTGAGGGCAGGGGTCAGCATTTGCGGTGATGGAGCCAGTCCTGAGGAAGGGACCAGAAAGATGAACAGGGTTGCCAGATCTTATGATTTCAATGGAAACCCTAAAATACAACACATTTTACCCAAAATCTCAGCTCCTGAAGACAAGCAAGTGTAATTAGCAGTGCTGTCTAAAGGAATAAATTTGTCTCTAAATGTGATTATTGCCCTTCAGGTATGTATTTAGTTGTATTTATGCAGCCTCTGGTCAGTAAAATGCTCCAAGAATTTACTTATACTGACATCAGATGTGTTTCTCGGCATTTTTGGCATGGCACCAAGACTGAATTTTAATTATTCTACTTGACCGTAATTTAGGCGGCGGGCTTTGCTGCTTTGCTTTCCATCTGGGCTCCCACTTAAAATTAAGTGACATGAAAATTAAAAAAAAAAAATCACTATTACGATCCTTCCTGGCAAATGTTAGCGCCGAGTGGGATTTGAAATAAACAAACTGAAGACAATAGACCTCTGCTCCTCTCTCCCTGCTTCTTGTTTTGTCTCCGTGCTGGACAAGGTCCCACTTCTCCCGCGGCTGCCACCGGCTCCCCCCTGCGCAGCCCCACGCTGCCTGCCAGCCCCACCGGCGTCGCGGCAACGCCGGCACCGGAGCCAGGTTTCGGTGTCGGGTCAGAGACCCGGCCCGGCGCCGAGCCGAAGCAGCCAGCCCGGCCTTCGCGGGCTGCGTCCAGCGGGAGCGGCGGGTCCAGCGGCCGGGGGCTGGAGCCGTCCCTCCCCACCCGAGACCCCGGCACAGCGGACGCCTTGCGAGGTTTCCTCTCCCAGGATGACGCCTCCGGCTACAGCACCTCCAACGGGTAAACCAGGCGGTGGGAAGAGCTGTTCCTCCAGCCCTTCTGGGAAGGAAAAGAGTACTAGTTTCCCTGCGGATGAGCGAGGGTCCATCTAGGAAGGTGTCTGCGGCTGCGGGGGAGGCAAGAGGGTGTGTGTTTGCTGAAATTTTGAGAAATAATCCTTTGGAGATTGCACGTGACAGACAGTGACAGGTAGGAAATCCCAGACTCTTAAAAACCCAATGTTGCGCTGCTCAGCCCAGCGGAGGGCTGGCCAGGGGCTGAAAAATATGATAAAAACTATTGACTGCTACAATATTTTTCTAATAGCACGTGCAAATATTCAACAAAACGGTGAACTCAGCAGAGCTATTTCTCCATCCGCAGGGAAAAGGAAGAAAGGATTAAAAGCAATTATGAAATTTGGGCTTGAGGACTTCTGCTCAGAAGTCTTAGAGGGTTTGGGCCACATGAGCTTTCATGCAATGCTTTACACTGTGGGTGAAAACAATGGGGAGAGGAATAAACGATCAAGTGTTCTTAAAATACAGCCCCATACAGTCTGCACTGACTGGGTGCGCCCTGCGGCTGCTCTAGCAAGCGGCACGCTTCTCCGGAGGTGCAGAGCCAGGTGTTGCAGCGTGAGCCACAGCGAGAGGTCTCGGGTGCTAACCCTGCCTCTCCTCTCTCCCTTCCTTAGAGCAGCAAGCGTTGCCAGCGCTGCCACCCCACGCTCGTGTTTGATGTGTAAAGAAGACGGGCAGGTAAGCGGCGGGGACGGGGAGGATGTCTTCTCCAGAGATAGAAAGGTCTAAAAGATGAGGGTAAAACCTCTCTACTGCATCACCGCACCAAGCAGCCCACGTAGGTCTCATAAGTGACTAAAACTACATTAAGACTGTTAAGAGTTTTAGTTTTTTTATTTTAACTGGGAATCGGTTTTTGCATCTCTTTTTTGTTTTCCTTTTGAGCCCACTGCCTGGGTTTTTAAGAGTCCCGCTGTAAAAACAATCTAGAATAACTTTTCCATACGTAGAGATGACTACAGGCTGCTGGATGTTACCGTTATTCCCATGGAAGGCTGAAATGTTCCTTTCCAGAGGTGCTGGATAGGTACCACCCACGACATCCACCAGAGGTCAAAGACTTCATCTTTCCTGGGGACGGCCAAGGAAGCTGTGTGCTTTCTGAGGGCAGGGTCAGCCCGGGAGGCTGGATGGACCAGAAAGGCAGAGGTGGTGATGGTGGTGGTGATGGTGGTGAAGGTGGGCTTAGCCAGAGGCGCGGGGTGCACTCACCAGAGGCAGCTGGAAGAGCGGGAGCTGGCAGACGGGACGAGCGGGTGGGAGCGCCTCTCGGGAAGGGGTGACCTCAGGGGAGGAAGCCCAGAAAGGTGTGAAAGGACTGCAGCCTCGGGGAGCCCGGTGGCTGTACGTACGGAAGGAGATGTGGGAGCTGGAAAGGGCATGTGAGGACTTAGGTAGAGAAAAAAAAGGACAGCAAGAGGAGGGAGAGAAACTGGAGAATATCAGGGTTGCGGAGGAAAGAGGAGGATGCTCAGATGGGAACTGGCGGAGAAGCTGGAAAGCAGGGATAGCTTAGAGACATGGGGTGCAGAGTTAGCAGGGGAAGTCCCATATGCAGGGGATGAAGGGAAGAAAAAATACAAGGAAAATAAAGAACTAGATCTGGGTTGCAGGATGCCACAGAAAGAAGAAAATAATCTCAGAAAATAAAAGAGGAAGGGGCCATACAGCAGAGAATGAGGCAGAAATACTTAGGAAGGAGCGGAGGACAGAGAACAAGTAAAGGAGAGATGTGTAACGTGAGCATCTGGCGTAGCCACAGAGAGAAGTGGAGAAATGACAGAAGGTGGTAACCAAAGGAAAGGAAAAGTTATTGCGCAAAGCAAGACCAGAAGAGCATAACAAAATGAAAATACTGAGAAACTAGGCAAGAAAGGAGAGAAGAAATACAAAAAGAAAGGAGAAATGAGGTGAGATAGGGCAAGGACTTGTGAGGCAATTCCATTTTCTATCCCAAAGTCCCAAATCCTACAGTATATCCCTACGGTATGGCGTTTGCATTTTGAGGGCAAGTGATCCATACACATGCAATCCTCACTTGGCCAGCCAGCTACTTTACGGTCTGCAGTTCAGCCACTGAAAGTCTTTTATTTACTACTGTATTTTACTAGCACCTTCGGAAACCGTCTCTTCCACAAAGGATGCTCTGACCCTCCCCTACTTTGCTTCACAGCTTGCCAGGGCTCCTACCTCAGCTTTGTGCTCCTGTCACACCGTCTTCCCAGCAAGCTTTAGAAATCGCTAACGCTGGTAGAGGGTGAGAGTTTCTCTGGTGTAATTAATGGATGTGTGAAAAAGCCTGCTGGGCTGGACAGGCTGGAGAGGTGCCAGCTACGGAGGGCCAGATCCAAATCTCAGTGGAGCCAAAGAAAAAATTCCAGTACATTTTGCAGCTTTTGGATGGGGGCTCAGGTGCACAGCGGGAATGAAAAAATTAACTGGGGGCCTCCTAAATTGTATGATTGTTTCACAGTTAGTCTTGGATGATATCTGCAGCAAAGCCTGGGCTGCAGAACTGGCATGTAGTGGCTGTCATTTTGTGATGGATAAAATAAGGTGCACGGCACCAGGCAGAGCCCCTAGGAACGGGAGCAGGCGAGAACAGTCATTCCCACTAAAATGGGTGGTCAAGCAACACTGAGAGGCAGCAGGTTTCACACCTGTGAAGGCTGTGTAGGCTGAGAAAGCAAGATGGGCTTTGGAGAGAGTTGACGGATTGTACGTGACTGCCCCAAAACCGCTGATGTCAAAGGCCATCCCAAAGTCTGCTGGGTCCCTCCGCTCCATGGTTCGATCCACAGCCTCAGAAGGGTGATGCCGAATGCCAGTGGGCCCGGTGTGACTCTAAACATGAAGTTTGGCCAGGAAGATCACGCCTGTCCTTTCAGCATGACCCTGGCCTCACTCAAGGTGGGAATTGCTTAAGTGATTTTTTTTGTGAAAATGATGCTTGTGAAAAATACCACCACCGCCACCAGCACAACGGGAGTTGCAGACCTTCACTTAGGCAAAGCAGCAACCTTCCTCTCCGCCTGTGCCCTTCAGCTCTGCCCCTTCAACCCGCTCTGCCTTGCCCTCCTGGGACCAACTCCCAGTGCCTTGACCCTCCTGTGGCGATTCTGGTACGGATGGAGCAGGGTTGAATCCACCTCATTTTCTAAAAGCTACTGAGTAACCAGGGGATGCAGCAGGGTTATTCCAAGGCCGGGGGGACACCTGGGTGTCAGAAATACAGAGCTGAACTAGGTGATGTAGGTAGTGAGAACCTAATCAGCCCCCTTTCCCTTCCCTCACTGCACATCTCACGGTGGTTTTGCTTTCAAAGGCCAGTACCACGAGCGGGGCCGCCTTGAAATCCTCCCCACGTGTGACAGTATCTCCTTCTGCCCCGCGCGTACACACTCACCTGGGTGATGCCACTGCGACAACAGCCTGGTTTGGTGATGCCGACGCTGCCGGCAATTTGTCATCAGCTTCAAGGCAAATGGCAGAAAGAAAGCCGGCACTGCAGCCAGAGGAGGCAGACACCAGGGGTGAGGAGGAGGAGGAGGCAGCGGGTGGGAATACCCTGCCATGGGTGACCAGACCAGCTCCCAAATCTGCTGCTCCCGGGAAGGGGGAAGACCCTGGCAGAGGGACCCGACTCCTCGCAGCCCAACTCGGCATCCTCCTGGTCTGCATGGCCGCCCTGGGCCTGGCGCTGGCAGCTGCCGTGCGCTGTGTCTGTGCCCAGCATTGCCACAAGCGGACGGAGGTCTCCTTCAGCGAGCCGGACCCCGACGTCATCGCCATCAGAGAAAACGGGGAGGTGATGCACTTCCGAAAGATCCGGGAGAACAGCTTCGTCCTGGTGCAAGCTGAGTACAACTGGGTCAGCCCCTCAAGCAGCGGGAAGAAGACAATCATCTGAACATCTGCAATGCCGAAAGCAGGTGGCGTAGGTGAAAATAGCCCGGACTGCACAGCACAGGTTATAGGAAGCGGTGGGGTAGTCCCTCTACGTGCCGCCGTGTAGGTAAACAAACTTGAAGCAGCCAGTTCAGACAGAGGTGTTAGTTGAAAGTATCTACGCTACAGCTGCCAAGAAAATAGAAGTTGATAGATTGTTCAGTGTGTTACACTTACCGCAGTTAATATTGTATATCTGCTCATTAGCTGTCACCGCAGCCATGACATACGCTTCCTCTGTTGCCTTAAGGGTGTAGCCAAAAATAGAAATTCTTCCTCCGCACTGTAGTATTGTCTCCTGTTTAATCTCGGCAAAAGTTTCTAGTGTTATATTTCTTTCTAGGAACTAGAAACCCCTGATATAAACCCAACCATTCTCATTTAGGAGCTTACAGGTTTGATTCTGTGCATTTGGTATCTCTCAGATGACAAAATATTTGCGGGTAGATTTGAAGTTTCAATTTGAAAATAAAAAGCAAGAACTCGTTAGTGGAGAACATCGATTCAAAGAACGCTGAATTGATCTACGGGAACGAAACACAGGGTGGCGGACACCAGCTTTTGGGGGAGAAACATGCCTCCTCATCAGGTGCAAATGGAAGAAAACCTTTCCTGTCCATTTGCACCTGATGAGGAAGCTTGTTGAAGCCTGACAGCCAGCATTTACTTTTACTTCGAGTCAGCTCAGTAACACTCTGTGCAGAAACACGCGCTGAGAAGTACCCTTCCCAGGTCACTTTGGAGATCCCCAGCAAAGGCTGCGTGGAAAGTTAACAGCATCCTTGTACTCCGAGTTTGTGCAAACGTCTCTCTGACTGTGTGGTTTTTCTGCAGGAGGCCACTAAAACAGCCCTTGGAAAACGTGGAGATCCTTGACACCTTCTAAGAAGGGGAGGTGATGACAGCAAGGGTAAAGGTTTATTTTACTGCAGCTTTGAAAGAGGCAGAAATAGTCCTGATAACGATCCTCCTGAGGTGTACAGTTTGGAGCCTTTCAGTGAGCAGGAATCACCCCTTCTGGTGTCCTTTTCTAGGGTGGAGGGGCTCCGATGGTCCCCAAGCTGTGTAATGGGGGGTGGACTTAAACTTTGGTGCTGCAGCTCATTTCACCGCCCGCAGCAATCCCCCCTGCCCCAAGCTAAGCAGGTAATGCTGGGACCCTGACGGCTCACACATCCTTCCTGGAGACAACCTCCGCCGCTGTCAGGAGGGCCCTGTGGCCATCTCCAACCAGCTGGCCATCTCCATGCTCGATAGACAGTCAAAGCTCTGCTCTCACGTCCTCCCTTACCTTGCCATTGACTTCAGAGGAAACGGGTGGGACATAGAGGAGTTCTCCTATTCAAACCCCGACAGCGTGATGAACGTAGTGCGTCTTCTGCTCATCGCGCCTTCTATTAGCGTTCAGAAAGAGCTGGTTTCTGACCACGCTACTGGACTGTGATTAGTGACATGATGCTTTGCACTACACACATGGCCAAATTTCTGTTGAGTTAACTTCTAGGCCTAGTGAGCCTTGGGCAAAATAAATGAGTAAGAAAAGAAGTGTACTCACAAATGCAGCTTGCAGAGAGGAGTTTGATGGTCTTAACCATTGCATTTTGAAGAGAAGGGCGGCTGCACCGTGGCGTTTCCACTGCAGAGTAACCAAGGGTAGTGCTGTAATTGAAAAGACATTTGTTTTTAGGACTGAAAAGGATGCTAGGTGAATGGTTTTATGTTCAATAAGTCCAGCTTAAGCACTACCTACTAGGAAGTCTATAGGTTTTTAAGTACCAGTCTAGACACTTACAATGGCATTTCTCTCCGGTGTCATGTGCCTTAGAAAGAAATCATGTTTCTGTAACCCAGTGTAGCTGAACTGTGTAGCAACTAATGCAGACAGCGTTCAAGTCATTGTTAATGCAGCCAAAAAAATCCTAATTAACTGAGAAAATAGGTCAACAAACTCTTAAATATTTAAAGGACTATCACATATTATTTTTAAAAGTTTCTTATGATGGCATAGCTGTTTATGAATAAATTACCAATACCTATGGCCTCTCCCACTGTCTCTCTAGGTTTAATGTTACCAGCCTGCTATAGCTATAAAACCGTAACCTTCCTCTCCCCAGCTCTTTCCCCACGATCCAGCACCGCTTCTTGCCGGGCTGACCGGAGCAAGTGAAGGCCTCATGGAGATGTTTGATGAGGATAGCGGCACTTCACCACCGCTCTGCCTTCTGCCAGACTCTGCCTTCTGTTAAATTTATGCAGCTCCAGTATTATTAGTAGTAAAACCAGTAATGGTGAGCTCTGAGGGACACAGCTCCCTTGAATTAGTAATGAGTTTTGCTACTCTGCAGACTTGGCTGAGACCTAAAGTGCTTGTGTTTTTTTTCTTGACTTCTGAATGATGTTTCGTTTATTGTAGTTGCCATGACAAGAGGGATGGAGGTTTTATCTCTTCTTAAGGCTGTTAAAAACATGAGCACTGATTTATTTATTAAAAGGCAAACTATTCAAACACCCCCATTCTTAAGTGACTCGCCTTGCATGGAAATTCATCTGTGCTCATGTTTGGAACAGATTTAGGAGAAAAAAATGACAGAATTAGGAAAAGAAAGGCACAAACCATTCTAATATTTACTGGAGGAAAAAGTGAAAGACTTGCCTTGTTTCCCTCTCTAGGTGCAGGACTGTGTTGGTCACAGGCGTTCTGCTGGAACTGGGGGATCTCCGTACCTCCAGGGCGGGTCAGCCTGCAGCCGTCTGTGGCCCACGTTAGGCTGCCATCCCTCAGCAAAGCGACAGGGCTTTGGGTCAGAATTACCAACCAAAGGTGTGGAAAGCAGCTCGCATTCAGCTCTAATGCACACGTCTCCTGAGTCTGTCTTCCCACCAGCCAAACAGGCATCAAACGCAGCTTTGGCAGTGAAAACTCCTATGGCTTAAATCTTCTGATGCCATTACGATGCTTGAGCTATCTTGACTCAAAAAAAAAAAAAAAAAAAAAAAGATTTAGAAATAACTAACTTGCATACCGACATGCCCATTCATCATGCCCTTACTTGCGTACTTATTTCCCATCTTGTGTCCCTGTGATTCGTGCTTTCCCTCTGCTCCACAGAAACATAAACCACTGTGCCTAAACCATCAGTCCTGCACGTTGAGCATGGAGCACCATCGCTGATTCTTAGCGCTTTTCCATGGTATCTGAAATCAGTTTGGTTTTGCCCATCATCAAGCCCTCTGCTTCAGAGAAGGCGTTGTCTCATGCAATGCTGTGTCTGCTCGATTAAAGATGCCCGCCCCAGCTGCAGTTAGCAAGGGATGGCAGCCCTCCAATACATTAGTGGCACTAAATGTAATGTAGAGAGGTTGCATCAAGCAATGCCGTTGGCTAAGTCATCACGGACATTTCCCACATTGGTGGAATTGTCACTAGTAAGCAAAAAAGCCAAACATGCACCAATTTGGTCAGCTCCAAAATGGGCGGCAAGACTCCCAGGAGAAGCCACAGGGCGCCGTGGGCCCAGCTATCACGGTCAGCAGGGATGTGCAAGCTCAGGCTCTCGGCAGAGGCAGCGCTCTCCCCAGAGCAGTGCGGGATGAGGCCCCGGGCATTATGGAGACCCGGCTGGGTGGCTTGGCCAGCCCTTTTGGCACAGTTTCTGCGACTGCTTGAGGCCACATGCACCAAGGGAGGCAAAGCAGCAAGGCCAGGAACCCAGAGAGTAAAACATTCAGCACATCCCCCAGCAAACCGAGCACAGGGAGGTGATGCCTGGGCTGCCGTGCTGAGGGGTGAGGATTCATCCTCTCTCTCGCCCCTGAGGGTCTGCCCCTGCTTCAGCCAGCTCCTTGGCGGAGCTGCAGATGCATGTGTTATTTACTCACTTAGACTTAAATAACAACGAGAAATGCCTGTGAAAAGATGAGGAGATGCTCTAAGGATCCCTGCAACGTTCAGCTGCAAAAAGGCAGCTGCTTACCAGCAAAAACCTGTGACGAAGTAGCGACCCGACCTGCCCAGCTGGTGAACACCAGGTCAGCCCCCTCGCTCCTCCTGGCAGGCGGGACCCCTCCGCTGCCCTGCCGTGGTCCCAAGGCTCAGTCTGAAAGCCACCGTGTGGGGCAGCTCCGCAGGGCTCCCTTCCTTTCTTTCCCCTCCCCTCCCTCCTGCCAGCTCCTCCGAGGCACCACACCACCCGCGAGAGGGAAGGGAAGGACCTGGGGACCCTCGGACCAGGAGCTGCTCGGGGATCTCTCCCGGCTCCCTCCTGCCACCAAATTGTTTCCCCTTCGCGGGTCTCATCACAGCGGCCCTCTTTTCTCATTAGCGCGCGTGTGACTCTCTCAGCAAAGCACTTTGTTACGTGATGTATGAAGGATCACGTCTCAAACCACATTTTACTGTATATTTAAGTGCATGTTTTGCTGATTTACTGCTGTTCTAGAGAACATCTCCCTTCCTGAGCAGGGCAGGCCCGTAAAGGATATATCAGCTCTGACTAATGATTATTAGCACATCCCAAGGTTATGTACCACAATCAAATAACGTGTAGGAGGGAAGAGAGACTCCAGCTTACTCGGCTGAGGACAAAGATCACAGATAGTCTCTTTGAATCTTCAGATTGCAATATCCATTACAGATTGCCACCTTCTAATGTCAAAGTATAATTTGTTGTGGAGAAAATGTGTCGCTCTTTCAAAGGCGAGTCAAAGATCAGACTCGCTGTATATCAGCGTATGTTGATAAACATTGGGAAGCGACGGCCAGGTACCAAGGACGTTAGGCTGTTGGTAGAGAGGGGAAAGGCAGAAGATGTGACTTGCTGCTCTTTATTATGCAAACACACGGCCCAAAGTGGAAAAATATTTAACCCAGCCAAGGAAAGTGTCACCAGTAATTCCCAGTGCCTCATGTAGCACAAACACGACGTGTCAGGCGAGTTAACCGCGACCTCCTACCCCGGGAAGAGACGGTGCAGGCAGCCGGCCCTCGCTGCTGCAGTTTGCCGGGAAGGGTCGCGGATACGGCCACAAACAGGGAACTCTTCCATAGGGAATGCGCAGCCTCCGCCTCTCACTCCCTGCACCGGCTAAACGGGGCAGGGCGGTAGGTGTGATTCCCTACCCTGGGCCGAACCAGAGGGAAAGCCAGCCGTCGCTACCGGCTCGCACACGTTTCTTACTGAATTCTGATTAAAAACAACAAAAAAAAAAAAGCCAAAAACCGACCCAAAAAGGCGCTTCCCCCGCCGGCCGGCCCCGCGGCGCCGCCAGGGGGCAGCCTTGTCGCGGCGATGGCGGCCGCGCACGGCCCAGCCGCCCGCCCCGACACGGGCCCGGCGCGGGGGCTTTGCCGGGGCCTTGCCCCGGGCCGGGCCCGTGTCGGGGCGGGCGGCCCTGAGGCAATCATCGCCCGGCTGGGGGGTTTCAGAGCCGGCCACCCCCGGGGGGCTGGGGGCTGCGGTTCGTCCGGGCGCCGCCATCTTCTCAGGGGAGAAGCAGCGGCGGGGCCCGACCCGTCAGGCTTCAGGGCGCCAAGGGCCGAGGCGAGGCCCCTTGGAAATGGCGGGGAAGGAGCGAGGAGATTCGGTTTCCCCAGGGAACCCAGCGGGCTGGGTTCAAAACGAGCCGAGGGAACAAATTAACAGACTCCCTAGAAGCTGAGAATCCATGCTGACCAGCTCGCTGTCGTTTTCTGAACTGCAAACAACAAAAAAACCACAGCCCGACGACCATCAGTCCAAAATTTCTCACTTCCAAGTCAAAGGGCTGATTTGACCTTTGATTTTTAAAGGACAGCTATCATGATTCTTAAGCAATAACATGCAGAAGAGACGAATGGCACACTTGGTGATCTGCATGATTTATTTGTCAGAGCCCGATAGCGGAGCGAATTAATAATAATTCTCATCTGTTTGTCAGTGGGAATTTAACGTTGGCTAAAAAGTCATTGAGAGTTTTCTTCAGATGGAAGTCCGTTCAAAACAGAACAAAAAAAGATGAATTTGAGAAAAAAGCTTAATAAAATCTTCCTTAAACGAAAACCACTCAAGGCTTGACTGTTAATCAAAAGCACATTACTTACCTTACTCGGCATCACTGAAACCAGAATCTGGCAGCAAGTTTTAAAGAGAAACCCTTTTCTCTTTCTTTACAGTCATAATTTATAACAGCTGAATTATTGCCTATAAATACTCTTTTCCTTCTGCTAATGTATTGTGCTTCTGGGATTGTTCAGAGCAAACATTTTGTTGCTAAGACAATAAACTCCTAAATTGGGGCTTCTGAAAAAAAAATTCAAGCACCTTCCAAGGAGCAGCTATTCAAAGAATACCACTATGCCATCTTAACAGACTAAATTTTGTTTTATTTTCACTAGTATTGAAAAATACTGAAATTTCTCACTAGATTTATTTTTTAAACATAGAAAGCTGCTGCTTGCAGTACACTGGAGCGTATTTATGTATATATCAAAGCTAAAAATTGAAATGGCATGAATTAGCAGAGTTTGCTGTTGAAAGTAAGGAGCTAGACAAGCAAAATTCATTCTTAAATATATGTAAAATATTAAATTATAGAAGATAATGGTTTAACATACATCCTGTTACACATGGAGAGCAGTTTTTCTAATATGCACCTATGCACCTTACTTAAAAAAAAAAAAAAAAGCTACCTAAAAATCTTCCAAAAAACTGGTACCAGCAAGATTTGAGTTTTCTTGTTTTTTGAACGATGTCCCAATAGACATTTTAAATGAGATTATTTGGGAACACTGACATGTGACACTACAGCTCTATACAGCTCTTTATGCCCTTTATAATCAGAGAGGTTACACGTTAGCGTTACGCGTCACAAATGCATGTTACCTGATCGGAAACATGATAAAAGTCAGGCTCCACAGACTGCAGCGCTTCTGTTCCCCTGACTCACACAAAATCTCACGTATCAGCTATGTTTTTCCATTTGGAGGGGCCAGAAAGAGGGGAGTTTGTGAGCGCAGGGTGGCAAAACCTCCGGCGCCCCGGGGAAGTCCTGCTCGCGTGGCTGTGGGATTTGGCTCTGGCTGGGGGAGAGATCTGTGCACGACGAGCGCGGACAGCCGAGCTGAAAAGATACAGGCTTCCCACATTAACACTCCGTGAGCTGCATCAAAGAGAGTTATCGGATTAGCTGGCTGAAATTGTGTCATACTCTTGTTTTTAGTACGCTATTATGCCTCTGGGATATATTTTATTTATCAGGGAATTGGACCTAAAGAGATGTTGTAGCGGTTTTCTAGAGGGGGCTTTAGGCAACGCGCTGTGAGGTACCTGAAAGACTGCGTGTATGTTTTGGGGAACGGGCAGAGTGAATGCGTGAGCCAAATACTCTACCTGCATCTTTTTTAGTCCTGAGCCACTGTCTGGAAATCAGAGTTAATTTTTCAGACAAACAGTGATCTAAAATATTTCACTGAAAAAAGTTTTTTTCTCATTTTTATAATGAAAAACGTTGAGGTTCTCCCAAAATTTCTCTAATTTAAAGCGACATTATGAAACAGAACAAGCGAGAATTTGCTGAAGAACTTGGCAAAACGTATCAGGCAGTAATACGGGATTGCCCAAAGGACCAACAGTGACTGTAACGGATGCAGCGCTGAGCTGCAGGCCGGTGTGCATGTGGGCGTTTCCATCCAGCGGCGCTGCGAGTCCTAATGAAGAACATGAGAACCATAATTTGCACGGGCAAAGTTCTTCAGCGTCAGCACAAAAAGCTGACTTCTGCTTCGCCCAGCAGCATCTTGGAAAGCTGCCCTGGTTTCTCGGTCATGGTTATCCTGTCATGCTGCTACGGGATGGGGTCCTTAAGAAGAGAACATCTTCTTAGAGATGCTCTCCAAGCAGATGAGAGCATCATCTTGGTGATGACACCACCAGGTTCAGTTAGGGACAGCTAACTGGGAGAAGTTAAAAAAAAAGGGGGGGGGGGATTTAGGTTGAAGATAGGGAAAAAAGACATTTTATCGCTTATTTCATCAAACGCTGTTGACAAGAAGTGGCAAAACTACATGGGGGAGGCACCAGGAAATAAGAATTTTGTAACATCTTGGGTATGGGCTGTGCAGCAGACAAAGGACACTGATGGGGAAGGGCTGCAGTCACAACGCTAAGAAACGGAGGGAGCACAGAATTGCAAAAGCTTTTGTCAATAGAATTTCATACCCAATTATTGTCACGGGACTCTCAAATTTTATTTCCTGCAATTGTTCTGGCAAAAGGCCAGTTCTCACATGACCTCCATAATTTTTTTAATCCTATCAATGAAATAGTCTTTCTGTCGAGGCAGCCCATTTTCTTCCCTTTTAAGAGAGCTGATTTCCCTTAGAATTTGGAACTGTCTCGTAAGAAAACTGACCATGAAGGGTAAGCTTTCTCTTACAGAGATGAACTAACATCAGCATGCTAAAACCTGCAAGCCTTTGATTTTGTTACAACTATACTTGATAGAGCCCACCCAGAGAGGATGCCATCCAAAGAGGCATTTTTCCTTCTTCTTAACTGGGTGAAAAATGGTTGTGCCGGGTGGCAACTTTGAACACAGATAAAGAGGGGAAAATACGCACCGGCACGGGATCCTTAGGAGATGCACGGCCTCTTCTGCGTGCTGCGGCTGTGGGGTATCGGCCGTCTCTCTGAGCAGGGATCACCATCAATTTCTATTCTCACGCCTGCTTCTGGTTTGGGCTAGCAACAGAGTCAGAGTTGATTTGAACCTACCAGACAGCCTAAGAATTAACAGGTTATTTTATTACTTAACAAATCCAAGTGTTGGGATCAACCCAGTGGGGCTCTTTTCTGCATAACAGTGCCAAAGGCCTTCGATCTACCTGCCCTCCCTGCCCAAAACTGCAGTCAGCAGGGTAGATGGCAGGGAGCAGAGCCTGATTCAACAGCAGCTATTGCTCATTTTCTTGTCACTCCGTAGGTCACCGGCTGGCAGAAATCTCTGTGGAAATGCATCTAAAAATATTTTGAAAACTTGGCCTCCGCTGATGAGAAAATTAAGTGGTGACTCATGCTCCCATCAGCTCCCGACTTGATTACTGCAATTTGATGGACTGAGAAGCTGATATTCCACCGAGACTGCAATTTGCTTAGGGGAGCAGCCGAGAGGCCTCATTGGCACCAATTGCTTCCAACACATCTCTCTTGTCCTTTTAATCACTAGCAAATTTAATTTCACTTCTCACTGAAGATCTCACTCTCCACCTTTCTGGCAAGAGAACAATTCAGAGGCTGCTTTCGTGACGGCTGCTACAGCTCTAGATGCCAGCACGAAGCAGACCTGCCTGTGGCAATGCCTCGCACCTGCATTGCCTGGCACTGCTTTCCCCGGTCCCGCACGTCTAAAGCCATTGACAGTCCTCGTCCGTGCTGCTCCAGAAGACTACTGACCATCCTGCAGGGTGTTCTCTGCTGAATGAGAATTTTACAGGAACCGTACGCATAAACTTTGAAGAATTTCATTCAAAATGCCTCCTCAAAGAAGTCATGGTCTAATGAACTCAAGCGGTAACGTGGTTTAAGCGAGAAAACGGCAAAGAGGAGACAACCTCCCTCTTCTGACATTGTTCTGATATGATGCTGTAGTTTTGGTCTGGGAGACTGGGGCTACCCGTGGAAATAGGGACAAAAGAAACTGGATTTGTTAGATGCTGGCAAGGGCAGGCCATCAAATCTGAAGTAAAATACTCTTCATTTACTCTCGCCATGTGCGACATTATCACCGAGCTTTGTTAGAACAATGGCAGGGCTTTTCAAACAGCTTCCCTAGGGAGACCGCTCTGCAGCTTAACAGCCCTTTCACTGGAGATGTGCAAGTGTAACCAAGGGCAGAATTTAGTCTCTTGTCTACTTAACATGTTTGCAAGGGACCGTATGTGTTTCTGGCACTTTATAATAATAGTAATATAAATGCATTTGGATTATAACAAAATGGAGAAACTATGATTTAGCCCTTTACTGTGTTGTAATTCCCAAATGCATCAACATCTATTTAAGTGCAAAATAGTCTACGGTTTACAAATACAATGCTGCGATCATCTGCTGTAAAGGTTCTGTATGAGATTATGATTCAATACAAACCACAATTCAGTGTCTGAAATTTCATTTTTAATGTCAGAATAACATCAAAAAAGTAGCTCTTTCTCCATATGCAGTCTTGCAAAAAAATGTATACCAGGGACGTGGTCCTTTCTAGTGATTTCTACATATATAACTGCTCATCTCTTATGCACGTACGCACTTGCACATAAATAAATGTGCTTGCAGACAGACAATATTTCATCTTGCCTTCTAACCTCCTGCTGTCAAGATACTTCCACGGAAAACCATACACAAATAAAACTAATAGCTCCTCTTTCCCTGACTGCCAGAATAACGTAGGGGACTACTTCTGTAAAACCAAGCTGCTGGATTACTCTCCTTTTGCTCTGAACAAGCCCAACTGCGCAGCTTCTGCTGAGATTGCCTTTTCTGTCATAGAACCTATTCGCACTAACTAGAGGATCTGTAAAAAAAAAAAAACACCACAATTTTAGCTATATAAGAATGATTTATCTTGGACCTATTACTGGGGTCATCAAAAGCTTCTCAATTTAGTGCACAAAAAGGGAAATAAAAAGTTTGAGTAACTCAACACAAAGTGCTAAGGTTCCCTGGGACCTCTGAAGTGCTCTTCTATTGTTTGGGCATTTTTTCCCTCTGCTATCATTAGATGGGATTATAGATATGCAGAAGGTAAGAAGTGTTGATGATTGACAAAATCCTTATGTTCTAACATGGGCAAAGTTCTCGTTTGCCATCAGTTTTGCCTGAGTATGTTCAATACCAGATATCTCTCAGATAAATTTAAGGCCAAGAAACTGAAAAGTTTCAGAACTGTTCTAAGCCTCTACTGAAAAACTGGTGGAGTTCAATGAATTAATTTTCAGTTGATGATAATCTGCAGTATTCTGAGGACTTTCTCTCCCCAAGTTTAGTTCATAAAATATTTCTGTACAGTTCACGGATTTTTTTTTTTTTTTTAAAGAACAGGCAAACAGTGTAAAAACTTACCCACGAAAGAACAAAACATAGGTAACAGAGGTAAAAAGTTGACCTAGAGGATAAGTAATTTTATCTTGTTTTCCTATTAACAAAATTAAATTCAAAACCATTCTGTTTATTAAAGACATATAGGCATAATAACACGTCATAAAACAAACATTTTAACAGTCTTTAAACGTAACAGAATTGATACGCATAATTAAGTTTCATTAAGTACGGATTTAAAATATGTATTTCAGTTTTGCTTTATATTCCCTTTAAACCAACACCCATACACAATATTTAGGCTGCCTCAAGCAATCAACAAGGACTTTGTAAAGGCTCTAACAAAACATCTTAAAACAGTTTGAAATATTCTTAAAGGTAGAAAAAATTTAACAAAGAAAAAAAGGATGTGTTCAGTGGAATCTAAGCAAGTTGTTGGATGTACTGAAAGTCGGAGATTCAGTACGTAGAGGTAGCTCAGTAAGGGTACTTGCAGTGTTCTGACTATTTAGCATTGACACAAGCACAGTAAGTTACCGTATGCTTGAACTCTTCCTATATATTTAAAAAAAGCGAGCACTCTTTCTGGGCCTGTTGCTTTGCCATTCAAAACCAACAGAAAGAGTCATTGATTTCGGTGAGATTGGGATTAAGTCCTTACATACTCTGGAAGTTCAGGTTTATGGAAACAGAACAAAAAGAAACTGTCCTGAGTCTGGACTCCCCACTGCAAGCAGGGTTTTTAAGCCCAGACAAAGGAATTTTTTCCCACATGGAGCCGGTCACCGGTTAGCATGCTCTCTATTCTCATGCTATTATGCAAGGAAGAGGAACCTTGAGTTTGGCCCAAGAGCAGGCATGCTATTCTCTCAGTGACCTCGCAGGTTGGCCTGCTGGTGAATCTGCCTATGCTATCTAGGGATGCGCTGATCAAAACCGTGAGCTCGCTGCCCGCTGCCCTTTGCGTCACTGGCGAGTGAGAAGAGAGCACAGCCCCGGGGGGCACAGGCGGTGGACGGTGTCCCGCAGCCCTCCCGCCTGCTCAGCGTGCAGAGCTTAATCCCCCCTCCAGGGAAGGAAAGAATTCAGCATGTTGCCACTTCACGTACCTTCGTTACATGGTCGTTTTATTGGTGATAATTCTGAACAAGGTGACGCTGTCAGCTCCCAGTATTTTCTCATACAGATGGCAACAGAGCAGTCTTGCACTGACTGACCATCAGGTAAAGCACCGATGATTGGTACCAGATTACCTCCCTGTTGTTCACAGGAATAACGGACTAGGAATAACAGACTAGGTAAACCAAACACAATTTTTTTTTTTTTTTCACTAAGGCAAAAGGATATGGATTTCACATGCCTATTGTCATACAAAAGATCTTTAGCTTGTGTAAATGGCGATAGCCTCATCAGAGCTACAATAATTTACATCTGCTAAAGATCTGCTCCTAAGTGTTTGCACTCAGTTGCACCATTAACTGCAATGTTAACCATGACACACGTGAAACTTCTGCATTTATATCGATCCCCGTTTGACCTATTTCTTTCATTCCTTTTGATGTTTTAATGCACAATTGCCAGCACAGTTTTTGCAGATGGGTACACCTCAGAGTCTGGACTAGAGCACGCTTCTGAAATCTTAATCTCCCGGACAAGATACAGTGCTGGCTATACGTTTAAATATATGCCTGTGTTGCTTTCTCTTCAACACTCCTCTTAGAAATAGTACTTTGTATTCTTTTTTTATAAAAGTTTATTACAATGAGTAACATTTTTTTTTTTTAAAAAAGTTGTGACTGATTGTCAAATTAGCTAAGATAGTGTTTCTATTACTATAAGGATCCTTTTAATTGGCAAAAAAAAATAATTGTCAACTTTCTTGTCCTCACAAGCTATTATTCATTACCAATGCAGCAATATAGAAAACATAGCTTGGCTTACTACAATAAAGGCTCTGTTTCAATATTAGCATCCTAAATTCTGTCACTGCAGATCTCCGTGCATTGCACCAGGGGAAGGAAAAGAAAAAAGGAAAACAAAAATTTGTGTTCTTCAGGGGTAAATTATAAAAGATCTCCTAGCTGCAAACACAAATACTTCACTCATAACCCAAGCACCAGACCATTTCTTTGAAGAAGCTTATGAGGCATTTAAGATATACAATGGCACAATATCATACAATGGAATTGAAAGAATTTTCTTGAGAAACCATTAACTTTGAAGGAATGTCTAGACAACTGTGTCAACAAATGCAAATAATTCATGCTTTTCAGCTTCTATCCAATGGATGGCCCCATGCTGAGTATACACAAACTCAGAAGAAAAAGGCATGTCACAGTCATATGACTAGGGAGTATAACAGAGTCACACAGAAATTCAAGTCAATCTTGGAAAAAAACCCCAAAAAACAAAAAAAACAAACCTTCAGAAAGCTCTTCCCCAGGGTAAGCCAGCAGTGGGATAGGCTTCTGGTCATTTTGGCTAGTTTAAAACAGAGACTTACAGCTGGTGCACCCTGGCTTCAAAGCAGGGGCAATGGAAGAAACAGCTGCTAGTCATGACCATTCACTCAGTTAGAAAAATAAAAACTAAAGGACTCCAAAATACTGTACAACCTCTTGCAGTAACCAACAAAGTGGCTTCTGGAAACAATGCTTTTGCCAAAAATGCATCTGTAAGGCACTTAACAGGTATCTTTTTAATATATATATATATATATAAAAATAAAATATGCACTGAAGCAACATTCACAAATACCCAGTTGTCTCAATTGTCTGTGTGTACAGTATAGTACATATATACATTCACTGTGACACAGGCCATCTCCATAATTATACCTTCACGGGTGTTTTGGGCTGCCTGGTTAACTTCAGTGCCTGTGAACAGGAAACAAAACAGTCACTCTTATATTCTTAAAAGACGACTAACAACACAAGACAAGATTTTTATTTATAAGGGGCAACAAAATGCTGCGTGTACTTCTGGGAGGCTGAGTGAGGAGTCAGCATGCAGCTGACAGGCCACTCTGGGTTTTGTGATGATGTTTTTATCTCCGATAGTCCATCACAACCTCCTCATATACAGGTAGCCTTAACAGAGGAACCACAAGGAATACGGCTACAGTGCCAGTGAAGGAAGCGGAGGTGGGTCTCAGATGTCTTTTAGAAAGCGACTATCTGGACCCCACTCAAACCACTTGTGGCACAGATACAAGAGCTCCTGACACACTTAGGGAAAGACTGCGAAGAAAATTTCTGCCAACACCTTTGTGTTCCCTGGCCTCCTTCCATATGGCTCGAAGCCTGCTCTGAGTATTGTCACTGCTGCAGTGACGGATGCAACGCACCTCTGATATTTATACCTTCCTTTCTGAGAAAAGGTAAGAATAAGCCAAAGTCCATCAGTCCACGGGTGATCTTATACCAGGGGACACCTGATGTCTTTGTAGCTCTAGTCTACTCTTACTGAGGAGGAGAGAAACAATGTGCCTTTATCTGATGGCAGGGTCCAGCGCTCTGTTCCCCACAGGGCTGGCCAACTATGGTAGCTGAACTATTTATTCAGTGCGTGACACAAGTTCAACTCAAATGATAGGTGATGATGCTTCTCGTTTGGCAGGAAGCAGCCTCTCTAACTTAGGAGGCAAACGTGACAGGCTTAAAAGGTGTTCGGTCTTCAGCTGCTCCTGTACACCGATGTGGTTGCTGTGAGGGATGCCTGTTGTTGGTGTGCTCTGCAACAAAAAAGCTCAGTGCTTGCTTGTGCGGGACGAACCGGCCTGAGAGGGAAATTCATGAAATTTGGAACCTCTGTTTTCCTTAGCCTTTTGGGTGAAGCGCCCTGACAGACTGGCATTTGCGTGTCGAGTGAGAGACTTAGCATTTCCAGAGGGTTGGCTAAACAAGCAATTTTCAGTCTGAGAGATGTCTGATGGGTCTTCTTATTGTAGATATTAACCTTTAATATTGTACATTTAAAGCTTGTAAGCACTGCTTGAAAAATGCTCCAGCACAAATGTAAACCCTTAAAAAAATCCAAACCTTTAAAAATAAATAGGCTATATTCCCCTCAGAAACACCAGCATTTAACTATTGTTAAATCTAGCCATTTGAGATTAGTCTTTTGGATATTATTCAGCAAGAGAGTTCGGAGAGAGACATCATTCCACATTTTGTTTGGGGAAACAATTTTTTTAACTTTGTAGTTTGGCAGGTTCTGCTGCCATATTTACGAACTAGAAATACCTTAGTGTAGATGAACCTCTAAATATTTAAATTCAATTTCATACAACCAGATCACATGTACTATCATAATTAAGTAAGAATGTCACTGCAGTTGAGTACTGTGACTGGATAACCGTCTCCCCCTGCAAGAGAGATGCCAAAATGAAGCCAAGGTGTTTATAGAAAATAAACATCAAGGGTGATGATGACATGTTTATTTTCAAAGCAGGAGACCATTATCCAGTCACAACATTCTCTTCTATTATACTTATTATAACTGTACCAGACCCAACCTCATTGATTTTTTTCAAAGAGTAATTAAAATAACATTTGTGAATAATACAGAAGACCAAGTGAAGAAACTGCTGCAACAGAACAACAATCCCCCAAAGTGGCTCTACAGTAGCATTACAGTCTGATTAGCACAGGAGGTTTATTTGATGCTTAATGAATAAGAAACTAGTGCTGGTGAACTGTAAATCTCTCCAGTACTGGTTGACTTTTCTGATGCCTTTTTTAAAGGCTGTGTTATCTTGCAGCAACTGACAGCAGCCCCTAAAGGGCATTACAGCCCCTGAGGATCACGGAGGTCTGGATGAGCTCCAGCCCCACTCCTGGTCTTGGCAGCAGGGACCAGTTAGAAGCTGAAGAGAAGCCAGCATTGCAGGGATCGTTCTGTCACTGGTAGTGTCAACTTTAGGCTATCTTTCTGCAGGAATAGCGTGGAATTTTCTTTACACAACCTGTAATGTCTCCTCATAATCTCTGATTAAAAAAAAAAAAAATCATGACTTTCAGACTGATGGAGACATATGAGTCTCAAATTTCCATTTCTGGATGCTAAGATAAGTATATCTTAGTAAGGTCTGATTTCTGGACTCAGTTCCTGCAAATTGAGAGTTTTCCTGCTTTTTACAATTCAGGTAACCAAAAGTGGAGCCACATAAAAATCACTGATTTGGGGAATATTAGCATTCAAGTTAGCAAGGTGACTTTAGTGGAATGAAGCTAGTAAAATGGCAGCCTGTTGGGTTTTGCTGAAAATTGGAAACATGTTAGTTATCAAAAAAAATTTCTCCACTGAGAAATGGAGAATGCAGGGTACTGGTGGCACTGGGCTTCCCACAATAGGTCTCAGCCTTCAGCCAAAATGGCTGTCAAAGACTGCTTCAGTTGCCACAGCTGCTTTATCCTTCTTATCTCAGGACATTAAAGACAGCATTAAAATCAGTTGCATGGACTAGCTTTCTGCAAGGTGGTTACTACTGTTCTGAGAACCTGACTAAAACCATTGCAATTATTTCATATAGATCACAGAATGGCTGTCAGATGTCAATAGCTTCAATTCATACTGACATAAGCAAAATTTTGAATCAGTGATGTTGATGCAAAAACCTCTAGGTTATAGTCTATAATCCTACAAGCTATCCCATGCCATAATTCTGGCATGAAATATGATGCACCAGACTCCTATAGACTTTGTGCTATTGTAAAGGGTGACCCAAGTAGGAAAAAAAAAAAAAAAAAAAATTAAAGTTTTCATCCTGCTTCAATTCAATTCAGAAAGTGCCCTCATTTTACCTGATTTCCCCAGCTTCCATGCCAGTGGACAGATCTTTGTCGCTTCCATAAGGGAGATCCAAAGCTGTGAGTATTACCTAAAGGCGGAGCCATTCTTATTGGGCATAATCCAAATTCATAATCTGAACGAATTCATAATTTGAACTAACCGTAGAGGTCTAACTTCAAGATCTGAACCTTTTTGGAGCCAAGGGGGATAAAGTTCAGCATTTTTAATTTGATACTACTGTGACTATCACTGCTGCAAATGAAGTAAAGAAACAGAAAAATCCCTACCACGGGACCTCCAAGAAGGAACCTGAGGAGTTTAAGACATGTTTAGGTATTTTCTTCCTCATAGCACACTTTCCATTATAAGTCAAACTCAGCAATTCTTACCTTTTGCCTAGAAACCATCCAAGATTTTATTGTTGGTACCAACAGACTGCCAAGAAGAATCTGAGCAGGATGATAGATGAGTAAGGGGACCGAAATTAAGGACAGGTGCTCATAACCCGCAAATACTATCTTCAGCATTGGAATCCCTGCAGGCAGAAAAACAGGAGACAGACTCTCACCTCAGACTTTGAGCTCCAGATAAAAGCAAAGCATTTTATGTTGCATTGACATTTCACCAAAAAAAAAACCCCAAAAGAAACAAAATGAAGACTCAGAAGTTTTATAAAAAAAACCCCAAACAAACCAGCAAGAACATGAACAAAAACACAGCAGAGAAAGTTCTGTGGCAGAAAGGAAGGAGTAGGGGAATGCCATAAAAGATCTTTTCTAATTATGCTAATAGCTGTCAAACTCCTGCTGAAGACTTGATATAAAATACGTTCTGCTACAGCATGACTGTTCAGTTGCTGAGCATAGTTCTCTACTGGTCATTTACTACTACTTCTCACTGTGCGCTGTTTCTTGTTTTCATGATTGTCCTCCATCCAACCTGCCCGACTCCTGCTCGTAACCTTTCTTCAGTCCGGTCACCACTGGAGGAGGGTTGCGTTTTCCTGGCATACTCCCTGCCAGCTGGTGAGTGCCCAAACGACAGCCTTCCCTGCTTTGACTGATTCATGCAGTCAAGGTAGAGAGTCAAGTACTCTGCAGGTGAGCGCTCGTGTGTTAGAGAACAAAACTCTCTGCTCTACCTGTATGTTTCAGAAGAGATACAGCATGAGAGAGAAAAGGTTTCATGAACTGAGTGAGCAATATGAAGCGGTCATGCCTGTGAAGAGTTAGGGAGCAGCTGGAGTACAGAAGTTGCTAGATGCTGGAAGAAGTGAATGCTAAGAGCTAGAGATGGGTCATTTTTCCTAAGAGCTTGAATTTGCACTCAGCAGTGCTCATTCTATTAGACACCTCCATGCATAATCTTCCCACTTGATGATCTGGTATGTAAAATTAAATTTGATTTAGTTTTGCAATAATGAAACCGACTATGTTTACCTTGAACATGTTATTATTCAGAATTATCTGTTTAAATCTTGGAACTTTGCTACCATGCTCCACAAAGCCCAGGTGTGGGCAAAACTTGCAACCATCTCTGTCTTGCTTGGCCAGACATTTGCACAGTCGCCAACAAGAGCAGCTGCGATTCCACAAGAGCCCCCTGAGAAAATAAGGTATTTTCTCCCTCATCTTAAATGTCATTCTAGGAATCTTCCGCCAGCATCAACCTTGCAGCAAAGCAGACTACACACAGTTTTCACAGAGCTCATCTGTGCGTCTCCTTTCTTAGCAATGACAAAAAGCTGAGCTTTGTGCCACATGCCCTCCATTCCCCCATTAGCAGATGTTTCAGATCAGCCAGAGTTGCCATGTTTACGTAAACTTTTGTCTATGCCTTGGATAAATTCCCCTTCTCAACATCCCTTCAGGTTTCCGTTAATACAAGTTGCCTCCTCCCTATGTGAGGAAACAGCTTATTTGTTGAATATTTACCACTCCACCAGTGCCCCACTACTGCTGACACGTGTCCAGGCTTGCTGAAATCTTCATGATGTTTCCACAGCACCATTTCTTGTAACTGTTTTGATTGGCTTCAGCACATTACACCACTGACAATCTCATCCCCATAGCAGTAGCCTTTACTTATGTGGATATTTCCAGGGAAAGATTAAATCAAATAAATACAGCTTGCGTGCTTAATTTCAATATTATAATTACCTTAATCAACAAACATAAAAAACAACATCCTGAACCTATCACACAATAGGGCTGCTTATTATTAACACTAATTTCTGGGGCTTGGGAATAGTTAGGATTTGGATAGAAACTAAATGGGCATTTGCATTATATTAAGGAGTGTAATTTACTTCAAATGCCCATCATACTGCTTTTGTAAACAGATAAAGGTTTTATTCCCTGTTTCCAAGTCTCGACTTGACCCTCGTGGGTCCTTTTCTGTTCTCTCACCACAGAAAAATAAACTAGAGTCCCAAGCTATGAACATGCTATATTCACGTTCGTAAGACAGTACCTGGCGTTTTGGTAGTGCAATTTCATCCATAGATCCAAAAACACTTTAGTAAGCTGAACAGGACTCCTACAGAGAATCAGAGAACACTAAAATGACTAGCCTAAGATCACACAGAAAACTAATGGCAGAGACGTGAACAGAATGGATCCAAAGTGACTGAGACGTGCTTTAAACTACCGTACATTTTCTAAACTGAAAGAAAAGATGAGAAATTCCAGCCTAAAAGGTAAACTCTCTAGAGAAAAGCTATTTCAGTAAACTAGGAAAAGAAAATTAAAGTTGTCAAATATAAATACAAAATACTATAATTAGTGTGACAATATAATTAGATCACTGGGTGGAAAGAGGTTCTTAATTCACAGCTTGTTTAAATACATGTCACAACAATAGGTTCCTGTAAGCCACTAATGTGCAATTAAAGTTCCTGTTATTTACCAGGAAAAACTAACTGGTGAAAAGAAGAAATAATAATAATTTTTTGCAGGTAAGCATGTGTTTAATGGAAAGAAAAAGGCCTGTTGGCTTTTTACGCACTTTCTGATTTTTATAATTCCAACTTTGCCAGTATGCAACTCTCAGAAAATACTTCATGACAGAGATCCACAGACTACAGTCACAAATGCTTATGTCAGTAATATTACCACAAAGCTAAACAAAACATCATGGGTTTTATTTATTTTTAAAAATGTTGTCTGAACTTTTTCCTAGCAATACATAGTAACCGCAAGCATCAGTATGACTGCTAATGTTTTCCAAATACATAAAACTCATGCAAGTCCCTAATTAGGAAAAACAGATTTTAATAGTTACTTTTTTCTCTCTTAAAAAAAAAACAAACAAAAAACCCCACAAACTGTATTTTTTAAATATATATATATATATAAAACACTTGGGGAAAAACAAACAAACAAAATGAAAACCAAATCCCAGCCAAAGGAAGAAAAGTGACGTTATAATGCGTGGGCTGATGCCGTATGCTGTATCTTAGCCCGTAGTGCATTTTCAAGATGAGATTACAAACCTGCACTAAGAGAAACTATAACAGAAACACTGACTGAAACAGTAGTGACATGAACAGGTGCTGCTATAACAGAACTAATAAAGTGAGAGATGAGTTTAAATCTTTCAGATAGATAGCAAGGAATGAAGGTGCTAAGCAAAATGGATATGGTTATCTTTATTTTGGGCTGTCCACTCCTCTTTTCCTCATCTTTTATAGCATATTGCTTCCAGTGCTAATGGAGTATGATAGCTACACTAAGTCTAAGATAAATAAAATTTTGCGCAGGATTAAATCACATATATTAAACCCCAGACCACTACCTTAGTCTTAAGTTCCCTCAAAGTACACAGCAGCTCCTCCCCACCCCCCAGTACTACTAGGGTATTTATTTGCCATCTGGAGCATTAAGGCTGCATTCACACATATAAAGAATAATGCCTGTAAGGATTTTTCATTTTGTTTTCACAGAGCCATTAATCAGGCTTATCTGCATTTCAGGGTAATTGGACTGAGGTCTATGGGTCTTCATCCTGATTGACACTGGAGGAGGAACACCAGCATTATCAGTTTATGTACAATCTTTTAGGTAAGTTTTAAGACTGCTGTCACGGTCTGAAGGCTCATGCCACAACCACCCATTCATGTTGCTGTGGTTTATGAAGTTACAGGCTTCCAGCAGCTTGGTTCCACTCCTCTGCCAAAGACCCTCACTCACTACACATCACGAGAACTGAATGACAAAGTGCTCCTCTGTGGTTTGGTGCCAACTTGGGCAGCTTTGCTCAAAGTAGGGGTGTAACAAGCTGTTGAGTTGCCAAAACCTTTTAAACAGCCTTACTGCATGAATGTGTGTCCAACTCCTGGATCAGAGCTGACCAAACACTGCGACGGCCGCAAGTCAGGGTTGTATCCCATCCTCCTCCAAAGAAAGAGGCAATGTGGTACCCAGCTGGGTGAGAAAACAGCACCTCACCTGACCAGGACTAGAGAGCGCTGTAGCAGAAGGGAGGAAGCACTGAGATCATCCCACAGATACCCCTTACAAACATCATCATCAGTATTCCCAGCTTTTTACCCTGAACTACCCTCTTCTCCTTTGTTTGCCTGTTTCTCCTACCGGTGCTCCCCTGTGTTCCCATCTTCCTCCTTGCTCTTTGGCTCTGGTATTCAGAGAGTCTTTTTCTTTTTCTGTTTGTATTTGCTCCCTTCCTCCTTTTTCCTCCTCTTCTCCACTCCCATGCTTCTAGCCTGCTTGGTTTTGCTTCCCAAGACCTTTGATTCTGCTCACTTGCAGCAGTGTAAATTTTGGGTACTTCCCTTAAAATCACTAAGCTCTACTAAGTGCAGTGGGCGCTAAAATCACAGTCCCACGGCAACTGAGAGAAGCGAGTTAGGCCTGCGATATGGAGTACATTTCATTCTTCTCCCCGTTTGTGTCCTCACTCAGTCCATTTCAGGTAAGAACTTTGCAAATCTGAGGAAGAGCTAGCAAGAGAAAAGCTGTTTATCCGTGGCCTTCAACAACGGCAAGGAAGAGCGAGAGGACTGCTCTTACAGTCTGGTATAGGAAAGCCCTGTTTGCTCTCCATTGCTCCAGGGTATTCCAGTTTGGCTCCAAGGCTGTGGTTTATCGGCCCTGGTCAAAGGCCACTGTTTCTCTAGTAGCCTGCGCAACGGAAAGCTATTTATCCTTCCTCCAGCTTTGCACCCACTATAGCCTCCCACATCCTCCCCTTTCCCCATTGCTACTTTCACATTTCGCAGTCACCTTCTTAAAAGGCCCATGAAAACATTATGCTGCACTTCACTACATTTAGTTCACTGTAAAATAATAATAATAAAATATCCTAAAAGATTTGAAGGTATTTTTAAGAGAATTTAAATATAGGACTCTTTTCATCTAGCTATCACTGCAGTAATATAAATGAAGCAAATTAATTTTAATGCTCCAAGGTACTGATTCTGTGTCACTGTCACTGACAGGATCCAACTACACTTCATGAGATAGCATTTGACTTTATGGAAGTGAGCACTATGCACGCATTTACAATTTTACAGGGACTTTAAGCTGTCATGCTGAAAAATGTTTATAAAACATTAATCAAAAATGCCTCTTTAATACAATGCATTGTCTGAAAGATGTTAGAAGGCACATATTGTAAATGGATTCTTTTTCTGACTAAAGTAATTTCTACCAAAAGCCTTTCCCCACTGCTATACAAGTACACAGTGTGGAGAGATAAAGAGCACTTTCCCAGCACGTTACTACCTGATCCAAACACTTGGGAAATCACTAATGTACAGCATGCCATATTTCCATGTCACACATGACACATTTGTCTAAAGTTACCCAACAGAGTTTGACATTGCAGCATATTCCATAGCAGAGCTTTCAACTGACATCTGCCAAGTAAGAACTTCAAGTAGGAGCTTTCTTCTTCTAACAAGCAAGTAAGAGTTTTCTTTTATCCTATACCCATGATGGAAGTGACAAAACAATAAGTACTGGAAATCAGGGTTTTTTTCTATTTTAATATGTTTATTTTATGCTCGCTGAATGTGTGAGCTCCCCTCAAAGCAGTGTTTCATCATTTTCTGTTTTCTATCACATTGCAATGGGTTCAGAGAACTTAATAGAACATTTTTATTACCACCGAAACACAGGCCATTATCTCTCACACCCAAAGCAGAATTATTGCTAGATGCTCTACTTACATACTTTACTGTATAGGTTTTTCCCCTTCAATGTCTCCATAACAAATCATTTATCCTAAAACTTTATTGCTTACATTACTGAAACACATTCTAAATCACAAAACGCTGCAGCATTTCTTCTTAGGAAAAGAGGTTTGGTGCAAAACAAAGAGGTCATCACTAGGGCTGTGCAACCACCAGGCATTCAGAAATCAGAACAACCCTCGCAGAGAGGCAGTGGAAATACTTTGAGGAAAAACCTTAGCCTGTGGATATTCGGTTCTCCTTTCTACTCATCTATACGTTTCAGAACACCCAATTGCCATCATCTTCAATATACAAAATGAATCAATGTGTATGATGGTAGCTTCTCTGACACTCTCCACGCTACTCTCTTTCTGAAGGATCCTCTCAGGGATTGATGTGAAGGGAACATTAGCAGGCCAAATAGCTATTTCTTTTTTTCCACTGAGAAGAGGCCTGTAAAGAGGGGCATATATTGCATTAAACCCCTCCTAAGCTGCCAGAGCAGGGGGTTCCTGAGCTTATTCCTGCAAAGACAGTGCCAAATGAGCACCTGAAATTTTACCGCCAAGTTTCAGAATAGTATTGCATGTGGCCCAGTGACTGCACGGTGGGGAAGGGTGGTCAGATCTGGGCAAAATCCAGTTTAGAGGATCAGAAGAAGGTTGCTCATGCCGATGGCCACCAGAATGGCAAGATGCTGCTAATCTCTTGTTTGAAAACTTTCTTAAGGGTTTCCCTGTTTCTTCCCAGGCAAATCCCATTGCTATGGTAAGCTTTGAGGAGACAGAAGTTTATATGCTATGCCTACCCTCAGTGAAGGCTAGCCAGGGATAGAAGATGTTTCTTGCCCTTGTTCAGAGTCTGTTATGACATACTGCGATCATGATAGGAGAAGATGCTTTTGACAAATTAACTGGCTAAAGATTCTTTTTCCTATATCCATGCCCTCTCCAGAGTATGCACTGAACTCAAGTTAAATGCTCTTCCCTTAGGACCAGTTTCTTTCAGGTATGGAACAGCTGAATGATATCTGACAACCCATAACAATACAAATTATTCACTTGCTACTGAGTATTCCCATTTTAGCTGAAGAAAGCACCTTCCAATGTAATACGAAATCACATTACATTGGAGGGACAACAGGTTACTTGAAGCTGAGCCTAAAACAGGCAGCCAAGCTCTTCACCAGGTGAAAAGTTCCTCAGAGGAAAACTTGCTAGTCCTTTTCCAGCCCCATTCCGGCTGTAGCTCTGAGATTTCTTTTGCTCGTAGCCCTAACCAAGAGATCTTAGACCTTACAGTCATTTTGTACTCTGCAAAGGAATCAAGGCTGAGAGAAGTAACAGACAACCTTTGCTACTCTCTTGTCCAGAAGGAAATAACAGTGTCAAGGTAAGATTCCATGTGCAGTGGCCAGACAATGCTTTATAATGGTACTATGGTCTGCGTCACTTTTGGTTCAATCACACCTTGGTGACAAAGCCTAGTGTTACCACGGAAATCTGACTTTTGCCAGTAGGTATAAAGACATCATCCATCAGCACAACCACAACTGCCTCCAGGTGATACGACACTCGGTCTCTGATTGGGAAGGACCTGCAATGTTTGTAGCAGTTGAGACTACATTCCCCTTGCCTTTTTGCCCACATACATGCTGTATGAAGACCTGTGCTTAAATTATTTTCAGGGAAAAAGGACAATTTTTTCAGTGTGTTTTCATATTTCAGGTCAGTGATAAGTGTAATGGAAAGCAAAGAACAGGCTCACAAAGTGGTAAAAACAAACATCTGAGGGGGAGGTTTTACAAGGGACTGGTAAGATGTTAGGGGAGTCTGGAAGAGCTGCAGGGGAAAACTGCAAAATGGAGGGCTATCCTAGTTCAGTTTGGAGGTCTGTGTGGACCCTAATCTTCAAAAACATTTTCACCTTCATCCCTCTCTTTGATTTACCAGAATATTCAACAAGCCCTCGCGTTACATTAAATGACTTACCTCTTTTGGAGGACTAGAATTATTGGGAAGGCTCTGTACTGAATCAGAGTGAGGTGGTTCCATATTGGCCATATAGTTACGCTAGGATGCAAGAATTTTGCCGAGACCCACATTACGTTGTAAGAGACTGGACTGGTCTAACATTTAAGTAAAGAAGGAGAAGGAGGAAGAGAAATGAATGAGAAGTAAGATATTACTTTTGCCATAACTCCAACAAGAATAAAATAAAGGAAGAAATCCTAATATGCTTTGAATGCTTTTACTAATTCTTGTTCTTCAGGTACCTGGCTCACTATACTCATCACAGAAATCAGTCATTTAAGTGCAATGTAAGTACAGTTACTAGAAAACAGCACATCTTGATGCTATCAATGTTTTAAGTAAATAAAAATGTAAAAGCTGAGAGGAAGAGAAACAAAGTACAGTTTGTCTATTTTTGGGTTTTCAACGGGTGCATTCAGATTGGAAGTGATGTTTAATGAACAACATAAGCAACCGTACCAGCTGCTAACAATGAAACATTTAACACCAACAACTGAAGACTAGTGCCTTAGACTCCAAAACACCTCTACCTGTCGGACAATATACTAGTAGTAATTAGTTAACAGGGAATTCAAGAATGAATCGAACCACCATAAGTCATATCGTAAATGTGACATCCTTAATTTGGCACCACAATGCGGGCGTAGCAATGCTGTAAGCTGATCCTTGCACTTCAGTGCTTTTTTTATTGCTGGGATATCAGTTCACTCTTCATACACATAACATACTCAAGGCACAGGGTAAATTCTTCCTTGTAATTTACTAGAAGTATCTAAGCTATGAAGTTTAAACAAACAGAATTTAAACACTTCCTTCCCTTCTATAATTCTTGTAGCCAACATGTTCTGACGGTTTAATAGGTTAGACCTACTAAGGAAAGGAATTCTGGACAAAGAGGTTGACAAATGTCCTAAAAACACGAAGCTGAGATTTGATTAATTCCTTGAACATTACTGCCCTTTCCACACATTGCTGAGGCTAAGATTTCTCAGCATTTAAGTTTTGATTATGTGGATTTTATTTACACATATTATTAAAAAAGCCATTATAAACACGTTTTATAGTTGTTCTTATTATATTTGAAAACATAAGCAGGAAAGGATTATGCTCTAAACTGTTTCATACTATCTTTTAATTAGATTTTTTTTTTAAGTTTTTTTCTTCTCCTGAAACCTTGATGCAAAGGAAAATAGGATACACAAATTCATTATAAATAGTATAACAAGAAAACACTGACTTCTTTTCATAAAGAAAAAAATATTTGTTAGGAATACTAGCATAATTTTTCCTTTAATCTCTCTCTTCATCTGATTTCTGTGGCCAAGAAAAGAAGATATGAGGCCAGAAAAACTTTAAGGCTCCAGTCATTTGGGAAGGCATTTTGAGAAAACAGCTCACTACCCAGAAGTACTACGGGATACTATTTCCTATTTTAAAACTCTATGGACTAGGGTTGTGTGCTCGCAGTGGTCATGGCAGCTTTTAGAGGAGGATCCCTCTTCCAGATCCCCAAGACTACCCTGTAATAGGAGATTTCTAAATTTTGCTGCTGCTGTTGATTTTTCACATCTTTGCACCCACCGTTTTAGAAGTGTCTGGAGTCAGCAGCTCAGACTGGCTGCCAGAAGGTGCACTGAGAGCAGCAAATGTAGATGCAACTCTCTCAGGGAGACTCAACATCATCTTCAATACTCGCCAGCTTTAGTATGGGTGACACTTGTAGCCTCTGCCAGCTTGAGGTAAAAAAAAAAAAAAAAATCTTGAGTCATGTCCAAACGTGGATCTTCCCAAGGGTAACCTGTCAGCTGTCTGCTGAAGATAATGTAGTTTCTTAAAGCAGATAAATTAACTTTAACTGTTTTTGGTGGGGAGGGAGGGCTCTTGTGTCATTATCATTTTAGAGATGGATATGTGTGTTTGTTTTTTTTTTTTTATTATAAAGAGGTATGAGCTTGCTGTCATTAAAAACCGCAATCTGGTTTTTAGTGTCTGATCCAATTACGTGTACATCTGGGAAGACACACAACCAAATAAATAATTGGAGAGGTGCAACTCTGAAATGACAATTGTTATTCATCGATCTCTTTCTGCAAGTCGATATTGAGAGATGTAAACTTCAAGTGAATGAGATCTCCTGGGTGAGATTCTTCAGTTCAAACACAGTAAACAACTGTTGTCCTCTGATGCACATTTTAGTACTGCTGGAGGCAAACTTTCTAAATATTAATAAAAAACCTACTACTGGCAGAGTATACAGATGAAAAGGAAGCCCTGGGAGCTGGTACAGAATTTCTTGCCACATTCTAAGTCTAATCAAAGAAACATACGTTTCAGGTCAGAAAGAAAAGGAGATTCCCTAATTTACTCTAGTATTTCCCCTTCTGGAATCACAGAGAGGTCAAAATTGAGTAAACTGCAATAGGTTAGACATGCTATATTGTGAATCTTAAAAAAACAAGGGACAATCAGGTACTCTGTGTCCAAAAGCCACTATAACTCACCGGACTATGCCATTTTCTACTTTCAGACTGGCCTGCCAGCACGTTACCTTCTTGAAAGTAGCCCCTAGGGATGCCCTGGTCTGAAGGGGACAAACAGAGGGTGCTTGCCCAGCCACGTATATGAGTAGCAAGGGAAAATAAAAGAGGTGCTCTGGCACAGACTATCCCAGCGACCACGGCCTACTCAAAACTGACAGTTTGTCTTCTTGTGGAGATAGCCCCTTCAAGTGAGTGGTGGTCTTAGTATTACAGAAATGCTTACACATGCAAAATGGCTTCTCACCTTGGGTGGATTTGTCTATGCAAGCAGGAAACATTCATACTATTCCCAATTACAGAAATCTTCAGTCTCTATTTGGTTTTGCTAATATTCTGATGGCACCTGTACTGGAAATAGCAGCATTTCCCAGGCATTCTTTGGGGTCTACTGAGAAAGAAGACCTGCCAATTACATGGTAATAACCTGACTGATAATATTGTTTGGTAAGAACCAAACGTTGGTTCTAGAAGACTGCCAAGCTAGGAAAGGCGATCCACCTGCCCTCAAGTTGGGCTACAAAAAAAGATGCTAACATGAGAGAAGTGCAGTAGATCCAGGTGCTTCTGCTCTCCCCGCTATCATCTCACATTAACACGAATCCCTCAGTTATTTTCTAGAGACAGAGAGACGACAAAGACAAGGGGAATCACAGAGCAGAGGAAAAAGCCCAGCCAATTACTTGCTGCTCCTTCCAAGCAAATGCTGGGCAAAGACTGAAGAGATGAGAAAAACTTTTCATGTTGGCCCAAAGAATCACAGTATCAAAACTCATTAAAGGTTCTAGCAGCCAGTAAGCCCCTTGGGATCTCAGAAGCAGCAATAGGAGAGAATTTCTAACTCTCTGGCAATAGGAAGGGGTACATATTGGCCCAGACACGGCCTCCACAAGACACTCACTCATTCCTTCAAGCATATTCCTCTCATCAGCTTCCCTTCTGCCCTAAGGGTCAGCACCCACCAATTCTAGGCAGAGGAGTAGCCAGATCATTTTCACGTACATTGCTCTATCCGACACCTGCGGAAGAAATGAGACTAAAAGTCTGTAACAGGTAAGAAAATACGCAAATTCAAGCACTAATAACACCAAGAAGTATGACATGATGCCAGCAGTAATGTCTCCTGTTCAACACTCAGGAAAATTTTGAAAGTAAAAGAGATAGTATCAAAAGTCTTACTCTTAAAAACTTTCAGAGAGCAATTAACCAGGATTATTTTCTAGATCTTATGTAAAAGTCAGAGGAATTATGCACACATTTATAGCTAGTCACAGTTAGTACAGTACCTTGATGAATAATCACCCTAGAGAGAGGGAAGAGCAGAAAAAAACCACCACATATCAAAAATACCAAAAAGTATAGCCTGAATACTCACTTAGGACAATGCACCCGATTTTACCATCTTACTTTCTATTATAGAATTATTAAGAGATGCCTCCTTTTTAAAATCAAAATGATCTACCTTTTATCTTAACACAAGTTAGAACATTTTGGCATTTTTCTGTCTACAGGAGAAAGGTGATTATCACCACACAGTAAGAAGTGTCTGCACTTGATTAGTACAGCATTTCACAGAGTTTGGGTATAGGAAAAAAAACAGATGAAGCAAAAACCCAGCTAATATTAAACAGCAGTGGTTTAGGCTGTGCAAATATATTATTTATCTCTGAAAAATCTTTTAAGGAGATATCTGTAGAAAACATGAGCAAACTACAGATAGCTGTGAGCAGATTGGAGCTATATGTGAGCACGATGTACTCTGTCACATTGTGCAGCTGGGGAACTCGGGGGAAAGCATGGGCTGATTAATCCATAGCCTAGATGATCTGCTCACAGACAACTGAGTTGTCTGTGAATCTACTTGTGCATTACAGCAGGCTTTTAAGAATTCTTCAAGTACAAACTATCAGTTTCATACTCGTGCAGTAAGAAGCTGAGTATTTAAAAAATGAATTAGAATGAAATTAAAACAATACAAAAGAAAGTTAGCGCTTTGGCTTTTATTTGCAAAACGAACTCTGTTCTTTCCTGAAAGTATTCTGTAGCCTAGAAACTTCGATTGCATTACTTTAAGAATTCCATTGTGAAAGAACTGCTACACTCGTAAATCCAAATGAGGAAAAATGCACTCTGCATCACAAACAATACCCTGATTTTATTATAAGGTGGGGTTCTTGTTGTTGTTTTGTTTTTTTACCAATCTGCTGTTCATCATACCTACAGTATTAACATTTGCACTTGTGGTAGCCAAAATAGGTAGCAGTAATCCATTTTTTGCTGATAAAATAATTTTACATAGTAAATACAAAGAATTAAAGTGAAAATATTTTTTGACAATCCTGCATTTTACTTTTGGAGTTGTACCTTCTAGCTAGCAATTCACTCTCTGCAAAAAATCAAATAATGTTCTGTACTCGGCTGCAACTTTTGTGTAAGTGCAAGCAACAACTGCAGTATTTTTTAGATGAGCCACACTGATAGCTTTGCACTTCCTTGAGGCCTCTTCTCTTCTCACTGAATGAACTCCAGGGAATGGCATCATGTCGGGCTTTCCAGATGGATTATGTGAAGCCATAGCTCAATGTCATTTTCAATAGCAAGGCTCATAATTAAAGGTCAAATAGTCACTTCATCTGCAATCAATCAATAGACGAAGTACTAATACTAAGTACTAATCAATCAATGGCAAATGCACTAATAAAAGCCATGCATCAACTGTCCGCATATGTGTGTGCTCACATGTACTGTGCATATATGTGAGCAGGGAGAAGAAGAGAAAGAGAACAAAGTGTGGGTGAATATGCCAGAGGGCATTGTGAATACTATATTTATCTTCGCTCCTTGTAAGTTTATATCCTGTTTCACTCATTAAGTGAAATACAAATAAACATTAGTTTTTCTGCATATGTGATGCACTGTACTCAAAAAACTGCCAAAGCGCCCACCTTTATGCAGAAATATCGGCTTGTGTTCCTAACTAAGAAACACAAAGGCACCTACCCTGTGTAATTTGTCCTTACACAAACATGCCCTGCACTTGATCTTTGAGACAAAAAGTGTGTCAACTGTTCTGTCTACAAAATAAAACCCAGCATATGGGAACAGCACTCATCTCCGTGCAGAGCAAGCACTTATTCATGGATTCAACAGTGGAAGTGGCAGTTGGCCTCATGAGCATGCACTGCATGGGAATTAGTTGGTTTCATAATATGGTGTGGGAGAAAGTGACTTATAAAAGTCTTCTCATGCCTCTCCTATTACCACTTCTAAAGCTTTAAAGCTGTCAGCTCTTCTCCCACTTTAGTCGGTGCCATTCTAAGCTCCCCAGGGAATGGGCCAGACATACCTATTTGGAGTTTCACCTGCCAAGCTGAGAGAAATCAGTTTCAAAGCGAAAGAACAAGTGTTGGGGGGTCATTTATACACTACCACTGGAATCTTGAAGACAAACAAAGCAGAGCTCCACAACGGATGTGAAACCAGACCCTGAGCTGTGTTCGTGCTTTCAGGCATTGTAATGACAGAGGGAGAGGGAAAAACTCTCTCCGCTACAAGAGAACAGAAGGTTTCTCGTTGCATGGTTTATAGTAAACACCTCTGGACAAGTAGAAATGTGACAGAACAACAAAAGAGTAAGGGCCATAATGCCTACGTCTGTTCTTGTTTCTGCTAAGATCAGGGTGGACAAGACTGTGCTGTGGATAGATTTAACTGTCATTCAGAAATGGCTGATCCTTAAAAACAAATTAGATCTACTCTCCTTCCACCTTCAGTGGAGGAATAAATGCTAGCTGCTCTGGTTAACGTTCCTGTTTACCTGATCAGCTCAGGGGCATGCCTCATCGCACTACAGCTTTATAAAACCCGATCCTCCCTATCTACGTAGAAATGTGTGTCTATGCAGCTCTGTCTTATCTGGACCTGGTACTAATCCCAAGCAGAGTGAAATACCAGTTGTCTCAAAGCAGCCAGCTTGAAACTGATTCACAGCAGGCGTGCCCACCGAGTGCTCATGCTGCGTAGGGGCGCACACGAGAGCGGTGGGGCCCGCGGGCTGACCAGAGATGGGCTCCCAGGCACTGCCAAAAAGAGCATTTCCCCATCAGGTGCGGTGTTCAATTCAGGACATGCTGCTGCTGGCCCCATGCAAGACAAGCCTGGGAGCCTCAAAGAAACCTTGACAAAGCTGAGGCCCAGAGACGGAATACAGCAAGGGAAGCACAGCAATCTCGACACAGGCCCTGAGCAGTAAGGAAAGGTAGTGCAGAAGTGAAAACCCTAAGAATGAATTACATCTTGTGACTAGCCTCCTAGGAGGCAAACCTGCTTTCCATGAGACACCAGCTCTTCAAGGATGAAGGTAAAGCAGTCTGTCCTGTAGCTGACAAACAGTCCTGCAATACTGCATTACACCATCTACCTGTTTCATTTCAACTTGCACATTTACCCATGAGACATCTGTATTAGCAGGGTAAAAGTATGTATGGCTGGGGAGAAGCTGTAGGAGGCCTTGAAGTCAAGGTGGCAAAAGTATTTTTGTTGGTGTGCTGGGGCAAAGCAAGCTGCAAAATACAAAGCCTGACTCATCGGGCTGCACTAATGAAAGCAGTAACATGGAATTGGGAAAATGTGAGCCAGAAAATGAAGCAAGTTAGGAACCTCAAACTAGGTTCTTCTAAAGAAGAAAATAAAATATAAAAAGAAGAGTGTACTAGCAGAAGAAAAGTGGACTGACTCAGCTGTGTGCATAGGGTGCAGATCAAGACAGACTGCATGAGGATGCATGGTATAGTGAGTAAAAGAAAGGAAGAATCCTCATTTTTTTCTGGGTGACGGCAAGCCCCTCTAGGACTTTTTAAAAAAAAGCTTTATGCTTATTTTCTTAGTGTCATGGCAAGCTGCAGAAGATTCAACGGAGCGTATATAAAACTATTTTCACTGGGGAGGGAAGGGAAGACTTACACATTCGTGCTGTTAAATACAACCAGCTTCTCTTCTGTAGTACCACAGTTGTGTCCTAAGCTTATACACACCTCCAAACAGCAAGTACGGTAGTGTGTTATGACTTACGTGTGGGGTTGCTTTCTATAAATACCAGTGTAACTGTCCTCCTGAATTCACGCTCATTTATTAGTTGAAGCTTCAGTTTCTTAGAACATTTGGCTGCAAAATACCCAATGTCATTTAATCTATGTTCTGCTCCAAGGCAGGATCAACTCTAGCTATCTAATTCCTGCCTGAGGCTTGTCTACAATGATAGGAGATTCAAGACATCAATAGGCAATATATTCCAAAGCTAAACTGCTTTACATTAGACAGGTTTCCCTGATTGTTAGCTTAAATCACCATCACTGTAACAAAGTCCTTCCCTTTTCAGAGTTCACTGTGAAAGAGTTACTTTTTTCCTTCTTTGCATCAACCTTTTATGCATTTGAAGATCACTCCTGTATTTCAGCTGTCTTCTCTCAACAATCCCAATCATTTCAACCTTCCTCCGGGGTCACGTTTTTGAGATCTGTGATCATTCATGGCACTCTCCTCTGATCTCTTTCCAGTTGGTCCACATAATTTTTGAATTGCGGAGCCCAAAACATCATACAAATGTCAAAAGCCATAACGCTCTCAAGCCATACAACTTTTGCTACTTCTCTGCAACACCCAGGACCTTGTGTGAAAGGAAATTAGGTTAGTTTGGTATGATATGCATTTGACAAATCTACGGGGCTGTTACTCATTTCCTTGTTTCTTCCTACACTGTTAAAATAATTTATTTAATTGTTTCAGTAGTTTTCTACAAAATGAAGTTAAACTCACTGATCTATAATTCCTCGTCCCCTCCTCGTTTCCACTGTGAAAAAGAGGCATTATGTTTGCCTTTTTCTTGTCTTCCAGGAACTCCTTCACTTCCCACAGACTTTCAAGGGCACTTGCTAACAGTTGTGCAGCACAGGCCTGGCTGAAGCAAAGAACCCTGAGATGAGTTTCGCTATATCAAACTGACTTGGAAAACATCTCACCTAAGTCCCGACTTGTTCTTCCCCTTTTCAGGCTGAGTTCTTACCTTTGTTATTGACACCAGCTGTGTTTCTCTTTGACAGATACAGCCTTGAAAAGCCATATATTCAGTCAGATATGCTTTATCAAACACATGTTTTCATATTTTGAAAAGCAGTAAGAAAATATTCAAGTACCAGTCGTTTCACTGACTGAACATAATGGATGAAGCAGTAGCAAGGGGCTGTAAGCATAACTGATTTAGCAGTATTTTGTGAATTTCCATCAGAACATCTTACTATCACTAAGGGGTCATAAGTGACAAATATCGCAATGATGTTTTGATAGAAGAATGCTAATTAATAAAACTACCCAAAATATCTGCAGACTTAAAATAAACACATATATTTTGCTCATGTAAAAGACAGTAGCATCTATTTGTGATTTCTGAATACAGTACACGCTTTGATTTTCACTTGTACATCCCAGCTTTTAGGCGTAAGATTTTACTTACAGGCAGATATACCTTACCATGTTTTCAGTAACAAACCTGAAATTTTATCGATATTGGATTAGGCAACAGAACAGAATAAGAACAGAAAGAAAAAAACCAGCTTTCCGTAAATAAGGTGGTCTTACTGTATAACCACTAAAATCTCAGCTGAGACGACTATGTTGTCTGCCCTGTAATAAGCACTTATTTTATCTGTGCAAGAATATTATCCTACTATTAGTATCATACTGGTAGCATTACTTGTCACACTAAAACCAAAACCATTTAAGCAGAAAAGCCAGCAACCAACAACATTTTTTTTCAACATAGCAAGGTACAAATCTTACTGTTGTTTTGCTCAAAAGCTTATCTCCTGACTTACCCAGGGTGAGGGATTTGTGTGTGGAACAGAAAATGATAGCCACTGTGTCTGCTGGTGTGAAACTAGAGTTATTCCTAGAAAAGAAAGAGTTTTAATAACCTCTGATAGCAAAAACCTTCTTAAAACATCATCGATCAAATATATTACTTTGAGGATCCATATGCACGTTCACATCACTTTGATCAGGTCTAGTGACAGAAATAATTCTACCCACAAATGAACAGTAGTGTTTGATTCTTTTTTTTTTTTTTAAAGCAGAATTGTTTCTCAGTTGTGGCAAACTCTCTAATGAATATACTTCCATGTGAAGGAAAGGAATTCTGAACACATGGTATGTAGGACACAACTTTATTCCAGCCAAAGTCATTTTTGCAAGCATGCTATATCACAGCAGTGGCCAGCTTGCCTCTGTAAAAAAAGAGAATGACCTACGATTTCTTTTCCTAGTATGTAATGTTAACAAAATGCTCAATTTGGATAGTATATTGAGTCTACACTATAAGCACTGCTTAGAATATGTAGTTATCTTCCACTTCAGAGAAAAACTGCACCTAAGGGTTTACACACTGGGAGTAAGGCCAGGAGGGGTGGAAAAATGACATACAGAGAGAGGTATATGACTGGCCAATGGATCACCCTTTGGTCAAAATTAGGAATCATTTTATGAGATTCTACATATTTACCATACTGTCTGAGTTGGTTACTACTTACGGCATTTTAGATTTTACAGTTGGGACATATCTTCCCCCCAGGTTAGGTCTAATAGTTCAAAAGTTATTTAAAAATGCATTCTACGGTCAGGGTATGATCTTGTCACAGAGAAATTTTCTTGTGGCACTAAAAAAGCATAAGTAGCTCTAAGACATTGCACCCTTCTTTGTGATTTTCCCTTGCGGATATTGTATAATTTATATAAAGCATATGTCTGGAGTCTGCTGTATTGTGGCACTTCCCATTCAGCAGAGTGCTGCTAAGAAAAATACTCCAGTAAGACCGAGAGGACAATGGTGGATACTCTGAGCAGCTCAAGCGATGCATTAAGCCATCGGCTAACACCATTCTCACAGTACTATTTTTTGAGAAATGAATGTACAACTGTTCTTTATGGTTGATAATTAAAAAGAAAAAAAAAAATAGCTCTACCAAACATTAGTTCAGGACAACTGTCTTTTAAGAATCACCATATAAACGTAACACATTTGACATATACAGAGAAGACTGAATTGCCAGCCCAGCAAATGTATCTTGAGATGTAAAAAGTCAAACTGAGTTCTCTCTCTCATATGTCATCAGCATGTCTGCAGGGCAAATTATACCTTCAGTGACATCTGTGCAAATCCATTTTTTTCAGTGGATGAGGTATAGCAGTGATTGATTGAGATTTAACAACTCTGTAATTAACACACAAGAAAGGACAGAATTCAGGTCCTGCTCTCTTAGCCTATGTAACTCTAACAGAGAAAATGCAGTAAGGACAATATGAAATACCAAAATGAGGTCACCCCTGTTCAGAAACCTGCCCTTACACATTTGCATAAACTGTATCACCCAAATCAAAGATATCACACAAAACAAATATTCAAAGGTTCTGATTCAGCACATTCAATTACCTTGTAGAGAAGAGGAAAGTCAAAAACATGAAGCTCATCTGAACAGAAAATACTGAAAGAGAAACAAGTTAAAATTAGTCTTGGATCACAGAAGTAAAGATCATGTAGATTGCTGCAACTGCTGTGGACATGCCTTTTCCCCCATACAACAGGCCAGAAGCTAGGCTGGACCAAGTCTATCCAGAGAAATCCAATGACAGACAACCTTTAAAGATTGCCTGGAAGAACAATACCTATCATTACATCTAAGAAAGCTACAGCTAATATCATGGCTTCACAAGTTCTTCCTGAGGTAACTCTTCTGAATCAAGTATTTCCTGACACCATGAATGGCAGGAAAGCTCACTACTGCATGCTGCACATCTGCTTGCACTAGTTTTGCCTATTGGGCTGACAACATCAAATCTCTCAGCCATGCTCTGGTTGCCAAGTATTTAAATTTAGCCCCTTTCTATTTAACAGGAGAAAGTACAATATATAAGTGTGATCACAATAAATATTCTCACACACTGGGTATATTACTCTCCCGATGAATGATCACTATTAAGAGAAGATCATCATAGACGTTTCATTCCCTCTGAGACAAAGGCTAATTCCTGAACTGGGCAGCGTACATCAGACAAAGCAGCTTTCGCTCAAGCTCAGTCAGCTTTGTAAGTGTGGATGGTTTTTAAGCACCCTGAGGGGAGCTCTCCTCTCTGCCAGCTCTCCTGACACCCGCAGGGGTTGTGGGATGCACGGGGCCCACCCTTGGTCTGCGGAGACGTGGGGAGAAGCAGGCAGCTTCCCCGTTGTGCCGTGCGTAGGACTGCAGAGACCGAGCATCGTGCCGGAGCGCAGGAACTCCCCACAGAGCTGGAGGAGAAACCCGGTGACCCGCACAGACCTTTCCGGGGGGGGCTGTGGGTTATGGGGGGAAGGGCTTTTCCGTGCAGCAGAATCTGGAGTGGGTCCTCTCCCTTTCCCTGCAAAACTTGTGAATGCAATAAGACTAATGTGTCCCATAGGGTAGTGCAAGCCAAGACAATACATTTGATTTTGACCCCAGTTTACAACTGGGCAACATGGCAGGGATATTAGCTATTACCAGTGACATTTTCCATTCTCTTATATACATTTCCTAGGATGTATAAATGTCACCTCAGCATGCACTTAATTCTTCCTTCATGAACTAAGGAAGCAATCCATTGTTCCTGAATTACAATTTTTCTGCAACTAAGTACATTAATTTAATATGCACAGAAAAAAAAAAAATCCCTTAATACGTGTAATTCTGTAAAGCAATAAGCATGTGTTGGTACCAATTATCCCTTGTGCATATTTTGCTGTGGCTAGAATATTAACATAAAAATTACATAAAAACATTCATCAGCAGAATAATAAATTCAGTTACATCTCCAACTCCTCGTGTTAATTTCACATCCTGGTGTAACACAACACACGCATCCAGCCAACACATCCAATGGTGGTACAGAAACTTGCTCTAGAATACAATGTGCATATCCATTTCCACAACTTCCTTGGTTTTTGGTTTCATAAATATTTTAGAAAAAACCAAATGTTTAATATGTTCCAAGCAGTTTCAATGCTCATGTTAATATTCTTACTAAGGAACTCCAGTTATGCACACTGCAAATGAAAATGTATATATAATGATTTTTAGTGTATTGCACTGCAAGTGGTATATATAATTACACATGGCACAAATGCAGAGTTGTCTTGCAGAGAAATAAAAGAAAGGACAAGAAAGGCAATGGAAGCAACCACTCTACACCAACTGTTCAAGGAAGAACATGCCTTCTTTACTAAAAAAGAACTTTTTTTTCAAAGTAGCGGTCAGCACAGTAATATAAAATTACTTCATTCTGAGTTTCTCTGCATGTTAAGTCGGAGTTGAAAATTTCCATACCCCTCTTTTTTGCTGACAACTCTGCACTGATTTAAGTGCATCTGGGATGCGGTCCTTCTCAGGTGTCTATGCAAACAAGTATTTCTTCCATTTTGAAAAAAAGCTCCTTAGCATGGCTTCCTTCTTCTTTGCTTTCAGAATAAAGTATTTATACTGTACCATTTATAATTCCATGTAGTATTTTACACACATGTAGTGTTTCATAATCAAAAAAACTGCCACAATTAGGATAGAATAAGAACTGACCCACAAAGGGCAGGGGTAAATTTCCTGCTGACTTTAGTGGAGGTTGGACTTATGGAAGATACATTATTTTTATTAGACAGAAACATGTGCACATACACACACTTCAAGGCAGGTGATGCATTGATTTCTTGAAATCTAACAGTTTTAGAGCGTATGAGATGTGATTTATGCTGTAGTATACTGTAGTTATCTCTCCCCCAAGCAAATTGAAACTCCTGTCCCTGAACAGTCTGAAGCAAGACGGGAATTCCCTGCTGGGAGAGGAGACAGTGCCTGTATACCACTGCCTTTCCCTGGGAGGTAGTGATCTGCAAGTGTATTTTTAACTGATGGCAAGGATACCAGCAGCCTATTCTCATGTGTATGTTATTTAAGGCTGAATGACTAGAGTGCTTCTAAAACAATCTCTGCAAGAAATGTGTTCATCCACAGAAATCTATCAACACATTCAAACTCCCAACTAGTTTCTAGGTTTATAATACAGTAGGGAAGAACCATTTAAAAGTTATAACAGTGCCTTTGAGTAACAGCTCAAACCCAAATCTGTCCTTTCTGTTTGGAATGCAACATCTGTGCATTTATGGTTGTTTAATAACAAAGCAGCCAAACAGAATGGTCGTAAACACTTGGAAAATAATATTGTGCCCCTTTAGAAAGGGAGGACCACTGAGCAATCTAAGGCATGCCTAAACAGCAGGGTTCATCCCTTCCTAAATGCTTACTCAGTCCTCTAAAAGCATCCAGCCCCTAAGAAGTCTGGTAATCTGGTTTACTAGATGCATTAAAAGTACAAGCTCTAGCCCCATGCCAGTATCCCTGCAGCCCCACTCCTTCCAGATAGCTCATCACACACCTGAAACACAGATAAAAGTGATGCTTTAAGGCTGAACTTACTTATGAACACTATTACAATCAAGCTAAATTTATCAAGGTCAATATTTGGATTGGCAAAAGTATCACAGAATGTTGTGTAGATGATCATCAGGAGCACACAGCTGCTGATAGCACCAAATGGAGGCTTCTTCCTTTCAAGCCAGTCCTTGATGTATCTTCGGACAATCTGAAACACAGAAACCAACAGGTTGCCTCTTTTCAAAGATGCAGGGAGCCAAGTTGGGCATCACAAAGTGAATCTGACAGCGGAAAGACACAAAGAGAAGAGAGTAATTTGGATGACGGCCACAGTGGATTTCAAAGCTTCCCTGCCACACAACTCTTCTTCTGGGGAATTTAACATTTGTAGTGCAACTTCCACTGGGCGTCCATAATGAGAGTATATTTTCAAGTACATTCAAATCCATCCTTAATCATGCCAAATGTTCTTTGCTAGCTGTCACTGAGACATGCCCATTAAGCCTCCCCAAAGTTTATCTCCTCTGCTGATACTAATGGATGTATGTAATTATCACAGTCCCCTTTGCATCAACAGACAATTCCAAGTGCAACTTTGGGAATCTTAAAAATCTGACATCTTCAGGAATTTCATGATGGTAGATAATCGAAAGTGATCCATGGAACATTTTAATATTTAAATAGCTAGCGATGCACCAGAAGTTTTTAATTAAATTATAACTCAAGCTTGAAAAGCAAAAGTGCATGTGTTGTGGGAGTTTAAATAATTCAAACTCTGAATATCTAGAGTTTTTGTAAATCCAAAGACAAATGCCATTTGCACGCTTTTAGAATACCAGAATTAACACATGAAAACAAGGAAACCTACCATACTTAGTGGAACTTTTGCACTTTCAGGAACCAGAATCTGAAGTTGTTTTTCAAGAATTTTTTAGAAACAACTATAAATTTTAAAGTAACATCAACTTTCAAATTATGTCAAATGCTACAGGACTAAGCCTCAGCAGATAGAATGCATCTATTTCAGCCCTGCCTGGGGAGTCACTTTTAGTTTTTCTCTTTACTTTATATGGTTTGAAAAAACTTTTTAAAGCTTTTATCATACAGCTGCGACTTGTGTTAATTTTTCAGCAATCATATTATCTTGCCTAATTTCTCCCGAGACCTCCCAATGTTCTCTGTTACCGTGCTCTTTCAGAAATAATAGCACGAGATCCTGAAACACTTCTACCAGAGCACCCTAAAGGTGTCTCGTTACCTTCCCATAGCGGTACCATTAATAAACATCACCACTATCGGTTTAATAATACAGAACATTTTAGAGGTATTCAAGATTAATATCAAAGCATCATCACCAATGCTACCATAGGACCTTTTCACACACTCACTGCCAAAGCTGCGGGATTGACCTCACAGCTGTCAGTTTTCCTCTCTGCCTTCCCAGCTTGTTTGCAAGTCTCCCAATAGGGAAGTCCTGGAAGCAGCTATCCCAGTGACCACAGCAAATAGACTTCATCGACCACATGGGAGGGCACATACTAAAAATTTGGCACATGGGGTTCACGCAAAGCTGAGCAGGCTGAAGACCAGCACTTAACCTCCCAGCACTTCCATGCTTCCCGCTGATGAAAAACAACAGATTTACCAGAAACCACGTAAGGGAATGCTCAACACCCCAGTGAAAACACTCAACTTTAAAATTTCACGCTTGCCAGATGTTAAAGAGAGAACACAACTCAGAATATACGGCCAAACTCCTGAAAGAATGTTCAGTGGAGCTCCTTCAGCCACCACCTTATATGCCACCGGGTAGGAATAAACCACTACATTGATGAAAGCCAGGCAAGAAAGCGGAGTGAAGACATTTAGTGCGCAGTGTGAAAGACATGAAATGGGAAGACCAGATAAGTCTCGTCTCAGCAGATTTGGGACTCTGTAATTAACAGAAGCAAAAAGCAAAGTTTTTCACCTTTAAAGTGAGTGTTTTCTAAGGAAGTTCAAAAAAAATCCTATTATCCCATAAATTAAGGTCACATCGGAGAAAAAGAAAAGCAACTTAAGGCCACCTATTTATTTATGGTCCTTCCAAAAGATTTATACTGAAAGTAAAGAGACGTTGAAAAAGAAAAGGGATGGTTAATTATGCCACAGTACAACTTATACTGGAGGTATTTATTACAAAAACTAAGCTCGTGTCTGTACAAGGTATAATTATAACACACATGACAATAATAACTTTATACACATGTTTAACATGGACTGACATATAAGAGAAAGAAAAAAACATTTAAAAAATGAAACTGCAAGCGGTATTTCCTCAAAATCTTCAATCGGCTGATATCTTCTTTAAATATCCACCTCTATCTAGTCTGGAATTATTGTGAATCAACAACCATAAATACCAGTACAGCTTCTTACTGCACATTGTATTTTTTCAAAAATGACATAGTCGGACCCTGAAGAACTAAATTGTGGCTTCAGGAAATCATCTAATCAACGTAGTGTCATGCTAAATGTATACTGTAAAAACACAGACAAAATACATCCTCTCTAACACAGAATCCCATCCATTTTGATCTTCCCACAAGGTTCAAGAAGATCTATAATCTCAGAGGTCAATTCAGCCTATGATCACTGATTCAAGGTAATCTAAGTGCTTGTATAACTTAAGGGGAGAGAAATATAACCCTACAGGTATCAGTAAAAACTCAGCTAGATTTTTCACACGGAAGCTCGTGTCAGCTGATTCATTTTGACTGAAAAACAATCCATTTGTTACTTATTCATGCCCTGCAGAGTTGTTTCAGGACAAGGATGCTTTCAAAGCCTTTTAATTCTCAACGCAATTCTATAACTTTTCAGGGTTAACACAGAACTTAAAAAAAAATTGTGAAGATTTGTAGTGAAATAACGATAAATCCCACAAATACAACAAAGATGACACACAATACAGTACAGAGCCAGCCAGCGAACCTTGTTGTTCTGTGGTGCCGGCACTCTGACAGGAAGTCTAATAGAGGTTGAAAAGCCACGAGCAACGCAGATTTATAAATAAAGAATCTCATAGGTTTCGGAGCCTGGACAGAGATGTTAAGTTTCATTTGTCTGCAAACACAGCAAAAGCTAACACAATCATTTTTGCATGTTATGGCCTGTACGAAGGACACCAGACTCAGGCACGATACCGGTGTACCACTTCTCAGTTGACATGAGAAAGTCCAGTATTTTGAAGTACATACCAGTACAACGGGGGACAAGGGAGGGACAAGCACCGGAGAAACAAGCACTTGGGAAAACATCTGAACTAATACTCCTGTGAAAAGATGAACTTACAGCCTAGAAATGGGTAGAAATGTGAACGACTGACATCCAAAATAGGTGCATCAGACTGGGATGCTGGTGGGAAATAGCAAAAGGGGAGTACTCTTCAGGTGGAATAATTCCACAGTTCCTTGTGAAAGGGAACTCCTCACACAAACACTGCAGTTAAAAACAACATCTTGGGGGCATGGGGGAAGGCAGAGATGTTGGAAGAATAATCATTATGTGAAACATAAAAGCATTTAAAAACATACTTTACAGGCGAGCATCCTTTGCTGCAGGACACTCCCATGTTGCAGAGAATGCATGCAAAATTTTTTAAGGTACAAATCTCAAGGTACAAAGGCCTTGCAACCTGTATCCCTACTGAGACTCCTGCAGAATTACTTCTGCAAGGAGGGCTTTGGGGCCTCTGGTCCTACGGTAGCGATCACGTGAAGCACAATGAACTGCAACGATTTTTGTGCAGATTTAAATGCCAGCCTCAAAGAACAGGGAATTCCTGATGGCTGACCCAGAGGTTGCACATAAAAGAACAGTGCGTGGTGAATCCTTCCCTCAAACTGTGGATTAGTGGAGAGAAGAGAGAAAGAGAAGCAAAACTTTGTAGTAGGTGATATTTTATAAATAACCTGCACGATGAAAGATGCTGATAAATTCACAGAAAAGTTAGGCGATAAAAGCACATAAATCTGTCCATCGGGTAACTACCTCCTGATGACTATGTTCTGGCAATCTCCAAAGGTTTTTGGAAAGGCGTCACCTCAAATTTGCTTCAAAACACAGTTCCAGGCTCAAACTTTCCTCTTGCCCAGGATTTAATTTTTAACAACAAAGGAATGTAATTACACATGAATTAACAGTAGCGTCCCCGTTTCAATTCAGTTCTTCTAGTAGAAAGGTTACATCCACAGTATTTTTCCTCCAGACTGCTCCTTATCCTGCCATAACCTCCTTGTCTCAACACCAGCCTCCCCAAGCAAATGGGCTCAATGCTCATGTGTTTAATTCACTTAACATCCCCTGCACAAAGAAACACAATCTATTCCAGGAAAGCAGGTAAATAATGCTCATCTGTTATAAGATCATATATGAAAATAGCAGAAGATATATTATAGAAAAACAATTCACTTATCTAATTGTACCTTCATAACAGTCACACTGTATAGGCAGAGAAATTTGTCAGTAAAATATAGCTAGACTGTTTTCACCTGCCTGCTCAAGTGCTGGACATACAAGATAAAAAATGCAATAAACAATGTAATTCATTAATGTTCATTATTAATTGAACTAAATAGGGCAAGGAGCTCCCCCCTACCATGTATATGAAATGGAATAATTTCTGACATTTGTAATACAGTACATCTTTTTAAAATTATTTAGATCTTCAACTTAATTTTTTTTAAACCCATGAAATGAAAAAAAAAACAACAAAAAAACCCAAACCCAAACCAAACAGGGGAAATGGTTATGAAGGCACTATTTCTGTTTCGATTATACACACAAGAGTATCTCTTGGTATTCACATCATTACGTAAAGTAGATTTTTCCTTATTCTATCAACTCTTTTGGACTGATTTAATCTTTAACAGAATTTACAATGGTGTTACTGCACTTCTGCTCCTCTTGTTTATTATGTATTGCTATGTACTTCTAAATACCTGGGAAAACCACCTGGGCCTTTACCATTTCAACAAAGAAACACAACTCACTTTTTCCTTGTGTTGAAGCACACAAGGAAACAAGCTGAAACTATGCTGGATTATCACTATACCTAAATGCAGCAGTTACCTTATTTACTTTGTCCTTTAAGGTAAGATTCCTAACTCATTCTTAACTAATATTATTACTACTTATAGCAACAGACCTTTGTAATGAACTCTGCAATGCAAAATTTTCTTTTGAAAAGCTTTGAGTCAGGCTAGATATTTGAAACAGTTCAATAACTTCCCAATATCTCTTCTTATATAGTGATGGCAAACCAAGAAAGAAGACTGGATGGAATATTGGGAACTATTTCAGTGAAGCTTGGAAGACATGAAAGAGGGGAAAAAAATGGAAAAAAAAAGTGAACTAAGATGACAGCGACTGTGAAAACCAGTAGAAAGGATCAGATACTGGAATGGAAGGGAGATTATGCGGGTTGTAGAAATGACATAAATAAGATGGAACCTCCTTCGCAGAGTTCTACAGCATGCCCGCCCTCCACATATCCAAGGTCTGCATCGCAGTTCAAACGCACAGACCCTTTTCCAAAGCAGAGCTCATGTAACCTCAGCCAGACCCTGTCCTGATAATTTTATAGGGGCCGTAGCTGTGTGAAGGCACGCATTCTCACCTGTTCCTATATACTGCTATAAAGTCCCAAACTTTGTACTGGGTCACCCACCTTTCCATACCTTCTAGGACATCAACAAAAGTAAAATCTATCCTTATTTTACGGAGTGTACAATCTAGTATTTCTTTTCTGAAGATGGGATGGAAAAAAAACAACATTTTTGCAATCTGGGAAAAAATCTTTTTTACAAGCATCTTGTTTTCTTTCCTCAGCTTACCAAACTCCCCTAAACACTATCTTACTCCATTACGTAAGTCAGTTTACTCCCAAGAGAGAGCTCCTGACACACATACGCCTTCAAAGCAAGTTTTATAAAACCCACACGAGGCCATTTTCAAAATTAACTTTCACATTTTGGGGTAATTTACAACTGTTGCTTTAAAACCTTACAAACAGGTGCAATACAGCAAAAAGGTAAAGGGAGCCTGTAGCAGCGGTACATGTTTTCTTCATATTTAGTATATGACCCTGTTTGAGTCAAGCGTCAGAAGGGAGCAAACTGTGGTCTGAAGGCTGTTTATCTGCCATCTCAGTTTTATGCAACAAGCTTCCAGAAGTGCTCATCTCCCCGGGTACCACTCCTCCTCCCTGCAGCTCCCCTGGACTTGGAAGAGAAAGTAGGGCTACTTCCATGTGGATTTAAGTCACAAGAATGGTAAGATTTTACACCGTTCCCTTTTTATAACAGTTTCTTTAACTGTTGTTTCCCCTACCCACTACACAAAGATTAGGCTTAGGTGAATAGTACCTTCTGCTCCCTAGCAACTGCCACCTACCTTTGCCTTTCAATCTCTTATTCTTTAAAAATAAATACGTTGCTAAGCTTTTTAGTTTCAATTTCACTGACAACTTGTATCGCAACATAGCACCCTTTTAGAGTTGTGTTTATACGCACACCTCCCAAATGCTGATAGGGTTCCTCTGGAACATTTTGGGCAACGATGCAGAAGGCAATTAAAATCCTTTACTTGTAGGACATCAAGATTTTTTTGTGTGACTAGATTCAGCGAGGATTTCTGTACAACTGGCTTCATTTTATAGATTTGGGAAGAAGAAATACTTAGAATCATAACATTAATTTTAGCTTTAGTTAAGGTCTGTTTAATGTGAAGTGCCCACTTTACGCTGGCAGACAAATTACCAATGGGGCAACTAGAGAATGCATGAATGATAATGTACAGACAAGCTTTTTATTATTTATTCATAGAAAACAGCGGGTTTTGGTGTGCTGCTTTGAAAAATGTTCAAACTAGTAGAATATAATGAAAGCACAGTGAAAATTCTATTTCATTAACATTTAATCATAAATCGCTCTTTAATATAAAACATAAAATAAAAGTCTGTCATAAGCACTTCGGTGTAGAGAATGGAGAAAGTCTGCAAAAAGGGGAAAGGAAACATTGCAGTGGTTTTCACTGTTCTTGTCACTTCAGCAGAAAAAAAATAAGCAAAGAAACAACAGTCTTCAGCCAAATCTCAGAACTGGTCATGAAAAAACTGCTTAGACATTTCTCGAAACCTTACATTTTGCTGGCTAAAAGAATTACCAACATCTATAGACAAGGAAACAATTATTTCAGCGAAATCACAACAGCTCAGGAGCAGCAATCTTCATCAGAACTCTGCTACCCAGGAAAAAAATAATCAGAACTTCAAGCTGCCAGAGCAAATTCAAGAATCTTTTCCATGGAATATCTAGTACCATGTTCATCGTGTAATAAGCATTCTCAAATTCCCCTTAGAAGTATACAAGAGCGGTGCACAAATAACAAGCTCTTACACACTACAGATCTTCAAGGCTTATGGAACATTAGATCTTTATAAAATACTATAGATTATGTCTCTTTTCAAGACCTCTTGTCAGAGAGGCATTATTTGTTACTCTATAAATGCAAACGCAATATTATACTGTAATCAACACTGATTTGAGTAACACCATACTGTCAATTAGCAAAACACATCTGTAGCCACAGAGGATGCAGGCCACAACGGGTTTTTTTAGGTTTAGACAACCTGCACAGGTCTGACAAAGAACAGAGCAATTCTCCTTCCTGAAGACCATCTATCAGTAACTGCTATCTCTAAGACTCAGTGCCTTTCTGATAGCCTAATATCTTCTTCCTCCTTTAACAGTTCTTTCTTTACCTAACAAATGGCAGCCACCACTTGAGCAGAGCCTGTACCTGCAGCCCCTTACACATTTCATTGTCAGCAGCTAGCGAAGTCTGTTTGACTCCTGTCAACGGCAGCCTTTCCACACTGTGAAATTGTTCGAGACACAGTAGAAAATAAGCATCCATTACACTATTGTGACTTCTTTCTCCCAGCCATCATTAAAAATTCTGACAAGTCAGCCAAGCAACCAAAACTCTTGATACATTTTGCCATAAAGCAAACAAAACCCCCCAAATAAAAATCTAAAAGCACCTTCTCATCTGCTTTGCTTATATCCCAGGGGCTGCTCAAACAGCCAGCTCTGCAGCCTGCTCAGGAAATAAGCATTTAGGCAACACAGGTTTTCCCAGAGGCGAGATTTTTTTAAAGGAAAATAAAGCCCTTGGAGAATGCTTCCTTTAAGCAGCCCTTCTCTGTTTTACACTGATGTGGATCAAGTGTAAAGCCTCTGTTGATCACAGCTGAGTCAGGAAGGCTGAAGAGAAGCAATCCTCCAAGCAGGCAGGTTCCAAGCTCGTTTTTTTCCCCATCAAGCTCTTTGCTACCAGGTAACCTTACCAAGCATTCTTCCACTGACTTTTCTGCTGAACAGCATGACTGTGCATGGTAAGGAATTGACATTGTGGGCATGAAATGATAAATTAGAAGTAATTGCTGAAACTGTCATTCATGAATTGTGAGCCATTATCTCTTAATGCATCTGGAATCCCAGAGTGAGCAACTTTTGATTCACAAAGCAATATTACGTTGCTGGGCCACATGTTGTGCAACAGTTCAGTAATGAGTGAGTAGTGGTCTACAAACTAAATGCAAAACTTCCCATTTAGTTGGGAGCAGGTCCATGCCACCTCTGGGTAAAGGGCAAGTAGACCTATCACTGTATCTCTTGGTGTCAGTCCTTTTCTTGCTTCTTGTTTTTCCCTGATTACTGCACGTTATTTTTGGATATCCACCTTCAAAAATGGCTTCTATTCCTATCTGGGCAGGTTGGTTTATCTTTGTACAGTTCTACCTAATCAATGCAAACTACCCTCAGTATTTTTGATCTATAGCTATCCTTAGGATTTCCCCTCTTCCATATCCTCTGAACAGATATAATCAAATGCAGTAACTTTAGAAGCAAAGTCTTTATGCTTAGAGGAATGTGAGCTATTTCTGTTGATCATTCACTTCCAGAAACTGCTGCAAACACTTCTAAAGGAGAATCATCCTATTTCTTGTTGAAGTGAAAACCAAACTCTTAAATAAATTTGCGACTGAGTCACTCAGACTTTAAGATTCTCTACTTTGTTTCCTTCAGTCTTTATCAGAACTCCAAAATCACATCTGTTCTCAGTTAAGTCTCATCACAATTCTGATTTTGAACTTCTGATCATTCAGAGCACTTATTTCATATGCTTACTGCTCAGTTCACGTTACTAAGCCTTACCAAAACAAACCCCAACTCCACCAGTTAGCTCACGTAGCAATTTCTTCTAACACCTTTCCAAAGTAACATGCCATTATACATATAGATGAAAGTCCTCTTGAAATTTTGCAATCACTTTGTCTAGCAATCTACCATCATCTTCAGACTTATTACACTGCAGTACAGAGTGTTGATACTCAATCACTATAGGTTACTTTATTGCTAGATCTGCTGCCATGCTATTTGTTTCCCAGAAATTTCCAACTAAGGCTTCCAACTAATAGCTTCCAGTTTTTGGACCTTGCAGGACCAGAGGACTTAAGTACTTTTGTTTGTCCACTTTTGGTGGAGACTTAATTTAATTTTGATGAGATAAGAATGAGATACACAGGTATGTTCATCAGCAACCCTTTGTGGTCCTAATTAATAAGGAGGTTCTTAGGCATTTAACTCAAAGCATGTGCGTAATTCAATAGCCTTCAGGGACACAGAGATTATGTCCATTTTCCACACGGTATGGTTACATCCGGGTTACGCAGGTACTGATGCTGGTTGCTACTGTCATGCTTATCACGCTCAACTGCTTATTAGACTTCAATGAGGTTTTTTGATGATATAAGAAACAAACTTCACTAGGACTTCGGTAAGTTACAGTACATGCCAATTTTGAAATGTGCAATTACAGTTTGATAGGAGACTGATTGCCTGTGCTATGTAGAACAGTCAATGACAGATATTCTTAACCTTGTTCAGGCTGCTCCTTTATAGACTCCACTTCCATTTGCCTACATTTCAACCACCTTTCCATTTCAAAGTCTGCTTTAGGCTGACAAAATTCAGAAAAGTTCCAGCTGAACCCAGAGTTAAACTGGGTGCTAGAAGCAGCAATGGCACCCCTTGGGAATGAACTGTACATCCCACTGATATTTCCTTTGTGCGTTCTGAATGCCTGAGAACAATGAATACTTACAAGTATGTAAGAATTAGGTTTCGAGTGTTTTGGTTTTGGTGTCCAAGAATAGCGGACACTTCTGACAACTTTTGGTCTTAATATAGCAACTTCCCACCGTGACATGGCAGAAAAAACAATTAATATTTGTGAAAAAACAGATACCACAGAGACGAGTACAACAGAAAAATCTTATACTGCAATTAGTTTCTTTACATTCAGTGAAAGATTTCAATCATGTGCCATGAAAAATAAGGCCTTGTGCTTCAATATGAACAATGAGTATAAAATGAAATATTGAACAGCTGCTCGTTCCATGAATATCCTTGATCCAGTGTAACAAATGATAGAGGAGACATACAGAAAGAATAGTTTGCAATTGTGCAATTAAAACCCTTATTGTAAAGCCTATGCAAAATGGCTCCAGCAGCCTTAATTTTATTACTTCTTAACTTGTGACTGCTTACCCCTTATATGTTTTTTAATGCAGAGAATTTTTTATTCCTGTAATTAGTAGTAGATACTACACAGGGAGAACTCCCTTCATCAACCAGGCAAAGGGCATGTGACAAAAGGACTAGACAGTATTCTCAAAGCTCATTTGTATGGGGCTGGAATTTCTCACAGTCTGGGCTGCCATTTTTCCCACTTTATGTTCACAAACTCCCTTCTCGATATGCAGTAGCGTATGTTTGTGGTAGTGAGGGACAGATGCTCAATCTCAACAAAGATCAATGTGGCTCCAGGGAGCACTGTAGCATCTTTTCTCTGATATTAGACTTCACTATCCTGAGGCTGTTCCTATGTGGCAGCTTACCAGGTTGCCAGTCTGTCTTTAAGATAGCTCTCTTTATCTTATTTTTTTAAATAAGAGTGTATATTTAAAAGACATACCTGTCCAATAATAAGGGGGACTACAACAGTCATAAACAGCTGCGAGAATATAGATGTAAAAGGCACAGAGGAGGACGATCCAAGCTACAAAATAAAAATATACCATTAATGTTGCACTTTTTCTTAGCATCTACAAATTTCATACATAGATATCGCATATTAATATACATTTTATTTTATGCATAAAAACTTGTAAGTATGTGCACAAACTTGGAAGTATGTGCACACATGTTTAATTGTTAAGTCACAATAAAGCATTTGGTATTCCACAATAACAAAACTAAAACAATCTCTGGTTGATTATTTTATAACCTAAGGTAATAGTGCCATCAATATTCATTTAATTGAAACTCTGCTACACATATATGCAAAGTAAATCACATAAGCATTTGTAGGATGATAGTCTAAAAAGACAGGGAGTGAATCTTACTAAGCAAGCAGTTAGCTCAACTAACTTTACCATTTACATAAATATCAAGCAACAATAATTGCTGTAGTTATTTCAATACATAAATAATTAATAATAATAATAATATAGTGAAGACATTCACGTTTTATTTCAACGATGTTAAAGAAGAGATCTACTGAAAGTATATAACTATTCTTTCATTAAGACAACTAAACAGTGACAGGCTTAGTCTTCATGTAGGTGATCTCTAAATTACAATTGTAAATGCTAAAAGTATTCTTTTTTTTAAAGATGCATGTAGAAAAGGTGAACCAAACACAGTCAGTGGGATTTTTGCAACTTCAGAATGCTTAGGAAAATATTCACTATTTTTTATATTCTGATTAGACTTGTTTTATGCTAGGTCATTGAAAAGTTTCATTTAACATAATTTAACATATCTTTAACAGCAATAGAATACGCATTAAGAAATATATAGTAAGAAGACTGAAATAACATTGTCAGAGCTTCCACAGACAACCGTTTGCTTCATGATGAGGGTAAATGACATAACTCTGAGGACTTCACAGATCCACATTATTTTACATTTTGCACTTCACTTTAAAGATCCTCAAAATGATGACAGAATTCAGAATCTTTTCAGCTCCATCTAAACGATGCTGATTTCCTAAAACATTCTCACATACGTCATTCTCATAAATTACACTCAGAATGCATTATACTTTGACACTTATCTTCCTTTCAAAGCTACCCGCAGGCATGATAGACAAGGTGATCATACAATCTAGTCACTTCCTATAACTCTGCCTAGAAAAATCAACATATGGCCATAAAAGTGGGTTTGGCATAAAACCAGATTCTTCAGAAATTCAAAGAACAGAAAAATCAGAAATTTCACATACTGAAGTATTTTACTTTCTTCAGAAATGTACAACTGTAACTTTTACCTACAGAAAATAATCTGATGAGAAAACAGCAATTATACCACTTTTGCAGTGGTTTACGTGTATATGAACTGCTTTTTGTAAATGCCATTTGTACATGCGCTGCTTGGCGAAACAGTGTACACACCAGTGGGGCTGTCCGTATGCGAGCTGAGCTTTTGGTGCACGCAGATGGCATCAGAACTGGGAAACAGCATGAAATGGAATTAACTTCTGACAGTAGGAAATCATGGGACCTTGAGTGTCGCTTGGCCAGCTTAGAGTTTAAGAGAGTGGGACCAGACCAAATCTACTCTTTTTTTAACCATATTCCACCCCTATGTCCCTTTCTGAATACACTCTAGGTAGAGAGTCTTGGGCAGAACATACGGGATATGGCTGTTTCCTATGCGTTACCTTAACAGGCAGCATCAGGTAAGACTCAGTTTGGCCATTTAATAAATTACAGGATCTCATCCCCATCACCTCCAGTTTTAACAACGTAGGCACAGAAGACGGTAAGAGGGGACCTGAAGTTGATGTCATCACTGAGACTTCTGGTCTGTGAGTACGGTGCACGTGAGAGCACCGAGATTAAGGAGCCTAAATTTCCCATGTAGACAAGAGGGAGAAGTAAGGGCTTGCAGGGGAAGCTTCAGATCACCCACATGAGCACCTGAAGTCAGGCAGTACAGCTACTCCATTCCCAAGGGACATGGGGCTCTGCATGATTCCTTGCAGAAAGTGGAGCAGAAAACTCCATCATACCACTCATGATCTCCTTGTTGTTTTAATTCTTGTAAGGAGCTTCTGAAATTTTAAAGGGTTCATAGTTTTTCCAACTGTATTTAGACTTATTTTTTGCTACGTGCTGAGGAGCTAAAAGCATTACTTACTGTGTATTCAAGGAAGCTTTTTCAAGTGAAAGTGAAGATTTTTAAACTTTAAAATCTGCTTGGGTCACAGAGGAGTGAATCTAACCAAGCAGTCTGCATGCCAGGACCCTCTGCATAGCTTCACAAAACTATGACACTTTGGCAGTGGCTCTTGTGCATTTTTATAAAAACATTGATTGGACTTCTCTCACTACTTTAAAGTTTTATGCTTAGTGGATGCATAATCTAAGTTTCTAAGTCAGGAATGAAAAACTGTCCAACAATATAACACACTGCTGAAAAAGGCAGCCATTCAAACAGCAATAGTCTTGCCAACTTTGTTAAATATTACTTCAAATGTAGTGTCTTCAAGCTGTTGTGGATTCTTAAGCACTTGGGATATATAAGGATATGTTTTGGTTTAGGTGTTGGGTTTTTTGGGGTTTTGTTTGTTTGTTTTGTTACATAATTAGAAACTGAATGGTACTGTGCTGGATGCTAAACCAATTTACCTAGGAAAAGTAAAATTATTTTGTTTGAAGAAACAATCTTCTGTATCAGGATATCAGGGTATGGTTCTTCACCTTGTCGGCTTCACCGCACCCATTCAGGCTCACCTCACTGTCATCTGGACCACCAAAAGGCGGATGTTTCAGGTAACTATCTCACCCTGACTGCATTTTAAACGAAACAGAAATCCACGTATGAGTCCAAAATGTCAAAATGACCAAGTAAATAAATAAATGAGTCATTAACCCCCCTTTTGCCCAGAGGAAGTGAGTTCTTCAACTATATCTGATTTGTAAGGAAAAAAATCCTCTCCTTCTTGTAGAAAAAGTCAAGTTTTTCTGCTTCTAATATGACTCCTGCATGATCCTATGACCACACTGTTTTTGATCCTGTTTCAGTTGCATAGTTGAGAACCATATTTTTCTGCCAGTCTCCAGGGAGCAGTGTGCTTGCTGGGCTCTGCCCCCCCTTCATGCACTGCTATGGTATCAGACTTCCCCATCCCACCTACAGTACTGACATTACTTCTTCAGACTTCTGAACTTTGTTTCCCTTCTGTATATTATGACAATAACTTCGGTGGACTGGTTTTTATCAGAATCTGTCTGTTAGACAACGTCTATAAACTCCCAAGTGTTATCCTAATCTTAAATCTATTCCCAGAGAAAGACACAGAAGATAAAGGCTGAAGAAAACGTAAGGCAGGAACTTCTCAATCCCACAGAAGAAAAAGACTTTGTAACCCAGACTTGGACATACAGTGGCTAACCATGAGGAATCACAAATGCTGAAGGACCCACAGCTAATAGATGCAAAATTTGACCAGGATTGCCTCAACATTTGTAGTGTGCAAACTCGTCAGGCTCACAAACTTAAGTGTCCCACAGACTCTCAGATATTGCCTGGGTTCCAGACTTCCTCTGAACTTGGGTATGTTCGTCACATCCATTTTGAGAAAGAGAAGTGAGAACTGAGGAACAGAGGAAACACAAACCTCGCTATAATGTTAATGAAACCTTCCTACACATTTACAAAAGCAAATATTCTGTCTGAATGAATAAATATGATTTTGCTCAGGTTTTCATTGGATCAAGCGAAGTTCTGTGCTCCATTTGCTGTCATGAAACAAATTTTTTTAAAAAACAACCTAGATGATCTGCATTGCACCAAAATGAGCATTATGCTAAAATGTCTGATTATATTTGGCTGCCCTCCTTGTTATAATAATCTCCATGCCTAAAAATTAACCTTTCCTCACAGGCAAACAAACAGAAGTACTGTAAGAACTGGTGTAAAAACATCATAGAATCAAACTGCTGATTTACAGATATAAAAAATAATCTGATTGGAATCTCTTACGTTAGATAAAATGCACTGTTTAATGAAAAAGCTATCACAAATTTTCATGCTACCATATTGTCTATGCTTATCTTAGAACATTTTTTACGCAGAAGTTTGATATTGATATTTAATTCTATTCTGGATAGCAGCATTTCAGTTAAAGGTTTATTAATAAGCCAGCCCTGCTTGAACAGACTCACTGTTCAAAAAAAGACCCGGAAAATTCTTGCTTAGGGAAAGGCACTTTTCACTTAAATAATCTGGGTGATTTCAGATGAGCAGGAACTGCACCTTCTGCCAAGCGTTTGCTGGATATGGCTGTAATAAGAGAGAATTCCAGGCAAATCTTTCTAAACAATTCTGTCACCATGCAGTACTTCAAACCTGACCTGCAGCATTCTTGCTAATTTAGTCCTAGACCTTTCTTCTCAAGAGGCTGCCTGTTTTAAAAAACTCCTGGCAAATTATTTAGTGGGTTTCTTTATGAGTTTCTGGTAGAAACATTGGCTTATCCTTAATTGACAGGCTATATTTAACTGGTTGGGCAAAAACAAAAAGCAAAAAACAACCAAACAAAAGAAACTTTCCTTGCATAAAAACAAGACAATTTCACTTCCCAGCCTAGACTGCCTCCGCAAGCCAGATGCTCCATTCTTATCCTTCTGGATGACCAGGCAGGTATCACCACGAGTGTTCCCTCGTCTACAACTGCCACTGACTCAGAAGAAACACACCTCCTACCAGTCACACCAAATTATAATCCAGCGCCACATGTGCTGCACATATTGAGTCCGCTTTGGAGGCAGGTGTCCTCCAGGGCCTTATTCTTCCACCATTCTCCTGCAATCAACGTGTTTCCTCAGGTTGTGTCTTTGTGCTCTTCCTACGCCATCAGCCAGCTTCAGCCTCGCCATTTGTTGAGCACAGATGAGGAGGTGAGGCAGGGTGAAAACAGGGCAGAACTGAGGGGGAGGGTCACTGGCTGCTCTCTCATGGGAGATGTTCAATTTAAGCTTTTCTTTTCCACCTTCAGGTCAGGCTACTCTGATACCTGTCTTTTTAAATTTTGTGTTCAATGCTGGTTTGTCACTGCTTCTGGTTACTCTCATCCAGCCCACATTCAGCTGCCTTACAGGCCTGCCTGGACCACCCCGTGCACTAATCCCTTTATGTTCTGTTGTGGATGACAGCCCCGTTACAGAAAGGACATGGAAGGTGATGCACTTTTGGAAAAGATGTGGATGGGATCCAGTTCGGTAATGAAGGACAATGAACAAGACACACATATATATACACTGTAATATACCCCCCAGTTTTGGTTTAATAAACAAAAACAAAAAAGCAACAAACAAAAAAACAAAAAAAACCCAAAACAAACAAAAAAACCCAACCAACCAAACACCCCCCCCCCCCCCAAAAAAAAAAAAACAAAACCAAAAAAAAAAAACCAACCCCAAACCTCTAAGTTTCATAATCAGAAGTGTGGAAAAAGAAAAGCTGACAATCTGTCAACTTCAATTTCTTTTTTTCTGGCTTGGGCAAGCAGACTGTATATTTTGGGGTTCCCTTGTTAAAGTGATCACAGATGCCTAATCCCATTCTGGGTTCCCCTATGACACATTAAATACCAAGCCAATCCAAACATACCTGTTGATTTTAAAGCCTTTTACAGAGCTGTAAAAATAACCATAGGTATTCTTACTCTGAAATATACCAGAGCTACTCTTCTACTTTACCATGGCACAATGATCTTGAGGGCTAATGCAAAGACATGAGATCAAGTGTACAACCCAAAGGCACCTAAATGGGAGTTAGGTGATTAATACCCTTGGAGAGCTGATGCTTAAGGACTAGTATCCAAAAATTCTGCTGCAAACAAGGGGGTGGCTAACTGGAAGGAAACAGGTTAGTAAATACAGGATAATTAAGAATCATGAATATTATGTATCCATGAAAAAGGCAGCTGCGATGTACGAGGAGATATAAATCAATCAAGGCAGGGGATACTTGTGACATTGCACAAGGCCTGGATAAGCCCTTGTGAAGAACACTGCGCAGCTGTGCACGATTATTATTACCTGGGCTGAAAAGGGAATTAAAACTGGAACACGTGCACAAAACACCTCAGAATAAGGAATTTTTTTTTTCTTTTTAATTTATGTTTTAAAGATTAGAAATGCATGGCTTGTGTAGCCTAGCTGACTGAAGACTGGGAAAGACGATAGGATTATATGCTATGTCTCAGCCAGGGTGATAAATTTCACAGAAGTGCTATGCAGGTATAAGATAACATTGGAAACAAAGACAAATGGGTAAAACCCCCCATCACAAATACTTACTTGAAATTGGGTTTCTGCTCATCAGAAACACAAGTTTCTAGTATTGCAAGGGTGGAGGGAGAGCAAAAATCCTTACTTTTAAGTTGGATCACGTTCAGTTTTTAGGTGAATTGCACAGCGTGGAAAAGAGGTGGACTGGGTGAGTCAGGATGGGATTCTCCTGGTACCTTGGTTCTACGATCCTATTAAGATGTGTGGTTACCTTTTGCTGTGTATAATCAGGATGTGTACTTAAAAGGCTCCCCTAGCATTGTATAGATGAAAATTTCAAGAGCTAAACCAAGCAGAAAAGAAAGTCCTCCACAGAAACGTTACATATTTTAGAGTCTTACCTAGACAAATTTACAATATTTTCTGTGTGCATGTCAGGAAGAGGGAGGGCCCCTGTTATTCTCTGACGGTTATTTGTATGCAATTTATATAATAAAGCCATAAAAGGTGAATTTGGAAAAGGAATAAAATGATTAAGCAAATATTTCACGGCAGTCATTAAAAAGTTCTGGTTAAAAGGGTTTGGATCAGATCACAGAATTTTGTCTTCCCAATGATTAAAGAGAAAGGAAACCACGAGGTAAATAAACAGGTAGAAATAATGATGCACTTTAAATCTTCCACATGAATGAGCTGATCTGTTAACAGCTAATGCACTATGCTGCTTCCTCTCTGCCCCCCCCCCCCCCATCAGCCTTTTGTCACATACTAGTGAAATCCATTAGCTGCAACTTCCTTATCAACTTCCAAGGCTTTCCAGCTACTACAATATTTGCATATTTAACGATTCATTTGACAGGTATCAACTCTCATTTACCAAGTGCTTGAGAGGAAAACCAAGACATAGTGTGTAGGAATCCTGTTTAAAAAAATATGTAATGACAGCTCATTTTAATAAAGAGATTTATCTGAAATACACAGGATTGGAGAAGACTTGGCAAAAATTTGAGAAGTATCAACAACTTTTAAAACAATGTTTTAATTTAAGGATTGTTAATATAGAGGAAAGCTTTTAACTTCAGTATTTCTAGTTTCATTCATGTCCTTATTATTCACCAGTCATTTTATTTCAGTTTTCTCTGTGATACTTGCACAGGATTTCCTTCGCTTGTCTACTCCTGAAGTCTTTCAGCAGTGCTATTTTCTAGTACTTATGGCATCACCACTACAATGCCACCATAAAAATACCTACTATAAAATTCAGAAATTTGAGAGGGTACCAGAAAAGAAAATATCACTGAATAAATTAAGAAAAGGAGCAAGCTGATAAAGCCTTAGGAAGATTCCGTTGTGACACAAATGTCATGGTAATCTTCTTTGGTAAAACAGCAAACATGGGAGCAACGCATGACAGTTACATGGAGGTTTTTGCCAAGTGTATTTTTAAAAATACACATGAATTTTGCATTGGCTCTTTAACATTCCACGTTAACTGGTTTGCAGGCATGCTTCTGAGGAATGTAAAGTACATAAAAATGTAAAACACTTACTTATCTCTAACATTTTCTTTGATGGCTTTCAATAAAAACACACATTCACACACCTTGACTTCTGTTACTTTGATAGCTAACCAGCTGTGCTTCCAACAACTGAAGAGACCACATCCATCAGGCTCTGAGCCTCAACAGCAAGGGTAACACCAAGAAGGTGGCAGAGCTGGGATACTGTGCCATAAAACCCCCAGCATCACATTTGGCTCCAACAGGTGTGCAGATGACTGACTTCTTGTGTTCTGATACCGAATACAGTCAACAAAATCATAAGCTTGCGTGGCTTGGTAAAGTTGCCAGTCCACGTGCTCAACCAACTTTAAGTTCAGAGAGGGCAACTCCATCCCAATGCGGCTGGAAAGGAACAGAGCTACGTTCATATGAGAAATGTCACTCTGCATCATCCTCTTACACGGCAGTACAACATCTATGCTCACTTTGCTTCCAGGGCAAATCCAACCTTACTGAGGCATCAGGCTGGCCTCCATCCTGTGCAATACAAAGGCATATGAAAATCCTCAATGAAAATAAACCTGCATTCATACGTATTCCTGTTTTTCCATGACTTAAGTTCCAATCTAAGGACATATAAGTAAGATGATACAGCTACAACTGTTGCAGAGTGCAGTGCTCCTGAAGTTCTGTCTTTCAAATGAGGCATCATAAAAAGGTGCTGACATCTCGAGGTTATTACAGAGATCACAGCACTATTACCTTCACAGTATGACGACACCTTTTGTTTAACTGTCTTTTAGTAATGTAAATGTACCCAAATGCAGCGTACTTAAGAATTCAAATCATAAACTGTTACTACAAATCATAAAATGTTATTACAGTTCCTAAAGGAAATAACTAAACTGAACATTATATATAGTTTATGGGACATTGCCCATTTATAACATCTTTGCTGGGAATATAACATATTAACTGCTAATAATAAGGGTTAACATGAGGATGATGATATTGCAGATTAACGCATCTGGAAGCCAGATTCAATAGCTTCTTATTAGGTAAAATGTTAATCAGAGGTATCTGTGGTGAAGGTGGCTATTCTTTAAAGTCTAGCTAGGCATCTTCACAAGGATACAGTCCGGTAATTATGTGTGCAGTATTTAAGGTTTCATTAAATCAATATGAACTTCTTAGAATGCTTTTTTTGAGTAAGCTTTACACCAAAAGTTTAATAGTAGAAATACACTTTTCAGAAATGTAACTGACAATCTTATGTTCAACACCACTCATTTATGATGATAAGTTATTTGCATTGAATGCATTATTTATTATAAGCTTCAACATGTCTTTATCAGTGCTGTTTAGACAATTTATATTTACATCACTAGGCAATTATGAACAGAAAAGGCGGTTCAGAACATTATATTCTCTGGTGCACATAGGGCAAAATTTAAACCATAACCGCTACCGCAGGTTAAGCTATATAACAAAAACAAGCTAATGGACAACAACGTATTTTATTTCTGGCCGCACTAGGGGTATTTTGTGCAGTGTATACAGGGAGACTAACAAATAGGATCACTAATACAATATAGCATTCAGACTATCATAGTATGATTCTGTGGAAGAGTTAACACTCATGAGTACCAAATTCAGGAATTAAAATTCACTGAAGGCATTGACTTCAAAGGTCCCTGAATGGTATTCAGAAGCCCAGCTCAGCTACTGCTGAGGCAAATGAGAGTTTTATTTTGAAACTTGAAAATTCCACCCTTTATTAACTAAGCACTAAGGCTAAGTTGCATGACTAAACTAGTGAATGGTCCAGAAAAGATAACCGGGAAATTACTAGTCAGTGTTTCTCACTCCACAGTAACTACAGAGTACCACATGAAATGATCAAGCAGCAGGTTGTAAACAAGCGAACAGAAGCATGTGAACTGTGTGCTTGAATCCACTACACGTTGAGAAGGCCAGAGGTATCACGGAAACTCAAAGGAAAATTAGAGAGGTTCACAAGAAAAAAGGTTTCAGCAGTCCAAACCACAGGCTGCCAGGGTACAGGAACAGTGCATCAGGGCGTGCACGTTTAGTTCGCTGTCCTAAATACCTGCCTCTGGATAAACTGAACCTTCAGAGAAGGTGGACCTCATCTTGGCAAGATGTGCTGCTGGGCTGACCAGAATGGCTGCTCTTCATGTGTCAAGGCCTCAGCAAAGATCTCAAGGAGTTTTAAATATTTATATACCCCAAGAGAAGTCCTCAAGTTTGGGGCTTTGTGACAAAAAAATGCAGCTTTTGTAACTACCCCCCCCCCCATCCCCAGACTAGTTTGCTTATCACTCTGATGAAACAATAATTCATGTGCATATTTTGCTCAAGAAGAACCGCTCTGAGTCATGTTGCAAACCGCAGAACAATTGACATGCATTTTACACATTTCTCATGCAAGTGTCTCCAGGGCTGGTAGGAAGAAGAGATGCATACGCTTTGCCTTCCTGTTCTTGCACATATAAAGTTCTACCACCTCTTTTGAGAAGTAACAGTGAAAACTGCAATTTATGGGGCAGGGTATCTTGTTATCTGTCCATAAAGTCACCAAAGGAAAGATCTTTATCTTGCTTGAAAAGGTATGCAGATCATTCCTTAGCATTTCAATTTCTACAGAAAATAGCCCTTTTGGCTGTGCAGAGCACCAAAACTCAGTAAGGTATAGCAGGGTGAAAGTTGCCAGTGAGCAGAAGTAAAAAGAGATGAAGCTTCAGTCACTTAGTAACAAAGGTAAAGGTCTCTGGATGAATGCCTGTGGAAGAAACACATTCCATACAAGAGGGAGGACGACAGGAAAACAGTGAGGCAGACCATCTAGAATCAATGTACTCAGTGCAAGAATAACAAAACACCCATTTTTTCTTAGAACAGTTATCTTTTTCAACCTACAGTAAGTCTATGGTCCCAGGTATATCAAGAAAGCTTTGCTGGTGTGTATTGATACATATGATATGGTCAAAGCAGTTCTTGTGTAAACATAGCTACATCAGATGAATTACTGTTTGTTATATTGAAATAAAAATCCTGTAAAATAAAAATATTCCCACTCAGCTTTACTGAAGCAGTAGCTGATAAAGTTACAGTTACTGTGCAGTACTATTTATCCTAGTTTAGTATACACTGCTATATTTGTATACAGTACATATGCTGCTTAAGCATCCCTACTATAAACAGTGTGCCACTTGCATGCCACTTACAAATTGTTTCAGACTAACTTCATGCTTACCCCCCTTTCAAGGGTGCTGGCTTACAAACAATGCAATTAGTAAGATAAACATAAAAGACAATGTATACCTCTCTTGAAATCCTTGAAGTGTTTCAGCCTATTTCCCTGGTCTTCACAAAGCCACAGTCCTCAGTAACTTGCACTATACCATACCATTTCTGCCAGCAAATCCTCCACAAGCGTAAAGACTTCCTAACCGACAAGGGATTTATTAAAGCCCCATTACCCATCTGTTAAAGCATCTTCATTATATGCTGACTAATACCCATACCTCTATAAAACATGAAGCTAAAACTTGGTCTTCTCCCTTTTCTTCTACCATGAACTGTAAGGAACCAAGGCCCTGACTGAAGACTAATGATCGAAAATGAAATCTTGAACTAACAGGAATGAAGCAGCATCACATTTAGCGGTACACAGGGGCTCCAGTAATCTGTCTTGCTGCTGCTAACTCACTAACCTCTACCACAAAAATACCCATGGGCTTAGTTGTCCAAGAGTGAGGCTCTGTTTATCTGAACAATGCTTTCCCAATTGGCCTGTCACCCATTTTGGATCATTACAATCCTGTCCAGCTCCAGTATGTGAAAGCTCTCCAAGAGATCTCCTGGGTGATCATCTTACTTGGCAAGTGTTTGTATTTTACCCAGCCTGACTAATAGCATATGGTTTTGTGATTCTGCAAGGACAACGGGTTTTGGTCGTCCCGGAATGAAGTGCAGGTAGTGTTTGCATTCATTGCGACACAGTTTGAAATAAGTTGCCTCCCAGAAAGGCCATCAAATACTGACCAGAAAGATCTTCCTTGTTATTTAAGTGTTGTTAAATCACCCAAATTTACATCTTAAATATACTGTCTAATAGGTGCAAGATCACCCAGTAAAAAGACAACTTAAGATCAAGATACTTACGAAAAGCAGAAGCAGAAGTGGAGTTATAACAATGCCCTGGAAGAAATAAAAAAAAGATGTCTGTTAGTCAGGGAAGCAGAATACTCCTTACTCCCACGTACCTTAGTGCATGGAAATACACAAACATCATTCAACATCACAGAAATTAACTGACAAGAACTTCAACTTTGCTCTTCACTGTGTATGTTCTTTAACATCTGTATGTTGATCATTTTATAAACTATACTCAGTACAAAGTATCTTTTTTTACCTCTAGTTTTCCCCATTTTGCACCTAAGCCCCTCTGTTTTAACAGATCTGATATACAGAATAGATCAATTATTTTAAAACACATATGAAAGCTCTCCCCTCACTATGCTGTATCTTAACTCCACTAAGCTGCTCCTCCTTAGGGGGGAGACTTGTGATCAAGTCCCATGCTACCCAGTCCCAGGTCCTCTTCTGAGCAAAAGCCACATCAACCGTGATGAATTAGGTGTCGTGACTGTATAATGTAAACTGATATTCCCCAAGGAAATGAGCTGAGATCTCAAAACTCATTTCACTTGATTAGACGTCACATCTCACTGGTAGAAGGCAAGTCTTTCATCTAATTTAATCACACAGGACCACCTCAGCTTTCCACGTCCCCCAGGCAGACACAAGCAAAAAGATTTGTTGTCTTCACTGACAAGGAACAGGTTTAAAGCTGATGATTGGACAAAATAAAGGACTTCCATGAGACCAAATCTTAAAATGAGTTGTTTGGGTTGGGAGTTAACATGACACGCATCAGTTTCATAGCTGCAAATAGCAATTCCCCATCATCTTTCCATCCGACTTCAATATTTTATTATTGCTCAATAAAATGATTCTATCATTTAATGCATGCTAATTCACAAAGCTTGTTTAGAACTTCTCTAAGCCAAGACTATTCTTCATCCAGATATGTCTCAAGAATAACTAGTCTTTCAGCTATTCACAAACTTTATTGTTTAAAGTCCAAAACTTGTTCACATCCATCTAAAAGGATGCTTATTTTCTGTTTTGTTTTTAGCTCCAAGTGAAAAACAATTGAACAAAAAAGCAGTTGTCCCCTGCTTTTCATTTAACCTTGAGTAACACTGCTTTACTTCAGTCTTTTGGAAGCTAATATAAAGAAAAACCTTATATGACTAGTTTTGTATTTGCTTTCCGGGTCCACAAAAAGTCTCGGATCCAGACAGCCCATTCGGCAGAGTTCCTTTTGTGCTCTTAAAACAAAATGCAACAAGTAAATGCCACAAATGATAGCAGACAAGAAGGATTAAGGAGGCAACAGTTAAGCTGTGCAACCTGAAGGCTCTGCAGAATTTAAAAACATATTTTGAAATAAATAATATATGCCATATCTGACTGCCCCACAGCCTAGCTATCCATAATCATTTATCTTTTCGCAAATGTCACAGCTGAGATAGATCATAAAAGACTAGAAAGAGAAGAAGTAGAAGCAATAAGAATTGCTTCAGGGAGTCACTGACTGTTTACAGGGAGGCCTAGATGAAAATGCAGATAACAGTTATGAAGAAATATAGGTGTCCAAGTGTATCAGCCATAGAGGAAGAACCCAAAGTTGAGGAAGGGAGGAGGCACTAAGAGCTGAACTGACACTTGTGTACAGTAGCATCTACGATGCTTAGAGCGGAGAACTGACAGTAAGATCTGTATAATGCAGATGCAACACAGTCATTTCATCAGAATGACCAAACTCCAGCTTTTATGAACTACTACTAAGAATACGTGAGCCAGACTTTCTCCTTCTTCCCCTTTCCCCAATGGCAACTACACTGCACAGCTCAAATATTACCAAGTGCCTGAGTACTCCCTAAGCATCCTGTAATTTTGGGAAGGCAGAACACCACTGCAGCAGGGTTCCACCCTCAGACCTTCGCATGAGCGAAGAGGAGCATGGATGGAGCAGGAGGTGATATGCCAAAAGCATCCTGTACTCCAAATGGGCACTGAGTGTAGGGAGAAGAGAGCAGCACACTGCCAGCTGGTGAGTACAGCCAGCTCTCCTCTAAATCCGAAGGAACTCATTGATTCAGCACCATTAGTCATTTCTTACGCGCTTCATGCCTCGGTACATTTCATAGCGCTTTTATATGTCACAAGAAAAAATGCAAAGGTAAAAAAACCAAACCAAAACAACCTTCCCCTTTATCTTGTTGATAAAGAAAGACGGTGTCCTTCCTCTTTAGGATGGGACCTGTGACTTGGTATATATTTGCTTTAGAAGTTTGGTGATATTAACACAATGGGCAACAGCCACTGCTGATTCAAAGCATATAATGTCACAAAAGGAAAGGTTACCTCTGTGACAGTAACACTTCTTCATAATTCTGTAAGCAGAGAGAAAGAGAATCCTGGTATACATCATAAATAGATTCCTGACTGAGCTTGTTGAAAATCTAGCATTCAAAAGGTCAATTCTAGCTATTCTTTACAAAATTTTGCTATTAAACCTGGTGATCTTAATAATCAGAAGCAAGCTTCCTGTTGCCTCTCCACAGAATGGATTTACAAGGTTGAATTTTCCCATTTGCAACACATATGCAATTCCCTGGGAAGCTAAACAATTACCTGACAGAAAAGACAAGTTCATATTAAAAAATAGATGCTGTTGCTGAATCAGAGTAATTTGATTTTAATGTTTTATTTTGATAAGGAGCACCGGTTTGAAAAACCACAGGGATTACATTAAAACCAAGGGGTTTTTTTTCAGTTAGTAGTGCTGTGGTGCCTGTGATGGTTTATGGGTGCAAGCAAGGCACGATTTGTTAGGGGAGGGAACCTCTGTTACCAGACTGACTGATGGAGTTGGTAAGGAACAAACTTTGGGCACGTAAAGCCCATTTATATGTTACCTGAAAACACTGACATGCTTTTATGTGCAAAAGCCCTTCTCTTCAGGTTTCCATTCCAGATTTGAAGAAGGGTTTACATGACTAAAGTATATGTGTCTAACAAAAGGTATTACCTTTCCCTGCACACATTGCCTTGCTTCAACACATTACCTCTTCGTTAGAAACATGCTCCTCAATATGCTCATAAGCATTTTGTGATGCATCTCAATTCATACCCACTAAAGAATAATGTATAGAGCACACCGAGTCTAAAGCCTACTGATAGAAAATACAGATGACAATTTAGGTTTTGAAGGTAAAACCAAAATCTGATTCACTCAGAATAAAGAAAAGGTGGAAGAAAACAGTTAATCTACACGGTCCAGCCCATGCGCTAGCAGAGGCTTCACAAAGATGAGCATGCTCTGACACTGGCAGTGTGGCTGCTTTCTAAGACTACGACAGGCTGAAAAGCACAAAGGAAGCTAAAAATTAAAATAAAGGCTATCGTTTCTAAGTCCATTGGACACTAACAGCATCAGAGAGGAAAAAATAACTAGATTTGACTATGCTTTTCCCTGCCTTGCTTTCCAGGCAAGTGCTGTCAAATATATAGTGTATGGAGATAAACAGATTGTAGATTAGCACTTCCAGCAGAAGCTGAGCATCTGCCCTTGAGAATGCAAGGTCATTACACAGTTTTAGCATCTTCAAAGTTCGGGTGGAGTGTCAAGCTTTCCGACTGCTGCCCACAATGGAGTCAAAGTTGTAAAGTGACTGCCGTTTGCTATCAGCAGAAAAACTTTCAAGAAATCCATTTACACCTCTGATGTGAAAGACTGACTGAATATATTTCAATTATTTTAGTGGAAAGGGAAGAAAAAAAATCTCAGCCTGACCCGAGACACTGATACAACACAGGAGTCTGGATAGTCAGATACCTGAAAACTCATTTCTTTTTACAGTAAAGATCATGAAACATGTGTTAATTAAGAGAGTTTAAATACAGGTTTGTGTGTGCAAGCATGTGCATAAACATATATTTTAACAGCAAGGATGTACTTGGAGACCCATTTAATTGTTTTTTGCCCTGTACAGATAAAGAGGTTTTCTATAGGTTTCATCCAGTACAGCATTGCCGTAGAGCAGATATTAAAAGGTGTTTATTCTCCAAAAGAATATGTAGAATCAATACACGTAACTGGTTGCCAAATCAGACAGCAAAAGGAAGTAACATAATGGATTTGAAACTATGATGGCAGATCATTAAGAAAGAAATTATGCAAATAGTAAGAGGAAGGTGGGCACAGATCCAGAGGGACACATGGTAGAAGACGAGTAAGGATTATTGTAATGAGGCATGAAATACATGTGAACTTTCCTTCGTTTCCTTTACCCACAAATTTCCCATGCAATTTTTCTTCATTCTTACAGGTCATCAGTATGACATGCATGTGGCAATTACTAGTGAAAAAAACCTTAACCAAAGTTGTGTCTGATTTGTCTTAAGAAGTAGGGCTAGAATAAAAAAAAGGGTTTTGTAGTCGAAGTTCTGAACAAATTTGTATTTTCTGAAATCAATTACCTATTCCTGCTTAAAGCTACAGCTGTTCTCGAATGTTTCATCAGAGCAGGATGCAAAAGGAGCAAAAGCGTAAGCAGCGTTATGTTATAAACCAAATAAAGTTTAGTAAAAAGTTAACTGGGCAGCTACTGATCTGGTAAGGTACGAGAAAAATGGCTATGAATGCTGGATAATTTCATCAGAAGACAAGCATGAATGAGAATTGAAACTGAATTTTCATCTGTGTACCGAAGTATTTCTCACATGGTTTTATTTCAAGAGTCACTGGAACTTTTTGGAAAAGAAAAAGCAACCAAAAAAACTCAGCCTGCCCCTCTGCCCGCACACACCCCCCCCCCCCCCCCGCCCCAAATCTGTGCAGTTTTTCTGATTACAACACAGGAGAGAGAATTTACCTTGAAACATTTGTTATTTATATTTCTTCTTATGTCTTTTGTTTCCTTGCTTTTGTGCTTGGAAGTGTGTTTTTAAAATATTTTTTTCTTTATTTTGTTTTTGATAAATTTGCAGACAACTTTATAATGTCTTCCATTTCAAAAAAGAGAACCCTGCCTCTAGAAAAGTACTTCTAGGCCTGAATTAGGTACGTTTGTGAGCAACAGACAGCAAGTACCAAAGTTCTGACAGATTACAGATAAACAGATGTTCTCAAAAAATCTGCTACCATCACAAAGGAAAAAAAAAGTGGGCTCTCCTAAAGGTCAAAAAGCTTATTGTTCAGTGTTTTCAAGAACATAATAGAGATTGTAAAGACCATGACAGCACTCAAAGCCAACTCTCAGTCTATTCAAATGAAGGAGTACAAGACTTCCCCCTACCCTCACTCCTCAGACTGGTCACAGCTCCACTATTCCACATCACAACATGACATGTGTGTAAAACGTTGCTTATTAGCTGCAATACCACATTATGCATCCTCTTGAATAAACTGATTTAAAGTATAGTCCCATGCCCAACTGATTTGCAGTAATCTTAATTTAAGACACCATATAAAGAATGACTCCTGCTGCCGAAACAGAGCTTTCACATACCTGGGTAACCAGCCAAAATCCTCAGAAATGAGTTGCCTTCTCCCTTCTTCCACCTGTCCCCACTGACCTTGTTTGGAACTATGCAGAACCTCTTGACAGACACCACAGAACAAGATAAAAACCCCTACGCTAAATATACGTACTTGGTTCCAAACCAGAAGAGCAAAAAACACTACAAGTCAGGTTGGGACTAGGCAAGTTCTTGTGAAACTATCAGTCCGCGCTGAATGAAGAGGGGCGATAACAGAAAAGGGCCTGATAACAGGGTTGCATAGGCAACTGTGAATTTTGCATATCTCAGTTTTTGAGTACTAAACCATTTTAACATGATGATTTCAAGTCTGTAACTGAAATTCTTTGGAAAACATTTCAGTGCATTAGTATTTGGATCAACGGGCTGCAGGAGCCTATTTGAGACAACCTTTTTCTGCGTTCTTTAGACAGTTTTTATTATTTGTGTAAGCATGGCTATACAAACTATGCTGTTCATTTGTTCTTATTTAAAGACGACGCTGGAGACGACAAGTTTTTGTTGAATGAAATGTTGAACTAGATTTCCACAATAAAACATAAGTTTTCCCCGCTTTCAATCTTCATGTGCATGTAAAGGACATAAATGTTTGGGTGCATCTCTTGCAATCTCAGAGATTAAGCTAGAATTCCACTTTCTGGTGTGCTTATAATTTCAGTCATTGCCCCGTGATGCAACTTCAATGTCCCTGTGCTGTTCCCCCATGGACATCACAGCAGCTCCTGAAGCCAAATTATCATTTGCCTTTTGCTTTCCAATTTAATTATTTTCAAAATCCTTTCAGGTACAAAACACGAGCCTTTAAAAGTCTCCTACCATACATCCCTTTTCTGTCAGCTACGCCAATGACATTGCTAGTTCTGAGAAGGCTTATACAACTGTAGGACTGCAAAAAATATGTAATTTAGCTCTTTGTTGTCCTGTTTCATATCAAATGACTGCTCTGAATGCTGGGAAGAACAAAGGTTTATGAATTGATGCTTTTTAGGATGCTAAATACACCCATCCTCCCCATAATAAATAATACAAAAATCTGAAAAATTGAAAAGAGCATGAAGTTAAATTCACACATTTTTGTTAAATTCATAAACGCTGTACAACATCAAGGCACTGAACTACAATACAAAATTGAAAATACAATTCTACATAACCCTAATTCAATTATAATTATAAATAAGTACCACAACAATAGCTGCACCTCATCCAATTAGGCCAATATTGGATTTTAATAACAAAACTGTAAAACTAGAAGCACGATGTCAAAACGGCTTTTGCTTTATCAGAGGGGACAAAATAAACTAGATTTCATATCAACTATGAGATTATGCATAGTACTTTGTGAATTGTTTCAGACATTGTACCACCTTTGTTCTGTTGTGTCAGCCTAGTGGCCTCTACTATGGGAAGGGAAACTTAAAGAAAAAAAAAAGAAAAGAAAAAAAAGAAGAAAAGAAAAAGTTAGTATTAAAAAGCATAGTAGCATCAGATAACAGTAGAAATCAAAAGCATTTACATTATTTATTAGTAATTACTAATTGCAGATGTTCCCCTCACACACATTTTATGCAAGTATGGAATCGAAATGGAATCAGAAGGAATGCAAGCAACCGGAATTCAGTTCTTCCAACACAACAGAACCTAGAAACTAAGAAATAAAGTGATCTGAACTACTGGCAGTAACGCTACTACACTTGTCACAGATTGAGTGTAAAGAATAAAACCAAAAGGAGAAAGCATTTTTTTCAGTAAGGTTGAGGGGTGAGGCTCCAGTATCGGATTGAGAGTTAAGCCAAGAGTATGAAAAGATTATTTCAGAAAGGTAAAACTCCATATAAGCCTAGTTAGCCTGGCTTCCCAGCAGAGGGCATCTTCAACACATCAGAAATTTTCATCTTACACAGCAACAGAATAGTTCAGAACACAATAGTAATGACCCTGAAGTTTTAAAACAACTATAAAAACTTCTCGGGGCTTCGCGGGTGATACTGGAATAGCATCTGGAATGATGCACAAAATATAACAAAAGTCTGAATCAGAGTTGGAAATGAGTGCTTCCATCAAACATTCTGAAACCTCATAACCTATATTAGCAATATTTTAAGAATAACTAAATGAAATTTAGTTAGATGGGGGCTGTCTGGCAGAGTGTGGAATAGCTCCTACAACAGGCGGGGGGGTGCTGCTGGGGAAACTGCTTCTGGCCATACTTCCCAAGTGCTGCAACCTCCCACTACTGCAGCAGCTCCACAGCGCTCTGCGTGACCGAAGGAGATTTTGGTGGGCCTTTGCTCACATACCTTGAATGGATCAAGCCATATTCCCCACTCAAACTCGTAACACCTTCCTGCAGCTTTTTGTTGTCTCTCTCTTGTGCTACACGTTCAAGTCAGCTGTCTTGTTAACATCTTCAGTGCATTCAGTGATACTGCCAAGCCCGTAGCTCCAACTGTTTCCCATTTCCTCTTCAGCTGCTTTTGCTGACGGTCATTCCTGGCTTCAAGTCTTTCTTCCTCTCCTTTACCTCCCACCTCAATAAGAATCTTTTAAAACTTCCTCATACGCACAATACTTTTCCTAATTCCAGCTCGTTAATCCATTGTCTGTTCCTGGTCAAATTTATTTCTCATGCGGTGTCAGCAGAGAACAAGATCACTGTAATTCTGTATGTCAGCATAGGAGCTGAATTTACACACTGCCATTAGGCGGGCCTTCCCTAGCGGAGGCATAAAAGGGAGAAAGGAACTTCTCAATTAGCTACACCCATGCATTTTTCAAAGTGATCCCCTTGTCTTTGCAAAAATCACTTTGACACAATCCCGTAATTTCAACAACGCAGGCAGGTTCCCACACCATACAGCATGACCTCAGTGGGACTGAGAAGGAAAGATGTACAGCTTGTAGGATTAGGGTGTCTGTAGGTGTAAGCACGGCCCTTTCTCGATAACAAGCTTAATGTATAATAAGGATATAATAAACTTACAGTTACACGCTTTGGGGTGTAAAGTGCAAGATATGTTAATACAGTGTTAAGGATGCACCACAATTTCTCCTTTGTTTTTTATGTAGAAAAGAGAAATGCAGTAACATAGACATTTTAGAAAAGTCATTTTTCCACCTAATTTTAAGTCTCTTTTCTTGCAGAAGAAAGTTACAAAAGATCTAAACTTCTCCTGTAGTTGGATCTATGTCGAGTAAACAGCAAATCCTAATTTTAGTTACTAAGAAGACATTCCTAGCAAAGCGTGCCAGCCTCGGCACCTCCGCTATCACAAACCCATTTGGCAATCTGAAAGGATGGCACACTAGATGGTGCTGTGGGACCTTCCAGGGAAAAGAACCTCCTAAACCAGAAGTTGTTGTACTGTTAAATTAGCCATATAGTTGATTCCGTATTTTGAAACACATTAAAGAGTACTGAGTCACAACAAGAGCAACCAGAGCCACAGAAATGGAAGGAATACACTAAGCAAACATTCTGCTTTGACTGACACTGCTTTTTGGAATAGCTATGCGTCCCTCTTCCGCTGCCATGGCTCCTCACCTCTCCTTCACAAAACAAGAGAAAGCAGTTTTTATGCTCTACACCACCTTACTTTAAAGGGTTCTACCTGTAAAACAGAATTGAAACAGTGATGACCGAAGTCAGAGATCTGACAGAGCAAGGTCCCTACGAGCCTTTTCTGTCCTTCCTTGTGAGCTGGACCTAAGCACTCTCTAGCACTCAGTATTTTATTCCGTTAAATGTTTAAAAAATATTTTAACACAATAAGCTTTGAATTAACTAAACTGTGAATTAACTTTTCCTGCCCTGATAACCAGTTGCGTGAAAGAAAACAGAAGCGTAAGGGAAAAATTACAGAAACCTGAGAAAAAAAGCTATGAGAAATACTACAGAAATGAGCAGTTTTAAGCAGTTATCGAAATCGACTCTACTTATTTTTCTATAGCTTTCCTTGTAACTGAAAACTATTTAAGTAGAACAGTTTCTGTATAAATGCACCATCAATATATGAACCAAAGCACATTTGGTTTTGTTAACATAAACATTATGTTTAAATAAACTTCTATCATCTCCCTCATTTTTCTTCAAGCCAAGAACCTCAAACAGTGCAAGTACAGAACACCGTAAAACCCCTCTTTCACATATGGAAGAAAATAAAAACTTTATATGATGGGCAGGAGTGTTGTGCCAATAAAAACCTATAAGGATATGAATCAGTACTAGTAGAACACTTTCTTAGCATTGCAAAGGTCTCTTGGTGACCTACTATTCAGAAACACCACTCAAAACATATCACTGAAGTGCTGGCATAATTCTCACACTCACCCAAACTGTGGGTTTGGTCTGTGGTATCCATGAAATGAGATACCACCCTCCCCCCCCCAATCAAACCAACAGCATAGTTCATCTATAATTATTTTTATAGATAAATTAGACAGCTTACATGGGTTTTGTCAGGAAAATGTCTCATCAGCCAAGACGCTAGCTACACTCTGTAAGGTGAGAAATGCCCTCCAAATCCCCCAGGGGTAAATGATGCTCAGGACCCTTCAGGATCATTTCCAAGTCTCCTGGCAAGTTAAGCTATTAATAATTAGTTTGAGCTCACTCATACATTCTTTTTTTCCTTTAGTCTAAGTGCCCTGAATTGTTTCACTAAAATGTATCACAAAGCTCATTCAATCTGTTTCCACTATTATTCCCAGATATGATTTCCTCTCAGAATTGAGTATTTCAAAGGCCAAACCCAACCAAAACGCGCACACGCATGTGTGTGTGCGCACACGTATACACAAACCCCCCAAAACCCAGCCCCCAATATGGTAATCTATATTGCTTGTGTTCTGCGCTGCCTGCCTGGCCCCAAGTCATCAATAATGAATAGAAATGTACAGCTACAGCAGTAGCCTGTGTCATGGGCTTGTCAGGGATTTTTGAAAAGGAACAAAAACACAGGTTTGCCATTTGATTGTGTCTTCTTTTGCAAACACAAGGCAGACAAAACAAAGGGGTATTTAAAAAGGGGTAACATGATTAACCCTTTTTGTACTAATTGACAGTTTCTTCCACCACAAAGAATGGAAAACTATTTGCTTGTAATGCAACCAGTATTCTCCTAGGCCTGGGAATTCAACAATAATGTTGATTCTGAGCACAGGAAGGGGAGGTTGTTTCTATTTTAAGATAATGAATACATACTCAAGAGGAGTCAAATAGTTTAAATAGAGGGAGAAAAAAAAAATTGGTTTGTTTTCCTAGGAATCCAGCAAGTTCAGCCTCAAATAAAATTGTTCTTGAAGAAGAAACTTAATGCATGCAAATACACATACAATACAATTGACACATAGTCAATGAAAGCAACAGCATTATTAAAAAAAATGCAGATCCTAATAAATGAGTTAGACAATGTTTAAAAAAGAGGTGGTTCTTGTATCTATTCTTTCTTTTCAGTGTTCCCAAATACATTTCTACAGACATTAGGACTGTAGTCTTACAGCAGTGATTATCTCACATTTTACAAACAGAACACACCAGCTGGTATACCACCAATCCACCCCCCGGGGAGGGTGGGTGGCAGACTACAGAATGTCTACAGGACACGCACAAACTAAACTGATTGGAAACCCAGTTGTAAACCCAAGTCTTTCTTGCTTTCTGCATCTGCAGTAATTCCAGAATAAGTACTGCATTAATAAAATTAATTAATAAAAACATTAACTTCAGTAGTAACTTCTGCAGCAGATGAGTAAATATTCTTCACTTTGGAAGATGTAACTGAAGATGCAGCCTTGTCTTCAAAAAGCCCAGAACTTGATAATTTGTATAAGAAATGAAACTATATCAAGCATGCACGTTCAACTGGGCATCAAAAGCAAGACATCTCAATTCAAATTATGTTGCCAGGCCATCTTTTCTAGAAGCCAGTAGCAAATAAAAGCACATGGTTTAAACGCAACTGAGGAAAATCTTCACAAAGCAGCAATCAATAATACAATTTAAACAGCCTACCCCATGTTCTGACCTAATATTATCTTGTGATAACTGTTTTTAATGGTTAGAATGGGATATTAATAGTATTCAGCTGAACTGAACTGCGCATAAATCGCTGAACGTTCATGGGTTGAATATGTTATTAATGACTGTGAATAAGAAAAAAGGACCATAAACCACCTTTCTGTGGCAGATAATAACTGCCTCAAAAATTACAAGTACACACTATAGCACACTAAGGTTAAAAAAAACCCAAACCACAGAAATGTGATTCTGTTTAAATTAACTGATTAAATTAAGATCATTTACTTACAAAAGAAGCTTTATTCTGTTTAAAGAGTTACCAAATTATTTTATAGCAGAAAACTTGTTTCTCAATTCTAACTCCAATATATTTCAGCATGACTACACTGATTATCATTCATTTCACCAATTCTATAGAATCAGTAAAAACTGCTTCTTTTCTCCTACCAACATGTTTTCCACCCCTCTTCTAGCCTACTGTCCAAACACAGGGTTGAGAGTATGAAATTTCTGCATTGTTTTGGATATCCCCATGGAGCAGACAATCTGCTTAATACATATTTTAATGTGCTCAATATGCATATCTGCAACAAGAAAATGCAGGATTTTGTTCATATGTAGTAGAATGGGCCAAACCCCCTTTTCTTGTTATCAATGCCATACAAGTCTCGGCATATCTTGTAATTAATTTTTTTTTTTAAACCATCTGCTTCAAAGATGTTCATTTTTTATATGTTATTCACTAGATACAGATGCAGATCTCGCATTCAAGACAAAAGAACAGTGCATTTGTTCAATTGCATGCTATTGCTCAAGTCACAGACGACCTACTGGGCCAAGGCATTACTTACAGCAGCCCGTCCCTCAGCACAGCATCCTAAATTGCTCACTCCACCTGCTGAAGGAACTGACAACCGCTTTGAAGCATGCAGGAAACCGGTTCAATCTACAGTGCTGTCACATCAAAAGAGCTCTGTCTATACTGATTTTGAGCTGGCAGGTCCGAGGAAAATTCACCTCCCTGAAACTCACCTCCACAAGTCCATACTGCCTGGCTCACATCTACCATCTGCCCTTGCAAGGAGACAGGAGTGCCACCGAGGAAGGCTCTGGGGCTGCCCAGTGTTGCCCACATCACCCAAGCACAGCGAGAGGCGGGGTACTGGCGTGAGGCTGAGCACGGCAACAAGCACCGAAGCCCATGTCCACTGTAGTGTTTTGTGGGGTGTCCTCTGACAAAGATGGCATATCATGGTTTACGTGGGAACGGTAACATCAGTGCACTGCAGGCATACCGGAGCAGGTAAGTTGAAAGGCAAAAACGCAGGCAGAGGCAGCTTAAACTGTTTAAAAAAAAAAAAAGGGAAAAGAAAGGGGGGGGGGGGGCGCAAACAAAACTTGGCTTTGTACTTCAATTTACTGTGCAGGTTATGCTGCTCAAACTTGCCATCAGAAGGGGCCTGCTTTTCCCCTGTCTGATATGAATACTGGTTTTGCATTTAAATCATCTGCCCTGAAATGTGGATCTTTGATTCAGTAACATAACAGAATATTTCCAGAGGGGGAAAATTGTTTCTGAAAACAAAACAGTCCTAGTCTAGAGACTGCCTAGGCAGGGAAGGGAGCTGGCGTGTGAGACTGGAACCGAATGAAGAGAAAATATTTCCCTCGCAGCCCCCACATGAAAGGCTTTTTTTGATTTGAGCTCCCAAGAGCTCAAATGGCAAGACAGTATTAACTTGGAAGGTGTTTCCTGCTTTACAGGAGGTAAAACAAGGGAACAACTACAAGGTGTTATCCAAGATTTCTACCGTCCCCTTTTCAGGGCAAGAATCTTCAGTCTCCTCTGTCCTCAGCGACACCCCAGCTCCCCAGGCAGCTCCTTTCTGACTCCTCCTCAGGCTCTGCCCCAGCTCGTCCCAAAGAACCACTGCAAGGCTGGAAGTTCACAGTGCGGGATTAGACCATTTGTGTACTTGAATTTCCAAAGGCACCAGTCCTCTGTATCCAGAATAATTCTCATGCTACGAGTACATTCCTTTAAAAAAGTGAAATCCCTTGTAATTACTGAATTAAATGACATGCCACACACATTCACAAAACCTCATTAGCTGAAGGGACAAAACATACCCCTAAGGCCCTTAATTTTTACTGAGGATTTCTAGGATTTTCCTACCAACAAGAGATTTGCTTGTATCTATTTTGTGTACCTAACACTTTCCATAAAGTGTTTCACCTGGTGAGTGGCAGACAGGACTTCTCCACAGAAGCTGCAGAATAAGTAAATCACCTGCTATCTCTGAATACAGCAATTGCTGAGAGAGCAGCGAGATTTGACCCATACAAAGATTAACAACTGACTTGATTTTCAAAGTAGTTCTCAGGTGCACTGTTTGCCTCATTGACCTAACAGAAATCAAGATATGCAACCTAATCAGTGTTACACATCATTGCAATCTACCAGCTGTAACCATTTTGAAAATTACAAAAAACAACCCATCATCCAACTCGGTATTAGCTGTTAATGACTAATAGATACCCACTACAGGACAGTTTTAGTACCCATAACATGGAAGGGTTAAACAGCCTCATCTTGGTGGTAAATACAGATTCTGGTGGTAAATACAGATTCTGCAGACCATACCTTACAAATGAGAAATACAACAGCTCCTGGCTGCCTGGGTATGAAAAGTGTCTTTCATCAGAGAGGGGATTCTGACTTACCAGTTTACTCACTACCAGTTTATTATCGGCCCTTTTTGTTCTAAGCGTAATTTCCATGTGAAGACCACTCCCTTTCCTTCCCCCCCCCCCCCTCAAGTTTTGCTGCATACTCTCACACAGGCAATAGAGTCAAAAAAACCCCAAACAAACAAACCACAAACTGTTTTAGTTATTTAACTATTACACACAACTGTTTCTTTTCTCTATAAAGCAATTACAGGCAATGCAAATGCACATAATGCAGGTTTGCGTAACACTGCAGTGGGCAAATCAAGGCCCTATTATTAAAAACAATGCCATCATCCTTCTCATTTCTGGATCAGACACAAAGGACATCAGCCTAGCTCATACACAGACCAGAAATAACCACCCTGTAGGCTGAAAGTAACAATAACTTGGGATGGTCATTCCCAATATTGGTGCTGTAAATGCGCTGCAAGCTATCTAAAGACTTCAAAAGTTCTGAGGTTTATTTTAACCACACTGTTTTACAGAGAAGGCACATGAACTAAAAGAGTTCCAGGATCAGTTTGCCATATGCTTATTAGAGCTTTAAAAAAAAAAAAAAAGATATAAAACAGCTGCGTTATTTTTATATATCTTATGTAAGAGTTTTTTAAATGTAAATATTATATTTAAATTAGCATTGCTTGTTTGCCTACAATCAAAAGCCTCTAACATCACAAATCATGGCAACGAGGTGGCCTAGCAACCTAGACAGACAGACACGGGGAGTTCAGTCAGTCAGTAATAAAAAGCTTTGGCTGTCTGGCTTCAGGGAGAAGAAAATTGCTTGGATGATCACTTCAGTACTCTACTAGGTGATGCACTATTTTATTCTTTCTGATAGCTGCAGTTTAAAAGAACTCAAAACAGGAAAACGTACATGTAAAGGCTGAGCAAAGATGTGGACTGAAGCTTTATTTTGTTTGGTTTCAGATTCACACTTTTGATAGAGCCTAGGGAGCCAGAGAGAGAAGAAAGGAAACTGTCCCCAAGCGCCTGACAGTATCAAAAGTGAAAACAGCTGCTTAAGTTGCAAGCTACCTGTAGAGTGGGTCTAGGAGCAAGGGGCTCTGCTCAGGGGGGGGGACGACAGCCTTTGCAACGTTAGTACGTGTCACTGCAGACTGTTTGCCAGCAAAACAAAACGTAGTTATCAAGTCATGGTCACAATTACATTTCTTATCATGATTCACCACGATACAAGGAAACGCACTATCATTCTACTAGCCAGCAACTTTGTGGTAAGTTTACATTGCTGCTCGTTACGGACTTAAGCCTGAAGGTGCTGAGCATTTACAACCCCTCCCAGAAAATGAAGGCATTCTGCACCTTGCAGAAAGGTTTGTTTTAAAAAAGAGGTGGTGTCAGAGCTGAAGATTGTTTCTCCATCCATCTTCACTCTAATTATATCTAGCCAGTTACAGTACTAAACTCTATGCTATTGAGAAGCTTTAAATTCTTCTGTCAATATGATTGGCTTTTCTCTTCCCCAGTCTTCTCAAGGCTCTCTCCTTTCTGTTCCTCTCTTTTTTCCCTCCTCAAAATCTTTTCCAAAAAGATTAAAATTATAATCCGCCGAAGAGCTGGCTTCCAAGTGTACCTAACATTTACGCCTATACCCAGCAGGACACTGAGGCTCTCTGCATTTTTTTTTTGTCATAGATATGTTTCTTGAAGAACTCTTACTTAATGATGAGACCAAGAAACACCTTCTAACTTCATTACTAGTATCCACATTGAAAAAACTCCAACCATTATCTTGTCTTCAGTCCCTCACAACTACTGACGACTCGCTCAGACCCTGAGCTGCAACGACAATTGGCAAATAAATCTGATTTGGTCATTTATCCAGCAAGCACAGAGCATCAAGATGAACATTTCCAGATTTGACAAGTAATTGCTGTATTAAATACATGTACATTTGTCAGAAGTTGATAGCCCATCCATAGAATACTTATTACTAACAGCAATAACCATTCTGGATAAGTGACTATTCTCTTCCAAGGGTAATAGCATCTGCTTACATAAAGGGATATTTTTGGCACATTCTCAAGGTCTTCTTTCTTCTGCCCTGCTGTCAGAACTCTAATCAGGTATGCACGGCACCTACAGCGCTCCTGCATACTCCAGGTAATTAGCCTTTCCACTAATCAGGGAGCATCTCTCATCACCGCAAACGTACAGTACGCTGCTTGTTCCTTAACCCTCAGGTTTCCTTTGCTCATTTCTTAAAGAATTGACTGAACACTGGTTACCTTTCAATGCACACCATTTAGGGCTTTCTAAATAAAATCATTTCTGAGCATTTTGCTGGGAGCTGAATTTAAAGACATGAATTATTGATGTTTCAGCTAAAATGTATCCGTGATCTTTCCCTTTTCTTCTAATAGTTAAGAAAATAAAAGCTCACCATGTGTTTCCTTGTGACCATCTTCACTTGCCTCTCTGCTTGAAAAAATTGATCACCTTAGATAAAAACTAATTTACGCCTGTGATTTATTAAGACAAGAAACTTGTGTTTTAAGGGAAAAAGGCTGCAGTAAGTGTCTATGCTCTGACAAATGGCAAAAAATACAGCTGATTTAACAAATGAATGCTCAATCAATGATGCACTGAGGCACATGACAAAGGGAAGTCAAAATCCATTACATTCAAGAACCTCCTTTAAATTCCACTTCAGTGCACTGACCCTGTTGCTCAATGCTAAAGACTTTACAAGGTTTTCGGAAACATTTAGAAGAGCTTTTGTTTTGGCATTCACTCAGCTGCACCTCACAATTAACACTGCCAGACTCCTTTCTAATCAATTATTCATTAAGATTACTAGCATATCTTTTGAGCGCCTTAACTTCACATCAGAAGTGTGCGAGGGATGACACATGCATGTGTACTTTACAGAATAAAAGGCAGACTCTAAGCAGGTTTTAACGCTAAATGAGAACAAGGCTAAAAGAAGCGAAATCAACACTTTTAGTCAAAGTTGAGCTTCAGGCGAGCTGCAGGCAGTGCACAGCATGAGAGAATTTGGCTCCAGAAAGTGCCCATGTGTTGACAGCTGAATAAGAGTTTGAAGGCTTAATGGTAAGAAATGTTCCGTCAATGATAATGTTACACATTACTTACTCAGTTAACTACTCGTCTTCTGCAGCCCTGACAGCTAATGACGCAAACCTCATTCAACAGAAGTTTTACCATTTGCTATACAAACATGTTTATTGCTGTGACCACGGCTAATATTTTTTTCCAGTCAAACAAAAAGAGGGAAGTAATTTTCAGGAAGTAACTATGAACCACAACTGTGCTGAGAAATTAAGAATGCAGAAAAATCTGAAAAGCTGCTCAAACTACAGGAAAAATACAAATCAATTTGAGCTTATTTCTACAAATCTAATAATATATGTGCAAGATATTATCAATTTAGATTATGGTAGAACCTACTCTATTAAACACTGTGTTCGCAGGGAAGGATATTTGACCCCTTAACATTAAGACATATAATTTAAGCATATAGTTTAGGAGGGCTTTATATTTAAACTCCATCAGAAATCTAACTTGGCCACTAAAGTTAGATGGTGTAAATGCTTCTACCGACAGTATAAAGATGACCCCTATTATCATAGAATCATTTAAGTTGGGAAAGACTTTTAAGATCATCGAGCCCAACCATGAAGTTGAAGTTACGAAGTTTTCAGTCCTGGTTTGTATCCACCTGTTTTACCCGGGTCAGAACTAACAGCCAACTAGGACACTAGGCAAGATGGGCCTAGCTAGTGTAACACACTCAGGGCATGCAGAAGCACTGATTCTGGAAGACCTAGGTACAGAGATGGCTAGGGGGCTCGTGTTTGGCTGCATCCCGGGTAGCGTTATGCAATGTACATGCATGCGTAGATCTTCAGACAAATATGGCCTAGTTGCTTAGCATTTGTGCTTTTTCTAAACATCACAGCATGAGCAAAGTCTAAAGAAAAAAAAACATAAAATAAGAGAAAGAATAAATTTACCAAAGACAATCAAAGGGTAGAGCCGTAACTGTTCGAGTGCCTACGGTGCTACCAGAGGAGAACTGAATTTCCTGAATCTGAAGTTGCATTCAGTAAAATCTCATAATCTCTCTAAGTGCGAGCAAGTCTGTAGCTGCCAAATAACGTCAGTAAAATGACAAAGGTGCCTAATATTCCTCTATTCTGCATGCCCACACCTGCTGCCATCTTGACTGAGAAGAGCACCTCTGTGTTTACTTTCTGCACATGGTGATGAGCACTTGTCACATCAGGCCATTTATGAAAGGATGGATACCGTGTTCTGGTACCTGTTCTTACATTACAGAACCAATAAAAAGGCTTCATCAGCAGTTGGAAGCAAGAGGCAGGGAATGCCTTTGAACATCTGCCAGAGATACAAGCGCTTCAAAATGAAGTGAAATGATACTCATCATGACCACACCTAGCTCCTTAGATTATCAAGGATCCAGTGGCTTAGATGCATAACTCCCACCGACTGGATTTTTTGAAGCTACTTAGTTCACTAAGGACAGACAGAGGTGCCTAGAAGCATTTAAAAAAAAAAAAAATTAAAAAGAGAATAAGGGGCTTAGGAGTGAAACTCCCATTGAAATCATATTAGGTACTTTGAAAAGTTTTACCTGCCATGACTTTGCAGAGCATACAGAAATACGCTAATGCACGCTTAAAATGACAACTGTATTCCTGAACTAATATTCACTGTCTCACATGCTGTAAATATCTGCAAAAAGTCTCAGTGTTTCAAGAAGTATGCTTGAAATCTTGGCAGCAAAAGAACTTGCTGTTATCAGACCAGCGTTATTGTCCCCAAAGCCAACAACAAAGAGATTTAAATTGTCCTTGGAAGACCCAACACTTTATAGAATTATTTAACTGTTCAGTTAATTTTGAATGTACTTCAGATATTGAGGTATACAATTAAAAGACAAATCCAGCCCTGGGATTACTATTCGGGGCTCTCACTGGAGTCAGTAGGCACCATTCATATGTAGCTATGGGCAAACAAATGGAAATGTATGTTTCACTGTTGTGGTGTTCCAGCTTTACACCACTGTAAATACACTGATTCCAATGGATTTAGAATAGGATTGAATTTGAATCATGGAGTGCTGAAGTTAGCCCTGTCACCAACTGTACCAGTCTACCGAAAGCTATGACTTCACCATGGTTCTCATGATTGGGACTGTACACAATACCAGTTTTTAAGACGTCTCTTGTTCCTGTTAAACTTCCAGTGATTTCATAGGATTTGGCTACTCAGAAATAATTGTTTCAAGCAGAAATAAAATACTACAACATCTCCCAGCAAACAGACTGGTATTCCAATTGAAGTACAGTCTAAATCCCGAGAGGATTTCCTTTACTATCCTGATTTGTTCAAATCGTTCAGAGGTAGCACTTAAGAGTAGTATTACACTTGCACAAGTTACCTCTGCTTTTCAAAGAGAAAATAATCGCTTAGATTTATATGTAAATTCCATGTTCCTTCACAAATCTTCACAGCACTACATGACAGACTACTGTACAGTATTATGATCCAATATATAGTATCTTACAGAAAAAAAAAAAAGACAAGACAGGAAAAAAAATCCTCATAAAAGCATTATCAATATTCTGTTTAGCGTCAGAGGCCTGAACACAAACTACAGCTCTGCAATGTGAAGCAACCAACTGACAGCCCTTTTGGACTGTTGCGTGTCATTTATTTCTGCCGTAACACAGAGGTCTCTTTCAATGATCAGTTTTACAAATGTTCATTGTCGAGCTCACCATCATCCGTAAAACAGATCAAATGGCACCGCTAAACACCCCCCCTACTCTGTTTATAACTGTGTATGTAACCCTGTCCTCAGGGTGTATATGAACAATGTTTAAAAGAAAGCAATATGCACAGCTGATCAGACCAGCAGCTGATCAGTATTTAATCATCAAATCCAATAAGGGAACAAATGAGGCAGAGCACAGGGTGGAAAACAAAGGTAGATGGAAAATGTTAAATGAGCCACCAATTTATGGAAGATAAAAACACTCTCGGAAACAATTTACAAAACAATTTTCTTTTTACACATTTAATAAACATTCTGTCAGAGTAAACGAAATCTCAGAAGCTGGAAGTTTAAAAAAAAAAAAATCAATTAAAATGAAGTCACAGGGAATGGTGGGGAATTGTTCCTGGCAGTTATTTGATATAGCATGGTTAATATTTCTAGTCAGGCAAATTAACAGTTTTGCTGCTGTAGACTTGCACTCGCACAATGCATAACCTCTGAGGGTTTGTTCTAAAAGTTACAGAAATATATGCGTATTTTTTATATAGCTACATTTTAGATATACAGTAACAGTCATTTGCTCTACAAACTTTAATACAGAGGAATTCTACAGTGCTAAAAACAGCTGAAAAGAATGTCTGCATCTAAAAAAAGTAATAAAATAGACAATTCATTCCACAGGGTCCCATTTCACTTGTAAAGAACGCTTTGAAAGCTCTTAGATAAAAACCTGTTTCTCTAGCCATCTGTATCAATAGATAAGCTTTTCTTTAATACTGCTCTACTGTATAATTTGTATTGTGCCACACTCATATTGATTGAAGAAAATTCAAGCGAAGCAGTGTCAGTTTCTGTTTCTACAGGGAAACCACTGAGCTGAACAGCGAGGTACGTAAGGTCAAATCAGGATTCCACTTGCTGTGGTGCTACCTTAAAATTATACAGCGCTAAGGAAGACGACAATGGTAGGCTTTCCAGACATAGTATAAATACCAGTAATTAAAATTTTTCTTTTCATTATCCTATTAATGTATCTTGAATAACAGCATAAATTAAGGTTTTTTTACTTTCCATACCCTTTCATGTATTAAGCCACTTAAATTTGCAACCAGAAGCTGTATTTTCTTCGTATGCTTCAAGCCAACCTTTGCTTTCTCTTCTGTGCTGTCAAGCGTGGCCACAGAAAGAAGTTCAAGTTTATTTAGTTTACCAGCTTATCTTGACATTCTGCTTAGGAGAGGCTGCTGTTCCTCAGCTTCTGCAGGTCACGTTTGCATTAGAGGTTTACCCACCTGGACCGCAGGTGCAGGAAGGAAGAGAGAAAGCAGCTTATCTTTATCACACTGCGCTTTGCAAACACATGCCATTTCACACAGATGGCGAAAGTACGGACGGGCAAATTGACACAACCTTGCCTTGTTCAGAGGAATGGAAAGGGAAAGAAACACAAGTGTTTCACTTGCAGAGTTCGTTTTCATTTATGTTTGACCTGCACAAGCTGAACAACTTATTCTGTCACGTGCCCCTGCCTGCAGATACCAGAAAGTGGAATACAGAGTACCTCTAGCCTACGTGTTCAGACACCTGAGTGAGTCAGCAAGAAGTGGGAGTTTTAGTCCTGCCCAATCTTCAGAAAATAAGACTTCCCCTATGCTGAACCTTGGGCCCTTGAAGCCACAGCTCCACTGCGATGCTTGGGCATCCCTTCATCCCAGTTCTTAACCTGACTGCATACATGCTAGTTACCTACTCTTCTGGATCAAAACGCTGTGCTAATACCATACTATGGGGTTTGCCCATATCTCCTGAGCCTGGCGCTGCCTACCAGTGACACTCTTCCCCTAACCTGCAAGTCTCTCAGAAATACATACAAGTACTCAGAGCCAACCAACACCAGCAAACAACTGAAAGCTTCCTTCCTCAGTGTAGTACTGTATCAAACGTTTGCTTGCACACGTTCAGGCTTTCAAGCTCTAACGTTATGTTATGAAAATTGAGCTGACAATACAATGATACAACCAAGGAAATACATCGATCAAAACAGTTGTATTTGAACTAAAGAATGTTCAGACTAAAGAAACTTTATGTTGGCATGAGGTATTTCATATAAGTCATCCTCTTTTTCCCCTCTACAGATCACACAAGATACTTATGAGAGCCCCGTTAGCATACACATGCTCAAAATAGTGAGCATACACTGAAAGGATCAGCAACGATTTTTAATAAGCACTGTGCTAAATTAGTTCTTATTTTTTAGTGACTGCTAGATTAAAAAAACAAAAAAAACACCAAAAAAAACCAAAAAACCAAACCAAAACAAAACCCCAAAAAACCAAACACCAAACCAAAACTATTATCTCAGCTTGCTTATAGTGCCCCAGAAAGACTAAATAAGCATGAAACTGAAAGGCATGTCCCATCCTAACAACAGTAAGGAGAATGTCAGAAGTAATGCAATCAAAAGAGGATCCACCTATTGAAATAAAACCATCTCTGAACTGGTTAACTTTGATTTAAAAGAGCAAAATAATTTAGTAGAGAACAACACACACTTAACTTTTCACACCATGTTAACAGGTGGCAGCGCATTTTTCTCTGATGTTTGTTGGGAAGTGAGATTCAAAGAGCCTGTTTAGTTATTCTTTGTTACATTTGTATTCCCCTCCCCTGTCAATAGCTACATTAAAACACAAAAGAACCCCCCCACATATTTTTAGCCTTATGAGATAAACCTGTGAAACAGTGCACACAGGCATTTCTGTATGCACACACAGGCATCTTGTGAGGGTTTGTTGTTTGTTTTTGTTTTTGTTTTTTTTTTTTAATTACATGCTTTTGACTACTGAAAGATACTGTTTTGCACAGAATTTTTGTTTGCAAAATCAAGATATACAGCTGAAATTATCAGAAGGGATATATTCAAAGCAACAAAGGATGAAGGACAGGTTACATACATAAGACTTTGCCCAAACAGTTCCAGTCCGTTCCTTATCCCCAAAGCAAAACTTTAGAGCAGCCTCCTGAAGAGAATGATCTCCTCAGTGAATGACAGTCCTAACCAAGCAGCAAACAAATGCAAGTTTTTCTGACACCCATCTCAAACCAGGTATTAAAGCTGTGCCTTGCTCCTGCAGGTAGTATTTTTTTATTTTTCAAGACCTGCATTCAAAGAGCTATCTGTTCTCCATTTGGGGTGTGAGCCACTGAGATACCAGTGGCCTACCATTTCAATAAAATACCCAAAGTAGTAGCTAGTAAGCACAGTCAACATATGGAGAAATGGCAGAACCTTCTCGTTAAACCTAACAGAAGAACACTCATCCCAGACATTTCTTTCCTTAAAACCATTTATCTTTTACAACTGGATGCATGTACCTGGGTTGAAGAGAAAACAGGACAAGTTCACAGAAGGTAAGCCTGCTGAAATTTATTACATACACAGATATTATAAGTAGCTCAGGAAATAGAGCTGGAGAATTTGAGAACTTTAGGGTAAAGTGTCATATATGAATTCCCTGAACTTTAAATACAGCGTTCCTTAAATATCTGCTCTTGGCCACCAACAGAGAAAGAAGATTTGGTCAGTCCCAGTATGGCAGATTTTATGTTTGCTGCAATACAGTCTCAGCCATCCATGTATAAACTGATTTTCATCAAAAGAATATATTCTTTGTTTCCACCCAGACTCATAATACAACTGAGCAGCCACAGAGTCTCTCTGTTGTTTTATTACCTACACACTAGGAGAATTTTAGAAATTAAGACAACAGATTAATTACACTGTACAATTAAATTAAGTCTTTGAAGAATAATGGATCCAACAGAAAGCTCTCTAATAATCTGCAGATAGATCTCTGAAAGAACAGTGCGTTCAAAAAATAGGCTAAAAGGCCGAAGTGGTACAAAAACTCCCTTTCCACTGAAGTTACCTTCTGAGTAACTCAGGCACAGAATCTAGAAATAAATACCTCCGCAGCACAAGCCTCGGTGAACATACCTGCAGCTACAGGCTCCAAGACTGCTCGCTCAGTCTCAATGTTATTTGAGATATGTCATCTCTGTTAGCAATTAAGATGCTTTCTGCCGATCCACTGCCTCGGCACAGCGCATCAGCTTCTTACGCAGGCGGCCCAGGCACCGTAACGGACACTGCTCTCTTTCTGAGCGAACGTTTCTGGGCTACAGAGAAAACAAAGCCTACCGTTCACTGTTTTCTAATGAATCAAGATGTACCGCTGGTGGCTGAGGGATGTAAAATGTCCAACAGCTAGGAGAATAGCCCCAAGCTCTTGCCAAATTATGCACTTCAGTATTACAGATCTGCTAGCAAAATGTATCAGACTTTCCTCCAACATGATATTTATTCTTTTGGACAAAGAGGACGGATAAAAATAAATTGTTGAACAAAATCCGATACCCAATGGAATAATGAGGTGTTCAACGGGGAAAGGGTTTCAGGCACAGCAAAATCCTACAGAATCTTAGATGGCCAGGACACACGCACAGTAAATGCAAATGTATCCACTCACATCAAGAAGCATGGAAAACTTAGAAAAATAAAATTCATTAATATAAACATAAAATCTTGTGCCATTGCTGAATCCTCTTGAGAAGTTAACTGTCCTGTTAACAGGTACATACAAGGCAAAAAACACAAACTGCCATAATTTTCAGAAATGGCATTGTGAATCAGACATGATAAAAAGTGCACTACTTTATTGAAACTGTATGACCATCCATGGTCAACAAGATACACAGAACATAGCCATCTGTATATTTTGTTTATCCCTATCTCGGGACATGCTCAGTCTCAAAATTAAGGACAGTAATAACTTGTTTAAAAAAAAAAAAAATCCCAGTACATGAATTACAGTATCAATTAGTTCTACATTAGTGCATCTAGATTAGGGACAATTCTGCAGATAGATGTATGTGTGTTTATCTCACTGACATCAACGCAATGCCATCTGAAAACAGGATTTTACTCATCATATACTTGCAATCACTTGAAGGGAAAACCTGTGAAGAGTTCTCTAGTAGCCATCTGCCCTTCTTATGCCAATACAGTGTAGACAATTATAGCAGTATTCCTTTCAACCTCTTGAACAAAGTACATTAAAAAGGTTTGATCAAATCCTCTTTATGCAATATATGTCACATTCAGTGAATACAAATTGATGACCTTGCCCTTTGCCCTGGCAAACTCTCTTTGTCTTTCCTCTATGAAATGGCATATTTGAACACAGTATTTTCTTAAATGTTGCCTTGATTGCATATGCAGAGAACACAGGCAGCTAAATGTTAATTAAAGGAACAAATGGGGTTTCTTAAATGCTCTTCTTGTACCCAATTTTAACACACTCTCTCTCTCACCTCAAATATTACCTGTATAACGGAATGACAGAAAGGAATATTATCCAAGTAGGTTAAAAAGAAACAGCATAACCTCAACTTGTTTAATGGTACAGTGAAAACATAAATCCTCCTTTTTGTACAAAAGCACCAACAGATTATCTTTAAAGGGAATACAACAAACTCTTTACAAAAACCTCAAGTACAAATTATGTTTCGTAACTTACATAGCTATGGACAATTCATTAGGCTGCTGTGACTGAAACAGACTAAAGAGCACCTCTCCTTTTTGTTCAGTTTAGTATGCAAATGGTTGTCAAACAGCCAGAGTAGCTGGTTTCAGTGATTTTTCTACACCACCAGTTAATCAGTCTCCTATTTCATCTGTATGCAACCTTCATACACACATACAGGAGAAACAAAAGCATAAAAAGGAAGATATAAGTGCTTACCTACAAATTAACAGGGGACTCTCAGCACTAGAACAGAGTTATTTGCATTATTTGTTTTACAGTAGCACTAAATGGTTAGAAAACCCATTGTGCAGCAAACTGTATGTATTTATCAGGCAGTCTCTTCCTCCAAAAGTCTATAACCTGGCTTATGAGACATACATTAAAAAATCCCAGAGGACAGAAAAGAAAGCCAAGAGACAGATAGATATATGAGGGGGTTGGTCTGGTTTGGTTGCCTTTTTTTTTTTTTTTTTTTTTTTTTTTTAAACTGGATTTTTAACCTAAATCCCTAAAGAGTCACAGAAGTTAACAGTAATGGCATGAAGTGAACAAGCGCACCTGTCTGTTCACGCGCTCCAGAACAGAACGGATTCAGTAGACATTTATACAGTGAGTTCAGGTACAAGGTACTGAGATCTAGCACAAGATGAGACTTTGCAAAGTGCATGCCCAGAGCATTCAAAGTATTTAATATAAAATTGCATGTAACAGGCTGACAAAGATGATGGATTAAGAGCAAGTGTCAAATATGCGTTATTTTTGTGCTGACTGCCACTGCTTGAGCACTAGGAAGGTACGAGCGGGCATTTGATAAGGGGCTGGTTACTAGAAGGAGAAACAAAGAACACTCTGTGTCACGTATGTGTCATAGTTCATATTAACAATAAATAATATAGAAAAGACTCTGTCTGTATTCACCTTTTGGGGGATAAGACGACCTGTCCAGAAATAAATAAGGACTGAAGATTCCCCCACTTTGCTTCATCAAGCAGCAGATAAGAGAGGTAAGAGGTCCCCTCTGGAGCAGCGTAGCCCACAATCCACTGATCCAACACTAGTACTCACAAAAGGCATTTCTCCTCTGATTTCTTGCACAAAAGCCAGAAGAGTTCAGGCTCCATCTGATTTGAGCACTCTAGCAGGCTTTTTCTAGACCCTTTCCTGTAATATCCATGCCCCTCAGAAGCATTACCAAGTCTTAACTTCACTATCAAACTGTGTGACGTATCTCACGGATATTAAAAAATGCAACTGGAAGATCTTAATTAACTTAAAAAAAAAAAAAAGGCAGTGTCGACTATATATTAACAGTACTACTCATATTTATATCCCCATTTGGTACTATTTTGAATCTCAACTCTTAACTTCAGCTTTTGAAAATTAAGTAATTTCATGTAACCTTATCTTAAAAATATTTGCAGATGTTCCATTCAAGCAAAAGGGGTTTGAGAGCAGTAACATTTCTCCAGCTGGGAAGACAATCATCTAGTTACGGAAAGAAAGAATATTGTGTACACAATTTGTCACGTGGTCCAGGAAGGGAATCCAGTAGAGCTATGAGAAGGACATTATCAGAAAGACTGTCTAAGAGCAAGTGTATGAGCTTATAGCATTTCCATTTTTCTAACCACACTCAGATGTCAAGACTGGAATGAAATATAGAATCGTAGAATCATTTAGGTTGGAAAAGACCTTGAAGATCATAGAGTCCAACCATAAACCTAACACTGCCAAGTCCACCACTAAACCATGTCCCTAAGCACCACATCTACACATCTTTTAAATACCTCCAGGGACAGGGGACTCAACCACTTCCCTGGGCAGCCTGTTCCAGTGCTTGACAACCCTTCCAGTGAATAAATTTTCCCTAATATCAAATCTAAAGCTCCCCTGGTGCAACTTGAGACCATTTCCTCTTGTCCGGCCGACCCCCACCTTGCTACAACCTCCTTTCAGGTAGTTGTAGAGAGCAGTAGGAAGCATGCTTGGTTGTTTTTTCCTGACTATAGCTTGGAACACCAACCAACCCCCAAAAAAGCAACTTCTCCTTCTAACCCTTCTGTTTTGTAGCAAAACATTAAAGAAACCTTGCACTTTGGCACAACAACAGCCTTTTCCATTGATTTTCATCAGGGCAAAATTCTACTTTTTAAGTTTACAGAAGGCACAGCTTCACTTCAGTCTCCTCTAGCAAAGCTGACTAACAAATTCTCATCTTTAGCCTCCTCTCCTTTGGCCACAGTTAACCATCTCCTCCTCTTCAGGCATACCCATGAGATCATTCTAAAATGGATCACAAACATAATCCAAGTGGGGGAAATAAAACCCAGGGTTTTTGGTTTTAAACTCAGCTCATTTCACTGTACTGGTCTAAAACATGGCCCAAGAAACCAACATGTTGGCACCTTTTTTTGCAGCATGAGAGGAGCTGACAGCAGGGCTGTCACCTCTTAAACTGGCTTTGTCACCAGAGAAGTCTGTGAGGAATTTCACCTCAGCTTGGGAAAAAAAAAAAAAGAAAAATATAAATCCCATTTTGCTGGATCACACTTCCCTTTTGAAAGTGCTGTTAAAAAAAAAAAAAAAAGTGGCTGTAAAAAAACCCTGACAGTTGCTGGACAGGAACATTTGTCATTCTGAGCACCCTGCCTCTATCCACCAAAAGAACCCTCAAAAGACACGGTACCTTGAAGTGAATGAGTAAACATTTAGGAAAAGCTATCCCTTATTTGAAACACGTAGTATAATCTTACACAACTGCAGCATTTGAAGCACATTGCTTGCTTTATCAAAGCAGCAGAGCAAGCAAAGCAAGAAGTTTAGTGTTCCTCAATGTTGCCAGGCATCAGCAATGAACTGTGAACAGCTGGGATGTCATCACTGAAACATGCAAAACTGCCTAACACCCATTTTGAGCCACTTTGGAACCTATCTTCCTGCCCCCGTTTTTTTTCCCAAGCAAGATGAGCTCCCAAATAATAACATTTCTTTTAAAAAGTCAAGGTCATTTTTTTGACCTATTTGATGTTTTTTCACTTTTTAAATTCCATTCACCTAAACAGCCTATTGAAATCAATGCATTTCTCATGATCCCAAATTCATGGTAAAGTGACTCTGGTTTGACTTACTACCAAAACTCCATGAAAGCATCCCACAAAATACCCCTCTCCCAGCCACTTCATCGTTGTTCAGGGCTGTACAACATAAAACCACCCAAGCCTCCTGCAGGACTCTACAGAAAGATCTTACTGTGGCAGGTACCATAAAAACCAACAGTCTCTGACCTAACAGCCTACAGTTATACTGACAAGCCTGAGCAAAGTATATAATCTCAAACCTGCTCACCAACTTGTTTCCTGAAAAGGCTACCTTATCTTCGTTAGACAGAAATAACTTTTAATCACTCCACAGTTACAGTGAAAGGCTTGACAGCTCCCTAGAGAAGACATGAGACATCCAAGATGTCATTCCTAGCAGGTAAGTTTACTAACTCCACTTGTGACTTATTTGGAAGTGTTTCTCTCTGGTCACATAGTAAACCCCTGCATGCTTTTCAGACTCAGGTTTACCCTTTCAGACATATTTTCAGTCCTCCTTAAGAGGAAAAACTTCCACTAACCAAGAAAAAAAATAATTCAAGCATATAAGCTTCGAAAATAAATCTTCTCCCAAATATTATGTTGTCATACACAATAACTCTCCTAGTGGTTCTGTAGTCCTTGTGATAACACTTTTTTGCCTGTGCATTAGTGACGATCGCGATGAGAGCTTCAAGTCGCGATCCACGGCGCTCCCACTGTTACGCTGACCACCACTGCCTTCTGCCAACGCAACCAGAAACCTTCCTGTGCTACAGAGGCCTGACGCTATGTAGATGGTGTGGCCACAGAGCAAACAGGACACACCAGTGCAGAAGGACTCCTCTCCAGTACAACAGCGTATTTTCCACTAATTGTGGCATGGGCTTTGAATTACAGAGAGGTGGAAGGCTTGGGAAGAGAATACTAGAAATGAAGACATGGACTGGGAGCTGAAAGCACCACCCAATTTGCAGTACATAGAGAGACTTGGGAACCAGCCAGTTTTGAAAGGGCCAGTTGTTTTGTAAGCAACAGAAGTCAAGCAATGCCAAAAAAACATGCCCACTGAGCCAAGAAGGCAGGAAAACCTGCTTGGCACAAATGCAAGACTCCCAGAAGCCATGACGGCAGAACAAGGGAACTGGAGTCTGTGGTTTTCCAGCGGTAACTCTCTTGTTGCATGAGACTTGTGAATAAGAAATTCATTTTCTGAAGTCCGTGATTCTTTGCTTTCCTGACAAGTGGTTCCTGCTAAGGGTAATCAGAAAATTAAAGCCTCAACTCATCACTAGATAACGGGGGGGGGGGGGTCAGATAGACTAAATATAATCAGCATAGAGAACACGCTGGCTAAGCCTGGGCCAAAATCTTTGCAAGGGTGTTCTCTCAGGCTGCATTTCCACTTTTGAAATCAGAGACTAAGCCTGCTCACAGAGATGCAAGTCTATTCAGAAACTGAGCAGCCCAGATCTGCTCGTTTTCAAAAGCAAGATGCTGATAATCCTATTTTTGTGTGAGGTTCTTGCAATTTCTACTTGTCATGGTTTAACCCCAGCCAGCAACTAAGCACCACACAGCTGCTTGCTCACTCCCCCCACAATCCGATGGGGGAGAGAATCAGAAGAGTAAAAGTGAGAAAACTCATGGGTTGAGATAAAGACAGTTTAACAGGCAAAGCAAAAGCCGCGCACACAGGCAAAGCAAAGAAAGGAATTCGTTCACTACTTCCCATCAGCAGGCAGGTGTTCAGCCATCTCCAGGAAAGCAGGGCTCCATCACGTGTAACGGTTACTTGGGAAGACAAACACCATCACTCTGAATGTCTCCCCTCTTCCTTCTTCTTCCCACAGCTTCTATACTGAGCATGACGTCATATGGTATGGGATATCCCTTGGGCCAGTTGGGGTCAGCTGTCCTGGCTGTGCCCCCTCCCAGCTTCTTGTGCACTGGGCAGAGCAGGGGAAGCTGAAAAGTCCTGGACTGGTGTAAGCACTGCTTAGCAGCAACTAAAACATCAGTGTGTTATCAACATTATTCTCATACTAAATCCAAAACACAGCACCATACCAGCTACTAGGAAGAAAATTAACTCTATCCCAGGTGAAACCAGGACACTACTAACTGCGAGTTTTACTGGGAAACAGATACTGGGAGCTGTCACTTTTCACAGACAGCTTTTAAGATGCTGTGCCTCCCAGCACTTGACCTTGTGTGTGCCACTCACATTATTCTTTAGCACCCGCGTTGTGTATTGTTGATCCCTGGACTAAGATCCCGGTTCCATGGCCTGGGGGCCAGGTTTCCTCTACTCAAGAAGGAGATTGAGCATAACCCGATGTGTAACTGAGAGGTCCTCTACCAGGAAGGCAAAACTAATCACAGCCTACACCCAGGGGTATGTAAGCCTGTGGTATTCAGAGACTGGATCCAATCGCGGCAGTCTGGTCTCTACCCGTGGTGGTTGCAACCGAGGCCTGTCCCATTTTAGTCGTAGGCACAAGGTCCATCAGCCTATACAGCAAAACACAACATGCGTTGTGTGCCAGTCACACAAGTCTTTATGAACCAATGCCAGAACATGGGGAAGTAGGATTCTTGCTTTCTATTACTGCTCCTAGGAGATGACTGTCATTTTATGTTTAACTAGGCTGTTTGTATCAGCTATTATCTGCGTACTTTTGGTTGTCCAAGTAGGTCCAAAGGTATGAACTCAAATAACAGACATCAGCCTCTGCAATACTTCAGTCACAGAGAAAACATCTTCATACACTCAATACTTTGAGAAAGCAAGGACATATCATGCTAACAGAGCGAGAAATTAAGCCTCTAATTTCACAAACTCCTTCTGAAAACTGTGCCACACAGTAGAATTGGCTTCTTCTCCTGGAGACCTGAACTGACTTCATTAAAACCTTTCATCACCACAATAGCAGAATTAGCAAATAAACGTGAAGTACACACAAATATTACAGTAAAATACTAAGATCAGACTTACGGCCTCAGGGTTTGTAGACCACAGAAATAAAGTAGTATACAGACAATCTTTCTTATGGTCTGATTGCCTAAGTGTTGTCTTCAGCTATAAATGAGTTCCAGAAGCTGCCATTCTCTTTTCTCTTCCATCCAACCTTTTACTTCTCTTCCCACATCCTGGAATACCATCTCACTTAAGACAGCTGTATGATAAACCAGACTACTGCCATGGTCAGGATTTAAAACACAACAAAGCACAAAAAAGCCACAACAAATACAGAAAAGGCTATTTTAATACACAGACCAAGTCTGCCTTCCAGCCCAATCCCACTGCTAGTTGTGTTAGGACAATGGAAGACATGGCAAGCTGCAGGGGATATGTGGGAATGAATGTGGGAATAGGTGCTGCTACGGACAACAGGTAATTCTCATTCTCTTCTTTTGCTTCCCTGGAATTACAAGAAGGCTTCACTTCCCGTATCAATACAAGACTGCCAGCAGCAGGAACCAAAGCAAAGAAAGATACCCCTAAACCCCCTAGTAAATGAAAGTGAAAGGGAAGGCAATCTTTTAAACTGTCCCTTCCTCACAAGTGTTAAACTGATCTTTCAATTATTGATAGCTCACTTTCTCAAGTGACCACTAAACTGGAAGCTGCCTAAATCTGTATTTATATTTAAAGATAGCAGTCAACGAGAAGTACACTCACAGCCTTACTAAAAAAAAGTGAGCAAGCCCAATGTAAAGCAACTTTGCAGTCTGGGACTGTGCATGGACTCGCTGTTTGCCAGTATGATTAATCTAATTAAAAACTGGAACAAAGATTAACCCTACTCCTATTTAAAATTGACAGCTTCATATTAAAATGTCATTTATACCAGTACATTAAGAGAAAAATGAAGCTTTTGTAAATGTTTTTGCTTAACATGGCAGTGACATATTCAGTGTGAAGTAGAGTTTTATCTCGTTATATAAAACAAATGCAACTTGTATAACATCACTCCAAATACTAAATTGCGATGAAAAAGAATATGTGAATGTGCAGATTTGAATTCAGAAATAAAAAAAAAAACAGTGAAAAATTGTATCTCCTGAAGTTAAATTAACTGAACAATAATTCTCTGTGACGACACTTTAGCAGCTTCACCAGTCAGCCTATCAGTTGTGAAGGCTGGGGGGAAGAAGGAGAGATATCGCATAAAGTGAAAATAAGAGTCTTCTCTTGTAAAAGTCAATACATCATCTTAAGCTAGAAAAAAATGGTCCCTAAACATCCGTAACTACAATCAGTAATTGTCATTAAAAGCTCTCATTATATAGAGTAAGTGTAATTAGAGCATCTTGCCCGCACAGGGTGCAGCACACAGAGAATGCTAGAAGGATTCATAAATTAGTGCCAAATCAGTCTCATTCCCATCCAGCACACAATCTGCTGTAAAAGAGAAAAATTGTATTTACACACATTAAGGCAAAGCCCGCTGGCCTCTACAAAATTAGCCTAAACACGAAATGCAGGTATTTGAGGGACTCCCTATTTCATTATGTGTCTTAGGAATAAAGGGATAAAGTTTGCCATCAATAACACTGAACATATCTGCTGAACCCCGCAGATTCCAGGGCATTAATAATTTAAACTCTTATGGGAATTTTGTCATGGTGGAGATAGGACTTGTCTGCAAACGGAGCTCAGGGGATGTTCAATATGATCTATTCTAGTATACACACACAATTGCTACATTTATCATGATGCAGAGGAAAAGAATGGTTCTTTCTTAAGGACTTCAGGAATGTTTCTTCTGTAATTTACACAATAAAACCTCTGAGTATTTCTAATAAAAAAAAACAGGTTCTAAAAAGATAACGTCATAAAAATTATACCGAAAAGGTTTCTTCTCTCCCCATCTCTATTACTCATGCCTGTACAGTGGTGTTCAACACATTATAAAATGGGATGGGAAGCCAGCAATCCAGCTCCTGATAGTAGCGTTGTCTATGCAAGATGCTATGTTAAGCGCAGATTCTGTATGACATTATGGCCCAAGCAGATAAAGCTGTGTGCTTGACTCTGATATTTATACTTTTAAGTGCACATCTAATAGCTCTGTATATAAAACAGTCATGTGCACAACTACTAGATCTCAGTGCAAAAATCCCCTTTTGCACATGCCAATGGTAAGCACAAAAAGAACACATCCTTTTGAGACGCTTGTGGTATTTGTGTAACACAGACTAAATTCAGGCATTTGTGCAATAGCTCATTTAAGGTAACTCTAGGTATGGATACATTTACGCTGTAACAAGCGTATTTGTGTTCTAATTTAGTGTAACAATTTTTCCACGTTTTTGTTCTAGAATGGAAGTAAGCTCAAAAGGAGTTCAAAAGAATCAGGCAGGAAAACCTTCCTTTCATAACCAAGCCCTAATTCTTAGAATATAATTTTCAGAAAAAAACTTCAAAACCATTTCCGTCTGCATGCTTTTAATACACCCACATTGCACCTTCACTTCACTATGCCAGGCATGCACAACTCAATGCGCACCACAGTTCCCAAGTGGCAAAAGGACCGATGCTCCATTACAAAGCTCAGGCACTAGAGAAACTAATGCAGTAATTATAAACCCAGGAAAGCATCTCAAAATATTTTTTTAATTTGCTAAATCTCTATTGAAATAATATTTCAGTCAATGAATCTGCAGGTGATCAGAAGGAGAATCCTAGCAGCACAAGGTATGCGTCAGCATCTTAGTCCTGCTGATTAGCTTTTCACCATGATTTAAGATATTCCCTGTAAAACCTGGGGGATAGCGTCCAAAGGCTCTACGAGATTACTGCCTGATCATCCATGAAAACTGAACTCCCTGTGAGTTCAGTTCAAAAACTTTATCATATGATGTCATAAACCAATTATTTTTCTATTGGGATATTTGTAACAGAGTCAGTCTGGAAAATCTAATCCAAAAGTTTATCACTATAGCAGCTTTTACTTGATGTTAACACCCTGAAGAGCGATGTTTCCATCTCAGCTTAAGCATGTTATGTTACTGTTGGCTCTCAAATGATAACGTGGACGAGGCATCCTGTATTTCTGATGACAAAACGAGATCACACAAGCAAAAACAACAGATAGGCAGAGGACGTGTGGCAATCGTGCAGAGGGAACGTGCAGGACAGTTGTGGTGTGTGCACCCTCCTCCTGAAACAGGAGCTCGCAGGCAGGGGCTGCCTCAGGGTAACCCCAGTCCAGCCTGACCCAGAACTTGCTGTTCTTCCTCCTGCACTGAAGCCCACACAATCCAAGCACTCCCCAGAGGTGTGCCAACCCTCTCTCGCTTATGCTTCTCCAATATATCATCTTAATTTAGATCTCCCACTCTCCAAGGCTCTCCTGTCCCAAAACCCTTCTCTGTCACAAATCTCTTTAATCTGCTTGGACACGTCAGTGCTCTACTGAACTCTGATGACTGCTGGATCTCCCTCTTGCTAGCTCTCCAAAGAGGAAGAAACACCTTCTTACTCTGACATTTAAGAAATCCATGCACCAAGTATATAACCGAAATTTATCTGGACAGCCTAGAGAGAGGGACTACCACTGCAGCAAAACATACACCTAGAAGTCTTAATCTGTCGTGCTTATCTAGGGTGCTTGAACAGCTTTATGAAACAGATTGATAAGATCGTAGTGTTTTTTCTATCAGATGGCTTTTCTGCCCCTAAAAGAAAGCACAATAATTATCTGGAAGAGACTGTAGAGGGTTTTTAATAGCTTTTAAAATAATTCCAACAGCAAATAAACCAAATTATACCTCCTCCCATATATTACAGATGATATAATTTTCTGTTTATTACTTGATAATACTGGCTCAAGATGTTCTCAATACAAGTTCAGCTGGCACTGGACTGTGCCGTTGTCTGAATTAGCATGACAATTTTAATCTCAAGAGTTAAAAGAAATCAGATTGAAAAATAAAAAAAGAACCCGCAAAATGCTTTGCAAGCATTTATGGTGCAATAATTATGCCACAGTTTGATGTGGTAGGTCTCTGATAATATATTTTTCCAAATGTCTTTGGAGTAATGTATCCCATTTTGACAGATCTTTATGAATGAGGGAAGGATCAGCCCCCACTAACTCTGCTTCAGGGTACGCAAACTGAGATAGTAACGATGAAATTCTGGTTTGGTTCTCTGACTTGAATACGTATACACACTGATCGGATTTTGGAACTGGAAGACAAAATGGCAGACAGGCCAGCTTTGCTGGGAAGCCCACACTGTAATTAGCAGCGGACAAAAAAAAGCACAGCAAAACCATACTTGTACTTTTATTAATTGACTAAACTAAGCAATAAGGCAGTACTCTATAAATATGAGGCTTCATCTAGATTTTATTATTTTGCAAGCTGTTTGTGTTACAGTGATGCTCTTAGCTTGTCTTTTAACCATCTACTAAAAATATGGAAAGCAATACTAATAAATACATTTTACACATGAATTCATGTAACAGTTCTTTGTTGGGGGCACTGCGTAGTCTATAAAATTAACTATCTGTAGTCTTTTGCTCTGCTTTAGTTGGCCTGCAAAATAAGAGAGATGGAGAGAAGCTGTTTCTCAAAGTCAACAACCAAAAAAATCCTACCGAAATGCTATACACAAGCTAAGGCTAGAATAAAATTTATATTGTTATTTCACTACTTCATTATAGTGCATTATCTGTATTATGAATGCACCAAGTGGTCTTTCTGGGGACTTTATACAACTTCATATGATTTTGCACCCACTGTAGGGAACTCAGGTCTGTAGCACAGGGAAAGACAGAATGACCGTCACTGAAGGAATAAAACCATGTGTCTCTAAGCACCAGTTATCGGAAATGAGAGGGAAATAGAGCTAAGTCTAGGTGCCTATGGGTAGAGGTGCAGGGAAAACAGTGAAACATCTGGGATTTATTCTTCTTATGGAAAAAATTTAAGTAGACACATGCAAAACACTTACAACCATTCATAGCCTTTTCAAATTTCAAATGACTGGTTTGCCAGCTGCATGCTGTCTATCTCCCAGGAAGCACTGGACAGACACTTCAATATCTGTTCCACTCACTACAATCAAGCTTTCTCAACCATATACAGGATATTTACAGACAATGTAAACGTTCTGCTCCAGTCAGAGCAGAACTGCTGCCAATGCAAATACCACACCCCATGAGCTAACGGGCAAAACAATGTTGTCTATTTTAAAAAAAGGCAGTTCTTTCATGACAGCATACTTTTAGAACTAGCAGATCCAGGGACTACTTACTAAGAAAAAATCCTGCAAAAGCTGTCCTTTTCTTGCAGTCATTCTAGGTGATGGAGGACAGCACTATGTCCCTGTTATTGTCTCCCTCGCTAGCCAGATGTTAGGCTATTGCGGAGATCCTACCACCCTCTTCTCACAGCAGTCCAGAGTGAGAAGAAAATTGACTGTTCCTCATGCTGCGCAAGGGCCTCAGTACTGCTCCTCACTTTCTTTAAGAGATTCTATCTCCCAATCCACTTCCAGTTCTGATTTATCTGAGAATTAGACCTCCTACAGATTGATTACTAGCTCCAGGCACCTGATAAGTCATGACAAAATTAAATTCACAGGCTAGTACAGTTTATTAGCAGGTCACTGAGTTGCTGGAAGAAAAGAAAACACCCTCACCCCTCTCCCAATGCCCTCGTACCAAAACCCTAACAAGCTTCACACCACCCACACGAGGCACTTGTACATCCTGAAGCACAACGTCCACATAAGGCCTATGAAGTCCAGAAAAGAATGACCTGTAAATTAACACCTTATACCACTTTGACAGGAGTGTGCTGAAGGACCAACCACAAATTTCCCAGTGTCTGAGGATTTGTACAGCAACACTACTACCATTCAGTCTCCTTCATTTACAGAAATTATATTTACCCACAATTGTGTGTTTGCACTGCATGTTCCTGTAAATAGTTGGCAAATAAACTTACACTATGGATATATACATATACATATCTGCATTATGTACTCTCTTTCCACAGCAAAACTTACACAATGAAGCAAATTCAGTTAGCTGCTCATCATGTACCGTTAAAAAGATTACAGGGAAAAAACCATCATAAATGCACAAGGACCTTCTCCTTAACTGCTGCACTATCTCACACAATAAAATTAATAATTTAACTATCTGAAACTTCACATGTGCAGGGCACTGCAAGTAGACCAGTGGCATTTTCACTTCAAATTTATATAGTCTTTAGTCAGTATACTTAATCTGCATTTCTAACACCTGCTTCAGTCGGCTGTGAAGTGCAATGTTATCTATAAAATTTTCTTTCATCTTTGTACTGTCCATCCAACAAAAAAATTATATGATGGTGGATAATTATTTGACTTTAAAAAGGATATGAAACTTTTCACATGTTTTTTGATCATTTCTTGAAAGACATGCTCATATATTTGACATTCCATTTTATTAAAAGGTTTGAGTTTTTTTTAAAAACCCTGGCTTTCACATTATTCATGTTATCTAATCCTATGCAATATATTTCTCCTTGAAATAGTTAACATTCACTTTCTATACACTAGTAAAAATGTGGGAAAGAAACTAGACCACAATGAAGCAATGAGGCATGACAAGGTGTGCATTTTCAGGCCATTAGTACATGCTTCAAATGCACCAGGAGGAAGAAGCTAGATTGACTTTTCCACTCAGGTGGGCACCAACGCTAGCACCTGTATCATACCACAATACAAAGTGATATATAAAGAGCATGCAGAGGGCATGAAACCGCATGCAGCTTTCATCCAGTGGGTTTATGTCAGGCAGAAAAGCTGTTCCCAGTCATGCACGGTCTCCGTCAAGTTAAACACTAGGAGAATCAAGGTAACCAATGAAAGTGTCCAATGTTCAGCTTTCAAGACATTGGTTGAAAACCAGAAGATAACATGAAGCATGGGTTATAAATGTAGAAACAACATCCCATCTTCATATATTAACATATAAAACTTTGTTTGACATGGGTGGTCACCATATTTAGACACCAGTAAAAAGAATTATCTTTATTTGGATGTAAAAACCAGCAAATTTTCAAATGCATCACCCTGTCAGAGCTCACATACAGTCTTTTCAGGGTGTGACCCCACTTTGTACAACATACTGAGTTTTCTATAGATGAAGTCAGATGATCATCTAGTCTGACCTTCCACCAACTAACAGGGAAAGGACATCACATAACCACCCTTGCAACAAGCCCTTACACTGGTGTTGACCAAGAAGGTACCTTCAGAAAATATTTTAGAAAAGGAATTTTTAGGAAAGGAATTTTGTGATACAATCTTTTTAAGAAAGTAGAAGCAACAAATAAACAATTTACTTATCATTACTGGAATGAAGGAGAAGGAAAGAAGATGCTGAGAGGTGAATTTGCTCACATGTCATGCCAGAAAGGTGATTGATAAACTGTATGAACAAGCCCGAGTCTCAAGGCAGGTGACAGAATTATCTCCAAGATGGTTTGGGTTTCGTTGGGGTGGGTTTTTTGTTTTTACATAAAGTCAAAATGAAAAATCTATTCCACTGACGGAACAGTGTCAAAAGAAGCCAGGTAATGACAGACCATTAATTAAAATATTTCTCCCCCTCCTTCACAATAACTATGATTTCCAAATATGTGCCATTAAGGATGAAAACTGTAGGTTGTTTTGATACTTTGAAAGAAGCTAAGGAAAAATAATAATGAGGCGAGCCTCTCGGCAACAACACAAGTACAGTCATTCAAAAAAATTCGTGAACTACGTCTGTCTCATACTGAAGGGTCATGATGCTTTCCCAAAACTGCCCTTTAAAAGGCCAACAATAAATAATACACAAACAAAAATTTCCAAAGGAAGTTCCAGTTTTATGATAACCATGCCTTCCTTGCTAGTTGAGTTAAAGACTTTGCAAAAGCTTTTGACCTAACCTCTGGCACTTCCATTAAGACAGTATTTGTCACTCTGACAGCAAGGGGAATGGTTTCCAGCCACTCAGCTTATAGTAATAATGACGTCCCTCTTGTTTTCACCCCAAGAGACTGAGGGCTGCTGATTCACAGACTGCCAAGTTTTGAACAGGCACTGCTAGGTCAGAGAAGCACAGAAAAAACCCATCCAAATGCAGGCAGAGCTTTAACTTGTTCTGGGCCAAAAAAAAAAAAAAAAAAATCAAGAAACTTAATAAATTAATGTGTTTGGGATCTTTTTCCTCCCCTGAAGAGTCAACTTAAGGTAAAAGAAGGTTTGCATAGAACGATACAGCACTAGTATTGCTGCTTGTAAGCGGATGTCATGAAACGTGCACACTGCTTTCCAGAATTCAACTCTTGCTAGCTTCTGAATCCACATTTGGTGGACACAGAAGGAGAAAGAGCTCCATGCACCATTATAGATTACTGCATCCGTGTAGGTGACCCCTCAGCATACCAGATTGTATTTTATAACACACACAGATGCCAGGTGAAATGACTCCTCCTTGCAGCAGCAGAAGTTCAAAGTGCTAATGAAGCAGCAGAAGACAGGGGTTTAAATACCCCTGTCCCAAATGAAGGGGAAGTTCTCTCCACTCCCCCTCACCTCAACATGCATTTTTCTCATGCAGGTGACTAAAAGCTGCAGCACAGAGGAAAGATCATTGCTCCATTTCAATCAGAAGCTAAAACTTCGGGGGAGAACATTAACAGTAGATCCTAAAAACATTTTCATTTCCTTTTGATTAATTTTTTAAAAGGGAGGAAGAAAATTACATATTTTGTGCATTCCCAAATCTTTCTGCAGGGAACATTTGCCCTTAAATCAGGCCAAATGACTACATGCTTGTGTACAACCACAGCCCTAGAGGAATGCAGTTTTGCTTCTTCTAGTATTGAAAGATACTACAGAGAGGGCAAAATAAAAACCAAATTGTCTTTCATACTGCCTTCCTTCTCAGTTTCTCCTTCATGTGCCAACCTACCTAAAATAAAGAGCCAATAAATTCAAACATTTGGTTCCCACAGACACAGCTAATTATTTGCCAGAATTTTAAGTCTCGTTTTACAAATAAATTGTTCAAAGTTTTGTAGTATAAATTTTCACCTTTTTAAATAAAGCGTGCAAATATTTCCCCAAGTATTTGTCAGAAACAAACAGAGCAGCTTTTCAATGCAACCGCTTTTTAAAACTCATTTCAAACAAGTGATATGACACCGTCCCGTGATACAAACTTCAGTGACTTAACTAGAAGTCGGACACCTTAATCGTACTTTCTAACAGAACTAGTGATATTTCTTTCTGTTAATTTTACTTTCTTTGTCTTGGAGCAAAAAGACAGGAAACCGTTGCAAAACAGAAGACAAGAAAACATCACAAACTCGTACCAGGACCTTTTCAATCTTATGATCTGCACACAAGTTCCACCCTAGCGGAACTGTTTTTTTCAAGTTCTGACCATTGACAAAAAGTAAGCAGAACCAGAAAAAATAGCCCAAAGCAAGCATATGCTTTTGACAAAAATGCTATATTTTCACAGTAAAGAGGGCAATGACGAATTTTACAAATTATGACAGAAGTAATCTTAGACAACAAACTGATTTTATGCTAAAACTGTGTATCAGCACAGATGTGATTTACATACTAATCCAACAAATTGCCTGATTATTTGATATTAAACACATACATTTCCTCCTCTAATATTCTCCAAATGATAGCTACCAAAGATACATGCTTTTGACTCTGTTATTCATTAGCACTCATTTAAAATGGAATCAAGCTTTTTCTAAGTTTCCAGTATTCAATTTCCATTAACAAGAGAGATAACTGTACCATAGTCGGTCTGAGGGCGCTTTCCTTTCCAGTTTCCCCACACTATATGATCAGAAGAAATATGCCAGATCATAAAATTTAAGGTACTTTGAATGCCCAGTTTCAGCTCCCAAAACTTCACTCCCTTCTACTGCGCAATTCATAAATGACAATTGGACTGGAAGAATAAAGCTGTTTGAACTCTCACACTATCTTTCCGATTTGCAACAAACACCCTGAATTCTGTCTCTGAATTTTCACCAGCAACTTCCACTTTTGCTGCTTGTTTTACTAACTCAAGAAATGCTACTGCACATATATCCTCAGCTATTTCTTTCCCTGAGAGTCTGTTAACCCATAAAAACAGCAATGATGAGAAAGGGGGGAATTCGATGTATTGTCCCAAAAGCAGTCACCAAGTACCACGCCAAGCAAAAGCACTAGACAGGGTTGCTGACCAAAAAAGTAGGTGCAAGAAAAAGTCCTACCTGCTGTTAGTTGTCATATGAGGAAGTGGAAAAAGCAGAATACCCAAATATATTTATCTTTTCAAAGATAGTAGTTAATTATTTTGAGGCTGCAAAGCAAATACAATGAGATACATTTAATGGCCTACTTATTGCTCCCTTTAAATAAACTTTTTTTGGAAGTACTGGCTGCTTGAGTCCCATAAGACCAAGGGAGATGAATTAAATGCTCAGTGGCAAAAGCTAATGGGAAAACTAAGAAAGCACCGAGACCAGCTCCAGCCCACACAATTTATAAACATTTGACAGCTAATAGTTTCATTTTTTGTCATTATGTAGATTTCAATGCATTTTCCTCTTAGCCATTGAAAAAAAAATACTGGGACTAATCATTGGCCTTCTAGAGGATACTGTTTTCTGAGAAGTTAATAGCACATTTTCTTTCTTCTTGGTTACTGTTACCTACCCTCCTTCTCCTTAACCTTTCAAAGATAACCACCAGCAGGGCTGTTATTTGTTAACTGGTTCTCAGACAGTCTGCGCCGGCTGGCCATGTAAATCCCTGTGGGCTTCGTTGGTCTTTTCAAATCGACTGTGTCATCAGACAGACCACACATCATCTAGGTGTTATAATACTCAGATTTCCAGTTTTCCCCTATCTGATTTCTCTCAGTCCCTTGGCAGCAGGATCTCGTTTACTTCTTTTTGACTTTCTGACAATTATACCTTTATACTTACTCCTTTTTTTATTTTAAAGGAGTTCAGCAGTACTCATAGACAAGCAGACTTTTTTTAGTTTATAAAAAATTCTGCATCTCTTTCTAACTGACATCCACTCTGTCAGTTTGGCTGGGGGAGGGGAAGAGAGAGAAAATATTGGGATGGGTGCACATGCCTAGCCATCCCTCAAAATAATCAGCTGCATCAAGGGCTCTTTTTTCTTAAGCCCGCACTAGCAGGTCTCCGTCACAGTGAGCTTTGATACTCTGCCTTGCTTATACCAGAATAGTACAAGCTAACTCAAACTTAGGTATTAGACTAAGCGTTCTATACACTGGAAGCACAAATACGCAATAAGAGAGAAGGCCTACACGTTTCATAATGTTACTTGGCAGGTCTGGAAACAGCTGATAATGCCCAAACCTACATTGAGATTTCAGATCAAGCTAGCAGAAATCAAAATGAAGATGCTAAATAACAATGAGAGAACTGAGCACCAGCCACAAAATCAGAGCAAGTTACAGTAAGGCAACATAAGTGGCTCCCAAGATTATTTAAATTCCATGGAATCCAAACTTCCTGCCAGGTAGATAATATCTGGTCCAAAGGCTCGCTGCTGCCGAGATCTGCCATTCCCTTCCACTCCACTCACGCAAAAACCCATCCTTCAAGGCTGAGGTGGCTTCCCAAGTGGCCGATTAACAGGGAGAACTTGCTCAGGATTTTGAGAGCTACCCGAATCAAATTCGGACCACAGACCAGCAGCACCACTGTACTGCTTCACAGAGGAAGAGGAGACCACTTCTAAGAGTGTGGTGGCACACCATAAAGCAGCTCCGCTTTGAAATGAAACAAGACTGAATCTAGAATTCAGCACCTGTTGTGAACAGACTTTCTGGCAAGATTTTCTTCTAAACAGCTAACACAGTAAAAAGGGAATCCCAGATGAACTCTTCTGCCCCTTTTCATACTGCAAAGACACAATTAAGAGGGAACAAAGAGGTATACAAACATTTGTCTGATTTTAGAAAAATATTTACAATGTTTGTGCTAGAAATAATTACGCCAGATAAGGATATTTATCCTAGAAATAACAAAGATAAAAAAGTGATAATAAAAAAACCCCAAATAAACCTAAACCATTCAACATCCATTACGGTAAAATAAAGTAAATAAATTCAGCCAATTGGTTATTTCCATACGGGTTGATTTCTTTAAATAGTAATGAAATCATTGCTAAAAAATCCATTGTTATTAAAATAAAAAAGTTGGCTCAGCCTACCAAAATTAGATTTGTAAGTTGCTGGTCATTCCCATAATTAAATCTGTGTCACAAATTTGCAAGAAAAATGGACACTATGACTAATGCATTTACTTGCTGCACTAGTGCTGTCAGGCTGTGTAAATCATTATGCCTGCTAAAGCAGAGTAGATAAGAATTCCATACATTTTCATTAACCAACGGGGCTTTGTGTATATGTGAGAAGCTAACCTTCACACTCCCTGCTAGCTTTAGCTCTCCTTTGCCAGACAATGTAAATAAAACACTAGCCTTGATCTGATTAGCCAACTGGCTGCTCCAAAAATTATTTGAGTTTTTGAACAATATGAACCAGCTCTGTCCCCTTAGTCAGATAAAACAACAAAACCATACATGCTTAATTTGGACAAAGGAGATGAATGAAATGATGGGCACCTGGAAGAGGTTCCTTCCTTCAGACTGACTTATGTAGCCTGGACACATGCCTTATTTCATCCCATAGGTTTCAACAGAGGAAGCAAAGCTAATCCAAGACAGATCATAAGAAGTCTCAATCAACACTTTCATTTTTGGCTGCCCTCTGCTCTGTTTTTTCAGGAGTGCAACGATGACCAGAGCAGAGTCCTCCAAATCCTCTCTTTTCCTCTTGATTTCCTGTCACCACAGACCTTCAGTTTTCGGTTACAGTTCTTTGTTTAAGGTGAAGCTGATGGCTGTTCCTTTCATACTTACTGTTCATAACCCCAAGGCACTAAAGAATCAGAAAACATTCACTCACACCACAAGCTGGATACTCTCATGAGTTTCCAAGCCCACTGTCTCAAGCGGAAAGGAGATTAATAAGAAGTAGAGAGAGATTGGACAAGGCTGTTTCTCGTCTAGCAGTACAGAGCATTTTGTGAGGACACCCTCTTCTAGACTTTAGGCCCTCTCCTCCTTCCATGCACATGGCATTATATTGTCACTGCAAATTGAGTTTAGCTCTCAACTGAGCACGTGTCTCCACTTCAGTGCAAGACAAGCCTCAACGACAGGCTGTGCCTTGGTGAACTTAAAGCCAAAGAGCTGAGCCACCCAGGCAAACACCATGGAACTATCATCAGCACAGCATGTTTTACAGTATCCTCCCTACTGCTCTGCGCTTTGGACATTAACAAGCATTATTTTTCTGTTGCAGCACAACTTTTAGAAGCAGAATAGAAACGCTTAGGAAGCACAGTAATGCATACAATGTTAAGAATCCCAGCAGACCCATCTTTAACATCCCAGACAATTTCTTTAGCCTTTAGGTGCAAAAGTATCATCTTCTACAAGTAGAAAGCACTGAGGTAGCTGCTTCCATCTCAGCAGATCGTAGGATTCATTTGCATGCTTTACAGTAGCACCCTCGCTGATAACCAACCACCCAGTATCAGTAAAACACTATCAGATTTTATTAAAACCCCATTAAGAGGAAAAACTGAAATCCCTTCCTATGTTCCACAATTATTGTACACCAAACTGTTTAAATGAGGGGAGGAGATAATGATATTAACTACCCAACTCAAAGCAATCCTCTATGGTATGATTCTAAATATTCTCTTGGCTGAAACTTATGTAAATTGAATTCATCTATCGTTAGTTATTACTAATCTAGCTACATAAAAACAATTTTCTGTAACAATTAGTTCTTTAAAACACTGTGTTTTAATTAGACCTGGGACATTATTAAACTAAGTGTAAATACGTACAGTATCATTCCATGCATTATTTTGCCTGCGTATTTATAGGAATATGGGCTTTGGTGGAGTTTAAAAGGAATTACTTTGCAGTTGTTTGGTAGTTTTTGTAAATCTCCTTACCAGTGAAAACACCTCTAATGCTTAATCTAAGTGTATTTCTGCTCATCAAGACATATTTGGCATTTCTACATTTTGGTATCGCAGTGTGTTCCTTTTCATCTGAATAAGCTCATCTCAGTACCATTCTACCATTATGCTGATTCTTTTCCTGCAGACATTTTGTTTCACAGTTTATTTTAATTTAACTTTTCAAGGACCATTTCCTAGTCTTAAAAACAAGAAAAAAGAAGAAAGAAAAAAAAAAAAAAAAAAAAAGAGTTGAAAAGCATAGCACATCTTTCAGCCCTTTTAAATCAGCTTGCTTCACACTATCATACACAGGCAGTGGCCCACAGGGCATAGTCTGAGAACAGCAACATACTGTCCTCCTGGCTTTGTCAGGGCTACGCACAAGTGCAGCAACCTGCTCACGTGCCACGCATTGTAAAACAAGGAACGCAGGAAAAATTGCAGCCTTGCCAATGGTCAGATCCTTCCAAATTATCTCCAGGACATATATATGGTTATGGTCACAAAGGTATGTAACTACATCTAAGCCCATCCACAGACAGCACATCATCAGACACTAACAAGAAACATGCAAATATGATTTAGATTCATCATGAATTAAAGATATAGGAAGAAGAATCTCCACCTATAGCCAAGCCCATAAGTTAGGCACCAATATAAATGGATGGATTTCCAAAAATACCACCAGGACCTTCTATTATCTTCTCAGAAACAGGCCAATTATTTTCCTATTTTATAGAACAGTTTTGACTTCAAACAAGTGTGTGTGTATATATTTAATGCTTCACCAGTTGTTCACAGGGAACTTACTTTGTAAGTGTCCACACACTCGTGACATTCAGGAGCCACTCAATTAAAGGCCATGTAGACCTACAGCACTGTGAAACTGGTAAACAACTCTGGCTACTTATTACAGTCCCTGGCCTACTGTCACTCCGTTGCATTTTCAGTCATAAGGTTCATCCCATCAACTGCATAACTGGAAAAGTTTGTAAGAGCAAAGCTTTCAGTAAATATATTTGTAATTTATTTTCTGTCATACATACCTATTCCCTACATAATCATGATTTCAAACTGGGATACCATAATAAATGTCTAAGTGTTTGTATATATTTGTGACTTAACAGCGGCCACTTTCTTTATGATTTTATTTTTTAAAAAAAATCAGTAATTAGAAAAAAAAATCAGCTGGTATTGTGGTTTGATTCTAGCTAATCTTTAACATTTTTGAAAAGTCTTTCCTGGGAATTTTTTTTAACAAGAATGTTTACTGCAATGCTGCTCCAAGGTTTCCAAAAAAATATGAAGAGAATAAAAAGTGTAATGATGTAATGATATGTAAATGGAACTTTCCAATGATCAGTTCGTGGAACTAAGATCAAAACCAAAATCAGGAGTATTACATGAACACACAAACTAGCTCAGCTTCTTTAACTGAGACTTCTTCAAAAAGATACAAACAGGTCCTAGAAATTAAAATACGTTTATGTTGCTTTACTAGGAGCCAGCATTGTAGTCAGATGCTCTGGGGCCTAAATTCTTATTTGAAGTCAAAAGACATTCTCCTAGTGACAGCTGAACTGAGGCCTCTGGGTATTCAAGGAAACCTCCTGAACTGCAAGCTAGGGACAGCAGAGAAACCGGAGCTCGTGCCAAGCAACAAGAGAAAATGCTACACACATACGCAGACTGAAAAGTTGCTCTCCACTGGGATTCCACAGTTTGAGGCAGAAAGCACCTTCTTCCCATTGGAGGAGAACATGATAGGTGACAAAAAGGAACAAGTATTTGAGAACTGATATTTTAAAAACGTGAATGGTCATCTATAGCTACAAAACTTTTACCCACCCAAACTTTAACCCGGTCCCTCAAAAAAGCAGCAGCACAATGTACAACTTAGAAATGCCATGCAACTTTCTCTCTTGGCAGTACAGCTTTACATACTTAAACTCCCAAACTCCAGCTTTTCATAAAACAAATATTCAAAAAGTTATTTATTTTGTACCTGCAGTTTTGATTTTAATTTTCTAATTTGAATTCTTTTGTCATTCATTCATTTTATATATCATAGTCCTCTTTATGGGGATACAAGATTGGAATCACAAACGCACACTTCTAAACATGCACAAATTTTAGTAAAGAAGAATAAATTCAATTATTAGCTGACTAAATAAATAAAACAGTTACAGTAGCTTGCCTACATATAATTTGTATTTAATATTCATTAATATCTCTCTAAACAACACATCAATAAAAGAAATCTATTCTTCCTTTCTTCATAAATATATTTATTTAGTGTTCTTTACAGCGTCCTTTCTGAATCTTTGTAGACCACCAGGCCCACAAATACCGTTTTAGCTTTTTACAGAAATGGTTATATTTCCAGCTGGATTGATTGCTTTCCCATATCTAGCTCCTTTAGTGTGTTCCTCAGAGACATTGAGTGGCTTCACTGACAGTGAAATATGCTAAACAAATGACATGTCACTGAGTAAATTAGCATCTACTCTCTGATCAGCTGGGTCATGTTTTCTTTTCAAAATCCATGGCCTCTTGATAGAAAATAATGAGTATTTGATGGGCCTTATTAGAAAAATCAATATATTGATGCCCATGCCTGAAACATCTGCATAATAATAGATTCTGTTAACCCATTAAGGAGAAAATTAAGATGTGTTTACACATTATTAATTTACCATGAGCAGAGACAATCTATTCACTACTTTTCTCAAGAGTTTAGCAAAAAAGAAAAGAAATTGTAATATCTGTATTTAAGGACATGGTGACATAAATCAAAAGATGATTCAAATTTTTGCCAGCTAAATGGCACGATTCCACCAACGCTAATGTGAAAAATACAAACACACCAATGATACTGTTAAAAATAAGACTACTAAAGCACTTGCTATAAATACTGCATTACTTACCAAAAAACTTCCAAAAGCAGAATTAAATATAGCAGCTGCCTGAAGAGAGAAAAAGATAAATATCACCAATGGTAAAATAGCTATAGTACAAGAACAAAATGTTATTCCCCCGCCCAACAAGCTATTAGATTCTCCAAATACACACATACACAGAGACCATTAGGCAGTTAGCCACTGCTTAAAAAATTGCCAGTGGCCTGTAACTTATGAAGACTGATAGGTTCTAGTTTATGCATTCATAAATAATGTGCTGAAATGGACAAAAGCAGGAGGAGAAGAAAATCCTTGCCGGTAGACTTAAGAGGAAAATCCACAAGAACTAGGAATATTACACAGAAGCTTGGTCTCACTGCTTTTGCTCTAATTTGCCAGAAACATTTTCACGTATTGACTTATTAATTAAAATAAACATAACCTGATTTAACTAAAACATTGCATTTTCATAGACTTTTAACAATTTTTAATGGAATATTAATCAGGCAAGCAAACTAATTTAATTGTTCCTCATAATAAAGTATTGAGAAATTCATAAGTTTCTGTAGCTTGACCAACGAATTTAAAATAGGAACAACAAAAAGCCCAACAAAAAAAACCCACAACCACCCCACACTTCTGAGGCCAAAATGTCTAACCATTACTTTTACTCCCTAGTCTTTTAAAATAAGAAAATAAACAATTTTGATAATTACTTTAGAAGTGTTTGTGCTTACCTAAAAATCCAGGAAATATAAGGTAGCAGTATTATTTCTTAACATTAACTCATTAAATTCCAGGAAGTTAAAACTTGAGTCTTGAATAGCTTTCCCCAATTACCAAGAAAGAACAGAAACTCTTGTATGGCAGCCAGTCTGATGATGAAAAGCCACACAGCAAAGGTAAGAGGAAAGGGAGGAGGGAAATCTACCATTTACACGAAGATTTAGAGCAGAGCCAAATTAATCACCCTGGACACTTCCAGCCACAGATTAATAACAAGTGGATGCTAGCGAGTTTAGCAAGTTTGAATAAAGTCCAAAATCAGGGTAGGAGCTGTAGCTGAACCTGCCTTCTGCTCCATAAGAGGATGCAATGAAAATGAATGGGTAATGAGATTCTTGGCTCTAGAGAGCTTAGCTTTCTTATTCAAGTTCATAATTAATTCAAAGCTTTGATAATTTCATTAGATTCCTCCTCTGCTGGCCCTATCAATAAAAGATGGCACTGGACCACAGCTCCTCAGTGGCCCAAATACAAAACAAATGCAGACTGGGAAACCTTTGCTGACTTGCTTACTAACAGGGACAATGGCATATGGCACTCCATGTTGCGGAGGGAGCATCTGAATAGATACAGCTAAATAAAACATTATAGTTGACAGTTGTAAACTACAGTAACATATTTTAACACCTCTTCCTCATCAGCATTCCTTTTTTGAACATAAAAAAAGAGGCACAAGTCCAAACAGCTCCTCTTGCCAGAGATCACAGCTGAAAGCAAGAGCGAGTACTAAAAACAATTCTTCAACAAGTGTGAATTAAATCAGGATTTCCTACCTGTATTTGAAGCTCTGCAGCTGATAACTTTCATGTGGCAAGAGAGCCACACATTACACCCGTGCACACAAACCTGCTGCAAGGGATCAGTTTCAATACAGGAGATATCCTCGTAAGTATCTTTTGTTAATATATATTCCTCTTAAGGTTCCTATTATCATTATATTAAAAAAAACATCAGGTCTATCAATTCACTTTCATATTTGTTGGACATGTGCCATTCTTTTACACAGACTGATTGTATTTGATCACTTCAATCTGACAAAGATGCAGAAAGGTCCCTTTTATTACATCCTGCCTCTGAATCGATGAAGGAGGATCTAGACTTCCATTTTTAAGCACATTTAAAGATCTCTTCCTTGCAAAACAGTCTTCGCTATATAAAACAGTGTAAATCAACTGTTAAGATCTGAAAGACACAAGCATATGGGCTCCACTTCCACACCAGAAGGCTGGGAGGAAACTTAATGGTCCCCTCCTCCCCATGCAGATTTTGCGTGCAGAGTGACAGCTACATTTCTGTCTGCTACAAAGAACCGTATCACTCACCCTCTTCAGGAAAGCTGGTGAAGTCCACATAAAATGGATGGAGAGCACAAAAAGCAGCCCTTCCTTCCCTAACGTGCTAAACTTACCTCCCTGTCTCAAAAATACCCGGTCCTACCGGAAGCTGGGTTCAGGCCAGGCTGTGCTTACAGTGCAGGTGAGCCCACCAGACCCCGTCTAGTGACGCAAGAGAAATAACTTCGGTGCTAGACGGCGCTCAACTGTTTTCCTGGTCATTTCAACTATGCACAAAGAACAAAGCAGTAGCTGCCAAGAACCGGTACGCTTAGAAGGACACTGTGCATCTAGTTTTAGCCACACCAGTGGCTACCAATCCCGATTTGAGGATCATCCAGAGACATAAATTTTTTTTTACTTAAAATATGCTGCAATTCCACTTCCAGGAGAAATTCTGTACCTGGAAAGGTGGTAAGGAGAGATACTAGATGGTTCTCGTGGCATATATTTTGGCCATCAACAAACTTTTTTTCTTTCTACCTTCCTGACACACCAGGAAGATTTCTGTTTTTTTTTTTTTTTTTTTTTTTTTTTTTTTTTTTTTTAATATTCTCAAGCACATAATAGGTACTAAAACAACAATCTGAGACAAATTTTACACTTCAGGTATTCAGCCAGTCATGTGCAAAAGTCATAATTCACAATTGGTCCAGGGGTACACTAGTTTGCAATTTTTAATTCCCTTTCTCCAAAGCGTCAGAAATCGTCCATGGCAGATGATTAAACACTCATTACAGGGAAAACAAAAAAATCAGGAAGACCACAAATTAAGCTATAAGCATTCAGATGATTTGCCTCAGTGAGGGAGGACTTACACATGTCGATTACTCTATTTGCAGTTTTCTTTATAAACATTTCTCCTGCAAAATAAACTTGGAAGTAAATTTTTCTCATACCCACAAACCTGGGGCTTATATTTGTGATTCTGGTTCAGCATAAACAAACTGGTAGTAAACAGAATCAACTGCTCCACTTTGTAATTAAACATACCTAGTAGCATGACCCTGTAGAATTTAAACACTTTGTGCTTCCAACTCCCTTCTATCAAGAGGGATAATATTGCCTACATACCTCACAGGGCATTGTCAAAATTAATTCATTGCTTAAAAAGCACTCTGAGATCCTTAGAGGGATGATACAAATAAACATTAGTGCTGACACATGATACAGCTAGGCTCTTCATTTCCTATTTGAAACATTTATTAGTCACTATTATTGTATAACTTTTTTTAGTGTTTGCTCCTTTTGTGCTTCAACAGATATCAGACTATCTGCAGTCAGCTTAAATGAAACAATAAAACATGAAAACATTTAGATGTCCTTATAATACTCCAAGTTCAGATTTGCATGTGTTTGCAAACCGTTCGTTGCACTTACCATTAATATGAGGGAGAGTTCTCCATAAAATCAATGGTAAGATCTTTTCAAAAGGTAAATGCATAGCCATGTATTGAAATACAAGGTCAGACCACATTCAAAAGCAGCAGTAGTAACAACCAGACCAATTAGTCAAGTTTACTTCAACTCGGAGAGAACGAAGACTGAAAGTCACTGCCAGTACTCTTAACAGGGCTAGTACAAAGAGCATGTACATCTCCACTTGAGTTTAAAACAGTCTGCACTAGCTCCACTAAACAACAAATTTACTTAATATTAAGCAGGTATGATTTCAGTCAACTCAGTATGTCACTGGGCTTGAGGGAACTCTCTCTCACTCGGCTACATTTCCAGGGAGGACTGGCTGGCCTAGAGCACTTTCAAGTGAGAAGTAACCAGCCCACATCTGAAGGAAACCTGTCTGGCAGTACTTGGCTGAAACTCTCCTCTTCCCATACCTGAGCGTGGCACAAAGCTTCAGTCCTTCATCTCCCACCTTGTCCTGGAACATGCGTACGGAAAACACTGCTAAGATTTGTAACAGCGACAGCAACAAGATCCAAGACAGTCCTCATAGCAACAAAGGCTAGTAAAAGAAGAAAAAGGCAACGCCACAACCAAGGGGCTGTGCACTTCCCCACGGGTGGGTACCCAAATGCAGCAGCAAGTACACACAGCATTCAAGTACATGTGACTGGGCAGCAAATCAAACAAGCATGCTAAAGTTTTGATAGCAAGTCTGTTCCATTTCCTTTTATTTTGGTATTAAACTAAACTACCTTGGAATTTGTTTGACTAGATTTCTTTTGATAATAGTGTAGCAGGACTACATTAAAAAAAAAAAAAAAAAAAAGGAAAAGATACACTGGCAACATTTGGAATACGTGGGTCAAAAACCAACATTTTACCATTACCAGCAGGATTCAAACGAAATTGTTATGCACAACTCAACCAGAACTACAATTTTATTTACTGCAGAGTCACAGGGAAACAACGGTGCCTCATAGCTTTCTACGTGGACCATATAAAAAAAGTAAAAGGCTTTTTTGCCAATACGTATATATTTTTTTAACACTAAAATGTTTCATTCTTGAGTGTCATTTGGCAGCCTTTAGGGAGGTAACCTTCCTAACTGTACTCAACCCTACGCCTACACAGGACCTGCGCCCCCCAGGCACCCCACAGCTGAGCAAGCACATGCTATGCACACTAGGACCTGCCTGGCCCCGAGCTGTCCCCGCTCTCTGGAAAGGACATTCCAGGGCCAAGGCCGCAGATGCAGAGTAATGAAACTAAACGGCCTCAAAACGTCTCAGAAGGAAGCGGCCGGGGCATCATACAAAACTTCTCTGTATATGCCCGCAGTTACCTGTGGTTAAAACCTTACCATTTTCAGATATGCACTAGTGGGATATACAGCTCAAGTACCAGGCATAAGACTAAATATCCTATTCAACACATATGGCACAATGAAGAAGAGAGAAAAACGCAGAATAGGAAAGATCTGGAGAAAGACAAGGACTCTGCAGTAGAGGGCAGAGAACACAATGTGGTAATGTAACATTTTACAGTGTCCATGTTATTAATGCAAAATTTAATAGATCCACGTCTTCTATTTGACAGGGAGAAGAAAAAAAATAGAGAGAAAAAAAGACTGAAAAAAGTGATGGAAATGGTTTGACTAAACAGGACAGAAAAGGAAATTTTATCTACCGAAAGAGATCAGTGTAGTTCGAGAAGGTGGAAGAAGAAGGCAGGACGTCAGAAGTGGCTTGAATGAGTCGGCAGAGTCCCTTTAAACAACTCCTTCAATCTCCTATTTAAAAATAAAATCTCATGTGAGTGTTACCCCAGCTCATGTCTTAACTGCTGTTTCCATTAATAAGATGTTACAGCTCTGTAGAAAGCTATTTGCCACAGCACTGTTACTGCAAACAGAATATAAATATACCTAATAAGGTTTAATCTGTGTTGCTGTTCATAACTATTCATCTGAGTTCAGACAGGAAAAAATATATATATTCAAGTTCCTGGTTTTGAGCACTAAATTGAATCAGGTGTCCTCTTCTCTTAAGAAAATTAAGTTGCTTTTGTGCAAGCGTGTTTTAATGAGAACAGAGCCTGCCGACATTGATAAATGGGAATGACACCAGAGAGAGCATGTAAGCAGGACAATATGTGCATGTTACAGTCTTACAGGCTATTTTTCACTGACTATCCTGAATGACTTCGCTGTTTCTTAAGGGGCCTATTAATCTCAAATTTAGTTATTACACAACGTTTATTTGAACATATATTCTGTGGATGATGACAGTTAATAAAGGAAATCTTTTACAAGCTGTATTTTTACATATTGTTCCAACTGCAGCTCCCAGTCATTCTACTGTATTGATGGAATAACCTAGTTATGATGCAGCTTTAAAAAAGGCACATATATTCAGATTCTTTTCTAAGCATATGGGGACTCTTAAATAACTGTTAAAATGCATATAAAAATCCTGCTACAGCATGACAAAAAATAAAAGAGGTAGCGTTAACTGCTCAACAAAATCTCTGGCTGCACAGTTGCCCCCTCAAAGGCAAAGCACATACCTTTAACTGCAGCATCATCTCTGAGAAACAAATAGGGCCTAGATTTGACCCTTGGAGATGTATATACACTCCGTATTGAATTCAGCAGAAGTTGCAGTATGCATCTTACACATGAGTTTGGCCCCAGGTGTTGTATATACGATAGGGTACCTCAACAGGGGTAATTCATAACAAAAAAATAAAATTAAAAAAAAAGAAATAAAAATTAAAAAAAAAAATACAATACAAAACCAACCAAAAACTATACTTTGATGACAACTAAATTTTGATCCAAAGAAATTTTAGAAAAATGTGAACTGATGTTCGAGAAGTGCCTTAAAAATACTGAATTACTCTAATTTTTTTAGTGGAGTGGAACTGTACACATAACCTTACCCTCCTAAAAAATAAAAAAATAAAAAAATAAAAAAAAAACACACAGAACACCAAAACACACACACACACACACACACAAAACCCTACACCCACCAACCAAAGAAACCCCAGAACACCAGAAAAACACACCAAGATATGGAGCAGATTATGTTTTTATCCACTGCCATGTTCCCTATGGTCCAACACAATTTGTCGACTGTGAAAAAGATATCACCTAATCCCAAACCTGCCTCTAGAGCTGTACTGACAATATGAAAACATTTCTTTATTTCAACAGTGTTCAATAACCATCAGATTTATGGAAATGATGCTGAAAAGGCACCAGAAAATGAAAACAGAGTAACCAATAAGCTGTTTGCATTTCAGCGGGGGGACATCATCCAGAGAACGATGTCCTCTAGAACACCTCGTTGAGCCATGGATCTGACGCTGCCCACACTATAGATTTGTTCTGGGCTGGCTGAGGTTGCCATCACCTGAGTACAAATTTGTGCTGCTTCAGCCAGGCTCAGCATTCTGCCACAAGCAGTGCACGGAAACAAGCTGGGGGCTCTGCTGGCAGAGAGTTATTGCCTTCTACCTCCTACTAGCCAAGTTCTTTCTGTTGAAAATCAGTCTTTCGCTCCCCTATTTTTGTAGTTCCTCATAACCATCGCTGCCTGTTGGTAATAATATTTACAAATACAAAACCATCTATCAAAAGGATGTCAAAAGGCAGGCTTTTTAGACACACTTATTTAGTGTATTTGGTGCTCTCCATTGAAGGATTTCTCTGTTTCACCAATAGTTTCAGCAATACTGAGATAGAGAAAGAAAACTATCTCACTTTCTTTCCTTTCGTCAGAAATGGTACCTTCTCTCTACTGGGAGCAACTGGCATAACTCAGAGGAGTTCTGGAGGGCAGCCTGGTATTTCTCCTTCAGAGGCAGTAGGAGATAAAGACAAAAAACCAGGAGAGTATATACAGTAAAGGGTTTTTTTCCAGAAAGTAAAACCAGAATGTAAACATTTGTTAACAATTCAAATGGCAAACATAAATCATTCAGATCTCAGAAACATTTATGTGTCAGCCTGCAAATTTCCACCAGTTATGTAGATTAGTAACAGGAAATCCATGCTGAGCAAAGGTTGGAAAGCAACACTGTCCTGTACGGCTGGATCATTTTACTTCAGATTACTTGCATAACCAAGCAGAATGAAAACAAAAGCCTTTGTCATCAGTATTAGAAAGACCACATGAAGGAAGCCAGGAGGGAATAACCTCTGTCATGAGTTGGAATGTCCATCTCCACATTGAAAGAACCAAGTCTTGGTCTTCTCGGGTACAGAAGAGATGAGATGCTTCACGAGACACAGTGCACAGTGCCTGGCTAGCCCAGTCTGTCAGCTGTACAACGCTGAGTCGCTTCGTCCATAGTTTCTTTGCTTTATCCTAAATGCCACAAGATCCACCCATACCAGATGCTTACATGGCTGCGTAGCACACAAAACTGGTGCGATGCTCACAAGGCCTACTAGGGGAAAAGGTCTCTCTAGGCCCTATCCAGAAACACAAATGTAGGCAACACACACCTTTTGCAACCCCACGTCTGTCCCTTCGGGATGCCAAGGTGGAGAGAGATTTCCTCCTTCTCACAACCACGGTCCGTTTCCTTTCGACGATGAGAAAGGCTATCAGCAGAGACAGCCACCAATACTCTCACCTCGTCCCTGTGTGAGAGAGTCCTTGACCAGCCATACCTGAAGCCCAGCGGTACCGTGAAGCTGGAGCTTAACCTTCCTGTCCTCCCATCAGCTGCAGTACAAAACACAAAATCACATTCGTAAGACACAGTGCCTACCAGTGTTGGTCCCTATGTCACGCATCCCAGTGGAGCAATAACCTGAACATCTACAGTGGACTTTTGAATACCAACATGAATAAACAGAGGCAGTTTCTCTTTTTTCCTCTACTTAAAAATTGTAAATGCAAATGTTAAGATTACTGCTCAGTGCCAGTGTAAACTTTCAAGCAAGCAGTGATTTAAAGCCAACAGATTCGTAACAACACATGCTTTCTCATACTGAGTACATATGTACATAACTATCCGCAGACTCCATGCTCTAGCATCTGACCTGCTCCTCCACGAACTTCACACAGCTTTGCCATGCCAGAAAGCTCTGGGTTCCTGGGAAGGCACATAGCCAAACATTTTGTATGTATTTTTCCCCAAATGGAAAGCCCAGTTCCATAATTTTCCTAGGGGAAACAGAATGTAACTTCTCCCTTCTACCTACGTACTCTAAAGTATAAGCCTTAGCAGCCATGCATTTGACCTGTGAAACAGACCATGCTACACAGTTAGAGGGCAAAAAGGAAAGACTCTACTGACACTTTGTTACGAAAACTACCCACAAACCTTATGCACATCGTGTATTTGTTACTGACTTCAGGCTTATTACCTTAGCAGTGAAGACACTAGCTCTCACACCAGAACAAATGGACTGCTGAACAATGATTTAATAAAGGAGGCTCAGCTGAACAGCAGTATACAAGTAACTCTGCCAACTTGATCTTCTCTTATGGTCAAACACTTCATAACTGTAAGTGACTTTCTCTCTAAAAAAAAAAAAATTACTGTAGAAGGTATCCTCAAAAGGATACAGAGCAATAACAACCTCCCAAACATACTTTTATTTAAGTTCACATTTTCTGAGATCTTAAGCTGTGATAAAAACACTTAAAGGTCTTGTCCCCTGATTCTCGTGGAGACACATCATCCATAACATGATTACAGGTCTAGTTAAACAATGCATCCTGCAACTCCAAAGAGTATTACTTCCCTGCTGAAGTGAAATGAAAGCACAAGGCCACTTTTTAAAAGGTGCCCTTTGCATTTAACTGTAAGGCTGTGCCTGCACCAGTATTTTTCTATAAATACCCCACTGTCATATTGCTTTCTGGGCAGGCAGTAGCAGAACCAGACATTTTAACTGCTCTGCCATCCAAACCAGCTCAGAATGGCATTGTTATTAAAGTCCCTATCACTGCTACCACTGGGAACAGCTTCACTATTAGTAGTGCAATGCCAGGAGATGGGAAATAAAACACTAGTGCAAGGAAGGCCACAGCACGGGGAGGCTGGATGAAGTGCCAGTTTTGTAAAATAAAAAGTAAAGTGGCCCACTGTACAGATCCATTAATCCCAATCTCCGGAGCTCATGTCAGAATGTGTCATGGGTCACAGTTAAAAGATACAGAGATTTTCATCTCATCAACAAATGTATGTCCATATCTCAAATAAGTATAGTTACTTTTTTTTTTTTTTTAACCTAGACCAAAGGTCAGGCTTTACTGTAAGCCAGTATTGTATGGTACTGGAAATTCCCTTTTGATGAGCCCAGCCAAAGCTCTGCACACTACAATATTGTGACAGAGGTAGAAAGAGAAGGAAAAGAAAAGTAGCATACTGTAAGGAAGAGACCAGCACTATAGCCGCTGCCTGAAGGTAAAAAAGGAACAATATTGATGCGTGCAACTACGTTCTTTTAAATGCTGCTCAGATACTTCTGTCATCTAAATTAATAATTCATATAACTAGAAGTTACACATACACAGAGTGAGAAAGTGCATAAATGTGCATCTTTACCTATTACATATCCCCAAAATCTGCCCAAGGAGTTCAGCAGTGGATCAGTAACAACTGCAGCGCCAAGCTTTTTTTTTTTTCTCTGAAAACAAGTTAAATACAATATTGGTATTTACCACAACTCTTCCTTTTAAGCACGCCCAAAACATCTTTAAATTCTAATCAGTTAGTTGCCCCCATTTTCCAGGAGGGCTGCTATACCCTCTCATCCAAAGAGGGTGGGGTAGGGGGGCTAGTCTTCATTAAAGTGCAAGGATTAATACTCAAATGCCAATCAAGTCTAGGTCAGGGACTTGATTTCACAACTACTTGGCCAGCAGTAGGAGCACATCATGAACCACAAAAATGCTGAAACTGTTCTTCGGAATTTTCATTCATACATTCATATATTTATTACATAAACATATATATAAAATACATAGTGATTCAACTAAATTAAATATATTTTTATTACTTCCTTGAAGTAATTTACTTTATTCTTTAATGGAATAGAATACTATATAACCACTACTTCACCGAAGAAAAGGTGGAGAGAAAACATTAAAACCTATGGGGTTTCATGTACAGAATTCTACTCACGTTCTGTGGGGAGCAGAGGCTCACCAAGAGCTGTGCTGGGTGTGAGCCTAAGAAACGCACAAGCCTGTTTTACTGCAAAAGGTCACAAACTTGTTGTCTGCGTTGAACATGCTCTTTGTGGCAGCATTCACTGAGCTTCTATAGTTTCCATTTACATCCAGAGTTGGCTGAAAACTGGAATATCCAGCATTAGGGATATTCCAGGATTTAAACATTTGCTTTAAGCCTAAGTTCCCCTCCTCTAGAATCACCACTTTTCATACAATGATTGAAATTTTCTTTTTTAACCATTTCATTTTGGTATTTTGCTGCTTCCAGCTGAATTGCTCTGGTGCCTAATGGAAGATGGCCTCTGTCTTTGTCTCTGCACAAAGCTTTTCAGCTGGTCCACAATACAACACTGTTATTAAATTCTTATGATGCACTGAGAAGGTACAGCTAGGGAGATTAATTTATCAAGAGAAATGAAAGCATGGAGCACATAAGTTACACTGAAAAATATGGACTATGTCAAAATGATTTGTTTGCAAAACTGACCCAGGTTATCCTGATCTGAAACAAAATATTTACATGCAGATTTTCCTGAAAAAAAGTGGAAACATTTCTCCAAAGTCTAAATTGCATACACAGGGGGAATAAAAAAAAAGAATGGAAAGTTCCCAACACAACATGGTTTGTAGCCCAACTTCCGTATTTCTACAGCAGTTACTAGAGAACTAGGCGCATATACAATATGAAAGAAAAATAAAAATGCAATTATTGGAAAAAAAACTCCTTCAACTGGAAAACACTTCTTTTATAACACATGTCTATTTTCCAGCCTTTTGTAGTTAAAACTATTGTCTCACCTTACTGATGAACTGTAGAGACAAGGCCAATGAATTCTGATTTGCCCACAAAGAACTTCAAGGAGAACTCAATAAAGAAATCAATAATTTCACGTTAAGTAAAAAGGCTCCAGCAGACCACAGATACTGCTACTACCTAATCTGTGATGATTATTCATTATGGGCACCCAATGAGGCAAGGGGTGTGGAAGTAGAATTGTACTCTGTCATGCCATGTAAGCCCAGAACATCCTGCATCTACACAGTCAGACCAAACTAAGTGTGCAGAAGCAATCTAGATCCAGAATTCTTTTCCACCTTGAAGTACTTCAGTAACATAAGATGCCCTATGATACGTAAGTGGACAAGACTGCTGAAGAAGTACATTCACCACTGCCAGGTCAAAAGCGCAAGCGCTGCGGACGTTCCTGCACAGCAGGAGGTCCCGATGCCAAGACAGACGCACCTTCTTAATAGCAATGCAGAGTAGCAATACATGCGAACACAAAACTAAGGAACAGAATTGGGGTATGCAAACAAATGCATGAAGAGTAGAAAAAGTCACCTTATACACTAGAAGCAATCAGAAATCACATGTAACACAAACACCAAGTACCAGCTAAATGCACAAGAAAAGTACCTCACCTATCAAACAACTTTCTATTTGACACACTATCTGCATTTCATAAAAACAGCTCTCCCTTTAAAAAGTTTAATTTAGGTTAACAGCTGTTTCTTTGAGTAGTCTGTGATCAGCACTTTGGAGGTAAAACAGACAAATAAGGATGTTGGAAATCATGACTGGCTGGTATTTCAAGTCCAGCTTTGCCACTGATAGAAGCTTGATGTAAGGTAGAGAAAGCCTCTGTATACCAGGTCATATCACCACCATCATCATTGGGGGGGCAGAAGGGAAGGAATCTGTTCACAGAACAGATTTTCATCTCTCACATACATTCATTCTAAAACCCAGTTGCTGTTTAGTCAATTCCGTTGCTGAAAAGATCTGGGAAGAATATCACAACATAGTCACCATCTCATCGAATCAAAGTTCAATTTGCTGTAACACCATAACAAATATATTTCTGTAATCTGTATCTATCTCCTACTCTTGTAGAAGTATCAACAAAATTCAGAGTGATATACTTATCTACAATATATAAAAGAATCATATCACCACTATAAGCTGTAGTGTAGCAATATAGTGGCAGAGCATGAAACAGTAATCAAAGTCCTGAAAAATACACCATTGTCAGCATTGTACACTGGTACCAGTGTGTTATAGCACCTTGGTTTAAAATAAATCAACCTAAGTGCCTGCTTCGGTAAGCACTTCGAATTCACGGTACATCAGCGTTGGGGGGGGGAGGGGGGGGGGGTAATGCACAAAGAAACAAATCAGGAAATGGGACTTGTAAATAACAATTCAATTAGCAGATTTACATTACTCATTTCCTAATAAACTTTCTACCCGCACCTAGGCACAAACCCTCCTACCGCCTTCCCCCCTTCATTTACATATCTGTGCAGCCCTGCTCTTTTTTCTCGCCAGCCCCTTTGCCCTTTCAATCATGAAGTATATTACTCCACTGTCAGAGCAAAGCAGTTCCTAACAACAGGGAGCCCAGCTGGGATAGGAAGAGGGCAGCAGGCTCAGGCATTAACATAATAATCCAGCCGCGTTCCCCCAGGCCCTCAGGGCAGACAGCATATTAGCTAGGCCTCCCGCGCCGCCCGGGCGGAGGCCGCCGCTTCGCCTGCCCGTCAACCTGTGGCGGCCGCCCCCGCCCCGCCAGGCCCCGCCAGGCCCCGCTGCCCAATTACCTCCCCACCAAAGGCACCCGGCCATTTTTCCACGTCTGCTTAACGTTACCCGCTCCTTGTTTAGGGTGTGAACGTACCTTGCCGCGTCATTTCCAGCGCCTTTTAACTTCTGGGAAGTCTAGGGTTTTTAACGGGGCCTACTGCTGCTGCCAGCAGGAACCGGACCCTGAAACAAGATTTCAAATACAAAGCGCTGCTCTCCAGATGCAATTTTCGGCCCTACCTCTCTCTCCCTGAAAGAAAGAGCAGGAAAAGACAAACGGGCAGACATAGGCCTTTGTTATTTCTGCGCCAGTTCAGGGTCAGCTTGCTCCATCTTCCTGGGGTTTGCGAGACCGGAGGATTTTCAGCAGCAAAGCTATTTTTACAGTCTTTGGTACAAGGCCTGCCACCACGCAGGCCACGGATGCTGATTAAGGAACAGAGCCCGTGACAAGGTTTCAGCCGTACAAACACGCATAGACGGAATTTCCAAGAATCACCATAGAATGCTGATTTCAAATGCAAGACCCATGAAACCATCTGATTTAAAGGTGGCTTATAATTGTACTACTCTTCCAACTAACATTGCTTAATATCTAAGAAATACTCCCGCATTTCAAATGCTTTGGGTAGCAAACTACAACTCAGAATACTAATTTGCATGTCCCCTCTATTGAGCCCTTTGAATAAAGAAAATGTTTACCTTTATTATGCAGTGTATTTCAATGCAGTTCTCTTACAAACCCTTTTATTTGCAGTATACATGCTGCTTGTACAGAGTACAAGCTCAGGTACTTAACAAGACAGAAGAATAATAAATACACTTGCCAGTAAAAGATACTATTTTCTTCGTATTATACAAGACAATCTCAAAGACTACTAGGAAAAAAGCCTTTGGTTCTAATAAAACTTTTAATTACATTAAAAAATATGTATTCTCTAATTCCCCTTAACAATGGAAGGCACAACAGAAATGTAATACAGTCTTATTAAAATCATGTTTTGCAGACTGTGCAAAGCCAGATTTACTTGATCACTTGTGAAGCAAAATTTCCCTAAACTCATTAATTTTCATTTATCTAGCCCTCTCAAAGAAGGAAATATTCAGAAGCAATTTCATGTTTTATTTTAAATGCTTGGTTGCTAGATTATCAGTACAAAGAAACGTAATGCATAGTAATCCATGTCACAATAGTCTGTCAGAGAAAGACCATGTTAAATAATGCTAGCTATATAATTTAAATATTTTAGAAAGCAACCGTTACCTATTAGTATTCCTTGACTACATAATGGTAACAAAAAGTACACATTATGAAAATCGTGACACATTTTTTTAAAAAAATTGCTTACAAACAATTAATTTTCACAATGTAGACATCCTCTCCGGCCACCCCAGTCATGATAACTTGTTAGCAGCATGTCCCTCCGAACTGGGAAGGGGGGCGCAGCTAAAAACAGCCCTTTGCATTGCATTTAGTCTAGGTCACAAGGGTCACCAATAAAACACTAGGATAACCTAGGGGTTTGCAAATTATTTCAATATAGTCAGGAGTCTTCTGACACAGCCACAAGCTCATATGCCTACTATGACTTCATTTAGACTTTTAGGACCTGCAATTTAGAGCAGAAAAGCTTTGTCAACTATCTCGTGATCCTTCCAACCATCTCCTTTGCCCCACAAACCAATTACCATCACATTGGTGATGTAAAATTGAATAGCACTTGGAACATTAACTACAGCTTTTCTCCTTCAACATCTCTAAATATAAATTACGTCGGTTATCCATAAACCAGGAAAAGGAGCTGACCTTTTTAATTACAAGAGATTAGAAGAAAAATCCCTTGAACACTCGTAGTCTTCTAGAGGCTTGTTCTAATTAATTTCCTTCCTTCTCCAAAATATAGGTCAGAAAATCCACAAACTAAAGTCATGGCAAGTTGTACCAGGCATGTTGGAAAACCAGAAATTCAACAGCAAGAATCCTCTACCAAGAATTTTAGTATAATCAAGTCATCAAGTAGCTTTTGCTGTTGGTGGTGAATGCTTTGTGCTTACAGACATGTTGCCAGCAGACAACAGAAAGCTGCAATGTTAGTTACATTCATCATTTTTCTTACTAATTCAAATGTTGAGAATGGAACATGTGAACAGAAATGAACTTGTGAATGGAAATACAGATTTTTCTATTTATTTCATGGCATGATCTTTAGATCAGATCCATGTCTCAAATTAAGTCCATAGGAGGTTTTTTTATTTGATTTTACACAGCCCAAGGTCAGAACATTGCAATGGCTCAGATATGTAAAAGGGAAGCTGTGGCTTAAGCTTCTGATACAGGATGTGCTGGGGTTGTAATGGGCTATTTAAAACATGGAACATTCCTGAAATTACTAAATATAAAAGTTGCCATATGGAGGAAAACATATACATGTTGCTTAAAATATATTTCATATGCCAACATCACTCTAAAAAAAACATATTTCCTTGAAACTGTTAGGTCCGTGCTGATGATGTATTTTAATTTCCTTCACAATTTATCCTTCAATTCAACCACAATTTTCTTTTCTTTTGCAAGACTCACTCTTCCTGACTACTTGTACAGCCCTTGCTCTTTGATAGTACAGTTCCTATGGTTTTATTCTTAAATACCAGAGAGGAGTACATTAGTGCAACAGACAACTGTTTTCTCCCATACATAGCTGTGCCAGCAGAACAAATACGACCCTGTAACCCCTAGATGCCCACCAGCCCTAACCAGAGAACACTGTTCCCACAGATTTGTAGGGGGCAGTCTCTTTAGTTCATATGGTTTTTCTCCTTTACAAAACTTATTTCAAATTCATAAAAGACTCTTGTAATAGAAATACCCAGAATGAAGTGGTATTCATTAATATGCAATATAACACATTAATGTACTCAAATTTATTCAGCTGGTATAAGGTATTTACACCTATTTCTGAGTCTACTGAAGCACCTAAATTGCTCTAAAGCCTGTTTTTCCCTAAGTCCAAATAAAGAATTGTTTTATAGGTCCTTAATACATTTCGTGGCACAGAAATGTTCTCCATGAACAAGAAACTGGGAGACAATCTAATTGCACAAAATATCAATAATTTCACCAGTTCCAAACTCCAATTACCGGTTTAATAACCACTAGCATCTCATCACTTCATGCCTCAACATAAAAATTAGCTGGCATCTGCGAGAGAGAAGTAGTTCTGCAGTGCTTTTCTCTGCTCCTACACTGCATTTGAATCTCCTGCATCACCTCAGATCCAGTCACTTTTTTTTTTACTTAAACCAGAGAGGTAGTACTAGTGATCAAAATTTATGTATGAGTTTTGCCAGCCTGAAAACAGAGGGAGATGGTAGTGCTTCTACTTCTATATGCTAATCTAGCATTTGCTGACTACATCACGTTCTCGCATGTCGGCAGTAGCTGTGGCATGGTTTCCAAGAGCTCTAGGCAGATAACAAAAGAGAATGAAGTGAAAGGCGTTTCTGTCTCAGGTATGTTGCAAATCCATCTAGTAGTGCTCTCCCAAAACCCCAGCCACAGATTCAACACCTTCATGGGAAGCACCTTGCTGCCTGCATGAGGTAACTCGGAACAAGATCATAACGGCCTCTGCAGACACAACTTCATGGACACTTGGATTTTACCTACTCCAGTTCTGACTGTGACCTTCAACAGAGCAGTGCAGACAACCAACACTACTGCACCGCCTCCCGAAGGAACAACTGAGAAGGAAAAGAAAAAAAACAACAATTTTTTTTCTTCCCCCACAAAACAGAATCCAAATGTTATGAAGAACTGATTTCTTTATGTTAGGATCGCCAGCCAGAATCTTTTGAGCAGCACGTGGCTCCCAAGCAGTCACAGTGAGGCCCCTGTGTCTGGATTATAGCACATGAATGGCAACAAATGATCCAAAATCCAGAGTGCCAACATCCATAGGGAAACAGCTATTCCCTGCCTGTGAACCACTCCTAGGCAGCTCCCCATTCCCTTGCGTCTCTGAGAAGCACAGTACCTGTCTCTATCCTATGAAAATTTTTAATGAGGTTCATGATATTAATAAGATGATCGGCTACACCTGCTGACAGCCACAGGGCCTGAAAGGTTAAATAACACTGCGTCACCAGAACGCTTTGCCTCACATTTCTTTAGACGGTGATTTTTTTAAACACCGCTTTGAGTGTTAAGCAAGACTGATCAGGTACGCAACTGAACAGGAGCGGGGACAATAGAGCAGCGGTCACGGCCGTGTTGGAAGATGCAGACAGCAGGCATACCTGTGTCAAAAGTGAAAATGTAAAACAACACAATACACTTTCAGGTAGGTCAGCTTTTGGGGTTTCTTGCTCGAATAACATGTTTTGAAGAGAGACTGTCAAGACAAACAGATAAATCAATTCAGTCCTTTAAATCACTCCAGGGATCTTTTCCTCACTCACTAACTCAAAAATGTCTCTTAGAATTGTTAAACACATGTAATATAGGCAATAAACTGCAAACACATTCAGTGTGACCAGAAACTCACACCCTCCCACTCAAACATACATGTGCAGTATTTACCACACATTAATGTTACATCATGTTAAAGAAAGTGGAATTGTAGCAGTCATAACAAACAATGGGTATCTCTGATAACTACAGTTTATTATTCAAAAGCTAGGAGAAATTGTTCCAGGTCTTCAATTCCACAATGGCAGACAATGCTATCATTTAGTAAAACAGACATTCCACTCACAACCTTGATATTTTCATCTGGAGGATTAAAAAAAAAAAAAAAAAAAAAAATCACAGAAGGCTGCAAACAGGTTTTTCTCTCTCTCCAGGAGCCACTCATTCTAAAAGCACTACAAGAATTCAATCTTAGTTTGTTATATAATACAAACAAGCGTTGATTACTAAAAATATTAATTAGCATTTCATTAGAAATATCAATATGGGAAAAAGCAGTGATGTGCAGACATCCTGCCTCTGGGATCAGATTCTAATTCATTTTAGATTAGGAAGCAATGAACTAAAACCACTACCCTGACAAGTTAACTATTCTTATTGACACAGTTCTGGATAGGAATAACACTAGCCCTAAGGATGGCACAATAAACAAAAAGAAATAATTTCAACTTCTGATATTTACAAATGACCGTGATAAAAAGGATCTGGATGGGTTACATAAATTTGCTACTATGAGAGTATTCCTTTTTTTTTTTTTTTTAAACTAACATGTACTTGTGTAACAGTACGAAAAAGAGCAAATAGTTATTACAGACAGGACTGTACTGGCAAGAAAATTTAACCAACAAAAGGGTTAATTAGGGATACAAATTTTCTCAGACTGTTAATAATAGGAATAACACATAGTATGTGCCCATAAGTAATTCTCAGGTACCTTTGATCTTCAGCCCCGAGCGATTACTGTTGCCTACCATACCCTGGCCTCTGGGACTCTCTCAGAACCAGACATCTGGCTACTTTGTTGTTTTAGACTAATCTCATCCCAGGAGAGCTCAAGAAATGACACCAGGCAAGGAGGGTCCTGGCAAGGGAAAAAACATTACAGTATCAGCAGATTTTTGAGTGGACTAGAGTATCAAAATTGTCTTCAAATTTCTACAGGGATCCTGTGGCTTCTCTGCTCTCCAGCTCCGCTTTCACACACAACACCAGAATGCACATGATCCTGTTTTAAGGAACTGTTAATCTCTTTGGAGAAGCTAATGAATGATAATCCAGGAAAGAACATGTGACAAAGGCAAACAGAAGTAGAAAACCGGCAAGGAATGGGTGGATTTAATGAAGATTTTATTGAAAGCTCAACACGCTGCATGATCAAACAATGTTTTTAAAAGCCTACAAAAAATTACTCCAACATCCAAACACTCTATTTTTGACTAATTCATAGGTTTTAGCTGCCAGCAGTGTTATCCCTGAAGTATGACCCTCTGACAGCTGCAACAGACTCAGCCGAGTGCCCGACCGGCTGCTCTGGGCTTAGAAACAGGGCAGTTCACAACGCACTGAGCTCACAGGGGTCAGATGGGCTGCAAACACGGAGAAAGGAAGGTTTAATTCTAAGGCCAGGCTCTCCTACCATCACAGGCTACCTGGGTTTTGCCACAAACTCTGGTCTGTCAGATTCCCATCCTCCCCAAACTGCTATAGGTCACATCAGATGTGACACTGGCAGCTGGACAAGAACAGTCACAGGCAGCCCTGCAGGAGAAGGCCCTTTTTCTACGTCCTTCCTAAGCAGCGCTCCTACGTCCTAGGTGTTCCCAGTGCATGCTTACTGCCTGCACTCGGCAACAGAAAGAGCCAGGACACTTAGACCTGAAAACAACGAAAATTTCACATGTATTTTTCCGAAGGCAGTAAGCACGCCCGTACTATGAACATTAACCCAGCCACGTACTTCCAAGCAGCATCATTTTTAAAACCCAGAAGTGGCACATCACAATAGCAATAAGGAAGTTAAAAAAAGTTGCAAGAGCAAGTTAAAAAGAATGGACACTAAATAAATCCAGATTCTAATCCTCTTCTAAGGGCAGGCCCGTATAATTTAACTTTGCCTCATTTCAGGATATTTTCCAAGTGTTCAGAACAGAGCTTCGGAGAAATCTCTGAACAATCTGCCATACCACACCAGCTCCCAAAGAAAACAAATCCCTGCCAAAACCTTCAAAAAGCGCTACAGACAGAAGCAGTTTGAAAATCGTGTGCTAAACTTTACTAGAGATCATGCTGTTGCAGAGCATCCTACTTTCTTTTTCTTCTTACTTGCCACACTACAGCTATCCTGCTTTCTTCCAGCAACAACATTCCCCTCTCAGTGGGAGAAACGATACTAAAAAGTTAGCCCAATGTATTTTAGCAGTTTCTTAATGCACTGTAACAGCTGGATCAAGAAAAAAAAAAATAATCTGTGCTTCACTAGCTCTAGTTACATCATATCAACAGTAAAGAAACTCCTGAACAATTCACCATACTTCTAAGATATTCAGAAAGATGCTATGCAATTTTTTCTGAATAGGCATCAAGCAAATTCTCCTTTGCTTTCTCACCAAGCAGGTATGTCGTTAGAGTGAATGTGGATTAGTCCAAATAATTAAATTTTAAAATACCAGCAGCACCAGGGCAACATAAACTGTTTTGTACGCTCTCTATATACAATACGTGCTCAACAAATGTTTCTCTTAAAAGCTTTGCTATGATATCAGCCTGTTACAGTTTAATTGATGACTGCTGTGACTGCTGCAGCTTGCAAGTAGCTATGCTGCTTTACACAACAGAAACAAGTAAGAAGTAGTCATAAAATATTCCATACCACCACACTAAAAACTTGTATTGTATTTATTAATACATCATCTACTGCAGAACAATCCAGACTGCAGTGTAATAAGAAAAGCACTGTAAGGTACAACAGGTCAAACTAATGCGTTTAAAAAACAGCATGCGATTGTATCAGTGGAGATGGCATTAATACAAGTAACACACAAAAATTAAGTAAAGACTAGGCGGGATTTTCATTTTGGCATTTTATGCACTGTAGATGCTTAACCATACACCCTCTGTCTTCACTTGCCATAGTATTTGGACGGTGCATCCCACACACTCACCTTTTGCCCTACTCCTTTTCAATCAACAATACTCCACATATGAACATGTACGATCTCCTTCACAAAATACAGAGGAAATAAACAGTTAGTCAATAAAGCAAACAAACCCCACACTAATTCTACATATTAAAGATAGGAAAATACAGAGTATATAGGTATAGATTCTAACAAACATTTCTCAGTGTCTAAAAGCACATTTTTGTAGGATTGTCTTAACTACTACAGTTACAGCTCGGACATACATATTACAGACTTATTTTCAAAGCCATATGCCATCACCAGGACTCCAACAGCAAATAAGTGAATGCTTCAGAACATAAATACTCCTCTGTTAACCCTAAGTATTGATTTATGTTCTATGGGTATCCAAACATTGGTAGCTAATGCTGCCTTGCACTACCTATTACGAAATTACAGTTATTCAGTGAAGTTTTCTAACAGTAAATAAAACTCCCCACAGCCATTCTCCAAAAACTCAACAGCTGGAAGAAGCGAGCACTGTAGCATGACAGGAATGCCAACATATCCACACAAAGGCAAATCAAATATGAAAACAAACTCCAGAGAAAAAAGGTCTTCAAACAAAATCCATGTTAACATTCTAATTTGGAAATGAATGGAGTAGCTCCCATTTATGTGTCATTACAGTGGAACAGAGAGAGGAAAGGCCATTTTGGACATTATTAACAACACCTTGAGCGACATCTGGAACTCCTTCAAGAACCTAGTCAGTCTATACCAAAAAGAGTTAATGAACAATATTTTGAATTACACATAGTTCAAGCATTGGTCTCACCGCAGAACCATAAATGCTGCCCAAGTACTAAATTCTAACTAGGACTCCTGATTTCAACATATATATGAAAGGCTGTATATACAACTATTACATCTTCTTTCTTCTTCCCTAATCTAGGACATTTCACAGTATAGCTCTATAGTTCACTGCTGACTATATGTATAATATGCAGTTCTTCATGATTTAGATATTTTATTTCTGTATGTATGAACAAACCTAGGAGAAAACATCCATAAAATACTTTGATGAAATTCTCCTGGGTTTTGGAGGCTGCCTTTACCTTCAGTGAAGGCTGGAGGAAATAGGCTTCTGAATGTGCTTCTGAATGCAGATGGAAGAACTCCACATTTCCTCCACTGAGCAAAGCTCTGTTTCTTATCTTGTAATTAAACAGCTCGTCAGCTAATAAAATGACTTTATACTCCTCTAATATCTGCATAAGGAGGTAGTAGAGGGAAAGCTTAGTGATATTTCCTGATGAACACACATCTTAAAGAAAGATAAGCACGATTACTCTAACTTCAAGATAATGACATACACTTAACCCACAAATAAAGCTCTGACTTTAGAAGCATTTACAGCATGAATAATACTGATACTTGTCTTCACTTTTCTATTTTAAGTTTACAGGCACAGTTTCACTTATTTGAAACAAAGACCATATTTTCAAAAAGACAGTAATTAACATATGAGAATACAGTGGAAAAAAATGCAGTACTGTACTTATTTACATATCTACTTAGCATTTTGTCAACTGCACACTTTTGCATAAGGAGACCAGCCAAGACCGATTACTGCTTCTGGAATCCACCTACTACAAAGCATATAGACCCAATTTTCATTTGTGACTCCTACCTACACTACCCACTCCATTGCTTTGATTTCAACAGAAGAATATCTGATTTACCCTAGAATAAAGGAGAAGAACCATGCCCAAGTTTCCAGGTACCCTCACTAGCAGCACAGGTGTTCTTTTGCTGGTAGCAGCTGGCACGTGCTAATTAGCAGGAAAACCAAATTCAACTATTTCTAGTGTTGTAAAAACATCTAAGAAGAGAGATGGCTCAAAATAAACTCTCAGCATATTACAGTATGCTATACAGGAGGAAACAGCCTGACAAAATGAAATTTTCCATTGCGTTGCATCACACAATTTAGAAGGAACTTGAAGCCTGAAAGACAGGGAATCTTAAAATCTGCTTGTATAGCACATCTGCATTAGGTTGCAAAAAAAATATTAGAGACTATGAAAAGACACTCTTGCCTCCCACCACTCACAAAACAAAACAAAAAACCCCCCCACAAGACCTGATAAAGAAACCATGAACATAGCCTGCTGGAAGTGTTGCTGAATGAGCCATCTACCTCAAAGATACTGTATGATAAGTTAGCATAACAAGAGATTCACCTGAGTAAAATAATCTCTTGAAAGTCAGAAGCACTGACTGCTACTCAGACCAGGCAGTCTGGGAAACAGAAGACTACTGCAGATATCAGTGTGGGTTTGTATTAGCAAGGAAGACGACAAACAACATGCTGGAACTGGCTGGTGATTTGAAAGAGGAGGGAAATTAAAAATCAGTGTGATCACTTAGAGACATGACAGGATGCTTACACAATGGGCACAGTGACTTATATCATGCAAAAATACCAGAGTGGGGAAGAATTGGGAGGGTGGTAAACATAACTATATTGCTAAGACAATAAAAAAGAAATTTTACACACTCTAAAGACAGAAAACACACATCTGAATCCTGTTCACAACTCAGAGAGTGCTCAGCTGTCAGACTCACGAAATACCTGGGTTATAAAGTGTCATTACATTCTAGGATTTCATATTTACATAAAACAAATCAGAACTAGCGCAGAGGCTACTATTTTGAATTTATGTACATCTAAAAAGAGAGAAAATTGCTACCTATAAAACTGAACTAATTTCAATATAATATTCTAAATTGAAAATTATAAGGAATCAACTAAAACAAAGAAATCAGGGTTACAAGGTAGGTATTTTGTTGTTATTCGCAGAAGATGACTACTGTGAGTTTTATCTGCTGGGAGTATCAAGAAGGTTTGAAAACCCAAATGTAGCAACATAGGCATTTGTTACTCAAGGGGTCATGACAGCAGACCCCTTATGAAGCAGAGATGCCTCAGAGTGACTCCTTTTCAGAAGGGATTTGAGGACAGCACTTTAAAATGCTGTGTATTTTTCTGTGTATTCCACACTTACAAATAACATCTATTGTTCTGAGTTTCTCAGATCATAAATTGCAGAGAATCAAGCCATGCAGAAGTCGTCGACATGGGCAGTACGAAGAGCAAACATATCCTAGTATTAATAGGTCACAGACATTTGTGACTATGCTTAGAAATGGAAATACCTCAACTTCACAAAAGAGATCGCGCTGCTGGTTGAAGAGAAAACGTGCAAGAGAGGCCACTGACTAAATTATTAAAATACACACCTTAGAGAACATAACTTATATAGAAAGTCTCACTCAACACAGATATTCTGGACTATTTGGATAATGAAAGTACAACAAACATTTTTAAGATAACACGTATGAAATTAACATTACAGAAAAAAAATGTTATAGGAAATATTTTCTAAATCGCATGATCACATGCCATTTTAAAACAGAAGCACAGAACACATCCATAGATCAGAACTGAGATTTTATGTCCAACTTTAATGTTGTCATTTCGTGAATTACAGGTAACCTATCAATCCAGCTTACGCTTCTTCTTCTCATAGGACTTTTAAGAAATCACATATATTGAATATATGAAAAGTTTCCCTAAAAACACATTCATTTTCAAAGTACTTTGCTTAAGTAGAATAAAACCTAATAGCCACTCTTAGAGCTGACTTTCTCTAGTTCCAGTTACAAAAGCTTCTTACAGTAGAATTAGTTTATATTTTTTATATTTTCAAAGAAATTAAAATATCACTTGCCAAAAATATATATGTACTTGTTATTTGTAGTTGTAACTCAGGTAACATGCACCTTTTAACAAATACCTGTCTTCTTAAAGTAGATGGAAGGCTTTAAGAAAACAACACACTAAAACCTTAAATTTTACCTAGAAGTGAAATGGCATGAAAACAGGACTAAACAGATTCTTCTGAATAAAATCACAACAGCTGAAACTTTTCTGTAGAGGTAATAACCTTCCTGACAGTGAAAGCACAAATATGAAGGGATTCATTTTTGCCACTGGTTGTTCAATGATCTACTTTCAAACGCAGCACATCACTGGCAAATTTCAACACTTCTACAAGCAAACAGATTGAGCACTGTAAACTGTGAACAAGCGAGCGCTGTTATTGGGAGGGATATTTGCAAAACCATTCCCAAGATTCAGGCACAGAGTTCAAACTCTCTACTATTGAGCAGATTTTGCTCATTGGTACCACTGAAATGCATGCAGGCACACACTAGCAAAATTTAAAAGTCTGCTGAATAAACAGACAAATGAATATCCATTTCCACTGACAGGATAATAGTCTGGGTCGCTGAAAACCTTAGTTCTACTTATGCTTCTCTGCCCTGTTTCCCTTCAACGTTTGTTCATTCTGGTTTACAGAAACTATCAACAAATAAGGACAGAGACACCGTATCACTGCATGCACATGTGCTTTGATTAATTCATTATCCAGGTTTACTAAATTATATTTCTATAGAAGGATTATTGTTATTAACTAAGGAAGGTATTGCCTGCATGCTATGACAGACTGACACAGCTGAAAAGCTAGGAAATTTTTCTAAAAGTCTTTACAATGTTACCAAAAAAAGAGGTGGTTTTTTTTTTCATCTAAAAAGGTTGAAATAAAGCCACAGTAGATGATAGCAATAATTACAATGATTCTGATCTTCAGTATCCAGATTAGAGGCTGTAAACTCCCCATCGATAATGTGAAAACCTCAGTGAATGTTTCATGCCCTAGTATTATGTCTGAGAAATAACTTTTCAGACTCCATTATGTCCGCCATGAACTTGATCTTTCACCTCTAGTGAAAATCCTCTTATAACTATAATTCTAAAGTTAATGATGAGAGATTTCATTTGCTTTCCAAGCACAGATAAAACCTTTTTGAAATACATTCTCACTGCCATGACCTTGGTCTATGACTTAAGAGTTCACCACATGTAATAATTTACTTTGCCCCATGGGGCTCATTGAGATTTCCTTTTAAAAGGTTTTGGATATGCAGTTGGAGCTGAAACACTCACAGAGTATGTATCAAAGTGTACATCTCCATATACATTACAGACATTTTGCAACAATATCAAACAACAAAATTAATTTAGATCATTACAAAATATAACAACAAAAAGGTCTAGCTAAGCAAAGTCATCCACACACTAGAAATTCAACACTTGGGAATCTTGCTGCAATAACCCACAATAGCTGCTAGAATAGGGATTTCAACATTTCACGAAAGAAGTAATATATGTAAATTGGCAAACTAATTCAGGAAATACACTGTTGCTCTGGACTTACCAGCTCAAACACAATACATTTCAAGCACAGTAATATTCTCTTCAGCTTATGTGCCACGTAATAACCAGAATTTCTGCATCAGACTACCGAGTTAGTCTATGGCTGCTGACTTCTTTGCTGATAAGCAGTGCACTAGCTTCTTTGTTTTCTCATGTATTTCTTACTAAACATCCCCTTATTATTAAAAATAAATAGATGAAGTCAGAACTACTGTATCCACCTCAATATAAGGCAAGTTTTTTGTTCCCCTCCATCTTGGGGAGAACTCCCTCAGAAATGTTCTTTACTTTAAATTCAAGGACTGGCTTGCAGCCCTAATCCAAAAGTACATAGCTACTGCCTCACAGTGTTAAGTGCACATCAATGAATGATACCATACAGCCAAGCGCGACGGTGGCTCCTACCAGTTCGCACTTCGCCTCCGTCTCGCCGAGCAGCCAGGCTGTTGGTGCTAACTCCCTGGGGACGCGTACGAGGGCCTGAGGCAGGGCAGGATTCGGAGGCAGACAGCGCTGACCTTGAGAGGTCAGGTTGAGGGTGGCGAGGGGACCCGAAATGCCAGAGAAGCAAATGGCCTGCAAATGCGGCTTGTGGTGGGGATATAAGGAGGTACTGAATGAGCTGGCAAAGATTATATTTAATGGTAAAATTTTTTTCTCCCCCATCACACAGATGAATAATCAGGGGCTGCCGTGCTTTTAGGGCACCTATAGTAGAGTGAACGCACTAATGCTCCTTTGCCAGTCTCCTGCCCCTCAAAATTTCCTAAACTCTACCATCTTCTCATTGGGGCTTCCCATGTGAGTACAAGAGTTTAAGCCTGTGCTACAGCTACTCCGAGTGGTGGTGGTTCCTCTCCATCCTTGTCAATTTAGAAGTGGCAGCAGCAGTAGTGGATTTCAGACAGAAGAGGCCATATGCATAAGGGAACACCTGCAAAAAATCCTAGCTGAGCAGGAAGGCACGCGGCTGTGGGGACTGCGTGTCTTGAAAAGGGTTCCCAGGAGGCATGTGGCTTTTCTTCAACATGTGCAGAAACAGTTTACCAGCAGCTTGCTGTTTTCAGACTTCATAATAGGGCCAGTATTTTGCAGAAACTGGAGCCTAAATACTGCTGTGAAATCAGAGAAAATTTGCTGCTCTACTGCTCTCCACATTTTTTGCCAAATGCTCTAACTAACGAACAAAAAGTCAGTTTAACAAAAATTATGAACTGGAAACACTTCTAAAATATCCTATCTTCCCATAAGAGTTCTATAAAAACATTTTAAATAAATTTGGGCTTGTTTATTTTTATATAAATAAAGGAATCTAGAAATTTGTTCTCTCTTCACACAGATGAGGTTCTCCTCATAGAATGTAAGACACTTTTTCTTAACATGTATTGAATATAATCGTTTGACAAACAATTTAAAAGACAAACCTTCACAATGTTATTTCATAATCATAATGATGAAAAAAGGATAATAAAATCAATTTAGTTTACTTGAAAAAGAATGAAATTTAAAGATAATAGTAATTTTAACTGAAAACCCTGCTTCATGTTTTACACCTATGATTTCCACAAATCAGGACTTAATACTGCACACCCAAAAAGCAAGCTAAAGAAAACAAATTATAGAAATACTGAATTTGCAAGCCTGATTGCCTTCTTTCCTATATATTGCTATTAGCCACTAAGCAAATATATTCATACCAGATAAAAATGTGCTTGAATAGAAACAAAAACTTTCCCAAGTGAAATACTGTGAAGCTTTGATTTTAACACACAAAGGACAAATTTAAGAAAGCAGAAACAAGGTAACATTATCTCTTTACAAGCCAGCGTTCAGAACTTGCACGTTTCAAGAACAGTAATGCAATCCTTGACTAAATCCACTAAAGATATTCCTACAGGGCATTTTGTCTTCTCAATAGACATGTTTAATTTTATCTGCAGTGAGCTACAGTCATATGTAAAAGGTATTTTTCCAATTTCAAAGTGTTAGCAATGCTTTACACATTATCATTCCAAATGTTGTTTTTAGAAAGGAATACTGAATTAATCCCATTTCTGACAGTCAATACTGTTGCATATTAGCTTTTGTTAGTTTTATAAATACATGCTTTCATTCCCAGTCACAACGCTGGGGCCACCAACAGCCATGCTAAACCATTTGCAGTAGTATCCCTTCGTGCAAGAGGGTCCAGGTCCACAGAGACAGGTGAACACATGAACAGATGTCAGAGGAACCATCTTTATTGTTCATGGTAGAAAATAAACCACCTACAAGCACAAACAAAGCTGAATAGCTTCATTCTGCTGTATCAGTGATTTAACACCAATCCTAACACATGCAGTGATTAAACACTTCATTTACTATTAAAATTAATATTAAATTAGCATTTGCTTTGTAAGCCAACAGGTGAGGGACAGCAGAACCAGAAGCATGTCGCTGGATTTCAGTGCCAGCAAACAACTGCACTGCTCTGCCAGAGGAAAGCCATTAGAAAACACAGTGAATGCTGGCGTCATGCAGGCATTCATCGGAATTAAGACTGCATAAAACACTCCACTGCAAACAAATTACTTGTAACGTTTTGAAGCTGCCACCTTCAGAATAATATTTCCAGTCTTCACTGCTCTCCAAAAGATAGCCTTTCCTTTCAAAGGCTCAGGAATAGAGAGCAGGTAGCACATGTCCCTCACTATAAAATATCTGCAATCTCTCTTTCAGAAACAGCCATAAAGATTAAACACCAGAGAGTACAGAAGATGAATTTTAGGGGGCCAGTAGACCCCACACTCTGCAAATATTTTAATAGAAGTGTTACTGATTCGTTCAAACAGTTAAGAACGCTTGCTTTGCATAGGCAATGCATTTCATACAGCACTCCCTGCTAAATAGAGGAAGCTCTTGCACACTACAATTTTATACTGAATTAACCTGCAGACCAAGACAAATACAAAACCACCTTGCTTCAAAAGGCCATTTTTGTCAAGCATGAGAACAAGACTCTTCTTCTGTCCTGGCTTCTTTATGCCTCAAACAGCTTTCAGGGTCACCGAATGTCCCATAGCAGACAAAAAACTGGTCTCCGCGGTCAAGCACTGTAGATTAGCAACAGCAAAGCCTCTGAAAACACTCTAAGTTAAAGTCAGATCTAGTACAGTTGGGCAAACACAGTTGTAAAAACACAAGGCTATGATGATTCCAGGTGGTTTCCAGCCACAACCCAAGCAGTTTAGCATAATTTAAACAGAGAATTTTACAACTTTCCAGATTATGGCAGAGCTGCTACAAGCAGAGTTGGGAAGGCTGAACATGCACGAGGCTGCAAGTTCTTTCACACATCTAACAGTACATAAAGTTGTGCGGTTAAGAGATTTAATGTATTTTCTTGAACTTTCCTAATCTCTTACACTCCCAGGAGTATAAGAGAGGGGCTTTTTTCCACTGGACGCCTTATGAGCCATACAAAAGACCCTGAGTTAGAGCTACTGGCAACCAGGGACAAAATTAAATCTTTTATGACAAGTGTAACTCAACCACTGATACCTTAGGGTAGTAAATCAGCTGCTTTTCAAAGGTGTTGGGAGAATCTGAAACTTCGTACAAACTGAAGTAAAGAGTTTGGGGATGAAGTGCTCAAATATGGGGATTTCATTAGTCTCACTGTTAGCCTGAATTTGCTTCCACTGAATTAAGAGCAGAGCTGAATGCCTTTGAAAATTCCATCCATTCCGAACAGTTTTAACAGTGGATCTGTATTAGAACTACTAGTGATAAATGAAAGGAGAACAGTAAGAGAGGGAAAAAACCCAGAAGATTCCACAATTGCTTTGGGTTATAGAAGACTTGAGAAGATGATGAGGAACTCTAGAGATACCTAATGGAGCTGCGTGACTGGGACACATTATAGCGATGAAATTCATATTGTAAGTAATAATTTGGGCTACTCCTATGCATTGATGGATATAAAATGCACTCACCACTCAGGGAAGGAAAAAACCCTAAGTGTCAATAAATAGTTCAATAAAAACCATCTGCTCAAAGCACAGTAATGATAAAAGAAAAGTAAACTCTTAGGATACATAAAAAATTAGACTGTAATACTAGAATAGAGTGGGTGAATTTAATAGCACAACAGCTCCTATGTACATACAAGGCTTATGCTGACACAGTTAATTCTTTATATTTGTACATGTGAAGTACAGACATCTTCCCTAAATTTGTCCTCTGACACCCACATGCATTTCGCCAAGACTTCAGTGTAGTATCTAATGGTAGAATTAGTTACATTTTCATTTAGAACTACTTAATCTGTGTGAGCAGACAAAATTTATTACTTAGGAAATAAAAAAACCATTTTCATTATAAGTTTCTTCATTTTACAGTATCAATTTTAAAAACAATAGAATGAAATGACTTACCCTTTCATAAACAAAACCTAAAAATATGAATACTTAAGTGCAATGTGGAAATCGAATTTTAGACAAATTTTGACTTCTGTTCAGAGAAGAAAAAACTATATTATAGAAGACAACTAAACATCATGACACATACAGTTTATTTGAAGATCTTACACAATTTTGTTTCATAATGTTCATGTGTTACCTTCTGAGGTACACCGGTGCATCAGCGTATGAATCACGAACGATTAGAGCTTGTACTTCTTCTTATTCATTTTATTTTGTTTTTTAAGAGGTTAATGTACATGTATACACAGTTCAAAGAACTTCAGATATTTTTAGAGAAATCAATCTTTCCTGTGACTTTCCAGCAATGTTAGGGTTCACTTTTTTGTTGTTACTTAAAAAAAAAAAAACAAAAAAACAAAAAAACAAAAAACAAAAAAAACCCACCACTCAGAGGAATTTTCCAGTGTTCATTTCTCAGTAAGTACTCATATGCTCTTCATTTTAAAACATCAGTTAAAACTATTGCATATAATTTGTTGGCAAAATGTTACTACTCTCCCTTGATTCTTTTCCAGAAAGGCTAGCTGTGGACCTTGCAAATTTATATTGTTTTACATTCTACATCTGCTTCAAATAACAAATCCAAAAATCAATACTAGAACTCTTCCTTTACTTTATATCTTATTTCATAAATACCTTTCTAGCTTTCTTCATTATAGTCTATTTTATATTTCAAATTCTTGGCTGACATATGCAACACCTTGTTTTACAAAAGGCATAGCAGATCCACATGAAAGTTGCAAAAAAAATAAAACAGCACCTTGATTAAGAGATTTTGTACAAGCTACAGCTTAACTGAACAAAAACCACCTCAATGGTTTTGTTGTGTATGAGACAGCAAAATAGCCGAAGTATTCTTCAATAAAATGAACTGTCTGCCACGATTTATCTGTACAATTCCATCCCAGCTGTTGCCTGTTATGTTACACTTCTCAAAAATATGTCTTTAAGCTGCCATAAAAGTCATCGCAAATTGTTTTTTCTCCCAAACTGATAATAGACTTATAGATCTAATTTTCAATCTCATTTCTTCATTACTTTGATTCTTAAGGAGAGTATGACATGTGCTGTCTGAATACTTTGCAGTAATATCTGGCATCTCTACAGCATTTCTGTCTGAGGATCTCTGAGCTTTTAATAGGTTTGTCTTTACAGTACCTCGAAAGGCTGACATATTTATTTGTCTCTCTCTTGCAGAAATGGATAGTTAGAAGCAGACTTTTAAAGAAAAGGGTTTTATAATTTCACTGAAAAACTACAAGACTTTTTGAAAAAAATGACACAAAAAAGCCTTCTGTGCTGTCAGATGCTATAATGTCATTAAAATCCTGACCCTTCACGGCTCAATGAGAGCAAAGAACAAAAGTAAGGTCTTCTGGTTTTCATTCCAATGTTTTTAACTACCTGGACTGTCCTCTTCACAAATCAAGAGACTTCATAAGTGTTACTGATTACAGAAACAACTAAGTAATTGAGAAAATATCACCAAATTTGATAGGAGATTCTTATTTTTCATGGTGATCCCTCCTTATTTTTTGCCAGTGTACCTAGGAACAGTGTTTTGTTCATATAGGGCTTCATATGCATCAAATTAAATTCAGTACTTGAAACTGGCTTTGTTAATGAACTAAATGTGTTTGCAACAGAAGCTAGGAATAGGCTGTTTTAGAAAGTTGTTTGCAAGGTTAATGAAATTCTTATCATATAAGAAGAGATCACAAGAGGAATGATGGAAAATCAGGGTGAAGAGGGAGAAACAGAGAGAAGAAACAAAAGTTGAAAGAAGAGCTGAGAGAGCAAACCACACATCATACAGAGAGACCAGGGAGAGGAGTTGAAGAAACCGAAGAATGGGTCAGAGAGTCAATAGGTGTGAATTTGTAGCCTTACTAGACAAGTTGTATTTCTGCTTATCACATCAAGAACAGCTACCTCCACCAAAACAAAAGACAGAATAGCCATAAATCATCTTCCTCTCCTCCAAAAGCCAAGATTTTCAGAGAGCACAGAGAGTTTTCCTCCCCACCGCTTACACCTCTCATTTGCCAACACCTCTCTGGATCGAATGATACTACCTCCTAGCTAGTCTGAATTACACAGGCAGATCTTTGGACAGAAATTTTAATCTCCACCATATCTTCTTCCAACACCCATAGGTAAATATCTTACAATGCTGCATATCAAACATTTTCAAAACATGATACCTATATCACTACGAGTACACAAGTTATTCTGAAGCGGTAGGGAAACATTGTCTTGAATAGCTAAACACCTCTGCTGCTGCCAGTACCATCAATGGCGATACGTAAGGAAATGAGATTTGAAAAGTCTGACTTAAGTTTCATGTAAGGCAGTACTGAGAGTGGACTAGTCACTGCATTATTTTCTTTGCAGCTAGAATCTTTTGTTCTTCCACTCTGCTAACACCAACACTGGATTTCTCCTCCATCAATTATGGCAAAAAAAATCCAGTACACCTATAAAATCTGCTACTGGTTTTCATGCTGATTATCTCTTTGCTATCTTTCAATTTCTTTCTTATAAAGCTACAGAGATCTTTTCCCCCCTATAATCCCTATGACTTGTGAAGACTGCTCTTTCCAGTCCCCTAAAACAAGCTACCAAACAACTCATGCATCAGAGCTAACTGAAAATGTTAATTTTCATCCTCAAACACCGGAAGACTTGGAAGCCTTTTGGCTTCCAAATATAATGCTTCTCCCCACCATAATTCCACAGCTACAGCAAGCAAAGGTGCTAACTGGCTTGATTGTCTTCCCTTATTAATGGAAGGCTACTGTTGACAAAGGGCTTTTGATAAAGATTTATTTCCTCTGCAGTGCCCCAACCACCAAAACCAGCCCCCACCTGCTCATCTACCAGGCACACTGCAAAGTAATACAAATGGCTAACATGGCCCAGTTTGGAAGGCAGGCCTAACAGCTGCTAAGATGAGAAAGCTGAAAGCGGTATAGATCCCAGGGTTCGTGATCAAACAATGTATAAGACAAATGAGGATTTATTTTTGCTTTGGACAATTTTACATTTGCACTCTTGAGTAACTGTTCAGCTGTTGTATTCTTATACAAGATCAACAGGACTTAAAGCTCAGATACACTTTTTTGATATACCATGTGTTTGAACCATCAGGAAAGCAAACACTGGTAGATTGTATAGTTGCTCTTAAACCCTGACAGTTAAATAATAAACATTTTTAGCTTACCTGGGTTTGCACTTATAATCCCAGAACATTAACTTTTTCAATGATGAACACAGTTTAATCAGAATTCTTAGTATCAGCTTTGGTGACCGCACCTTCCTTGGTTAACAAAAGCAGAACACTTTATTTTGTGCCCTCAGGCATGTACCAATTAAAAAAAATAGATCCTTTTAAGATTAACAAAAACGTCTGCCCTTTATCATCTCATAAACAGATTTTCCAACTGATATGCAGCAAAATCCCCCATCCAAGTAGCTTCTAATGACGCAGACTCCCTTTCTAAGCACTTGACCAAATAGTTAATCACCCTGTCCCAGAACAACAAAATACGGCTCTTACATAAGGCATTTCAGCACTGATCTTCAAACACTTCACAAAGTTGCCATTATCCATTACTGCTAACCCCAGAGACCCTATACCCCGCTCTGTTTTACCCAACAGGTTAATGACAGAGCTAAAAATAGAATCCACGTTTCCTCAGCCCCAGGAGGGTACTACTTCTACCATGCCATAGTGCCTGACATTTCTTTGAAAATAACCCAAGTCCAAACTGACATTCAACAGTCACTTCTACTTAGATAAAGAAAACCTAAAGCCCTCTATACTGTCATAACAGGGTCAACTATCACAGCTCTCATGTGCTGTGTTTCAAGAAATCCAAAGAGGTCTTCAGAGCACTTATTGAGGGTGTGCCTGTACTCTACAGCAGCAGGACATGTCTCAGACTAATTAGCTCATGTGGAGCTCCCTCGCTATATTGCTTCTGAGCAAGCTCATTTATCTTCTTATTACATTATGCAGTGTAGATACACCCTCAGACAAATCAATTTCTCTAGGTAAGGGATAAACTGCTTTTGCCTCGTCAAGTCTGTAAGAGACACTATTATGAAGAAATGCTCTCACAGTACAATCATTTATATTTCCAGTTGACTCCCAGGTTTAAATTCTTCGTGTATGAGAATGGATTTCAATTAAAATGGGAAAAAAATACATTGTTCTGCTCGTGTCAGAAAGAGAAATATATCAATAACAGCTTAGGTGATATTTGGCAAGGAGAGATGTGAGGGTCTTCTCCCCTAGCATGAAGGATGTGATTTGCTGTTCTTCAGAAGAAAGATTAACAGTAGTCTGAATGACAGAGCATCGTGGTTTAACCCCAGTCGGCACCCAAGCCCCACACAGCTGCTCCCTTACGCTCCCCACTCCCACTGGGACGGGGAGACAATCGGAAGGGCAAAAGTAAGAAAACTCATGGGTTGAGATAAGAACAGTTTAATGATTGAAATAAAATAAAATAATAATGCTAATAAAAAATTGTCATGAAAAGGAAAACAATAAAAAGAGAGAAAGAAACAAAACCCAGGAAAAACAAGTAATGCAACCGCTCACCACCCGCCGACCAATGCCCAGCCAGTCCCCAAGCAGCAATCGCTGCCCCCCGGCCAACTCCCACAGTTTATATACTGAGCACGACATCTTATGGTATAGAATATCCCTTTGGCTAGTCTGGGTCAGCTGTCCCGGCTACGCTCCCTCCCAGCTGCTTCTTCTTCAGAGCATGGGAAGCTGAATAGTCCTTGACTAGGGTAAGCACTTCTTAGCAATAACTAAAACATCAGTGTGTTATCACATTATTCCCATGCTAAAGCCAAAACACAGCACTATACCAGCCACCAGGAGGAAAATTAACTCTATCCCGGCTGAAACCAGGACACAGAGAAGCATCAAATTCCAAAAATATGTTTGCACTGGAAACTTGCTCAAGTCTGGCAATAAATTTGCCACACACTTTGCCTACGCTGAGCATGTTTAAAGGGTGTTTCTCTTTTGCATACCTTCGTAGAGCCTGACTGAGAACTCTCAATTCCCAAGACCCAATTCTTGATTCGCTCTATCTCCACTGTCAGCAACTATCTGTAAAAATCACTAACAAGGTATGTATTTTTACCTTCCTCCCAACACTGGTTTGGTACAGAAGAATTAGATGTTCAAGCTCACTTTGTCAGTGATTTATACAATTACTTACACAAGCCTCACATGATAGAAAGTTTCTGTTTTTCAGCTGGTATAAAATACACGCACCCCCACCACCCCAGAAGAACACTACCATAAAAAGGTGAACTCTAATGGTCAAGGAACTAAAGTACCTCTCTCACTCCTGCACACAACTGCTGTACCATATTGCCTTCAACTAACCAATCGCACCTTATTTTTTTCCAGAGGATCTTTTACTTGTTCTAAGGATAGGACAGACAGTGCTAACATTGAATGAGCACTCATTGAATACTTCATTTCATCCTCACTGTTCACTACGTGGCATCTTTGTATAATTTACAGCACCTACATCTAGAATCATAACTGGAAAACTTCTCATTTCTCAGTTGATCACTATTACGTACCTCAATCATTTCCTTATTATAACCATTTACTCCACAGCACCTCCATCAGACAATTTTATGATTCGTGTTTTCAGGTAGCAAACTGGGAGACAGTGATGTGCATCAGGATTGTCCGTAATTAGAGACGCTTGACTTGAGATGCTTTGGGTCTCTCTTCAGAGGATAGAGCAATTAAACAGCACTTTGTCAGTACAAAGTACAACTTCAATCTATTTCAGTGCTATCATGTGTTTTCAAAGCTGACATTAATCGGTCCCAAGAGTCTGAACTCAGAAAATGAGAAGTACACAACTAATGGCCATATTTAAAAAATGTGGTTGAAGTGACTCACCCAACCTCACGCAGGAGCTCTATGGCTGAATTAAGATTTGGCTCTAACCCTCCAGAACAGCACTCCAGCAGCCCTAGCTTTAAAACCAATCTCTTTTAATGTTATTCTCTCCTTTCCTCACCTACTAGGTCTCATCCACCTTCAGCAGTTATGAGAAAGCAGATCTAAAGGAAACAACCTCATTAATTGGCACACCTGGATTGACTTCCTAAATGCTGTCTACCTGGTCTTCCTGAAAATAGCAAGTGTTCTGTGGATAAAGAACGAGTCTGAAATGACATCAGCGTATGCCATTTTAAGGCAGAAATATAACATGACCAAACTGAGTTTGCACAAACAACCTCAATTCTGGCTTATCCTGTCTGTAGAGAACTTCGCATTGCATCACTGTCAGAGAATTCCACATTCCCAGAATTTTCATTTCATGCAGTTGCAAATAACAATATAAGATTTCAATGAATTTTTGGGTCTCCATCACCACTTGCTCCATTTGCAACTTCAAGCTTGAGGAACTACTATAGGGCCTCTTAATACTAAAGACCATCCAAACAATCACTGCAAGGGCAATTCTTCGCCACAAAGCTAATGGTCTATGAGATAACCAGCACACAGCGTGTGAACATTATGTAGTTAGGAATTACAGTGCAGCAACAAGCAGAAATCCCCTAACACCAATTTCTATCAGAAACATTTCTATCACCTCAAAAAACTGAGCTTCCATTAGCTTGAACAATACCAGCAGATAACACAATTTCCCTTGTTCCACACCAACACAATACCCAAGCTTTAATTCTAAAAGTTTTTACAAACCACAACAGCATCACATTGCAAGCAGTGTTTTGCCACACAAGCTCATCATAAATAAATATTTGTTTGAACTTCTGTTTAAAAAAAGCATTCAAGAACAAAATGAAAACTCACCTCATTTCCGCCAACAGCTTTGGTTAAAATCACTGCAGAAGACACAGGAGGTGGCATGCAGCCTACCGTCTGCAAGCTGAAAACAACAAAAAGAAATGTTACATTCCTCAGATGATGCAACCTAAAACGCCAAACAGCCGAGTAGAAACAATCATCTCATCACTTGCGCAACCCAGTTTGTGTTACAGTTACAGCCCCATACCAGCTGGCAGGATTTCTATGCCATCTCTTACCAACCATCACAGTGAAAAGTCATGTCACCATTTAAAAGCCCTAACACTTAACCTCTCTGTGACTCCATTTCCCCACCTCTAGTACTGTATCTACCATTCACAAAGATACCTACACATCTATCACAAAGGTAACAGTATCATGTGTCCTGATATAGTAAGTTTGTCATTTGTTTTGAGATACCTGTAGCTACTTGGAAAAAAAAGAAAATAAGGATGTAAACCCCTATTTTCTTGAAAAAGCTGTTCAGTGATAAAAACATTTACTGCTAAGTAGAAGAGTAAGAAGAACCATGCTCACTATTTCAGGTTTCCACTACACTTTGTTTTTCATCAAGCCCTACTAAAAAAAATCATCACAATTAAGCTTTTTATTTCCTGAACATTAAAAGGTCATCAAATGTTTAATTTTTATGCATGGTTTCACTTCTTGGTAAAATCACCTGACTTCCATTAATCAACACATCAAAATATTTCTCCTGCATTTCAGAAGTCCAAAATACATTATCATCTGTGATCTTTTCCATTGTTCGTGCAGCAAAATTATTAATGTATACAGTAAATGCTGTTGCAAAGTAAGAAAAAACGGTGAGCCTTCTTTTGTTTTCAAAGACAGCTCACAAAAAGTGGTTATTACAAAAAAATTAGTTGTATCAAATGTGTAATTAGAAACAACAAGAACATACCACAATAGATCACAATTAAATTTGAGACTAAGTAAAATAGGCTTTCTGAAGAAAAACTGTGTTGACTTAGAAGGAACAGTAAGGCACGAAATAAAATAGTCTGCGAAATCCCCAAAAGCATGGAATCTATATACGTTTTCAAGTATTGGAGTTTGAGACAGTATTCCAGTTCAGATCAATTATTAGCAGTGAACTACTTTGTATTTGTAACTGTGTTAGTCCATCCCCGAGAAACGCAGTGTCAAAAAGCTATAGCAAACAGAAGTATTAAATCCAAACAACAGGGAGCATACTGTAGTACAATTGATATGCTGCAAATATACAAAAAGCTTAAATAGAAGAAACAGGTAAGTGACAATGACATTATGGAGTTTGTCAGCTACAGACACTGTGGAAAAGGAAAGAGACAACCAATGTAAGCATTATATAAATCCAATCACAACGTGCCAAGCACCACCTTGGAAGTACATTGTACCTTTAGCTTACAGTGAAGTAAGCTATGGAAGCAGAGAGTTGTCAGCAGTTAGGATAAGCTCGTATTGAAAAGAAAAGAAATACAGGAAAAAGAAATGGTGTGTAGAGTTTGGAAATATATATGAAAATATACAGCAGACAAACACATGGCGATTCTGATGTCCATCCCCTACATCGGTTGTGATTCTGTTATCTCTCTTCTATGTGGTCTCTTGGCAATCAGCTCCTTGAACTTCTCACCTGCACTAATAAGGGGTGGATTAAGTTCAAAGTTATCCAAAGAGGTATGAAATGCATGCAAGGGCATTCATCTCAGCTGGCAGGGATTTTCCACACTATAAGAGAACGGTTTAATAACACATAATCTCTGTGAACCCTCTCAAATTTAAATTAATATATTTGGAATTTAAAAAAAAAAAAAATCACTAACAAGCTATGGTTTTAAGTATTCTTCATATGAAAATATTAATCTAAAAAAAAGTCTGGTACACACTAAATGGAAATACTTTTATTCAGGTGTATTGAAACATGCACTTGTAAACTTTTTTTTCTTGCTTTGTATCAACTACGTGCAACACTACCAATACACAAACAAATTCCTCTAACGGCCAACAGATTACTATAGGTAACAACCAACTGAAACATTCCACTGGTTCAGGCCATGCTATAACCACTAACATCAGGGGTCCAAACACTTGCTAAAGGGCAATAAATACTGCCTGTTCTGCTAATACGTTACAGACAACTGAGTAGTAGGGTCTGAAGTCACATATTTTAGATATGGAACTACCAAAGCCATATCTTGTACCAGATCTTTGCATCTCATGCCTTACCACCTGCGCTGTAAATGCTGTATGCTAAGAGTGGCAGAAGAGGTGATTCTGTGCAACCATGAAGAAGTTGCTTCATGCTACCTTTCAAAGAGATCCTGTCAATGCAAAACCTAGTCACCTAACAAAAAATTAGCTTCAAAGATGCTTGGGATGATGCCAGTTTCTGCTCTATTTTATGTATTTCAAAATAAGTGCACAACAACAACCCACCTAATATCACCCCAGACAGAGAGGGAAAATAACCCAGCTGTAGAAACACAGATGAAAAGCTGGTACCATCTGAATCTGCCTCCCAAATAACATTTACAGCAAAACAGATCATTATAGAGCATGGGAGAATCTACCATTCATTCTGAAGCAAGGTGGGAAATTAACTGTGGGCTTGACTGTGCCCTTTAGGCATAACCTCGTGTATAGAGTAGTGGAGGACTACAGTCCCCAAGGAGGACTGCATGCCCTTGGGAGCATATGCCTATTTTCGAGGCCTTTGTGAGGACTACCAACTAGCTCCCGCTACAAGCTGTGCTAAACATGTGTGATGAGGAGGTAACTTTGCCAAAGCCTGTCTTTTTCCCCCATTTTCATTAGGGTACTTTAGTGTTTCTAGGGAATAAAAACTACAGCTGTGGGGCATTAGGATGAACTTCTGGTTACACAGAGCGGCCAAGGCACAGGCATTTCCTCACATCCACTTCTCGCTCTCCTTTCACATACCCATATAGGGACATGCGAGCACTTGCTTTAAAATGTGTTATCCTAGAATTAGGGCAGAGCTCAGTATCTTCTGCACCTGCACCTGAAGGTACAGCTCCCGTCAGGCTCCCTTTGCAGTGGATGCCTTCAGAGCCACACAATGGCTGCTGCTCTGAACATGTCCCGAACAGCAATATTTATTAAGAAACCACTCTTTCAAAAAAAAAACAAACAAACAAACAAACAAAAAACTCCCTTCATTAAACTCCTCAATCTGACTATTCTTTGAATGAAGGCTCAATACAACAGAGTTACTGCACTAAAAGATAAAACACTGCCAAAGCAGAAACAGTACTCAAGGAACAAGTGCTTGCAAAGCAGCTTGAAACATATGTAAGTATACTAGCTCACTGGTAAAACACAGCCACACCTTCATGAAAAATGAGGCTGGTTTAGGCTCCACATTTAGGGAGATACACATACAAGTGTTTCTTTTTTAAAAAAAAACATACATACATGTGTAGTTTTACATGCAGTTTCACAGATATGTATGTATATACATACACATATACTTGTGCATGTAACAGATCGTGTCCCTTAAGTACTAAGAATCAAAGTGGCATAAGAGTCATAGGAAAGAAGGCATGAGAATTGCCGCAAGGAACAAAAGCCACAGAAATCTCTTGCACCTTGCACTTCAGAAACTGAGACTCCCATGGAGGGAATTTTGGCTCACTGTAGAAAATCACATCCCCGTTCTAGCTGAGGAAAAACTTCACAATGATTTTACTTTAAGGAATAATTTCTGCTATGAATAGCCAAATACAAATGGACATTGTATAGCAACCTTGTTATTTCCTTGATGTACTAGTACTGTTAAGCAAAACAGTACTAACTTTTAAATGATGTCATCTCAATTTCACCTTCTCAGTATCATTTGGACCACTTCACACTTGGTGGAACACCTGCAGAAGGCTCTTAACAACAAAACAAAATGCACTTTTAGGTTTAGGCCTTGTAAAAACATAAACATGAGCAGCTTTATCATTAAACTTTTAAGACCATGAACTCTCCCCAAGCAACGTGTCACCAAGCAGTGAGAAACAGTGGGGATTCTTTAAGCAGTTTTCCAAAATAATTGATTTTTGCATTCAAATGTTCTAGTATAGCTGCATGGCACCAAGTGTTGACCTTTGATTCTGAAAAAAGCTTTTTATTTTTTGGATTTTTTCATAACATCTATCACTACTGCAACATCAATGCAGCTTTGGAAGCACACATTGGCAGACTACACCAAAGATTTAAAACACATTGTTTTCATGGTAACTTAGCTTCTGCTCATCTCAAAGTTCTCCTCCTACAACTTTACTCTCTTCCCCCACCCCCATAATTTAGCTAGGAGCAGATACTGAACCCCAATCTGGACACGTGCAAGAGATGCTCAATACAGACTGCTTAAAAACAGAATGGAACACCAGTACATGGCATACACAGTATTTATTCACTAACTTATGTTTTTCCTTCAGCATTCCTTTTCTTTCCTCCCCAACCTCCTTGAGACCCAGCGCAGCACTTGAGCTGTGTTTTGTGAAAGAGAGCTAACCTGTTGCAAGCTCCCTACGTATGAAACCAACTGACCACACTTTCTAAAAATGAGACCAGGCTCCCGAAAGGATGATCTTGTGCATGCACTGTGTTTTCGACAGCAAAGTGCTGAAGCACAAAAACAAACTGCAAAATCTGTTCACCATACAAGTCTTAAAACACCCATTGCAGGTTAAGCAGCCCTTTAAGACGACAGCTACAAATATATTTCACTCCATTATGCTTAAACATACCCTTTTAAAAGCCATTCATTTATAGGTGTGATTGATAATAGCTGAAGAAAGAGCCATATTGCTGTTGGGAAGAACACAAGTGTAAAAATCTGGACAAAAAGGTGTAGTTTCACATGCATCAAAGCACTTGTCAGCTCCTGCAAAAGAAAAAGAAGAGAGGAAGTTGCAGTCATAACAGCTGAAGTAAGATCATGTTTGTGCTTTTAAAACTAGGATCATCTTTATAATACAAAGAGAGTGCATGTCAAAAAGCCACCTTTAGGGATCATCTGATCTCCTCTTTAATAATGAAGACAACATAAAAGCTCTGTCTGCTCCTGGGCATTTTTCCAAAAGAATTGTCCACCACTTCAATAATAGCATAGCTCTCATAATGGTAGCTTTTCAGCAGGCAGCCTTAGCACTTTGTCACTGCTTCAAAACCTGTGTTAACTATGCTGACGGCCTGTTTACTTATTGACTGCTGATACCAAGAGAAAGGGAAACTTGTAGTGTCCACGTGATTTCAGGTTTCTCTAAAGAGAGCCACAAACTACGATTCTCATTTATACCGTAAAAAAGGGATGTTTACATTACAAACAGTCATCATTTGTGGTAGTTTTTTTTAAGGAAAGACTAACAAACATAAAAAGCAAAGTAATCTGTAGCAGATTTTGATTATTTATTGTATCAACAGATAGGAAATTTATAGAAAAAAGTTAGGCTGATGAAGAATAGCAAAGAAAGAATATCAAGACCATAACAAGCTAACAACAGCTAAGCCATAAAATTCAGAGAAATAAAGTGCAAAACACCACTGGAGACTGAGAAAACAAAAAAAAACACCCTAATTTTAAACAGTGAAAGAGCACTCCAGAAAGGTGATCAAGTATCCTTATGCAATAAACTCTCCAGTCAGCTCTGTGTCTCTCCGTTTCTGTCTTTTCGGGCACTCCAAGGATCTTCTACACAGTTTCTGAGTACAAGGAAAAAGCCTTGTACGTTTCAGCTCATTTTAACTCTCATAGATTGAGAAGAAAAATTCCTTTTCCTTTCTCTCAAAATAACTCTCGCTCTTCTCAAGTGAACAATGCAACAGGAAAAGAAGTGATGGCACTTTTATTCAAAACCTAGTTTGCTAGGATTCTCCAGCTATCTGACACCCCAGATGCATTAAAAAAAGAACAATACAAAAAAGTGTATTTTCATGTACAGTAATGCAGCAGCCGATCTGCAAATGCCACCATCTCTCAGCTTCAAAACAGTTGAACTTTTACAAAACACAATCAAATATTGCATTTTCGACCATCCAAGTGCACACTGATGTAATTACACTTCTGGAAGTACTAGTAATTCAGCACCGTGTCCTTGTTACTTTATTTCCTCTTAATAAAACTATCTCCCAAATTTGGGTTAGGGGAAAAAAACCTTCCACAAAAAAAACTCACATCCGTTCATATCCTATTCTTAAAGTTATACAAAACATGGACTTGAAACATACATCTTGATCCAGTTTTACCAAGAAAGTATAATTACATTCAGTGCTTGGTTAACAGAATGAAACATTTTTTTTTTAATAAAGAAAGCTCTTAAACAGGCTAGTATCACTCTGCATGAAAAAATGGGCCTTCTTCACACATAACCTGTCAGAGTAGCTATGGCATTATGAATAGCTTCACTATAGTACTATTTCATCTTATCTCAAAAAGCATGCAAAAATAAAACATCTAGTAGTAGAAACACATCCTGTGCGGGAAGAAAAGATACCTGGAAATACCTATATAAGAGTGTACGTTTTAAAAATAAGTAATACAACTGAGAAAAACCAAAGCAAGTGACTTCTTTCAACAAAGCTGCTAATTCCTCCTTTCCTGCCAAGTCACCCCCAGTCCCAGATTTCCTAGTGGACGAATCTATGAAGGCACACCCAATCTAGGCACCATCACACATACAGAAGTGCCCTTTCAATTTAATAATTTTACAATTGAAAAATGCCTTAAAAACAGATGATTTGAAGAAAACTGTGTGATACTTTCGAAAGCAAAATCCAAGATAAAAACTTGGAAAAGACTACTTGGAGCTTCCAGGGAGCAAGGAAGGCGACTACAACACAGCCAACCTAGTGCATGAAAAAATGCTGTATAAGTGGAACAGAACTTTGCAGATATAAATTACCAGTCTTTAAAATGTCTCTAGTGATTGCCTTTTAGAATAGTTATTTCTTAGGCTGTATCATCATAGAACAAACACTGAGGCAAACAGCCTTCACCCTCTTAAGCAATCTACAAGGGCCTATCCCAAAATACACCCATCACTGGAGCCCTCAAAAAAGCAGAAGCCCTAGAAAAGTTACTGGAAGCTGCTAGTTATGACTGTTTCTGCACACCAGGTAGAACAGGTTACCTTGTCTTTCCCAGTATTTCAGACCCTTTAGACAGCTTATCCTAGCCTTTCACTGGTCAATGTGGGTCCCTGTTGCCATCCAGACATGGTTAGATGGTCATAGCTGGACTCCTCTGGGCAAATACCCACACAGAGCAGACAGTGTTTTCAGTGGCTTGCCAAATTCCTCATTGAAATGGATAACTCAAGTATGTGATTTCATTTCTGGTGCCCTACAGGAGGTATTTGCTTTAAAAGAGCAAGCTATCCAGTCACTGAAAACTGAAAAAGCATTATGTTAAGGTGGAATCAAATGTTCCTGTCATTCCTGGACACAGACTATTTCTACAAACATAAGAGGACTTCAGTGACCTCTAGATTTGAAACCATAACACGGCCATGCACAGACAGGCTCTCCCTGAATGCTGCCAATTTTTGTAAAATGCTTTCTGAATGCATCTTAGAAAAATTTTTTGAGCATGCTCTTTCACAGCGGATAAAACCAGAAGTATAACCTTAAAAGAGCATCAGCTATTTCTAATTTTGTCAGATTTATCAGAAGGCCTCCGTTAACACTTACACACCTTTTTATCATTTCACTAAGCATACCGAACACTAGTTTCGATCTAACTAATATATTATCCAAGGTAGAACAGCCGACAGACAGGTCAAGAACCAATAAAGACAAAAGTAGAAACTATTTACTTTGCAATCCAATAAAAAGATATATTAACTGATGAATAATACTAACTTCAGGTCGTGCCTTAAACAATTAAAACACACCCCAAAGTATTTTAATAAAATCATGACCTGGCCTCCTAGTGCATTTAAGCATTGTTTTTAACATACATTTTAGAGAGTAATAGCACAAGGTACAATGAGTGAAATGTTTTTCTTCCTCTTTATCTTCTCACCCCATGGCAGAAATTCAGAAAAGGCTTAGCTTCATGATGGAACATAAAGCTGGATGTACAGCACCAGTCCGAACTGATGTTTCCAAAGCAATCTGAGGTCAGCTACCTAGACATAAACATCAGCTCCTGTAAAAGCTTCATTTACATCAATATATTGCTTTTAGAACCACAGATGAAAAAAAAGTTATGCAAGTTCAAAGTAGGACATGACACATTGACAGGTTCCTGGGCAGTCATGTCACCTTAACTGGAAAAAGTTAGATGTACGCTAGCATTGAGAATCTCATCAAGACTTTGATAATGCTACCGATTTCACCCTCACTCACAGAGGCTGTAGAAATATAAAACTTCAAGGATACAAAGTAGTGAAAGGGAAAGAATTTTTACATTTTTTTCTCTGCAGGCAAAGATTCCTCACCCTGAAAGCAGAAAACTCCACTCCATTAGTACTACCTCAGGCTTTGTGTTTCAGGTCCTCTTCTCTGTGGAAGAAAGTGCCTCTTCGCAGCCTATTTCCTTTAGGATTAATCGCTATCCCAGGCAAATAGATAACATGGTTCTTCCCGCTTCCCCATAAGACCACAAGGCTCTAAATAGCTGCTACAGAACTGACTAAAGTTATTCACTTATACTGTGTCCCAGCAGAATTAGAGGTCCTAGTGCCAGAACTGCCAGCAGACACAGAAGGAGAGGACTGCCATCAATTCAAACACCACCTCCATTTGAAATTTTATCGCTATAACCCTGATACGGGTATAGAAACTTTTCTTTGTTGAATGCACGCTGTTCATCCAAATCCCAGTTTGCCCAAAAGATAACTGGACAATATCACGATGATTCTTTTAGGCTTTAGTATCATGCAACCTATGAATAACATCACCTGTTAGCACAGCCAACAGTGTAAAAGGAATCAAGAAACTAGGCTAGCAGAGACTTGCAGTGTTTCGCTTCAACTCTGGCTGCTCCTTCTCTTCTTGGCACGTAGCCATCACTTCCTTTCTCCATGCCTCCTTTACACACCACTAAGAGGTTCTCCCCTTCATCTCTTCTTGCTCCCAGATTGTTCCTCTTTGAAAAATTTATGACACAAAATTGGAAACAAGTCTCAGTGTCTGTGATATGCAGCAGAGCACAGGCACTTCAAGTCCACCTGTCCACAACTAAATCCTATAGGAAAAGATTGGCAAGACTTTATACCTGTATATTGGCCTCGCATCTGCAGAGGAACCCTTTTGTGTTGATATTAGCTGCTGTCCTGTGCCTACCCAATGTGGTAACTTAAAGGCACTAGATCTTTGCTTGCATCAGTCCTGTAATGACTAGCCCAAAGAGTTTTACTTAGAAAGCACATCAGCAGGCGAGATGAAGGAGAGAAGCACAGAGAGCTCACACCTTCTCTTCGCGCCCTACAGAGGCATGGAGACTCCACGCAGCCCCTCTCTGCCTAGTTCCCTGCAACGTTCTACCCTAGGATTCGCAGTTTTCTGGCCTGTATCTCAACTGAGCAGTGGGGAAGCCAAGGTGCAGAAGGGGTGGCAGAAGGCAGGTGCTAGTGTGCTCCTGAGTCTCAACCTGAGACACACACATCCAGGTGTAGCTCCGCTCCCAAAATTGTGCTCAGCACTTCCATTTAACCAAAGTCCTGCAAAGTCAAGCAACCCACCCTCTATGGATGGGTGAAATTTATTCACGCTCTCCTTCTCATTACGTTCACTACTTTGTGAAGAATTTTCTGAAATCAAAGAGGGGTTATTCCATAAATGTCTAATATTTATCTTCTCTTGTTAGCCATTCTCCCAGCATCAACAACAACAGCATAGTAATTAAATATTCAATTACATTCAAGCCTGATCAAAAGCAACACAAAACTTTTTAAAGCAAAACAAGAATGAAGCAATGAGAAATTACAGTACCTCAGTTTTTAAGGAGAGTCCACTGTTAAAGAATATAGCTGAAACAGCAATGTAAGTTATGGTAATTTCTGGTTTCAAAGGTCCTAAAAAATATAGACATAGAGAACAAAGTGAACTACAGTCAAAGAGATAATGATATGCATATATTACATCAAAGTAAATGAGAACACTTAGAAAAATACCTGGAGAAAGTCTAATCATTAAAGTCTCTAACAAAAAGAATGGGGTTTCTAGTAAGTTAGAGAAAGCATGCTACTCATTTTTAAATAAAAGCAAACCAGTGAGTGGAGAGTGAGGTATGATGTCATACAAATTTGGCTTCCATGATTACAGGCCACTGGGAGCTAACGGGTAAATTCTGGAAATGTGGAAACGGGGAATTTTTCAGGGAGTTCCTCTGTCTGATATCAGAGTATCCCTATAGCATCAGCAAACTCAAATAAAAATATTAGCTGCTCCCTCCACAGGGCCATTGACATCATTCACATATCAACCTCTCACTTCTTCCCCTACAAGATACACACCTGCCTGGCTGCCTGCACAGAGGAAACCGAATCGTACCTTGCAATGATTTCCTTGGGGCAATACAATTCTGCATTATTCCCCCACAACAGGGCTGTGGCAAAATGGTTCATTCCAGCCCTACAATAACACATTTCAGACATACTGCTGCAGTGAGATCAGCAAGGGCAGATGCCTGCACCTCCAAGGGTTCCACTATATTAAAGGCTTACATTTGTACATATTTATATACTTTTTTTCAGGGAGATTAAAATAAAATACTTTTTACACTCTCATAAAAATGATGAATTCTCTTAATACACTTTGCCTTTGGAGGACACCAAGTGCAAAATGTATATACTCATTTTTTCACAAGCATTCAACCAGTTATTATATTAGAAAGAAAATATTAGCAGTCTACTTAGGACCAAAGTAATATCCTAACTCTGCAAGTGACACTAAGTTGTCATGAGCAAAACTGCAGCAGCAAACAAGCAAGCCTTTACTCCACACTCCAGAAGAGAAGATCCTTTCTGCTCCCTCAGATGAATGATACATTGATGGTCACACTGGAGCAAGGTCAATGATCCTTAAATTAGCGGGATTTGATCGTACACTGAGTCTACTCAAATTTGCATCTCAAGTCATTTAAAACCAAATCCTACTCTCGGAGAGGACTCTGTTGATGAGACACTAAAACTGTGTGTGTTAAATACAAAAAATAAACCAACCAACCTATATAAAGCGTAAGGATAAAATAAGCCAGGAAATGCAAGAGTTAAAGTTGCAACAAAGCACATGGCTAGTTGCAAAATTATGGCACATTAACTGAATAGTCGGGGGGGGGGGGGGGGGACACGACAGAAAAATTATATAAATATATATAGTTATACAGAAAGATGTATTTTATATAGAGAGATAATTATATAATTTTTCAAATCTTTTAAAATATTAGAGCATATATGTACATGCACATACACACTGGGCAGACAGGCAATGGGTTAGTTAGTCTCACTAAGATAGGGGTTCTTCCAGGACTCATTTTTTTCTATTTTAGGGTTTTTCACTGGGCTACCTGAACCCCTTTACATAGGAGAAACTTCTACCACTAGAGCAACCACACCTTCACGGAGCACAGGGAACTCTGGTCAGAACAGATCCCCCTTCATCTCTTCTGCAAAAGACTGGTCAGGAAAGCTTGCTTCACAAAGGAACTAAATAGGCTCATTCATCAAATAGGAAAACACACAAAAAGGGCTTGGCTTATGCCCTGAAGGTGGCAACAGCACAAATCTTCGTTATTTGTGGCACAGTGTTCCACTGGTATGGATACTGGACCATCCATAACGTTCAATAAGGTCCTGCAAATTACAGTGCATGGTTTTGTCAGCTGGAAGATGACAAACTAAGGTTTTTGCATATGCTGATATTTCCCACGCCCCACCTCTTTGGGTTTTTTTTTTTTCTGGTTTTAAAATAAGCACTGAGATCACATAGCTTCAGAAGAGGGATACCACTTTGGGGAACACGTGCCCACAAGTTTCCATCAATGCTTACACAATTTTTCAAGCAAGTTGTCCCAGGAACAGTACCATGTCAACGCTTGACATATCTTTGCAGTAGGGTAATTAAGTGAAGTGCTCCATCATAGTCCTTCCATGTAGGAAGTAAACTGAGGAAAAATTATCTCACATTCTAGTTAAAAGGATCTCCCACATTGCTGCTAACGATTAGCATGACAATCAAACCAGAAAGGGACAAACCACCTGATACTATCAATTTAAAGTTGTCTTTAAGGTCTACTGAAGACACAGCATGGATCCTGCAAGAAGCTCCATGTGGGTCCTATTCACCTATGTAAAACAGCACACAGATGTTAGGAGGGATCCTTGCACAGCAGGAATTTGCCTACCCTGAACTCCATGAAGTACCGGAGCCTTAGTTGCCACAGCAAGTGTTGAGAGTCATATTTTTTTAAATCACTTTCTTTTTTCCCCAGAACCTAAGGGGGGAGGGGAGGTTGGCTCCCCAGTGAAAAGCTGTCTATCCTCAAACTTCAGCTCTGTTAAGGAAGAAAAAGAAAAAAAAAAAAAAAAAAACACCACCAAAAACAACCAGTATGTGTATAAAAGATTCGCTAGATTCTTCCTCCCCTCCTATAGCATGGAATTGCTAAAGGAATTCTGTTCAAGTGTTCTACATCCCTTTTCTTAAATCTTCAGAGATCAATTAGGAAAAAAATATATAAAATTTAATTTGTTCTTGAAAATTGTGAACATCTGGAACTGAAGTTACAGTGGAAAGTAGATGATGCTGCCAGCATTTATACTTAAAGATACTCTGTTCATTTTAAAATAACACTGGGTATTTCATCAGCTCTTGTTACAAGACACGTACAAGACCTCACTGCTTAGAAAAGGACAGATCTTTCTTCTGATTTGTTTACTGTGAGCATTTGACACCATTTTGCACAGAATCATTTTCACCATTTTCCCTCATCTTTCACGAGGAAGTAAGAGGGAACAAAAAAAAAAATCTTTAAAATACAAGTCTGTTATTATAAAGTAAAAAAAATCCTCTGGTTGAAATACGGCACCTGGGATTTTAACACAATATACGTTAAGCTCCACCTCTGGAGAAGCTCACAGATGGCAGACATTCATACACTGAGCTGCAATGACTTTATGCCCATCTCAGAGTTCCTGAAGTTGTTACTTAGTTTAACAGGAGTACATTCAAAGTAAGTTGCTACCCAGTTTTCATTACTACTAATCCAAAAAGAGCAGGATATTATTCGAGCAACCGGTACAGTGCCCAGCAAAGATACACACAGGAATACACCTTGAAATATTTCTTGGGTACCTGAGGCACAGTGACCGACTAACAGGCGGAGAAGGCGAGCTGCTGGAGGGGCAGGGACCCCAGAGGGCCGGGGGACCCGGCCGTGCCCCACACCCCGCAGCCTGCCCCCCTGCACCCCCGGCCAACCCGAGTTTCAAAGTTTCTGAGCGGACGCCCCGACGGCCGGGGGGCACCCGAGCAAGCCTCAGAGTCCCCGGCAGCGAAGCGACCGCCGCCCTCCGCCCGGGGACCCGCGGAGAGGCCCGCGGGCTCTCCCCTGCCGCCACAGCCCGGCAGCGAGCCGCCCCGCTCCTCGCCCTGCCGCCGGCACCCGGGCCCACCCCGGCCGGCGCCGGGCCCGGCCCGCACGGCGCCCGGGGACGGCGGGGGGCAGCGCCGGCCACCGGGAGTTGACAAAGTACGGCCGGGCCCCCCGAGCGGCGGCTCCGAGGGGCCCCCGCCGGCGCTCCCCGCACCGCCCGCCGAGCTGCCGGGGCAAACCGTCCCCGGCGGGGGCAGCGGCCGGACTCACCCCCTTTGACGCCGACGGCGGGCTCCAGCCTCGCCACCGCGATGACCAGCACGATCCCGAGGATGAACCACTCCTTCCGCAGGCGCTCCAGCAGCCCCATGGCTCGCCCGGCCCGGCCAGGCACGGCGCAGCACGGCGCAGCGCCGGGGCGGGGCGCAGCCCCACCGCCCGCCCGCCCGCCGGCAGGACCAGCCGGATCCGCTGACAGGAAAAGTCGCTCCCACCGCCGCCGCCATCACTACCACGCACCTCCTAATAGACACGCAGCCGCCGCCGTCCGCCCGACTGCCCGCCGCGCCGACCCCCCGCCGGCTGCGGCTGCCCCCGCGCCGAGGCGGGGGCGCCGGCGGCCACCGCGGGGTGGGGAGGGGAGACGGGACGGCGACGCCGCCGCCACCGTCGTTGCTGCCGTGGCCGCCGGGCGGGCCGGGGAGCGCGGCCCCCAGAGCCGGTCCCGGCGGGCGACGCGGCCCCGGCGGGCGCGGGGCTGAGCGGGGGCGGCGGGGGCGTGCGCGCTGTTTTGGTACATTACAACGCCTGCGTGACGCCCGGCGTTTGACGCGCGGGAGGGCGGGCGCCGAGCGAGCTGGCGGTTGCGGCCGTTGGGCGCGCGCGGCGGGCTGGAGGGGGGCGGGGGCGGGCGCTCCCCGTCGCGCGGGCTCCCCCGCCGCGGGCAGTGGGGCTGTTGACGGCACAGTCCCGCAGCCCGTATGGCGGAGGCGAGGCGCCGCGGGCAGAGGGTGGCTGCCGCGTCACACGCGTGTCACCTGCGTAGACGCACGCAGGCACGCATCCGCGGGCGCCCCGTCCCGCTCCTGCGCCGAGGCGGCGAATGACGGATGGTTGGTCGTCGCCTCGTTGCCGTAGGAAGGCACCCGCCTGTCCGGTCTGAGCCGACCCGAGGGCTGCAGGAAAAGAAACGCCTGTCGCGACCCGCCGACATCGTGTCCCGCGCCTGCTGAGCGAGCCGGCTTCCCAGCTGGAGGCGACGCCCCGCGCGGAGGTCGGTGGGTTCGTCTCCGTGTTAAATACGTCTCCGTTAACACCGAGCGTCATGAAAACCTCGCGCGGGCGCTCGGCCGGCGCTTCCCCGTCCCCCCCCGCCGCCCCGACGGGTCCGTTCGCGACCCCTTGCTCTAAATCACGTTAACGAGGAAATGATGACGACATTCATCACGAAACGCTCCGCCGTCACAGCTGCTCACGCCGGCACTGCCGCGGCCGCCTCGTTCCGGCGGGTTTCAAGCACACAACGGCTCTGCTGTGCGATTTCTAAATATTTAGGTAAGTTTATACTTCGCAGTCTCCGCGGATGCATTGCGGCTTCAGCGAGCAGCCCTGCCACGCGCTTTCTGCCCTCTGCTCCCGGGTAAATAAATGTTTATGGCTCAGAGCTCAGCTGCGATCTCCGCTCCTTCGGGAAGCGTATCTTGCTGTGTGTCCTGTGAGGTTCGCTTGTGTAAACATGTATACATCATAGCTGAATTTTTTGAATATGGAGGGAATGCGCCTTCTCCCACCCACAAGGCGATCCGAAATGTGCAGTTTAGAATGATGATACATTTTACTGCTTTACGGAAGTTTACTGGACTACACCTTGGTCCTTGCTCCCTTCTCAGATACGACTGCCAAATTGCAAAACCTCACTGCATTTTGCCCGTGCAACCGCTACAGGTTGACTGTTTTGGAAGAAAATAAATGCGTAACAGCTGTTCTTGTACAGCAAGCTGTGATTATAATGAGCATAGGATTTGATTACTGCACAGGAAGGATAAGATGAATACACTAAAGATGTAAAGTTAATGTTTATCATATAAATTACCTTAAATCGCTGTGTGGATACTCATTCACAGGTGAGGTGGCCCTAGTTCTATGACACGGTTTTTATCTGCACCATTCATAGATCAGAGCGCTTACATCTTTTCCCGTGTGGCTCTGAAAGCACACTAGCAGGAGCATAGGCCCTCTGATCTGAACACAGCAGAAGACCAGTCAGATGTCCAGTGTTTCCCAGGTCATTTTAGGTCCTAACAGAGATGGGCAGGAGGCTTTGCACCCTCTGCCTGGCGGTTCTGGCCCGGCTGGTTCATTACACAGTGCAGAGGCCTCAGTCTGCACCGGCAGGGCTAGAAGGCACAATTCAGGAAAGCACTGTTGCCAAGGAAAAGCAAAATGACAATCTATTGAGGCCAAAAGCTAAGCACTCAAAAGTTAGAGGCAGCCAAATTCCACAGTGAATGAAGTTGCTGCGACATCAATTGCTGCAGAAGCTGTAGGCAGATGCAAAGCAGGGGCAGGTGTAGAGGATGCTTGATCTGGCAATAAAATTCAATCCTGCAGTCTCTCCCTGCTTTTGCATCATAGTTTTTACATAGTTTTTCCCACCCCTCACTTTTTGCAGGTGGATACTAGGTATGAGTTTCTAATCTTGCCCACTGCCCAATTCTAGGTTCATTTTCCCAACAAGTTTCAGGTGTTTGCTCACAGCTGATCTAATAATTGGCAAAAGTTAGGAACCTCAGGTCCAGTCCTAGTCTCTGGAAGATTCTTCTCATTTTCCCTTCCAAAGGGTCACTCCTTGTGCGCTGTCCCAAGCCTAGCTCATCCTTCTCTAGAGAAGGAGAGACATCTCACTACATATTAGATTTAGAACAGTTAAGAAATAGAAAAAAAAAAAACAACTAATGTTTGCCAATGGTCATGAGTTATCACAGAAAAAGTTTAACTTTTGTCTATACTCATTAAAGGAAAAAGATAAGCTCTAGTAAGGCTCTGTTGCTTTGAGGCGATGCTTTACCTGAAAATCTGTTTCCAAGAGGTCTGAAGTTTGTAATAAATGTCTTTTGCCAACCGAGTTACAAAAATTCATGTGGCTCTCTTCTTCTGTAATCTTTTAAGATCATATACAGATATTCTAAGCTATGTATCAAAAGACTTGTACAAAGATATTTTAGCTGGTTTTGTTTAAAAGCTGTTCTTCAATTATCATGGTAAGCATATAGGTCTCGTAGATGAAACAGATTAAGTTGTTCCTGCTTTTAAATGAGAGCGCGCTCTGTAAGCCCTGCCCTGCCCCACCAGCGCAGAACAGGAAGGAAGAAAACACTACACGTGTATTGTATAATTGGCAGGACTCTCACGCGTCCTAAGTCTGTTTGCAAGACAGCATTGCTGTTGCTATAAGGCAATTTGTCATCCATATTGAGGCGTTTGGTCAGTGTTAGAGAGGGACAATTCAGTGTCTGTCATCCAAAACGACATCCCGCAACATTTCGCTTTCCTCATCAGGTTCCCATACAGATAATATACATATTCTAATTAACCACTGGGACTTGACCAGATCCCAGAATGGTCTGCCACAGGTGTACGTGTATTCTCCATTACATCGTATAAAACCATTTTGGGATATATTTAGCTGTGGCTTAGACACAGTACAGGAACAAGAATTTAGCTTCTCTCTGATTTCACATGATGAAATTTTCATTTTTGTTCAATTGCAAACATACCTCAGGGCTTCCAGATGCTTTCCTGCCTCTACAGGCCCTCGTGCTTCCTTCTGCATAACATAAAAGCTTCATGACATGTGTAGCTATGTGACACCAAATCTTCATTGCTCACAGGTAATCTGTTGAAATCAACAGGACTGTTTATGTGAGCAGCGACCAGTTTTCATGTCTGCAAAGATGCAGAAGTGGACCGGACATTTCTGGGTTTCACATTACGAACGGTCTTGCGTGGTTTGTAACTGATGCTGAGACGTTGGCTCCTCTTTGTGCCATATGGAGCCTATTTCTTTTGTGTACCCAGCCTCTTATCTGCACAACATACCTTGCTGTCTAATAACTACACAGTGAAGTTATTTTAGGGAATGTGCTGGGATTTTTAAGTTCCATGGTAGCAGATGTCATCTGATTATGCATTTAGACAGGAGAGATTTCAATATAAAGGAGAGGGGATCATGAGATAAAGGGAGCTTAAACGAAAGGAAGAGATAGTATTAAATAATTTAACTTGAAAAGAACAAAGATATTCAGAATGAACAAGATAAAGAGAGGTGTTAATTATAAATAGGAAAGTTGAGGAGAAAAAGTGGAAATATATGGGAGACAGTTTACAACACATTTATATTTCTCACAAGCGCTTAGTGGCATGATCTCAGATTTTCTCAGGCGCTTGAAGAGCTTGCTATACTGATACTATTAGCGGGTTTTCCTTATGGAAACGGGGTTCACAACTCTTACTCTGTCCTGGCCTAGGCGCTTATACTGTTTCAGGATCTTTTGGTTGTTGCTATTGGATATTTTGGTTGTTGCTACTGGATGTTATTAAATGCCTGTGAGCACTTTGGTACTGCCAGCTGCAGGACTTACTACCATTAGCATAATATAGTAGTAGGAATTATGTACAAGTTCGATGCAGAACAGCACTTAATGGGACTTAAACACCTGTATAGGTATGCTTTTCTAAATAGAAGCTATAAGATGATGAAAGGCTTTGTAAATCTTTGGGTTTATTTCTGTAATGGTATGATTTTTTTTTCCCCCCAGAGACTTTAAATGCATAATGCTTTTTTTTTTTTAAAAAAAAACCAAACTTGTAATAAAGGGTCCTCTTATATATTTAGGTATCCAACAAATAAGCAATTTTTCTTTTACTTAGGAGCCCAGTATGAAATTTTCATGCTCTAATCGTAGGCATTAGGAAGAAAATTTAAAAGGCAACAAACAGGGCTTTGCTGATCCCTTTCCTAGAACCTGCTTGTTCTTACAAAGAAATAGAACCTGGCTTAGTGCTGCTTCACTCATGATATTCTCTTGCCGCCTTCTCCTAGACCTCCAAGAGACCATACAGATGGGAGAAATTGTCATGTTTTGCACTTTTTCTGCAAAAATGTGGTTTCTCAGTAGACAGCAAGGCTATAATGCATTCAGAAGGTTGGATTTAAAAAAAAAAAGAAAACCAAGAAGCAATTGGCATAATAAAGCTGTGATTGAAACAAATTATGGGGTTTTTAACTGCAATTTAAAAACAGGAAGAAATTATATTTTTTTTTTAAACCATGAAAAGCTTTACATATTTAAACCTGAAAAATGAAAGCGAGAACATGAAATTACTTCTCTGGATGATTTTACAGTGAAAAACAATTGGATTTAACTTGTTAAATAAGACACTTCAAAGGTAACATCGTGATACTGTTATATCTTTTTCTCCTTACGCTTACAAAAATAGCCTTCTACTATTACAATAATCGTACCGAAACACCAAAAACATGAGCAGTTTCACTATAAAAACCTCTGCTATATTTTTATAGGGGAAAAGCAGCAGATTTGTTCCTGGGTGTGTATGCACATGTGTGCAGATGCAAATGTTTTACAATGGTTTCAGAGTAATTAACCACTCATAATGACAAGCGCATGCAAATCACAGAAAGCAGAAAGAGGAGAGCAATCATCCCAGCTGTGATACCTGTCACAAAGGTCAAGTTTGGAAGGAGCAGCCATCAGAGAAATCAGAAATACATGAGCACATATAGGCTTGAGAAAGAGGCAGTTGCTAGAAGAAGGGTTTGTCCTAAGGTTGCTGAAAGCTGGCTTTTAGAAACTTAAGCTTTCTTTTCTAGAAGAAGGGACAAGCCCTGCTCTTCAAGAGGAAGGACAGCCCATGCTCCAAACTTTGTATTCACTCAGCTGGATGGAAGGTGGGGCCTGATTTCTCCTGTGTCTGTCCCTTTTGATTTTAATATTACCCAAGAACTTAAAGGTTCAGAGAAACAAGGCAAATTGACTAGCTTGCCTGGGGGAGAATGCCAGAGGAGTTGTCTTTAGACTTTCTCTGATTTGTCAGTTTGACTTCATCATGCTACAGCACCTGTTGCTTCATACCTCTCAGATCTTTGCATGTCATTGCCATGTCCCGTCTTCACCACAGGCCAGGATGCAGATCTTCATCAGTCTCAAGAAAAGCCAAATGCATTTCCCAGACAAGAGCCATGATGAACGCTGACCATGGCAAATTTGGTCATTTAGGAGACTGCAGTCTCAGGATCACATGTGATGTGCAGTAGGATGATGCAAGTGTAAACACATCCTTTGTGCTTGGCTTGGCACGTTGACTTCTGCTGACTATCTTGAACGTCGAACCATGTTCATAACTTACAGCCTGACCACTCAGTCCTCACCAGCCACCGTGATTTTCCCCTGCAGAATGGAAACCAAGCAGCTTGTTACACATACTAGGGTACAGGTTTACAAAGGAAGGTTTTGCCTGCCCTCCCCTCAGTAAACCAGACCTATCCAAAAACGCAAGGAAATAGGGGAGCTTGCAGTCATACAACTTGATAGTGCTGTCATTTACCTGCGTTGAAGTAAATTCCATATTATTTGCAAATCAAGTTATTTGATCCCAGTCTCGTCTGATCTTTTGATTTAAAATGACTAGGAGGTGCCCCTGCAGGAACAGAAGTGCTTCTGTCTATGTCAGTCCTGAGAGGAAGGTGCATGTTTCCACCCATCTGTGTGGCACTAGACCCCTTTGCAGTGCTGGAATCGGGGTAATCTATTTCTTTTTTCTTAAATTGTTTATACCAGGGCAGAATTCAGAGATCTTGATCAGACTGCAAGACTTCTTCACACCGAGTACTGTGCAAGCAGAAACCCAGGCACATTTGCACTGCAATCAAGTAACTGTAGTGCATATACACATAATGGACCTCACTTTAATGTAGCCCTCATTAGCACCCACTGCAGTGATTAATACCATTGGTGATTCAGTACGAGTGGGGACCACCAGGCCAAAGCTGTCAGGAGATCCCCACTGGCAGTACTCTGAACTGAGTCAAAATTCAAACTCCTCTTCCACCTCCTGCAGACATCCTTACGAGCCCTCTCCTAGCAAGGCATGACGGCACATTAATAGATGAGGTCTGATATGTCTGATTGTTGATCAGGTTCACTTCTGCCTTGCTCCTCAAAGTTTCACAGTTAAGTAGAAAACTTCTCAAATGTGAAGGCAGACCCCAAAAATAAAAAAAAGTGGAGTCAGGAAGGGAGACAAGCTATTGGGAAATACACTAAATAATTGGAAAAAAAAAAAAACACAAAACAGAGAGGAAGAGATCCTTTAATAGCTATTTAATAACGTATCAGCTATTACATCTGTCAATACAGAAAAAAAAATGAGGGTGCTGACAACTCTTCATCCCATGATCTGCAGCATTAATGAGTAATGAAGTATTAAAAAACTGGGACACTTTGTGCCTAAAACAATATCACATGAGGACAAGGGAATAAAGCTGAACTAAAACAAAGGACGTGATTGTGTGTTGCTGGCAAATAATGACATAAATGAAAAACAAAAACATGGAAACAAATACAGCCCCTCCAACATCAAATACAAGGACAACATGACTGCCTCTTTTTTTTTTTGTCAGTAATCTGATACAAATCATGAAGTCAGCACTGTCTGATGAAAGTTTTGGATGCAGTTGTTATTCCAGAGGGGTCCAGCCCAAACTGCTTATTTAAACAGAGAGAGAGATAGTACGGGAACCAAGGATTAAACTGTCACTGAGATAGGAGTTTTGGTGTACATACCATCCCAAGGTAAACAGCACCGTGAAGGACATAGCCTGAAGGGAAAGTCTTGTCTATCCAAGCCTACTGTCATGTTGCTCTTCTTCCACTGTGAATTCGTGTCCCTTACTACTGCCTCACGAACTGGGAGGCAAGACTTTTGCACCTCTGGCACACCCAATGCTTGATTCGTGTCCCTTACTACTGCCTCACAAACCAGGAGGCAAGACTTTTGCACCTCTGGCACACCCAATGCTTGAACACCCACCGCTTGTTTCTTTGGCACAGCCAACACAGTTGCTAACCCCTCTCACTCCTCCCACACCTTTACCAGGCCATTGCTGAAGAGCTCTACCCCAGGACGCTCTGCCCTCTCTTTCCTATTCCCAAGGAAAGGAAGAGTCATTCTTTTGTGAACTTGAAATATTCCTACAACATAATCAGGTTTCACAAAGATTTCCAAGCAGCACTGTCCTCTGCCTGCCATCTATCCAGCTTATACCACACAAGTCATCTTAGGTCGATTTTGTATTGTTCATTTCACAGGTCTCATCCAATCTCCCCCATTTGCTTCCATGTAAGCGGCTTTAGTGCCAGAGCCTTGTGCTGTAGTAAGTGAGGGAAGGAACTCATTTTTTTGTAGGTGCAAGTCAGCAAGCGCAGTAGGGAAGCTAGAAACAAGAGCAGAGATGGGGAGGGATCATCTGGTTATTTTTTTGCAGCAGAACCTAAGGAGGCTGTATTAGGTAGGGCCTTATATTTCCTTCAGAGGATGTGCATTAAGCAGAGTTCTGCCCTGATCCCTTTAGGAAGTGGGAGAGTTATGATGGTGCCTTTTCCCTCAGAGCATTTCTAAGCTTTCCTCACAGGAAGCTTTCCTTGTGGTGCATTCTTAAGTAGATCAAATGTAAAGGAAAATCCCAATTCAGAATTAATTGGCATACATTTTTTCATGAGCTGGAGGGATTTTGAATTTCTTCCTTTTAGATGAACTTACAACACTCCTGCAATCCCACACTTGAAGTTGTACCTGTCTGTGTGTTGTGGTTTAACCCCCGGGGAGCTGGGGTTAAACCACAACACTGCGGAAGCATGCAAGCACAAGGCCTGCAGCAAAATACATCTTTCCAATTTTACCTCTCTGCCCTGTTACTCAGACAGATGCTTTCCAGTGTGGCGTCCATGGCCCACGTTTACTCCAGCTTGTTCTTGCAGTCTTCGCTGCCTTCGGTGATGTTCTCGCTGTGGACGCAGTAGCACAGAAAGCAAGCCGTGTTTGCAATTAACCATTTCCAGCATCCCTGCACACTCAAGAGGCAGCAACTGAAGCAGATGCTTTGGTGGTGTAAAAAGACTCCTGGTTTAAAGGGGTCCAGAACAATACTTCACAAGGAAATGCTTAGTACCTTTAGCTCCAGGATCATCCACACCGTGTGCGTGACTGCCACTATTTTATAAAAGAAAGCAAAGGCATTTCTACCATGACAGACCACTGTCCCCTTGAGTCATGCTTCTGCTCTGAAAAAATAGCTTACATATAAACATGGACAACCAAATGGCACATCCACTGCCTAAGTACCACCACTTTTTATCCAGACAGGTATTCACTTTTCATCTCCTGTCCAGCAGCTATCTGGTATAGCAAGCTTCATCTGAGTCACACAGTAATAATCACTGCTTATATACAAGATCCCTTGTGTACTGTATATTAATGTCTGGCTGGTAATTTAATGGCACCTCTAGGCATAAACAAAAGTTTATTAAAACAGTAAGTAAAATGTTCCTGAAGACTGGCCTGCATTTTTAATTTTCTATTCAGCATTCCAAAATACAGAGCCAGCCTTCTTATGCAAAAAGAAAGCTACGGAGTTACCACCAAGTAACATCATTTTGCACAAGTTAGACATAGCACGGCCTAGAGCAATAGGATGCTTCATTTATATTCACAAACCCCTTCTTTTCTGATTGTATTGGGTTTGTGTGGCAAGGTTTTGGTAGCGGGGGGGGGGGGGGGCTACAGGGGTGGCTTCTGTGAGAAGCTGCTAGAAGCTTCCCCTACGTCTGATAGAGCCAGTGTCAGCCAGCTCCAAGACGGACCCGCCGCTGGCCAAGGGTGGAAGGGACCCACGCTGGAGCAGCTCATGAAGAACTGCAGCCCATGGGAAGGACTTACATTGGAGAAGTTGATGGAGGACTGTCTGCCATGGGAGGGACCCCACGCTGGAGCAGGCGAAGGGTGTGAGGAATCCTCCCCTGGGGAGGAAGGAGTGGTAGAGACAACGTGTGATGAACTGACCACAACCCCGATTCTCTGTCCCCCTGCGCTGCTGGAGGGGAGGAGGTAGGGAAATCGGGAGTGAAGTTAAGCCCAGGAAGAAGGGAGGGGTGGGGGGAAGGTTTTTTAAGATTTCGTTTTGTTTCTCATTACCCTACTCTGATTTGATTGGTAATAAATAAAGCTAATTTCCCCAAGTCAAGTCTGTTTTGCCCATGATGGTAACTGCTGAGTGATCTCCCTGTCCTTATCTCAACTCACGAGCCTTTCATTCTATTTTCTCTCCCCTGTTCAGCTGAGGAGGGGAGTGATAGAGCGGCTTTGGTGGGCACCTGGCATCCAGCCAGGGTCAACCCACCACACTGATGATCTTTAACAAAGACAGCCAGGCAAAAATTTGGATTGATTATTAGGAAATGTGTACAACTCCAGGAAGCAGCAGCACATTGATTACTACTCAAACTACTTGTCAATTCTTAGATAGGAAGCCACATGACAGCTAAAACCTTAAATTCCTGTCAGTAGTTGGTAGTGCTCTCCTGTAGTAGGCAGAGTCGTACTCTGAACATTGGACATGTAAAAGTGGCACCATTCCTTCCCTACGCTTATCTCTTCAGTTGCACGAGATGCTTATTTTACAAACAATTTAGTGCTTTAAAGACCAGGTTTCATTTGCTTTTATCATAAAAGAATTCCTTGACCTCAGTAAAATGCATATAATACATACCTCAGCTATTACATATGTTATCACACGCTTACAGTGGGCAAGTAGATGGACACATTTTTTGAAAACATTTAAGCAGAAACTTAATCTGAAATGTGAAAATCGGTCTAAGTGATGGAGACATGAAAATTTTCGGTAGAAAATTTGTCCGTGGAGGAAATTCACTGTGGAGACGCTGACGAACAAGCAAGCAGCTCTGCTTTTAGCGGGTCTCATTTCAGTTCCCAGCCACATTTCCAGACTGCAATGACGTTCCCCCTCCACTCCCCCACTGTAATTTAGCATACGCTAAGGACCCTGAAGCACTTTCCAGCTCCCAGGGCACATTACCACCTATCTGCATACTGAAACAAGACCCAGCGGTGCCACTTGGTTTCCACAGAAAGGAAACGGGAGCATTCAGGCTGAAGAGAAGGTAGACAGACGTGCTCCAACAGGTCCCATCCCAGCCACCGGAGCACTAGGACTCTGGGAGCCTAGAGCAAATGCAGATGTTGCCAGCTCTTTGCTCAGAGCCTGGATACTTTTGTCATAACCTACAACATTTGCCTACTTGCCACAATCAAGGGACTTGGGCAGCTGAGAAGTCTCTTGCAAACAGCACCAGCAAGCGTTAGCAAGGAGGAGAAAGACTACAGGTATCTTGGAAGAAAAGCTCCCAGAATAAATCTTTTAATGCCTGTACAGAATAAAAACTTGGCTTGTAAAAGATAAAAGCATTTATGGCACGTCAACTGCTTTTTTGTTGTGTTCTTCAGTGTTATACACGGTTCAGCTTTTTTATTTTTAAAACACGTTTTTCTTATATTTAAGAGAGAGTCTAATATTAACAGATTTGCTACTGCCCTGTTAGCCTTAACCTGCAGAGACTGGTGTCCTTTATTTATAGCAAGATGATTTTAGCTTTAAAAAAACCTGACTCTTGTAGTTTTTACTGTCTTGTTTAAGATTAGATGTCAAAGCTTTGAGCATTCAGCAGTAAGCACAAGATCCTAAGTCTTGCACCAACATCTCGGGGTTTTTTTGTCTGTCAGAAATCGGTGGCACTGCTCATGCGAGAAAAAGCAAAAGGTAAGGGTCAGGCAACAACGCCAGTGTACCTGTGGTGCGCACTTTGTGGTATTTCACATTTCCAGTTAAAACATCAGGGCTGATACATTATCTGTCCTAAAATGCCGCCACAAAAATATTCAGGCATAATGGACTATATATGCAAAGAAGAGCTTGCAGGATCTGGCCCAGAACTTAAAATTAGGCAAATTAACAGTGCCATTGGAGCCTTCAGACCCGATGTGGCAGTAAGTCCCCAAAATCCTCATGGAGGTCAAGGGGTCTTCCACATGGGAGGGGAATTCCTATTCAAACCATTCCCTCACATGGGACATTCATTAGAAGGCTCTCTTTTCTATGCTTTTTTTTTTTTTTCCTAGAGATGAAGATGACTGTTTAGGACCCTCACCATTAAAGGCATGAGTTCCTTGCCATTTTGGTATTTTAATCTCCACAGTTGTGATTTAATACATTTTTAATATTGCGCTGCCTATGCAAGGTCCACTATGCATCACCCTGCATAACAACTGTGAAGACACAAGGGCTGAAATTTTAGCCCCAGTTCAACAGAGCACTTGCACACATTTAAGGTGCTGCAGCTGGTGAAGAGGCTGATTTACTTAAAATGCTATGCTGAGTTAGAGACCTATGACCTTATATCATATGCAACTTTAAATTGAGTTAATAACGGTTATATGTATGCAATGAAATAAACCACTGGCTTTTTCACTCCAGGAATAGAAAAGAGTAAGAAAAATGTTGGTCAGAGTCTGGAAGCTTTGCATATTCATACTTCTCACAGTTGTTAAGTGTTTGAAAATTCAGGTAATGAGCATACAATACTCTGGCTGCCTTTGTATTGCTTGGGGGTTTGCTATTCTAGTAATATCTCTACAGAAACCATTCTATCAAGTCAGGTTTTTTTCCCTCAAATTGAATTAGCACTTGTACATTGAAGTTTTCAACATCACCCATAAGATTTTTTGACTTGTCAAAAGAATCTGCATGGTCTCTAACCATGAATAAAAATGATTTCAGGTATCATCTTTATTTCAAGTTTTATTTCCTGGGATTAATTTAAGTGATTGTGCTGGTGGCTTGTTAAACAGCTGCTGAAATAAACAGACCATTTGTCTTTCTATGTAAACATATGGGTACGTGGTTTAATTATAGTTCATACCAGCCTTGAGAAAAAAAAAAAAAAACAAACAGAAAACAAAAAAATACCCTCTGTTTTCCAAACTGACATCATAGACCTGAAATTGTAAGAACTCTCTCACAGCACCAAAACTTGGCTCATTTTCCTCTTGCTGATTATGATCTTTTATTGTACAGACGAAAAAGAATAAAGTTCGGTAGATTATATATAACCTCATAACTTTTTTTAGTATATCCACGTGCTTACACAAGACATCCATGGTTTTCTCCTTGCCTGATATAACTAGGAGTAGCCCCATAAATCTTTACTTCAATATAATTCTCATTTTATGCTTAGCAGACCTAACCCTGATTTGTGTCTATTATTACAATCACATTAACCCTGTTTTATGGCTGTGTAACAGATCAGGGTCTAAACCAAAAACTGTAGATAAAATACAGTGGAATACACACCCCTTTGGCTTTAACACACATTTTTACTTCCCCCAGACAGCTCTAGTAAAGAAAATACCATTGCCAACAGGAAATAAAAGGAATAAATCATTCCAAATAACGCATCTTGAACTCTTTTGTAAGATTAATTAGTTCTTTTAAGATCCTTAGATATCTTGATTTTCTTAGCTATTCTCATTGTATAATCAAAAAGTCACAGGCTTACACGGAGATAAAGTAAGCAGAAGCAAGCGGAGCCTCTAGCACTGGAGTGGAAGTGGACAAAAAGAATCATTTCTGTAATAAGATTCTGGAAATTCATAGGTACATATAGGATCAGTTATCAATAGCCTTTTTATGCCTAGATAAGCACCATTCCTAGCAGTGTGCATGTGCAAAACAAATGAAATATTAATAAGCAGCACACAGTTGTGTCCAAACAGAAGGAAAGCTGCATAGGTAAGACTTGTTCCATTACATAGAGCCTCAGCTTCTCCCTCTCTACTATCCTACTTCAACCAGACCCCTTCACCAGTTTCCTATCCCAAGCTTTCAATGAAATGAAGCACACATGCTCACGATGCACGGCAGGTCAAGGAGGGGAGCGAAGCTGAGATAGCTGCCATCAAACACCCAACAACAGTGGCGGAGAGCAAGTGACAAAGGGAATACTTTATGACTAGCTCCAGTTTTGAGGCCATCAGACGACCTTGGAAAGAGAACAACGTCAATGTAACTAGGATATGGGACGTGCGAAGAGCCTTTGGGAGCCAGAGCAAAAGAAAAGCAATCATTGTCCCCACACCACCAAATGGACAGGTATTTCAGAGCCAGGAAACCAGGGTCCAGAGTCATCTGTGCACAGCCACTGCTGCTCAGATGACATCGTTTACTGGTGGGAAAGGAGCAGGTCTCCAGCAATGCAACCTAGCCTTGCAACTGCTCTCAAGGGAGAAAGAAAAGAGGGGAGGCAAAAAAAAAAAAAAAAAGAAAAAAGTAGACTAGGAGCCTTACAATTTCATTGCACAGGAAATATCTGGTCACCAACAACCATCCTGAGCTTGAATTCAATAAATATTCACTTTGCCCTACAGGATCCTGGTCCATCATTGCTTTTAAAAACAAAGCCATACCCTAGAGGCTGCACATACGTGTTTCTACCCAGACCTGTTCAGACGGCCAAACTTCAGCCCGGTTTCCTCCCCAAGTTCAAGCTCTGCTCCTTGGGAGAGCTGCAGGGGAAATAAGGATAGCCACATATGTAGTGTCTCTGCTGTTCTCAGTCACATACTAGACTTAGAAAGCAAACCAAAGATTTACTTTTAAATGATACATGGGTGATTATCCTACTTCAAGTAAATAGAATCTGGCATCAGTCAACTTATCACTAAACTGCTAAAAAATTCAGAAAGGCAACAAAAATTCAGAAGAGGCGCAACCATGTCATTGGCGCTAGCTGATGAAAGTAGCCATTCGTTTAACAACAAAAGTAAACTATTCCCATTTTCTCAAATCAGAATATAATTTGGGGGGCTGTCTATCTTGAGATAACCTATTTTTACCCTTAACAGAGGAACATAAAAATTCTAATCAGTTTTCAAACCTCAGGAGTCCAAAGAGAATTTGCATTTCTGCATAAAGAAGGACTCGCTACAGAAGAATAAAATGGGAACAATTTGGATTAGATGAACTCGGGTAGGATGCTGCTGTGGTCAGTTCCTCAACAGGATTTAGCATGGTTGGTAAGACCTAGCGTTTTTCAACCCCTTCTCTGGAATGATGCCAGCTGTAATTATACATTATAATGAGCAAGAATCTTGAATTCACAGTAGAGCAATGAACTTGTTTCTCCTCACCCTCAGTAATGTATTTCTGCCCTCCTTCTTCATCTTTCCTGTGTTGTTTTGTAGTTTATGTCAAACAAGTCTCAGTCTTCTCATTACAGACAAAAATCTCTGCTCGTTGAAGTGCTGAGAGCTAATTCTTGTTGTTCTCACTTGTTACAGAAAACCTCCTGCCAAAGGAACCATTTGGCTTAAAATATTGTAAACAACATCTCCTCCTCTACCTGCCACCACAGCTTGCTTCTAAAAAGTCTGTTTTCATAAACAGAACATCTTGTCTGTTCAAAACAACATAACTAGGAGTTGCCGTATCAAATACATTTATGGAAGATAGCAATAAAGAAATACCGTGACAGACTAATGATGACCTCCCACAAGCCAGGCACTTAAAAGGCTCACTTTCCTGCTTAGCAGATTAAGAAGTAATAGCTGAGCAGCACAGTTTCCTCTCACTTGTCAAGTGTAATACCTGTCCTATGGGCTACTGTGAAAATAAAAATCAGACACACCATAGAGATGGCTACCAAATAAGTCGATCTAACTCCGTGGGACATGAAATAGCCAGGTTAGTGCCAGCTTCCAGTGGACACCAGAAGAGACTGAAGGTAGACAAGAAAAACATGGACCTGCTTCTTCCATTGTTTACCTTGCTGAAACCTATGGATTTCTATAGCATTTCTTCCAGTTTAAAACCGGGGTGGGAAGAACCAGCTTTGTTAAGGAGGAGGGACTGGCTTTGCATCTATCCTGGTATTTTGCCTGGTGCTCAAGCATTAGTCTCTTGTACACAGCTTCCCATTTAAGTGGCAAAGGCAAGTTTAGAGACAGAAATGTAAAAAATGAGAGAGTAGTACACTCGTAGCAAGAGTGGAAGTGAAAATTTAAATAGTAAGAAAGGCTAACTTGGATAGTGCTTTGCAGAGGAGTAGCACCTGGACTGGTGCAGAATTGCAGCTAGGGCTTGGCCACCAAGTTCGCTGGGTTTGTGACAAACTGTCTGTGAGTCCTGCAGAGTTGTTTGGGTGGGCAAACACTGGCCTGCTCGCACCAGTGCCTCTGGCAGGAGGGAGCAGCCATACACCAACTGCACGGCCAGAGTCACGGGCAGTGCCCGCAGCACCCATCGGATCCAGTTTTGCCTCACGGTATTTCTTTAGGAGCTCACGTGCTGCCAAGCTAAGCCCAGGAGGATTAGGGGTGATGCCGTCTCCTTCCACATATCAGCTGTAACTTCTCATTTCACTGTCTTATATTCTGTAGCGATCCCATTGCATTTCACATCACATAGCACACAAATAGAGAACACCGTTCTTAATAATGTAGCATATTCCTTTAAAATTATTTGACAAGCACAATGAACAAATACAACTTATAGCTGGCTAAGTACTAGCCTCTTAAAATACAAATGCACACAAGCATGTGTCATGGTTTAACCCTATCCAGCACCTAAGCCCCACACAGTCACTCGCTCACTCACTCCCCCCCCCGTGGGATGGGGGAGAGAATCAGAAGGGTAAAAGTGAAAAATCTCAGGGGCTGAGTTAAAGACAGTTTAATAGGGAAAGCAAAAGCCACACACGCAAGCAAAGCAAAGCAAGGAATTTGTTCACTACTTCCCATCGGCAGGCAGGCGTTCAGCCATCTGCAGGAAAGCAGGGCTCCATCATGTGTAACGGTTACTTAGGAATACAAACCCCATCACCCCAAATGTCCCCCCCTTCCTCCTTCTTCCCCCAGGTTTATATGCTGAGCATGACATCCTATGGTACAAAATATCCCTTTGGTCGACTGGGGTCAGCTGTCCCAGCCGTGTCCCCTCCCAGCTTCTTGTGCAACCCCAGCCTCCTCGCTGGTGGGGCGGTGGGAGAGGCAGAGAAGGCCTTGACTCTGTGCAAGCACTGCTCAGCAGGAACTAAATCACCCCTGTGTTATCAACACTGTTTTCAGCACAAATCCAAAACATAGCCCCATACTAGCTACTATGAAGAAAACTAACTCTATCCCAGCCCAAACCAGCACAGCATGAAAGCTATTAAAAGAATAACTGTAATCATTATTTAAACAGGTCTATGTAATTCCTAATATAAGTAGGAGGGGTGGAAAATGCCTCATGCCCAAGACTTAGAAATTCACTGGCCTGTGGTCTTGCACTAAGATTACCAGCGTTCAGCCCAAACATTCAAACTAGAGGCAAAATGAAGTTCACTCTTTGAATTTGATTTATTCTTCCAGACTTCAAAGCTGGACAGAAAGCCTTGGTAGAAAAAGGTGAAGACTGAAATCTTTATTCTGTTCAGGTTAATACAGAAAGCGCTCGTGAAGTCCTGACCTCTCTGAAGTCCCATTAGCATTTCTGAAAGTAGCAGAGACCAACACCTTTCTGCTAAAATAACCTCTGCATCTGAGTGTGTGGATTTCTCATAGGGGGTCCCACACCCACCGGCCGACACCAGGTTATGTTGAGGCTGAAATGAATTCTTAGTTGGACAAAACTCATGCTGATGCTCACTGACATCCTCCTCCAGGTGGGAATGAGCAAAGCCATCTACAACAGACAGAGCTGGGGCTTTTCCCCAGAGATCAGGATTAGTGCTTGAAAATGGTAGAGCAGAAGTCTTGCCCTAAAAAGCAAACAGTTTTACCCCACGAACAGGAAAAAAACAGAACTGGAATGATGCTAAATCAAACCATGATTAAGACAGTGTTGTGCTTGGTATCTAAGACACTTGCAATGTCATTAGCTTCCAGGTACCTATATTTTGTTAGCGTGATTTGCATTTGTTGTTTATTAGTAAGAACAAATTTTTTGCTACTTTCTTTTGAGTGAGATACATGGGCAAGTCCTAGAGGGGTTTTTCTTCCTCCCCACTGGAGTGTTTTGAGAAGTTCCCACCTTTGTTTTCTACTTTCCCTGCTATATCTCCCTCCACCTTCTGAAGTTGCATGGGCTACTATCCATTCACCACTTTGATTTATTAAGATGCAGTTCAGGTTTTCACCTGTGTTATATGTTTTGCAACCATGAAATACGGATCTAAGATTCAAAAGCCACAGGAGCGTCAAGAACCTTTCAGACACTTTCTGCTTTCTGAAGAAACCACAGCAGATACTAGAGCAGCTCAGCAGCGCAGAGCTGTTACCTGTGACCTAAAATAGCTTCTAATATACCGAATTATTTTAGATTTCAACATTGTTATGCTGGAATAAATATAGAGCTCTTTCTACATTTTCATCATGTTCTGATAAAATCCCAGGTCTGACAGTGTATCTCGACGAAAGAGTCCACATGAAATACATTGCTAATTATTTATACACCTCTTCAAAGGCTCAGTGCTTCTACTTGTACTTCTCACTACTCTTACCTACCCAGGCCCTAAAGCTGTTTTTCAATCACTGAACTGAAACCCCTTAGAGTAACAAGTTTATAATAGAGGTTCATAAACCTGGCAGTGATTAACAGCACGGGTTAATCAAATTAGTGTAGAACAGGCTTTTCCCCCCTTTTCTTTAAAGGAAACTGGCCCCAAGTGTTTTTCCCTTATTGCTATGTGGAAATAAATTTGCAATTAACTTTTACTTATTGGTGTCGTAGCAGCCTCTGAAGACCCCAGCCAGAAGCAAGCACCGTTGTGCTTTTCAGCACATAAACGCATACCAGAAGACAGCAGCCACTCCGAAGAGCCGACAACCCAGCACCATCCTGTAGCCAAGCCCCAGCAACACCCAGGCACGGGCAGAGCCCGGCTCTGCCAGGACCAACCCCTGCCTGAAAAAGAGCAGGCAGCCTCATGCTTATGTGTCACCCCACTTGCTAAACAAGCTGCTTGATGATTTAAAATCATTAAGAGGAATTATCCTCCACTGACATCGGTTGGTCAGCTTCTTATGAAAATGAAAAGGATCAAGTCCACCTACTGCCAAACCTACTATGTTTAATTTACTCCAAGACCAACAGGACATATGTCTCCAGCATACTCTACACGGGGGATTAGCATCTGAATTCAGCTGTTTGCAATCAAACTCTCACTGAACATGAATTAGCAATGGGAAAGGTGGGTCTGTGGCAGTTACCAGGCTGGATGGCAGCTGGGGCTACGCAGCCTGAACTTCCCAAAACTTGGAGCCAGCAAGAAGCTTCAAAGAGAAAACAGCTTTCGGTGGCTGCTTTCTAAACCCTGAACACATTGTTTGTCAGTCACTAGCCACAGCATTTTTGTTTAGTTTTCTGGAGCATGATCTTGAAATAAATGGGATTAAAATCTTGATTTAATTCAGTTCTGATGGGGAGAAAAAGGAAATTCCTGGACTGAGTTAGCCAAGTGCAGGGATGAAAAGTAACTATTGAGCAAGTACTGAAATGTATGATATTTGCTTCACCTCATTGAGTCGGTGTTTTGTTTTCTTCTGTTAATTGCTTCCAGAAATTACAAACCCAAACCACCCCCAGTCCCTGTGGCTAACAGGCTGAGCCTGAACACCCAACACCTTCTCCTGAGACTCTCGCTGGCCGTTACAAAAACCCATGCTTGCTCAGGATTTCCTCTGTTATCAGCCGAGTTTATGATAATAAACCCATCAAGTTAACCCAGAGTAAACTCATCCTCCTGCTTGACAGCTCACCTTCCTCGCCAGGTCCTGGTGGCACACACCCCTCACCCCCTGCCCGTATTCACAGCCCGGCAGGGACCTCTCCTTTCCCTCCAGTCATCGTACTGGTCCTCAGCACTGGGGCATCCAAGAGCATTGCTTCACATACCCCTGATAGCGGCAAGTAATGACTGCCATGGGGTTACTGTGCTCCCTTACCCTCATCCCAACCACTCAGTATATATTTTTTTTCCTCCTGCCTAGATTTTCACGTTTCTATAGCACTCTGCTCTTTTGTTTCATTTCAGCAGCGGGTATGAGAGGAGATGCTTCAGCTAAACGCACACACACAGACATGTTTGTATCAGCAAGTCAGTTAAGTGTTTGGGACCTGAGGTAGAAGGTAGTGAGCATCAGTCCCCGGTTCGTGGCTGTGTTTGTTCCACACCTTAGACCAGCCCTGAAAGAAGATCTTCCTTTTGCAGAGGCAAGTATTAATGAAAAACAAATAAAAAAACCCCACCTCCTACAACACTAACTTCCACCACACCAGGGAAGCAAAAAACTTCATCCTGAAGATGTAGTGGTCTACTTTTTTCTCTCCAGCACTAAGTCCTTGCTCTCCTCTACTGCTTTTCCTCCAAAACATTGACCTAACTAACAGAAGTTATCCTCAGAAGGCATGTGCTTCCCACTCGCATCCTGCACTGCCATCACCTGTGATCCCACCATCCTCCACCCGCTTTAAAATGCTGTTCCCACTCTTCCCTTCATGACAGATTATAACAATTAGGGGCAGATTTAAAAAAAAAAAAAAAAAGTTATTTGCACATAAGCATAAACTATCAGTAGACTTCAACCAAGTTCTGAACAGCACAATTTTAGCAATCTGAAGTAGACATAGACAACTCGGGCCAAAGTTCCTTCTCTTTCAGCTAATCACAGAATTCATACTAGCAAGTGTTTGGAAACATGGTATAAAAACCATGAGCAGATAAAGACTAAATTTCTCATTTTTGTCCTCTCCAAAACTGTGGGGGTGTTTTATCCAAAAAGTGATGTTCCCCCTTCCTTGCTTCTACTTAGATGGCCTGTCAAACACAGTAAGCAAGCAAACTTGCACCTTTTACACAAGAGGAATTGGCAAGAACACCACAAAACCTAAAATAATTTCTTTGTTGACTTATAGTTGGGGTATTTTTTACTACTGAAAGTGGTTCAAGAATTCACATTATAGCCCTGAACTGAACAATTGCTATAACCTGAAGTCTTAATAATCTGATGCATGCCAGTATAGTATTTAAGGTCCAATTCCTATGTACATTAGCTAACAAACTAGGGAAGTGCAAACATACATAGGAATTTCTGCTTGCATAATACAAAGAGAGATGATGATCTCAAAAGGTAACTGTGTGTATACACTAAGCAACTAAGTTTTTATGGTCTCTGGTTTGTCAGTTACTTCTTTAACTAAAAAAAAAAAAAAAACCCAACAAAATACCCACACACAAAAACACACCACCAAAACAAGACTGCAAATTTCACTTGGCAGTTTTTCAATTTTAGTGGTAGTAGTACAGCCCAAGTCTCTCCTCTGGATTCAGACGAAACTCTTGTTTGACGGCTGGTCTTTGAGCTGGCAGGAGCTTTGCCATAAAGAATAATGCACCAGCCCAGCTTTCGTTTGTCATTTCCATGGCATTTGCTTTGCAGATGCCTGTAGCACCTTAAGTGCACAAAGTCCCCGAGTAAGGTGAAAACCAGCAACTGTTCATACAGATATAGAGATCTGTTGTTCTCCACCACTTCACGTGTAACAGCTTGATTTGTGTGAAGAAAAAAAAAAAAGGTATCGTGATTACAATGAAATAAAGAGATATGGCAATACCACACAGGATCAAGTACTGAATGCAGTCTGTCTTAAAACCAGCTGTAACATTGGGCTGCCTCTTTAAAATAGGCTGTCTTGCCAAACAGCCGTACAGGAGGTGGCGTATCTCAGCTCTCAGAAGAAAGATACCCAGCTCTTCCCAGGTCTGGTTTAGTTTCATAAAAGCATTGAAACATTTGGAGTATTCACATGTGTATTAATTCAGCAAAGATGCTTCCAATTCACCCAGTTATTTCTGACTTAAAGTGGAATAAATAAAAGCAAAATCTAGCCATGTACCTTTGCTGAATGAGTGTTTCTTCCCTCCCTCTTTGTCCAACTTCACTGCTTTCTACATGCATAGTGGTCTTGATACGGTCAGAGTTGACACAGCAGCTCCTACCGCTCCTGATGCACTGTCACCACCTCTCACACCACTATAACACACATGTAAAAACATTATCAAAACATTATCGAAAAAGATATTGTGTAGGCATGGGAGTAAGCCTGCTACCCCCTCAAAGATTATCCATTTTTATTATGCCACATTATAAATCACAATTTTCATCATGTATCTTAGGCATAGAAAATAAACGCACCCGCCCTCTAAAAATAAGATCCCTCGCTAAAACCCTCTATGGAAGATACCAGTCCAGAGCACACATTTACAGTTATATTATAAATATTTGGTAAAACTGGAATTTATAAAGGCTACGCTGACACAGCTTATCTACAAGATTGTGAAAACGACAGCCACGTGTAGAGAGCTCACCCCTGCTAAAACACAACCATATGAATATTGAACAACAAACCCTACACAAGCCTTCTGGCTTTTGCAGCAGGCCCCAAAGTAGCAGGGTTGCAAACCAGCCCTGCCTCCTTCCCTTCCCAAGCCAGGGTTCACCCAGCCCCCAGAGCCCAGGCTCCCTCCCACAGCTGGAGCACAATTCTGACTCAAACAAAACACCACTCTTTTCATCACCTTCCTTCCCTTACTTGCCTGCAAGAAGATATTCTTTCTACCCACCTGTTTTGGGTTTGCTTTTCCCCACCACCACCACCCTTTAGTGTCTAAAGCAGCTGGGTCTTGCTAACCAATGAACTTAAGTTGCTTTGGTCTCCAAGCCCATAACCCTTACTTGTCAGGTTCCTGAGCTTTTCTGGTCTTTCAGTTCATTTTTAAATATTCTGAGCAACTGATGAGTACAGATTGAACCATTTTCTTTCTAGATCAACATGTCTGCTGCCTTTGGGGCATTTTAATTTTTTTAACAAGATAACATGCCCATTATTACATACAAATCACAATATAGGATGCTGCAGCGTACTATGACATGCCATAAGGTGCCATACTGGGGTCATGGAAGGACATCAGGTGTAACAGAGAGACAAAGTAAGAATTAAATCATGTTTTGTTCCAAGACATACCTCTCAAACAGTCCTCACAGCAGGTGGGTCACAGCACTCTGCTGGGAATCTTGAAGAGGGCTTGCTTTTGGCTTTGGTTGAGAAGAGAGAGGAATTTTCCCTATTCCCTGGAAACCAGCATCAGGGAGATGCCTGCCCCGGGGCACCGCACCGCACCGCACCGCACCGCACCGCACTCCTGGCCCAGCCCTTGGGAAGGGGTCATCCCACCCAGAGCAAACTTTCAGTGGCTCCCTAGGACCTGACCCCTGTTTTACCCACAGAAACACGGACGAGCTCCAGCTGTGGCCAGCCCCCCGCCCTAAAGCATCACCTGGGGCCGCTGGGGGTGGAGAGAGGATCCTGGTCCTGAGCCCACCTTCCTGGCCTCTGGGCTGCCCCAGCCTCCCAGGAAAAAACAGGGGAGCAGCCCCTTGCAGCCACACGCTGCCCTTAATTTCCTCTCATGTCCCCCCCAGCATGCCCCGGCTGTATTCATACAGATGGGGCAGCAGTAATTCAGCCACCCGCACCCCTCCGCACCCTGTGGTGGGGACACTTGCGGAGCACCCCCGGCCGGACAGACGGACGAACCACGGGCAGGGCACTGTTGAGTGCATCCCTCCTCATTAAGAGCCATTCCACAGCTGTCAGCACTTAAAGCAGACAAGTTTTAATGGTTGTAAAAGCTTTGTCAGATCCGACCCCCTCATTCAAATATACCCACACACATTATTAAAAACTATATCAAGCTAAAAAAAAAAAAAAATCTCCCCCCCCCAAAAAACCCACAACAACAACAAAAAAGCCAAAAAAACCCTCCACCACTTTGGCATACTGCGGGCTAGAGCGTCTGGACCCAGCAGGAACATTTTCAGAGGCAGGCAAGCACGCTGGGAGCCCAAGTCACTGGGAAAGACAGGGATGCTGGGACCCGTTCAGAAGCGTTGGCTCCATCTCACGGGTGTGCAGCAACAAATTCACTCCCTCCAAGGAAACACGCTGGCCTAAACAAGAAAAACAAAACGCACTTTACACACAAATAAGTTCACTATGTCAGGGTACCTACCAGGCAACATAACTGTTAAGGGGTTAACAAGTTAATACGATTTGATGCTGTATTTGCTATATATACGTAGCAACAGACACATATGCAGGCATATGCATCTTGGTGATGAGACTTGAACGTTTTAAAATGACAGCCTCTCTGTGTTGTCCCAGGTCTCCCCTGTCAAAACAAACAGCAAAGCAGTTAACCACAAGTTTAGTTCATCCCAATTCAGCAAAATATCTAAAGCGGGATGTGTGGATAAGAGTTCTTCTGAGTAAATGCCTCTACCAAAGTTCATGATACAGACTATAAACTGAGTTGTCGGCATTTTAAACTCTGTATTGGGTTGGCTAGATGTCTCAGTTGGTTACTAATATCTCCTGCAGGTTTTTTTCTGGGTATTATTTCTTTTCTTTCTGCATATTGTCTTTATCTTCATAGTCCCGTTTTCTGATCTGACCTCTTTTCCGTGTGTATATTTGCAGTTCTTAACACAGAACCATTTCATCAGGTTTGATGTTACTGGCAAAACTCCCATTGATCGACTTGATTGCCTTTGGTAAGAGATTTCACTGGAATTCGATTGCTGTCTCAGGACTGCGAGAGATACGTGATAACGTAGTCTTAACAGGCTGTTTCCAATAGAAAATGTTGATATGAGCTGCAGAGGCATTTCAAAATTTGATTTCATTATATTAACAGTCTTCAGAACATACGGTATTTCGTTTATAAAAAGGGATAGGAGAACACAGGCAGATACCTGCCCATGCTCTGCGTGTGAAGGGAAGGGCTTTGATGTGTGCCCAGAGGCTGCAGGAAAGGTGGAATGCATTTCTACTGAATTTTAACCAAAAAAAAGAAGGGGGTGGGGGGGAAGTTGAGGATCTGTGATTAGCTTTGACTAAAACGTAGGCAAGCGTCTATGTCCGCATATAAGGTTAAGGTCCTCCCCAAACATTATCATTGCTCTTAGGCACAGATATATCTTTCGAGAATTAAAGCCCAGTTTTCAAGGAGGATGAGCCTGTAGACTAGGTCTGAGCTCAGCCTGCCTGGTCCTGCAGGGACAGATGCTTCAGCACATACCTAATATTTCTAGCAGATGCTGGTCCTAGTGGACCTTCCTCACCAGCCAGGGTCGAGTCCCGTCATGCTCTGATTGTGTGGACATTGAATCAAAGGGAGAAAACAGAATAATTCACAGACATTTTCCGCTACCCGTTCAGGACGCAGGAGGAGCCCACGCAAGACCTCACCAAAACTACGGAGACCAAGGAAAGCACAGAACATGCCACGGCGCACGCCACATACCACAGCTGCACATTATACACCCCTCACGTGGGGCCGCAGCACCCTGCCTACCTAAATAAGTATTTTAGCAAACTATTTAATGGCTCCGAGGTACAAACACCGATCCAGTGACACAACTGTTAAACCATTTTTAAAATTGCATCTATCCGTTGGTGACAGCCTTCTCAGAAACACGAGGTTTTTCATCCCCTTTTTCAATGCTTACCGCCTGTCATAGTTTTTCTTCCTGGCTGAAGAGGGAAGGCTGCTCCGTGGTGCCTGGTGAATCCTGGGGACATATAAAGAGATCAGCCAACACCTTGTGTGGTGGTAGGGGGAGAAAAGGAACTCAGATTTACCTCGAAAACACTGCAGCAGAAGACAGAGAAGACAGATATCCTGAAAGACAGCTGACGTGCAAGCACCACCTTTTGTCGCACCGGCTGCCTGCCACCAGCCTGCGGGCACCGGGCTTGGCTGCGCGGCAGCCACGCGCCGAACACGCGCCTTCTCATTCCTCCATTTCAATGGCATATGGAGGTAGAGAGGAATTTCGTGCTTAATTAGGGGATGTGTTTGGAATATGATTTGTGATAATACGTCTATAACAAGGGAAATTAATGAAAATAATTAATGAAGGGTAATCTAAGATACCAGGGTTTTGTCTAAATCAGCAAGAATAGAGTCCCAAGGACATTCACAGTGTGATTTATAGGATTTTTTTTTTTTAAATGATCCATGAGATCTTAATGTTTTCAGTGCAAGGAGCGGCTGGAGAAGCAGTTAGGAAGGGATCCCACCTGTGAGGCTATTTGTAAGCTAGGTTCCTGTGAGAGTTAAATCTGAATTTCTTACCTGTTTCATATCATCCAATATTTCTTTTCCATTAGAAGCCACTTTATGTCTGTGAATTTCTTTACAATTTTATCTTTATCTGTAAGGAAAAGCAGTGAAGTTTGCCTTGTATCCGGCTGCTTTGGTTTTCCACAGTGTTTGGACAGCAGATGTATCCCAAAAAAACCCCCAAACAAACAGAAACACGGGCAAAATCACGGCCTTGCAGGATGCTCAAGACCCTTGAGCTATAAAGTATACGATGGAAACTTGAATTACAATGGATGCATTAAAAATAACTTTTGTACGGAGCCATGGCAAGGCAAGCAGATGATGTATGGTGCTGGTATCAGCTGTTGTTAAATAGCACGGCACAGCATGGGACAGGAGAGTCACCGTTGCCACGCGTGTTAACCAAGGCTACGGATGGAAAAGGCCTTTCCTGAGGCCTCCAGGGCTGGCAGAGCTTCCTGAGAGCCCGAGGAGGCGTGAGAGCATCCTTGGTCTCCCCCGCCAGACTGGGCCCACCTCAAACAGCAACTCCAGCAAGAAGGAGGGCTTGAAATCTGTGCCGTGCGCCTGCCAAAAAGCAGGACCAAAGGCAGGACCTGCCCTCCACCTCCAGCCAGCTTTCACCCTCCCTCCAGGAAAAGTACTTTTTGGATGGTGCCGTGGGGAACGTGCGACGTACGGGAGCAGAGGAGAGGCAGCGCGAGCCGGACGGCTCCTGCTTAGCAGTCTGCTCACATCTTTCTCCCACGAAGAATATTCTGCTTTCTTTGTCTAAAATGTTGAGTGGTTATGAATAGTAAGGATAGACTATCTGTAATTATTTTTAAATTATTAATGGTTTTGTTAGATCCCTTCACTTTTACATTAGGTTTCTGTTAATGTAAGTTAAATCAAAATGTACTTCAGTTTCCAGGCAGCTCCCAAATGTATTTTTCATTCTTTCATAACATTACTTCAACTTCTCGATGAGGTGTCTATGATAAAGTTTGCTCCCGAGCCGGCAGACTCCCAGTCCTAATGAATTCAGCGAAAGGCTCGCCGAGCGGGCTCTCATCAGCCAGGCTAGATGGCAAATGAGGAGGCCGTCGGTGCATTGCCAGCGAATACCCTACCCCCAGCTAGCAGGTGCCATGCCCTATTCGTAAGAAGGACTGCGGAGGCCACGGGGGTATCGTCAAAGGCAAAGGGAGAGTTTATCAGAATAACTGAGTTAGTTACTTTATTGGCACTTTCCATTACGCTAAGGAGACTCGGGTTGCTACGCCAGACGCTCCTGATCAGAAAATATCTGCCGAGTGCCTGGCTCAGGGCTCAGACCTCGCAGGCGATGAGGAGCGGGTACCGCACGCCGCCCTGCCTGCATCCCTGCCCCAGGAGATGCTCTCGGCTGCGGGGGGGACTTCAGCGCCGGGCCACCCCAAGGCAGAAACGGGGTCTTCTCCGGAGACCCCCTTCTCCTCCCCTCGCCCCTTGGGGGTGCAGGGGGTCTGGCAGGACGATGCGGTGGCCTCTCGCCCGCCCGTCGCCCCACACCTTGCCGAGGGGAGCGGCGTTGGGGAGGGGAGCGTGCGGAGTTAAACGCGTGCATTCAACACAAACGCCACGAAAAATGCCTGGATAAATTATGCAGAGGGATTTCTGGATTTCTTTCAAGTAATTAAGTTTCGATTTCTTGCATTTATTTTAGTGCCAGGAAGCACGAGGCGCCACGGACGGCAAAAGTCTTCATTGATCGTTCCGGGCTTTAAGTTTGACTTCGTGACTTGACTTGGCTGGCGGCGGCGGCGGCGGGGGGGCCCCGGCGAGGCCGAGGGGCCGGCGGGGCCGTCCCGCCTCGGGAGGGTGAACCCCCCGGTGCCCGCCCAGCGCCACGCACCGGCCCCGAAACCGGATTTGGAGCGGGGGGAGAGGGGGAGCAGGAGCCGGGGCAGGCAGCGACGCCGGGCTGGGGCGGGGAGCGAGGGTGCTGGCGGGGAGCGGGGGTGCTGGGGGTGCGGAGGCACTGCCGGGGGTGCGGGGCTGCCCCGACGGGGCGGCCCGGCCCGGTGGCCGCCGCGGCTCCGCGGGTCGCAGCCGTCCGCACCCGCCGTGCCCCCGCGGCGGCGGGGCCAGGCCGCCCCCGGCCCCCGGAGCCCCGGGGGAGCGGCGGGGAGGCGGCGGGGGCCGGGGGCGGTGTGGGGCACCGGGGCCGCCCCTCCGGCGGAGCCGGGGCCGGCGCTGCCCCGCGCTCCAAACAAAGGTAGAGTTTGCTCAAAGTGTAGCCCGCATCTTAATGGATTAAAAATTCATAGGGCGCATTAGGTTCGGTAAAATATGAATGCGCGGCTTTAAATTTTAATCGTAAATCAGAACATGGATACATGAGAGGCGACAGTGATTTCTCCCCAGATGTCTGCGTGGGTCAGGGTGTGGGCGTGGGTAAGGGGCGGGGGGGCTCTGCTTTTATTTAGGCGGCCCGCGGGTGCGCAGAGCCGGCTGCAGGGCCCGCGGCCCCGGCGGGCCGGAGAGCTGCCGGGGGGCGGCGGGGGCTCCGCGCCGGCTGCGGCTCCCCCCGGCGACCCTCACGACACCGGGCGGGGGGGGGGGGGGGGCAGCTGGGCATCGCGGCGTCTCTCTCACAAAACCAAAAAAAACCAACAAAAAAAAAACCCAAAGGAGGGAAATGCAGCGCTTGCCGGGCGGCGGTGCCGCGGGCAGGGACCGCGGGGTACCGCGGCAGCGCGGCGCGGCGCGGAGATCCCGCGCAGAGCCGCGGGCGGGGGCGGCCGCCGCGGGGACCCCCGGGGCCCGCCCGGCTCAGCCCCGGGGCCCGGCACGGAGGGAAGTTTGCGCGGCTCTTCGGGCGCCCTGCTCCGCACCCCGCCGCACCCCCGTGGCGGCCGTTCGGAGCGGCGGGGAGCGCCCGGCGTTTTGGAGATGGGTTGTCAGTTGCTATTAAAATCAAGATTAATTCATATTAACGATATGCATTCTCAATCCTCCCGTGTGACAGCATACATTAGGACAACTATTGCGAGTAATTAAACTCAGTGCGGGAGGGGTTAAATGTATAGCGTGGAGAGGTTTTTTTTTTCTCCTCGCCCTTCTCTCTGGCGAAGTTCAGCCGGAGAGCCGGCGGGCAGAGCCCCCTCCGCGGCTCCGCGCCCCCGGCCGGCTGCGCGCCCCCGGACCTCCCAGCGCCAGCGAGGTATTTTCTTCTTGTTATTTTTATTTTTCCCCCTCCCCAGAAAGTGGGAGATTTTCCTCGTTTGCCCGCCCAGCCCCGTGCCGAAGCGCGCCGGGTGGCGGCCGCCGGCGGGGAGGCGGAGGCGGGAGCGGCGGCGCGGCCGGGCGCGCTGCGGGGAGGCCGGCGGAGGGGAGGCGGAGGGGAGGCGGAGGGGAGGCGGAGGGGAGGCGGAGGGAGGCCCGCTGCCTGCCGGCCGGCCCTGCCGCCCCACGGGCGGGCCGCGCCTCGCCTGGGCTCTGCCCGGCATCGCCTGCGAAGGCGCGAAAATATCACCGGTGGCTTTTTCTGGGGCGTTGGAGATGCTCCATGCTTTAGACTAATTAGACAAGCCAAAAGCCTTTTGAAGATTAAGCAAATTGGACAACCCTTGTTAATTAGAACATAATTTAAAGTTTGAAATTATATCACTCATGAAGTAGCCTAATTAGTATGACGATATGTTGATAGCCTACTGAGACACGAAGCGCGGAGGTTTGGCATGAACTCCTTAAAGGCTTGCAAGAAAATCCTCTTTCCTATGTTGTCATTAATAAAAGATTTCTATAGACTTCAGCCTTTCAACGGTGACATACAATTTATAGTACACACAATGCATTAGCCCATAGTGCTGCTCAATTTTTTTACTATTATGAAAACTAATAAATTCGTCAAGCTGAATTAAGCATACAAATCAGATGAGGCATAACAGATTACATATTGAAGCGCTGTGTCTCCCGAGCCTAAATGAAATTTCAATCTAATAATTCCTTCCTGGCCCGGCCATAATTTGTTTAGAGATGTTGTTCTACTTCTTTCCAAGCGCTATTCGCACCATAATTAAATGATACTCAAGCTTTTAACTTTGATTTATTTCATTTCTCCGAGCTGGCGACAGTGAGAGCTGATACAATGTAATTTTTTTTATTTCCCTTAAAATTACCAAGTCTGCTGTTTAGGTGAGAAATTAAACACCTAAGCACTTATTTTAACCTTCCTGCTGCAAAGTGAAATTCATGGAAATAAACCCGGCCACCTCCAGTAAAACTGACTTTCCCCGATTTCTTTTCTCTTTCCTTTTTTTTTTCCTCCCCCCTTCTTTTTCGAAGAGAGAGGCGGGGGAAGTTGGCGGGACAGCGGTGCGCTTTTGCAGGAGGATCCCTCCGGCTCCCCGCCGATGGGGGACGCCGGGGGGGTCCGACCCCGGCCGCCGCCCGCTGCGTCTCCCCCCGCGGCCCCGGCGCAGCGCCCGGCGACCCCCGCCGCCCCCGCCGCCCCGCCGGAGCGGGGAGCCGGGAGCCGTGCCGGGGCAGCGCCGGGACGCCCCGGGGCTGGGGGCTCCTTGTGAGCCCGGACGGGACTTTTCTCTTCTTCCCCCCCCCCCTTTTTTTTTTTTAATTTTTCATTTAAACGGAGGGTGGATTTGGGGCGGGGGGGGGGTGTCGCTCCCCCCCCCCCTTTTTTTTCTTGCTTTTTTGGCTTTTTCCCTCCCCTTTCCGGGAGGCGGCGGGGCGCGGCGCGGCGGTGAGTGTGGGAGCACGCGTGGGCGTGGGCGCGGGGGCGGCGGGGGGCGGGCAGGGAGCGGCGGAGGAGGGGGCCGGGGCCGAGGAGGCAGGCGCGGAGGGCCCTTCCCGAGGAGTTGGGCTGTAGTGACAGGCGAGAGGGGAGGGGAGGGAGGGGAGAGAGTAAAACCCACCGGCGCGGCGGCGGGGAGGGCACTTCGCGAGAGGCGAGGGCCGGCGCCGGAGCGGAGGCGGCGGCGGACGGCGGCGAGCGCCCGGGCGGGCGGGCCGGAGGCAGCCCGCGCATCCCCCGCGCATCCTCCGCGCATCCCCCGCGCATCCCCGGCTCGCCGGAGCCGCCTCTCCGGCCGCGTCCTCCCCGGCGGGGCTCGGGCAGCCGGCTGGGGGGCGAGTGGGATTTTTTTTTTTTTTTTTTTTTAATTTTTCGGGGGGCGGGGGCACGGGGGGGGCGGTCCGGGGCTCCTGTGGCTTTTCCGGGGGGTCCGGGCCCCCGGCCCCGCGCCCCTGCCCTCCTCCGGCGGCCGCCTGCCGGCGGGCCGGGCCGCGGCGGCGGCGAGCACCATGATGATGTCCCTGAGCAGCAAGCAGCCCTTCGGCCTCCCCCACGGCGGCGGCGGCGGCGGCGGCGGCGGCCTCCACGAAACCAAGTACTCGGCCCTGCACACCGCCTCGCCCTGCCCCTCCGCCGGCGCCGCCGCCCCCGCCGCCAGCTCCCCCAGCAGCACCGGCACCGGCGGCTCCGCCGGACGCGGCTCCGGCTCCGGCCCCGGCTCCGGCCCCGGCAGCGGCGGCTCCGGCTCCGGCTCCGGCTCGGGCTCCGGCCCCGGCGGCGGCGGCGCGGAGGCGATGCGGCGGGCCTGCCTGCCCGCCCCTCCGGTAGGTGCCCGCCGCCCGCCGCCCCGCTTTAAGGGGAGCCCCTCGGCGGCCCCCCGGATCCGCCTGATGATTTTTTCATGGCCGCGCAGCAAATCACCCGGCGCCGCCGGGCGCTCGCCCAACTTATGCATGCGGCGGCTCTTGCCGCCCGTATTAATTTTTATGACCTGGGATGCTGCGCGCGGCTGGTGCGTGTGTCCGTCCGTCCGTCCGTCCGCCCGCCCGCCGCTGGCTGCCTCCCTGCGAGCGGCTGCGCGCCGCGCCCGCTCCCTCGCCCCGCTCGCTCCCTCTTCCTCTCCCCCCCCCGCCCCCCCACCCCCCTTCTCCAGGATTTCTCTTTTAACATGCTGGGAAGGTTTTAGTGGCACGGCGGAGTGCGCGGGGAGGCGAATTCCCTGCTGAGCGTTATGTGTGCCTTCTATTTGCAATTGCAGAGCAATATATTCGGCGGTCTGGACGAGAGCCTGCTGGCCCGCGCCGAAGCCCTGGCAGCGGTGGACATCGTCTCCCCGAGCAAGAGCCACCACCACCACCCGCCGCACCACAGCCCCTTCAAGCCGGACGCCACCTACCACACCATGAACACCATCCCCTGCACCTCGGCCGCCTCCTCCTCCTCCGTGCCCATCTCCCACCCGTCCGCCCTGTCGGGTACCCACCACCACCATCACCACCACCACCACCACCACCACCAGCCCCACCAGGCGCTGGAGGGGGAACTCTTGGAGCACCTGACGCCGGGGCTGGCGCTGGGGGCCATGGCGGCCCCCGACGGCGCCGTGGTCTCCACGCCGGGCCACGCTCCCCACATGGCCGGCATGAACCCCATGCACCCGGCGGCGCTGGGCATGGCCCACGCCCACGGGCTGCCGGCCCACATGGGCTGCATGAGCGACGTGGACGCCGACCCCCGCGACTTGGAGGCCTTCGCCGAGCGCTTCAAGCAGCGCCGCATCAAGCTGGGGGTGACCCAGGCCGACGTGGGCTCGGCGCTCGCCAACCTGAAGATCCCGGGGGTGGGCTCCCTCAGCCAGAGCACCATCTGCCGCTTCGAGTCCCTCACCCTCTCCCACAACAACATGATCGCCCTCAAGCCCATCCTGCAGGCCTGGCTGGAGGAGGCGGAGAAGTCCCACCGCGAAAAGCTGGCCAAGCCCGAGCTCTTCAGCGGCGCGGAGAAGAAGCGCAAGCGGACCTCCATCGCCGCCCCCGAGAAGCGCTCGCTGGAGGCCTACTTCGCCCTCCAGCCCCGGCCCTCCTCCGAGAAGATCGCCGCCATCGCCGAGAAGCTGGACCTCAAGAAGAACGTGGTCCGCGTCTGGTTCTGCAACCAGCGCCAGAAGCAGAAGCGCATGAAGTACTCGGCCGGCATCTGAGCCGCCGGCGGGGGAGCGCCGGCAGCGCCGCCGCCGCCATCAAAAAAATTAAAACTCAATAAACAACAGCAAAAGAAAGGAGGAAAAAAACAAAAACAAAAACAAAAACCAACCCAAACCACCAACCAAACCCAAACCCGCCCCACCGCCCCCAGCCCCCCCCGCCGCCCAGCTTTCGGGGGACGCTGCCCCGCGGAGCCGCCGCCCGGAGCCGCCCCGGCAAGTACCGCTGGTTTCTATTCTTACCGGAGCCCGCCGGGGCCGGCGCCGGCGGTGCCCTTCCCAGCGCTCTGCCCGCCGTGCCGTGCTGTGCTCGGGACCCAAACTTGAACCTAGAGTTGAGGCTTGCGCCGCGAGAGACGTCTCAAAAGTATTTTGATTTAAATAATAATAATAATAATGATTTAAAAAAAAAAAAAAACAGATGGCAGGTTTTTCTGCATTTACACTGCGTATTATAAATATATAAATATATATATATTTTTACTGTGGTTATTATCCTTTTCCTTCTCTGAAGTTATAACGCTTAGGGAAAGAGCTGATCCTGCTGTGTTCACTGGTCTTCAAAAGCTATTATTAGATTACTGCCAAACAACCCCTTGTAAATTATTAATTTATCTCTCTAGCAACTTCATTTTGTGCTCATTCTAATTAATTACACCTCTTTAATCTAAGTCTTGATAAAAGTGAAAAAAAAAAAGGATAGTGAGAATCAAATATTTTGTGTTGGTAGGATTTATGAACGTGAGCTTTTCTCTTCTTCTTCTGAACGTCCCTTTTGGCCATCTGTAAATTGTCACCTGAACCTAAGGTATTTCTCTGGCGAGTATCCTTATTCGTACGGCGTCGGCACCCTATAGTAGATGTCCTACATTATTTGTGTAGCCTGATTCACTGTCCGAGGTATTTGTTTACCGCGTTACATATTTAATGGGGATTCCCATATTGTCCCCACCACACGCTGCTCCCGAAGCCAGAAAGGACGCGGCCGCGTAGGTGACAGCGTGGGGGGGATGTTTGTCGCTTCGGGTTTCTTGCCAGCACAATGTCCGTCTTTCTCGATTTCAAAGCTGTATCGCGACGGTGTTCAGACCGGCTCGGTTATCTATCTATCTATCTATCTATCTATCTATCTATCTATCTATCTATCTATCCGATTGCTTATTTATTTATTTATTTGGTCGGTCGGTCGGTTATTTATTACCTTTAATTGCAATACTTTTCCACGGAGGAAAGTCCCTTTTTGGAGGTCTGTTTGTAGAAAAGCCAAATTTCAATTGGTAGGAAAGGGAGCGAGCGAGCGAGGCTGCACTGCTTGTAAATTCACAAACGGTTTGGTACATTTCTTTTGGAACAACAACAATAAAACGAGGGTACTCGGTTGGGTACCTGTATGTATTGTAAATATTTCATTGGCGTTGACGCACATATAGATATATTCTTACAGATTCCGCTGTACCGCTGTTCTATCCGAGACTGTTTGAAGTCTTAATTTCTGTACATGACCCGATTTCGTTGTTTTTTGGGTTTTGGTTTTTTTTTTGGTTAATAGGAGGTTTATTTATTCTAGTAATGTACTAAGTTATTTTTAAATGTTGTTAAATCGTCTTTCATTAAAAAAAAGGAAAAAAGGATTTTAAACGTTTTATTGGCAAAGCGCGTTTGCTGCTTCTTGTTTTCCAGCCCAAACCCCTGCCCGAGCAAAACGCCGCCTCCGGGTCGCGGAGGGGCGGGGGGGGCCCGGCTGCGGCCCCCCGGGGCGGGCGGGGGGGAACGGGACGGGGACGGCCCGGGGGGGGCGGCGGCGGCAGCAGGGACCCCTCCGCGCCCCTCCGCGGCTGTGGCGGGGGACGGTGTGCGTGGCCGTGATTGTGCGGGGGGCGTTGGGGGGTGCCCCCGCCACCCGAGCCCGGCGGAGGCAAAGGTGCCACCCACCCACCCGCGCAATAAAAAAAGGGGAAAAAAAAAAAAAAAGGAAGGAAAAAAGTAATTTCCCCGCGTGGCGCTCACAAAAGCCGGGGAAACCCGACGGCGGCGGGCGGGGAGGGGGAGCGGAGATCATGCACCAGCCGCTATTAAATATTCATCTTTCCGCCCAGCCACCGGCTCCAGCTGCATCTTCAAAGCCGCCCGGGCACGCCGAGGGTGCCGGCCTGCGGGCACGGCCCGGGCGGTGGCTCCGCGGGCGCGGAAGGGCGCGGAGGCAGCGCCTCGTTCCCCCCGGCCCGGCCGGCGCAGGCGGCCCCCCCCGCCCTCCCACCCCTCCACGGGCCCCGGCGTGGCCAGCGCTTGCCGCTGCCGCTAGCCGTCATCGCCACCGCCGCGGCTCCGTGCAAGCCCGCGGGCGCGGAGCGCGGCTTCCCTTCTCCTCCCGCCGCCGCCGGGGCTGCAGGTGCGGGGCGGCAATTTGGGAAGGGGCGGCGCTGCCCTTGCGCGGAGCCTGCGCGCCCCTGCGCGCCCCGGGCAACCGCCGGGGCTGCGCCCCCCGCGGCGTGGGCAGCGGGGGAAATGCCTCCCTGCCCACCCCCCGCCGCGGGTGGCTGCCGCGCAGCCTCCGCGGGTGCGGAGGTCGTTTCAAGAGGCGGGGGGAGGGCGGAAAGCGGCGGGTCGGGGGGCCGCGGCGAGGCAGCCCGGCGGCGGCGGGGGCCGGCCGGACCCCCGAAAGCAGCGGGGAGCCCCCCCAAACCCGTCGGCAGGCGCAGGCGGCGAGCAGCCCCTGAACCGCCGCTTCGCCCTCTTAAATGAGCCATTCACTTAAAGGCTATTACGGGCGAATTAATAAATTACACAGCGAATTATTAAATCCAGATAATTACAAGGAATAAGTAAGTAATCATTAGTTATCTCAGCTAATTACTGTGGGTCAGAGCGAGCGAGAGTGTGAAATCCTCCTCGGGAATTGAAATTAACTTTGCACAGTGAGTCTCTCTGCTTGACATCCCCAGTCTGTAGGCACATGGCAGCTCCCCTGTGAGCTCGGCTTTCTATTTAACTTGGAGAGAATGGAAATAAAATTAAGTGGCGATGTGATAATAGGAAGCTGCTTAGAAAGCAAACGCGGTGGGTTTTATTTTTTACCTTTTACCGCCTGGAGATAGACTGCTCTCCAGTTGCCCAAATTAAAAACCTGGGGCAGTCGGGCGACTTCTCCTGTCGAAAGAGGAGACCTGCCCGTCCCATGCAGATGAGGAACAAACGAAAAGGCCCGAAAGAGGCGGGGGCGGGGGCGCGGAGGCTCCCTGCGAGCCGGGCCGGGCCCCGGGCCCCCGCTGCCGCCGCCCGGCGCCGCCGCCCGGGCCGCCGAGCTCTCGGCCACCGGCGCGCTTTGTTTTGGGAGACAATGAGCTGCCCAGCCCTGAGGAGGGGGGCTGCCTCCTCCGCTGGGCTTTCGCCAGGTCCCTCCGGGAGCTGATGTGTGTGTGTCCCCCCCCCGACACCCATCTCCCACATCACCTCCCGGCTTTCCTTCATGTGCTCCGGCTGCAAAGAGCGGCTCGGGGGGCGGAGATGCCCGCGCTGCCCGCGCCGGGCTCTGCCCGCGTTAAAACAACAACAACAACAACAACAACAACAACAACAACAACTGCTGCTGCTGCTGCTGCTGCTGCTGCTGCTGTGCGTGCGCGGCGAGAAAAAAAGACCTAGGCTTCTTTGCCTTTATCAATTGCAATTAGGTGGACAGTCTTCCCCCTCTTCCCTCGCTTCAGTCTGGGATGATAATTAAAATTTAATGAAGCCTGGGAGTAGCAGAGCTCTGTCTGGGGACTGTGGAATAGAATATTTTAACTGTACATTTACACCAAGTGTCTGGCTTCAAAGACGTGACTGCTTTTAATCTCGAATTAGAAAACCACAGACCTGAAATTAAATATTAGCCACCCTCGGCTCCCCTTCCTTCCCGCCACACTGTCACGCCTGTGTTTGCCTGCCTTGCCCCACGACACGCACACACCCACGTCTCGGGTCTCCAATTACACGCGCGTTAATAATAGATGGCTTTGATAGGGTGCGGATTTCCCCCCCCCCCCCTTTTTTTTTTTAAATAGGGTTAATGCAATATTAATTGCTCGTAGCTGCTATAAGAATGCGCCGCGTTTTTCCAGGAACAAATCGATGGATCGGGGCAGCGAGCGCGGAGCAGGAGGCGCAGCCCCGGGGCCGCCCGGGTGAGTACGGCCGCCGCCGGGGCCCTCCGCGCAACTCCCGCGCAACTCCCGCGCCCCGCCCCGGCGCAGGGCAGCGCGCAACGGCCCGCGGGTCGCTGCGCGGGGAAGGATGCGGGGCTCGCTGTTTTTTTCTCCCCAAATCCCTTCTCGGGGGCGGGGGGGGAGTGCTGCTGGTCCGGGGGGGGGCGGGGGGGGACCCCGGCCTGCGGGCCCCCCCCTTAGGGCGGCGGTGGCGGAGCCCAGCAGCCGCCCTGCTCCCGGGGAAGCCCAGGTTGGTTTGTGGTCCCGACGCGGTAGCGGGGGAAGGGAGGACGGGGGGACAACACTCCCCTCCCTCCCCCCCTTTATTGTTATTGTTATTTTGGCAGGTGAGACCCCCGGGCCCCCCGGAGGAGGGAGCCCGGAGCCCGGCGGCGCAGGAGGGGAACCTGCCCCGCGGCTGCGGCTGGGCGCGCCCCGCAAAAGGTAAATGCGGGTTTTGGAGGGAGGAGGGCACCCCGCAAGTAAGCGGGGCGGGGAGGCAAGAAAAATAATCCCAACCCACCGGCCAAAAAGATCCCCAAGAAAACTCCGCGGGTTCCCACGGCCGGCCGGGACCCCCGTCCGGCGGCGGGGCCGCTGCCGACCCGCCCGCCCGGCTCCTCGGGGCCGGGGCGTCCCGGGGCCCGGCAGGGCCGGGGGCTGCCGCCGGGTCCCGGGCAGGGGCCGCGCCCGCTGCGCTGGGGTGGGTGACGCCTTCCCTGCCCCAGGGCCGGGCCCCCAGCTGGCACTTGTTGCCAGAAAAATATTAAAAGCAATAAAATAAAATAAAAAAAAAAACAACTGAAAACCTGCCCCAAAACTCATCACAACGCCCAAACCAAAACACGGGAGGAAGAAGAAAGGCGCTTGCAGGAGCGCCGGGCGGCAGCTGGGCCAGCCCCGGGAGCGCCTCTCCGTGTGCCGGGGCCGGCTTCGCAGCTGGGCCCCCGCCTCGGCCCGGCCCCCGCCCCCGCCCTCCGCGGCCGCGGAGCCCGCGGGGCGCAGCGCTGCCCGGCCGGGGCGGGCACAGCCGCCCGCTCCCCTCCGCCCCCAGCCCCGCAGCGGGACGAGCCTTCGGCCTCCTCCTCCTCCTCCTCCTGCCCCCCGGGGGGGGCGGGGGCAGGCGGGGCGCTCCGCGCAGCCCCGCGGTGTTTCCGCGGCGGGCGGGGCCGGGGGCTGCGCGCCCCGTCCGGCTGCGGCCCCGCTCAGCGGCGCGGCGGGGCTGGGCTCGCCTCGCCTCCCCGTTTATACAGAACAGGATCATTTACATAAAGTCCTTAAGGCAAATAACTGTTGGGGCTCTAATTTATATCTGATCGAAAATTAGCCGTCATTATGCGCTCCATTAGCAGCGTCTTTAATGTGCTTCTAAGCACCATTTGTCAAGCGGCTTGTTAATATCCTTCAAGTCTTTAAAGTTGAGAGCTCATTAAAGAGTGCGCTCTGTTATTGATGTAATTTAGATGAGTTTGGAAGAGCAAGCGCGCCGCGGACAACCTGGAGGAGCGGGGAGAGGCTGGGGCTCCCCCCGGGGCCGCCACGGCCCCTCACCGTGGCGCCGGGCCCCGGCCGGGGGCGGCCCGGGGCTCGCCTCCCTGGTCGGGCTGGGCCGCGGGGGATCCCCGGCAGCGGGGGGGCCGGGGGGAGCCTCTTTGGGCTGAGGCGGGGTAAGCCCGCTTAATGATGTGCGGAGGCGATTCCGCCGCCTCTCCCCCGCTCCGTCGGAAGAGCATAAAGGGCAATAAATTACCTCCGCTGCTTCTCTGACACCCCGGCTACTCTGGCGGGCGGGCGGTTTCCTCCGCCGCCGGTGCAGACCGCGCTGGTGCAACGCGATGCAGCCGCCCGGTGAGGGCGGGCGGCCGGGGAGCGCCCCGCCGGCCCCCCCGGGGCTCCCTCGGCCCTGCGGGGAGCCTCCCCGCCCGAAATGCTCCCCGGACCCAGGCGGTGAGGGGGCAGGCCCGGCCGAGCTCTGCGTCCTCCCCCGGGGGCAGCGGGGCGCGGCGGGGGCTTGCGGGGAGGGTCCTCCCCTGCGCCGCCGTCCCCGGGCTTCCCCCGGGCGAAAGCAATAAAGCGGGTAATTAGACTGCTAAAGACGGATGTAAATAACGGGGAGGAGGCGGCGGTGACAGCCGTGCGGCGGGGCCGGTGCTCCCCCCCCCCCCGCCCCGCCCCGGGGAAGGGACGCGGAGCCCCGCAGCGCCCGCCCCGAGGCCGCGGGGATGGGCGCCCGCTGCGCGGCGGCACTCGGGCCGCGGGGGGGAGGGAGCCGGCCATCCCCGCTGCAGGAGGGGACTCTCCCCAGGCGCCCGAAAGGCCCCTTTGCCCCCGGAACCCCCCCGGACCGCACGGGTCAGGGCCCAGGGCAGAGGGGGCTGCGGGGGGGGTGCAGGTATCAGCAGCCTTTCCATCCCCGCTGCAGCCGGCAAACCCCGGCACAAACGCCCCCACAGGGGCTCTGAGCGGCTTTCCACGCAGGCCTGCATCAAAGGGGTATTTACCTCACCGCAGGGTCCCTGGGACACACTGACACCCGTGGGAACGGTCCCAGGGACACATTGACACCCATGGGAACATTTATCTCCTCCCCAGCCAGGAGCGTGGTGTGTGAGCAGCCGCAGGGCCGCGTCCAGCCCTCCCCAGCCCTTGGGCAGCGAGCCCGGGGGTCCCGTCTGCGCGGGGTGGGGTGCGTACAGCCCTGGCCCCCACACGGGAGCGGGCTGCTCCTGAAGAGCTGGACACATCTTCTGCAGATGGCAGGGACATCGCCAGCAACGTGAGCCCCCTCCTAGACCCACCGCCGCTGTGCTGGTCCCAGATGCTCTCTGGGCAGAGGAAGAGAAAAATGCCTTCAGGACAATGAATGAAAGCATTACCCCGGGTAGGCAAACATGAGGCACAAAGAGCCACCGGGAGGCTGATGCCTTGAATCGTACTTGCAGATGTGCTCATCGTTTTTGCCACCAGGACCATACCAGGGATGTAGCACAGCAGCACGTTGCCGTGCACGTGGCTGGCGTGTGTTTTCCTTGCCCGTTTGCATGTGGCATTTGGGGATGGAGTCCTCTCGGGGGGTGTGTGGGCGCACGTGCGTGGCCTGCTGGATTTGAGAAGGGCTCATCGCGTGGTGGAAAGGCCTTTCTTACCCATCTGCTCACGCAAAACCCTCGTAGCTTTTCTCTTGCTTGTGGTGCCACATTATTTTGGAGGGAAAGCTATGGAAGTAGGTGGGACAAACTTAACACTGAGAACATACTTTTTTGGGGGGGGCATTTTACAGGGAGATAGCTCAGTCTGTATTTACCAAAGCCATTAAAAACCATTACGTCAAACATAGCTGGGCCAGTCAGCCCATGCCAGATGGGGAGGGAAAGCCATGGCAAAGTCTCATGTTACAATGATGACAACATTTTATGGCAGCAGTGGTTACAGCTTTTAAGCAAGTGAAAAGCAGCTCAGTTTCTTGCCTCATTTCGTGGGCAGAAATGGTGGGTGTGCAGCAGTGAAGGAGCCGTGTACAGGTCCCAATCCCACCCCAGTAATGGCTGCGACTCTTGGGGGGGCTTCTGGCAGCGACAGGCGTGGCAGCGCCCGCCCAGCAGCAACGTGAAGCCCAACGGGCTGAAGAAGGACGTACTGAGGAGGGCTTGCGCAAACCTTAGCACCATGAAAGCCTCCATCCCACAGGTGCACACACACACAGTTACACACAAGCGATGCTATGCAAAAAAAAAAAAAAAAGCAAAAGATGTCACCTTTTGAAATCGGTTTTACATCCTGAGTTGTAACATTTCTTTCCTGACTGCTCTTCAATTTAAAAACACAGATTCTTTAAGAATACATTCTTAAAATGCAGCATCTTTAAAAATTATTGTGAATGGACATGCCTGGTGCCTTGATAGATAACTCTCCCAAGTTTCTTGTACTTAAATACCTTATGCGAAGATGCCCACAAACCCTTCATACTGGCCCTTCCTCACGGAGAAGTGGCATCGCCGTGGCGGAGGCCCAGCTAGGATCCCCTTGCGAATTGACGCAGCTCACCTGCGACGGCTGGGGTGGCTGCCGGCGCCCCGTTACCCTCCCACCTGATTGCAATTTAAACCACTCTTCTTTCAGCTTCCATCTGTAGGCAGATACGAGGTGGTGTCAGCAGCGGGCTGGGGATGGCGCACAGGCGATGTGTCCGGTCTCGTCCCTCTGCCCAGGTTAATCCCTGTCTGCTCAGGAAGGCTGGGGACATGCTCACCTCCCACGGCCGGGGCGGTTGTGTTCGGAGAGGGGTGACGGCCGGTGCAGCCCGGGCTGCGCGATTGCTGCTGGCCCTGCTGATGACACTTAAAACCCAGTGCTGGGGCTTGTGGCAGCACCTGTGCTACAAGAAGGGTATCGCCATCCTCCCGGTATAGCCAGGGAGACAGGGTCCCGGGAGGCCGTCTAGTGCAGCCCCCCCAGAGCCCAGGCCGGCATCGCAGGTCAGCACCTCCTGGCTGTGCCTACCCCAGGAAACGAAGCGGGACGGGGGCACCAGCCTGGCCACGGACGGCTCTGCCTCTGCCGTGCTGGCTGGAGCCAACAAACACCCTCCCGGGCAACGAGTGGCCATGGGCTGGGGACAGCGTCTGCTCCGAACAGGCAGTTCGGTTGTGCCCACACAGTTTTGAGAAGGGAGGGGAAGAAGAGAGGAGGGGAATTAGCAGTCACGCAGTGCCGCTTGGCCCCAGGGCTGGAGAGCGGTCCCCAGCTGGTTCTGCCGACTGGCAGGGATGCAGCCACCAGAGACCACCCACCACTTACCTAAAGCTTTTTCTTTTCCATAAAGCCTCTTCCCCGCTGGGGAGGTCGGGCTGTGTTTGGCTTGGATATAAAAGCCAGCGCCTCTCCCCTCAACCTGCTGAGCCGCTTTGTCCCCCTGAATTAGCCAGCATTACTTTTAACTCATTGAATAGTCTGGATTAGAGCCAGCCAGCCGACGGGCTCTTGCCCAGGCGCAGGTTTGCAAGTCAATGGCACCAAGACTTGGTGAGGTCCGGACTTTGCCAAGGATCTTACTGCCCGTCCTTTGGATGAGCCCAGAGCAGCCCCGCGTGCCCGGTGGCCCGCGCACGCGTGCCGATGAGCGGAGATGGGGCAGGAGCCAAGCGGCCGCTCCCCGGGGCAGCCCGTGGGGATGGTGTGCCAGGCAGCCTCGGGAAAGTGGGGAGAGGGTTTTACTTTTTTAGACAGCTGTTAAAATGTTTTCATTTAATCAGCCACGTTATGTACGCCTCAGTTAAACAGCTGGCATCTCAGCTGATATGCAGGGATGTGTAATTTTGATTCCTACCTTTCTGTTTCAAAGCTGTCTCGTTTTGAGCACTTTGATCCAAAGACTAAACTTATTGTGGCATATTTATGTATATGACATTTTCCTTCACTCCTTTATTTATTTATTTTTGCAAAACACATTGCTTACGAGGTTTCTAGTGCCACGGTGGCGGTGCTCTGTGAAGGAAAACACAGGGTCCAAACTCCAGCGCTTGCGCGTGCTGCAATAGTCCCCTTTTATACGCGTCGCAGGCTCGAATTGCAAGAGCAGCGGCAACGCGTGGAAGAGCGCATGCAGAAAAGGGGAAACTGTGCTGGGGGTGAGTCACAGCGTATTTAATGCTGCATCCCAATGGACTGGCTGCCTTTTTTCTTTTCCTTAGGATTTTTTTTTTTCCCCTAGAGTTTTACAATTCTTTCTGGGTCTTTATGGCAATTCAGTGCTTTTGCCCCTCTCTCTGGTAGTAGCAGGGTGCCTCATGGTGTTTAGCGTACTCATCCCCCCAACATCCCCAGGAGGCAGGGACGTGCTGCTACCCCATCTTACAGCAGAGGAAAACAGAGAAGTTTGAGATGGATGAGGAACTGTAAAGAAGTCTCCCAAGTCCTAGGAGAGCGCTCAGACCAGGGGACCAACTCTGCCCCATCTGACAGCACCTCCAAAGAGCTGAACCAGCAGCGTCCTTGAATATTGGTCTGGAGCACAAGTCTTATGAGGAGCGGCTGAGGGAGCTGGGGTTGTTTAGCCTGGAGAAGAGGAGGCTGAGGGGTGACCTTATTGCTCTCTACAACTACCTGAAAGGACGTTGTAGTGAAGTAGGGGTCGGTCTCTTCTCCCTAGTAATGAGTGATAGAACGAGAGGGAACGGCCTCAAGCTGTGCCAGGGGAAGTTTAGGTTAGATATTAGGAAAAACTTCTTCACCGAAAGGGTGGTCAAGCATTGGAACAGGCTGCCCAGGGAAGTGGTTGAGTCTCCATCCCTGGAGGTATTTAAAGGACGGATAGATGTGGTGCTCGAGGACATGGTATAGATGGACTTGGCAGCGACAGCTTAACAGTTGGACTCGATGATCTTAAGGGTCTTTTCCCACCTTGACGATTCTATGATTCTATGATTCTATATCTTATTCCCGGGACGCAGGGACTATGACATGCCCAACGAAACACCCGTTCACCTCGAACTACAGCACAAAGTGGTTTATTTCCCCAGCAGCAGCACAGCAGTCGTTTTTAAAGCTCGGCCTCAGGGGTACTGCAACGGGGAGGCAGAGCGGCAGTGGAAGGTCGAAAGCCGACTTCCCTCGCTTACGGATCTTTTGGTGGGTTTCTCTGGTGTCAAATAAGGCACAAACTCCGACTGATGCTTCTCCCGAAGATGGAGCATTAATAAAACCTCTTGCCCGGGGCAGGCTTTCTGGTACATGTGTGATTTTCTGCCTTTTCCCTTGTGTGGGACACACATGGGGCCTGTCCCCTCTGTCAGCTGCTTCGCTGCACAAAATCTGTGGGGATATATCCACAGTTAAGCTCTTTCCCTATCTGTTCCATTGGTTTGAAGCGGGCTTAAAACAGTTTTAAAACCAGTTTGAGGCTGGGGGCGGCACAGAGAGAGGTACAGACAGACAGGGACAGCCATGCGGAGCGTGGTCCCCCGGGCTTCCCTGAGGAAGCCAGGCTCCCGTCCGTGACGGAGGCACCTGAAGAAGAGACGCTGCTGAGGTGAACATTTCAACACCCGGGGTACCTCCTTCACCCTCTCCTGCCCCCCTGACCGCTTCTGTCGCACCAGTCCTCGTCCTCCCAAGGCAGCCGCAGCCTGAATGCAGCTCTGCTGTCGGAGGCCAGCTTTAATGAAGTGGGTCCTCCTGCACACGGACACCTGCGAACACAAACAGCCCCATTTTCCACATGGAAACGGAGGCTTCACTTCTGGAGTAACGTTTCGAACACCCTCACCAATAGTTGTAGAAGATCTTGGACTTCGCACTGAGAGAGCTCTGACTGATGTTAAGATTTAGCTGAGAAAACTCAAAAGGTTAAATTGAAAAAAATGTTACTCCTTAAAAAGCGACAGAGGCATTGCCAGGGCTATTCAGTTCTCACCCTTAGAAAACACTCTAATTCACACACCTCCAAACCCCGAATCCCTGGGAAGGAAACGCTGACACCAACCCTCCCTTCACCCCTCCGGACCCCTTCTTCCCTCCTTTGCCCTGCCAAATACACCTACGGGTGTCTGCGAGCGAGTTTTCTTGCCCAGAGGAAATCAGCAGCTGACCTGGCTGCTGGTGCCGAGCTGCTCCGCTGGGTTTTGTGCCAGGTCTCAGCCAGCGAGGTCTCACCCGGGTCCATGTTTCAGGCAGGACAATCTTTAAACTGTCCTTAGTCAAGTAAAGAAAAAAACAGAAGCCGTTTACCACATAACGGTACCCTGCACGTCTGAAGGAGGAAAAACACCTGCAAGTACGAGAAAAAGGGTCAGCAGAACAATTGATGTGGGTCGTTTTCAGCCCAGGCTTTCTAGGAAGGTGCTGCTCCACCTTTCCTCTCATTTCAAAATTACAAGCCTATCCCTGATCCGGGAAAGCACTGTGCTCAGATTAAGTTCAAATACGATGGACCAACACCTCAGAACATGTGTAGTTCTTTATTTTGAGGTATATGTAGGCATTTTTGGCTGGCGTTTCATCACACCTCAATCTTCTTTCTACTGAGGCAGAATCACTCTCATACGCTGTAAAACAAGGTTGCTACCTTACACTCTAGGCAGTAAGCTCTAACTAAAATGCGCACATGCAGCCCGATCATTTTTGTGTCAAATACCTCTGCAACGCCAGCTGTACAACAGTGTCACACGTATTAGTCACCGCATTGCCCTGCTGACACCCCCAGGTTAGAAGTACTCTGCTTTTCTGAAACTGAAAATACTCCCGGAGTACAAAACTGCCAGAAGAATATCAATTGCAATTACAAATCTAAACCAAATACGCAGTGTTGTGGCCTTTTCAATATTACATTTCTGTGGCAGGTTTTTCCATTGTGCATCATTCAGTCATGTTGGGACAATTTGTTAAATAATATAGAGGCACTTCATCATGCAACAACATTTGAGGTGATTTACAGTTCGGTCTTTTGCAGCACACCTGTAAATTGCTATAAATAATGCTAACCCCTATTAAGGAGACATCAGGGTGCTTCCAGGCTGGGAGAATTAATGGGGAGGCCGTTGTGGATGATACTGGGTAAAAGCACTGGCAGTTTACAACTGATGGGGTTGCTCTGATGTGCAGCTCCGCTAGCGCGCCCCGCGGCCGGGCCTGAAGATGAGGGTCCGAGTTTCTGAAGGGCAGAGTTTGGCAGGCATTTAGCAGCAGGCCGGGGTGCAGAGCACTGATATTGCAGGCTTAAGTACCTTCGTTTTTCTTGAGGGCGTGACGTAACTTTTACAAATCAGCTGTTTGCAGCAAAGTTTAATTAGAAATAGCTCATCATCTTTATTTCTCATCTGTATCAAGTCTTAATTCGGCAGGCATACAAGGTTAACAATGAAGGAAGGCTGCGAAGCAAAGTAGACCAAAATCCCAAGCTATAGTAATACAGGGCAAATCCTGCTATCTCAGAGGTTGCCGACACCTGAAAACTGGAGAAAACCATTGTGAAGTCAAGAATAAAGACAGATAAACAGAACTTTTCATATGCACAAAGCCAATGAGTTTACTCACTTTTCAGCAGTACAGAACCGTTTCATTTTTCCTAGGAACAAACTGGATGGTCACTCCGGAGACGTGACTTACCGTTGCTTAGTACGCGGTTTCAGACAATCGGAGAAAAGAGACGGCGGTTCCTCGTAAAGAAGAAACTGCACACGCCAGCTTTTTGGCAGGTGATGTGAGGGGTGGGTGAAGGAGCTTCTGCAGAACCCAATGCTAATCAAAATTGTGGAGACAGAGGGGAGACTTTGAATGAAGGCGAAGAAGGAAACAAATGAGTACAGGGGAAAGCGGGGAAGAAAGTGCAAATGGGAAAGGAATACAGCAGGCTCAAAATCTCAGTTTTACTATCATTTGTATGTGGGTCTCGACCCAAAGTGAGATTCTGACTTAGTTCTGGTGTGGATATCCATCTACCTGATCAACAGATTATTTTTTTTAATGCTTCAATGCTGCATGTAGAAAAAGGTGAGAAAAGAGGATCAAGCTCCTAACCAAGGAACCGGTCATGGTAAAACAGATAAAATCGTGAAAGTACTTTTCCCCCAAAAGGGTGATCATTATGCAGGGATGCAAAAGAACAGCTAAAAATGGCAGGACCACTTTAAACTATGAAATAAACTTTTTCAGCTCATAGAACCGTTATGAACACTTGTGTCTCAAAGGTGTTGAAGATGATTTACAGGTAGAAATTCAAAAGGCCTGAGTACAACCATCAGGAAGCAAAGGTGTAATTCAGGGCTACCACGTAATTCAGGGCTACCACGCGCAGATTTTTACTTCAGCTTGCAGTATCTGTGGAGGCTTTGAAGCCTTTGCTTCGGAAGTCAAGTGATGACCTGAGAATTGCAGCTTCCACTGCAGGAAAGAGCTTTAGCATACACCCTGAACAAACTTCAAAGGCTCAGAAACCAGTGGAAAAAGTAAAAGGACTTCAGCCTGTCTGCATTGAACACAGCTCTCAGGAGGGCTTCTTGACCTATACAATTGAGACAACGCATATGATGACCATATTTAAAGCAGACTATGTACATGCGCTGGTCTCACAGAAGATGAGAGAAAACCTAACTATTACATGAAACTTTTTGTCCATTCACACAGCTCCATGGAGCCACTGTAGCACTACAAAAGGCAGAAGAAAGCTTTGCTGTGTTGCGGAGGATGAATTCATGCTGCACGCAGCAGAGCCTTGCAGCCAGCGTAGGCCCTCTCCTCTGCGGGAGCGTAGCTGTTACTCGCCAGATGTGGCCACTTCCAGGGGCCAAATGCTCTGAACTACGCTGGGGATTTGGCTGAACCAAACTGGCTCTATTTTAGAGGTATGAAAGCCTCTTTCTGGCTCAGTCGCTACCACGACAGGCTCATCACGTGCAGCCCAGGAGTCTGGCCTTGGTTTCACATGCGCTTTCAGCTGATGAAGACCACTATATATTTCCAGCATCTTTTTCCTTTGAAAAAATAGTTCACTCCACTCTCACTCACAGTCCTGAAGATATTTCACTCATGTCTGATATTAAGAAACGTACAACAGGGACCGCAGAAATGAATCACACCGTCTGATGGTGAGATTAAACCCAGCAGCTTTCAAGGGAAAGTGCATTGTCTCACTGATGGAAATACTGCAGCTCCCTACGGTGGGATGTGGGATCTGGAAGAAACAGAGCGGCTGACTAAGGCAAGCATACTTTTTGCAAATATATTAGTTTAGGTTTTTTATTCTTTTACTTTGCTCACCTTCACAGCCTGTTTTTTATTTACTTTGCATAAACTACCAAATTTTCTGGCACAGATGGTCTCAGAAAGTAATTTTCTAGGCAGGTTCCACTATCCTGCAATTTTCTAATCGGGAAGAAGGAGGGAAAAAACCTAGAACATGACTTATACAAGCGACCCCAACCAGCAACACTGATTGACCACGACCTGCTGCGAGGCGGTTTGGCATGTGTGCATGCACGTGGCTTGTGCCAGCACAGCACTCCTGGTCCCCAGCTGCTGTCCCAAGCCTGCTACGCACAAGTTATCCCAAAGATGGTTCCTCGCTCTAACATCTTACAGCCTAACTGGCTCCTGCTGCACTTAAAATACTCACACTGATCCTGAACGTCTTTCCTCCCCTGCCAGAGTCCCCTTGGCTGGCCCGCAAGTTTGCGTTTTGGGAGATTGAGCTGGCTTGGTCCAGGCCGGTTTCACACAAGGGTTATCAACTCTGGCTAACGAGAACTTCTCCTACAGGCACATCAATAAGGCTTGTTCGTGGTGTTCCCCCTTAATTATACAGAGCACACGGTGCCAACACTGATTGTATTGCTTTTGTAGAGCCCCGAGCTCCGGTGGCGTGGTAGGTACACAGCCGCTTGGCTGACCTACAGCCATCTTTTTAAAAAAAACCACCATTTGCCACATAAGGGAGCTGCTGACTGCCGTTAGAGCCTCCGTACAACCAGCTCAGGAGCAGCTATGTTTTACAAGCCCGCGTGGTGTCCACTCACCGCTGGCTCTGTGCACATGATCTGTAGTTGCTGGCGAGGCCAGATGCAGCCCTCCCCGCCCCCGCACGAAGAGGGCACGCTAGCGCTGGATTTCGGCGTGACAGGAAGAATTCAAAGTGCCATAAATCCTCGCCCCTTTCTGCTTAACTGTCCCCACCTCAAGCAGTTGTTTAAGCCATTTCTGCCAAATGCACGGCAAAACGTGAATGCATCGGTGATGTTGCTCCCCCAGAACAGAGGCTGGGAGAGGTGAAGTAAAAGCAAAGGCTCTAATTCATCAAAATATTCTAATATCACAGAGCTCCTCTGAGAGTATCAGGGCTCAGCAGATGTGAAAGCTCATTGCAATTCAGAATGTAAAAGTTAAAGGGGCTTCTGAGAGAGAGTGGGGCCTGGAGAGTGAAGCCAGGTAATCCTGAACTTCCCTCATCATAAATAAATTGTTTTAATCTGTACTGTGAGCCTGGCATGAGCATGGCCTGCCCAGAAAGCAGACAGCAATGCCAGGGAAACTGATTTTCTGGTACTCACATGGAGAGTGTCTAATTTTCTCAGCCAACCGATGCTGAGGAGCCGGGAGGCAGACAACTCTTATGAAAGAAAACAGGAGAAAATAACAGTGACCACCATGCTTCAGGGAGGGCTCTTTGAAGATGTTTTAGAGGCACCACTGTGGTTAAGTCCAGATTCAAGCCACTTCAATTACAAACAGTGAACTTGTGGCCAGATGGGGCAATGTTTTCTGAAACAGTCCAGGAAGAGCAGGGAGCAATGTTGCCAGGGACAGAAGAGGTCAGTGTAGGAGGCAGCAACCTTTCAGAAGTGATATTCCTTTGTACACGGATACGTATGTCCCAAACGGGGGGCTAAATGTGCCAGTTCCGAAAGCTGGTGTTGAAGGAAGCTGCCTCCCAGAGGCAAGGCTTACCTCTCGTCAGTCTGTCTGGGGTAGGAGATCTCAATCCTAGCTGGGTTCAGAGCTGATGGGGAGCCAGGAGCTGTTGCCACTCCCAGATGCTCCTCCTAGGACGCTCAAGTTCCCAGCCCCTGGGTCTTTCGTGTGCTACTGAAAATCTGCTGTCCACGGGTTTTGTCTACCCATATTGCAGGTGGCCAAGCTACAGAAGTGATCTGGAGAGTGGGTAGCTGCTGGGACAACTTGAGACTTCCCCCCGCCCACCCACGATCCTACAAAGAGCTGAGCAGTTCCTCTGGGGCTGCACACCCTCAGCTCCCAGAGACTTCAGGTGGGGCCATCGCCAGCACTTCAGATCCCAGCCGGCTTAGCTGTGCTTGAAAGCTGCTCTTGTCGCAAAGCTGCTGCCTTTCACGTGGCAACGAAACAAACAGGCAACTTCATTGTTAACCTCGCTGAAACAAACCTACTCATTCAGCAGGGATGGGGACAGGGGATTTTAGTTACTAAATTGCTTTCTCACCCATTGAGATTAATTCCTCCAAGCCAGCATTGCAGCAAGTGGCTATGAATCTGGGACGGGCTTTGTCCATCCCACAGATGAGCCGAGATTAAACAACAGGCTTTCAATTAAAGGCACGCTCGCACCTTTTTCTCTTTCTCCTCCTCTGCTAAACGGGCTTGAGAGTTCACTTGACCAACAGCCATTCAGGACGTTTATTCTGTAGTTTTAAAAACTAAGCCTTAAATGTTTAGAAAGAGAAGTTTCTCTCCTAAGGTTAAACTCCTGGCAATGTGCTTTACCATCACAGCTGCTGGGCTCCTTCATGCTCAGCATCACTCTTCAGCGATAGGCCTGTGTCAAAAGAAGACTCACACAAGGAAATGTTCATTAACATGTTTATTTGTTTATCTTCAAAGACAGCACATACATTCTATCTACTTGTAAGCATAAGTGTGGCAAATATAGAGATACCATGAAGTTATGCTGTCAAGCAAGACACAGTTTTGGAAAAAAAAATCATCCTCGTTCTCTTCTTTGTAGGAGCTGTCTTCAGAAATACCTGACTGAATCGCAGGACAAAGTCCTCGATGTACACCACTTCTGAAGGCTGATGAGTTCTCACCTCATGTGTAATAGCTGAATCTCACATAACTACTTAAGACTTTAACCTGTTTCTTGCATTTTTACAGGTATATTATTGTTTCTTCCAGTTACGTTCTATTTTTTCCTAGCAGGAAACTAAAGTGTGGCTTTAGTAATACCTATCATCAATCTTATTTATTCCATCTATTTCTAGGTAACTATATATAGTGTATTTCTTAGTCTATATTCGGATGGCCTATTTAGAGATGAATGGATTCCTTCCAGAATGGCAATGACCTTTCTGTGACTCAAACATTAATTTTCTAAATGGCTTCACAGGTGAAATACCTTATATATCATCATAATTAACAAGATATACCCTATTAATGGTCAGAAAACATGCTTTTCATAATTATAAACAGAATCCTTTCTGAGATACAACCTTCCCCTCCGCTATGAATTTTTAGTCAATACCATCTGATACATCCACAGTGAAACCTACTAAAACCCTATTCCAAAAGCAGTCTTAGTTGCCAGTCTTGCATACCTTCGGCACCCACAAGACGTAGATTTTAGAGACATCAATATTATCCTTCAGAACTATTCAGAGATTCATCTGCTATAATATGTTTGACAAGTCTGTTTTGAAACAGGCAACTGGCATTCTAGGCTAAATTGATTTACCTGCTTTCCTAACTTCATTAAAGTCAACTATGCCTATAATTTCTCAGAGCACAGAAAAACTTGCAGCTGCAATTCATACTCTCTCATGAGTCCTCCTTTCTGATTGCAAAGTCTTTAGGGTCAGGGGATTAGAGGCTTTCTGGAAAAACTTGGAGGAAGCATTGCAATGATAATGAACCAGGCAGAGCGGAGAATAATTCTGTGCCATATGAGGAGCTCCTTGAAGAAATTAGAGCACCCCTCATGTAAAGACACAAAGGACAAAAGTTCCATTATACTAATTTGAGCTCTGATCTCAGCAGATCTTATGAGCAGGACTATGTCTGACAAGAGATCACCAAAGAAAAGCGATGTTGGATGAAGCGTTGGTCATTCAGAAAGTGGTGATTTTTCTTCCAAAGAAATACTGAGTTGATACTGCGGCCAAGTACCAGTGAGCACTGGGCTTTCAGCTGGATCATGCGAGGCGTTGAACCGAGGCCTGCCCATGACTCATGGAGCTCTGGCTGCTTCTGACAGCCGAGAGGTTTATTCCAGGATCCTGTCCAAAGTACAGCGCATGGAACAACATTCTGCCTGACCTCCTCGCCCCCGTAATTTGAAGGGGGAAGCAGAGCCTTTGTTTTCCCACTGAAAAAGTCTGCAAGGTGCAGAACAACGCCCGCGTTCTGCCAGACAGATAGTTACTCATCAGACAAATTGTTACTGGGATGGGAGGCAGGTACATTTAGCTCAATAAACATAATTTTCTCCTGAAGCTCCCTGACTGATGAACACAACTTGCATTTACATTATTATAGGGTGATAAAAGTCCCCTTATTTTTATTAAAAGCTTTATGACTAAAAACTATCATTAAAAAGTATGGGAGAGCTAATGCTCTAGAGGATTAATTTGTGACCATTTTTTCACAAGCATGCAAAAGTTATCACTTAGTAACGAGTGCAGATTGGCAAAAAATAGTGATGATCATGGATGCTATTTAATATAACTGCATAATAACTTTTGGGACACATACACAGAATGTTCAGTTACTGCAGAAATGTACGTGAGGCTCAAAACCCTTAAGAATTTAGAAACTAGCCCTTGAAAAATTGATAATCGTCTTTTCTACAATGCCTGCTTGGTTTATGTCATTTTATATATATATATTTTTTTTTTTACTATGAAGGATAAATTGAAATATGCCATTTCTTTCAACAATATTCTGACAAAAGAAATTCCAAATATTTAAAAATAGCAACCTCTTACAAGCAGTCCTGCTATACTTGTCAAGATTAGATGAGTTTGCAGATTAATGTGATTTTCAGATATTATTTGCAAAATTGTGCTGTTTTTCTAATGTTTTTTGTATTTCATATCAATAACATTAAAATATAAGGGGTAAACTGGATATTATTGTTTACATTTAATTCGTGGTCCTGTTTCTCTTCCTGGTTTTCATAAAATGTTTACCTCTTTTTAACACTCAGTAAAGAGATTTGTATGCTTATGTGTGCACATAATTGCTTGTAGGAAAATTCCCATGCAACTTTTCAGCCTTGTAAAAACATTCTAAATGAGCATTGTTGTAATAAGCTTGGTGTTCAGACAATAAAGACCTCTAAGTAAAAGAATAAAATTATTGAGGTATTTGTATTTACATTGCATGTACACAGCATCTTGACCAAAAATGTTCTACTAAGAGCCAGTTAATGATACATTCTTACCATACCTCAACAGGGAGAAACCGTATTATCACATGTCAACTAGTTACTCCAATTGCATTCCTGAAGAAAACCAGTGAATTGAGTTATTACTATGGCAAAAGCTACTGCTTGCTCAAAGACTGTCATAAAAACTGATTACAGGTCTAATGGACCTCGCTTCAAACTCTGAATCTGGAAACCTCTGTTTAAAGAAAGGAATGGTCGACTATTGGGATTCATAAAGCTTTGTTTATGTAGTTTGAAAGAGCAGGTTTTCTAATACATGAAATTATGAAAGCTTGCATCAATTTTCCTAAATAAAATTCAAAGGTTCCAAATCCTGCTTTTACATATATTTTGCAAATAACTGCCATCTTCTGTCCTCTCTGTCTTCTTCAGGCCAACAGTGATGGTAGCTGGAAAATGCCCTCTGAGGACTGTGAAGACCACAGGAGTCAGAGTGCTGTGGGTCATGTGGGGAACCCACTGCCAAGAATTTCATCAGCTCAAAATGGGAGACAATTCTCCTCACACACTCCAAAACCAGTGCTTCAGATCATTTATCAAAAAGAATCCAGGAAGAATTTTAGTTTACCTGATTGTGTGAATGAACACAGGCTTTGCTAAAAGGGGAACTTCAGGTTCAATTTTGAAAATGTGACATACAGGTCAGATTCCACCAGATGCACTTTCGTTGTTAAATATAGTTTTTTCAGCTGTGCCTATACATTGATGTCGCACTTGAGACAGTCAATGGCATTTCAAATGCTTTGATTGTACAGGCTTTCAACAGTTTCATCAGTGTGCTCAACCAGATTTTAAACAAACTTAGTTGTGTTTTGGGTCCAACCTGTGTTATAGATTAGATCAAAATTGCACCATAGTGTGCCACCCAGGCTGGAGGTATTCTATTCAAGTTACCGTTGAACCGCAACTGTTAAGCACAGATGCTAAAATCACTGATAGCCCTATGAATAAAGCATCAAGCTTGTAGTTCATTTTTTCTGAAAGGGACGATAATCTGGGATTTAAAGAAAACTCTCCAGACACATTCAGAACATGATCTTACAAGGTATTGAGCATCTTGGATTCCCATTCAGTAGGCATAAAGGATGTTTAATATCTTAACAGGAGGATCTTGACATTTTGGAAGACAATAAGAATTAGGGGCACAAAGTGCAAACTTTCTATTCTATATGACTCTTTTTCTTTTGTATTTATTTCAATGACACCGGCTATTTTTGATAAAAACACGTAACACATACTGAAGTCACACTTCAGTCATAAAAGAACTTAGAGCTCTCAGATATTTATACTGCAACACTGTGCTCCCCTTTAAATGACAAAATTCCTACCGAAATTCCTACTTTGTTGCATGACTCTTCAAGGATCTTCCTGTACTCGTTATACAACTATCAGCTTCTCTGTAAGTAAGCAGGCATTCTCTATAATGAAAAACAGCAAATAAAAAAAAACAGTAAATGTTGTCAGTTTATATAGACACTTTGATATCTACATGTTTTATATTTGGGTTTAGCATCTGGTTAATAGATTCGTTTCTATCTCAAAGGCTTATTTCTGTAAATTAAAAGCAATTATATGATCAAAGGCAATTGAATTCTAAAACTGGGAAAACAAGTAAAAAATCTGAAGGAAGTGTGAATTTGTTCATTTATGAACAGGAAAAATATTGTTATTTGGACAAAGTAAAACAGAGATGATGTGCCATCGCCTGTGAAAATCAGGTTAAATTTTGATTCCAATGACATTTTGCAAAAATCAGCATATTGGTATAAAGACTTTGGATTAAAAGCAAATACTGTACCAGGAAGAATCTAGAACTGGTTTCTTTGGAAGAGGCTCACAGGGGCTTTGAAGCACTTGTTTCTATATCAAGCTCTGTTATTAAAACAAAACAAAACAAAACAAGTGCATTAGTGCTTTAGATTTACAACATTCTTAATAGTAAAAAAGCCTAGAAGGTTTATTTGAAAAACACACAATGCAGTAAAAAGTCACAAGAGAAGGAAATCTAAGACAACACAGAGGTGAGCCCCATAAGATATAATCCTAGAAATACAGAACTGACAGGGGATTTCTGTTCTTATTTCTTGCACTCCCGTACAGCAGTTCTCAAACAGGCTGGTTTTGCAGGACAGGTCCAGGTGGGACCCCAAGGAAGATGCATTTGGGAGAAGATGATGGCAAAGACAGCACTGAAAGGTGGCAGGCAGTCAGAAGACTATTGAGGGGAAGAAGTGAGCAGTGCAGAAAGCAAGAGCAGGGTGTGGAGGTTGGATAAGCGAGGTTGCCTGCCACCTCTCAGCGTGGTCCTCCTAATGGGATGTGATCAAAAGAGCAGGTGGCTGGGATGCAATGGCTTAACTCCGCAGCTTTTGGTAGCCACATGCGTCCTTTGCTCCCGTGAACTGTCATGCTCAGCCTTGTTCCTTCCTTGCTCCATTTCTCCACCAAACTCCCACCTCCTCGCTGGACTTTCTGCTCTGTTCCCAGCGACTCTCCAGCAACATGCCTCCCTCTGCCTGGTCACAGCCACACCATTCCTGGGGGATTGTTTCCTATTTTGGGAACTACTGATCTGGTTCACCTCCTCAAATGAAGAAAGTGCACATATATCTAGTCCATCCCTGACATCTGTTTGTCAAATCTATTCTCAAAGGCTTCCAATGAAGGCTGTTTCACAACATCCCTAATCTCTCTGTTCCAGTGCTTCACAACTGAGCTATAAGCTCAGTTTCTTCCCTAATATGTCAGATAAATATTTATTGCAAATTAAGCTGATTTTATTCTTGTTCTACCTTTGCTAGGCATGAAGAGCAAAGGAACACTGTCCTCTTTTATAACAACTCCTTACAGCTTGAGAGACTGTTTTCCTTCCTCTAATCTTCTCTTTTTGAGGCTAAGCAAATGCAGTCTTTTCAACATTTGAAAGGAGCTCGTGCTTTCTGACCTCTGTATAATCCTTGGCTGGATCCTCTTCAATTTGTCACTACCTCTTGGCACTGTGATGCCTAAAACTGGATTCTGTCTTTCAGTCACAGCAATACCAATTGTGCTTATATGGCATCCCAATTTAATTCATGTCCAAAATCAATACATTAATCCAGTTCTGGTGGAGATGAAAAATAATGTTCAAAGCAGTGTCTCTGCTGGTGCAATGTTTGGAACAGATGCAAACTACTGGACCACTCAAGACTCACTAAAATTTATGTTTCATCATATCATAGGCTTTTATTAGGTATAATTGCTAACTAGGACTTCATCCATAGTTGTACGCAAGTAAGAATGGGATAAGTAAATCTATGAAGAATATCTGAGAGTTAGCGTAAGTTATCATATGAAGTCTCATTTTGTAGGAGGGCAACACGCTAGTGGTTTACTTTGTATTTAGCAATGTAGTTATTCCAGGTAACATTTCCTGAAACCAGGCCTAAAGTACATCAATAGGAATTCCTTTACTAGCAGACCACGTCTAAACAAAAAAATCTAATAAAACCTAATTGAATACAAGGGGCTCTGCTCACGACTGCACAGCCTATAACTTCTCAGTTTGGCTTAGGAACTGTTTCCTAAAAAAATGGTGGGGATGTGTACATGACAGATGGAGAATTACAGCATAAATTGCTTTTCTCATGCACCTTTTGGCCTTTTGCCTTCACACTTGGACACTGAGTTATTATTGTCTGATTAACAGTTCTACCCTCCCAGCAAATATGAAGCATATCAGGGATAACTGATGGAACACTGAGCCATAAATGTTTTCTTGGCATTTGTTTGGCCTGTGTTATTTGGGAACAATAAAAGCATCTCATATTCATAATGATAATACATATATACCACCACAGATCACACCATCAAGCATTCTCCTTCTATCTTATTGTGTTGCGCAAAATGCAGAGATAAACATTAATATGTATTAATAGTATGTAAATATAATTAATCATAACAGGATGTTCCTGACATATTATCACTGCTGTTGATAAAATATAATTAAAATTGTCTCCTCAAATTTTCAGTGCAGCTAGAATTGGCATCTCTATTCTTGCTGTTTACATGTATCTATCTAAAGATCGTCACACTTCTAAAAATCTCGTTATTTCATTACATTCCTGGGAGAAAGCTAGGCAGAGTCGCTAGACCTTTACACAATATAACTAGTGAAAAGTCATACAAAAAAATGAAAGCCACACCTACAAAGACTGAAGCTAAAATAATCACTAAAGTCCAGAGAGGACAGGAATTTTAGGCACCATTCCCTCAAAAGTTTATAAAGAAAATGAAACAGGCAATATCGGTGTTCCTGAGCTTGCATGCCCATGCGATGGGAAAGCATTCAAATCCAAGTTCTGCATTGTTCAGAGACTGTTGGACTTTATTAAACAGGAACTCCACTGAAAAGCTCCACAAACTGATGAATAATCATAAGAGGACTATTGTTTTGGGGAGCTGAAATTGCTTTGAAAAAAAAGAAAGGCGGTATTTTGAGGAGATGACAAAAGTAAGAATGAGAGTAGCATGCAGAATGTGACCCAGAAACCATTTTCCACTGTCTCTTCCAACAAAAGAATGAGGTAGGATATGCTGACAGTAGCAGGTGGTGGGCTTGGAGACAAAGGAAGGGGTTCTTTGTGCATTGCCAACTCGTCCTTGGAACTCCCTGCTGCAGGATGCTGAGGATGCCCTCATCTTCTGCAGGCTCGAGAAGTGACATGGCACACAACTAGGAGAGAAGTCAGTACCCCCTCCTACTCTTCCACTACAGCTAACTTGCTTAAGTGGCATAAACTCCTATAATACCACACCTCAAACACAAGATAGCAACAGTGCTGTTATGTTTTTACATGTATTTAGGTACATGCATGCAAACAAGACCATATCTGCAACTGCTGTTAATGTGAGTGAGCTCTTACTACATTGTACATAGAAAAGTAGTAATATAAGGCAATGCAGTGTTTTCATTACCTCTCTTTTCCTTTAATACAATTAACTCCACATCTTCAGGCTCACTATTAGCCAATACTGTACTTTCGTCACAAAAGGGAGAGAGAGAAAGCAAAACTATCTCACCATATTCTTTATACCTTCCCCATGATTTGGCACGGTATGCTAGATTATCAATTTGGCATAATGCAGCTGATGAGATATAATCCATTATTGTAATTTAAAAATTACTTGCATTTTTAAAGGTCACACAGCTGTTTTCAGTTATATAATCTGTTGAATGATGTAATGGAGTAGGAATAAAGACACAGCAGCAAATGATACGACTGCCGACAACATGCATGTCCCACACTTGTAGAAGATCATCCTATTTCTTTTCTGTCTTGATAAACGAAAATTGATGCAATGCATTTTTAAAAGCAAACCGGGCCTACATGTTTAGCCATGTATCCTGACTAGGTTCACTTGGAATGGAGGCAGTTGTACTTAGAGGTTTTATGAATATAAAGATTAATGAATTTGTACAATTTGGGCATGCAAAGCATTTTTATCAGGCATATTCCATTTAGAATAAGCAGTAAACCATATATAAGGGTTGTGTCAAAGTTTACTGAATGGGGCCCTTGGTAGCTAATGTAACATTTCTCCAACAAATCAAAGGTATTGTTCTATGCTCACATGAATATACAGTAGCCATTACCTTAAATTTAAAACTCACTGTGAGCAGCAAACACACTGTGGGGATATGAAGGCCATATTGTATCAGTGGAGTCTGCAGAGATTTTCTTCATATGGCTTTGCCGGGTTGAAATATATGTTGCAGTTGAAAGCTAAAGGGATTACTTTTGAATAGTCATCACAAAGGTTGATTATATTCGTATATCATTTAGCTGGACCCTGCAGGCTATTATTCCATTAGCTGTGCTGGCCCTGCACTGTCAAAAAGTTGATCATATAATGTAAAAAGGTTACATGCTCTGTTAAGGTATGTGAAGTAACTTGAAACAGTAATCTTTTAAGAGCACTACAGCTTTGTACTTGAAGGTAGATTGCATTTAAAATAAATACCCGCAAAATGGAATAAATACAATAAATCTACCTCTGTTTCCTATTTTTCCTACTTTGAATAGGCCGTATATAATTTGAGTAAGTTAATTGTACCAGGTAAGATATTGGTTATAGAGTATTTTTTCAACATCAAATCCGAAGAACTATACCTCAAAATAGCTGCGTCTTTACGCGAAATGCTTACTGAAATTATGTTTCTGGTGAAAACGATTTGCTGATTATGTTTCCCTTGCACATACAAACACACACACATTTTCTTTCAGTGCTTAATAAAATGGATCTTCAGATGGTTCCATTATGTGGATGCCTTAATATTATTTTATGCTAAAACATGGACAGCGCATTAGATTGAAAGCATCTTACTGTTCCACAAGGCAGAGTAATCATGGACTATCCCTAGATAGCAAATGCTCCCATTGGGGAAACAATACCAACAACACAGGCTAATGAATCACAGTAGTTATTAATCATGGGCATTTGCAAGAGTCATATATAATAGAGATGAACTCTCAAGATTAGAAAGGTTAGAAGGTGGGACCGAGAAAAGGACAGGAGATCATCCAATTGCATTTTAGAATAAGTTTACGGACGAGTATTTGCTTCACTACAGTTGTGCCCGTGCTTGCTTCAGTCTTTCTAAGCAGGCAGAAAAAGAGAAACAATTTCATCAGCTCAGTTCACTTAGCTTTCAGATCCTTGTAGGACAATTTGGCAAAAATAAATAAATAAATGCATACATACAAGACCCTTAGGGCTTATGGCCTAGTTAGAAATGAGACAGTGCTTCTTTTATTAGACAAAGTTGTTTAATTTAGATTGTAAAAGCGAGAGTTGGTTCTCTTTTCAGTATACTGTATATATTATTCAGGGCAACGAATGAGTCTTTATGAGTACAAATGGAAGCCTTTAATGAACTACAGCAAGCATTTGAGCAGGTAGGCTTCTCTGAATAAAGGCTTCACAGATGGGTAAGTTTATGAATGAGAAGCAGAATTTATTTTATATGCTTTTAAGGAGCCTACTCAGACTATGGCACTATAAGGAAAGCACAAGGTTTTTCTGGTTTGGATGAGAAAACCTAACAGGAATATGAATTTTTCCCTGCCTAATAACTTCCATTGTTTACTTATTCATATTCAACAGTCCTCAGACAAGTTAATCTTCCTCTCTCACATAGTTTGGGCACGTGCCAGACATTTGTACAACACTGGAAATCCCTCTTGATCTTACATTTTTCAGTTCTTTTCATTGTGAAAATTATACACTAGGCTGTGACAATATAGCATAGCAGCATCGTTTGCACAAACCATTTGTTGAATATCAACTTTAAATAACAGCTCTACCAGGTTGGATTGTTGACTGTAGGTAGAAAAAAGGGATTTTCTCAAGGCCAAAATATGACACCGTGTCTTTTGTGTATCTGGAAGTCAGATCCATCACAAAAATTCTACACAAATTTTGGTGACACAGAAAAATCAGCTTTGAAAAACAGTCATCAAGAAGATCACGTCAAACATGAAGAAACCTAAACAAAATAGCAGCCAGTTTTTAGTTTATAGTTTTACCTTTGCTGTCAACAAATTTTACATGAAATCCACACTATTAGTTTAAAGTTTCAACAGAGCATCTCATCTCTGGCTCTACTCCAACCCAAGGTAGGGAGAAATTGAGGAAACCATGTTTCAGATTCAGTATCTTGAAACTTTCTCAGTTGAAGGCAAAATTTTCCAGCAACACAAAGCAGGCTGAGCATCTGGCTGGCTGGTTAATCCAGGTTTCCACAGTGCAAAGGAGAATTCCCAGAAGGCCCGGAGAAGGGTTTCTTTTCCTTCACCCCCCAGCCAGGTGCAGAATAAAGATCACAACTGGAACCTACTTGCTCTCTCCTAAAGACAGGACAAGCCCCGGGGGAACTCCCCGAGAAAGCAAATTTCTGAGCAAAGGGGGGCTGCTCGCTCTCGTGGTAGAAGCCGAACTCACCCTTGGCTGCCTGGAGGAGTTGGTGAGGAGAGAACATACACGCAGTATAAAAACACTTCCACTCCCTCTAATATCTGCTGAGAACCATGAGCCACCACTAAAGACTGAGCCCAAAAGCTACTTAGAAATCTTTATGAAAGGAAATCCTTATCTTGCTTACAGAACTGGTATTTTATAGTCCTGGAGAACTTTTACCAGCATTTTTAAAGATATGCCTATAGGCTTTTACAAAAATGTGTATATCTTAATGATACCTGCACAGAAGTTTTTAACACACATCTTTAGAGTTATGAATGAAATCTAATCTCATTGCAAAGGGCAAAGAAGCAGTAAGCAGACTGATGTTTCAGACAACATCATGATCGTAACGGAAGCAGCACATTTGTTCCCAATTTGTGTGCAGAATTATCATCACTACATTCATTTTAAAGCAAAGCAAGAAGCAAAGCAAGGTATACCACGTGCTCAGTAAACAATTACAATACAGTAGATGTGAAAACACAGATTTCAGGCATAGCAATGATTCTAGGACCAATTCATGCCCAGATCAGTACACTGAAAAATTCTTGCTGTCTTCCCCCAAATCGCTACAGTCCTTGTCTTGTAAAACTTTAAAATTTTCCTGTTTGAGAGCCCACTTTATGCACTTACTATGCAACCTTCTTGCATGGCTACACATAATACCTCATATCTTATCCTTTACTCATACAGAAATACTGCATTAAGTCTGTTAAGCACTTGTTATAAAGGCTTCATTAAAAACTGCAAGACAGGATAGCAGGACAGTTCATAACTGCATTTTGTAAACACCATCTTCTACCTATTGAGCAAAATATGTCACTGAACAGATCAGCTCAGTATTTACAGCACTGGTAGTGTGTAATTTTTATTTCTGAATATGCAGCTTGATGTGTCTTCAAAGGATCTGGCTGTCAGAGAGTGCTTAGCACCCCTTTCTCTGAAATTCAGGTCCCTCAAAGGTGTCCCAAAGGGAGGGAAAGCTGGAAAGCTCAGATTACTTAAACACTTCCTCTTGCTTAATTATATGCCATTAGCATACTGAGGTTCAAATACAGTATCAGACTGCTCTGATTAGAAGTATCTCTGATTTTAGTTCTTTTTGCTTTTATCTCTGTATTTTGACATGAGTGCTCTATGTAATTTTGTTAGAGAGTTTCTTGTTCTGCAGATCTCATTCTTTATGTTCTGATTTGGCTCCGCTGTTTTCTGGCCTCTAAAGACTTACCTACTCTTCTATAATTATATGTAAGAGTACTTCATGGTTGAGGCTTCTTTATTTCAGCATCTCCAGCGACTACTCTGCCTGGTGGCTCACAAACTGTATATCATCTGAGGCCTCTATAAAGTAGGTTTTTTTTTGCCTGGGAAACTGTCTTGCAAGAGCTTAGCCAAAGGTATCTTCTGGGTACAGAAACGGAAGCCAGTGAAGCAGAGAAAATCCAGCAATGCATCTGCTATGAAAAAAACGATGCCAGGGAGATTTTTTTTTTTCTCCTTATCTGACTTTAGTTTTACATCTTCTAATGCATCTTAGGCATGAGTGCATCCTCTCTGGCTAAGGAGATGTAGGGGAAGCATCTGGAAGATTATGTTCTTTAAAAAGAAGATACAGAATTCCCTCATGGAAGTATCAGTTTTCTTGTGACTGAGGTTTTCTGGGGAGAATATAATTCTCTGTAGCAGCTAAAGTCCTCCTCTAAGACTGAAGCAAAATGCTCCTACTTCTCTCTTAACAAAACCAAAAACCCAACAGAAAAATAGCTGCTGGAAATTAAGGTCCAGGTTTATGCAGGGTCCTTGCATTCACATGTGGTGACATGGATATAACGCTATGTGAGATACCTCTCTCACGGACACTTTGGAGAAGCTTCTTTGTCTTAGCTTTCCTTGCTGATTTTACCAACAGAGTGAGATCAGACCTACTTCTCTTCACCAGGCATTGGGAACAATACATTTCTTGATCAAAGCAACACTGAGTGTTGGGTTTCTCCCTCTTAGTTTTTGGAGTTATGGCCATGTTCTTTCAGACAACATGGGACAACTTGAAAGGCCACTACTTGTATTCTTCTGTCTTTGCAGATAAGTAGAGAACTCCAGCTTTCAGGCCAGTCATCCGCTTCTTTTGATGAGAAATAGATTCACATGAAAAAAAGATTACACTGAAAAATGGAAATGGATTTTCTGTTTTATTAGCAGTCAGCATAAGACTTGCGAGCTACTTTAGAAAGTCATAGAACTACAGAGATTTTTAAGAACATGCCAGTAGAAGCTAGAATTTAAAAATAAATGCTCTGGCTAGTCTGGGACCAATCCTCAAGTGATGCAACCAATGCAGCTTCACTGAAGCCAGCATGGTTATGTCAGCTTTGCCAAATTGCTTCAAAACAGGTCTTTTTAGAAAACACTTAACTTCAGTAATTTTAAATTCACTCTGAATTATGCCATAGCAATCACATTGTTTTGCTCTAGGAACAGCAGAACTTCGAAACATCCACCAGCCAAACAAATGTCTTCATAAAGTAGAAGATGTCGCCCTGCCACTCCGCTCCTCGACTGCAGTGTCAGGGCTGAGATGAGAACCACCACTGGATACTCTCAGTGTAGCAGAGACGTAAGGAGGCTGAAGGGAGGCATGGACTTCCAGGCCTGAGGGAAGGAGAGCAGTGACAGGTGACCTGGTTTCTCTTGGACCTTTCCCCCAACCATGATGCAAGGGGAGAAAAGGAAACAGGGCTGTTTCTGTGTTGCTGCCATAGGTTAGACTGTTAAGGGAAGGTTTGACTCTCAGTCCTGTCCCTCACAAAGGCATTGACTGAAGTGGAAGCAGGCACCATTTCAGTTACAGCTGCTGCCAGTTTGAAATGCCTTCCTAAGATGTGGTAAATCATGTGAAGTCACCAGCTGAGAAACAAGGAAAGAATTATTCCCCAGGGCACAAGTCTGAGAGGGATTCTGGCAGACTTTTTTTTTTTTTTTTTAAACTGTTCTCACAATCCAGGAAACCTGTTTTGAAATTAATATAGGTTTGAAAATATCACAATTTCCCCAAATTCACAAAGTGAATGTGGAATTTAAGATGATTGCAGCTATCTGCATCTGCTACAGACCTGGGGACCCCTTGACTGTGCCATCATCCCCTTCATGGGAGGAAGTGAGGGTCTCTTTGGTAGCTGGATAAATCCCAAGCATTAGGTAGAAGACTCTGGGTAACAGTAATTTGACAATTTAACGCCAGACTGTCCTCAGATGAACGTTTGGTGCTTTGACAGGAAAGCAGGTCTTCCTGATAAAAACAATAGATTTGCAGCTTTCCCCTTAAAATCCATGCTGGAATCTGTACATTCTGATCAAATCATGTTCCAACCTCATCACAAAGCTCACAAGGTATAATAGACAACACTTCTTGCTATAAATTATAATAAGACACCCCTGCTTGGAGGTTTAAGAGTCTCCAAGCAAAGCCTTGTTCCATCGAAGGAACATCGAGGACTGCCCTTCTTCCAATAGCAGAGCCCTAGTTTGATCCTGGTGTGTAAATTCATTTATTAGGCATACAACTAGAAACTGTCCTTTGGCTTCTTCTGGTTTCTGTTTAGATCGTACCTATTATATTATGAACCAGCTAAGAAGAATATTTGTAATATGAAAGAATAAAAATGCCAACCTTTCGCAGAGGCTTTATTTGAACTGAGCATTGCTTTGTGGTGAACTCGGCAGACCGTGCTAGAGCAGCGCCAGGCCAGTGTGCTCAGTAACACTAACAACCACATCCTTTACGCGCATCTTCAGCGATCACATAAACTCAGCGTGCACAAAGGGAGCACGGTGGGTCACATGCAAGCCTGTCAGGCAGATGGCAGCGGGCTAACAGTCTTGGAAAGGTTTACTTGCCTGACTGCAAGTCTCTCTGGTGAACTGCTTGCTGTGGCTCTATTTAATTCTTAATCTTTGCTTCTCTGTTTAATTCCTAGCTGCTTTAGAGACCTGTTGTAACACAGCAGTTAAAAAAATATTCACATGTACTGTCGGGCCTCCCCAAAGAGCACTAACTTGACACGTAGGCCGTGACAGCTGGGCTTGGACTACTAAGAAATCTAATCCAGGGTTTCCATCATCTCAGTTGTTGCCTTTCTTTCATTACAGTTTGACTCAGCCCCTAATGGATTCAGCTTTATAAAATCAGAAAAAGAGGAAAAGAAAGCAATTTATTCATGTTTCACTAGAGCTCAGAGAAGACATGAAATTTCTCTAAAAATGCAAATTATTTTGTGCCACACAAGTGAGACTGGGCAGCTAAAGCTCTTAGAGGAAGGCTCTTTCCCAGGGCTAATGTTTTTATACCCAGTGATTGAATAAATCGATCCCTTTATTATCACATCTCTTTTACTCTCCTTTTTCTTCAGAAGAATATAACCAAAGGTACCAAAGCGCCCTTTTTAATTCTAAGAAAATTGATTATGCGTGTTAATTTTGTTTTTAATCCCAGACATATCAAAATAAACACCATAGACATGTGTAGCAGAAATCAATATCTCTTAAGCATCAAGTTGGTAAAAACAAGGATTTAGTAAGAATCCAAGATGTAAAAGACTAATGTACAAACTAAGCCCTTATTTATGTAATGTGCCTTTATACAAGCTCAATATAAACCTGAAAGAAACTATTTCAGAAGAGCAGAAATGGTTTACTTGCACTGCATCAAAAATGACCCCATAAGACCTCCTTTACTGAGATAGCCCAGATACTTAATGTGAACATATGTTTTTAAAGGATTTCTTGTCTTATGTCCAGTCATTCTTGTTAATTCATGGGACAGCATACTGCAGATGTGCTCTTTTTTATGTTACATAAAGCAAAAATTACATTTAACAAGTGTAAGGTTGGTCATAAAAAATAAATAAAAATAGACTCTTAAAAGCTGGGAAATCACAAAGTGAAGCTATCAGTCATTCTTATTGAGAAGGGTGAGGACAATGTGAAATAAAACTTGCACATCTATGAACAGACATTCCTAAAATGCCAGCACTTGGCTGTTATTTCACATTCTCTATAGGTTGCTTTCATCGGTCCAATATTTCTTCCTTTAGGGTAAGCTGCAATGCACATTTTCACTTGATGCCCTTTCTAGTCACTGACTTCAATTTTAATAGTAATTAAATTAAATATTTTGAACCTATCTGCAAGTTTGTTTACTTGAAAGAATAGAAAACAAACTGAGTGGTAGTTTTTGTGTGTTCTACTTCTGGGTAAGAACTTTAACTACATATTTGTTTTAACGGTAGTATTCTTCATTCATGTAATTGTTTAATATGCAAATAAAATAACTTTCACAATGATTAGTTTTCTAATACTAACCCAAATCTAAGTACCAATCACCTTATTGATATGTACACTAATCATACTGTTATTACTGGTACTTAATTCTATACGGTTTTACTCCTTCCTGAGTGCAGATGAGATAAGCAATGCCTCTTCAAAAAAGGAATATTCTCTTCTACTTTTTACTGACACTAAAGATCTTCATCCCGCATACATCATTTGTAGCCAAGTACTATTCTCCCCAAAACCTCTTCTGAAGTTGGCATAAGATGACATATTCAAAGACTTACTACAAGGAATTTCTAATTAGAAGCTACTCTTAGAGATTCGGTACAGTATAAATTCAAGCCAAGACATGGAATCAAAATGGCTTGTGAGGCAGCGAGGTCAGATTTCCTTTTATCAACACATAGCGGACAGACAGAACTGTTGTTCCTTTGGACCACTCATCACCATTTGACACTACCAAACAATTGCTGTCTCAGCTCAGCAAAATGGATGTAGTCCACAATAAGTCAACAGTGAGACTTTAACACAGTTGGAATCTTTCCCCAAAGTAGGCACTTCTGCAGTAATGCAATCCCAGCACCAGCCCTCTTACTTGGAAAGGTCCACAAGGATTAAGTCAAAGTCTAGTTCTCTGTAACACCTGGGTACAGCCGTGAAGGGGAAAGATCAGATTAGACAGTACCAAATGCCAGCAACATGCAAGTGACTTGCACAGACCAAGATACTTTGATTTGAAGCACGACTGAATGTCTCATTTTGATGTGTTACTTATGTTATTGATAATGTTACTTGATTCAGATCAGAATGACTACATCCATGGAGGCACATCTGCACATTAGCTAAATCACTTCTGAATTTTGGTCAATCTTTCTTACTATTTCTTACTAGACTATTCCACATGTCTAAGTGAAATTCAGAAAGAGGAATCATTCTGTGGTCTTCTAGGACGTTGTTAGTCTAGTGATCGCTGAGTAAGTTCACCTATATTAAAAGTACAGGCTTCTCAAATACACATCTTTTTGATATATTTACATTCACATAACTGTTTGTAATGGCAAAAAGCTTCACAATTAATAATTATATGAAAAGGCAAGTTTAGTATGAAATTGGTTTTCCTATTTTATAGGAAAAACATGTCACAGAGAGCAATATTTACAACTCAGTTCCCTGGGAGATTTTAAGTAATGCTGTAGCACAACCGAGTATTTTATTATAACTTATTCTGAAGTTTAATTACACACATGCACACAAAGGATTTACAAATAAATAAAGACTACAGCTACAAACATTTTAAAAGTAGTTTTAGTAGAGAAGATTGAATTATGAAGTGTGAGAGATTTGTTTTGAAGAGTTCTGAATCTGTTTACGGACAACTAAATTTATTAAGACAATGCTAATTAATTATTTTGTATATAATATGTTTGCTAAGGAAATACCTATTCACCTAAAGTAAGGGTAAACATCACTGCCAAATTAGTGGTTTGGGTCTGGACTGAATCCTAACTTTGTAAAACTTCATTAACCATTGGGGGGATAGGTACTAAATAGTTGTAATTTTAATAATCTGAACCAAATTCTTCCATTAGTGGCAACTGAAACCTGGTGATTCTAATGAAACACTTTTTGTACAGCTAGATATTTCCTGTAGAATGTTAGGTCAAGGTTTTTACCTCGCGCTGAAGTCACCAAGGGAATTCAAAATCTTAAAACTTGTATTCCATCTGTCCTCAATTATACCAAGATTATGGTTGAAGCTTACTTCTAAAGACGTTATATAAAAAAAAAAAAAAAAAAAAAAAAAAAAAGAGAGAGAGGGGGAGAGAAACGAAAAACACACTAACTACATCCTCAATAGTCTTAAAACAGACCATAAAGAACTATCTTGAATATAAGGGAGCTATGAAGGGAATAATAAGCTACTCACCCAAAACCGAATCACTGAATCAGGCATCAAGGAGTGCCTGAGAATCTCAGTTTTTCGATTTCTCAGTTTACAAGCTTGAATCAATACCGTCTGAATTTTTAGGATCATAGTCCAACTGTAGCATTCACATAACATAATCTTTTTCACTGAAGTATTAATTCCTACCTTAACGGAAGTCCCTAATGCTTTATTTTTATGGTTTCTTCAAAACTTCACTACTTTTAGTGTCTGTCCTAAAGCTACCAATGAGCCAGTTCATAAAAAAGAAAAAAAAGTCTGTTCTTGAGTCAACATTATCCTTTAATTTAAAAGGTCTTCTAACTTGGTGTTTATTCATCTGTGTGTGTGTGTGCATGCACTCTGCTAACTATGGTGGGATTTGGAACATGCACTAAGTATTTCATTGTACGCGGAGCTTACACCAGCAAGCTTAAAAGGATACCTATCTGGATTTTTTTCTTTTTTTAATATTGCATTATGATGCTACTTAACTTACTTGAAAGCAAAGAGGCCTTACATCTGTAGACAAGGCCTTAATACAAAAAAAGTTATATAATATCAATCTAAGGTTACATGTTTACTTACATACTTTTATGCATTGTTCTTTTAAATGTAGGTCTTGACTATGTAAAGAAAGTAAATAGAAAAACCAGCAAGCTTAGGACACTGTAAAATGAAGGAATAAAAGTTAAGCTATTGAAAAAAGGACATGAAATTTTCGTTCTTCAATTTTTTTTCAAACATTTAAACAAATCATGACATCTTAATTCAAGCATACATCACACACTTGTGAGAAAATCTAATTTGGCAAAAATGTAATAAGTCAGCTTTAAAGATAACTTTGAAAAGCTCACACAACATACCACATCTTCGGAAATTTTCAAGTTAGCAAGCCTAGAACCTTTCAGGATTCCTTTACAAAGAGATCAGCTGGGGCGGGGGAAGGGGGAAGAGTAAAGGGTCACAAATTGCATTTTTCATTTCTTTCAAATCCCTGCCCTCCTTTTTTGGATGACCAGGCAAAACTCTTAGAAGATAGAAATGTTTCCTTCTTTGAGTGCTGATGCTTTCCATTGTTTCCCTACATTCATGCATTCCTAATTCTTTCTCTCTCCCCCTTTCTCTCAAGTACCCAAAGACTTCTAGGGTAGCTTCACTGAACGATTCCCTTCATTTGTTTCCCCAAAGAGGTTCAAATTTTTCCTCCATTGACTGATCAATAACTAACACAGTGGTACCTGCCTAAGTTGGCAGACAACTTAAAGCAATGTCCCTTGAGGAATAAGCTGCTGCTTCTACTCCCAGTTTGCTTAGGATGTTATCTCTAAATTCAAATAAGGACACTTTGCTATCAAGCCAAACTGCATCTTTGATTATTTAACCAGAAGCTATGAAAAAAAGAACTAGGGGTGAAGACTGAAGTCCCTGTGAGGAAAGAAATGCAGGGAAAAGATGGAAGAGAACCCTGAAGACAGCAAAAACGTGAAAAGAAGGATGAAGGAAGAAAGAGTGGAAATGCTCATGAACGATACAGCATTTTTTTTTTTCATACGACTAATGAATAAGACAATACAGTGAAGAAACAGCAAGTCACTAAAGGTTTACTTAGCACATAAGGTTGTATTCTGCCACTGATTACTGTGGAAGCTTTGCCTGAACTTTTCAACATGCAAGAAGGAAGGTACAGATGTCTCTAACATATAGCTCATAATTAAAAGCAGAATCAGGGCCTCTGTAGTTTGACATGCCTGTCAGAAATTCCCTTGGATAGCACAGGAGAACGCTGCTGTTTTGCAGTCGCTCTGTATTCTGCTCATTTGCCACTGACACAGAAACCTCCGCACTGTTACAACCCAAGAACATCAACTCAACACTCTCACTGCACCTACAAATAGCTGATGACTACCTGTTTTTAAACTGAACTCTAATGTTAACTTTCACGATGCCAAGATATTGGAAACAATTTTCTAAAATAGAAAAGCTGGAAGATTTCAGCGTATAGGCATAAAAATACAATTTAGTCCATTGCTTTATTTTATGAGGACCACACAGAGCTAACAAAGCACAGATTTCAGGTCCCACATCTCCACAGACTGCATTGTTTTCCGATTTCTGTTTGTGTCCTTACAATAAAATAGTGGGAAAAAGCATGATTGCATGCCTCTTTTATTTTTTTTTTCCAGAAAAAAATACACACACAAAAAAAAAAGTTAAAAGATAATTTGAGGAATAAAAGATAACAGCAGAATGATGAAATGTATTCTTGGGATGGTGGTCACTAAGGAAGACCTCCAGCAGAGAACAACATCAGTGTCTTTATTTTCTAGGTAAGAGCGAGAGGAACAGCCCCAACTTGAAACACCATTGGAGGAGGATTAGAACAAACTGCGAAATGAATTGGGCAAGAAAGTGGTATTTGCTCAAGAGGTTTAAAGGACATGTACATAGGTATTGCTTAAATCAGCCTCAATACCAGAATAATATGAAGTGCTAAAAAAGACATTAATTAAAAACAAGAATCTTCCATGGGAGGAGAGACCAGTAAAAAAAAGTCTGACTTTCATACTAGGCAAATTAGCTACAACTCTAATAAAGGATATAACGATAGATAAGTGAATTAAAATGGTATAATGAGGAAAAGAAATCAAGATAGCTTTTGTAGAGGTCTCATGAGATTATTGTTCTTTTGAGGAATGCACAAGGATCTGGATGAATATTACCCGGTTGATTAGATTTCCAGAATGCTTCAGATATCTTCTCTAGATTAATAACTAGTTAAAGGTAGGAAATAAAAGTAAGAATAGGTGGATTGATTTTCACTATGAAGACAGATTAGTAGTGAATTCAACAGGGATCTAAGGCAGAATTTGTACAGTTAAACATTAAAAAAAAAGAACACAAAATGTTAGTGAGCAGCAAAGTGACAGAATCTACTGCTGATACAAAATTACACAGGGTAATCAAAATAAAAACTTTAAAGAACTTCAAAAAGATTTTGTGACTGGGCAATAAAGCATCAGATAAAATTCAGTGTTGATAAATGCAAATTAATGCACATGTGGAAACCGGTCTTTTATGCACAGGGAGATTGCAAGCTTCAGCTTGATAGAAAGATGACTGATGGTTGGATATAAAGAGATGTACGTATTTTCATGAGCTCCATGAAGAAAAAGAGTGAGAAATGATAACTCGCTATTTCTCATGGAGCAAAAGTTGAGGGGCAACAACTGAAATCACAAAACAACGGGCTAAGGACAGATTTGGGGAAGCTATTTTTTAGCTGTGAAATACATTTCACCTTTCTTCTGTTATCTTTTATTCCTTGAGTTCTCTTGCAACTTTTTTTTTTGTGTGTGTGTCATTTCTAGAAAAAAAAATTAAAAGAAGCATGCAATCATGCTTTTTCCCATTATTTTATTGTAAGGACACAAATAGAAATTGGAAATTGAAATGAGGTGTCTTGGCTGCCAAAGTTACGCAACAGTTAGAAATACACTGGACAAGTTCACGGACAAGTACAGGAAAGCCTATTAAACATAGTGGGATCTACATTAAACAACTTCTTCAGAAAGTCTCTAACTTGCAGGCTGCTGAAGATGCGGAGAGAATACCAGACAGAAGTATTGCTTCCAAATTTCCTATTCTTGTATTTTTTTCCCAATCTATTAGCCACTGCTAGACAGATACCAGACCAGATAGACCTTTGATCTGGCTTACTACGGTCATTTTTTCAGTATATCATGTTAGTATTAGAAACGCATGATCTCTAATTGTGGAGATTAGAAAAGGGCTAATATAAAACACCTACATAGGAACTCTTTCACTGGTTTGCTGTATGAAATCAGGTTTAACTTACCTCTGCTAAACACTATCCCAGGGTTTTCATCACTCTCTAAATTTCATATTTTTGGCCACTAAAACTCATTCTATTAAACCCGACATTTTCTGAGCATTAAGGCCTATTTGGCTTCCATTCAAAAGCTACTAGCAAATGATGGTTTGTGAGTACTGATCTTTCCAATATATGGAATGACTCTTTTTACTTGCAAAAATAACATTAATTCTACCTGTTGTGCTAATGTAAAGGCATTCAGACTGTTTTTCTACAGTTTTTATCAACAATCGAGCATAACAGCATTGTCATAGAAAGACTGGACATTAAACTGTTAACTTAACACTTTACACAAGAGCTAGATCCCTTGCTCTATATACTGAAATTGAGAGCACACTACTAGTTACTAAAAATCCCAACCCAAGCACTGATATTTGAAAACAGAAGCACTATTTCCTAGAGCGAGTGGAGTTTACAGGCTAGTCTTCAGCTTGCAGATCATCTGCAGCAGCCCTGTGGGAGGATAGTTTCTATAAATAAAATATTTGTGAACAGCGGTACTCACAGCATTATTACAAAGTCCAAAAAAAGATATCAAAGGGCACTGTTGCATGTGTTGAGCAACAAGTCTGCATTTTTTTTTCCTTAACAGTTGTATACTTCTATACCATGCCCAGAAAAAAAGAATTTTTAAGGTAGTTTAAAATAGAATGCAGGACACATTTTTTAAAAACCAGTGATATGACTTTTGTGTGTACATGGAATTAATTTTACCTACTGAATTAGTTATGGTTGTTACCATTTTTACATATTTTGCATTTGACTGAGGATACATTCTGAAATCATTGAAAAAAGAGAGTTTGGGTGTAAGCAGTGGAAGAGTGAAAGGCCAGGGCAAAGGTTGAGAAAACCTTTTAAAAACAAGGGAACAGTTCCCTCAAATTTGGTGAACTCCTGTGCTGTCCAGGCCTTTGCACACACACACTGGCTCTTGCTCAGGCTCCCTCATTCCTGGCAGAGTGACCGAAAGCAATTGTGGCAGGACCATAGAGACTGGCGATGGGTAAAGAAGTCCACAGGAAAATGAATAAAGCTCTAGTCTGTATCATCTTCTAACAGAGTCTCTGTCAACAGCTGGAAAGTTCACAATGTGCACCTATCGCCATGCTTTCAATTATTATATATCTATTGTCCTCTTCTGTGAGGGACTTTGATCCACTAAGGAAGCATTGGTCTATGAGGCCATGGGAAAGAGTCCACAGAATAGTGTTTTTAATTGAAATGTTGTTACGAAAACTGCACGGTAGTTTGCAACACATCTTGAGGCTTGACCATGCTATACTGTTCAAATAACGCGGGAACCACCTTGACTCCCCATTTATGTGGGGCAAGCCCAATTCCTAAGTGTTTGTTGCGGAAGTGGGGAGGACGTCGGTAGGTACAGGCTTCATGTTTTCTCTGTTAAGCAAAATGATAAAGGCTTCAGGATTTGGGTTATAATATGGCAATGAAAAATCCTTCTTCCTATGCTATTCTTTCTAGTACTGAACAGATTCAGTTTATAGAAGCTTGTGTTTGAATGGAAATGCTAAATAATTCTTGGATAATATGTTCATAATAGATTTATCATTTACATTGAAAAAAATGTGATAGACTAGAAACCTGCATAAATGTATGAAAACAAGTTCATCAAAATACATCACCCAGCACGAAGTATATGCCAGCAATGAGTCTGCCAGACACAGAGGCAGTAATACAACGGGATATGCAATCTTAGTTCTTTGTAAACAGAGCATTACACTGAGCTGATTAATGTGAAAAGCATGGATGATCCAAGAACACACTTTGGGATTAAATATTACTACCAGGCCTGCACATCCTTCGGTGAAACCTGGCAGGATTTTTAATCCTTGAAAGTACTGTTACTGCATCACCGTCTAGACCTTCAGAGATGCTATCACTGGGACAAATACAAGTATCTGTATTGATCTTGCTGTTTCCTCCCACGCAATGTCATTAGCTTCAATCAAAGACTGTAAAATATAGTTGAACCTTGATTTTGCATGACCACCAAGCATAAGTCTTATGGGTGGCAGTAATTTATGACAAAATTTTATGCCAATCTCTGGGATTTTTAGGATAGCGCACCATGCAAATAGAAATTATTGCAAGCTAATAGATTTGCATGCAGATTTGGGTCAGATTTTTCAAAGAATCTCTGGATCTCATGAAGTTATCGGTACCAGTATTTAAAAAAAAAAAAAAAATCTAATTTTCTTCTGCTGTACTAATGTAAAAATGTTCAATTTGGTTCCTAACAGTTATTGTCCACAACTGAGCATGACAGCATTGGTCACAGAAGGTTGGACATTAATCTCTTAAAATGATGTAATTTTTATTTTATTTATTTATAGGAAGTCCCTACCACAAGCTCACAAAAAAGAATCACCCCGTTTTTGCGATTAATGTATATGCTGACAAGGCTATCCTTGTGGCTTCAACAATGCATTTTCCTAAAACATAGTTGTTGCTATGTCCATTCTCTAGTAACCACAATATCTTTAGAACAAACCTATTCCAGCAGGCTTCCAGTGCAGATTTTGTTTCCTGCATATATTTCAGTGTTGAAATAGGACCTATGCAGAACATTCCAGGATTATATTATTTGAGCTGAGGGTCAAAGCTGCCTTGTATTCCTTTGGGTAGGATGTGGGAGTTGGAGAAGACTTTAGCTGAGCATCATCCCTAAACAGTTTTGGTGGGGTGTATTTTTTTTTTTTTTTTTTTTTTTTTTTTTTTAAACAGACTTGTGCCTCTTGTTCCCCTTCCAGTTACTCTATCTCTGGTGTAGTATAGTATACATAATTTAAATAACCAGGGAATCTCTCTGGGCTCAAAACCACCTGCTGGCTTATATTAGCTAATTAATGGTGATTTATCCAAGTTACTAATTTGAGTGGAGCTGATTGCCTTTAGGAATTTTGAGAACATTGTAAGAATTTTGATTATAATTATGCTTATTTGATGGGCAGTCGACTTAAAATACTTAAAAAAAAAAACTTGCCTGCCAGCTGATTTTTAACTGTGCCAAACGAGTGACTTTGTGTTGTTTTCTACTTGTATTCAGGTAGTTTGTTTACTCTGCTACTCAATTTCATCTTTGTCTGGCTCCCTATAATTTTCTCTTTTATATTAGGGTTTATTTGCCTAGCTTTGAAACAATGACTGCTTGAAAAATAGTACTGATCTTGAACCTGCAGAGCTTAATCATTTTCACAAAAACTAATATAGCAGATTCATTTTAGCCAAACTTCTCTGTCATGCTGACCTGATTCCCAGGGCCTGAAAGTGTGAATTTAATGGTGGTACAATGTCTGAGGTAAGAATATAATAGAAACCTCTCAGCAGTATATCTATTGGATCAGTGTAATTTCTTTTTTCTCTACTGGTCTCAATGTCTCTTAAGGCAATCTAGTCTGCAGACAGCAAAGGAGGCTAGCCTTTTCTTTTACTGTGATCCCAGCGCTACTTATACTAAACAAAGAATCAACTCCCTAGATAAGGTATACAGTAGACATCTGTTAAACACATAATCCTAGAGGAAAATTTACTCTATTAAAAAAATTATTCTTTTTCTGTGAATTTAAGAGGGTATTACTACGAGGTCTATCCTGAAGACCAGAAAATAAAGTTATTACAATTTGGCTGCATTACTATTGCTTTTTAAACTTCGGGGGTGAGGAAGTTTTTCTCTTAATCATTTTCAGGTACTAAAAATGAGAATTATATCCTACGTTCTCTAGAAAGTAACGAGAACCTGGTGGTAGATACGTTGGCTTCCAGTACACATTTGTAGATGAGAATTTAACAGAATTAAAATAATCCACCAAACTGAAGCAACTGTTTCCGATGTAACTCATGCATGAAAAATTCTACTCTTGCTGGATCTACTATCACGCAAATGCTCACGTTGTGCAAATTCCTTCTACAGAAACTTGTATGATAAAGGAAACTTAGGATATGACCCAGCATAAGCATGCTCTCACAGATTCTTCTTTATACAAAGATTTCTGACAAAGCCTTGTCTACTGCTGATGAGATGGGGAAAATTGTAGACAAGCTTCCTCAAAGTCTCAGTTAATTTCATATGAGCAAGTATATAAAAGCTATCATTTGCAGAAAGTTTCCTTAAAACTGGAGTACTACATTTAGGCATTTAATGTCACATATTTGGCTGGAATCCAAGAGGTGCAAGATAATAATAAAATGGTCCTGGAATAGTACTTTTGATTGGAATCAGAATCAACTGTACCTGAACCATTTTGGACAGACACTTTTCCAACATACTCTTTGAAAACTTCCAAAAATACACAGATTTCATTCTCTCCCTAGGCTTCTTATAAATAAAGTATATATTTCCATTGGGAGTTATGGGTAGTCAACATCTCAAACTGCTTTAAATATTTAGGTATGGCTTTCACTGCCTAATTGTAAATAGCCGATATTAAGGAGATCTGACCTTAGGTTTCAGTAAGCTCTTTTCTTGAATAATGAAAGATTAAGAGAAGAATTAATGAATAACTGTGCTTTTCTGTGATTATTTAAGAAACAAGAAAAAAAACACAGAGAGGAAAAGTGAGTTTTCAACATTTACAAAGCAAATCGGTGGCAAAGAGGGAAATAAGTCGCGATCTCATACTGCACAACCCTCAGTGCCTTATCCTCTCCAGATATGACTCTCTATGTGCTTTTCTGATAGTCCGAGTCCTTCCTGTGGTGTCAAATGTTGCTTCGTATGAAAATTGGACTCCATCATTTTTGTTCAAGTTAGGCTGCTCTTTATTGCTAGGCTTTTCCTCTCTGAATAGTGTTCAATGAAATAAAACAGAGAAATTCAGAGTAATTTTTTCACTGTTCATTCATTAAAAATTATCTTACTGTTAAGTAAAAAGTGAGACAAGGGACAGAGGTGTTACAGTCCACTTCTGCAGTTGAACTTGTTCAGCTACATCACAGTAAAAGCTACAGAGCTTCTGTTGTCTTCTACAGCAAAATAACTAACGCTACTGTTAGTTTTTTCACTACAAAACACACACCTGTTTTGGCAGAGAAGACAAAGCCAACTCTCCCTCCAGTTTCTCTACAATCTTTGATCTCTTAATTCCCCTTTCTCCTTCCCCTTGATGTTCTGGTCTCTCTGATCTCTGTTCATCACTACCATCTATGTCTGTATAATCTCCCACTCGTAATAACTTTAGGACAACCAGAGCCCCATCCTTCATTTCTGGCAGACACGCATTTTTTTTGAAATAAAAAGCTAGGCAATCTTGTGGTCTCATTTTAGACCAGTTCGCCAATGATGTTCTGCAGCTCTTTTTGATTATGACCACCCAAATTCAATGAGCAGGTCAGTGAATCATGCCTATGAACACCATATTTACAAGATTTTATAATAATAATAATAATGAAAAATATGTCCAAGAAAATACAAGGGACTCTTCGTCACATCATGCCATATTTAAAGTGTTGTCTGATTTAGCTCACTCAATTGCTTGTTGTGAATGGGTGAGTTTTTCTTTGTATGTTGATAACATAATGCTCAGTTTTAATTTTTGAGTAACTTTTTGATGTGTTTACTTACTATGTGTCCAATAAAAAAAGCCTAATCTTTCAGTAACTAATTGATGAAGAGCATAAGTAGCTAAACTTGAAAAAACATGAGATATATGAAGTGTTTGCCATCATCAAATACTAAAGCAAGAAATGAAAGTACAAGTTACATACAATAGCCTCAAAACCTGCTGCATTCCACATTCTGAAAAGCAATTTATTGCTATATATGGCATTGTGATACCTAGAAAATGCATACTTGTTGATCATCCCCATTATTTTTATCCTCCTCTCAATTCCTCCCCCACAAAAATGAATATGCTGACTAATCAAATTAAATATTATTTAGCTGAAGAGCCACTGTTGAATGGAATGAAATGATCTTTATATCTCTAAAACTAACTCCTTCACAACTGGTAAAAACAAATTGAGCTCAGATGCAAATCTCTGAGCAAGGGAGGAACCAAACTGCCCATCTGTAGAATGTATTTTATTTAGGCTCTATTCACATTTAAAACATCTAGGACTGTTTGGTATTTTGAACATGCTATATTCTTCAGAAATAAACTGTGCAGCTTTGGACTTATTAATCATTATTTTTAAAAAGACTTTCTTGTGAGAAAATACACTTTAACTCATAGGTACTGTCTTGTGCAATGTACTTATTAAAACCAGCACATCCCTGTAGCCCAGAGGGCTGACAGCTTCCTCCAAAGCTGTACTGCTGCTCTAAGCTAACCTCCAGCGGCTACTCGAGAGCGATGCAGCCTTCATCCCCTCCTACAGCCTCTGAACATATCATACCTACAACAGTCTCAACCTCAGCTATCCTGAGAAATGCTATTCCTAAGGTGGCTACTGAACTTCACTTCTATAGAGAGGCAGTTTGGCTGAGCAGAGAAGAAAAAAAAAATCACCTATCATTTTCAAAAAAATTTCAAACAATTTTATGAAAGAATAAGAGCATGGATTCAGTGCAACTGAGGGCTTTTTTCCTCCTGCTCAGACACAGGTAACATTTGTTTCCATTATATCACTCAGCCGTGACTTTTTATCTCACATGATGAAAATATAACAGAGAAATAAAACTGCCAAACTCTGAGCCTTATGACTGAGACAGGGAATGCTTGCAGACAGCACTGAAGAACAAAAAAGCGCTGAACAAATTCAGTTCAAAAAGACTGATCATATCCTGAGGTACAGCTAGGGCTTTTTTGTTGTTGTCTGTTAAAAGTGGCATAAAATCTTTGGAGATCTTTTTTCTCCAAAGATGATATTTCTCTAGTTTACTAGATACACTGTTTTACTTTGCATGAACACCCTCTTTGACATTAAGTTCAGCCTTCGGGCTAACATCGCTTATCTCTGTTTCCAAAAATCCTCATATTTGATTGTCACATTTATTAAGTCAGACTCTGAACCAACTTCCATCATTCTATAGCCCTTTTCTCTTTCTCTTCTTCCTCCAAAATGTAAGCAGTCAAATAGTTTAAACGCTTGTAGGAAACTGGTGAAATTACAGATCCAGTTTAACCGTAAAGTATTGTACTCAATTCATTTTTCAAACAGTCACCTGAATTTCAAGTCTATAAATATTTGTAATTTCTAGAGGCCAAAAGACATGGACAAATGCTCAAAGATTTAATATTTTACAACATACACTCCCCCGCCCCAATTTTCTGTTTGCTTAGTTTACCTTCAAAAGCCTTAATTTCTGGGCTATAGATCCCTTAATATTGAGTACAGGGAGAAAACACCACAGACCGAATAGAATTTCTGTCAAGTTCATCTTACTTGTTAAAACTTGCCTAAAGTTGAATTAACACGGAAACATTTTTAAATTGAAAAATAAATTTTAATGAAAAACATACTATATCAGAAGACTTGGTGGCAAGAGAAACCATCTTGTGAGTGCATATAAAATGTTGAACAAGAAAATTTATCTCTCGGTTGGTATCAGCCAGTGGAAAAAAGCATTTCAGTTACAGCATGTGGTCATCTTCAGATGCTAATTACCAGAGGTTCTAGGACTCAAAAATGCATATACCAGAACATTTTACCTTGAAGTAGCTTTCAAACAGTTATTATACAGTGCACTATTTGGAAAACATATCAAGGCAAGATTGACTTGCCCTTGGAGAAGCAGGGAAGTTTCATAAAATGAAGAAGAACAAGAAAGTAGGAAATAACCTCCACCCCAAATTCTTACTTGCAAGTTACCCTTGATCCTAACACTACTACTTGTAAGCTGCTCTCAATGCCTTTTAAACAGGATCTGTGCGCCACTCTCCAGAATGATTTGCACTGGAGCCCCTCCCTGACGTACGTCCCAACTATACAAGGATGTCATATTCGGGTTTTCATAAATAACTCCTACACAAGGGTTAGGAGCTTCAGTATTCCTCACAATACTAGGACTGAGCACAAAGGAGTCTTAGCAAGCATTCAGTAATTGCACCTCTCTTTCTCATATGGTGGAAGTTTATCAGCATTTGCAGAAAAAAACATGTTCACCAATGTATGCACACACACATGCAAGTACCTATAGCTCCCATTTTGTTTACAATCAAACAATTCACGTGAAAAAACCCCGAGGAATAAACCAAATTGCTGCTAGACACTCTAGCCTCCCACCCTTTCTAGCCAAAGCTGCCAAAATCAGCCCTTAGGTTCTATGCAGAACGGATGTTGAAGGCACTGTGTGCTGCTGCTCCCTTAAGACAGGCTTGTCAGTTTTTGGGCATGCAGCCCAGGGAATAGCAAAAGGGGAGGCCACGGATTTAGAATACGTGTGTTTGCTTCACTTGAATATTTGCATTTGAAAATGTCTATACTCGAAGATAAAAACCACAGAAACCCAACAAAGCCTTGTACTGTGTAGTCAGCACATTCATGAAGTGCCATTAATAGCAGCTTAATATGAGGTCATGTACCTGGCTTAAGCCCCAAGAGATGATGCTCTGGAAGGAAGCACTGAGACAAAGGCTGAAAATGCAAAAGATTGCATTTACTACTTGTAGTCCTGGCAGTCCAAAGCCTGATAATGGGAAGAGATGAAATGGTCATGGGCTGGAAAGCGGACAAGGGTCACATAGGACGCATCCTGTTCAAGCAGGATGAAAAGGCTGGTTTGTTATTCTAGCCAGAGAGAGGAGAAAAGTAGAAGGAGGGAAGAGCATAGACTGCAGCTGTGAACTTTGCTCCCAAGAGGCAAAAGTGGATTTAACTCTCAGTCTTCATAGCCTGCCCTCACATTAAAGCTGAATATGAAGCTGATTCCAGGCTTTTCAACAATAGGCAAAACTGAATATTGTTGCCCAAAGAATCTGTGGGATGACAAAATTAAATATTTTGGTAGCCTTGAAATGGTTTCTGAGGAGGAGGAGAGCAGGGATAAGAAGAAGAGAAGAAAGAACTGGAGAGCTTCCAGGGAGGGAAGGATGAGGGGATGAATTGGGGTAGGCAAGGAATATCTCTCTCTTACTATCCTTAAGTCAAGAAGTACTTTAGAAAGCTATTCTATAAAAAAAAATTAACATCTTAAAGCTGATTTCACAGATGAGCAAACTGAGGCACAAAGAAATGAGATGATTTACCCAACCTCTCTTAGCAGATGAGTGTTTATTTTAAAAGAAAATGCAAGTTTCTTTATTCCCAGAAAATAATTGCTTTTTCTTTCTCTCTCTGCTAGGCCACAAGATCCTGTTACTGGCATTTCACAGCCTTATCTCCAGAATTACAGCATGTTGAGAATGCTGCTGTCTGTATTCTCTGACATGAATGAACAAATATATGTAAAAATCACCTCCATCATAATGGCAACTCAGAAACCATTGAAACACGTGGCTACAGTGGACATCACACAGTCCATTCCTCAAACTGTTATAAAGTTTTTCCCAGTGGCTAATCAGAACTTCCAGTAATTGCATTTTTCCGGCCCACTACTTTTAGTTCAACCTATCATGGACAAAGAGGAAAGATCATTATTTATTTTCTCTCCCTCTTCAAATTCTACATGTCTCAAATCTGCTATTGTGTCTTCCCTGGGTCTCTTCGGTAGACACAGAAGCTCAAAATCTACCATTAAATTAATCTTTTCTTTTGGTCACGATTTTTAGCTCCTTTTCAACCTTTCTGAACTTTGTCCAGCTTGTCTGCATACTTCATAAAGCATGATATCCAGAACTGCTATGATACTAAATTGAGACCTTATCAGTGTTGAGTAAAGCAGAAGGATTACTTCACAAGTCCTCATTTTTTAATACCCTAGTAAGATGTTTGCAGTTTTTACAACAGCTTAACATTGTTGATTCAGGTTCAGCTTGTGATTTATAGCAAGTCTAGATTTTTTTTCCCTCTCTACAGAACTGGTACTTGCTCGCTTTTTGTAACTATGCACTTGATTATTCTTGATTATATATACTCACACATACACACACGCACACTAATGCCAAGAACATTACAACGTGTTTCTCAATTTGTCAAGATCCTTTTGAATTGCAATACCATGAACCAGAATGCTTATGTTCCTTCTCTAGTTTGTGCTACCTGCAAATGTAAGAAACATACTCTCTATTCCAGTCTCCAGATAAGGAATGAAAATACAGGACAGCACAGACTCAGATCCCTGTAGAAGCACATGCTAAACAGCCTTCCATTTCTAACAACAGCCACTGATAGCTTTTAATAGTCAGGTTTTTTTATAATCATTATTCACCCACTTGATAGTAGGTTCATGTAGTCCATGCTTCCTTACTTGCTTATAAGTGTTGCATATAATACTATGTCAAAAGCTTCAGACAGACTATATCATATATATTCTCCTTATTTTAACTTCTTTACGCGGAAGTCCCATTGCCCTGTTAATTATTTTGGCTTGACGCAATTAGTTTTGGCAAATCCATTTTGGCTGTCGCACATTTCCTTGTTTTCTCCTAGGTATCTATTAAGCATCTGATTGTATGTTCTGGTATTTTTCCAAGACAGGATCTTAAGTTCATCTGTCTGAAATTCCTTGGTGGCTCCTCCTCTTTCCCTTTCTAAAAACAGGCATCAGGTTTGTCTTTTTCCACTACTCTGGAACCTGACTTGACCTCCATGAGTTTTCAAAAGGGGCTAATGACCTCAAGATTGTTCCAGCCAGTTTTTTAAGTGTTGTAGGATGAAGTTTCTGAGGCCCATCTGATTTGAAGATCTAACTCCTCTAAGTACTCTCTAGCCTACTTTCTCCTCTTCTAGCCTTGGATCTTGCTTTTTTTTGTGGCAGATATAAACTCTGTTTGCCACATGAGCAAACAGCTGACCTTTACAGTGAAGATTAAAGCAAAAAAAGCATTAAAGCACATTGGCCTCCCCTAGGTCATCTATTAAGAGTTTCTCCCCTCTGTTGTATAGCAGACTAATACTCCCCTTGAGCTTCCTCTGGCTAATAACGTACTAATAGTCTGTTATCCCTGATGTCCCTTGCTAACTGTATCTCTACCACAGTTACTCTTATTTTATACTTCATCAGAACATGAGCCTTTTCTCCTCTGCTACATGTTCTACTTTTTCCATCACACTTCATTCTGTGTGATTAAAAAAAAAAAAATTAAAAAAAAAAATCAAACACTGGCCTGTTGGTACATAAAAGGAGATGTTCTTTTTGTCTGCACCAACATATGCACTTCTGCCTGAAAAATGTCATGGTGTTATGAATTTTTCAGTATTAGCAGGAATAGAGGTGCTATATAAACAATGCTTTAACCATTTATTGATTGGTGCTTTAACAACATCTGACTCTGCTAAAATCACAACTAGATGACTGGAAACTCATTGTTTTATTTAAACTCGATGTTGCACCATTGCCAATATTGGAGACTTGAGTTTAGGGATAAAAATTGGTGCTGACAAACAAATTCACTGGAAAGAAAATAATATCAAAATTAAACGTATCTCAGCACTGGACTTTTGGCATGTTTCTCAGTACAGCTATTGAGAGGCGGGTATAACAGAAACAGTTCCCCCAGTGCCTGGCAACGGTGAGGGGACCACCTGGGTTCTGTGGTCTCAGAAAGTGCAAGGAGAAGGGGAGGGAAAACTCAGGAAGGAGGGGGCGGGGAGGGAAATGTTATGAAGGGAGATGACTGCCATGGCAAGTGAGAATAAGAGGGAAGGAGAGGACAAATATTTTGCTACCTTCGGGGCCTGAAAGAGCTCCTGGTATCTCTGCCCTTCAAACGTGAAATTTATTACTTAAATCCCTGAAATTATTTTTTTCTTCTCCAAAATACGTCTGAAAGAAAACAATAAGAGGAATGAAGCAAAAATAAAAGCTTAGCCTTTTAAAGCTTGTTTAAATCCTTCAGTTGAACTATGTCTAGAATAAGGGTCCACTCCTGACCCTTAGTGCAGTGAAACTATTCATATGGGCAGGGATTACTCACATGAGTAAGAATCACAAATGTATTTCCCAATACACTTACACACAAAAAAAATGGGATCAATTTTTTCTGCGTGTTTCATGGATGCAATGTGAAACAATGAAGAAAAGGCTTCAAAAGTGATCTTATTTCTGTTTATCTCAAGTTGGAAAGAAAACATTAATAATTTGCAAACCAACAAGAATTCAACCTTGAAATGCCTCTGGTCATCAATTGTTGCAAGAAAGGAGAAACAAAATGCAAAAGAAAACCAAGGATTACATTTTAAAATCAAGAAAAGAACAGCTTCTATACAGAAGAAATGTTTGCTTTATACTCTGCACAGATGCTGTACAAGCAAAATTCTCAGTATATTAATATAAACTGTCTGAAAAAATTCGACCCGATTTCATAAGACCAGCAAAAACAAAACAAAGGGAAGCATGATGTTTATGGGCTTTTTCCTCTAGCACAACCATGCAAGCTGAGCTGTGAAACTGTGATGGAAATATTAGAGCTGTTGTGCCTGAAAAAACGCAGTGATCATTTCATTCTTCCTGTCTTTTAATGCTCCAGGGTTTTGGAGACGAATAGGAGCAATAAGTTCACTTTGCAGAATTAATGCTGTAATTCTTTATCATAAGAGCGGAGCATTACCTCAATCTGATTTTTCTACAAAATGGTTCAAAGTCTATTTTTAATGATGGCCCTAATTTGTTAACACCTTTTAAATTATTAATCCCCTTTATATTCAAGTAGTTATTGCATGTCATAACAATGTATCTATGCAGGGAAATTTAATAGTATTTTCTGCATGTCAAGAAAAGGCTTGTTCTGCAAAATGCTATTAAAACTGATAATGAGCTAAATATTTGCCATAGCAAACACTGAAATTACTATATCAATCAACTTTGGGTTCTCTTATTCAATAAACAAAATTTAACCTATTAACTTTGCCTAATTTTAGGCAGGAAAATGCTTGTTTTCAGGCATATCTTGCCCTTGACTTCATATCTTTATCATCTGATAACTACATTTTCCTGGCCAATTAAGCCATTGTTTTGAATCAGATGTAGTAATGTAAGCCTTTTATTCTGTCTTGAATGCAACTATATTACTAGATCCTGAATGCGATTTTCTCTGAGCAAATTTAGGCTACATTTTAAAGCACTCATATATCACAGGAAAATGATAAGCTATGTTCCTGAAGACACCTTTCACATTAAAGGGGGGAAAAAAAAAAAAAAAAAAAAGGATTTATAAGGAAGTCAAAGGGTAAAATAAAACCTTATATTGCAAATCTCTTAACTCTTCAGATTTCAGTATCTCCACAGATTTGTCAACGTGGCAGGATGTTTGTGTTAATATTTTAAGAAAATAACTCCAAAAATATAAAAACTGCATGCAAGCATCACCACTGACAGGCACACGAAGGAAAGCATCCTCTTTCATGAGCATCTAAAGCATAAATCTGAATGCTGATTGAACACCTAACACCCGATTCAGTGAAAAAAGAGGCAGGTTCCATCTCTGAAGAGTTCACATAAGCTGAAATGGTTTATTGCACAAGATGAGAGCCTTGCCTCAACCGCGTCTGCGGGTGTGTGATGTTGCTGCTCCTGCATAAGTGGCTATATTCACCCGCTCGCTTGCTTTTGTCGCAGCAAATTGGTGTGTGATCAAGAGGGATCAAAGCGCACCCTCTAGAGGCTAAAAGCAACTCCCGGCACGGCTGCAAGCCACCCGCTCACCTCGGCCCCCTACCCCAGGGTTGTGTTTGGCCCTAGATCACCTCTCGCGAACCAAACGACCGTAGGCGGTCACGAGAGGGGTATTAAAACCAGCAGTTTTGCACTGGTGTCTTGATGTTAAAATGCTAGAAAGGAGCGTTCTTTTGCAAGGGCATCCTGCACAGCACTGCTGTCCAGGGTAGTAGGGGTGCACAAACAAAGTGAAGAACAAGATTTTCTTACCCCTGCCTGCAGTAAGGGACACATCTTCCTCAGGCTGGACTCCATCATGAAGTTCGTAATAACTTCAAAGAAAAACATATCCTACACTTATGTATCGTAGGGGAAACAAAGTGGAGTCAAAAGGCATGCTCCCCCAGTTTTGAGGAAAAGAGGTGGATATACTAATTCAGTAACCTGTGGTTCTTACTCAAAGACATATTTCTTAATATAAAATATTTCCAATGAAATGATGCAGAGCCCCTCCTGAATGGAAGTTAATTGTGCTCTAAGTGTCATTTAGGCTCCTTGTAAAGGCTCATGCTCGTGGCCCTTATTCCTCAGCTTACAATGAAATTATTTCTTCTTTTCTCATATTTCACACCCTGCTATACCTCACTGCTGCTAAATAAAGCACCTGTGTGAAAGAATACCAATTTAATTTAATTAGGGGCAAGAACAGTATTAAGCTATTTTTTCTATATAAATTACACAACGAGTTGGCCTAAAAGTACCAAAATTCCCCTCAGAACAATACTGTCGTGTTAAATCTCTTACACTTGCTCTCCACGACAGTACTCTGTTCATTAAGAATCAATTTTCTGTTAAAGATCTTATTTTTCATAATGATTAATAAAAATGGTGATTTTCAAAAGGATACCATGGATTGGTCATAAATACATGTAATGTCTGAAACTGTTTCATAGTTTCTCTGGTTAGAAAGACGCAATTTTCAGGTACAAGTTTGCAATCATTCATGTATAAAACTGCACTTGATGTAACCAAGGTTGAGTTCATATCAGGAATTTGTGTGTAAAAACAGTTAAAGGATAACAGCAATCATCCCCCCAGTGAGCATAACAAAGCCAGAAAATTCTGAATTACCTTAAGGTTAAATTTAAAAGAATCTCAAATTTACAGAAAGATCGCTGCTGAAGGTTCAGAAACATTCTCAGTTTCCTTGTAGTGACACGCAATACATAAGAAACTACCATTAGTGGCTGCAGTTTCAGTTAAAACTGATTTAAAAAACACACTTTGTAGTTTCAAGTATTTCTGCTTACAGCACCGCTAATATGACAGGAGAACGAGGAAGAAAGAGTGACTTTGCAACAGGGGAGTGTTGCTCACTTCTATCTCACACTGTGCCAAGACAGAAGTACGCCATCGGAGGGACACCACGCAGAGCCATGCGCCACCAGCCAGCTAAACCCAACCCTTTGAGGCAGCTACAGAGACTGAGCCACTGTGGCTTAATCTGAGATTGTTCTAAGGTCCAGGGTTTTTAGGTGATTATAGTTGCTAATAAGGATTTGTTAATCTTACTTTCACCATATAAAAAGTTGGCTAAAATCTCAAACTAGAGAAATAAAATTGTGTATAGCGAAGCAAACATGAAAGAACGTGATAGGTCTCAGGTACGTATGAAAACCAGGAAGATTACCATGTAGGCAATTGCCAAACATATATATATATATATTTTTTTTTTAGATATATATATACACACACATTTTGTGCGGTCTGGAGGTACAGCCTGGACAACTGCACCAAAATCAGCCAATGGAGACAACTTTGGAATAAGGAAAGAACTATGAAGACTTAGGATTAATCCAAAAACTGAACTGAACTGAATTTGGGGGGGGGGGGGGGGAATTAATAATCCATTTTAAAATCAAAACTGTCATTTAAAATACTAAATAAAAAACAAAGTTTCAGCTAACTCTTGCAGCAACCAAACACATATCGACTGCTAACACCTCAGCATCACAATTAAAGAACACTGATGGAGGGAAACTTTTTTCATCCGTTTCCAGGAAGCCATGGAGCACAATCCTTCAGTCTTCTAACTAATGATTACTTCAGAAGCTCTTAAGCCCTTGTTTTATCCATGGAGACTGAGATTCTCAGGCACATAGGAAACCTCAGTCTAGTCTAAATAAAATGCAACAGCCTCCTTAATATCTAGACCACAAAGTTCTGTGTACACAGAAATTACAAGGTCAGGAAAAAAATGTTTTCCCTGTAACTAAATGTGACTGTTTCTGTTGGACATTAGCAGGTCCCACGCATGCATCCTTAGAGGCAAATACTTGAAAATGCTTACAGCTAGAGAGGCACTGAATCATAGAATCATTAAGGTTGGAAAAGACCCTTACGATCACCGAGTCTAACCAAGACTCAATGATTACGAGAACTTGAATACAAAGCTCAAGTTTATGGAAATCAATAATGGACAACATATCTCATTTTAAGTCTGACAATAGGCAATGTTCATAGACAATTTTCTTCTTACTTTCCATTAGCAACACTCCTCTCTCAAACATCCCCAAACACAGTGTCATCTCACAATATAAAAACCAAACCAGTACGTGCCTCTGTAGTGCTTGGTGTACATCTAAGCAGGGGAAAGAAACATCCTTTTTCTCCAGAGAGGCTCCATCTATCCGTCTGGAGCATTCACAGCAGAACGAGATGACTGAAACTGGTAGAAGAAAAATCAAACACACCTCTGTTTCACATGGAGTGAAAGAATGTATGGAAGACCAACTAACTGCCTAGCCATAACTGCTTCCAAAGGATACTCTTTCTGTTCGGCTATGATGAAGCCATTTTCCTGAAGCAATGTCTCCTTAAGCAGGATACTGGCTGGATGCAATTTGAGTGGGTTTTATCGATCATTTGACCTATTTGAAGACTGATGCTTTTTGTACTCTCTTCCCTTAGTTATAACTTCTGCAGAAGACAAACATAGTCTCAGACTTTTTTCATTAATGAGTCCTATGCAAATAATAGCCTTGCCAGCTTCTAACTTTGGTAGAAACTTCACCATAGAGAAATCTTACTAATGGAGGCAGCTATGGTTAATCTTAGTTAGGATAGAAAGAGGGGTGACATTTAGAAAAGAATTTGACTTGGCTATTAGAAGAGGTTCCAAGATCAGAAGAAAAATGCCTTAATTAAGTTGCCATGGGAGGGAAAAAAATTGATGAAAAGGGAAGGCGCACAGCAGTACTGTAATTTTATTTATTTGAGGATACGGATTCAATTACTGAACTCTGAACCTGGAGAAAAATCAGAGTCTGGTTTTTGAAGTAGCAAAACATACAGTCTAGAATAGATGAAGAGACTGTTCAGATCTCACATCTGCATTTCTAGAAGAAACATCCTCAATCGTAAATAAGGATCTAAAGCATTTCATTTGAGTTCGGTTGCATCTCTAGTAAGAGTTGAGGTATGAGTGAATTAACTCAATAAGATCAATTCAGAAATCTAGCTGCTTTCCTCCTTTGGAAACTTATGTAAGGAGAAGAGTCCTGAATTATGTAAGAGACTTTGAATAACGAAGCTTCCCAGCACTTAGAGACACCATTTAAGAATAAGCAGCAACCCTTCCCTCCGCATTGGTCTGTTTCTTGCTGGTGAAGCCCTTGTTCTTCCTGCTCTTTTGGAGCGGATGCCAATCTACTGTGCTCAGCTGAGTGATATGGATTAGTCCTACTGGACAATATAACTGGAAAATAAATAAAAAGGAAATAGGACCCTTGCATCTTTCTACCTCCTTCCATCAGTCATGCTCATAGGAAGGAACTACATTCTGTCATATCTAATTAATACTTAGACTAAGTAATCCTTCTAACCATGCTTTTCAGAAATCACTATAGAATTTTCTTCTAAACCCCAGCATGTGTCAGATAATTCCTTTCTCCAAGATTACTGAAAAGACAGAAGGAATGAATCTGAAGTCCTCATTGGATAGAATAGATACAGACAGACTACAGACAACTTTAGACATAAAGGAAAAACTTTCTAGTTTTTTCCTTTTCCTGCATCATTTTACACTTTAGAGCAGATTGTCCACAGATGCTGTGGAAGGTCCATTGCCAGATATTTTTTAAGAACAGGCAAGACAAACTTCTCTTAGAAATTACATAAATACAGCTGCTCCTACATTGGGGCTGAAGAAGATGACTTCAAGTCCCTTCCATTACTATTTTTCTATGATCCTATGTTTATTGTCCTGGCTCATTAAATTCCACAGTTCTGGAAAAGACTAGAGATGCTGCTGCCAAGGTGATTTGGGTATCTTCAAATTAACCCCACAGGCTTTGGCATTGAGAAATAGAAAGACTGCCAACTGCTCTTCACATTTTCCCTAGCCTGCCTCTGATCCTTCTAACTGGCATCTAGTCAAAGTAAGACTGAACTTGTACACCTTTGTGTTTAAATGAATCAAAGTCCCATAGTTTACAGAAACAAATGTTAGAACCAGATAATTTTAAAAAGCAGATTGTACCTACATGGAATCTGAATGTAGCTTTGACTGTCCTATCCATGTATCTCTAAGTAAATAAAACCTCTGTCTCCATGCCTTATCGTATTCAACTCCTACATCTTAGGTACTTGCATCTTCACAAGTGGTGAAGATTCCAGCTTTCTCCATCAGAAGATGATTCTTTACAGACGGTATTGAGGACAAATCTTTTTCTAAGATTGCCGTTAACATGTATCAAAAGAAACCAGGGAGCACACACAAAGAAGGTGGCCGAAAGGTGCTTTACAATATTGGAAAACAAAAGAATTGAGTGAAAATTAATGATAACTATACTAATAAGCTTAAAATATTGTAATACAACTGGAAAGTGGCAACAAAGTAGCAGTTTGTTGTTATTTAGCTTACAATTTCAAAAGATGCAAAACGTTTGCTACTGTGTCAGCCTTATTGACTGTATTCAGCTTTAACTGTTCTTACTCAGACATAGATAAGCTGTTAAATGGTGAGAGCCCCAAGTAGCAGGCGAAGTAATTGCACATACATAATGGCTAACTCAAGGGTCCAAGGCTCAGCTAGGCAAGTTAACAGCACATTATACAATTATGTCCGTAAGAAGTACTTTAGCAAACAGCATCTGAAGAAATGCCATACTGCAAATGCCACAATATTGTTATGACAATGAATAGCACACACGATGGTAGTCTCTTTCTGCAAATATCAGATGTCACAGTACACAATTTATCTGCATCAAAAAGATGGTTTCAAACTTGCACTGTAAGGAATTGCACTGTTCCTGAATTGATACTCAATTCACTTTGGAATTGAAAGGGATGGAGAGATGTCATGTGCTGCGTTGGAACCTCCTTCCAGCACTTCCAAAAGACTTACGCTGATGTCTTCTTCAGTCTAACCAAGGAGGGAGAGTTAGTGTCCTGCTGTTTTGATTCTGTGGTGACAAAACTGGCATGAAGAAGGATTTATACTGCAGTCTGCACAGTATTACTTTATGCTGCAGATTCTGCATAGTATTACCAACTCCAGATGGCTCAGGGAACAAGGGATTTAAGCTGAAAAAAATGTTGCAAGAATGTAAATGTAGAACTTACATTTAAGTTCCTAATGATTGAAATGCAAGATCCTGGATCTGCTGCACAACATACTATTGTGGACCGAACTGTACATTTTAAGGTAACCCCTAAAAATCATAGTAGGACTTAAAACGAAATAAAAAATACCCTGAGTATATGTAGCCTACAAAACAAAACAACAAAAAAAAAGAAGCAAGCAGCTGTAAACGCTTTTACAAGGTTAGGGCTACCTCAAAACCTTCCAGAAAACAGGGAAGCCTGTGAGATGTATTGATACAGAGATGTATTTTTGCATGTACATAATGATGTGCTTATATATATTCTGTAGGTATAACCGAGGATCAGATTTCAAAATGCCCTGGAAAACCTAAACATCTGGGTGCAAAAATCCTAGATCTCTTACTCAAACAGGAAAAAATACTCTGAAAATAAACACTTATTGTCTCTTCAATCGAAGGTTAAAATGGATTCACTGCTGACTTCATCCATTTGCCAATTGTTGACAGCTGTCAATATGGGCATTTGATTTCTTTATCCAAGCATCACAAACACTGCATTAGTATCTTCAGAGAAAGATCTTGACTGTGAGCTGCAGTTTCACTGCCCCAACTCAATTACTGCATTCTTGAACTGCAATGTATTCATTTGTGGGCAGTGGGGCAGCCGGTGGGAGGGTATTGATTGGAGTATAATGTCATGTGTAGCAGCTAGAGTAAGATGAAAAGTGTTTTCTGCTTAATGGGTTGGTATTAAGTAGGTGGGAATGGCTTCTAATTAGCCAACAATTGCTGTGTTTCTCAGTTTCCCTGCTTTCCCTCCTCCTGTCGGTCACCAGCTGCCAATCTCTCTCTCCTTTTCCCTTTTTGTGTGGAGTTCATTGCTCACTGCAGTGAAAGCCTTTGTTTAAAAAAGAGGGCTCCCAGGGTCTCATCTGCCAGGGTACAGCTTGCTGCCTGCGATGAGTAGCAACTGTCAGTTTATTTTATCTCAACCTTTTCATCATTCTGCTGAAACTGGTCGAGTGAAACCACCTGAGAGACCTGAGGATTCAGTACCTACAAGTCATTAGCCAGGACTGCTCAGTCTCTCCCCACACAGCAAGTCAACTGAACACTGCTTAAAATCCAGTCCACTTTAACCCCATATTTTCCTATGGACGTATTGGAACTCTTCCTGCATCTTCCGGATTTTAGTTTCATGATCGTTCCTTAAAAATACTACAGCTATGATTAGTGGGTAATATATTTTCCAGTGCTTCTCAACACAAATGCTCAAGCAACACTCTTTAGAAATACAAAACATAGGACACTAAAATCTATTTATTAGAACACCTTCAATCGGAACCTCCCTCTTATCTAGGTTATGTTCCCCAGCAAGAATATCATACCTAGCAATTCCCCCAATTATTTGAACCTCTGCTTACTTGGAAGTTTTGGATAATGCATCTCAGATAAAAGGGACAAATTTTGCTCATAGTTACACTAGTGCAACCCCCCTCAAATCAACAAGATTTTTATGGGCGTAACAAAAAGCAGTATTTCCTCCACAATTTTCAGCATTTTGCAACATTTTCCTCTCTTTGCATACAGTTTCTCTCTCTGTCTGTATGTATACGTGTACATACACTCCACATCCACCTTCCAAACAGCCAATATAATTGCAGTACAACCATTAAAAACTTATCAAAGTATGTGAGAGAAAGAAATATTTTATTTCTAACTAAAACCAAATTAAATTTATCTAAAACAAATTTCAAAGTCATTAGCCTGAACAATTTTTTTCTGGTAATCACAGCTAACTTGTTGCAGTCATTACTAACAGTTTTAATACAGCAACTGAAGTATTGCTTTCTTCTATGTAAACAGTGAGCCATTTCGAGATATATAAGAGATGACAAGAACAGAAACCCAATCATCCTGCAATATACCAGTTGATTTCCTAATGCTTAAAATCATCGATGCTTCATCTCAATTCTCTTCTTAGTGCAGCACAAGTGTGCATACTTGTATGAATATCAACACAATAAAATATAATTTGCTTTAATATTAGTCTCAGAACTGGGCTAAAGGTACCAGTGAGGATAAGCTCACTCTTGGGGAATTACAGATCTCAAGATGCTGTTCGGCAGATTGAAAGGCTCTGGAGTCAAAGGACTGGGCTCCATAGCACCCTGAAGTGACATTTTCTACCAGAAGAACAAAAACGTCATGTAAACAGAGGGCTGCAAGTGCTGCACCTGGGATAAGAAGTCAATGGGTAGCCCAGAACTACCAACACCATGCAGCATGCATTCCTCTCCCCTCCTGGCTCCTACCAACTATAACATTCTGATTTTCCTTGACACTAGCTACTGGAGCATGATCTGGAGCTCCTATTCCTCAAATTCCTTGGGTGCACAACATGAGCCGAGCAAGACTACTATATGGCATACTCATCCTCCATTTTTCAGATTCAATTTTATATCAGCAATGAGTTGAGTGCACAGTACTATTGCTGAGATGCCCAGTTGAGACGCGTAGACACAATTAGACAGCTTGATGTCTATGTTCATGTAATCTGTATATATCAGATAGTATAAAATACACCTTCACAACAAAGACAGTTTAAGTATTGGCTTTCACAGACATTATCATTAGCATATGAATAAGCATAAGGTTTAGGTATGAGAGGTGCTGGGCACTTGCAGTTTCCATTTTAACAACTGCTGCAGAAGATTAATTCCCCACAGGAGCTGACACCAGCTACATTGTGTTTGACTAGCACTAAAAAATACGCCAGAATTTTAAGGAAAAGGAATTGTATTAAAACACTGTAGCAACCATGGAAAAATATGAAAAAAAACTTCGATTCAGAACAATTTCAAATCGGCCTCCCCTGATCAATTACTCTATCTGATACTTATTAATGTCAGTATTATAGGATAGTAGCTACATGCTCAAAATGATGTACTTGGATGACACACTATGGAAAACACTGTATAATTGGCTCTGTGGCAAGACTTGTATGAGCTCTTAAATGGGAATATTCTGTATTACAGATAATATGGAATGCTTAACTGAGGGAGTAGAAACAAGTGGATGAGCCTAGGGGCATGGTCATCTACTTAAGCATGCATTTGGGTCTTCAGCTAATTAATCACCTAGTTGTACACTTAAACTTTGTCAATCCATTCACACAGGTGATTAAGATCTCTTTAAAGGCTATTTTGATACTTCACAATTTTCTATTAACTGACTTACCAAATACTCAATACGAAGTGTGATTCCTTCCAGTGTATTCTCTGATCACAACGTAATAAAAACACAGAGCATGAAGAACAGCACGAAAACGATAAGTATGAAAAAACTAAAACACCACTCCCAAAAAACCCCAATTGATTCTGCTACAAGCATAAAAGATGTACCTTATTAGGTATAGGTTGAGATACTAGCTACCGCATATAGAGGTAACTGACTTCTCCTCCTTAAACACTGACTGGAAACATACATAAAATTGGGGTTTGGAATGAAGGTGTGGGGCCAAAAGGGGAGAGAGAATAATTTGCAGTGTAAAAGTGAAGAACAGAAGAGAAAAAAAGAGAGAAGTAGGGCACAGAACAGACAGGGAAGAAGGAGAAACAAAAAGAAAATAACTGTTTCAGAAACTGTTCAAAAACATAAAAAAATATTCCTGATGATTACAGAAAAGAATAAAAAGAGAGGTGGATTTTTTGGGCAACAGAAATATGGTTTCATAAATTCATTAATTGTGGGAGTATGACACTTCACTTTTTAAAATAGATTGGCTCATTCTAAATGTAAATCATTTAAATCTTGACTATCTTCAGACCACAGAGTCTTAATAAAAACAGCAATTTGTTGCTTAAACATCAGAGGAACATAAAAGGATATGTCTAGGCAGGGGAAGGCATCTCAGAAGAAAAAGCCCCAAAGATGCAGAAAAGAAAGCTGGCTTGGGAGCCCAAGGAGAAGGAAGGTGTTTGATACACTGACTGTGACTGCTTAGATGACCTAAGGGTTCTGTTACAGAAAATATGCACTGAATACAGTTTCTTTGTCTTGGCTTTGATTTTCTGTGTCCAAAGATTGTTGGGGAGCTTTTGGTAAGGAAGGGTTTGCAGCAGAGAACTGTTTTCATGTTGGCCTGAGGTCAATCTCTCTCAGTTGGCATGTTTGCAGACAGCACCAATAAAAGGTTCTTTATGAAGTCTAAATGACAACAACCTTCTCAATATTAAACAAAAACATAAAAGTCTGCTCTTTGGTTTTTTCTGAGGATCAATTTTCCCTTTTGAGAACAAGAGTATAAAACCACCAGAGACATCTCTGCTCGTGTATGCAGCAAAGGAAAGGGGCCTATGATGGGCACATGCGGAGAAGCCCTAGGGCCACTTCAAAGTATGCCAGCTGGTTATTCCTCCTTTGGCCCTGCAACCATCAGGGGACTGCCAGAGCACAGCAGCTGCCAGCTGTTCTGCTTTATGACTCTTCTCTTTGTCAATGCATTTCTTATGCTCTGGACTGCAGGCAAGCCTAAAACTTCTAGGTGCCTCCAAATCAAGGACTTCTCCAGAAGTGACCTAATGTGGTTGGGCAAGAGCTTCAATTTCTTTTGCACCATTCAAGTGTCCTGCAGAATCAGAGCAGGACTGAGCCTCTGCCCTGAGAATTGTCACTTTTTAAACTGGTAAGGAACTCTACTTTTAGTAGAAGTACTGACAGTGCAGTGCACAGAGCTATACTAGTTCAGTGCCTAAAGCTACACTAAAGGGTCTGACAATATACTGTAGTTTGAACACCACTTCCAACATTTTTTTTCCACAAGAAAGAACAATTCACCTTATTTAGGGAACCATTTTCTGCTGATCTAGAAAGCTTGTCTGAGAAAACATAGCTGGATGCCAACAATGTTTAGCACAGGATGTGTCTAAAGCAAATGCATGAAATGCATAGAAAGTATCAGGTGGAAGAAAAATCTAGATGAGATCCAAATTCTCCTCTGGTTAAGATGTTTTTATATAACTGTAGATGACAAGAACACTCACAATCACATTAGACAGGATGATGGTGAACTTTTTGAAGTTATAACACCACTTAGACATACAAGAACTGCCAACTCCTAGCAAAGACTATGAAGAAACTTCTCCTAACACATTATTCCATGGTTAAACATTAAAATATTCTACAAACTCTCCTCTCAAATCTGGTACTGCCAATCCACAGGCTTGGCCTAGATAGGATCCCGTCTAGCAATTCCCAATTATTTAAGGCAGTATTTAAAAAGAAATCACAGGAAAAAAAACCCTGGATAGTGCATTTGTACAAAGCATAAGAACACTGAATATCAGCACTCCCTATCATGTTTTTTCAGGCGAACTTCAGTCATTGGCAGAAAACAGAACAAGCTACTGCACTCATGGCAAAACTGACACGGATGTTTAAATGGTGTTCTCAGACTCTTCATTGAGAATCTGGTGCATCTGGCCACTGACCACAATGTCCCGAAAAACCTCCCTGTCACCCTCAGTTCTTCACTTGATTCTTTCCGTAGCCCAAGCAATAATCACTCTCACTTTCTAAAAATATCAGAGTATATCACTAAGCAGACTTAATCAAATACTGAAAAACCAAATCCCAATTAATAATAAATAACATAAGATGTACGAATCACGTAAGCCGATTTTCTGAAACACACCTGTTCCATGTCATCAACATCCATATGTAAGCACACTGTTTTTCAACACTTACTTAAGGTAGCTTGCATTAATATCAAAGGTACAGCAGTACAAAAAATGACTGAGGTTTTTTAAAATTAAAAGTGAGATAAGCTAAAATTCAGCAACTGATGAGAGCTAGGTGATGTGAATAAGAAAAGGCAGCACAAGTTTAGTAAATTTTAAGGAAAAAGAAATAATGACAGAACCACCTCTACTTTTTTTTTTTTGCTAATCATTTTCCTAAATGTATATATTTTGGCATTTCTAACCACAGTATTTTTCCAGAGCAAATTATTCAATTTGATAAACCCCACAAAAATGTGCAAAAGCCGCCCTATGAATTTCAGCAGGGGACACTGAAGCATTTGAGCTACGTTTGAAACATGACTGTTAAGAAGTGAGCCTTTGTGCCTCTGGCATGGGGACAGCCTTGGAGGCTGTACTTGGTCACACACCTCCTTTCCATAATTTAAAATCATAGTTCTTATTTACCAGTGTGAACAAGTGTATAATTCCCTTATTTCATGTTCAGTTGTATTTTCTGAGAAAACACCAAAATCCGTCTCTAAAATCCTTTCAATTTCTCATTATTTTTGGTCATGTCAGCAATATATTCTGAAAAATTAAGTAAACTCTCAGTTTATTTAACTTGCTATTGACATAAATCATAAGCATATAGAGCTTGAAGCAGCGTCCATTACAGATCCTGCCTCCAGACTCCTGCACACTGAAGGGACCACTGAGAGTGAGGAGGGGCCCAGAAGGACATTGGGAGGCACGGCCATGCTCTCCGCCTGCCAAAATGAGGGTCTGAATCATTCCCACCTTCTTCACAGCAGTGATTGGGAAGAAGATCATCGTTTGGCCTGTTCAAATTCAGTCTAGCTACTTTGTCACTGACAGCGTACACATTTAATGATCTTTACTCAACAAGTTAGTTACAAAACCCACTAATACACTGTCAAGAAGAAATGTGTTAAAAGAAAATATTAAGACTGCATGGTAATTTCAGTCACCATACAAGCCTATATATTTGCCTTCTGTAAATGCTAACTGCAGAATAGACCTTATTAAGTAATAAATGAGCCAAACAATATAACAGACACAGAAACAGTGGCTTTGAGGGAGTGCACGCACCTGCACAATTCCAGTAGTCCCACGAGTATCATGATATGCCAAAATCTATGACAGAGCTTTAGATATGAAATATGCAGTGAAAGGAACCTGCTAACACAAGCCTCTGCTTTTCCACTGACATAATATAAAAACTATTTTATGGATGTATATCTGCGTAAGGTACAAAGACTTGCTATTTTTGTAGTTTTGATCAGGGCACCATTATCTTTTCTTTCTCTTAAATGTTCTCAGATCAAAAAATCTGCTACCTCCGATGAACATTTACTGGGCAAATACAAAGTATAATTTATAATGCACATTCCTGATGAAGACTGGTTTTCATTTGTTAAAGTACAGTCAAGCATTTTGGGTACAGTGCCATAGCATAACAGTTTTATTTAGCATGCATTTGAGGTAACTAATATAATTTATTAATGGAGGAAAGACAAGAATTGTAATGTTAGAAGTTTTTCTAGAATTAGTGTACTTCAGAAAGAAGAGACAGTAAAAAAGTAGTTTATCACATTATGAAGCAGGTTGTTCTACTGACGGACACTATTACCAAAATGGCCCATAAATTACTTGGCTGTGGGACGTTACAGTATAGAAATGTTAACAGAATTTGTTTAGTGTAATTTTTGATGTCATATCTTACTTCTGACTTTACCATTCTTTAGGATAATCCTTTTATTAATGCATGACAAAGTCACACACAAGCTCAATCTAAAACGCACCTGGTAAGATCTCCATTCTTCAGCACGTTAACAATTTTGCACTAGCCACATCTTTTACAGAAAAATGACTATAAAACACCTTAAAGAGCTTTTAAAAATGTGAATTGGTAGGATGACCATTTAACTTTTTACACAACAAAAAGGACACATTCACATTATGGAATATACCATTCCATACATCTATGAGAGGGAGCTGGAGAAAGAATATTGAGGGACTACATACTTGAGAGTAAAAACAAAAGCTCATTGGACTGTATTTTCCAAGCTGTAGTTTTAACTGGTGCATGGATTTTAAATCATGTTGATGGCTGCTCAGGTGTGGGATGCTAGAAGTAGTCCTGATCATGCTGAAGTTGATTGTACAAAATAATTCCATTGATCATAAGACTTCACAATTGGATGATATGTGTAAGACACAATCATTTATCCTGCATTTGTAGCTATTATAAAAAAAAAAAAACAACAAAACAAACATGGAAAACCTACAGTAAAATATGTCAATTTTGCGAAGTTCTCCAAAGTCAAGAAATGTAAATCTAAATTATGGTCAAAAGCACATAACATTTCTCAAGAAAACAGCTGAAGACTTTTTAGTATAAGGAAAAGAATACATTTTAAATCTACTTTTAAAAGTGTTTAGGTGATTTCAAGCATCCAAGGTCTCTTGCTGAGGCACAGCCCTGCCAGATGCAGTGACCTGGACTGATATTTGCCAGACTCACAGAAAACACAATTCCTGCTCAGCATTTAATGTAATCAATATCCAAAATCTGATCCAAAATTTTCCTGCCTTCAGCACCTTTAATTATTCTTCTCCCTTCTAGAAGGCGGGAAGTCAGGAGATTATTTATTGAAAGACCTATGAAATATTTTCTCATCAGACAATGTTAGTCATGCTGTGGGTTCTTTTTTAGGCTTTAACGTGGAGTCACAAGCCTTTTTGCCTGCTTACTCTCTGCTGATAATTATTTTTTATACATGTGACTAAACATAAAAAGATCAATAAAAATGTATTTGTTCTTGCAGTGGCATCTCACAATGGCATAAATAACTCTCTTGTACGTGAAGTCAGGTAACCGAGTCAAATGCAGCAGATAAAAACACATATTCCTTTGCATTTATAAACACTGTTTTCTGACAATCCCATCCCTTTTGTCCATGACAACTTTGGTCAAAACATCCATTTTATTAATAAATGTTGAGGTAAATTGAGTAATTAATGGTTCTTCCTGCCTGGTTATTGAAATGATTGATTTAGAAAATAAGCCTTGGTTGAAAGACATAAGGTATATGGCAGTACTTGAATTTAAATGTCATTGTTCCTCCACTAGCCTAAGTATTTCTTTTGCCTAAGAATACAGAAACTACTCTTATTTTTTTGTCACAGAAAAATTATTCAGTCAGAATAGTTAGAAATAAAAACTTATTACCTTCCTTCTTCTTTTCATTAAATTCCCCTACGGATTAAGAACTACCACTGTATCTTGTCTTTAGCTGTTTTATCCTCAAAAAGACTGAGAAAAATCTAGTAGATTATCGATGTTGAGCTGTTTGAAAGAGCTAGAAATACTGTTCTATTATCACAGCAAGAATTTCCAAAGTGGTGAGTTCATCATAGGATGCACAGACATTCTCCTGGAAGGTAGGATAAAGGCTGTACCTGAAACTCAAAGCCAGTGAATTCTAATATTGAATTGGTGCCAGGTCATGTTTTGCCAGACAAAGATATTAAAAATGTAATGCCAGTACTAACGAGAGATTTGGCACACAAAACATGAAGAATGTTACAGATTGTGCTGACAGTGTGACACTATGTTTTCCTGGATGTAATCTGGGTATCATGAGAGTAAGCTTGGAACACTAATGAGAAGAATGATATTGAACTGGAAGAGCTACTAAATATGCAGTAGCCACAGGGTTCCTGGAGTGAACTGGAACTAAAATGAAAACTGTAATACTGAAAGTAACAGAGGGTAAACTAGGCAGAAATACAGACGGAAGAGAATCTCAGCAGGCAAAACTTGTTTCTGGTGCCATGCTTGCCAGGACATAAAGGGCTTTTCTAATCATACTCTTTTTATCCCTGAAGTACTGTTAAAGAGGAGCATGAAGCTTGAGCTTAAAGGGGCACATATAATTTCAGGGTATAAATGAGTTTCACAACTGGCTGGAGAAAGCGATGTATAAAAGTGGAACAGAAAACCTATTTAGGTGCAAGAAGTAAAATACATGTTGAAGATAAAAAGATCACCCTGTCTCTTCGAGGCTCCTGTTTTTTTGCTGTTGCCATTGTTGATTTTTGTTGGCCTCCTATTTACATCAGCTAGAGCTAACGATCCTCATATGAAATGCATATAAAATTGTTTGACGTTGGATTCTTCTTTGACCATCTCTGTTGGAATTCTTGGCATCTGCACTACAGGTCTAGAAACTTACTGCCCCTTCCAGGAGACACGCACCCAATTAACTCTGCCAGCCAACAAAATTTGTGAGTGTACTGGTTATTCACTTATTGGGGCAAAACCCATAAATACACATAGTCATTGAAAAAGAAACACATTGCCATCAAGAAATAACTGCCCTGTTACCATCACTGGAACTCTAAGCAGAGTGCTATCTAATTTGTTCTCTCTTCAGCATGCCAATCAATGTCCTCGTTCCACAATTCTCAGCTGCTTCCAGTGTTGCCTCTGGTATCCTGGCTCCTGTTAAACCACTAACATCTTCAATTACCAGGCTATTAACCATTTATTTTATAAATAAAATTCACAATTGAAGTTATACTTAAGCGTTACAATTCTATGAAAGGAAAAGATACACAAAAAAACAGCAGACAAGCAGTTCTTTGTCTTTGAGAGTTTGATAACTGAGGGAATTTGGACACAGTAGCTCTGAAGCTCCATATTATGACTTTGCCCCAGCTGTTACTTATTTCCACTGTAGTCCAGATTCACACTCTCCACAGGAATGCAGAGAGGAAAGTTTTAAGGTGGACTAGACTTATCCCTTTTCCTTCCTCAGTACAATACAGTTTAATACTGCCAATACTTGGAGATAATGCCTAATTCAGTTTGTCGTGTATTAACAGATAGCACAGGGAACAAAAAGTAAAGAAAACTTAACCCATGAAGAAAGAGGTCTACTCCACACAGAGTCCACCTCTACTCTTTATCTGAGACAAGAAAACACAGTGAAGAAATCATAGAGTTGCTTTTTTTTTTTCCCCTTCCCCTCCAATGTCAAGTATAAGGATGCCAAAAATAAAACAGCATGTTCTTCTGAATTCAGAACTATGTCCACTATGTCAAGCAGAAATTACTTCTTACTTTTGGTAACAGGGAACTTATTTTTGGATGCACTTGAAAAACTAACTGCAAATGAAGATTATTATGTTTTTTCTTTCTTTGAAGATTAAAATAATGATATTTGACTAAACTAATACATCACTGTTTGCCCGTAACTGTAATATCTTGGAAAACAGCACTGAAAAAAGTAAGTTACGATCCATAGCAACTACAACTATCTGTTTCTGCCTGCTATATTGTATTTAAACCTATTTAATTCAGCCTTTAAAATAAGCACACAAAGCAGTAAATCTAACCTCCATTCAGTACAAGGATTAAACCCAGGAAATAATTTAATAAAACTCTACAAGAAAAACGACTTAACTGTTGAGGACAATACAGCACTAATGTGTTTCGTAACCAATGTCTTACCGACTGTAAGAGGGTCAGTGCACATGTCACTTCTGTTCTCCTTCCATGCCAGCAGGTACTTGAGGCTGACGGGATCTTCTGCTTCTATATGGCTGTTAAATGCCACCATCAGTTTATGAGCCTTCGCAATGCCACAATAAGTCTTTGTTTCATCCACTAAGGGCAAACTATTTAAGGTTTTAGCTGCCTCAGAAGCCTGACTGAAATATTCAAAAGCTTCATTATAGTTCCCCTAGTAAAGAAGAGAAAAAAAGAGAAGAACTGTAAAAGCTACTTGTAGTCACCTGTATTTTACCTTGACATTAGAGCCTGCTCCTCTGGCACCTCAGAGATGTTGCAGCTGAGAGGCCCACCCACAGAGTGACTCATGGCATGGTATTAAGCAAATCACTCTCCCTTGCTGTTTCCTAACTTCTAAAATCCAGATAATGCTGCTCATATCTTTCTCAGGAACTGAATTGTTTTTTGTTTGTCTGTGTAGTATTTTGAACATCCAAATCTAAGTATATCCATGCTAAGTATTAATACTGATTCCGGCCAGGCCATAGAAATCATTGCTATTGTTTCATTAACATCTCTGTGGGAGGAAAGGTCCTAATTTACTATTGTGATACTAAATTTTAGAAAAGAAATCTTAAAAATGGAAAAAAGAGGATAATGAAATGATGCACCTAAAGCATGGAAAAGAACAGAAATTAAAACCTACAGATTTATGGTGGAAGAAGGGATATACCAAAACTCAGGCATATTCCTAATCACAAGAAGAGAAACAGTAGGAGAAATATAAGCCAACTGTTGCTACATAGAAAACCCAAACAATTTACCTCTCTATCCTGCAGAATACAGAAATCCAACATTCATGAATCCAGTAAAAAGGAGTATAAACTACAGCAGATAATACATTAACAGGAATTAAAAAAAAGTATAACAAGAACTATTTTTTATGTGAGAGATAGAAAGAAAACTCCTCAACTTCTTGACCAAAGAGAAATAAAGAGAAAACTAGGGCAAATCATGATAGGCTGAAGGATACTGCTGAAAAGCCAAAATATTTCTTGGTATATTTCTTCATCCTTTGCATATTTCTTCTTTGCCATGAAGCTACTTTGAGTTACCATCAGAGATGGAGTCAAAAGAAGGGTTGCAGGAGCAAGCTTCTAATTTAAAAAGTAGCATACCACCAGACCTAAACAGAGCATAAATAAAAGATTTGAGGAAATCTAAAGACAAAGAGATTGAATTGCTGGGAAATAAGTTACATCTCTCATTAAAACTAGGTAGTTTTAGGCTTGAAAGGTAGTACATTTTGTGCTGGTATTATACGTGGCAGTGTGCAATAACTTTATGCTCTAGTTTCAGTATTGTCTAATGTTTAATTATTATAGAAAAAGAATCAGATGACAATTTTGCCAAGATTGTTGAAAAAGGTAAAAAAGGAAGGTTTTTGCAAGGCTTTGAGGAATTTCAAAGGGACCTTATACTACTACCTGAGTGGTTATGTGATAGCAAATGAAATTAATCCTTTAGAAAATGAGAGGTAATTCATACTGCCTGAACTGTTTGTAACTTTTAGTGGGTTCTAATTAACTCAGGCTCAGGAAGGCGGCCTTGAAATAACATGGGCAGCTCTGCAGTGGCTTCTCCTAAATGCCAAACAGCTCTAAGATCTAGTAAGGTCAAACAAAATATCAGGATGCATCAAGAATGCGGTGGAGAAAGCAAGAGTAGATACAATGTATGTAAATAAACAAACAGTATATTAATAAAACTGGACAAGGTAAATATATGCCAAACAGCAAATATAAACCAGGAATAGACTGAAAATTGCTACCAACTACAATAGGAGAATAGGCATAAATTGAATATAACTGAAGAGCAAGAAATTAAAAAATAATTGCAGATAGCTCTCTCCTCTTTATGGATCATTTATGGTAATAATCTCGACCATAAGCCTACTAAGAAAAAAGTTGGACATCCTTGTGAAAAAAAAAAAAATCAACAAACAAGGCAAAAAAAGCTCTTCCTGGGAGCAAGTCGTTACGGAACTGTTCGTCCTTTACTTTACTCTGAAGGAATTCATTCTGGCTATTGTCAGAGCTAGACAAACTTCTTGCGGCAGTTTCTATATGTTTATCATTAACACAAACTATAGCCTGCCTGCTCCCTGGAAGATGCCTTCCATTGCTCCCACTGGTGAGGAATTCTGCTGCTCTGATGGCACAAACTTCCTGACTGAAAACATTTTCAGAGCTGTCTTACCCTTTCACACTCAGCTTGATTTAGCAACATTGCAATTCCCTTCTGCATATAGTACAGAGACCAGGAGGAGAGACTCCAATTAATACCTGTTGCACTTGGTACCACTTTGTGGGATCAAAATTTGTATAACTGCTAAAATGTGCCTGTAATTAAAAAAGGAGAGAAGAGGAATAGAAATTCAGGTAGTCTTTAGGCTTTAATACACCGGAGAGCAGAATTAGGCCTATGACGACACAGCAATGAATAAAGAATGATAAGCAGTAGGATAATAGATAAAAAGCAGAAACATCTACCTACCATACTCATGAGAACTATAACAGGTTAAGTGATGCAATTAGTGAGAGGAGTGCAGCAAATCTAAGAAACTTGAGAAAAGTGAAATGAGAAATGACAGAGTGTGTCATGTTAACTCCATCAGAGTTTGTATATTAAGTAAGCAACCTGCTTAACAAACTGGGAGAAATTAGACCTAATACTCACGCATAACACAAACCCAGGCATTTTTGGAAACAAGAAACGTATGGGTAAAACAATCATGATTAGAAAGCAGGAACTGAGTATACAACATTAAAGAAAGACAGCGATGGAATAGTGAGATGACAGAACTGTAAAGATACAGCAACAGAGTGGACAGAGCAAAGTGAATTTGGTCAAAGTCACTTTGGGAAGAACAGTAAAAGCTGTATCTCCAGTTTACTAAAGGTCCCCAAGGATAGATCTGGATATAAACAGAGATATCTTTAATTTGATGAGAAGGACAGTACTACTGCAAATTGTATCACTGGGGGAAGTACAGAGTTGAATAAAAATACCCTAATAATGACTTTGAGAATACTGGTGATGACAGCTGACACCAAGCAGGCAGTGATCCAAGAGAGGAAATGTTAATTTAGACTCAGTTTTGGTAAACATTGCTGACCTTGCAGAAAAAATGGTATAGAAAATAGGGAATTGTAAAACTTTAAGAGCTTTTTTTTTAGCATGTTTAAATTACATATTTTATGTAAGTTAATAAGATTAAGTCACTACATTTCTTTCCTTCTACACCATTACCCCAGTTGAAAGCAGCAAATTCTGAACCAAGAAAGAGAATTTAGAGAATAACCAAAAAGAGGTTAATTCTTAAAATACCAGTTCTCATAAAATTGATTATTAGCAATGGTGGCAGAAGCAGTGAAATATAAAAGTAGCTAAACAGAATTTAGTTAATTATTTTTCAAATGTCGAGTGGAATGATTAAGCACAGTGTCACATCACCCTACTTTCTTCTAAGTTTCATACCCATTTTAAAGTTACTTTATCAAGTTCTCAAAGACTTTAAAACTTAGTTTTCAAGGGGAAATTTGTCATTTATGCTAAGAACATATGTAAATAGAAAACTCTCAGGCTAATTTAGAGATTACAGAGTAAGAAATTTTTCTACTGCTTATGAAACAAAAACGGGCCAGCAACTTTGGGAGCGGGAGTCCTCTGTAAGAGGAATCCAGTTATAAAAAAAAAGGCATTTGGGGGTAGTGTAAGTGAAAAGGGGCAAGTAGCCTGTTCAATATATTACACATAGAAAAGAAATGGTGACAAAAAAAAACAGGCAACAAAAGCTAGAAAGGGTGATTTTGAAAGGGTATTTCTATTTTTATTTTGTTATAATGAAAGTGTTTCCTAATTTCCACATTGTCCAGTCTGCAGAATGAATTTTTTTATTACTTACTGTATCTAAATAATTTCAGGTAGCATTTCAGCTCTAAAATAGGTGCTAAAGGGCTCAACATGAATCTTTCACTTCTGCAGCAATGTTTTTAACCCTTCTGATTTCAAAAACCAAGGGCTACTGCAGTGCATCTAGATGCAGTAAAGGACAGACTAGGCATGGACACCACTACCCAGCCAGGCAGCCAGCAGAACTGCTGCCTTTGCAGGGTCCACCCCAGAGGAGAAATTCAGAGACTGGCACATGGGTCAGAAAGAAGCACTTCAAAAGACCTTAGAAACTATGATAAAGGGAGTTTCTTAGTTACCTCTAGCTTAATATTGTCTGTCACTGCCTATCTATCAATTTAAACAGGCCAAATCAAAGCCATTACGCTGGATGGAGCCATATAGAAGAGAAAGCCCTTCCACTACCAGCACAGACCTTTGCCAAACTATTTGCGGCTAGTGCCCATTTAATAAATTTGGCTGAAAGAATGTAGAGAAGAAACCAAGCTAAGATTAAAAACTGCTTATTAGTATGCAATATAGTATACATTCATTTTAAAAAAGCACAAATTTCAACATATGGTACAATAAAATTTCATTTGTGTTAACTGATGACTCTTTATGGGCATATGTGGCCCCAATGGTGATTTGGATGCAGATTTTTCACAACACTGAAAGTTTGTCATGATCTGAATTTGGAGTTTTTATTCACCCATTCTAGAACAAAACTCTATGTGTTAAGTATGGTGTGAAATTTTCACCTTTCCCAAAAACTTAAGGCACATTTTATTTAGTCACACAGTATCTTCTCCTTTGGTAACTCTTGCAAGATACAATACCTGGATCAAATCCTTCTGGATCATCTCATACGCAAAACCAGATTTTTACCATGAATTAAACCCAAATGTTTGACATCATTACTACAACCAGTACTTACTCTCTCATTGTGAACATTCCCAAGTAATACACATGCATCCACCAGGCTTTGGCTTAGATGAGCGTTCTCAGCAGCCTTCATAAACTCTCCCAAGTACTTAATAGTTTCAGCCACTTTTCCCTGACTAAAGCAAAGGACAGGGACAAAATTAAATATTCACTCAGATGGCTTCTCCAAATGCTGAAGATCTATCCCCCTGTTCTGAAGTAACTTTACTTTGTGATGACTCATCCGTGACTCAACTTTATTTCCAAAACAGTTGTCTAGGCACTACCTGCGCTGAGACCAACGAGACCAGTCCACACAGAACCTCTGAGGGAAGAACTGGATCCTTTGAGTGAAATAAAACAAAATTCTTCTTCAGAATATTGTGCCATATTTTAAGGCCAAGAAAGACAATGCAGGTGATGATTTTACAGAGGTTTTGGAGTTTCCATTGCTTTAATATTTTTTCTGCTGAGCAGCTGATAACACTTTCAATACAGCCGGACTTCACATCCTGACAAAAAAGGGGAAGAAGGTAGGAGGGCTAGATTTTCAGTAAGACTTTTTGTGCTCCTGTCATTCAGATCTGCCATTTCTTGCTCTAGAGCCCTGGTGGTGCAGCAGCAGCTCCATAGCGGTGCTGTCTCTTAGTTCTGGGGGTGACAGCCTTTCCCCGAGTGTAATGCTGCACTTTGGCTGGGTGGATCAAAGGTTGCTGGAGTCACACAGGCAAACGTATAAACTGTGGATTGCAGGTGTCACCCCCAAATCCCAGTGAGATCAGAGCAACCTGAGGTCACAGTTGAATCTAAGTTGAAAATTGGCTAATGTACTTTGACAATAACATTTGCAGATTTCCTTTTTTTTAATAAAGCCAGTCATTTTAACAATATAAGATCTCTGCAGTATATACAAGATAGAAGATAGACATCTGGGTTTGCTTGTGAGTAAGGCACTGCGCTTTTTCCCTTTAAGGCTGAAGTGCTACTGCAGCTGACCTCAATATTAGCCGTGAACTTGAGTCACTAATGTAGGAGTGTAGCATGCTAAATGTCAAGCCACCAAGCAAGACAGAAAATCCAGTCTTAATTAAGAAACTCACAGAAATAGAAGTTCCTGTAAGTGATAAAGAATTGTGATTTATTTTCTCACCATTTTAAAACACCTTCAAGTTACATTCCTGCAGCAAATGACTGACTGGGGTTTATTTACATTAGAGTTTTTGTTATAAACTATATTAGGGATATGTGCTTTCAAAATCTGGCAGAAGTCTGCAATTCCCTACCTTATGATATCAGAGTAATTATAACAGGGTAGCGCCTGCCATGAAACAGGAAACACAGCAAAGCATGGCTGCAAATTTGCAATATTGCAGTCATTTTCCGTATGTGACTGAGATGAGCTACGTTGCTACAAAAGGATGCTAAAACACTACAAACTAACATGCTTGAAATGTTCAACTATATGCTACGGTAAAGCTTAGCTGTCAATAAGCAGAGTTGGATTTATTAAGTTTCCTAATTTAAGTATTTTAATATCATGATAATATTAAATATACTGTACCGTAAACATTTGCCAAATGTCAAAAGGCTTCTAAATTTTAAAATTAGAAACACATTTTTTTACACCTGTTTTTTTTTTTCCTAAGAAGAGAAAATCAAATGTTTCCCCACAGAAATACAGCATATGATTTATATAAGTTAAAGGACAAGGTTAAAGTGTTAGACAAATATTAATTCCAGTTTTTCTAGTTTTCTATATGCAGTGCACAGGTGCAACTTGAAGAGCATATTATATGGTATAATCATTAAATCCATTCAACCAGACCTTTGAGAGTTAAAAACATATATTCTGAGGAAAAGGACTCCTCGGTCCAAGGAATTAGAATGAAACAGTGCAGAATATTTGTGTATCAAGGTGATTCCAGTTTCCAACTGGGAAAACAGGACTGTTAACACCCACATCCCCTGACAACTGTCCAATTATGTATATCACACTTGGCCTACTGTTTGCAGTAGAAGTAATCAATAAAGGATGTGGTTGAGTGAACATAGATTTTGGTTGAACCAATGCATGAAAACTTAATCATTTACTCAGAGTGGAGAAATCAAATAGAGCAGAGATGAAACAGCCACTAAGGGGTTTGTTGATTGTGCCACCAAGTTTGTGGGCTAGAGGCTGAAAGTAATAAAGCAAATGGAATCAGTGACAGGAGAAAATGTAAAAAGGTTTTCTTAATTTCATGAATTAATAGAAATGTTTTGATGTATTTTTGGCCATTTTTTATATTTCACATAAAAACCTATGCACCATGTATAGAAAATAGGAAAATTGCTAGGGCATACAACCTCTTTCAAGCAAACAGAAATCAATTTGATACATATCAGAAAGATATTTCTCACTGTTAGAACTTCACTTATGCCAACTAGCGATTGGTTGGTACAGCTTAACAATTTTTCAAAGGAAGTACTTTAAAAAGCACTACAGCTTGAGATATTTAAAGTATGCTAGAAGGATTACTGAAACACTTTATCCTGTACAAGACCTGATAACATGATAAACAGGTCTTTCCTACTCCAAGGGCTAATATTTTACAGTTCCTTCAAAAATCTACATGTTATTTTATACAGCCATATACTTTCTATCTCCTTAGACATCACCTTCCTAAATGCATAAAATGTAATTTCCTAAAGATATAGTCATTCATGATCCCACAGAACAGTTATGATGACTTCAGCAGAAGAGATTACATATCTACAGCAACTCATTTTCCAGTTTCATGCTAAAATGCCCTATGAGATTTTTACCCCTATTAGACTTTTATGAAAATATGCACCTTTTATAGGATCACTCATATGATTGAATTGGATGTATAAATCATGTGTCCACAAGAAGTCATTACCATGGTGGACACTGGCAGAATAAGTCAAGAACATGATGCGATTATGTCAGATTTTTCGCTGGAAAATGACATGCCTAAATGCACATGATAGAGAATTTCAGTTTCCCATGGTCTGTGGAAACATCTGCAGCAAAGATTTCACAAAAAATTCCAAAGCCATAGACAAGTTCTCAGCGATTCAGGAGGGCTCAGCCCTTTCTTCAATTTGTCACAAGGCAATCAGTGCAAATTCTCACAGATGTTATGATTATGATGCATTATCTTATGGAAAGTTATCTTTTCTTTGTAAAGACATTATCTATCAAACTTAAAATGATTTACATGAATCTAGCCTAGATCAGGTAAAAATATAAGTAAAGAAAAAGTGATCAAGCCGAGTATGGAGATTCTGTCACCAACAGTAATTATTCATGCATTTATCCAATATTTTCTGAACAGGCTTGCCAGAAATTTTCTTGTTTGCTATTCATCAGACAAGTTAATATCCAAAAGTTTGGTGTGAGAGTAAACAGAAACTTACAATACTTTTTTTAATGTCTCTCTTTACATTGGCTTTTCAAACCATTTTTCTATGCCCTTTCCTCCTCCAAGGAAAAACTAGTAGAGCTGGACCAGCATGATTTTGTTCGTGAAAAATTCTGTTATTGAATTTTGAAAAGTAGGTTTGTCTGAAATATCCAGAAAGCGTTCTATTAGAGAGCATTACATGGCAAAAGGGAATTTATCTAGAGGGACTACTTAAGACAAAGATCACAGAATCACAGTATAGTTAAAGTTGGAGGGGATCTCTGGAGATAATCTCCACCCGCCTTGCTCAGAGCAACTAGAGGAGGCCTGCGTCCACTGGAGTTTTGAGTGACTTTTGAAGGATGGACACTCCACAAGCTGTTCCAGCATTTACCCTCACGGTAATTTTTTTCTTCTTCTGTTTAAATGGAATCTCATGTATTTCAGTTTGTGCCTGTTGCCTCTTGTCCTGTCACTGAGCACCACTGAGACGAGTCTGCCTAAGAGGTATTGATAAGATCCCCGTGAGCCTTCTCTTCTGTGGTCTGAACAGTCCCAGCTCCCTCAGCCTCTCCTCCTTGGACGGATGCTCCCAGTCCCTTAGTCATCTTTCCAGCCCTTCGCTGGACTCGCTCCACTATGTCCCCCTCTCTCTTGGAATGGGGACCCCAGAATGGGACACAGCACTCCTGGGGTGACCTCACCAGTGCTGAGTACAGGCAAAGGATCACCTCCCTTGACCTGTTTGCAACGCTCTGCCTAATGCAGCCCAGGATCCTGTTGGTCGCCTTTGCCATCAGTGCGCCTTGCTGTCTCATGGGCAACTTGTTGTCCACCAGGAAACCCAGGTCCTTCTCTGCCCAGCTCCTCTCCATCCAGTCAGCCCGCAGCCTGGGTTGGTGCCTGGGGTTACCTGTCCCCAGGTGCAGGACTTTCCATTACCATGGAACTGCCATCAGCCCTTTTCTCCAGCCTGCCAAGGTCCCTCTGAATGGCAGCACAGCCACCTACCTGGTGGATCGACCATTCCTCTTCAATTCTGTATTGCCTGCAAACATGCTGAAGGTGCGCTTGGTCACACCATCCAGGTCATTAATGGAGGTATTAATCAGTATTGGTGCCAGTATTGATCCCTGAGTACACCACTAGTGACTGGCCTCCCGCTGGACTTCATGCTGCTGCTTACAATCCTTTGAAGGCTGGCAGCTCAGCTAGTTTTCAGTCTACCTCACTGTCTATTTATCTAAGCCATACTTCATCAGCTTGTGTATGAAGATGTTATGGGAGATGGCGTCAGAAGCCTTGCTAAAATTGAAACAACATCCACTGCTTTCCCTTCATCCACCAAGCCAGTCATCTTATCCTAGAAGGCTATGAGGTTGGTGAAGCACAATTTCCCTGTCTTAAATCCAATCACGTTCTTGTCCTTAACATGTTTGGAAATTGCTTGCAGGGGTACTTGCTCCATCACCTTCTCAGGGATCAAGGAGAAGCTGACCAGCCTGAAGTTTCCTGGATCTTCTCTCTTGAAGACAAAAGTGATGTCTGCAACCTTCCAATCCTCAGGAACGTCCCCTAGTTGCCACAGTCTTTCAAAGATAATCGAAAGCAGCCTTGCTTTGGCCAGCTCCCTCAACACTCATTTCAAATGCTGCTTATGCTATTTTCTCATGTCAGAGACACTTTACAGTCTACTCAGCTATTTTTGCTGCTTGTGATGTAGTAAAAGTAATAATGGAATTTATCCATTTCCACTTAAAACAATGAATAAATGGGTTTTATGGAATGGCATCTCCCCATCTGTGAGAGCTCCTTACAAAATTGCCCCATGAAGACAATGGATGAAAACTTCCCAAGTCTCTATGACCCTCAGTCATAGAGTTCAAGTGTTCAAGAAGATGTAAGGCACGCATATACAGATTTATACATCTTGCCTGAGACGTTTTTAAGGATTTGGAGCATAAATCTAGAGCTGTGATCCTTTGAATTTTTTGTCAACTGAATGTCAGAATTCAGTTCTGATTCAATTCTAGTTGCCATTACTGAAACCTGGTGGGATGCATACCATGACTGGAGTGCGGCTATCAATGGCTACAGGCTGTTCAGAAGGGACAGGCGAGGAAGCAGGGGTGGAGGGGTTGCCCTCTACATCAAGAAATGGATAGAGAGTGAAGAACTGTCTCTGAAGAATAGCCATGAGCAGGTTGAAAGCTTATGGGTAAGAATCAGAGACGGAGACAACAAAGGGAACCTTGTGGCTGGTGGCTACTACAGGCTGCCTGATCAAGGTGAGCCTGTTGACAAAGCCTTCTCACTCCAGCTACAGGAAGCATCGCACTCACAGGCTCTTCTCCTGCTGGGGGACTTCAACCACCCCGACTTTTCTGCTGGAAAAGTAGCATGGTGAGCTGTAGGCAATCCAGGAGACTCCTGGAATGCATTGAGGATAACTTCTTAAGCCACGTAATAGACAGCCCTACCAGAGGGGATGCGATACTGTTGGTCACAAACACAAGCGAGCTAATCGGTGACATCAAGATTGGAGGCAGCCTGGGCTGCAGTGATCAGGCACTGGTGGAGTTTGCAGTCCTGAGGGATATGGGTCAGGCGAAGAGTAAAGTCAGGACCCTGAATTTTAGGAAAGCAAACTTCCAGATGTTCAAGAACTTAGTCAATAGGACCCCCTGGGAAACTGCCCTCAGGGACAAGGGAGCAGAACAGAGCTGGCAGATCTTTAAGGACGCTTTCCATAGAGCACAAGAGCTCTCAATCCCCACGTGTAAGAAATCAGGAAAGGAAGGCAAGAGACCTGCACGGGTGAGTAGAGACCTGCTGGTCAACCTAAAGGGCAAGAAGGAAATGCACAGGCAGCGGAAGCAGGGACAGGTATCCTGGGAAGAGTATAGGGACGCTGCCCAGTTGTGTAGGGATGGGGTCAGGAAGGCTAAGGCGCGGCTGGAGCTGAACTTGGCAAGGGACACAAAGAATAATAAGGGCTTCTACAGGTATGCCAGCCAGAAAAGGAAGCTCAAAGAAAGCATACTCCCCCTGATGAACATCACTGGCAAACTGGTAACAACGGACGAGGAGAAGGCTGAGGCACTCAACAAATTTTTGCCTCAGTCTTCACTGGCAACCTCTCTTCCCACACCTCTTGAGTGGATGGACCGCAAGACAGGGACTGGGGGAGCACAGTCCCTCCCACTGTAAGAGAAAATCAGGTTCATGATCACCTGAGGAAACTGAACACACATAAAGTCTACGGGACCTGATGAGATGCATCCCAGAGTCCTGAGGGAGTTGGCTGATGTAGTTGCCAAGCCACTCTCCAGGATATTTGAAAAGTCATGGCAGTCAGGTGAAGTGCCTGGGGACTGGAAAAGGGGAAACACTGCACCTGTTTTTAAAAAGGGTAGAAAGGAGGACCCTGGGAACTACCGACCTGTCAGCCTCACCTCTGTGCTTGGGAAGATCATGGAACAGATCCTCCTAGAAGCTATGCTAAGGCACATGGAGGACAGGGAGGTGATTCGAGACAGCCAGCACTGCTTCACCAAGGGCAAGTCCTGCCTGACCAACCTAGTGGCCTTCTATAATGGAGTCACTACATCAGTGCACAAGGGAAGAGCTACGGATGTCATCTATCTGGACTTCTGTAAGGCCTTTGACACGGTCCCCAACAACATCCTTCTCTCTAAATGGGAGAGAGATGGATTTGATGGGTGGACTCTTCGATGGATGAAGAACTGGTTGGATGGTCGCATCCAGAGGGTAGTCGTCAACAGCTCAATGTCCAGATGGAGATCAGTGACAAGTGGTGTCCCTCAGGGGTCCATACTGGGACCAGTACTGTTTAATATCTTCAGCAATGACATAGACAGCAGGATCGAGCGCACCCTCAGCAAGTTTTCAGATGACACCAAGCTGAGTGGTGCGGTTGACACACCCAAGGGATGGGATGTCATCCAGCAGGACCTGGACAAGCTCGGGAGGTGGGCCCACGTGAACCTCATGAGGTTCAACAAGGACAAGTGCAAGGTCCTGCACCTGGGGTCAGGGCAACCCCCGGTATCAACACAGGCTGGAGGATGAAGGGATTGAGTGCAGCCCTGCCAAGAAGGACTTGGGGGTACTGGTGGATGAAAAGCTGGACATGAGCTGGCAGTGTGTGCTCGCAGCCCAGAAAGCCAACTGTACCCTGGGATGCATCAAAAGAAGCGTGGCCGGCAGGTTGAAGGAGCTGATTCTGCCCCTCTACTTTGCTCTGGTGAGACCCCACCTGGAGTGCTGCATCCAGCTCTAGAGTCCTCAGCACAGGAAAGACATGGACCTGTTAGAGTAGGTCCAGAGGAGGGCCACAAAAATGATTAAAGGGATGAAAAACCTCTCCTATGAGGAAAGGCTTGGAGAGTGGGGGTTATTCAGCCTGGAGAAGAGAAGGCTGCAGGGAGACCTTATTGCAGCCTTTCAGTACTTAAAGGGGGCTTATAAGAAAGATGAGGACAAACTTTTTAGCAGGGCCTCTTGCGACAGGACAAAGGGTAATGGTTTTAAACAAAAAGAGGGTAGATTCAGACTAGATATAAGGAAGACATTTTTTACAATGAGGGTGGTGAAACACTGGAACAGGTTGCCCAGAGAGGTGGTAGATGCCCCATCCTTGGAAACATTCAAGGTCATGACGGACGGGGCTCTGAGCAACCTGATCTAGTTGAAGAAGTCCCTGCTCATTGCAGGGGGGGTTGGACTAGATGACCTTTAAAGGTCCCTTCCAACCTAAACTATTCTATGATTCTATGATTCATAGTTGCCCAGACTTTTATGTAGAAAAGTTTCTCAAATGGCTGAAAGGTGTTGAGACATATAATGATATTTTACAGGCTGAGTTGTTTATGCCTATCACGTACCTAAAGCTCTTCAAAGCAGGCACATATGTAAGGCATTTAATTTGGTTAACGCTCTCAGGGCATAACTACCAGATGGGTTTTATAAAAAATACCACAGCAGCCATTTTCCAGAGGAAGGTTTTACGGTTGTGTCTTTACTTACACAATAGATCAGCAGTTAAATCCCTGATCCTAGACATGAGAGCGAGTTCCTCCTTCTCTTGAATCAATCAGAATGTTCCTCTCCTAGGAGAATGCCTTAAATACTAAACTGGGGGGTCTTATTGCTCTTAGTTTCCCCTCTCGTTTCTCCTTACCTACTAGTTTTCCTCTTTTTCAAATTGCAACAACCAGAAAGCAGTGAGACTGTCCATTCCCAGATAGCTAGAGAATGCTCCCAGAAGGTGTGGAGTACAGATTTGATGCAGAAGAACATCACTAGCCACTCCTTCTTTAGCTCTGCTTTTAAGAAAAGAATTTGTACTGGCATGGTCTTTCAGATGAAGTTTTTAGAAACCTGACCTCAGAAGGATCTCCAAATCTGTAATTTTTGAGTAAATAAATGTGTGTGCTCTCATTCTAGAATGCCTAAATCACAGAAAGAGGAAATTAATATACATGGCTTTCTAGGAATATCCTCTTGGGTATCTTAGGCCACCCTCTACCCAGACTGCTGCTTTTTGTGAATACAAGGAATCCATGAATGCTACTGAGAGCTCAGACACCTTTGCACTCATTGCAAAGTCACTCATTGTAACAGCTGGTGTCCCAGGAACTAAATCTTTCTCAGTTAGGTTTAAGACAGTTTTTAAAACAGTCTGTTCTGTGGCTTTTTGAACGTCTTATCCCATGTGCTTATTTAGGATGCTCAGAATATGAATAGCCATGAATTATGTATCAGATTGCTGAAGAGAACTGTGATTGTAGCTGGTCCCTATATGCTCTGAAAGGCCAAGAGGCAAAGCATCTAACTCAAACAGGAGAATTTGCTCTGCACGCTGAAATAAACCTGGTGACAAGTCCTCCTCTGTAAACAATTTGCCAGCCTCTGTCATGCATCATATGCACTGAAGTCCCTAAACATAGGATGAATCAAGGGTAAGCTGCAGCCTTCACTCTAATCTCTTCTTTTCCTACTTCATATGATAATTGCATTAGAGTAATTTATGTCAAAATTATTTGTGTAAGAAGTTGAAGTAGTTTCAAACTAATTCACCTGGAAGAAGGTTTTAATACCAGATGCTGAAACAAAAACATTGAAGACAAGCATCTTATCTGCCACAAATTTATATCTAGTTACACATGCACAAACCAGAAATGCCTCCACAGAACAAGTGAGTGCAATAAATGGAAACTTAGAGTTCAGAAAAGATTACACCGAGACACTTAATTAAGCTTTCTACATTCTTCAAGGTTTTCTGTATTTTTTAACCTGGAAAATACACCTGGATTTCTATTTTCCAGTAAGGTCCCTCCCAAACTTGTGGGAAAAAAAAATTAAGTCCCCAGAATGTGGGGAAAAAAAGGACATATTACTGTTTACAGGTAAAGAAAAGCTTGGATCATACACTTTAAAAAATGTGTACCAGTTTAAAATAACTTTTGATGAAAGGGTCACTTACTGCAAGAAGGGCACTGCTTAAAATTTAAGCAGTCAGTAATGGGAAGCGACAGACCTCTAACAATTTAAGTCTTTCACAGTTGAATGAATCTGCACTGACAGCCAGACAAGGATGTGCTAACCTACCTTACCAGGATCTTGGCTATGGCTGCATATGCTCTGCCTAGGCCAGCAGAATCACAAAGTCCTGTGAAGATTTTTACAGAGGTGTTCAAAAGCTGTGAAACAGGAAAATAAAACCCAATAAATACAATGCTAAGAATTTCTCTGTGTCCATATGAAACAGAAAATTAAACACAAAATTAAAGTTTTCTCACCTGTACATTTCTTCTTTAATTAGTTGTAATGGGACTAGGTTTTTGATCATTACTTATAGTTGTTTGAAACTACTCAATAATTACAAATTAAAAAGATACAACTTGCATTTAAATCCCTGTATTTTGGCACTTTACAAAAACCAAAGAGATGTTACCTCATTTGCAACATAAATTTCCTTATCCATAATTTAAAAGATTTTAAGAGGCTGTACTTGAATTTCTGTTAATCAATACCTTAAGATGGTATCCTTTGCATTCACAGTGTTTTAGAATGATATGCTGATATACAACTTAATATTATTTTTCTTTCTTTAAACTGCCAATATGACAACTTTTCTTAGTACAATTCAGATGCTCAAAAAGTGAATAAATTATAGGTTATAAATTTAAACTATGCTGCCTTAAAATACTGTAGATAATTTTGTTATTTTTGTGACTAATTATTCACGCACACAAGTAATTTGTTAACATTCATTTGGAATGTACTCTATTATCATGACCCCTCCCATAACTGAAGGCTTACAGCTGCTGCATAAAAACATACCATCTTAATTTAATTTAACACTGACATCACCTATATTGCATAATTTCTCTTTTCATCCATTTTTTTTTCCAATGGTGATGACGGCAGAGTGCATATAAAATTAAATCCTATTCTTTCCTCCCCCCTCTTTGTTGCTTGACCCAACCTATTACACACATGAGAAAACAGGAAATCTCCAAAGACTATCTGTGGAAATCCTTTTTGCACATTTCCAAGAAAGAAGTGGTGAATGTCATTTACCAGCTCTGAAGGGGGATGGGAGATGCCCAGGGACGTACGACAGTATCCTGCATGCCCCAAGATGCCTATTTATACTGAGGTAAAGGATAGGGCATTTTCTATTAAGACTGCCTCCCCTGTCATTGGCAAAGTGCATGGTTCAAAAGAAGACAACTTGCGTGTGCTCATGCTATGGATGTCACCATTTCTATCACTGTTTCCGCTACTCAGATTTCCTAGTTCTTGAAGGAGTTTTACTATGTGCAGGAGTATCCCTGGACAAGGCTCTTATTTTTTAGTTATATAAGCTCTGTGTGCACCAAAAGTAGCATTTATTAACGTGCACTGCACGATTTATCGTCCCTCAAGAACTTCCTTAACAGTTATGTTCTCGTGTACATCAGCATTCCATCCTATACTTGAAGGTCATCGTCAATTGAGTTGTCAATGCATAAGACATGACAAAAAGAGAGTGCAGGCATCTCGGTTAGGAACCTGTCACATCAGTTCTGAACTCGCCCTAAACTGAATGCGTACGCAAAGTTGTCAAGGCCTGCAGTGTGTCCTTCTAATAATCCAGGCTGGTAACAGAAATGCACACCAGCGTCCAAGAAACAGTTCTCGGTTTTGCATTTAACTCAGAGGATCTACAACATTTGTTGCAATAATCATGCCCATATCAGAAAACCTGCCATGAGAGTGTCAGAAGGTTTCCAAAATTTTATGTACTGGATGGAAAATTACTCCTACTTTAAACTGGCCTCTGCAATATGAAGCTAGGACACAGGGCCTCTAGAGGTTACTATTTGGCACAGAAAGGTTACTTAGGCACTTAAGGCTTAGGCTGCTGTACTTTTTTCCTATCAAAGATATCACAAAGTCTAAGAAGTACAGATAAAACCAAGGAAAAACCATAGCCAGAGTAGCTAAAGTAAAAAGTTGGTTCACTGCATCTCTGCAACAGCTGCTAGAAAGAAGTAAGTAGGGACATAAATAAAGCCACTCATTCATATTGATGAAAAGTGCTCATTTTGGTCCCAGGTTACTACTACTACACACAAATCAGATGTTTCATTCTAAATAATGATGAAATAACGATAATTATATCATCTACATGTATTTCAAATAACTCCTCCAGCTTCAGATACTATGTAGGGACACAGAAAGGGACACACTCTTGATGGAAAGGAGCTGTGTAGTGCCCCTGTATGCTACAATTGCCCAGCATCCATTGATGTGGAGGACGTGAAGAGGGGCCTCCTCACCTATGGTGCACGCCTTACCTTCAACGTACAGGATAGAAAAAGAAGAGGAGGTAGGGCAGGATAAAATGCTGGATTAACATGTAAGCATTAGAGGATTTCACCTAAAGTCTCTTGCAATTACAGCACACTTTTAATTTTCATTTAAAGTGAAAAATTATGAAGCTTACATGCTGGCAAATCAAGTGGAATTGACACAGTGATGTCTGCCAGAATCATAGAACCGTAGAATGGGATGGAAGGGACCTTTAAAGGTCATCTAGTCCAACCCCCCTGCAATTGGCAGGGACAGAATCTGTAAGCAGCCTGAAAACAACACATGGACATGAAAACTTTCCTGTTTATTCTCATGGGGTATGAACAACCAGTCCATCTAACTGGGTTCTTATGAATACCATGTAAGAGAAGACATGCATGTGGAAGAGAGTACTGAGTGGGCATGGCTGGGCCAGTCACCTATTAGCTCTCTGACAAGTGGATAAATATTGGGAACACATATCATTTGGATCTAATGGAATTTATAGGCTCCCATGAAAGTTCTTCTACCTTTAGACAGAAGTATAGCCAGAAACGGGTCTTTTATACACATTTTGGCCAACCTGTGCAGAGGACAGTGACATCCAAGGAAGAGGTGGAACATGTCAATAATTAATGCTGAAAACTCAATACTGCTGCATTTGTGGTCTTAGAGAATACAGCTGTCATTACACAAACAAAAAGGATGGAAAACTTGTTTTCGATAACAGAACAAAAGTCTTATTACGGTAACATGCTTCTGCTTCAGTATTCTATGGTAAATATTGTGCGTTAAAATGTCATCTTGGTAATTTTCTTCATATTAAGGAAATGTAAATAAAAATATATAACATTGTGTAAAGAGATACTGAATGGGACTACATAAGCATCTATACTGGTAATGTACATTAAAAAGAATGTGTTTGGGTATTACACAAATCTGGCTGAATTTCCTTCTCAAAACTCAAACTTTTCAGAGATTTAAAGTTACTGAAGGGACAAAATGTCTTGGTTTTTTTGTTGTTGTGTGGTTTTGCTTTGTTTTTAAATTTGCTATGTACAAAGAGTTCCGAGGAAGGAAGCTGTTGCTATAGATTTATTCTGATCATGCTAGGCTCCATTATAAACATAAAAATCATAACAAATCATAAAAATCATAAGAACTGCACTGATTCTGGTCACAAATTAGTTTTTGGCTCTAGGTAACCAAGCACACTGACTGTCTCAGACTTCCGACTACTGTGGGTCCGCAGTGGAAATACTGGTTAAAAAACCAAATAAAATAAAAACCAAAGTCTAATACAGAAGTGAACAGTGGGTTTCAATCACTTGTTCTCATTCATGCAGGATGTGGGAAGGTGGCAGGGTGAAGACTTCAACTTTGTCTTCCACATTACAGACACGTCCCACATGCCATCCACTATTATTTTGGTGTGTGCAGGGAAAAAAAAAAGAAGTAGCTTTTATGGCTCCAAAACAGAAATAAAAAAAATCAGGAAGCATTGTACAATTTCCCTTGTTTTCTTGCTTAGCACTAAAAGCTGGATGCAGGTGCACCTGGGAGGAGGACAGCTACTGTGGGAGCATCTATTTACAAAATCAACTCCCTTCCCGGGGTGTTTGTAAGTCTATTGTGGCTACAATTAGTTACAGTGTAAAAATAAAGTAGCAAGCTCTACTTAAATTTTCAAACTAGAGCCTATTTGTGGTACAGCTCTTGCACTAATTCTCTAGATAGTGGTGAATTTCATGTTTACCTCCTTTGCCAAGAAAAATATTAGTCAGATCTCAGGCCCAGATTTGCTACTCAGTTATCTCAGCGTTATGGCAGTGTGACCCTCCTGGGGTTATTCCATTAATATAAAACAGATACGCCAGCTCCTCCCCCAAGACTCCCCCTCCCCCAAATCCCACCCTTCATTTTTTATTGTTGTCACACCTGTACTTCTTTTATATGTACATAAAAACACGCACACACCTCATTGGCATACACTGAGGACTCAGATAAAAGGACATCGGCTGTGCTAAACGTTTGATACATCTGGGGATAATGGACAAAAGAGTAAAAATCGAAGGTATGAATTTATGTTGGAAAAGAATGTCTATTCAACTCAACACAAGATTAATGCTACTACCAGTATTTCAGTATTTTGGTAAAATACATTACTCTGACAAAAACATGATGGGATAATATTGATTTATAATACTGTAACTTTAAAAAACACAAAACCATAGTTCTGCTCTCAGCTTTGCACTTGGTATTGTTGTCAAACTTTATTGGAAATACATTTATTTTGATTTCTGAAAATCTAGCTGTGTTTAGCCATTTCACAGCTGGTGAGCAGTAAAGATGCTTCTGCCTCATTTACAGATCTTGAACATGAATCAGACAATCAGCTGGAACATTAGTCAAAGAGATCTCTAGCTAATGATTTCTGACAGGCGCTGCAGTAACAGGCGAAGGCCCAGCCTGGCTAGCAGCATCTGACAATATTTTTCTGGAGCCAGCAATAGGTGTTGGTAGACAGACAATGCAATCGAGTGAGACTACTGGCCTCATACCACTTAGTGCCTCTTAAATACTTCCAGAAAAAAAAAAAACACATAGCTCTGAGAGTCACTAAATAATCACTTCCACGCAGTCCAGTGAAAATAAAAGACAATAGAACTGTATGCATAGGCATTTTGCAGTTCCGTGAACTCTCTCCCATAGCTCCCCAAGAAATGCGTATTTTAAAATGCCTAAAAAGTGCAGTCTTTATTACCATAATTTGAGTGCTTACACGCCTGTGGCCATCCTGAGAAAGGCCAAAGAAGAGTTTCACAATAAAAACCTGGATGTATTCTTATTTTGGCCAAAACAGTGTGAGAGAGGTTGGGCAGCATAAGAAAACTGTATTGTTCAAATGTATTGATTACAATGAGCAGAGCTCACTGATCCCAGGAAAATAATACACCAATATCAACTGAACGGCAGGCTGCACCTTGTTAAACGCTAAATGTATTCAGGCACAGTGAGCATCCAGGGTAGAATTGGTACAGCATTCTGTCTGCATGCTCACAGTTAAGGGATACTGAAACTGGGTGCCATGCTGAGGAAAGAGGGAGCAGTCCTGGATTTGCCAGAACTGTTAGTTCTCCCTCTTTTCCCACAACTGAAATTCACCAACTCAAATTCTGTAAATGTGAATGCTATCTCTTTGCCCTTAGCCACATCCAATTACACTGGACTGCACTGTTTTGATAAATACATGGGAAAAAATTAAAACAGAAATGTATGAAATTTGTCACTGTTCCTACAGAGACAGAAAGAATTTGTCTGGAGTTGGCCAATCTGGTCTGTTCCAGAACTGCTGTTCCAGGGACTTTAATGTGGGTATTTGGATAACGCATAGCATAAGCGTGCATCTCGGAGCAAGGGAATTAGGGACAGGGAGGGATGTAGGAGAACCCACCCAGAAGTCTGGCCAAGTCAAACATCAAAGCGGAGTACCCTTGTTCAAGACCTTCCACAGGCTCTTGCTAGGACTGGGCTATCACTAAGGTCTTGCTTCACTGACACTCCCTGAGGGGTAACTGCTCCGTCCAGTCCACGCTCTTCCCTCCCTTGTTACGCTTGACTCTTAAGCGTAATGTTTACCTTGGTGCTTTATAAACTTGCATGGCAATATGTGCTTCAGGATACTCGTGTCTGCATCCGTTTGAAGGATCAGAGAAGGGAAGACAAACATTTCACTCATTCCTTAACAGTCTGTCAAGATAAGACATAGGGTTTTCTGCCTGTATCAAGTCTTACTTGTATGCTTTGCATAATATTCAGAGTATGCACATTTTGCTTTGATTCTGAACGGATCATATGTAAATACAACTAACTAATTGAAAAAGTTCCTTTCCCCAGAGACATTTCAAACTTCTATTGGCTTCCATGCGGTCAGGAGTTTACTCTGTATGCTTCATTTTGCTGCACAGGAAACTTAAAAGAGATGAAATGTACAGATGATTGAATAAATGTTAACTTCTGTTCCCATTCTTCTTATTTCTTCTGTATTACTGTTCTTAATTCTGGCCTTCTGATTCTCTACACCTACAACTTTCTAGGAACGCAGTCATCATTTTATTATTTACTATACATCATAAAGGCATTTATTGAAATTAAAGGGATTTATTAAAATAAATAAAAAAATAAAAAAAAAGAAAAAGAGCCAGGTCCTTCAGAGCAAAAACCTATGCAAACATCAAAACCAGGTATTTTAGTTTGTTATTATTGTACAATTTGAAATCTTTACTGCAAGAGACATTACTTTAGTAAAGGCTGTTGCAATCTTTATTTACTACGGGAAGGTAATGTTTTCCAAACCAGCCATTGTTGACATATTTCTTCAAAATAAAGCATGGCTTAACAGTCTGGAGTGAAGAAGCTTCATCTGTTACCCTTTAACAGCAACATAAGAGGAAAAAACAGTTTATGTATCCTTTCCATCCTGACAGATGTGACAATAGCTGGAAACACTGTGCCTGCCAAGAGCTTTTATCAAGTATGTTATAACAACTAGTAATAAGTGTAAATAATAAATGGCTACGATCTTATGGGAAACGGTGGCAATACTAAACAATTTTTGGTGCTTGCTGATGGGAGTCTGCTAGTCTTGGAATTCCCTGCCTTCCCAGTAGAGTTTTGGCCTGACAATAAACAACAGTTTAATACTTTATCTAATCCCAGCCAGGAGGTAAGTTCAACAGCAAGCTTTTGCAGATGTTCACATCCAATAATCTATCCATAATTGATGAAACAGGGAGGTCAGATGTAATGGTTGCTACTATTCCAGCAACAAATAAATGGTTATTGACAAAACAAGGCAGTGTGGCGCTGAGTGCTGAGCAGTGACAAGCATGAAACAGTGCTGAGACAGAAGTAGCGATGTGAATACAGCCCTTCATCTTGAGAATTCCTCAATGTGATGCGTGGCATGAGGGCCACTCTGACACATAAGCAGATGGAGGTGACTTGTAAAGGAAAAATGAGATTCTGCAAGTACATAAAAGGCAGAGGCGGAGAAAGAAACAAGGAGAAAGGGGTGGACAAGACTGGAAATTTGGGTAAGTGCAATAATGTGAATTGTGAATGTTTTGTATAGCAGCACTGTGATCCAGATGTCTGGACCGCTTTTATCACACTTGTATCTACATGAATGTACTTGGCTGTCAGATTGCTGTAGCCTCCTAAGACATTAATATCATACTATATGCATGTGCATGCTTAAATGCCCATTGCTCTTAGACAAAGCACCTATATTTTGCTTCACGCTTGTTAATGTCTTTAGTCCACCCATGAACAGATATTTTTACTTACACAAAGTTTTCCTAGCTAAAAGGAATCAATCAAACCCTTACATTTGCATAACACAATGCAAAAAAACCCGGCAGAAATAAACTAGAAATGTATAAAAAAAATTAAGTCAGTTAAAAATCATTATTTTCCTGCATACCTACATGGAAGTTAAGGAAAAGTTCTCATTCAGCTGAAAACCTCATATTCTTTAAGTTTTAACCCATGTAAGAAATACAGTAAAAGGATTAATAGACTGTTTTTATTGACTGAATCAAACTTGAGTCATTTACATGCAAATAGACACTTGAAATCTTTTGCATCCATTTCAGTGCTAAAAGATAATATTTTTACAATGTTTACTGTGTAATATTCTAATATGAAAAACAGCAGAATGAAATGGTGGCCATTATTGCTATATGTAGTCATAAAAAGATTTCAGACAGAAATATTTTAAATATTAATATTACTAAAATCACTTAAAGCACCAAGGAATGTTAAATCGATTTATTTAGAAGTACAATTTATTTCACACTTGGCTACCAATTCTTTTGATCAGCTCTGAAATAATACATAAGCTGAAAGCAAAACAGCAAAACAAATTGCTTCTAGCAATGAAGCAGCAAGCTCTAGGTATTATACTGGCACGCTTCAGTGTTTTAACTTCTCAGGTTATTTATCTATCAAAGGATAAATTTTAAATTCCTTAAGATCTGATGCCTGAATCAAGACCTCCTATTCTCCAATCTAGCCATCGATGGTTCTGATCAAGCAAAGCTGTTAAGCATTTGCTTACACCTGAATATATGAGTTGTTCCCTTGAAGTCAATGGAAATAACTGAATTGAAATTTAAACACGTATTTAATAAGTAAATTGCTGTAGCTTGAACTATACCAATTTGAGGAACCAATCTAATTTTAAAAGCCTTACTTTATAGAAATTTTTTTAAAGCCTGTTCATTTGAACTAAACTATACAAAGGAAAACAAAACCTCTCAGATTATGAATATATTTGCATTTAAGTACTGAAATTCCTGAGTTTGTACAGCGTGGGTACAAATGTTTCATTTCTCAAAACACATTAAAAGTCTGACATCTGTAAGTATATTAATCTAACAAAATTAATGAATTTCTTATCCAGTTTTTCAGCCATTTGCTACAGCCCTGGGTATAATATGTGCAGTTTCACTAATGGACATACTACTGACAGTTCGTAAGATCTCTCATGCTATTGCTTCTCAGATAATACAAGCTATGAACTAAGACATGCTGTAACTATGTCTTTCCCTCAATTATATAGAGCATTTAGGTTCCAACGTTTAGCACACCTAAGTTAGAAATCCAATACAGTCTGAAGTCCATGAAGTAAATAACCTCTATAACACACAGTTGTACTGTTCTGTCTTTTTTGTTCCTAGCCTGTGGGAATGAAATGAGTGGAAATTTGTACATCAACAGTTATTTAAAGAAAAGTATATTTTTATTAGCTACTCTAAAAAAAGTTTCAATACAGTAGTAGAAAACGTCTGTCTAAATCACATCTTTTAACTGACAGAAGACAGTTATTAGAGTTTTGGAAACCTCAGTCAGGGCAAGTGGACTAATTGTAACCTTATATCCCATAAAACAGACACTGTCTAGCTGTGGTCACAATCTGGCTCCTGCCTTGCCTGGGAAAGCATAAGGAAGAGCCATCTCCACTGGCCATACCTAGCAGAGAATAGCAGAGATTGTTCCATCCCATCAGCTCTATCAAAAAGATAGGACCAGAGCGAAGGCTCCACGATTGCCAACTGCTCTGCCCTCCACGCCTTGGTGAAAAATAGATGCAAAGATATTTTTATTCCCTTGCAGAGCAGTCTAAGGAGTTTTTATGGTTTTGTCCTCAATGATTCAACATATTAGAGCTAAGCAAACCTCCAGTAAGGGACAATTTACTTCTTTTGAGTTCAAGCATAACAGCTAGCAACAATTTCATGGAAATGATTCATACAAAGGATTCTCTTGTCCTTAGGATATCTATTGTTATTATTAACGCAGAAGCATGTAAATATTCTTATTAATGTTGCACTGCAGCCCCCTCTAGTTCTTTTGCTAACTCATACATAGTGTGTGTGTGTGTGTGTGCGCGCGCGTGTACAAGTGCATGCGTGTATAAGGTAATAATAAAACTTGTCATTTTATAATAGATATCCTGAGTTAAAAATCTTACAAAAAAAAAATAGAGTTTGAAGTTTGGGAAATGACATTTGATGCGTTAAATGGCTTGACTTCTAAATTCAGGATGTTTAATATATATATTTTAAGTAAGGCTACATAAACCCTATAAATATATATAAACCCAGCAACTTCCATGCTGTTTGGGAATTAAAAACAAACATGCAAACAAAACAATGTCCTCCAGGCATAGCTCCCAAAATCGGGGTTTTAAGCTTTTTGTCACCAACTTGTATTCAGATTCCCGAGAACAGCAGTGGTCCGATAGTCCTAAAATTCTGAAAAGGAGCTACAGATTTATCTAACGGAACATGCAGCCAAATCTACAGCTCACTGCAGGTGTCTCACTCTTTTGGGATGTACAAATGATTAAACTTAAAATTGTAATGGATGAGATGAAAGTCCACCCATTTGTGGTGTTTTGGTAGCCAGTCTTATGGAACATGAGGCTCCCGAAGGGTAAGGTTGATATCAACAAGTTACCAGTGCATTTATTTTCACTGTTCCTATGGGAAAACATGGAAATCTTATAATCCTATTTCCTTGTCATCAAGCAATAATTTTTTTACATATTTAATATTTTTTTCTCATGCTCTATAGTTTTTGTATAACTTGACTACTGTAATTCTGCAGCAGCACTGCATTTAAGAGTGTTTTCTTACAGAGGGTATTCTTGTGGTACGTTTATCTTGACAAAAATCCAGTTTACTGAGGGGAGTTATTCTGATGCCATTAACCAAGCAAAATACGATTTGAACCACAGACTCAAAAAGAAAATGATACCATGTTCCAAGGCAATAGTAGTAGACACCATATCACCAAGGTGCAAATCTGCGTGGTATACAGAAAAGTACTGAACGAAAATAGCATCATTGCATCTCATGGCTACTCAAAACATTTTCCTTGTTTTCTTTTCAGGTTTTCAAGAAACTGGCTAAGACAGGAAAATGATTATCTAAATTAAACCAACAGAAGAAATCCTTCCTTCACTAAGAGACTGTTAACTTTCATATCCAAATAAAAAGTTAATTCTTAAAGTGAAAGAAAGATCTAAGTGCTCAATTAACAGCAAAAAAATTAATTGAATGATCAGACATTCACCTCTTTCCTGAAGTTTCAGGTCTTCTTTAAGATTCTCAACACAAATAATTTCTAATTTCTTAATTCTATCAGTATTTGAGTCAGTATATTTTGTCAGGGCAAAGTTCACTACCAGTACTAATTGTTCTCACATAATTTTGTTTGCACTATCTTCACCAATGCCTAGCAGCAGCGGGACCTTTCCGAAACACGAAATTTAATCAGTTTCAGAATTGGCTCCCTAATTCTAGACCTTCAAGAAGAAAACCTTTCTCTGTACATAAACCATTGTCAGTGTCAAGATCAATCAGATGTGCCTACCTTCCAAGATGACTCAGAGTTTTGTCTGTTTTTTTATTCCTCAGATGTGAAAAAGACAAAATTTCTGTATGAGTACAGCTTTAAGAACAATTTAAAAATTGCTTAATTAAAAGTGAAGCCTTTAGGAATGCTAAGACCTTTTCTTAAGCTGACATGCTAAAATTTTTTTCAAGCACATGACGCCATTTACTAAGCTGAAAAAGTTACACTTCATTACTAATGGCTAAATACCACTTACAGATGAATAAAGGACAATCTGGCTGATTTAAAAAGAAGGAAGTTTGAAATAATTTCCATTGAATAGTATCTTTTGATGTGTTTTGCGAGTCTCCATTTAAGTGTTTCCTTTTTTAGTAACAGTAATGAAAGCTTAAACCTAAACTCAGTGGTCTACCCAGACACCATTGACAGAAAAGTGTCTTGAAGTTCAGCCTTCCAGCAAAACACTAGAATAGTAAGTAAATCTCAAAGGAATGATGGTCATTCTTCTCAACTACCTTTCACAACGTTTGGGAGAAAAGAGGATAACATTCAGTTGGCATTTTGGAGTTCTTTTACTTGCTAAGATCCTCCTTGATTCACCAAATTCATACACAGATATGTGGCATAATCCATATAATTAGATATAATAGATATAATTAGATAAAATATACCATGTGTACTAACTTCAGTATATCTGCATCCCAGACACATTTACTTATATCCTCTCTAGCTGCATGAGTTGAGACACGATTTTCAGTTGTTTTGACATAGACTTTTTCAGAAATTAACTTTATGGTCATAAATCACCTCTGATTACTTTAATAGGGTCATTTTGAATGTGAAGATGTCTTTGTAAGTTCATAAATTTTCTTGATCATTTTATGCCTGTGGCTTGTATATCGTAATTCTGACAATTCATGCACATAGCATTATGTCATAAATTACCACATTTATTTTGGCACGAGTCAGTACTCATGAACACTGCCTCTATTATTTAAATATGTAACATATCTGAAACACAGGATTCAATATCCAAAATAAAGGAACACTTAGGAAAAAACCCTAATGCTCAGACAAGGGATGAGGACTGGAATTTTCCTGATGATTTGGGATGCAACTCTAATTGAAAGAGAAAAAACCCTTGATGCCCAACTCTTTGAAGCATTCTTGAAAGCCCAGTTTAAAAAAAAAAAAAAATTCCCACATCAAGCATTAGATTACAGTACCTTATGCAAGATTTCTCATGACACAGAAGTGTTTCACTTAACTTGTTATACAAGCCTGAAGAAAAACAAGTAAAGAATAACTTTTATTTTAAAATTAGCCTAGATGGAGAACTCTCCCTGACAAAATCTATAATGTTTAAGATAAGATCTATATAATGTGAACTATTAATATTTTCTGTCATATTTTGTGGAAAAGCCATTAGGCTTGATTATAAACCAGGTGATATGAAAAATATTATGAATATACCACACTGCTATTAAACATAATTAGTTCTCAGGCTTTTAAACTTGCACACACTTACGTTTTTACATCTGAGTAGGTCCACTGAAATCAATCATATATATCAAATAAAATTAAATCAATTTATACAGATTATACACCAAATCAAATTATGTTAGATTATACACCAAGCACCTAGCAAATAAAAAACCTTCTCCAACAAAACTAGCCCATTTGATACAAAGTGACTGCGTATTTTTGATATAATAGGCTGCAGCTTAATCATTTCAACCTTTAATTACTGCATCAGATAATGAATATTTTGAACATATGCTTCTCCACTCTGCTAGAAGACATGAATGAAAGAGAAACAAGTTTATATGCATGCTACTGTGTGCACATGTTGGGGGAGGGAGTAGCACGCTGAACAGCAAAGGGAACCAAGTGGCAACAATTGGAGGAAATGGTATCTGTAACAGCTGCTCCTTTCAGATTCCCCTAGAAGGAGACTGCCTGAGGTGGACCACAGCACAAAAGGATAAAGAAGATGAAAACTGATGCAAAGCAGGAAAATAACTGCTGAGACCCCTGAGTCTACACCCGAATAGTCCCAAGCTGTGTGGCAAGACCTCTTTAGCATGCTACAGAAGCTGGTGATGAACTACATATTACCATGAGGCAAACTGGCTCCTAGCAGTATTGTCTGCATGTTATGTGTAATGATAACCAGTAGTCCTCTGGGAACGGGATGCAATGATTTCATCTCTGTAAGCATCTGAGCTCCCCTTGGATACAGAGACCATTAAACTGAGAACAGAAGGGTAAATTTTAGGCAATGATTTCTAATTGGAGAGTGAAGACAACTTGTGCTCAACAGTACTGTCAGCCACTGATATTTTACTGCTGTCTGTATTGATCGCTGTTAAGGACAAAAGGAACTAAAATTTTACCCCTTTTTCTTAGTCTCATAACACACGCTATTTTCTGAATGAAAGTACTTCATACATTTGTTATGTAATATTATTGGAAATGCCACTATGTTATAATATAATGTTATTTACACTGAAAAGTGTTGGTATTTTTGTTACTGTTGAAATAACATTTTATGCTCTTAACATAATGTATCATTTATATTTTGTACTTTCCTTCCCTTTTAACAAAAAGGCACATTGCTTTCCTTACCTGTCAGGTGTTTTTGTAAGACTAAAAACAATAGGCACAACCTATTATGTGTATATTTTAAATTAATAGTAGCACATTACAAAATTCAAGGTTTCAGAATCTTCCTTAAAAAAATACTAATTCTGCCTGCGACAAAAAGAAATGGAACTTCCAAATGATTGCTGTAACTTTTTGGCAGGAAGCATGGGGGAGCAATGAAGGGAAAGGAGTAGCTATGCAATGTAAGCAAAATGGATCCTGAGCAAACAATGCCAGGACATCTAATATTTTTGACACTTTCAAGGGTAGTTTGATCCTTTGTATATCACTGATACTGTGCAGTCCTGTTCATGAATTAATTTCTCCTGTGATGGAGAGATCAAATATGCATGCACATTTATTTAGCACATTTGTTTATCTTGCTGTTCTTCATCATTCACACAGCTTATTGTGACTCTCAGAAACTTAACGGAAAAGTTGATCAGGTAAGAATGCCAGCACACTTGTCAGTCAAAAAAACAATGCAGATAAACTTGAGTACAAAAAATTCAGCTCTAATCTATCCTACTGTATTCTTGGAAGAGATCAAATATCCTCTTCTCATTGCTGTTGCGACTATTAGATATAATTTTATAAAATTATATGTAGCTTTTTAATTTTGAAATATTTTCACATGCAGCTACAGACTTTGACTGCAACTGATGCGAGAACAGGTCCTCACCTTCCAGCATTCAGTTGATTTATACAGAAGATAGGCCTATCAGCGTTGAAGAATAATGTATAAAGATGGTCAATAGCTTTTGGAAAAATCGTATCACAAATCATTAAAAGCATGCAAGAGGATATTTCAAGACAGAAATCTAGAACCCCTCCTACACTGCAGAAGCCAAGCAAGCAATATTGAAACCTATGCTGAATTCAATCTGTGACTTCTATTGGTCTATCTCTGAAAAAAATAAACCATCACAACAAATAACCACAAAGAATGACCTCTATAAAACATATTCATTAATAAAGTACTGAGTCACTGCAGTTAAAGGAACAAACAGAAATAGAAATAGCAAATATCCAGCTGATTAACTGCAATTATCTTGGACAAAATATTAAACGAAATTAATTTTCCACACAATATTTTTAAGAGGATCATGGAGGACTGTGACTTCTCTAATAACTGGCACACACTGACCTATTACGAACTAGAGGAACCCTCCTTCCAGACTAGAATTCCACATGTAGAATTCTCATTGTCTTAGAATTATTATGTATGGGAGGCTCAAGGGAAATGTGAGAAGAGGAGCTTGGACTCAAATATCAACAGAAGGGATTTCATCAGCTTTTCATACCAAAAGCAATTCATATTTCTTCTAAATTCCCGATGTTCTGAAGAGTTCAACATGTGAACTGATATATTTTTAATCATTGCTCACAAATATGCTGTATCAAGCTAGTTTGCAAAACTGGTGTTTTATACAAAAAACCTAACTAAATAAAACCTGTTTTATATATGTATGGATACAGGAATAGGAAAACTAGTCACATATATCCTGAATTGTCAATTTATATCCAAGCATGGAAACCTGGACTCCATCAGTTCCGGAATTTATTGGAACCATAATTGCTTAAGCCATACCGATTCCTGCCTACAGAACTAGATACAGGTATAGAAGGTCTGTGAGCCAAGTCTCTCAAGTATTTTCCACTCTCCAAAATGCCTAGGAAGATGCCAAGGAGGCAGAGAAAGGCATTGGGAAAGCTAAAGCAACTTTAAAATAAACTTACTGATAATGCTCTCTGTTGTTCTTCAGCAAAATGATATGCTAAACTTAAGCAATACGCAGCTTCTCCTTCTATCTTCATATCACCTCCTAAAGAAAGGATGAAAGTTAGTTACCAGTGTAACCTGAACAAAATTATATTAGTACAGTCAGTGTTTGCAGGTTCTTAAATAACATACAGATGTTTAAATACTGTAGTAAGTTTTTCATTCTCCTTACCCTTGCCATTTATCTGTTTCGAAATATATATAGTGGTAATTAAAAATAGAGGCTATGGATTTAAACAAAATTCAAAGTCAGAGAAACTATCCTCCAGTAAGTAATGCAGCACAATCAATTTAACATGCTGTAATGTTCTCCATCATGAATTGTTTAATAATACTTAGTGTCTTCACATTAAAAAAAAAATTATAGTAGCCTCTCTCTATATGTTAATATATAAAAGTAGCTACAAATATATAATACAGCCTAATATATAAACACAAAATATGTTGACCGACACACTTCGCTAATGTGAATCTTAGTGAAACACCAAAAGAGAACTATCAGTAGACCAGGTTCGTATTTCTTATTCTCATGGCTATTTTGCAAGCTAATGTAGGCTAGAATAGCTAAAAAAAAGGGATAACCTATACCTACAAGCAGCAATCATACAAAATTCTGCATAGGCAGTTGCTAACTGAGGTGCATCACGCTTTTCCATGCCACGTTTTATTTCACTAATACTGATCTAACAAACACTGCTTACTGGTCTTTTTATATTGCTCCCTCAATAGAAAATCATCCATCCATTCAATACTGAAATTTATATATATTAATTATACAAATGCTTACTGTATCACACTATATTCAAAAATTTCCCTCCAGAACATGAGTATCCATGAAAAAAATTGTAGATGAAATTATATTAAAAATAGCCAAAAATCCAGTCTTTCTGTTGCTCAATATCCATCTGCTCAAACACAATAAAGAGTGGGAAATCAACCTGAAGCATAACTGCATATCAAGATATTTTGTAAAATACATAAATAAATATAGTTGCAATGAAAAGGGAGATTATCTACTTACAATTGTCAGGCTAGTAAATTCTTTATATCCAAACACACAGAAGCCTACATCTAGTTCTGGAACTCTCTGAATGTTATAATTGCTGAGGCCACAGCAATGCTCTATCTATAGCACTTAATATGTTACATAAAATTATGAAAAGCCTGTAACTCAAAAACCTGCTAGTCTTTTCCAATATTCAATATCCCTTAAAAGCCTTAATAAGGCAAAAGGATACAGCAACACAGTTTCACAGAAGTGCAAAGTTGCTAGGGATATAAAAAACTTCCTTCCTCACTTAAGAAGAGTCTGACAATCTAAAGTGGGTAATATCTAATCCTAATTCATAAAATACACAAACATAGATGATGGTCTAGAAGGACAGAATGGATATTACAGATGGCAGCCAGAGCCAATACGGGTTTAACTAAATTGTTAAACAGATAGAGGCTGTAGGTCTGGAATGGCGACCAGAGAACTTGTCTGAAAGGAACTTCTAAGGCTTAAATTTAAAGAGAACAATGGCAAGCATACTGTACATAGTGATATTTACTACATGGCTCAGGAAGCTATGGAAAGTGAGTGATTTAAAGTAAGGGCACTGGAACATCTGCCTGGACAAAGTAAGTTTTGGAAAGGCATCAGATCCATTTTGACAATCTCTTCATTCCCATCAGTTTTCACTAGCGATAGGAAGAAGTTGATGAGAAACTTCATCAGCAGTCCTTCTAGTTACTACAGTAAATATTAGTTTTACTGTAGCTGTGACTTAAGCATGTATTACAGACAACAGCGGCAGAAAAAGCTAAAAGCTTGTATTTGATCAACAGATGCAGCTGGAAAAGATGGAGAAGTTTTTGGGTAAACGTGTCCTTCTTCAGCTGATTAACTGTATTGGCATTCTCAGTATTTGGGTACATACTCCCAAGAGAAAAGATCTAAACATGCAACTCACAAAACAGATCTACTAACGTAAACTGCAGATAAAAACAAAATAGGTTATTAAGTGGTTTAATTAAAAGAAAAAAAAAATTAGCCAAATACAATCATATACTCTCACAAATTAAACATTTGGAATAGAAAGAATTGAATTCTTGCCCCCAAAATCTTGTTTGGTTTACTCCCCAAAAATTACCATATAAAAGCATTTAGATTTCAAAGGGCGTTTCAAAATATTATTCTTCATGAGACAAGGCAAGATGAGAAACTTTTGTTCCTTAGAAATAATATAATCAAAGAGAATATAAGCAAAAATCTGAAATAGAAATAATTCACTGGCACTTTTTAAAATAATAAATGACAAAGTTCACATGGGCTTAGATGCCTGAAAACTTGTTCATTTTTTACAAGAGTATCTGCTGGTCTAATAGAGATTTCTTTTTAGGAACTTGCCTTAGCTTCACCAAATACATTTTATACTTTTCTGTAGATTGCCATGATATACTATCTACCTGTATAGTCATATATTTATTTGTGGCAAAACTTATTTTAAAATTTGGAAAATTTTTTAAATTTTTTTGCCATTTTTGGTAGTTTAATTCTATCTATCCCAACTACTACTCAAAGACTGGCTAACAGATTAATGTTGGGCATACATTATTAAATTTAAAAAACTAATGTATCTGGTGATAAATATTGAATTAATATTATATATTAATTGTATGTACAATTCATATGCAAAATACACCCCTTAAGGAATACCATGAAAGGCTCTTGAATTGCTGTGAATGCAAAAAGATGATTATTTGAGACCTTCCTTCTATCCTACTTCTGAGAAGCACTCCAATAATCATCTAGGATAATCATCTAGGAAAAGTAAGCCTGTAAAAGTGGACGTTTAACAGCATCTTTTGAGAAACAAGCATTAAGATATCTGAAAAATCTGCAAAATTATGTGTATTTTCATAAAGTCAACTTGTAAGATTTGCCTTCTCTTTTCCATTCCCTCTCATGTGTAAGAAATGCTCCAGAGTATGGTATTTCTAGCTGATCAACATCTCGCTTTATATATGACATTCAAATGCTATTCTAATTTCCCCCAATTTTAAACCTATGCACACATAGACAAAGCTTCATACAGCCATTATCTAGAACAAGAAGGCAATCAGAAGTAGTCAGCATAGATTTATGACAGGGAAATTGTGCTTCACCAACCTCATAGCCTTCTAGGATAAGATGACTGGCTTGGTGGATGAAGGGAAGGCAGTGGATGTTGTTTCAAGGCTTCTGACGCCATCTCCCATAACATCTTCATACACAAGCTGATGAAGTATGGCTTAGATAAATAGACAGTGAGGTAGACTGAAAACTAGCTGAGCTGCCAGCCTTCAAAGGATTGTAAGCAGCAGCATGAAGTCCAGCGGGAGGCCAGTCACTAGTGGTGTACTCAGGGATCAATACTGGCACCAATACTGATTAATACCTCCATTAATGACCTGGATGGTGTGACCAAGCGCACCTTCAGCATGTTTGCAGGCAATACAGAATTGAGGAGGAATGGTCGATCCACCAGGTAGGTGGCTGTGCTGCCATTCAGAGGGACCTCGGCAGGCTGGAGAAAAGGGCCGATGGCAGTTCCATGGTAATGGAAAATCCTGCACCTGGGGACAGGTAGCCCCAGGCACCAACCCAGGCTGCGGGCTGACTGGATGGAGAGGAGCTGGGCAGAGAAGGACCTGGGTTTCCTGGTGGACAACAAGTTGCCCATGAGACAGCAAGGCGCACTGATGGCAAAGGCGACCAACAGGATCCTGGGCTGCATTAGGCAGAGCGTTGCAAACGGGTCGAGGGAGGCGATCCTTTGCCTGTACTCAGCACTGGTGAGGTCACCCCAGGAGTGCTGTGTCCCATTCTGGGCTCCCCATTCCAAGAGAGAGGGGGACATAGTGGAGTGAGTCCAGCGAAGGGCTGGAAAGATGACTAAGGGACTGGGAGCATCCGTCCGAGGAGGAGAGGCTGAGCGACCTGGGACTGTTCAGACCACAGAAGAGATGTGATCAATGTGTACAAATTCTGATGGGAGGGTATCAAGTCAGTGGTGCTCAGTGACAGGACAAGAGGCAATGGGCACAAAATGAAATTCCATCTCAACTCAACAAAATACTTCTTTGCTGTGAGGATGTTAGAATGGTGGAAAGTTTTCCAGAATGGTTACTGAGTCTCCGCGTGTGAAGACATAAAAACGTGACTGGATGTAGTCCTGGGAAGCCTGCTCTAGCTGACCCCGATGATCTCCAGAGGTGTCTCTTCCTACCTCAGCTGTTCTGCAACTCTTATTTTTTTAGTTTAGGTTTCAAAATATTCACATATATTAAGATATACAGAAGAAATCTTGTTTTCTTATGATAGTTAGTACTTGCAAAAAACAGTTTTCTATGTAGAATGAAAAGGTAGTGATCCAGCAGATAATATCACTCAAAAATTGCCAAATCAACAGTGACTAGCCAATCAAAATCAGTGAGCTGAACTTCCATCGGTGACCTCACTTTCTGATTCTGTGTTCACTGTTTTATAATATTATTCCCACATGGGTTTTTTTTGGAGATAAAGCTTTCAGGAAGCTAAAAGATTCTTTGTTGTCAGCAAGAAGGCATTTTTGCTTTAGTGAGTTCTGGAAGTGTATTGATAGCACTTGTCTTTGAATTTCATAGGAAATAAACACCCAGTCAAACACTTCACAATTTCTTGGGAAAATCATGGCATGCACATCAAATAAAGGAATGTGAAAGTGTTATTTCCCACCTACCTTCTTTTGCCATTTTTAAAGCCTTTATTAGCGTTTTGATGGCCTGCTGGTGTTCTTTATTTTCTAGCATTTTGTCTGCTAGTAATGTATAAATTCTCCAGAGATGCTCACACGCCAGTGAATTGTAAGTATGGCCTGTCTCATCCTTCCACGTCGAGCCCTCTGTTAGCTGATAAAATGCTTCATAATGCTCAGCAGCTTTCATGACATGACCTAAAAAATGTAATTCATAATTACAATCAGTGTAGTCAACAAAATTTTTTAGAAGTTGTTAGTCTATAATAATTTTCCCATTAGAAAGTAAGTTGCAGCCCATTGTTTCACAGATTTTTCAAGAATCTTCAATATATACCTTTACAGATCACTGAAAAATACCACCAAATCTCAGTTACCAGTAATGCTGTAATTTAAACTTATCACATTTTAAATTAGCTTTCCTTTGTAGATTCACAATGTTGGGGGTGTGTGATCCCAAGGCTGTAAAGTCAGAATTTTCCAGAAAATACAGCTATTATAGATTCACGAATATAGCCTTTGTGGATCTCGTATTTCAAAATCACATCTATGCATAAATAATCACAACTCAAACTGTTCCTCAAGTTTCTTCTTCCGTCATGAAAACCTGTGCTGAAAGATTTGAAACGTGGAGAACAGAGGTATAAAAACTGTGGGAAAAAATATTAAAATAAATTAATTGATGAAAAAAGAATTATTATGCAAAGTACTTTATTCAACAGTTATTACTAGGCCAACACTGGTGAGTTTATGTAGTAAATTTACTGGAGGAGCATTAACCACTAATAGATTCATTATTAAGCCTGCAGTAATACAATTTAAGGTCTTCAAATATAAGTTACTCAAACATCTTTAAGGCAAAGGAAAGTCTGAAGATAAAGTTCAATTCATTTTAACATGCAAGCAGTTCCTTCCTCCCCTCTACCTTCAGGTAGATTTACCTCTGTGTGTACATGCAATCTAAGAGATTTCCATGCTTTCCGGATAACGGAAATTCAAAGCTTCTTGAAAGAACACGAGGAGCTTTCCCTTACAGATAATGGGTACAGAAAAACTGCTAGGAAGCAGGTAAGATGAGACCATCAAAACACACACACACACACAAAAAAAAAGGCATTCTGGTCACAGTACCTTGTTTTACAAAGAATGTTCTATAGCAGGGAGAACTGTAAATGTGACCCTTCCTTCCTAAGTTCGTGTGTGTGTGTGTGTGTGTGTGAGATGGAGGAATCTTGTCCCATAGATCATCAATATATCCATTCTATTTCTATTAAAAGCTGAACCAAACCATAAACTAAGTTTGTTTAGACGTGTTTGCAATTCACGCCTCTTCTGAAACACTATTTATACGGAACGATTACTGTTTTGCGGACTGTTGTTACGGTGCTGCATTCAAATTACAAAAAGAACCAGGAAGGAGAAAAGTTGTTTCCCAATTGTAGGAAAGGAAGGGAGAGAAGCTTGGAGAAGGGCCGCCTTTAAGCATTCTGAGAGAAAAGGAGGCTAGTTCCCCAGGCCTCCAGCCAACCTAGAGGCAGCAGAACAGCTCTGACAGATTCCTCTGATTAACTTCATTTAGATTTGTCTTTTGCATATGTTACCCTTTTATAACCATGCTTTCAACATTACAATATAAAACATAACTCTTTTCTTTATTAGAATTAAATTTATTTTCATATTAAGCTTCTCTGATGATTAAAATGAGTTCAACTAAAATTGACAAGTACAAGAAACCTCTCTTTCAAAGAAGCAACTAATTGAATTAGTTTCACAGACAAATCATTTTAAGGCTCTACAACCTATGATTCATGTAAGAGTCCCAGAGGACACAACAAGAAGTGAAAGGGGAGACAGCAAGCTTTATTTAGTTCCACTCTAGCTAGGGACAGATGTCAGAGAGATGGCCCAAAACATTGGAAAAAAATGTTATTGCCAGAGTAGCTATCAGATCCTGTAAACAGGCAGGAGAAGATCTATACATTCTTTCCAAAATATCACATTCTTGACATCAGACTGAACAAACAGAAATGCAAAGTGAAATTATCATGACCAGTACAAGCTGTTTAAGGATTCACTGACAGTACCTGTAACAGGAGACACAGATGTAGACTTCCTAAATCCAGATGAAAACTTCTGCCCATTCTAAAGCAGCTTCCAATTTGAATTTGGGTTTCTGCCTATCCAGTCCAGCTAACTTCTTAGGGGAAGTCCAATTCAGAAGTCAACAGAATTCCAGTTATCCAAGTTGCTAAATGCAGATTTAAGATATTAATTGAAGAAGCTGCTGTTGGCTTTGTGACAAATGATGGAAAGTTGAGTTGAAATTTAATGTTAATAGCTAGATCTAGCAGTTTATCCACTTGGGTTCTCATAAGCACATACAGACTCCTTCTTGGAATTCTCCCCAAAGTTTATTAATCAATTGATTGTCCTTTTGAAAGGATATCGCCATACATTTAAGTGATCTAGTTTCACTACTGGATTCTTTGGAATAATAAGAGCTTGACTCAAGCGTAACTCAAAAACTTCTAGTAAGAATGGGAAGCAGCAAACAAGTGAATGGTATCACCTGGATACATAATTTGAACACAGTATCTGAGTTTCTTCTAAGACTCTGTAACATAATCTCTTAATGGGACACATCATTTAGGTAAATAATATGTGCAACCTTCAGAACTATTGTTTAGATTGTTAGAACTATCAGGTATGGTAATTCTTACTCATGCTTCCTCACTTGCAGTATCCCCTTGGGAAAGTTTCTGTCAGACTAGAAATTGAACTCATATATTCCATGTACCCCATAGTTCTTAAGAGTTGACCTAACCATAAGAGCTGTGACCTGACATCCTTTTTGCCAGATCTCAGTGAAACCTCTGTAGAGGTTTCCATCTACATCAAGCTTCAAAATACAAAAGCAATGTAATATTTTTGGTAGTATTCAAATGGAACTAAATTACATTTGGTTTCACTGAACCACCAAGAGTGATTATGAAGTAAGAAGTAATACAATCTGCTCACAGAAATACCAAACAGAAGACTCTGAGCAAAAAAATTAAAATACCTGCTAGTTTCCTAAACAAGGGAGAGATGGAATTCCTGACCTGAAAGCCCTGACGTGGCTGGGAATTTGCTTACTGAAGACTCTTTCAAGTTACGCTAGCTATTTGGAGACCTCTCAAATTCGTGGAAGGTAAAACATTTTAGACTTTGGAATTAATTCCTCCACCAAAATAATCTGAAACCACTTGTTCTCATTGGCAAATGACATATCAGCCTATTTCTTTAATCCATAATGTTTCTGTGAACCTCAAATGTTGTGGAAAACTAATGTTTTTTGGGGGTGGCAAGTTTATACACTGTCATGAGTCAGTTCAGTTGGAATTGATCTGGCCAGTTCATTCCAATTCTTAAACACTGAACTACTGCAGCTGTTGGGCACAGACATAGGTAGATGCTGTCTGAAAATCTTGAAAACATTAAAAGAAAGTAATAAGCCAATTACAGAACATTTCTGAGAGTAAGAGTATTTTTATCTCACCTGAGCAGTGCCAAAGCAGAGTTTTAAATTACTTTTGTTATCAGCTGAAAGAAAAAGGGGGGGGGGGGGGGGGGGGGGAAGCAAGCAAAATGACAGGAAAAACAACAAATAGGAAAATAACTTGGAATAGTTTGTAGAACTGTATCTTTTCTATCTCTAGGAATTCAAAGAGAAAATCCAGAAGGTGTTTCTAGGAAATCCATATTTGAAAAATCTATTTGCAAAATGTTACACAAAGCAGTATAGCTATTTTCAGTTGGCACCATTAACAGCAATCACATATTTCTTTTCCCACTGCCATGGAGAAATTAGCTCACTGTATACTACATGGACTTTGAGAATCTCTAATATCTCTTCCCTGTTTATAAAAGGAATAAAAAACCAGAAACTTAACTCTTATAACATATACGCTACCACTACTAAAATGTTAGAGTTTAATGTAGCTCAGGGCATAACAAAGAAACCTTATCAGCAATAGTTTAATCCTAAACATAGGAGGTAAAGATTGTCACAATATAATTTTGAGAGTAAAGAATCAGTTTTAAACAATTATATAAGACATTACTCTGCCACTAAGAGTATCAAATTTTAGAAATTACTCTTATTTTCATAGCAACCACACATGTATGCAGAAAGATTTGTGCTACAGTTTTCACTGAGTTCCTTAGAAGTCAAAAAAATAAATCTATTCATTCAAGCAAAAGAACTCAATGTAATTTTGTAAATACTGAAGAGAAACGTTTTCACATTACCTAAAACTTCCTTTATAATTCCCCTTCCTAAAACCCACTCCAAAAGTATACATTTGTTATATCAAAATAGATATCAAACCAAAGGGGTATATATAGAGACTACTATTTTGCCTTTTTTTTTTTTTTTTTTTTTTAAGTAGAAAGATTGACTAGATATTAACACAAATGGGTTTAAATGTGAAGCTGCCATAAAAGCAGGCACATAAATGTAATTCTCCCAGCCGCTATTTTGATGCACATTTTTGATTCCATGAATATTTTATGAAATGGCCCAAACTAAAGCCATATAACATTCCTGCATTACTGATGCTTGCGCCCGTAAGCTACAAACATTAGAGGCATGATTGAGTGCATTAAAATGAACTCATTCAGCAGTGCATTGATTACTTGAAGGAGAAAAAAAAAAAAAAAAAAAAAAAAAGAAGTTACTCCCACTTAAGAAAACAGCACACAAATCTGAAGTTTTCAATACTGAAATTAAAGAGAGCAAATTTGAATCATGTGGTATTTAACAAATAAAAGCAGTACAAAACTATCTAGAATTCTCTATATACAGTCCTGACATTAATTAAGTGAGATGTTAATTAGGTCCACAGATTGCTTCCAGTAGTGTACAGGTAATTTAAAATGTCACAATCTGCAAAATGCAGTGACTGACCTGTACTAGCTCCATGCCTCAGCAATACTGAGAGCACCTAATGATTTCCTTTTCTATCAGCTCGTACATTTACCAATGAAAATAATGCCACAGAAACAATTGCACAAAAAAGTGACAGGTCTGTTAGGTACATTTCTTGGGCAGCACTAGTATATGCAGAAAGCACATTTAATTCTAAATTGTAAACAGTTGTTGAGGACTTTAGATTAAAATACACTATAACATACATAAAGATTTATTGTTCCTTTAGGTTGTTGTCTTAAGCTAAAGTAGAATATTTTCTAGAACTAGGACATCTTTTGTAATCAGTTATTTCACTGTACATGTGGACATAAAATCTGCTTGAAGCAGCAGTTAATAGAAGCAAAAAACCAAAAATGTTATTACTATTTTAAAAGATATAGGCTTACATTTCAGTTTAACTGCTTGAACTACTTGTATTATTTTTAGTTTCCTATGTTCAGGTAGGTCAATTGTGCTAGCACTATTCATGCTGAAATAGTTAAGAATCTGTCACAGTTTCCAATGTGAGCCACTATCTACAGAGGTTGTTTAAGTCTTTAACAGAGATGTGTTGGGAGGTGAAACAAAAAACTCACAAGAATCATGAAACAAGGCTCTCATTCAATAAATAGTTGAACCACCCTGGACTCCTGAGGTAAAATGAATTGTACAGAAGTCACTGTGACTGATCTCAGATGCAAGAACCTGACTTTATGTGCCATCTGCAAAAGCAAGGCAAAAACTATGGAAGAGATTTAAGCTAAAATTTTGTGGTTCCATAATTCTACAAGATTTCTCTAAAACACAACCAATCATCAGACAACAATCAAGGTGAGTATTTTTTAAAATAAAGGATAAACAGTTATTTTAATTTACTATACAGGAGCTGATAACATTTTTCAGAAAGATTCCACAGGGAGTTTTAGCAAAATGACATAGTTCATAAGAATATTGTAATGAACACGCTGGCTCATCATGGGGTATTCTGACAATATCCCCAATTTGACAATACACCATTAGACCTCTCCCTAGAGTCTAAGCTGCTCAAGGTCAACTGAAAGCATGCCTGAGAAGTAGGAGGCTTGAGGACATAAAGGAAAAGAAAGGAGATAAAAGGAAAGTTGAGCATCACACAACCCGAGATATGGCATTGGTGGACCGAGACTGCAGATGCAAAAAGATGGTATTTTATGTTCCCTTGTCTGGGTCAAGAACTGCTAAGCTAATCCTTGGTATTGCAGTTTAGAGAATGATAACATTATTTCTGCTGGAATTAGTTAAGCAAGTATTTGTTGTCCGAAAAGAAAGACATAACTATAGGAATCCAGTGAGCATTAGATCATATATAGTCTTGTCCTCTGAGGACCTAAATTATTTGCCTTAAAGCTCAAATACTCAAAATATACCTATACAAACCTAGAGGGCAGGGCATATTGTAGCACCCACAGTAGAACTGTTCACAGTACGTTATATCACATCATCAATACATTATGACATTAAAAATGCTCTAAAAACATGTTGCTTAAAGAGTTCTTGAAGAGACACCTCACAAGCTAGGGATAATAGTAGTTTCTCTGGTTGCTTGTCTGTCTGCTCTCTAATCCCTTCCCCTGCTGCTGCCAACACTACTGAACTGCAAAGAAGGAAGGGTTTCTCACAGGCAGCTGAAACGACAGCTGCTTTGGGGATAGTTTACTATGGACCAGCAAGAGGAAAAAAACCCTGTAATTAACTGAAGAGCACATTACCAGAACAGGAACTGCTGTGAGAAATCTTGTTCTTGCAGGAAAGCACGAAGAGTAAGTTCAGGAGGAGCAGGCACTGTTGTAGGGGAGACTGGAACTAATGTCCTCTTCTTGCCTTTCTTCCAGTTACTGCACAAGCCACTGTACCCTCAACATTCTGAGTTGGCTCCAGGCCTTCTTAAGTTACTTCTAGCTATACATGAGATCTCTCAGATTTTCTCCAAGAGACATACAGCTACTCTCCAAACTGATTGCAGCTACTTGGAGTAACTCTACAAAGAAAATCTGGTGTCAATTACATGATTTCCCCCAAAACTATATGCACACAGACATCACATATACTTCACAAAGAGTAAAAATATAACACATGGACATATACGAAAGACAATAATAAATCAAAGACTGATTTCATACTAAGTGTAACCCCTAACTCTGAAAGTTAGAAACATACCTATAATTACTGTCTTGCTATCTGAACTACATTATGGCAGTGATTTTTCCCTTTGCTTTAGGCGTAACTGTGGAAAAAATTATCATATTTCAGGCATTTTCACGGAAGTTTAGGTCCAAGGTGGAATCTAGAATCTTTGAAGACTTTGAAACACTGTAATTGCACAAACTGGTTTAGCAGCATTTTGCCCATATGCAAACTAGAATAAAAAATGTATTCTTCCAAGATCAGTGTCCAACTTCAGGAAAAAAAAAACAAACTGACAACTGAGCAGGTCCCATATGAAAATTCCACTAACTTGTCTGTCCTACATTCATATTCAAATGAATGAACACAGAAAATTTTGGCTTACAATTAAAATCCCTTTATCTTTTGAGGTTGACATATTTTATGAAAGCAATATTTGTCAGATGCCTTCTTCTGATTTGTTTGATTATATATAAACAAACACTTTTTGATATATGTCAATTTTAATCTAGAGGAGAACACTGCAAATAATGTTGAACACTAGCTGAATGACAACACACCCGTTTTAAAGAGAACGTAATTCTTGCTTCACAGTAACAGTCAAACCTTCTTCTTTCGTGTTTGTAAAGCATCAAAGTGCTTTCTATATGCAAAGGCTACCTAAGATGCAAAATGTATTCAGGATGCTCACAGTGTAGGGCTCCGGGCTCTGAATAAGAGCAGGCCCACACTCAGTGGGATGCTCACACTTCAGGTTTCACAAATATTTCAGCGTTTATAGGCAGATATCCAAGTGCCGGGAGGGGAGGGAGGTGAAAAGGCAGTGATGAATAGTGAAGAATGGCACACGCTTTGCAGTTCTGTTTTTCAGAGCTTGAGGGGTTTTTTTTTAGCTCAATAGAACCAAATGAAAACAAGTTGTATTACTATTTAATCTCAAAGAGTAATATGATCATTATCTTTTAAATACAGAAAGTGACACTGAAGCAGATTAGTTTCACTAAATTACTTTTTTGCTAACCCATGTCAAATGCTTGCCTCAGTTTAAATGTTTTTGTAGTGATTACATTTTATTCAGATTCTACCCCATTCCCCTTACTTCTCACAGCTTCCAATAATAAATTTAATATCAGATGCAACACTCCAGCACTGGAGCTGTTCTGTTGTGCAGATAATCTACTTCAGAAGGATGCTCTGAGTAGCAGGTTGGACTAATGATCTGCTGAGGTCCCTTCCAACTTGAATTATCCTATGATCCTGTGAAGAGCAAGATATATTTTTATTAATAGCTTCATAATGTTTGCTTTACCTGTGACTTCTACAGACTATTGATAATAGCTGAGGACACGCAACTCCATCAGTTCTCAGTCCCACTGAGAAGGCACCTCTGGAAACAGTACCTCCTTTATCAATTACTAAAAGGAAACACTGCCTCCAGGAAAGTTTATGATGACAACTGCCGGTTCAGCTGCAGTAGTCCAAGACCTTGCAAAGCTTTGAAGCAAAAAAATCTGTTAGTGAGCGGGCAGCTTTGAATGAAGCTTCATCTCAGTACTGCTCATTAAGCAGTAAATAATTAAAATACCCTGGAAAAGACAGGTAAAATGCAAGCAGCAATGTCAGTAATAGACATGAAAGAGAAGAGAGGGAAAAAGAATTTAAAAAAGCAAAGAAATAATTCATTTGAAGTTTTAATAAAGTTTCATTTGCAGTCTTGTTTAAAGATATATCAGACTTTAGGGATGTAACCTAATTACATTTTTATTCTAAGCTCTATTCAAAGACCTTGGACTTTGAATCTTTAACACAGATCAAACATAGTGTAATTTACTCATGGCTATCAATACTTTAAAAAGATCTCTTCATTAAATGTCATAGTCTTATGAACATGCACATAAAGCAAATAGAGCAACATTTGATACCAAAAACATTAAGAAAGAATATGATTCTTACAGAAGTGTGTATATAAACAATTCACTTGAGTGCTACACATTGTATTCGTGTACATAAAGTGTTTTTTCTAAAATATTTCTGATACGGTATCTTTCATAGTTCAATGTAAACAACAGCAATACTTATTCAGTAATTTTAGGATGTATTTAAAAATGAACTTTACAATCACCAAATACCTAAGAACAGAAACAAATTTAAGATTTTTTTTTTTTTAATGTGTCAAAACTTTTAACGAAAACACAAATTACAAAGTTTAGAATTAGCACTACTGCACTGCTGTGAGTATTTTGAAGAGCTTCTCATTACAAAGTAAGAGTACAGACCTGTCCCCAGGTGGTATACCACAACTGAAAGATTCTCCACTTGAAGAATTAGGGTAGGAAAGTGGCAGTGATGGTGAAAGGATTAAGGAGGTTTTTGGAAAACCTGCTTACTTCTTCCCAGTGTAAAGAATATTATTACTTTCCTGTGCTTAATACTAAACCTTGATTTAAATCATCAACTGAAGGTAAAGCATGAAGAAAGTTTTTCATTTTCACAGTATTTATTTTCAGAAGGGAAAATAACAACCCTACAGAATTCTCCCTGAGTTCTCCTATTTGAAACATCTTCATTGCCTACCAACGCCTTTTAAAAAATAAGAATAAAAAAATAATTATTTGAAGAATATTTTTTATGAACTCAACAGGCTCTTTTTGCTTTCATGTTGCATGTTCAGAAGCTTCTTTCAGACTTTAAGAGTATACTAATTTGAACTGAAAACATACCTGATTTCTATAACATCAATTCAATACGGTACCTGCTAGTTCAATACTAGTAAAAACCCTGTAATAATAAGATGTCATTTATGGGGGAACTACATTCTGTGCTTGCATAAGGATGAGCTTGCATAAGGATGAGCTCAATTATTTAATAAACATTTTAAATCTGTCCTCCTCAACAATCTACATGGATTTATGGCTGTTTCTGTCTGCCACTGACTGACAGAGAAAAGCATCGTACCTGAAGACTTTATCTCCTAGCAATTTGCTGCTTAAACTTTTTAAATTATGCTCTACAATCAAATTTTCCCAGCTAACTCATGTATTCAATTCTTAAGCAACCGGAAAATACTAATATAACTGCTTTGTGAAATAGTGTAAGTGCAGAATAACAAAGAAGAGTTAGCATCAGTTGATACGATGAAAATCAATGACTAGGAGTGTTTTAAATGGTCAAACTGGATATGCAGAATTCCATGTCCCATTAAGGAAAGGCTTATTTCTGTCTTCAAAGTTCCCCCATGTGGAGAGTCTTTTTATGTATATGTCTCTACATGAACTTAAAGACAAAATTTAGCAACAGGTATATGTAGCCAAAGATATAGGATTTGGAGATATGTGAGTAATTTTTCAGGTCTAAACTATTCCTACACTCCTTTTTCTGAAAAAGTTGTTTGGAATAAACAAACACAGCTAGGAATAAATCTTAAAAGTTAGCAATCTGGGATATGCAACCTGGGGTGAGGGGGGGATGTCATGATAAATCAATGGTATTTGGTTACTACTGGATATGGTCTGAAAAATTAAAAGGACCAAATGAAACACGCTACCTGCTCTCTCCAAACAATGAACGGTACAAAAAGACATTTTTAGGTTAGTCTCCAAAGGAAACAAGCCTATGTGATCATCCTGTCCTCCAACTACATTTGGAGCGAACTTCAACCACATTTGGTAAGAAGTGGTAAGAAGTCCACAGGACAATAAGTTCCCACCAGTTTTTAGAAAAATAGTAGCTTAAGGATAGACATTGATCCAAATTCCAGACAGACAGCAAGACAGGCAGAATGCTGTACGTATTCTAGCGGGCAGCACGCTGCTTGGCCAGCCAGCAAATAAGTACTGGCCCGTCAGCAGCATGCTCCCATATAGCTTTCAGTTTATCACAGCACACACTGAACCTTACCAAGTCCAAGTTATTACAGAAGCATTCAGGAAATGGTATTGTATAAACACAGACCAAAATGGTGGTTCCTGCCTCAAAGGATATATAGCCTCTAAATCTCTAGAACTGTGACTCTCCTTCAGACCACTGCCATATTTTGACTAGCACTCTGGCTTCCTATGAAAAAAATTACATAGGCATTTATACCTTTAAATCTCTCTTCTCTTTTGGTCCACACTATGAAAAATTCCATCATAAAAATAAAGAGAAAGGAAATGACGAGGCTCATCTTTTCTCAAAAATCACAAATTTACCCAGGTATCATTTTAAACCAAAAGAAGTTGCTTACAAAAAGGAATTTCTAACACAAACACAAGGACAGATGAAACGAGAAAGGCCTTGGGTAGCTATTAGCTGGTAATTCAAGTTGCTTTTGTTCCTGAAGAAAGAAATGGGATCCATTTTAGGTTGCTTTCTTCCAGTGTTGGTCCTGTGCTTGTGAATACAACAATAAGGAGACCTCTAGGTACTGGCTATACACCTCATGGTGGAAACACAACAAACATTAAATGGGCAGGTCGGACAGTTCAAATGCAGCAATACTGTCATCAGCAACAGTTCTGCACTCCACAGGCAGTAAGGAAGACATTTATCACTCTTCACAAATGTTGTCCCACTGGTTTGTTTTATTTACTGGCTGTTTCTAATTTTGCAATCAGATTGTGAAGCAGCACTTCTCATTTCAATATTTTACAGCACAATGAAGATTTGCTATTTAAGCGGGCTTGGCAAACTTGCACCACAGATAACAATATAAAGTTCTATTAACGTAGAAGGTGCATGTGGGCCATCCATCCCATAGGTGAATTTTATTCTGGCTATACTTAGGAACCTCCTAGCAAAAGGCACTACATGTTTATGTAATTAAAACAAATTTGCAAAATGCGCACACACAAAAGCATAAGACATTTCATAAGCAATTTTAACTTCTGCCTTTTTAAACCTTTTTAGTATTTCATTTTGCAATATTAACATTCCTTTTTTTTTTTATCTGAATATAAATTATTTCTGCCTGAAGGCAAACCAATTGGGGAAATTCTGCTTAAATGTGCATGTTTCCTCTGCATAGATACTCATGAATGTACACTGAGTTTCTCTCAATTATTTATACATTACAGTTTTTAATTGAAAAATACTTGCCATAAAAAATTCAAAATACAAAATCAACAATTTCTTAGCAATGGATTAAATAGGACCTGCTAAGAACAAGAAAATAATCAGTTTAGACTTATGTTCCCCCCCAAAAAAGATGATGTTATGAACTGTCTTTAAGTTGTTGTTTACCAAATATATCTAGTAATTAATACTTAAGCCTCAGAAGCTTGACTCAAATGCCCATTAAACTCAATAGGAATCTTCCCAGCAACTTCCATAATGCCTTGATTAAAAACTTTAATTTCAACAGTACGGTAAAACGATAGAACTCCTCAGTCTTAATCCAGATTGTCAATGTCTAAGAACTCTGTGGGGTTTTTTTCACAACAAATTAATTGAATTTATTTACAAGTCCCTTGTGTTCAGTAGGCCTTTCAACCAGAAAAGTCTATATCAGATTCTAACATATGAAATAGACTATATTTTATCCATGATTACAGATAGAACAATTACACCTTTCTCATCAATTAGGTCCAATTTATTAATGTTTTTGGGGTGGGCATGGAGGGAACATAAGCAATCAGCTCTGGCATAACACTGCTCTGACTGAAAAGCAACAGGAGTGTAACATTGCCTATAATCAAGGCAGAACTGGATTAAGGCTGAACACTTAAAAACCCTCCAGTAATTGGCAGAATATGGCACATTTTTTGAAATGTCTAAGCTTATTTTAGAAAGGACTAATGAGACCCTGAGCAGGAATGCTTTAAGACTTGCAATCTAAAAATCACATAAAGACAGACAAAATTGGGTTTATGGATTAGCTGTACATTATAGGGATCAGCACTGAGGTATCTAACATAGCTATTTGCTTTGCATTCTGTCCCTTTCTCTTACTAGTTCTGCCTGCCATTAGTCTTTCCGGTCTGTAAGCATTTCAGAAAAAGTATTACCTCCACTTCTGTTGATCCTTATGTGCTAGCAGAATATAAATCTGATGACTAATTCAAAGTCACCACTGCATTGAGATTAACGGCATAATTTTCACACATCTCTCAGATCTCATACCAAGGGATATGCAGTTTCTGGCATGGCGCTGATTTACATTTGGAATTCGCTGTGAAAGTTTTATTCATTGAACTCTACTGTGATACTTATATGCCTTCTCAAAACCAGTTATTTAAATATATCCAGAAATGTTTCCAAACACTGCAACCAACAGGTATGGAAAGGTGCATCTATCCTAGAAAACTCTTATCCTTCAAAACAGCATGGCTGCATGCAAGCTGCCTGTTAGGAAGAGTCCCTGCAAAACTCAGAATTACCAAACTGTGCCCATGAATAATTACAGGGCAGGCAAGTCCAAGTTAGCTCAATCTAAAAGCATGTGCAGGACTATTAACACCATTTTAGCACTAGCTTGTCCTCCAATGCTCATAGACATCCCCGTGCACTGCTTAATTTACTCATGCAGGAAAGCAACCATGGCCTGCGAATGTCTGCCTTTGCTGCTAATGTCTGAAAGGTAAGCGTTGAGATCCTTGCATCATTCAAGGGTGGGAGGACAGATATTTATAAGATTGTAGTAATGAGGTTTTTGTTGTTTCCTCCAGAGTTCCTGATGTCTCTCTTCCCGCTCCACTGTCCCACACACAATGTACCACTAACCTATCTTTTTGTAAGAGTGCGCCTGAAGAAGAGAACAGTCCTGCATCTGTATTAGAGAAACACCATCAGATATGTTAATTAGTCACCTTGAAGCTTCTCCCACAAATGCAGAATTGCTTGACATTAAGATTGAAATGTTGGTATCTGAAGTACTGGCTTTAAAACACTGGCTGCATTCGTATGTATATATGCATATGTTTCTGTATATCAATGTGTATGTATATATGCATGTATGTACATACACATCTATATACACACACATTTATACAAACACCTGTATTACCTGCAATGGCCTTAACGGCTGCTTTTAGAACAAGTACACTTTCAGATATCTGTTTTTATTATGCTTTTCAATAATATAGAAATATACCATATCTAATTTTGTTATAACCTATTTGAAGCAAATAGCTCCTACGCATACAAGTTCCTTGTTTCCCCTCCTGGACTGCTTTTGTTACTGATACAAGTTATCTGAAACTTTGGGATGCATATATTTAAGGTCTACATCATTTCATGCATGAGAGATGTTAACTATTTAATACAAAACAGAAAGCACTCAAATATTGTAATGATGAGGACTAGCAGTGTAAGAACCTATACAAACTAGCACTAGCCATTATGTCTATCAGTACACTCAGACTGCATTTCTTCTGCAAGATACAGTGTAAACCTGAAGTTCACAATTAACTTTAGTACAATTTACACCAATATAATAGAACTATCACAGACTGTGATAATCTTCTTATTCTCCGATATGCAGAAAAATGCACACATTTATAATGACTGATATTATTCCTATGCTTTGAGTGTGTTTTTAGAAGTAAAAAAATTTTTTTTTAATTAATTTTTTTTAACTGAGATTCTGTCACAAAGCCTGTGCTTACTTGAATGACAACTAATACTGGATTTAATGCGAGGAAAAAAAAAATTAAAATTTTGACATTGCTTTTTCAATGTGTATAAAATGACACCGGCACATTTAGTAGATATATGAGAAAATGACTAGTAACCAAACTAATAGAACAATTTATCATCAGCCCCCTGAGGAAAGACCAACTACGGGGTGAGTACAGCTAATTGAACAGGGTCAGAACATGAACACTCCTACAATAATCAGTGAGTAGCATCTCATTTGGGTAACTTGTAAACAGAGTTTTTAAAGGAGGAGGTTCAAATCTCATTCTTCAAAGAATTCTGGCTAAAATCATGTTTGCTCCCAGCAGAACGTTCCATTTATGTCTGTAGCAGGCTACTCAATTATTATTTTCTTTCCCTTATGTACTGCCAGCCACTATGGACTGCCAGCCACCAATCGCCTGCATCCAAATATCATGACTGAAGTCTACACTGCCGACACCTCAAATATTTAGCTTTGAAGATTAATGAACATCAGATTATATCCATCCTTTAGGACAGGGACCAGGCTGAAAGCCAAAGAACTTTAAATTTGATTACACAAAAAATACCCAGCAAATTTATTGATTTGCTTCCAAGACAAACAACAATCTTTACAAGTACATGTTTAACTTTGTACTCCCAAGCAATCAGTCCTAAGCATATATAGACAGCTTCTGTGCACAAGTAATAAAAAATACACTATTGGGTGAGAGAACTGAAAAGCACTGGTACAAGATATTTAAAAGGATGCATACACAAACGTCTAAGACTAACTTCTCATTCTTGTAAATAATTCTATCTTCCTGGCTGCACTATTAATCAATGCAGTTAATATAGATACGATGATTGAAGTCAGATGAAAGTATCATGTAAATGTTAGGCATCATTCACATACCTACACACATCCCTGTACTTATATAGGTACGCATACATATTCCTATATGTATATATTAATGCACACATACATGTCTATACATGGGTATCTATTCCTGTATATATGTGTATCTCCCCATAGGAAGCGGGCACCTGACTCATTCAGTTCACAAACAAATTAAATTACAGCATTATAAATAACTGAACAAAAAAGACCGTTTAATTTACAAGCTGTATCTATCTGTTCTAACATCAAAAATAGCATGTTTAGAATTTTACTTATAACACCATTAATACTCATGCAGTTTTATACAATACCAACTCAACATCTGCTCTTACACTTTTTCTGCAATCAGAACTTATGATTTCATTTTTCACCCGCTGAAAATAAAAAGTGCGTGGAATACATCTGCTGTCTTTTTCTCAGTGGTCCCTCAAAGCAAATCCTACGCTTACACTCTCAGCTTCTTCATTTTTTCACCTCTCTCCATGGAAATAAAATATTTGCAAAAGACAGATCCTACAGATGCAGTGGAGGTTTACCATGGGCAGTGAAAATGCACCTTGCTTTATCTCTCCTTCCCAATGTTAATAAGAAGCCTCTCTTCTGAAAGTTTCTAATATTTTACAGCAGGAGAATGAAATTTCCCCTCCTCTGAGCATCTCAAAGTGTATTTCATAACTTTACTTATATGTTTTTGTAATGGGCTTAAAGATATTTAAGTATTCAACAACTTTTGCTTAACACATCATGAAAGTAGAAAATGTTAAATTTTTTTGAGGCTCATGCAGACTGCTACAAATAGCTAGGGATGTTTGTTTTTATGCACCTTCTTATAATTCTATTTTTTAGTAACTGAAGGACCAAGTGAAAAGGTTGCAAAAAATCCAGCAACTTCAATCATTTTACTCTACTGAGTATCAGACAGATAACCTAATTAAGCATTTTTCACTCAAAATGAAAATGAGTTGGTTGTGACTGGCTGGGCTTTAAGCAAGTGCTGTCTACTGGGAAACTGGATTTAGCTTAACTTCAGTGCCTGGAACAATACTGGAATAAGTAGTTAAACAGATTATTCCCAAGCGTTTAGAGAAAACATGAAAATATTATGGCCAATGCCAATACATCAAGAGTGAATGTCATCAAACCAATCTTCTATTTAAGTTAGTAAATTCTTTCTCACTTTCATATAACTTTCTTGTTAAGTGTTAGGGAAGCATAGCTCACCTTCAACTATTGTTAGGTGAGTGCAAATTGGCTAGGAAATCCTATATAGACGTTGGTTATTGGTAGTTCCCTGTCAGTGTGGGAGAAGGTACTCGGTGAGGGTCCACAGGTGCCTGTCCTAGGTCCAGTTTACTGCTTAGTATTTTCATTAAGGATCTGAATCACAGGATAGAAAAATGCTTTTTAAAGTGTTCAAATGATACCAAACTAGGAAGAAGAGAAAGCACGTTGAAGGACAACTTCAGAATTCAAAACAGTCTTGACAATTTCTAGAAACCGCCTACAAAACACAGGGTGCTACCCAGTGCAAAAAGAAAGCAACATGTTGCATTTAGGCAGAACTAACCGGTGATCCCAGAATGGGGAACAGAACAGCTACTTCACAGTTCTTCAGAAAAGAACTTAGAGATTACTGAAGATCATGAACTGAACATGAGTATGCAATTTATGCTGAAACAAAGAATGTAGATGTCATACCTGAAAACACAAATAAAAATACAACTTGTAAGAAAAGTAATCCTTCCATTTTATTGATCGTTGGTATGAACTCAAATTTTAAAAACTGAATCCAGCTCTGGGTGTTGCAGGCAAGAAAGATGGCAACAGAGGAAGACAGTGTGAATGACCAGCAGTCTAGAAAGGAAATATTGAAAAAGGTGTGATGATTCAGCTTTAAGAGAACATGGGGAAAAAACAGGACAATAACCTTTCAATAAAAAAAAAAAAGAAAAAAAAAAGAAAAAAAAAAAAGGTTTTATGTCCAGGTTTTTGCTTGGAAATTAGGCCATCTTTCAAAACACACCCATTCTGTCAGACATTTACTAGAATTACACTATTTCCACAAAATATTTCAATTTTTGTGAATCTTCTTTTTTCCTGAGAAAAGCCATTCTGTTTGAGAAACCAGCCACAAGCTGAGCTCAAAGTTGGAATGGTTTCAACCCACAGAGTCAAACTTAAACACAAAAATGTAATGACTGTACAAACCACATATATTTGAAGCAACGGTTAGGCATCCAATGCACTTAGGAATTAGAACTGGAAGACAGATTTTATTCAGTTACTTGAGGCTCACTCATTGCTTGTCTTCCCACAACATGAAAGGATTTTATACAAACATAGGAAAACACCTTTTTTATCCCCAGACTGCTGTACACACAGAAACCCCTCTGCCATGAAGGGTAACACATGTTTTAAAATATAGAAACAAGATTCATCTTGATATAAGAAAGTAATATTTTTTACGGTGAGAACAATCATTCACTGGAACAGCCTTCCCAGGGATGTGGTAGAGTCCCCATCGCTGGAGGTTTTCAAGATGCAATTGGACAGGGTGCTAAAATAATCTCATCTAGGGTCCCTTTCCCATGAAATGTTGGGCCAGATGATCTTTCAAGGTCCCTTCCAGCCTGGGCTCTTCTATGATTCTAGTTACTTCTAGTAATATCTTTTCTAATTTCAGAGACCCCCAGTTTGAGCATACAGATACATGAATGGAGAAATAGAGCTTGTGGTAAGGTGTAACTCTGAAGCAAACACCTATGTGGCAGTCACGTACAAAAAACCAGGGTGTTATTTTCAGTCAAAAGAACCAGAAGGTAGCTTTGAAACTCTCTTGTCAAAAACAAGCAAAAGGAAATAAGGTCAAACCCAAAGAACCTTTGTGCTAAACAAATGCTTCCTTTAAACTTGTGTTTTGATATTCATCTGACTGAGTACTTTCAACTGTAGATGGAATGTCAACAGAGGTAACAGGTCTGTGAATAATTACAGACTTCTTTGTCTTCCTATTCACTGCTCCAAAAAAATTAAAATTGCAACAGTTCTAAAACTTCTTTTAAATGATGGTTACAAATAAGTTTTACACGGAAATACTGTGCCCTGTGATGAAACACAAATTGCCAAATATGACTGACTTAATGCTGATACAGTGTAGCTTTATGATCTCAGTGACTTACCTTGTTCCTCATTGATGAGGCCCATATTTGCATGTGCTTGTGCCTCTCTCTTCCCACCATCAATTTTTATTAGTTGAGCAGTGTTAAAGCATTGCTCGTAAAAGTAATTACTTAACCATTTGTCCTCAGGGTCACTGAAACAGTAGGCCAAGTTAAGCTGGTTATCGTACACCTCCTCATAGCGCCCTTTAAAAACAAAAATTGCAATCAAAACGTTAGATTACTGTCAGCTTTCAGAAATCTTACATATTACAGCAATAACCATATAATGAAAATGAAGAGCTATTTGTATTTCCACCACTCAAATACCACCGAGTTCTCCTACACATCCACTCAAAGAAATATGATAAGGAGACAATGATAACCTTACAAATTCGGCAGAATTGAAAACTTAATTTAGCAAAACCACAATAAATTGCTCTCATTTCTGTATGCAAAACCAAAATGCAGTTCAATAAAACATGCAAAACCTGAATAAGATACGGCTAGTCAGAAGACAGAAGCTAGAATGAGCAAAAAAAGCACACAGTCACTGCTGGAGAAGCGTTTGTCTGAGCCACTGAGACCTGAAAAGGCATCGAGAGCTTTCAAAACAGGTCGAAGGTAGCAACTGTGGTGATGGAGATAAAGAACCAAACAAAACACTCTGCAAACACGATCCATTAACTCATACCATTTTAAACGTTCAAAGTAAGACTAACAAGAAAGGCTTTGAGTTTTCATGTATATTCCCATTTTTAGTACCTTATCACTCTGAGAAATTAAGGACAAATTGAAATTTTACACCTTGCCCTGAAAAAGACAGTTCACCAAGGTATTGCTCTCAAAACAAATGTCGAAAGCAGGGGAGACTCAGTCACAGATCTCTTATGATCTGAAGAAAAAAACCCACATTTAGTTCCCGCTCTTTATCACCTCAGACAGCTAAATGAACACATACTATCCCTAAAATTTATAAAAACCACTACAAGTCCGAAATCTAAGTAGCATTATAAAATTATCAATGTTATTCACATTTTAAAATTACAGAGTGAGAGCTTCCACAGAATTAGAGTTATTTCTCTCAGAAAAGCACCTTAAAAAAAAAAAAAAAAGAACAAACCCACAAAAAAAAAAATGTTCTTTGGCTTATTCCAAAACTGTAGTAATTTGGAGTAGAGACCTAAAAATACCTGACAACTCTTATCATACTGCTTCTCCCTAAGGGGCTTTTGAAATATATATTCCCTACACGATGCTGAAGAATCTGTGAGATTATGAAGTACAGCATGAACCTATATGTTTCGCAGCTAAATTTATCGCTGGCTAAACTAAATGAATTTTCTTTCCAAACTCTGCTTGTGTCAGATGTGAAGGGGAATAGTCAGCTAAAATTCCGTTGCAGTTTTGGTTGGCTACTTACTGTATTTGTGGCTGTTAAATGAATGCAAGCCAAACAGCCAGTTCTTAAAAGAATTTTCACATAGCTGGGTAAAGGAGGAGTTAAGAACCAAAAGTCTTGCAGCAGGTAAGTGACTGTTTGGTTAAGCTAGATGTGCGAACAGAACTGCTTTGCTTTTGGGAGTTCTCCAATTTGTAAGCTTTGCTCAACAAAGAGAGAAAAGGGGGAAAAGAAAGACACCCCCCCCCCCCCTCCCTTATTCCTAGGTATGGAGCACTGCACAAAAAGTCAACTGGGGAAGAAAAACCTGATTTCAATACAGGCAAGAACTCACTTGAGGTCCAGATCTTTTCTAAGTGTTGTAAAATGATGATACCATATCAAAACACTTTGGTCAAAAGATGCAGTTAAATTCTCTTATTTTGTTATCTGCAGGAAGAATTAGGGAAAATCCAACTTTCAAAAAAAGACAGAATTTATAATTGAGAAATTAATCATCTATGTGAGTCACTTCCATTGTTTGGAACGAACAGCAGCAATTACTCAAAAAAGTACTTTGAATGCATCACTAAGCCACACAACAGTGTTTCCTCAGCCTCCTCTCTAGTATGTTCTGTCTCAAAACTAAAAATGACAAATTACATATGGTCTAATAGGAAGTGACCTAAATCTCTCATTCTGTCTGTTGTCATGGCTAAGTTCTTTGACTTCACAACATCTTGATAAGGCTCTTCAGTGTGTTGCACAACACAGTAAGAACTTCATTCTGTCTCCTGAAAGAATCTTGTTGCCACCTAATCATGTCTGCAGTCTCCAAGAGGTTTATCTAGTATTTGTTTCACCTCTATTTTTATTCATCTTGGCCATTCTGGAGAACGCTGGCTGAATTTTCCCTGCTTAAAATTTTCTGAAATCAAGCTGAAATGTCTTTTCCCCATTCTTGAACACTCTCTGGTTTTGTCTTTTGATTTACAAATTCATCCCTCCTCTTTAATGGTAAGCAATACCTTTTTGTTGCTTTTGCTTTTTTGTTTATTATTTTGCTTTCCTATTTATTTTCCTCAGAGTTTTTCCTCCATGAAGTGATACCTCATATTTCTACCTTTTTAATAATTCCCATTAAAATATATAAAATTATGATTTTTGAACAAGTTTGTGCTACACATTTCTAGTATTTTAAATAAGATAACACCCCTTCCAAGAAATGAGAATATTTCACAATATCTTTAGAATCACCAAAATAGAAATATCCCAGAAATTACATCTAGATTATCTTCTTACCATTTGTACCTAAGGTTCGACACCAAAACATCAGCTTAAGTTTAGAAATTTGGCTTTGAGAGGAACAATTATCAATATATAGACTTCACGTATTCCCAATCAGAACATTCTTCATGGCTGTGAGATTTTACGCCTTTTGTTCCCCCATCTAGGCTGAAAAAGTACCTCTTAGGTACCTCTTCTTCAGAATATCCAGCAGTGTACATCATATAAAACTTATTCATACATCAGAAATTAAGACTATTTCGGTACAATAGCCACATAAAAATCTCTGCAAGTGATACTGGAACGGAAGTAATAAAACTGGTTTGGGCTCAATATACATATCTCTATCCATCTGTGCGTGTGCGCACATATATGCACACATATATATATATATATATGTAAGCACATGTATAGATAAAAAAGTTGGATTCATCCAAACTGACCAATTTAGAGATAGATGTGGGTTACTTTGGATCCCTTTACTCTCAACGAAGAAAAGCAGATACTTCTTGGCTGTGATTTGTCTCATCCCAACTTAAACTTCTATTGCAGCACAAGGGAGCACTTTTAAAAATTATCTCCAAAGTAAAAGGCAGAGGTTCCCATGACGATTACAAGTACATAAACAAATAACTACATGAACAGAGAAATACAAAACCTAATTATAACCACTAAGATAAAGATAACAATACACATTACCTATAGATTACAGCTAAGTCAAAATGAACCTAAAGATAGCGGAGGATACATACACATGGTTACAATAACACAGTAAGGGGAAAGATAATTGGATTGTCATTGGGGTAGAACACTAGGTACAGATTTGTTGCCTTTGAAATCTTTGCTACAAAGTATCAAGGCACTAATGCTACATAAAATTACGCAAATAACTTCAGGTACTGCCCTGCAAATCTCAAGAGATGGAACTGACCTGAGGCGGACTATTGCTACTGCCACAGCTTTGATTGAATGAACTTTAATGTGACCCTCTGATGACTATCCTGCCGGTGAATAACAATGAGAAGTGCACACAGACAACCATTTCTCTGTAATTGTCTTGGACAGTGGCTGACCAGATATGCTGGTCGTAAAATAAACCCCAAAAGACAGACTTTTAAAAGCTGTATTGTCTTCCGGATTCAAAGGCTGATTTACAAATCAAGAAATTAATTGAGATTATTCTGACAGTGGTAAAGCTAGCATGTCAGACTTAGTAAAAGTGAACTTTTACCTCCCCAGGAGAAGAAAAATATTAGAATAGGTAAATACTCTCTTATATAAAATCTCCCATAGGTTGTTCAGTTGTTAAAGCTTTGACCTCTCTGATTTTGTATAGTAAGTTCTCTACAACTGATAGCAGAATACATGTACACAAATCATCTTTATGTATCTGTCGATTAAAAAAAAAAAATTTATCTGCACCACTTATCAAAGAGGGAATGATGGCACTGGAATGTGATACCAAATGAACAGAAAGAGAAGTCTGAATCACACGAGCAATTGCAAAACTGTTGCTGCAAGACAAATTCCTGTTTTTAAATAAGACACAATTAAAAAAACCACATAAATAAAGGTTCAAAACCTGATCCCATTAATCTTTCAAAAATTACATTAATTTCATAAAACATTGGAAGCTAAATTCAGGTCTTCCAGAACATTTAAGTCACAGGATTGTGAGAACACTGTAAAGATGAACATCTACCCAAAATGGCAGCTACACAGAACAAACAGAACTCGATGGAGCAGATGGTGAGGCCTGATAGTTCACAGTTTTGGACTTAATTGAAGATCTGAAGCAGGGCTAAGAACACATCTTATGGGCAATTATCCAACAGAACATTTTTTTTCAATGCCAAATTACCAAATTGAAGGCAGTAATATTTCACAAGAATTAAGCATAAACCAAATTAAAAGTCATGCTATGTTGCAGTATTTGTTTTATAATATTTTAATATTTTTATGTTTTTGTCACAGAATATAAATCCCAGAAAATGGACTTATTTCATTTTGTTTGATCTGAACTTTTCAAAATATTTTATTTTCATTGTCCTTTGCAATGGAAAACAACTTTGAACCTGGGTGTCTGTGCACAAAAGGAAAGTATCCCTATCAAAAAGTATCCCTATCCAACCTTGCTGAGATCTTTTTGTTAAACAGGAGATTAAAAAAAAAAAAAAAGAAGAAAATCCCTGTGACTTGAGCGTAAACATTAAACCCCATATATTAAACACATACAGCATTTCCTGCTCTGCATCAGGATCTCTTCAGGTGCATCTCCACCATCAAGTAGGACCTCCCCTTGCTATGCTCAAGCCATAGTCCCCGACTGGCCCACTGAACAATATCTTCGGCTGTTCCTGGGCTTTTCTCAGGATCTGTGCCCTTGGCAAGCAAAGGCGTGCGTGGAACAGAGGATCATTCAAATCCATTGTCCGCACGTTTGCTGTGCTCAGCTAGGCAGCTACGAAGTAGTGCAATGCGCAGGGGTAGTGAGGTGGAGTTTGACTATGACAATCCCAAACTCATGAGAGATGAGAGAAAAGAAACATATAGAAGATCTCCAAGCCATACCAGTGTGATTTAAGTACAACTGCTGCCACATCTGTATGACCTCCCTTGTGACAGGATGTAGTGGAAGAAAGGAAAAGAAGTACAGAAATGGTCTTTAGAGAACAGATGAAAACAACATCATGAAGAGATCCTGGCTTGATATTTTACTTGAAGAAGAAAAGAGAGAGGCTGTTGTTCTTGTTAATGGAAAATAGAACTTGTACTCATTTTTAAAATACAGGTATCAGAAAGAAATTTTTCAACATCCATTTATGGCTCAATATTTTCCACTCAAAAAAACATCAGTTAGTCATTTGTTCCTGCCAGCTGAAGGCCATATAGAAACTTTTCAACAGCTGGTAACACTCATCTTCCAGTTCAGTTAGTTGTTTTTAAGCGAGTATGACTTGACTATAACTGACCATTCACTCTTGAAGACATATAAAGGAGTGGCCTAAGATCGATTAAGTCACTGGGAGTAATTTTTGATGTCAGAACGAGACACCATTAATACTGGAAGTTTCATTTTTCTTTTGCCAGAGAGATCAATATCAGTGACCGCCTCAGCAAGACAGCTGATTCTGTGAAGACTTCACACACAGAAAGATCCAGGATGGAGGCTGTTGGGCCACAAAGAAGCATGAACGGTAATAGAATATGGTGCTGCAATCAGTTTATTTCCACCTGGATCAATACACAGCGAAGAATCAGTCCCATTTGCTTGCTCAGGACAATCACGCCTCTACACCTATAGGTTGAGGACCACCCAATCATTCCTTTTTCCAGAAAGTTTATCCATAAGCTAAACTCACACACAAATGAAGAAAGGTTGCTGTGGGGTGGCATGCTGATGCCACCAAGTTTCAGGCAGAGCCTCCGTTTCCTACGTGTCATGAGGCAGGGTGTACACAGAGCACACGTCTCCCAACACTGCTAGGTACATAAGGGGAATGCATTCAATGAAAGTACAATCTATACAAAGATGCTAAGGAAACGGTCAGGATATAATTTTGCCAAGTAAGGATAATGATATAAAAGATTCTATTATTAATGATAATGATACAAGGCAATTAACTGGTAATCTGGGATGCTAAAGGGGGGGCTCCAAGCCATTGCAATGAAAACACGCTACTGAAATTTTCTAAGAACCGCTGATTCTGTTGAAGTCAATGCTAGTTCTACAACTGGCTGTATTTTGAGAAGGCTTGGCTTCTTTTCTGGGTAGAATCACTTCACTTTTTGCAAGATAGTTACAAAAAATAATAAACTCCTCCATTGGTCTCTAGCAACCGCTGTGTTTTTTCCTGTGATACAATATTAAGTAGAGAAGGACAAACCTGCTTAGAAAACAAAAGTGTTCCTTTCCCCACCCCCCTCAAATCAAACAAAACTACACCTCCTCCAAGTAAATATTAAAAGAGGTTTGGTATGTTTATCCTTTTTCTTTTTTAATGTATAACCTCTTTCCATTTTTTTTTTTTTTTTCAAAATAGCACGGGTAGTACGGTTATTGCAATGTTTCTAGCCCAGCCTAAGGCATAAGTGCAAAATCTTACAGAAAAGCTTTCCACTGTAAAATGCTAAACTCTGTTTTCAACCGTAAGTACCTCAGACAAAGAAAGATTTGCCAGTGCAAACACATCAAATACTCATGCTTTCTTCATATACTTATGAAAAGTAATCTTTTACAACAACAACAAATGATAACTCATACTGTCAAAAGTTTTCTCTACACTGACACGAGGAAAAAAGAGCCGAGTTAGCACTTCCTTCTAATTCTGCGTGTCTGATAATCTCTACAAGGGTCAGCAGCCCGTAGCACATGCACAGATTCAGCATTTAGCATACAGCATACTACAAAGGTTGCATGGGGTCAGGAACCAGGAGCAGGTGGAATCTGAGAAAGTCAACAGCTTCCAGGTCTTAACTCCTACTCTCCACCAGCTGCCCCAATAATCAACTAATAAGTAGCGTCTTGCCCCTTTGAAGGCATGTTCATACCCGAGTATAGGTTCCATGCATTGGCTTTGGCACAGCGAACACCGTGATCTGCCACTGTAGCGCTGACTGCTCAACACCCTTTTCAGCCACTGAACTGTGGCATTTTCCCTGGTTTTGCTCTGGCAAAGTAGAGCCGATGTCTGAGGCATCTCTCCCTTCAACTGTTCTCGAGCTGTAACTTGTCTTGCATCCCCTTCAACTTGTACAAGTAAACCAGCTCACTCTCGCAAGCACTCATCATGTGAGCACTTCAAGGCCTCTGCTAGTTCTCGGTAAGGATTCAGTTAGGGTTCAAGCCTACATTTAATTCAGATGTAATCTGAAGAGCAACACTTTTCAAGCCCTTCTGAAATAATATGGTGACCTCTAATTTGACAAAATTTCTATTCTGAAATAACAGGTGACCTCTAATTTGACAAAAAACAAATTTGGCACACTAATGCTGAGAGGTCGGCCTCAGTCTAAAACACATGATTGATGCTTTACAGTATACTCTGCATGCCATCAATCATTCTTCTGGTAGGCTCAGTGCTAACTAACTAACTTAAAGTAGCTACACAATAATTCAACGAGATGATTCAAAGAAGTGGCTTAGCCTAACGAGCATACAGATGCAACAAGTAAATTAGCAATGCATTTCAAAACAGTAAGACAGACCATGGTAGCCAAGAAGTGATTTAAAGAATTGTGCTGGTTTTGGCTGGGGTAGAGTTAATTTTCTTCATAGTAGCTAGTATGGGGCTATGTTCTGGATTTGTGCTGGAAACAGTGTTGATAACACAGGGATGTTTTCATTACTGCTGAGCAGTGCTTACACAGAGTCAAGGCCTCTTCTGCCTCTCACCTCACCCCACCAGCGAGCAGGCTGGGGGTGCACAAGAAGCTGGGAGGGGACACAGCTGGGACAGCTGACCCCAACTGACCAAAGGGGTATTCCGTACCATATGACATCATGCTCAGCATAGAAAGCTGGGGGAGGAAGAAGGAGGGGGGGGGACATTCAGAGCAATGGCGTTTGTCTTCCCAAGTAACTGTTATGTGTGATGAAGCCCTGCTTTCCTGCAGATGGCTGAACGCCTGCCTGCCGATGGGAAGTAGTGAACAAATTCCTTGTTTTACTTTGCTTGCGTGTGTGGCTTTTGCTTTACCTATTAAACTGTCTTTATCTCAACCCACGAGTTTTCTCACTTTTACCTTTCTGATTTTCTCCCCCATCCGATTGTGGGGGAAGTGAGTAAGCAGCTGTGTGGGGCTTAGTTGCCAGTTGGGGTTAAACCATAATATTCATACAGTAAACTCTGTGCAAATACCAGCTTAAAGGTTTTAATTTCACTTTTAAATATTTTTATCTGAGGAACAGCAACATTATAATGAACTGTTCTCCCAGGCACACATTTCACTGAGTCCTGTTCAAAAATTCCAGAATATAAGTAAAAGACTTCTTAGTTGGCTTTCCTTTGTTGCTACTTCTTCCCCATGACCCACCCAAACACACAGAGATATAGAGTCAAATTTTGTTTGGGTCTTAGACAGACAAAATGGACAAAAAGAATTCTACTCAGTTGGCACACCTCTGTAGGGTATGGTCATCATTTGTTCACGGGGTGTCAGCAGCCAAAGGATATTTAGTTAGCAACCCTCAATGTCAGACGAGGATGGACTGTGGCTTCAAACTCTCCCTCCTGCTAACTTGCAGAACAGTACTGAGTAGGGGCCAGGGAGCTATGGCTGCTCAAAGGGATAGCAACAACAACATGCCAGCACTGTATTGTACCTTTCAAGGACAATTATACCTTTAAGTGAAATTACTCTGAGCAGTACAATCAGGCAGGCAATTGGGCAGGTCATTCCATGGCCTCAAAAAGCCTTTTTTTGAAAAAAACACCAACATTTTCATACCTATGCCAAGAAATAACTGTATTCATCAAATGCTGAGCTATGTAGATACATTGCTTTGGCATTTATCCTGCATTCTTCTGTAAAAAAACCCTACAACTATACATATTTAAACAACAAATTATCTCCTTTTTTTTTTTTAAGCTACTGAGACCAGAACTAGTAAAAAGAAAGGTTAGTCCATAATAATGAAGAAGAACAAGAAATAATTAGAAACAACTCAATTTTCAAGTCAGAAAAATTTACATTATTTGCCTCAAAAAAGACCAAATAGAAATGCAGTTAAGTATTGCCAATATTTCTGCTAGTGTTTTTGGGATAATGCTGTACCTAGGGCAAAACAACTCTGTCAGCTGTTTTTCTGAGAAGCTGCAAGGATTAATGCTAGCTCTCTATTTTTAAATAGTTGGGAGGTATTCAAATACAATGACAATGAGATTAAGTTGGACAGAAAAAAAGATATTTTCTTTGCACACAGTATAATATTGGCAATAGCCAATTTAAAAAAAAGATGACTCCTGTATGACTTGAAGCTCAATCAAAATGTTCCACTAAAAATGAAAACAGAGAGAATATTCACTGGCGTATGTAAAGGTAAATGGTCTGTACAATGTAACACTGGTAAATAAAATATCAGTATTTTCAAACCTAGCAGTAAAGAAAATAATTGCTCTTAGATTTCAGCCTCCACATTGTGATGGGCAGCACTGATTCTGTTCAAGCAAACAATTTATGTCCAACATTATAGTGTCCTATAACTACAAACTATCAAAAAAAATGAAAAGATTAACATATTCCACCAACAAACATGGGAAGTGAACGAATACCTAGCTTTCTCTATGCACTATGGTTAACAACCATAAAACTCTAAACTGAGGAGCAGTTCTAAGTTATATTCACAATTAAGACAGCAACACTCTATGATCCAAAAATATCAGGTGAGAAAAACTAAATAACAAATAAGAAAATGATTTGCTGAATTAGTAAGTAAAGTTTTGTTTTCCATTTACCATTTCAGGTTCAAAACCAATCCCCTCATAAAGTTTAAATTCATCAACAAACTTACAAGTAATGAAGATTTTTTTTTTTTTTTTTTTTTTTAAAATACCTGCTATCTCTTCTTCAACACAGCCGTTAGCTCAGGACAGCATACCTGAGCCCAACAACCTTTCAGCCATCCTAGTATTAGCAACACCAGCCACACTGTGAAACTCCCACAATTTGCAGCCCTAAGTATTACTTTCAGCCTTTTAAGCTTGAACTGTGGTGGCTGAAGAGCAAATGCAGGTCAGCTGCTGTTGTGACCGCTACATCATGGCAAGTTCCAGCTGAGGTGAACTGCTGAACACTTCTTAAATGGTGTCAACTAGAGTTGTCAGGAGATCATAAGCCAGAGCCCCAAGCAATTTGATTAGAATCAGAGAGTAACTGGATTAGTGGAACTACTGAATTAGTATTTGATGAGCTGTATAATTCATATGTTATCTTCACAGCGCTACTAGCTCTAACACCTGCAACATGAATTAGCATCCACCCCTTCATGTGCCAGGTGATTCAAGCCTCACTTAAAAAAACCAAGAGATTTATGCAAAGGTTTGCATTGAAACAGGTGGAAAAAATCAAAACTAACTATATCTTGAGCTAGCAATTCAGTAAAGATGCTTGCCAGCTCTACTGGCACATTCTCATTATTTCCTCTTCTTTCATTTTAACCAACTTCAACAGGCAAAGTTGGGAGATATTCTCTCCTAGAGGCAAGATACAATCAGTCAGAGAATTGGTGGTATCTTGTCTCTGTGAAAGGTGAAAGCCTTCCAGAGCCCAGCGCGCAATGAAGGCTGGGTTCAGTGAGAGAAAGGGCCCCTGCCTTTCAGAGGGGCAGAAACTGCACAGTCAGCAGCACCTTGACTCTCTGGGAGCGCGTTTGCCAACTCTGTTGTCACACATCAGTTCGCAACACTGAAAAATATCATGCACTGCAGGAAGGCAAAATGCTCTCCTCAAGCAGCTGCAGGAAGCAGGCCCATCAAGATAAGGCGTTATCTACCACTTCTTGAACATCACAGTGCTGGCAGTATGCTTCTGTCAGGGCAGCCTGGGCGCCAAACTTCTCTCCTGTACTCCTGCAAGCTACGGGGGTGCCTATTCAGGTTTTAGTCACGCTCCAGACAAATCTGAAGATTCCTTCCAATCACGGGCTGGCTAGACTGCCTGCCTAGAATTACAGTGAATTAAATAAAGAAACACAACGTTGGACTTTCATAGTAAACATAAAATAAACATTTTAAATGAATATTTTTTTAAATGCTGAAAGGGGTTTTCTGTTGTTCCTTTTTTAAACAAAGTTGTCTGTTTCTAAATTTCAGTCAAAAAGCTTAGGTTCCAAACTCACAGGCTTTATTGCAGATTTTCATGTTTGTAAGGTTCAAAATGCAACTTGAGACAAGCCAACTAAAGTGAAATGAGTTCAGCCATGAAACAGGATTGCAGTTAGAGCTTTATCTGCCTCCATCCCTACAATTATTCCAGAGGAGAAAGACACGGTAAGTTATGTTGCTATTTATAGTAAAAGGAAATGATAAATATGAGCGCTTAGTAAATAGTAGGCAATAGAGAAAATACAGTAATTTGGAGTTATGTGTTCACTAATATCTAGTAATTCACAGGTGGCATGTTACATCTGTGTGCTGCATTTTATTTGACATGTTCACAATCCTTTTTAAGTCGGTCACAAATCCAAACACAGTTAGCAGACAGGTTATTTAATAAAATCAGATTTATAAAACTATTACTGTGTGCAACAGCATTTCACCTATTAAATTTTTCTAATACAAAACCAGCTACTCAAATCAATAGAGAAAGAAGAACAATAAATAATGAAACTATGAGAAAATAATTGAGATGTTATCAAAGCTATAAATACATCAAACATTTCTGATGATATCATAACGCACTCTACATGTTTTTCGCTTTTTCTTTTCGCCTTCACAAAACCTCTCCTGATATCTGCAGTTCCTAATCATTTATTCTATAAATACAGCTTAGTTGACTAAGGCTGAAATGTGCTAAGATGCGGTAACGTTTCAAATTCATACATGAAACAATTTGGAGGCTTCCCCCAGGCATTCGCGGCTGCGGCTCCTGCTGCTCTGCTACCCACAATCCCCCCATTTACCTGCTCGCCGGGCTGCCTCAGCCCTGGTCAGGAAGTGGTGAAGCTGATCCAGCTTATCAGGCTGCTCCTCCAGGGACTGCTGCTGCCATATGGCTGACCCAGGCCCCGCAGCCTCCCTCAAGGCATCCCACTTCTCTATCAGAGTGAAGAGCTCGGAGAAGGACGCGTGATAACCCTGTCGCAGCATGTCTATGCAGATGTTCTGCTTGTATGAATTCCTGTTACTGGGAATAAGAAAGATAGATTTTAAGCCTTTAAACCTGGATTCTGTTCTCCACCTTACCAAATAAGCACGGATAACTCAAACAGCTCTCAGGAAGAGACCTCTGCAGTTCAGCAGCGGGGAAGGGGTGTTTTTTCTCCCCCTCAAAAAACATTCTGCTACAATACGATTACGCATGTCATACCCTAGGATGGTAAATATGGCAATAATGAATAAGTACCTATATACATATATATTGAAAACATATTAAAAGTATACCGGTATTCTTTAGCTGGTATTGGTAAAAAAGGCCGACTGATGGGAAAAACTCCCCATGTTTACATTAGCTCGTGAAAACACAATGAACTCTTAGTTTGCTTTAAAACAGTGCACAGGGAAAAATGAGGCCCATTCCACATGTCAAAACAATGTATATGTTCAATAGTTTTGCTGTAGGACATGATGGCTTAGTTTAAAACGTCAAACATGCTATGCCAGAAACATAATCATTAGATATTATTTTGCTTCTGTTTAGCATATAACTTCAGCTGGGACTGGTTTACCGATGCAAAAGTTTGATAATTTCTCCCTAATTTTAAAATCAAATGATGCAATGATGAATTTATATCAAAGTTATCTCATTCATAAACTCGAATAAGATATACATATCAAAAAGTTGTGTAATCAAATATTCTCTAGAGGTAATATATCTTTTGAGGTATTATTTATGGAAATAATCAAAATATTTCTTTTATGTGGCATGAAACAATCATTGTGTCCTATCCTGGAGAAAACTATGAGTCCAAGGGGACTGCCTGCAGCACTAAAGTATAGATGTAAAGGTTTGCGGGCGTAAGTATCTGTGTGAGAAAACAAACCTTCGTCCCAGTAAAATGGCAAGGACCCAGATGTGTTAATTTTATTTTGTGTATTCCATTAAGTTTCCAAACTGTTTTCAAGACTGTCTTTTTAGATTAAAATCCATTTAACTTCAAATTCTCAGCAGCTTTAAAATACAGATGGAATTCTGAAAACTGAGATTTATAGTGTACGTAATAAATTCAGATGACCTCATGCTAAACAGCAGCCTAATGAGACTAATACTTCTAGCCTAAAAAGAGCTGCTGCAGTTCTTTAACAACGCTAGTAAGATGGAAGTGATGTAAAAAACTTCTTAGCTAGATGTCAATGAAATGAACAGTACTGTGAGATGTAAGAAGTAAACAACCTGCATTATTTTGTATTTAATATGATTAAAATAAAATCTATTAATTACTACATAGATGCACATTAATCCTTCACATGTATTTTTTACATTTCAGTTGCAGAACTAACACAAAAATATTACAAAATCCTGATATGATTTAGACTAGACAGGATCGAATTTATGTTTAATATGTAAATAGGTGGGTTTTGAGATTGAAAAGCACACATTGTTCACACAGACAAGGGAAAACATATAACTATTCTGTACCAGAAAACATTTGCAACGTTTATCTTAGAAAAGTAAATGAGAAATATATTTAAACATTTAAATCTGAATTTGCCAGAACATGCTATATTTGTCATATATCAAATGCACGGTATATAGCTTAAAAATATTGTAAAGATACTATGTTAATAACGTACAATGTATTCTCTAGTCTATGTGGAATACTTTCTTTTTGCTGTTTTAAAATTCTATCTAACTAAAAAAAATTGAAGAATATAGGTAAAAAATTCCTACCAACTTCTAAAGGCATAGGACTGAATCCTACAGTAATATATCTCAGAGCAGTGGACTAACAATCTGCATAGCAGACACAAATACATGCATATTTATTTATATAATGTGATCTATATACGTGTATATGTGTGCATGCATTAGATCATTAGATGTACTAGAAGTAAACAAGAAATTACTGCTAAAAAATCTTAACAGGGACTAAACAAAATGTCATTCAGTTAATTTTTAACATTCACTAAGCACAGTACCAATATTCCTATAAATAGAAAAACTGTGTCCATGTAACATGTTATTTCCTGCAGACTGATGCATTTTACTTGAAGTAAAAGCACATTTTCCCCACGAGACAGCATTATTAGCAAACCAATAAAGGAAAACAAAACATACAGTAAAATAGGTCAGTTTTAAAAATTAGTGTTAATATTCTTTTAATAAATCCCATCCCAATTAATAAAGAAATCGAAATAACGCTGAAGTAATCACACGGTATAGAGCACATTTTTTCTTAGGCAAAGATAACTGATTTTAACTCACAAGCAATGAAGCTATCTACTGTATAACCGTTCAAATGTAGAGGCATAAAGATAAAAGTTCTCGCTCAGTTGTACTTAAAACCAGAAAATACACAAAGCACAAAATAATTCTACTATTGTTTCCTTAAGTTTCTGCAATATATAAGCCACTAGTGACTGATCACACAGAAACAATAAAATAGGGCTAGAAATGAATGATATTATGGGGATGAATGGTATTTGTGACACCTAAGAGAGCTTGACACCGCAACGAGTTCTGAAATTGTTTCAGTTATCAAAGTGGTTCCAGATGCAAATGCCAGTGCCCTTTTTTCCAACAAACAGTGCTTTCGAACAGAGGAGTAGTGTAGGCGACAGCAGTAAACTTTTCAGGATATCTTGAGATAAACTATAAATCCTCAATCCTCAAAATCCGTTTCATACTGCTTTTCATGATGTCATGCAGCATGTAAAACGAGAGGTTAAACAGAACATCTCGTGTTTTACATAAACGAAGATTACTTTATTTCTAATATCAGTATCAAAACCTGATACCTAAGTAAACGTACATGATTTATTTTATAAAATCCAACTGCTAACGGTACGTTTCTACTACGTTAATAAACCAGCGTACACTAAACCTTTTGAACCTTACTACTTCATAAATTATGATACATTATTAAACAAGTAAGTTTGTTTTCCTGCACTGCGTCCACACCGATTTCAGGTTTCCTTTGAGCAATTATGCTACTTCGAGAAGCGAAATGAAAAGGGGCTGGCCTTTCCTTCGGCCGGAGACGTTCCAGAGGTTTAATGGTCTCTGGGGGCATCTACTGGAAATCTGCAAAACTGCAGGCAGGCCACGTCCCCCCCGCCGCGGCCGGGGCGGCGCGGCACGGCTGCAGAACAAAGGCAGGCGCCGGCAGGGGTTAGGGGCCGGGCGCGCGGCAGCGCGGGCAGCGCGCGGGGGAAGCGCGGGGCTGCGCCCCCCGCGCTGCCGCGGGCTCTGCCTCGCCCCGCGCCGCGCCGCGCGCGCGCAGACCTTGCCCGCGCAGCTGCCTGCGAGCCGCGCAGCCGGGAACGAGCCGGCAGCTGCGTAACGCTAGCCGCGTGCCGTTTTAAAATTGACCCGTGATGCGGGTGGCAACCTCGAGTCCTCCTTCCCCTCGGAGTGCTCCTGTCTGCACGGTCGGAGAACAAGGTTTCAGCTGCACTTTTTAAAACAAATTGTTTCTAATGACATCTGGAGCATATCCATGTATTTACGGTCAAGACAAAGAGACCAATTAATCTGTTTTTCATTTCAAGCCGATTTGTTTTATTTTTTTTTTTTTTAATCCGTGAAATTCAACAGATGAGAACCGCAATGCTTAACACAAACGCAGACGATGCTGAGAAGGCACCGTTCCTCTGCCTGTGCGCTCCTCTCTGTCATTACTGAAACCCAGCTGGTGTTGCCAGCTGTTTGTTTACGCAGGCCGGGTAAAAGACTGAAATGAGGTCCACGTCGCGGATGGGGCTGGGTACCCTGCGTTCGGCCTACACCAGCAGTTACCGCGATGCAGTGTTTTGTGCGCGGGGTGCTGAGCAATTCCGCGCGCTGCCACGCGTGTCTGTGTCGCCGGGGGGGCAGGGGGCACGCGTCGGAAGAATTTTCAGCACCAACTGAATAACTACCAAAAGTTAAAGTTGCCGTTGTAGGGGTACCCTGTTATAGACGATGATTTCACGTAGTGTAATATCACCCGGGTGGAAGCAGCTATTTATTGCATGTGGATCTGTGAGCGTGAAAAGGCACTGCTATTGTTAACACCGTGCTTGAAGCGCACCTGGATACTGCTACAGGCATCGTCTTAAACTATACAGCTACTTATATAATTTTCTTATACAGATTTCTTTTATTATCATCATTGCTATTTTAAAACAATCAAGAGTCATGCTGAGGAATCACAGAAACCCGATTCGAATCTGCCATTACCAGTGCAGAAATCATAAATGCTAATGGTCGTCAGCGAGGCTAATGAAATGGCACTGTTGTTGCAATCTCAAGGCCCTTCCCGTGTTATGGTATTGTACTTTTACAAGACTCTTCAGCAATGCTGGGAGACCAGGACAGTACCATTCTACATTTCCTTTACCTTAAAATCCTGCACAACAAGGCTATTTGTATTCTACGCTATTTTACACTGAAAGAGAAAAAAGAAAAAAGAAATTAAGAGGCCAAGAGGCAGGTACTGGTGTTAGAAATAATCAAACCAGTCAGTATAGCATAACAGAATTATTTATCACGAGCTTAATTCTCCATGCCTCCCGTCTGGCGTGGTCCATTACAGACATGCAAAATAAGTGCAAAAGTCTACTATTTTCAGATGACACATTTATTTTTTTTATATATCAGGGTTCATATCTTTAGATTTTGTAGGATTTAATTAGCACTATAGGTTAATGCCAGCTGCTGATTACAATACAAGTGTACTGTAGCAATCCCATTTTGTAAAGCACAAAATGGCATGGATTAAACAACGATAGTATATAAAATATTAAAGTGTACTTCCAGTGTAAAATAATTACTCCACCAATTATTATGATGTTTAAAAACTGTATTCAAATAGGTTTCATCCACTTGGGATTTCCTTCTGCATTTGGCAAGTCAATGACTGATATAAATGCCTTAGATAAGGACCACAAAATTACGAAAAAATAGTCAAGATATTTTTGCTTAAGTTTATTTAAACAAATACATATTACTTTATTTCCCCCCACATTTCCTGTCTATAAATCTATGACAAAATTAAAATTAAATCAAGTACGTGAATACTTAAACACTTTGTGTTTAACCTGTATGCAAATACACACAGCATAAACAAGGAGACAGCAGAATTTCCTCACTAAAATTTGAAAAATATTTGCACTAAGTAAAAACAAATACACTATACAAAACGCTAAAAAGTCAAGCATGCCATAAGAGTTTATAACTTCAGGCTGCTCTGCCTAAGAATCGAAAGAGGAATTATTATTTAGTTATAGCTGGACAGCCAAAAAACATAACAGTTTTGCAACACCGTTAGTGACCCACATCGAAAATATAGTTAAAACCTCTGCAGGGCACTGCTGAAGATAAAAAGCACTTATGCAAATACTTGGTAAACATGGAAGCTGAAGATTTGACTATTGCATTCAGCGATGCTACGATCCAGGTTACAGTGGTATAAAACCATGTACTCGCACTGTTGAAATCTACATTATCATGTGTCTGGGCTGCAATCCACCAAAGTTAGGTACATAGCTAACTTGAAAATATATCTGAGTCATCTGAGTATCTGAGTTCAGTGTGAAAATTTACATATATAGGTACTTTGGTGAGTCAAGCCCTCAGCTGGTCAAGGTACTCAGCACATTTTCACCACATACTGCTACTGATACACAGCTATTTGAATCAGGGCACTGCCCTTTTTAATCCTAGTTTAAAGACTGTCTGTTTAAATACTTTCCTTTTAATGAAATATTTACTGGATGGTAATATGTTAAATTGTAGACTATAGCAATCTCATTAAAGAAAGATATGAAAGTACAGTAAATGCCATTAAGTAGTAATAGATGGTTAGCTTACACATCAGAATTTTTATTATTAAGGCTGAGAATTAAATTATATTGCAGTGACGTGCATGTTTTTTAATTCCAAATTATAAAGCTGAAATAGCTAATGTCCTAATACAAAAAGCATAAAATCCAACAACCCCCCAAATGTAATAAAAAGAATTTCCTACTCTAAATAGTAAATAAAAAATATTGCATGACAATTTGTACGTATCATGAGAGGGAATAGCATCTACTTGAAATTGACTTTTGTAACAATTCAGATTTTTTTAAATAAGAAAAGATTTATGGAGCTATGTATTCAGAACTATTAATAGAAAGATGAAAATAAAGTATATCAGAAAATAAATATCTAAGTACTTTATACCATATATATAGGTACAACAACTTTCAGCATAAGTAATGCAGTATTTTTCATCTACTGCCTCACAGTCCCCGACTGTTGTCAAACCACACTTTAACCTAAATCATGCAATCAAAGGTGGATGCATAACCTGTCAGTAGGATCCCGCAAAGAACACGTATATTGAACTTGCTTCCTTTTGTTCAAAGCCACACTGCCACTTTAATACTACATAAAATGAAAAATTAATCAATTATAAACATCAAAGGATGATACAGAAAAAGTATTTTAAAATGAATGTAAGTAATGTAATAATTAAGAATCCTCATTAACCCAGAAAATGGAAATATAAATTTAGCAATGAACTTTTGGAACATTCTGTCCCTAAACATAAATGCGAAGAAAGCATTAAAAAAAAAGATAAAAGTGCTACCCTTATAAAAATGTCCTTCATAAAAGAGCACACACACACCTGTGATTATTTCAAGCACAATCAGAAAAAAACCCATTATCTTCATTAATCTTTCTGCTTTTCTTTCTAAATTAATTATGTTCATTAACAAAAAGTAATTCCAACCATATTTTATGGACTATTATTTATCAAAATGAAGTATTTCTCAACTTTCCCCTTTTATTTCAGAGCTGACCTAATGGAGTGAGAGCCAGAAACTTCTGAGGTTGGAACCCTTTCCATTTGACGTGCATGATATCAGAGAAGTCATTGCATTTCTCTGCAGGTTTCTTTCACAGTGTGTAAAATTAGCTTTAGAAAAAGATAATCATAATTATTTACGTTCTGTATCTTCTCAAGCTGATGCTATAAATTATCATAAAACCCTATACAAGGCTATGCATTTATTATACTATTGCTATGAACAATTTGCACAGTATTTTTGCTTTTGTTTATGATATCTCATTCAAGTCCCCAACAGAACTTACTCAGTAGTCTGAGGACAAATAGACCACACAGAGATTAAGAGGAAAAGAAGAGAGAGGATTTTACACAATTCGGAAGGATTCACTGTGAGAATTATCAGGAAGTCACGATTGTACCAAGGCAAATTAGACTGTCTGTCTTTATTTCAGACTCCTTTTGTATGTTAGAGATGCTTCAGCTTTATGGAGTGTTTTAAAAATAGAAGTCAGTTGTGTATTGCTTGTACATTATCTTCAGTACTAAATATTGTTGAACTACTGAGAAATGAAGGCACTAGAAAACCGTAAGACCAAACTTAGTAAAAACAACAAGCTACATAAAAAAAGAAAAACTTCAGCTCACTGTGTTCTTTTTTATTAAAGTATGTCATGTATTTTATCTTTGCAAGAGTTTGATGAGTTTTTGCAAGTAAAATTCTGTTTCCTCTATACTTGCTAATAGTCATGAGAATCTGTAGTTTGCACCTTCCCATTAAAAATGTATTGTATTTTTTGAAATTATTCACCCCGCCTTTTATCCAGATCATGTCTTTGAAAGGAGGAAGTAGATAATAAATGGAATAATTCATGATTTCCCATTAAATATGAAACTTTCTTTTGCAGAGTTTAGAAAATGAAGTTCTACATAATGTACAGAAGTTGATTAGAACTTTTTTTAACCTTTTCAAGAAAAACCTTTCACATTACACAAACGCACAGAGAAGTTTCTTTAGGAAAGGCAAACCATTCACTTCCCACACAGTTCTGCTCTTTAGATCACTGCCTAATTACACTAAATAATATGTTTATCAGGCTTGAAATTCGCAGAGATTATTCATTTGACCAAAAAGAATGTGTGCCTCTAAGTGCTAAAATCTCTTTTTGAAAGTTGTTTAATAAACATTGAATCCTGGTCATGGCAGGCAAGATTGTTAGGAATTATTCAGACAGAAAAAAATACATATTTAAATAATATTGTGAAAGAAATTTAAAATTTATCATCTAGCTCACTAAGTGACTTGTGCCATCTCCCTTTCCACAATCAGCAGGGAGTTTGGGATAGAGTGCCTTAATTTAAAATTTCTTTTACTATGAAAGGATACATTTCTTTGGTTCTCATTTACCCTTTTCCATAGTTTTTAGTATTTGAAAGTGAAGAAATATCCTCATAAAATGTAAATGAGTTGACACAACATTCCACCAGTTCTCAACCAGAGTAATGTGAACAAAGGTGGTCATAAGGTGCTTGCAGGTCATATCCAAAGATTGACATCAGCAAGAACAGCAAAATCTTGTTAGGACCTGAACATGCATGGGAAAGAGCAGTTTACTTCTTTCTCCTTTTGCTGCTATGTCCTTCTTTAACTGCCTTGAGCTCTCCTCTCTCCTTCTGTCTTCATGGTGTTCATTTCTTCTTCACAGAAGAAATGGAATTAGCTCAAATCAGTGCATCACTAGAACCAAGTACTGTGCAATCAAGGACTGAAATACAACGGAAAGCAGAATCTGCACCTACACATTATCTGCCTGTGTCTGAAATTGCCTTTTGCAAGCTTTCTAGTAATACAGCTGCCCCTTCTCCTTCCTTGCCTTAACCCCACACCAACAAGATATTTTTCCTAACCGTTATTCTTGGCAGTGCCCCTCCGCTGTCCCTTGAGAGCCTCACTCCGTAACACAGACATGGTCAAATCCGCTTTACAACACAAAATTCCCAAGCCTAAATTATGCATGTTGAAATTGGGAAGCCCCAGTAAAGATTTCAGGTTGTGAAAAAGAAAACATGGCAATATGATAAGCTGTCAATGAAAAAAGGTCCCAATCTATTTGTTGAGTAAAAGATGTCATAGGTCACCAATGAAGTCACCTTACTAATTTATTTGGTAGAGGTGAGAGCTACTAAAAAGTCTGGATTAATCAAAACGCCAATCAGCTATTTGTGTTCAGCTTCCTTAAAGAACTGGTCCATCAACGAAAAAGACTAGAATAAGGACAAATAGAAAAGCAAATAAGTCTAAAACTGCGCACCAAAATTCTCATGATTTAAATAACTTATAAACAGAGGACAAGATCAGAAGCAGCCCAGTCTAATAGTAGGGCTTACTAATCCGTCATAGCTATGATGAAAACAAAGAATAAAACACCCTTCAGGCTAGGCCTTCTCTCCATCAGCCCACAAACCCCTTTCTTCTCCCTCGGTGGACTCTCCAGATCATCCTGGCCTCTAATCAGTTGAGGAAGTTTCTTCCCCTTTAGTCTGGGAGGACAGATGGGGTTGAATATTCAGAGACCAACTGGTAGAAGTAGTAAGGATGTAGGAAAGAAAGCTCTAATTTCCACAAACTTATCCTGAGCACTAACACTTAATCCCTCATTAGTTTTCTGATGTCTTTTTTCCTTAACTCTACCTAGCTGATATTGACACTGAAAACAGCAGAAACTTGGAGGGGAGGGCAGTAAATAAGCTGTCCCTTTTAATTCTCTCACTGAAGAATGGAAAAATAATCTTCTATCAGATGGCACTAACAGCAGATTTAAAATGGATGCCAGGTCGCTTTTCTTCTGGACTTGCCAGCTTCCTGTAGAAATGCTGCCTCAGGAATTAGTGAATGCACCTCTCTAAGACTTCTACCTGATCCTTTTTAAGAGCTTTAAAAATTCAATAGTTCTCAGTGTGGGATTCAGCGCTAAATGTACATGTCTACATCTGAGCTGGTCACCCTAAGCTCTCTATATAAGCAATGGAGAGAAATAGGTGCTTCAAAAGTACAATTCACCTTATTCTAAAGCAGTTGTCTGAATCCTGAAAGATGGTGCTCAACTAACCAAATTACTTATCCTTAATTATTTCCATTGATTATATGGGGTGGTTAACCTAGTCCTCTGGCTCAGCTAAACTTAGGTGAAAACCCCTTTGCTCTTTCAGAGAAGGACAAAGGTTTACGGAAGCAAAGGATTGCTACTATATTCACCACTTATCACCCCTAGAGCAAAAGTACTGTATTCCAGTTTTCAGTATACAATCTGCAAAGTAGTTTAAGAATTGATCTTCCCAGTATTAGCTGAGATGGCTGGCAATTGCTCTGGGGGTCACGGCCCACCTGAGAATGAAGGCCTTTGCCTTTTTGTGTTCCAGATAATCTTGAAGTGGACCAGCCTTTTGGTGAATTCTAAGCAGAACAACCTGCTATATCTCAAAAACATCTGATCTGATGCGTATAAGATAATCTTGTCTCCTGCTCGAAAAAGTCATGTCAGAGCATGTCTTTGCTGACACAAATTTATCAAGGCAAGCTTTCCATAACACGCTGATCTACCACTCACAAGACAAAAACCACAAATACAAATTTTCTGCATATCTAGGTCAGCCCGTACTGTCTCTGTATAATAATTTAGATGCCATCTGACTACTAATGAGTCTTGAGTGAGGACACTAGAATTCCATCATCTGATTCACAGAAATACATCCAGTAAAATCACTGATGTAATATTTTGTTGTTATTACTAAACAAAGCTGTTCCTCTCATCAAAAAGATTTCAAAGTCTCTCTTTCTAGTCTTTAACTCTTTTTTGATGATATGGCCGTCTTTGGACAATTGTCATTCGTATGAAGAGGAGGGAACTGTTACTTGATCTTTCTGGCCCTGACAAAAAGATCAGGAAACAGGAATGACAATATCAAATTCGGGTCCATTCTAGGCTCCAAACTCATTTGAAGATTCAACCCTGGAATCAATCTCTTGATGGAAAATGCCTTACTCCACAGTTCATCATGAACTTTTTGACTCTTAGATCAGTCGTAAGGACAATTTTTAATTTTTACTGCAATCCGATTTTGAGCCATTAATGATTTGGTGAGTCAAGCCCAAGAACAGAAACTATCAGGGAAAGCACACTGAAAGCCAGTGGAGTCAGCCAACCTCCTCATAAGCTTACAAAAGCCTAATTCTGTGGCAAGAAAGCAGTCACATTCTTCATTAATGGGAACCTTTACTTTTTTCCCATTTCCAGCTTCTTATACCACATTCACTTCTTATTTGAAGTTAAAGTCTTAGCAAAGGAAACAAAACAAAATCAATGAAAAAACCAAAGCAATATCCTGTTTTAATACAATTAAAGTACTATCTTTTGTAAGCACTGTTTTTTCTTCCTCTTCTATCATATCACCCTGGGACAAAAAATTATTACAAAGAAAAAAAAATGAAAAACATCTCCACATTTTTCCACAGAAAAATGAGATTATAACATAAGCACACTTAATGGAATTCTTCTCATTTGCTGAAGTTTGGAACAGAGTACAATAATGTAGAAGGATAACTGCAACCTTTTTTTCCTTCAACTATGAAGAAACTAGCTGATCTTAATTTTAAAGAATATTGTGAAGGATACAATTTTAGGGAACAGCTTTAAAGAATGTTGCTTGTTTCCATAAATGTGATACTACCCATACAGTCCTTTATTTAGGAAGTAATAAATTTGTTATCTGCCTAACATGCACCAAAAAAAAAAAAAGGGTGTTTAATATTAAGCAGGAGTGTGGCTACAAGAATTTGTCTTGACAAAATAATGACTGACTTATTAAGTTAACCTCCATATTAAACAAAAGTACAGATATTTAGGTGGCAAAAGAAAGATATCCTGTTTTTTAAAAAGAAATGTAATAATCTACTTCTGGAATGGAAGCAATATGTTTAAAAACTACACAACATATTATAAGCCATTTCTCACACTTTTTTTAATAAAAACATCTGTTGTCTGCTGAGACATACAAAGCATAACACTGATTTCAGTAAGATAATTTACAGATATGGCATTGCCTTACTTTATAAATTGGTTTAAAATTACAGTTGAGGCATTTAGGTTTTTATAACTAGATTAACCCAGTACTACTATAACTGTGTAGCTGCTAGTTTGTTACCATTTGTTTGCTCTCAAATGATTGTATCAGGTTTATGGAACAGCATTAATAAATTACATACTGTAGAAATTTTGTAACTGCTGAGCTATTATCAAAAGCTAAAATTCTGAGAATAATTAAATACACAGAACATGAATGTAATCTTTTAAAAGGTATACTTAAAAAATCTCCATAGAAATAAGCCAGAATACACACGATATTTCAGTTTAATCTTCTAAGAGGCTTTGATAACTTTGAGAAACAGCATGTTACAAAACAGTAAGGAAACACTCCACTTTGTGTAGGTATTGCAGAACAGATGATAAAATTCTCACTTCATTGTGGGTTTCCTTGCTGGTTTCCTTTTCCACAGCCTCCAGACTCAGGGTCTGGATATAAAAAGAAAAATTGTATAGGGGGGTTTTGGGGGTTGTTTGTCTTTGTTTTGTTTGTTTGTGTTTTTTTTTTTTTTTTAATAGCAGTAAAAGGCTGACCTGATCAAATCAGAGCTGTAAAATGCTCTTTGAAGCCCCAAGGCCTTCCTAAAATAGCAGTGACTTCTTGTGTAATCACAGAGAGCACACGTCTGTCCCTAGCATGGTATGCGTACTGTGGAAATCCACTGGGGCTAAAGACTGAAACAGCTCACTGGGAAGGCAAGTCAGTCTGCAAAAACTGCTGTAGCGTAATGACTACAGCAGCACTGCATAGCTGGTACAGAACTAGGGTGACAATAAGTGAAGGTACTTATTTCTGTGCTTGCTCCCTGACGTCTGATACTACTTCCCCCCTCACAGAGCAACGACGCTACTCTTATTTCAGGGGACAGGACCTCTGTCAACACAGCATTTGCCTGGGAAGGATCTGGTCCTTATGTTGGTCCAGCTCACACAGAATGTGCCCGAGTCACAGACCAATCTTAGTTTCCCTCTCTTTAGGCAGAGAATATTTAAACTGGCTATGACACCTAGCATGATTAGTACGATAGCATGGTCAAAGGTAACTGTCCCACATCAACCATGTGTACTCACAGAGCAGTGACATGGCACTTTCCGCTGCCCACCTAACTCACTTTTCTGTCACTGTCAGGCTGCTCTCTCCCACAGACTGTGACCATGATAAAAGAGTCTCTCTTACAGAAACAAAGAAACAAACTGAACTTTGCAAACCTTAGGATGACATACTGAGAAGGTCCTGCCTAATCCCATCATTGAACTAATCTTTAGTCCATCATCTTTGAACTTATTCTTAATTCAAATAAAAGAAGTGGGGTATGAGTTTGCTTTAAACAGATTGCTCTCCTAGATCATCAGACCAGATGCATTGCAGTCTTTGTACCGACAGTCAGAACACTTATTATCTTTATCATGTTATCATTGTAAAAATAAAGGCGAATCAAACATGTATGACAGGAAAGGAAAGTGTGTCTGCTGGCTGAGTATTATATGGTATGGTTTTAGGACACTGCTGAAGTTATTACCCTTTGACTCAAATTTGGTAATTTTCTAGATTTTCATTTGAAAGTTTTTAGGGAAGGTTTGCAGGTATATTTTTAGGCTAGGAAGGAGAAAAGAAGCATGTTTTGCAAGAAACTAGCTGGTCGAATTCCTGTCTGATGGATAGGATGTTTTTGTGCTGCAAGGGTGATCTTGCAATATTAATTGTTGAGGTGCCTAGAGCCCTTGTATATGCATCTTTTTATTATTTAAATATTGAAATAAATAAATCATCTCACTTAAGCAACCAGCAATTCAGATTTGTTAGAATTCTTTCATTAATTTTGATGGTGCTGAACCCCAGATCTGTTGAAAGACTCAAGAATAAGTCAGTCGTAGTCTCTTGTAACTTCTAAATGTAAATACCTCAGCTATAAGAAATCAAAAGTTATCTAGATTTCTTTCATTCATTGGGTTTTTAAATAACTAATGGTGTATTAAATGCTTCACTACAGAAGTCAGCACTTGGGCTTGTCTAAATAATAATTCAAAATTACAAGAATGTGTATGTTGGTATACTAAGCTTCCACCCCAGAGGAGATATTTCACAGAGGCTCAGATAAAAAAGAAAAAAAAAAAAAAAAAAGCGCACAATTTCAAATATAATTACTGACACAATCTTAACAATAATGTTACAAATGTGATATAACACTTTGGTAAATATACAAATCAGTAAAATCAATGAGTTAAATGCTTTGATATATTTAAGATCAGGAGAAATGAACCATCATTATTTAATATCAACTTCAATTTTTAAATGCCAAGTTCCACTAAAAAGGGTAGGGCCTAGGGAACTTTAAATTTAAATGATTATGATGACTAGAAACAAAGGAAACAATAAACTTATGGATGTTAAAATGCCTCAAAAAAGCCAACTTACGCAGCAGCTTCTTGTTTTGACAACCCTTTGATATTCTTCGCCAAATAATCATCTATGCCATCTTTGTCTTTGATCAAATGAATCCTAAATTTAAATGAAAAAAATTAAAAGAAACACTGTGAGGTGCTAACATAGACTTCTGCAGCATGTATAATATATTAGCATTGCCAAGTAGAGCTAAATACTGAAATATTGACAAAGTAATATATCAGACATTCTATAAACACATACAAATATCTTTTTAATTTTTTGGTCTGTAGCTATTTCAGATCTTTATTTCTGAAAGAAAACAGAGCTGGTATTAGCTTTCAAGGTCCTGGTTATCTGATATTTCTGTCTAAACTAGAAGAAACTGTGTATTAGCTAAATCAATAATAATTGATTAAGCTATCCATATTTAAACTGTTTTCTAAACCAGAACCATTACTTTTTTGCATTAGCAGTATGGACCAGAATGGTCCAATCTATTTTGTATTTAACTTTTTCGAATTTAAAAAAAAAAAAGAAAATCAACAAAACCAATCCCAAACCCAACTCAAAATGTTTTCCTTAGTGCAGTGCAGACTTTTAATACTGCTCTCAGCTTTCCACGGTTTGAGCAGCATATTGCAAAAAGTGGTCCACTAAGGGGGTAATCCAAAGGGCATTAAAATAAACAGCAAATTTCAGGATGCACGCATCCAATTTTAAAATGTGAACTACACATCATTTCACCTTTTATTTGAGCCATCATCTCTTTGCATCTCCACTGATACACAAGAGATGCCTTGAATTTTAAAGGATAATATGCACTTACTGACCGTAAAGTGTATTTAAATAGATTCTGATATCCCAACTGTAGAGGATATTATCTTTATAAAAGTAATGTGAATTTATTTTTATTCTTCATTAAAAGAGCATAAAGATTGTCTGGTTAATCACTCAAAGATAAAAGAAATTCAACATTAGTGTTCCACATAAATCTATTACTTTCCTCTTTCTCTGTCTGTATTACACTGCTGTCTTCCATTACAGGGATGAGAGTAAATTCTTTTCATAATGTTCGCTAATATAAGCGTCATGCTCCTTATTGCTCTGAGAATACCAAAGACACTTCAAGAAGTTCATTCAAATGAAAACAAAATAGCTAAGCAATGTAGAAATATTTTGACATGTCTGTATTTAAAACAATGTAATAGTGAAAACTTCCAGCACAAATAGGGCATTTAAATTTGTTCCAGAATTTACTACTACTGAGCTGCACCAACAGAGGCTTATGCTTTCAAGCTGCACGTAACACAATCCATATGAGTTGCTGCTGACCATGCAAAATGTACACCTTATGGTTACTGCCATAAAAATTCAGTTATAATCAATACCAAAATTTAATCAATATCAAAATTTTCACACCAGAATAGTCACAATTTAGGAAGATATATAATGTCATTAGGATAATGAAGATAAGGTAATTATTGTATATTTTAAACTGATGTAAAATTTATTTCAAGATACAACAGGTTTATATGAGGTAATAGAAAAACTGAAAAATAGTAATTAAATGTGACGTATTTAGTAGACGACACAAAACCCCCTGGCTGACCTTTGTACTTTAAGACTGCATAAATGAGCTTTCTGCACATCAGTAGCACATAGAGAACACACCAGATATGGGGGGGCAGGGAGGGGGGAAGTCCAAACCCCCAAACTGAAACAGTCAACTACAATAAGCAAATTCCTAGGCATCACTATCAGCTTGCTGCAATTTAATCTACACTGCAGTTAAAAATAATCTCAAACTGGAACAAAGGAAAGCCTGATGCCTTCTCATTATCTTCTCAAAGGTATTTCAATAAAAAACAATTGGGGAAAAGCCCCTAGAATCATATACAATTTAAAATGTCACCTGCCTTACAGTTAAGGTATAAATTTCTGAGTTCTCATTGGTAACACCCTCTAACTTAAAGACAACTACAGCCAAGGGGAAAAAAAACAAAAGCAAGAACTTGCAAACCAGTTACTGTTTACATAAGTTCTGCAATACCGTGTATCGGACTGATGCAACTACAAATGCAGTCATCCATCATAAAGAATTTAAGTTACTAAAAAAATATAAATACTTTTCTTATCCTGGCTGTTATTATCAATGATGTTAATGTAGCAATAACATAGAAAAGACAGACAGATGATACATAGGAAAAAAATACACAGTAGAAAATTCCATTGACTCAAATTATTTAAAATGGCTTGTTATATGCAATGAGAATTAAAACCAATAAAAGTAATCAGTGTGAAGAACTGAGACTGTGACTTGGAATGGATATTGTTTCTTAATAGAGAAATGAGGTGAGGATGGCACTGGCTAAGAGGCATTGTTTCTTTTCTTCCTGTTGTCACTTGCTTTTTCCAAACTGTTTTAACCTTATTGCTCCAGTGTTTCCATGATGATTCACTGTATTTCATAAATAGTTTATAAAAAAGTCTACTTCACCTGTAAATTGGCTCCTATTTAATTTTAAATCATGCACTTCTTAAAAAGAAATATATTTTAATCCAATGGACACCTGTCCCAGAGTTAACATTTTACACCATGTGTTGCTATAACTGTTACTAGTCCACACAGCAAAAAATCAGCTACTGATTTTTTTCTAGAAATAAACTTCATGATAAATACACCTGGCTTTTTAATCAAAGAACAGAACAAAGTCGCATAAAGGACCAAACTGATTCTCAACATAACTTTCTGTCCCCACTACCTATTCTGTTAACTCAGACTCCAGGTTTCTCAAAATTTCCTATCAAAGAAAATGGCAGAGCTTGTCTTGCTCTAATCACTAGCCATCTACAGCATAGTCTAGACCATTATAGAATCACACATTTCTTTTCTACAAATAGGCACAACTTCTATAGGACTGCTACGGAATAATCTTCTTGAAACTCCCCAAGTACAGGGAAGAAACAAGACTCCTACCTCTGGGGTGAGCTCTCCAACAACGTAGTTACTCGAAAAAGTGATTGCTGCAGAACACGGCACCAGCCATAAAAGATTTAAAAAAAAAAATTCCAAGACACCACTGCATACCCTTATTCTATCAATGTGTGAGAGGACAGCTATCAGTATTAGCCCCTCAGAAAGACTGGGCCCAAGGATACTATGTTTCTAGATCCTTACTGCTTTTAGATGCCAACATGCAGCTGCTGTACCCTGAGATGCCCCGGACTTTCAGCCAAAGGCTAAGGGGAATGCTGGGGGTGGGGGGAGAGGAAAAAAAAAGAAAAAAGACAAAAAGAAAGACAAAAATTAAAAAAAGACAAAAATTTAAAAAGACAAAAAATAAAAAAGACAAAAAATTAAAAAAAAAAGACAAAAAGAAAAAAAGAAGAGAGAGAAAAAAATAACCACAATTCTTTCTGAAATATAGGAAATTCCAGGAAAAAGACTGTAGGAGGGCAGAGCAGAGACCGGTACTCACTGAGTGAGACAAAAATGTATGGGTACAAGTAACTAAGAGGAGAAAGGAGTGCAACAGAATGGAAAGCCATGCAGGCATGTGCAAGAAGATGGCTTGAAAGTATTATGGCATTGTTGTTAATTCTCTCAGTTATTAAGTACAGGATAATGTTTTTCAAGCCAGTTTTATTCATTATATTTTGAGACATGCAAAACTGTTTTGTGCCCGAATGAAAAAAAAAATCTTGTTTTTTCATTCAAATAAGTACATTTTCAATGACCTACATTTGTATCAATGCTAAATGGAAATAACTTCCTATGGCTCTTGAAGGGGTTTTGAAAAATTAGGATCAATTATTTACCTTAAACAGAACACACTTCCTATTTCATTTTTTTTCCCTTTTAATTATGAAACTTTCCTAAGAGGGAATTTCCTTGCCCCTGATTTTTGCAGTTTTAAATATTGCAAAAAAGCAAACATAATTTGTCACCTCAGCATAGCTGATTGAAGCTATTCACAGTAAAAAGGGTACTCTGAAAGAAAAGAGGTACATACCTTGCGAAGTCTAATGAGGGGCAAACAGTCTGCTCTATGAACCTGGGACGCTCCCTTGGGCTTTGTAGGATCGCTTCGGGCAACACGTTCATTTTAACTAAAACAAACAAACAAAACCAACATTACTTGAAACAACGTCTTCACAGTGATGCAGTTTCTTATCCTTCTTGTGCTGCTTCCCAGACACCTCTCTTTTATTGCCAGTGCATTATGCGTAAAACCGGACTCCAGTTCCACACAAATCTTTTCAGGCCTCAGCATTACTTCAGTTGGGCATAATGCATAGGAATGGTCATGATCTTACTTTCAATGGTTTTCTCTCTTTCATTTACACAGGGGCAATTGATTCAGGAACCTTACTTGCATGTCAGTCCCTGTGCTATCAAGCTATCCAGGTCCAAGTATTCATAATATTTTAAGTTAATACATAAGGCGGAGAAATGATTGAACATGCAGTGTGCAATGCAACAATAGGCACTGTATTAATGTTCAAAATAATACAAAATTGTAATAGTAACAATCCTTTGAATAAAAACTGTAAGCAATGCTATACTTACAACACAGGGTTTTACTTAAAACAAAAGCTGAATGCCCCACAGTTATGTAGAATTGTCTAGCTTGTCATTTTGAAGTACATAAATGCTAATAGGACTTTTTTGTCATATAGAGCTACTGTGTTTTTTCCCCAAGTATTCAGCCTACACTTCCTACCATTAAAGTTTCAGCTGCCAGTTCCTTCATTTTGCATGTCTGTGATCTGAAGACGTTAGCAGCAGGAGCACCCTTACTTTTAAATTTGGTTTAATGTAGGTATTGCATGCCCTGCTGGTAGGCCTCAAGGCACAAACTTTTAATAGGGATGGGAAAACAGAATATAATGGGGGGGGAGAGAATTTAACTATTTGCTATATTAGTGAAAGGAAATTTATTTTACAGGAAATAAATGTTAGATATGAATCAACTCGATACTGAATGATCAGCCTCAGACTAACAGATATTTTATATATTAGCCTTTCATGGGATCAAAAGCCATTTCATTGATGGAATATTTTGCTACAGTTATAGTGAAGCAATTTTTTACTTGTGTTACTTAGAATGGAATAATAAAGACAATTATAGGTTGAAAAGATGACAGGATATGGTATTTCCCCTAAGTCATTCTTTTAGGGCTTAGTACTAATGATAACATTTGTTACAGAAAAAAAGAAAATATTATTTGTAGATAAACTAACCTACAATTGGAGGCAGCAACATTTTACACAAGTGTGTCATGGAAAAAAAAAAATCAATAGAATAAAAACATATGGGTAATTCATCACTATAAAAGATTATACTTCTTACAGAGAATGACAGGTTTGTATCCAGAAGCAATATAGAAAGGAAAATCTCTTTTTAGGAAAATGCTATTCAGTAAGAAATAGCAATTAAACTTTGGAACAACAACACTGAAGCCCAGAGAAGATGCAAAGCTTTCTACAAGCCTCTTAGTTTTGAGGTATTAGGTGAGAAAAAGCAAACGGACCATGTCTTAATGGCAGCTGTTGAATTTGGCAAGGCAGGAGAGCTGACCATCTGCAGCTATAGGGCAGAAAAGGCAGGGATAAGCAGCTGAAAGGAGACCCTGAAAGCCCTGGTAGAGCCACTGCAACCATGAAAAGCTATCAATGGGCAGGTGTACTTTGTGGCATGCTCCAGGTTGCACCCACATGGGACCTGGCTGGAGCACACAAAAGCTCCTCACTGGCCTACATGCTCCAGCTTCCCACCCCACAGAAATCAAGCGTATGAGAAGACAGGCTGGTGTGCACACAGGTCTCACACTAACATGAATCATAGAATCATCGAATGTCCTGAGTTGGAAGGGACCCACAAGGATCATCGAGTCCAACTCCTGTCCCTGCACAGGACAACCCCAAAATTCACACCATATGTCTGAGGGCATTGTCCAAATGCTTCTTGAATATTGGTAGGCTTGGCGCCGTGACTACCTCCCTGGGGAGCCTGCTCCAGTGCTCCACCACCCGCTGGGTGAAGAACCTTTTCCTAATACCCAATCTAAACCTCCCCTGGCATATCTTCCTGCCATTCCCTCAGGTTCTATCATTGGTTGCCAGGGACATATGCAGACATTTTTCTGGGTCCACTACTGCCTTACAAGGATTAAAACTATTGCCCTGACTCCTATTTCAAACTCAAAGCTTGGGAATGAAAAAAAAAATCTGCTTCATAATAATGTAAATTTTTTTTTTATTTTAGAGGTGGGAGGTTGCTTTCACAGTGAAATGGATGGTGTTTTTCCCTCATTTCTAAGGTACCTGTAATCTTTACAGGTAAATTACAACCACAGAGACATACGACAGAAGGTATCAGCAACACATCCTTCTGAAACGCGTGCTATTACACTCACATAAATTTCATTGCTGATCACTTAAAGACTGCTAACCCCTTTAAATCTTACTCCTTTATCATAAGGCCCAAGCCACATCTCATTTACTTAATCAAACACCCACAGAATTCAGCGAAAGACAAGGCAAGTGCAGTTTGTTTCTGAAGAAGTGCTGCATTTAATCACACGATCAAGGGAGTCTCCCCACAGGCTGGAATCGCTCCAACGTGCGCTGAAGCAAAAGGTAAAACGCCAGTTGATTGTAACGGCCCTTCCCGGCACGTTTTAGGAAACCTAGCTCTTCCCACGCCTTTTCTGAGGCATGCATAAAGCTAACTGGAGGCTGAGGATTTCCCAGAAAGGGAAGCAGCCTGGGAAGTAGGCACGGCTACATCCAGCTGCCTTTGCGGACGTATTTGCTGCTACCTGGCACCTCATAAAATAAAAAGAGGTCAGACTTACAGCCACGCCGCTTTATTACACTGAAAGTGCTGATATGATGAATAAAAAAACCCAATACATTTTTAAAATCTATAGCCAGCATGATAGATGTAATTTGTTCCAAGTAACCTGGATGAGGTTATGGCCCCAACCAGCACTCGATCCATATTCTGAACCTCCTCCGGCCTTGTGGCTACCCGGCTCCGCTGCGGGGAGACGGCTGCCCCTCGCTGCCGCCTGGCCTTCACCCACCGCCAGCCAGCTACACTTTTTTTTCCGCTTCACCTGTTAACCACCCCCATACGCCACATACCCTCAACCCTTGGCTCTGCTACTGTCTCAGCCTCTTAAAGAAAAAAAAAAAAAAAAAAAAAAAAATTAGTTGAACTTTCCGGGGGAACGGACCTCTCCTCATGGCGCGGCCGCAGGACGAGGTCTTCACTGACGTGCCCGCCGCTCCCGGCGCGTAACGGCTCCGTTACGCCCCCGCCCCCCCCGCCGCCCCAGGCGGGAAGCAGGAGGGGGCCACCAGCGGCCGCGGCCCGGTTCCCCGCCCCGGCTCGGCCCTGGTGCCGCCGCCTGAGGCCGGGCCGCTCCGTGGGACGCCCGCGGCCTCGCCATGGCGACGGGGGCGGGCGGCACTGAGGGCCGGCCTCCCGCCCCGCCGCCTCCCCCCAAGCCGGCGTCGTCTGGCCCCGCCGCCCCCCTGGGGCCGCCCCGGGGTGAGGCACCTCCGCCCTCGGGCTCTGTGAGGCGGCCGGTCGCCTCAGGCGCAGGCCTGAGGAACGAGCCCAGCGATGCCCTTCTGGCAGAGGCCAGGTGAGCCGCCAAGTCCGATTTAGACCCTGAAAAATGTGGAAGCTGTGAGAAGTCAGCACAGCTCGAGGTGTTCGGCATTAACGGCTGACAGAAAGTGTTTGTCTGCTTTCTTGGAGCTCACATGAGCTCCAAATGAGCTTGTCTCAAATGGGAGCATCTCTCAAAGCTAAGTTTCTGAAGTCGGCAAGCAAGGAATCAGTGACAACATCCTATCGATACTTAAGGTTTGTGGGCTTAGATTATAGATGAACACTTGCAGTGAGCAGTCTTTTTTTTTTTCAGGACCTCTCATCTTCTCCGACGTCCTTCAGGACCTTCGAGCAATGGAAAAGAGCAAGTAGAAAAGATTAGACTTAATCTCTAAGTAAGTGACATAACATGAAGGCTTTTGGTTTGTGGAAAATTTTGTCACTTTTTGTTGATGAGAGCCTGCTGCTTAATTTACTGTAACAAAGGAACTGTTCTTGTAAGAGACTGATTGGCGAGGGAGTCTGGGAGCTTATAAGAAATGGAAATAGCGAGAAGGAACCAATGAGCTTTTGGTAAGTGCAAATGAAAATGATAAGAGAAACCATAATTGGGATGCTAAGGAATACAAAGAGCAGAGATTTTTCAGTAGCGTCTTTTTTACTGTTGGAAACTTGACACCAGCAGAAGAGGTCATTTTTTAGCCCAGATTTGACCTAGTTTTTCTTGCTGAAACTGGTTGGAAAACTGGAATGTCAAAATCAATTCTTATAATCTATTTTGGAAGGATCAAGTGGACAGAAAGCACTTCAAAAATGGCATTACCTGTTTCTGAGTTGATGGCAATCGAAAGGAAATGATCTTGAATGTTTATGGATCAATGTTCTAACACAGAAGTCAGAAGTTGACAGGGTACTTAGCTGATACCAAATCACACTAGAGAACAGCACGACCTATACCTTACCCACCTACAACATATAGGGAAAACACTGCTGTACTGCAGTGAATTTCAATCTGAGTGACATATGCTTGAGGTCTCATGCTGCCAGTGTGAAAATGTACTTGGAATTTCAAAATATTTTAAATGTCAGTTTCCTAACTCAAAAAGGGTTGCATCCAACACAAGGGAATTCTATATTAGACCTCATCTTGTCAGATGAAAAGGAATTGATCACAGAACTAAAAATTAGCCATAGCTTAGCTATAACTGATAATGATTTCATCACATTTGTTATGTGCAAACAGAATTAAGTCCAAACCAATAATATATATACTTAATGCTTTGAAAGGGCTAATTTTATAAAGGTGAATACTATTATAAGGTAAGTCTGTTGGGAGAAAGAACTTACTCTGAAATGGGAGAATGATAATTGGAAACCGTTTACGGATGTTAGCCCAGATAGCCACAAAGCCATAATCCCACAACTAAGGAATACATTTGCTGAAAAGCCAGGGTGGTTTACAAGGAAAACATCTACGAAACAGAAGAAGGAATGTGGTATCATACATGTACACTGGAAGCTAGGAATTGTAGAAAATTACTGGGGGAAGTAAAAGGTTATAAGGGAAATATACACATGGTCAACAGATTTAAAATGAGGAAAATGAAGTTTTTTTTCAAGTATAGAATATAGAAAACGATCTGAATAGCGAGAAGACCCTATTAAGGGATGAAGATGTCAGCTTTAACCATCATTAGTGACAAACTTGGAATGTTAAAGCATATACATATTTCTTCTGTGCATTTGGGAAGCTGGCAGCTGATGTAGTTATGTTGCATGGTATTGAAGAGTTGTTTTCTATTCAAATGATAATGTAGGAGGATGGTTCAGCTTCAGTTACTAAAAGAAAACTCGCATTAGAGAGTTTTGAATGAATATACCAAAAAGTTCTATGCACTATCAATGTTCATATTCAGAAAGTTTTGGAACACTAAGACATTTATATAAAGAGGGTAAAGCTAGTATTGTTCTAAGACTTTAAAAGAATAAATGGGATAATAGTAGTTTATCAGTGTGACATTGGTCACAGGCAAAATACGGAATAGCCAATATAAAACTCAGTTAACAAAGAATTTAAAAGAAGACAGATAATTCCAATTAACATGGGCTTCTGCTAAAAAAAACCAAACGTATCCTGGCAGAAAAATAGAGCCTGGCAAACAGACTTTGTATTCTTAATGAGGCTGCAGGTTTCACATATTGATGTAATTTAATTAGACTTCAGTAAAGCATTTGACTTATTATTATATGGCTTTTTGGATGAAGCACTTCAATGACACAATTATTTGTATCCTATACATAAACTTACACAGAAAACTTGTAAAAACTGAGAAGATAAAACAGAAGATTTAAAATTACTGGTAATATTCTGGAATGATATCTGAAGTATTTCACAAGTACCCATTTTACACCATGGCAACATCTTCCGCGTTAAGCATATATAATTCATTTGACATGGAAGCAAAGTAAGAATTTTTTTATGGAGATGTGTTCAAAGGATCCTGCATGACAAACAATATGTAACTTAGAGAGCACACACTTTAGCAAAGAATCAAAGGCAGTCTACATCTATATAGTAATATGAAGAGGCAGTAGCCTTTCTGTGGTGAAGGATGAAACCAACTCTTATTACAATGCTGTGCTGTAGCACCAATATAATTGGTCTCGAAATGTTTGGCCTGCAAGTCCTGAAGGGAAAGAGTGTCTGTCCATGGAAAAAAAATAAAATTTCAATTGCTAACACTTTTTGTTCCTATCATTGGGGTAAGTTTTCTTCCAATTCTGTAAGCAATGATAATGTCCAAGGAAGGATAGTATTTTATAGCATACCAACTTTGCAAAACCTGTGTGAAAACTTAATTTCTTTAAGCAAAACTTGGTGTTCAGATGTTTGCATATTCAAAAATGTAATCTAAAGTGCAAAAAAGTGCAATATATTGATCATTTTGAGTAGCTGGTACCCTTAGGAAATGTGTTTGTACGGCTTTAATGGTTGCGTGAAAAAGGAATTGCCAATATACTGTCTCTGCTTAAATGCAGTGAAGCCAAAAAATTACCAGAACATATCTAGATACTCTTGAATACTGAATACTTGAATACTGCTCATAAAACTAGTTAAGAACCTGTGCACTATTACTTTAACTGTACTAAAAAAACAAAAAAAAGTTTTTTGACTCCTGCCTAGCTGTCCATCTTTGGTCCCTGGTAGTTTTGATTTTCCTATTAACTGTTAACCTGCCCGCTGCAGAAAAAAAACAAAATTGAAGTGTCCCCACTCCTCCACTCTAGAAGAGGGGAAAGAGAGAGCTACTTGGTGAAAACTAAAGTGATCATGGAGAAAAATGTGAAGAAAAAAAAAAAAAAAAAAAAAAAAAGGAGAAAAGGTCCAAGTGTCTGAAATACAAAACCAGGGAACTGGAGGGGGGTAACACTGAGCACGCTATGAGGCAGCAGTCAGTGTACAAAGATGTACAAAGTACACAAAAAGTACAAAAGCCAGTGCTGGCTGCTGTGGGCTGCAGGTGTGGAGACATGACAGGCTGATGGAACAGAAATAATCTCTGAAGTTGCCAGGATTTCTTTAGTCAAACTTCTTCCTCCACCGTGCTCAGGGCCAGAGTTAAAAAGAGGTGAATGAGGTGAATTCTGCAACTCTTTGAGACCTTGGATGGCATACTAATCTAGGTACTGATTTGGCATGAACTTTAATCAAAAGTTGACTGTGGCACTACTGTTGTTTTTCATACCAAGTGAAATACACAAAAACTAAGAAAACCAGAGAATTTCTGGAGACAGATCCAGTAAATTTTTGCAGTCAGTACTTCTAACCTCAATTTTCAATGTTTTGTGTGAACTTTCTTTAAAGCCAAATATCAGGAAACCTGTCATCTCTCAAAACAGATTATCTTTCCATAAAATGATTCATTTTCCTATGCATCTTTTCCTTATACATGTGAGAGCCAAACAGCATTTCTACCTTTCTGATGTTCCTACGTTAGTGAAATGTGTCTCTTGCTGTTCTAAGTAGTTATCATAGGCCAAGTACCACCAGAAATGGTTTTCTCTTACACACACACGAGATGCTTCCCTGGGTACATGATAATGTTTTTCTTTCACAGCAGACTCTTCAAAACCATATTTAGATACCTTACTCGTAATCACTCTGTACATGAAACCCCTCTGGTTTCTTTAGAGATGAGCGTGAGGATGTTGTGGACCAATCTGCTAGCACAGAGCCCAGTTCTGCCATGTATTGATCCGCTGCTTTGATGACAGGTAGTGGTGATGCTGCAAAGCTTGCTGGTCAGGTACCAGCATGAAACCAGCACTTGAAGAAGCAAGCGGGGTAAATACAGAGCCCTCACAAATAGGGGTCCTGGTACAGGTAGTAATTAGCCAAGGAAGTCTGTGCCAGGCAAGACCTGGTACTGCTCTTTTTGACAGCAATAAAGTATCACTGAATATAAAAGTTACTTTTCCCACAAGAGCCATCTCTTTTAATTTCAGAGGCAGCTGGAATACACAACTAAACTGGAGAATTTGCCTCTGATTTTCTCTTTATGGCAAATAGGTATTTAGATCTGAATAAGTAGTATCACACTGACTAAAGATTTCCACTGTTTTTCTAATACAGCACTTGCACCCTGTTTAACCAGCCTCAGCAATGTCTCTACATCATGTATCTCCTTTTTTAGCTTTCTATTTGAGTGATGGGATGGAGACAGCAGTGCTGATGAAGATCAAACAAACTTAGAGTGTAAAAATTACTATAAGGATCTCTAGTCTTGCTATTCATTATATACATATTATGCATCGATATACTAGATCATTGTCAAGTTCCATTGCTGGCATAATAGGCTGAGGAAAGAGCCAAATATTTGACAGAGAATGCAAGTCTCTGAAATCTTTACTTCACGGTTTTTGTCATGTTTCATCTTGCTGTAGCTTGCAGCTGGTATTTAGATGGAAGTGTTCCACAGTAGCATTAGAGCAAAAGGATTAGATGCCATAAGCTTTTGCTTTATTAGGATTTCTGTTTCTCTTTGCTTATGTAATTTCAAACACTGTAACGGGAAACTAAGCAAAATAGGACTGCGTTAACACTACTCTAACGTGCTGGTGAGCATTTATTTAGGTAAGTTGTTCCATTCACTTCAAATGGAACCTCTTATATGACTAAAAACTTGCTAACATAAGTAGCAACCCTTCCCAGTTTATCTCTAAACAAATAAGTCTAAGGCTGATATAGTTAAAATGAGGATAAATATAATTATGGTTTACTCAAACAAGCTGTGATTATTTCAGTAACAATCTAGTCTGAGTGTTTATGAAAGTATGGAATGTGCCTTGGTAAAAATAGGTACTAGGGAAGAAAATATGCTGCAAAAAATGAGAAAAGGTATTTATTTTTTTATTTTTTACAAAAGTAGCATTTCCTCAGCCATTGAAATAAGGGCTACAATGGGCAAAACATTCTCCTCTTCAGGCTTTATTGTTCTGCATGCCTAGAAATTTGAGTTTTGTGTTGTTAAAAAGAGGGTAGAAACATATATTTGTAGTCCTGGAAGGTCTGGAGATACTGCACTTTAATTTTATGGCTATTACAAATAATAACTGGATTCATGGTAACTTAACGCATCTCAGAAGTGTCTAAGTCAGTATTTCTTTAACCTGAGAGACATTTATGGGATAAACAAAGGTGGCATCGTACAAAGGTTTTATTAGCATTTGCCTGAGATCACCTAATAAACTTATTTATGACTGATGGAGTTGAAAGTAATACTGCTTTCCAAAACTCATGCTGTTAAGTCTTTTATATCACACCATTGAAGCCCTATATTCTACATGCATTACAAAGAAAACTGCCCCAGCATGCACTTTATATGTTTACTCTCACTCCCTTTCCTACTCCCTCTCTTTACAATAAACTGCAATTTATCCTGTTAATATCTCCTCCTCGTTCTGTGATAATGTTTACTTATTTCAGGTATTAGTACTCATAGATTTATAGGTATACATCAGATAGATTTTCACCTACCGAAACATTTGTAACATTATCAACTTATTTGTTTTGCCTTCTTTTGAAAGCTGCCTAGAAAGATTTATATAAAAAGTTAATCAAACTACATCACTGACTCGGCTCATCAGTAAACTTTTTCATCACCATAACAATATCTATGTGACATCTAGCTTATCATCATGAATTATGGGGGAAAGGATAAACAACCCATTAAGAAATTAAAGGCCCACAAAGGTGCAGTTTGATAAAGGATAAAAAGAACCCACGGGGTACGTATAATAAGATCTCTCTCCCCTGAAGAGTGATTGTTATCTTTCTTTCATGAGCGTCAAAGACCTGGAGCTTCTCAGTGCCTCAGGCAAGTGAGTTTGAAGGTCTTCTTCATGATTGAATGAAAAATAGTAATCAGAATTAAGTTAAGACTGTTTATCCTATAGAGCATTTTTTAAAAAATGCTTTATGTGTTGAAATGATATTAGAAACTGATAGAAACAGCCACTGTAATCACATTTAGAAAACTTTACCATGTTTTGTGTATTCAGTGTGTCATTGTCTGTTTATTCTTGTATATGTTGGGACAAGCTTTGTTTCACGGAGAACTGAGCTAAATAGCTCTAATACGTTAATTTGTATAGTCTTCATTCTGTAATAGATGGAAGCCTGTGTAAAAGAACAGTGACTTAGAGATAAAGATGTCTTTACAACCCCAGGAGAAATAAGGTATTCTTAAATAAGTTTTCATTTCCTGAGACAAAATATGCAGCCAATATCCTTACTGTACTGTAATTAATTATGCCTTTCTTTATACTAATAAAAGACAGTAGTATTTAGAATCTTTCAGATTCCTCTGAGTGAATTTCATGATTCTGTATGTGGTGTGACTTGTGGCTGAACGAGAATCTAACTAAATCAAAGGAGGTGCAATCAAAATGAATGACTTAAGTGATGACAATAGAATTATCCTGTACAGCTCTCTTCCTTGGCTGATAGATTATGCTTAAATTGGTGAAAAAATCATTTGAGATAATCAGAAAGACTGCCAGCAAAAGGTGCTCATATTAAGTTGTGCTGAAGGATAATATTTTTCCTCAGTAAGCCGAAACTCTAAAGTTTTGCACTTGGTCCCTGAAGATTGTTTATTCTTAATTGCTATTAAACTCTTCTTCCATTATTGTTTTCTAGTTCTGGCCACACCTGTTGATTGCCTCTCATCTTAAACGCTGATACAGACAAGTAACTACATATTATTTACAGATAACATTTCATGATGGCGCCTAGCCCTGAGACCTTTGTGCACTACTGCAGTGTAAATGATAAATAACAATATGTTAAATATGTAGAACAGATGTCTTTTGAGGTCAGAAATTCTCTTTCTGGCTGACTTCTGGAACACTGTCAGTGACAGGCAGCATTGCCTTTGGCTTGTTTGCTGTTGGCCTGTGATTTATATAACGTATTCAGGTGGGAGAGTACCCAGCAGAGGCTCACCTACATTTTAAATGCTTACCTATTGAGGTTTATAACTTAAAGTAGCAGGAGTAGAAAAGGCACAGAAAGGCCATGTCTAGGAAAATAATCTGTTGTTGTTACATAGTCCTAAGACAACATTTAGCGTATCATGCCAGAGATAGTTCAAATCCTTTGGGCTCAGTAGGTCTGGCAATTAATGGATGTTTTTGCTCCATTGTGTAAACTCTTTTGTATCCATAAGGCTAAGAAGTGTTGCTCTTTTTAGGTACAGTAGATGAACTGAACTTCGGAAACTTTGGGGAAGAAAAGCACTTTGTAGGCATACACTTCCACATTAAGTACTTCTAGGTACTTGCCTCCAAACTGAACTTAAAATTATGCATTGTGGTAAAAACATTGCATTATATTAATGTAATTTTGCCTTATCGTCCTTACCAAATTATTTTGTGGAAGTTTCTGATATATTGAATTGTTGTTATCAACCAGCCGCAAAAGTGATACTGAAATTCTAATGGAGGCCATTTTAACATTCCCTATCAGTGACATGAATATAGGCTTCATTTATTAATTGTAGCTGATTAGCCACAAGGCAAACATTTAATTAAACCTTGAGAGACAATAACATTGCACATAAATTATCCATTTAAGAGCACATAGGTCTTTATATTTCATTAAAAATTGTTTAACCAATAACCACACATCTTAAGCTCAATCTGTATCTGCACAGATTTGAAGTCAGAAAATCCCCTAGTGCATTGCTGTTTTTTCCACACATTTATTTCTTGATGCATTTTGATTTGTATTTACTTACCACTTGTTCATGCTGCTTTCCCGATTAGTGAGACTGCCACTCAAATCATGGATTAACAATTGACTAAAAAAGTCCTACCAAATTATTTACTTTTAAAATTATTTCAAAATAGTCTAAAAGGTGTGTTAGGTGCTCATGGGATTCAGAAAAGCAAAAATCAAAACAAATACAATGTTATATTGCTAAATATTGAAGGCTTCTGCTTTGAATTATTTTTGTCCCTATGCAGCTATTTTCTATTCTTCTAGTACCGAATTTTTTTTTCCTACAAGAATACATGCTTATTGTTTATATGTTTTTCTGAATGCTGACATTATATTAAATGCATGTTTGAGTATGAAATTCAGATGCAAGCAGCAAGAAGCCTGCTTAACAAAATACTATATGAGTCTTCATACCCAATTTTCCCTAAAAGCCCCCATACTTCCCATGAGTTTGAACAGATCATTATCTGCTCCATGAAGTAACTCTAAGAAGTGGGAACACCCTTAAAACACTCGTGATCAGCCGTAAGCTTTGTGGGCAGGTCATTTTTCTTCAGTGTATGTTTTTCTACCCACTACATTTTCTGAATAATGTAGACTGAGGCAAAGACATCTGACGAGTAGGTGAGGGAAAAAAATTACCTGATAAAAAGAAAGGTGGTTTTGATAATGTAGTGCACTGAGTCTTACTTCATATGATTTTAAGACTTACAGCCCAACCTCAAAGTTATAAGACTTTGATACTAAGTTCTATTTCATTAACCTGTAGTAGTGTATAAGGAGCATAGGGAAGCATGATGTGAGGTATACTTGATTTTACTTCAGTGTGTTTATATTTATGTAAAAAAATTACACAAGTAGCAAACACATTTATGTGTATCGGACATTGCAAATATTTTCTGAAAGTAAGTCAAAGGAGATTCATGTAAATGTCAATGCCAGTCCATATGCCTGCCTTCTTCTTTACCTGGCTTTTGTCTGGGTAGGCAATACTCTGAGCAGGGATCTTGCCTCTCTGTTTTCAAAGTGTCTTATTTTGAGGAGTACTGGGAAAACAGCTTCTGCTTAATTGTGGGATGAAAGCACTTCTGAAAATCAATCTTGGGCACTGCCAAAGCTTTGCAAATAATTACTGCTACTACTAAGACATTAAAACCAGATGAGTTACTGTTTCTCGTAATAGACATTTTTTAAAGAAATTGCTGAGCTTAAGTACCTGAACTCCACCAAGGGAGCCAGTACATCTACACCTCTTAGGTCAGATGGGCCCTCTAATATCCCAAGCTGGCCTCTTTCCCTTCAGGCTTAGGGAGAGGCTCTGTGACTTCTTTCCTAAATTTCCCCCCCCCCCCTTTTCCCATTTTGTTTTCGATTTGGAAAGCAGAGGAAAAAAAACAGCTAGAAATCAATTATCAGATAAAAGCAAGCAGACAAAAAAAAACCCCAAACCCAAAAGCTGAAATACAGTAGATTTGCACAACTGTCTGTGAAGTTAAATGTAGGTTACTCCATTCATGTACGAAGATATTTAGATGGCAAATGGAAACTAGCTGCTGTGAAGCACATCATGTTCATATATAATTGAAGCACCCGAGAGTAAAATACTGAGGCACAATAGGTGACAACTGATAAAAACAAGAGAAGTATAAAACAGGATACAAAACTCTGGGGAGCACAGAGAATATCTAACAGAGGCTGAAGAACCTACAATAACTGTATCTAAATTACCAGATAATACAAAAATAATAACTGAACTGATGAAGCCAGAGAATGCGGTGAAGTACTGCTGAGGCAGAGAGCTTCTGTTGGAACAATACATTACTGGAATCAGAAACATTTGCCTGATTTTCTTCACTACCATGCAAAGAGAAGGAAGATTTCTAACTTGTTGCAAGATGTCCAGAAGAGGGAAGCAGAAGTTCCCCAGCATAAGCCACTGTCCCTGTGTCCCTGGAAGAACAGCTTCACTCCTTCTTTATGGATCTGCCTCAAAACAAAGTGTTCAGAGATGGAGGTGACATTTATTGTCCCTCAATCTGCAGGGACGTCTAAGTGTAACTCAAGGTAACACTGGTCCAGTCTAGCCTTACCCTTTTTCTGCTTGCTTATCTAGCCAAAGTAACATCTGTTGGAGAGTGAAATTGAAGACAGTGGCTGGCAATGACAATTCAGGACCATAAATCCTGAAAAAGACATATTACAAGCTGAACTTTGATCTGTGTGCAGTTGCAGTAGGCTTTGACGTAAATGCCTTTGTCTTGTGGTGGCCACGTGGCCAAAGCTGTTGAGTCACATTCTTTTCTAAATGTGAAACAGAAGTTTGTATCAGACAGTTTCTTATGAATTAGGCTTTGGGAGAGCACACTGTTTATTGAAAATGGATGTTCTTGGCATTGATTCTTCTGCGGACAAACTTCACGCTGTTGTAACTGCAGTACACATATACGTAGCATTTTTACACGACAGTTTCGTCAGATGCAGAGAATTCAGGCATATTGTCTACCTTGCTCTATCCTGACCATCATTTTTCCACAAATGTACAGGCTTTCTGAATTTTAAATCTCAACCCCAGAAAGAAGAGAGGATGAAGCTATGGGCTCCTTTTCTTGGGACTTGACTGTGAATTCAAAACCTTTATAACAATTCGTTACATTTATGTCATAACAACATCAGTCTTTAGCTTTGCCTTAAATGTTGCCAGATACATGTTCTTGCAGGTTGATTAATGATAATTTGTTTGAACAATGTTATTTAAACAGTTTCAGCTAAGTACATAGCTGTATGTAGTACATCTCTGTCTTGAAAGAAGCTGAACTGAAATTGTAGTTTAGTAACATGGCTCAGCTGGGAGATGGATTATGGCAGTATTCAAGATAATAGTTTGAGTTTACTGCAAGAAAGATTGGAAGCTAACATCTATAATGAAATTCAACATTGTCTCCTGGTGGATGGTACACTGTAATGTCAGCACCCATCTGCCTTTGATCTTGGATTTGTTGAGAGGAATTTTTGGTCTCCAGAACCCAGTATAGAGGATTCAGCCAGGATGTGCCTGTGCCTCTGCTCACTGAAGGTCAGCAGTAGCTGGTAAAGCCATAGGACAGCATCCCAAAAAATGGAGTTTCTCATTGCTGTGGACAGAATTGAAAGAGCTGGCTAGAGCTGCTCAGTCTGATGGGGGAAAGGGTGCAGATGCGTATTTGGAACTGGCAGCAGCATGACTGCCTTGCTAAACCAAAGCTAACCAAAGAGGAAGAGAAAAATGGTAGAATTGGCTTGGGACAGTGGTGTTGGGTAACAAGTTTGGAAATCAACAAAATTCCTCCTATCTGCTTTGCAGAACCAGCGTTTTCTGCTGTAACACCTTAAAGGTCAGGGTTAAGAATCTTGCATAATGTAGGTTTATAATCACCTACATTGTAATTTTATAATAACCTAATTTTGTAATTTTAACAGCTGCCTTCTTGTCTACCCTGTAAACTTTGCATCTGAACTCTCACTAAAGCCTCATAGTGAATCCTTACCCTTTTCGACCTGAGCAGAGTTTAGGCACTGCCTTCTGGTCTCTGTATACAGTCTTAGCATGCAGTTTCCCTGTCTTGCACGCTCCTCTGAAAGCTGGATCCCTGCTATCCAACCAGAGAGGACTCATTACAAAGACAAGTTCCCCAAGAGCCTTCAGGAATTCAGTATTTCTTTTTTAAGTTGCAAATTAATTGGCATAGGTTCTTGAAGTACCATAGCAGAGAGATATGACGACTGAAGTGTATGAAATACAGGCATTGCAGAGACCCTACTACTTGATTGTTTTTAATTTGAACAATATACAGAGCTGGACAAAAATATGTAACACATAGATAGTTACCTGGCTTTTCAAGCAGGTGTTTCTAAAGACCTAGTGATGCTCCTTCCTTGCACCTAGTCTTTTCCTTCAAGTACTGGTGTTTCTTTCTCTCATTTACAGCTAATTCTTGGTTATTCCTTGAACTCACAGCAAAATTGGCCTTCTTCCTATAATAGCAGTCCCTTGGTTTTGCCTTCTTTATCTTAGTAAATTTTTCTCAGTATGTTTACATCATCTCTTGAAGAGGGACAAAATTCTGTACCCATACAGATAGTGAGTAGGCAAGCAGGACTGCAGGGACACGCAGAAACACTGGAAACTGCGTCCACAGCCAGACGTGCCCAGAACAGCAGATCATACTGTTTATGGCACGGTCATATCTGTATGGAAGTTAAATAAGAGTTATGTATTTTGTTCTTCCAGGAAAGATATAGTTAAGGTCCGTTCACCTCAGATAACTTATTGGTGTACATGAAAACACATCAAGACACCACTTACAGTGTCTAGTACAGGTAGTGGCAAAGGTAGGATATCAACATAAAATTGTGGCTGGCTTATAAAAGAAAATGAAGCAAATTCATTAAATAATTAATGAAATAAAATGAAAATCATACATATGTTATTATATAGCCACTGATTGCTTAATGGAACAATTTTGATTTAAACTTTTTAAGTCTTTGCAGAGTATCTGCTTCATTTACAAGTGAAGAAGCTCTAATCAAACCTGCCGTTCACTCTTAAAAGATTCCATTCAGTTAGGTAGTTTCTTATCCAAAAATCTTGTATTTATTTTAAAAAGTGAAATAATCTCTCATTATTATACGGCCAGTAAGTGGCAGGTTAGAAAAGCAGTGAACTAAGTCTTTAGAAACATTCACTTTCTGTTTATATTTTTGATGCTGTCAGCTGTATTTTCACTAATTGATAATAACGTATTGCAGAATAAATAGAAGTATTATACTTTCGTATGTTTGCATAGTTGAAGCAGAGGATAAATGTAGCTGATAATTGTATGTATGATTTAAAAGTTAAATTGACTAACTATTGTTATTTTTCCTGTGCATTAAAACATTTTTGGGAATGCAAATTATATTTACCTGTACAAATGAAACATTTCTCCTCCTTTTTAAAATATTGCTACAGGATTTCTGTAGCAATGATTTAAGACACTATAAATAACAACAGCAATACTGCACTTTGCAGTAGTTACTGTAGAATACTCTGTTTTACAAAGGTGACACTTAACATCATATTTCACCCAGTAAAAGTCAGTTCATGTCTTAAAATTAATATGCTGAAAAGTGAACATGCAAATATTCAAGTGCACAGTTACAATTATGCAGATAGAGAAACAAGTGTGAAAACCTAGACTTTCATGTCTATGTTTATATATGATATATAATCTGCACACAGCTGCAATTCAGCATGGTGTTATTATAAAAGGGTGAGAAACCCTCAAATTTTCTGGATATGCATCTTATTACTAAGGCAGAGAGTGGTAGCAAATACTGAGAAATAGAAATGTATACAGGTAAGAATATGTAGATCTAAACTGCTATATACAAAACATCAAGTAAAGTATTACAGAGTGTTTTTATTCTTTGATAGACATCTGAGCTATAATCCGTAATCAGTAATCATCAATCTAATTACTTTTGCCTGGCTCACAAACACACTAGCACGCACAGCTTTCTACGCTTCCCCTGTTATTTTTTTTTTTGCTATTACAACCATTATTGCAGTATTAGTTGTGTTGGTAGCGGCCAAGTTCCTTCAATATGGGGATACATTTTTCAAATGCCATTCTGGGAATAAAATACTGACCCCACTGCATGTTTTTCCTCCCAAGATTAGCCCGTGTTTGTTCAAATTCAAATCCAAAATGAGAAATACTGTGAGTTGGACTTGGCCATAATCTTTACAGAAGATAAAGCACTTGACTGCTTTAATGTTTCTTGATTGTTGAACCTGATTGTTTGCATCTTCAGAGTAAATCAGGTAGTAAAAACTGCAGCTGTGATTCACTTTTGAGTGCACGTGGCACGATTTAAGTTATCATACCATCATAGTTAAGGTTATGGACTGTAAGTTAGTCTAAAATAGTGTCCTAGATGTCTTTATACCCAAGAGCTTTGTGTGCTGATGAGAGACTTCTTGAACACACATCGCTTACTTTTCCATACAATTTTTTGTACTTTCAATCATTCTGCATCTTTCCTGCACATATATCCATGGTATTTTAGTCCTTATTTTCTTTTCAAGCATTAGCATCATAAGCGGAATAAAGAGCCGATGTCAGGTGTCAGTTTGCATATCCTTTTTTGATTCCAGTCTTGTGCTCTGATTCAGGCATTCCCACTGCTTATTCCAGTTACATCTTTTGAACTTCCTGTTGCCATACAGATAATTGGGTATCTTGCACAGTCTTTTTCTGTACAGAGTAAACGTGCCACTTCTGGGTTATAAGTACAATCTACGGTCAGTTCTTATGCAGTATTTATGCATATCTTTCCAGAAAGATTATTTTGATGCTAATTTAGGCCACTGAAGAGCAGTGAGCCATCACAAGTAAATTAAAACCGGTAGACAAATCACATCCGTTATTTCATATTTTTCAAAATGATGACAAAAACGAAATGATGTGTGACTAACACATCTATCTCCCCCCCCGCCCCAAGCCCTTCTCAAATCCTGTCAGTGACATAGAAGTTTGCAATTTTTATGGTTTCATTTCTGTGAACTTTCCCAGGGTTCTACTATTTATGAAGTGGCAGGTACTTCTGGAAAGTAGGGGTTGATGTAATATGTAAGAGTAAGAAGAAAAATGTTGAGACACACAACTTTTTCCACTTTGTTTGCCAGAAATTTGCAGACACAGCTGGTAGAAAATCTGAAATTATTGATTAAATATATTATTTGGCAAAGACCATTGTGTATGATATTTCAAAATTGCTTCAGCGTTATGGATCAAAATACAGTTTAAAATTGTCCCAGTGGAATAATCGGAAATTGTACGTTATACTATTACTGCAGCACTGTAGAAGGAAGCAAACTGTGGCCATGTAACAGAATTTTAAAGTTCTGGGTTTGTTTGTTTTCTAAGGACATCATTGATACAATAATGCAAATAAGTCTGGTAATGTGACCATGCAAACCTCTTGATTTGTTTTACTTTTTTTATAGTTATGCATTATTCATGTTGCATTAGTATATGCACTGTTTATTTCCCTAATTGTAACAAGCACTTAATTAATTACACTATAACCTCTTGAATCTATAGGCCAACTGTTGCGTCTTTAGTTAATATTTTAAAGTCTCATCTTTTTCCATTTTTCCTTGTGTCTTTGATGTTTTGTTTCCTGCCCTTCTTGTTTGGGTTCTCTGTGGAATAGTCTCAGAATAATCCTGCAGTTCTCTTTTATGACTGAAACTTTGCATTTTAACAGTTGTCTGGAGATAGTTTCTTCCTTGTGAAATATCAGTTTTAATAACAAGAAAAGAAAAATGCCATAAATCTGCACTAACCACATAAAGCTGAAGTCTCTGAGAGACTGATTAACATTGAGACTCTACACAGGTTTTTCAATAATTAGAGGATGTGCTTGCATGGAGCCACGACTACTCTGGCCTTGATGCCGTTTCCCAGGGCAGACAGCAATTATTACAGCCCACAGTAAATTTCCTACATTCTCTGCCTCCAGCCACTGAAGATCTTTTTGGAGTAAAGGTCTCTTAATTTTCTACGCTCTTGTCATCAGCTTGGATTAGCAACATGTTCTACTTGTTTTCTTCATTTGGTTTAGAAACAATTGACAGCTGCTTTTCTGCTGCAGCATTTTCTTTGCACCTGAGGTTGAAGAGGTCACGATCATAGCTTTGATTATATTAACATAGTAGATAACAGTCTTGGCAGGGCAGCTAGAACCAAACTGTTTCCACTGTCTTTGAGCTCAAGTGAGTAACCCCCACCCAGCACTCCCAAGCTTTGTGGTGTAGATTATATTTATTTATTGTTCTCACATTTTTATCGCCTTCATGGTTCACAAATGAATTATTCATTGAGGTGGAGGGCTCTTTCTTCTGTGGTACAGTGTCTTCACCTCTTGTATATGTTCTGTGGTTATTTTGACTGGAATTTTATTGTATTATGAAAACATAGACTATAAAACTGACTCAACTAATTTAACATTAAAAACCAAAAAATATACTTATAGCTAGTAAATTAAATGCTGAGTGGTTAAATTTAAAGTGGTTGTATTGCTCTTTAATTATACAGGTGAGATGTATAGTTATTAGTAGGGAGAAAATGTCCAGATTGCTTTTTGTAACATAACATTAGACTGCGCCGTGTAAGATACGGAGCCATTGCTATACCGTGCCGAGCTCGGATCTGACCAGAAGAATGAGCAGACTCACATAGTATGCCTTCATGGGTAGGCAGTTTCACCCGTGGCATCTGGCATGCTTCGTAATTTGCCTCTGCATCTGATGTTGTCAGCTCATGCTAAGCCTCTCCGCAGCGTTATAGTTAAATATAGTAAAGGAACTGTTTAAACAAGAAGGGACTTCAAACATTCACAAGATCCACTGTAACAGATTATGCTTTTAGTGCAAATTTGTATACATTCATCAATGAATGAAAACGGACCTGAAACTTATCACGAGGTAGACAAAAAGATGTGGAAAGGGAGAGTCCTTCGCATCTCCTAGCTGTTTTTCATTCCCAGCCGAGCCACAGCATGTAAACGTACATAAACAGCTATGTAAAACAGAGCTCGAGCTCTCCCCCAGCACACTGGTGCAACTGCAGAACTGCAGCCCTGGCTCCTGGCTGCTTTACGCCCGTTCGATTCTGTAGCAAACATTAAGATGTTTTATGTGTGGATGCAAGGAGCATTAGGGTTCTTATTGCTACTTGGATATCTTATCAACATATATGTGTAGGTTTGCCCTAAACAACTAACAGCTGGGTGGCTCAGTGCAAGCTGGGTGTAATGCAGACAGACAGTAAAAAGAACTGAACAATGAAGAATAGTCTCCAGAAAGAAGAAAGGAATATAACTTTATGGATTAGCAAACTGATTAGAAATCCTTTGGAAAAGGCAGTATGTGGAAACTGAGAAGGGCTTTTCAGAAAAAGAGGAAGATTGAAATAAAGATTGATGTTGAGATAAAGATTGAAAGAGGAGGAGAGGAAGAATAAACTTCTACCATGAAACTGGTAATTCAATGAAATACAAATGGTTGGTGAAGAAAGATCAGGAAGCGCAGAGGAGGAGGAAAGATTTAAAGATAGTTAGTATGGGAAGAAAAGAAGGCATAACGTTAGTGGAAGAAGGTAAGTTATTAAAAACCTGTTGAATAAACTTCTGGAGAGATAATAGAGGAAAACCACTGTCAGGCCAGGTATTGACTGAGAATAAAGAGTGAAAGTGCAGGTAAATCCAACTGGATATCCAGTGGATGGATATCAGTGTTGCCAAGTACAGCACCTCGCAGTTTTGAAGAAAAGGTGAGATGTCCAGGGTGGATTTAACATGTAAACAGACTTTTCATTCTTAGCTAGTTTCAGTAGGACAGGTTTGAGTTGCGAGCTGGGAATATCCTGATGAAAGGAGTACCTTCTTATTGCTCTATCTGTTCCACGTGTTAACAAGATCAGTCAGGCACCATTTAAACAGAGTAACGATTTTATCTGGCATTTCTCTTAAGGGAGGGGAACATGAAGTATCCTTTTAGCATATCATCTCAGCTGCAAAAAACATTAATAGTGGTTGCTTTGATTTATGTATTTGGGTACCAGGGAAACTGTGCTGTGTTAGAAGAAGCTACTGATGTTTATGCTTCATCCTTTTCTAAATAAAAATGGAGGAAAGAAGCAGACTCTGAAATGGAGAAGAGTGCTCTGCCTAAGCCACTTCAGAAAGAAGAGAAGCTAGCACTGTTGCCTCCAACAGAGATGAGAAGAGATATCCAGTACTAGGTAAAGAGAAGGCCACAAAGTAGTGTTGCTTGGAGCTGACCTTTTCTATACAGCATTGCAAGAGCTGAGATAAAGGAGTGACTGATGCTGGAAGAAGAAATTCTGTCTGAGAAGGAAATTCCAGCAGAGCAGGTAGACTTAAAAGAGAAGAGTTCTGTTTAAGAACCCCCATGTAAGATTTTGGTGTGACAAATATTTTTATAAAAAACTTCATACCGCTGTTTCTGATAGGTTATTTGCTATAGAATGTGATCAGTTATGGCTACTAGAGGAATTAAGCAGAAAATTTAAAATTATGACATTGATAAAGAACCTTCCAGCAAACACTCAAACCCAATAGCCACATTTGTAGCTGTAAAGCAGTGGTTGCTCAGCCCAGTTCTTCAAACTTGTTTTGCCAGGGATAAAGATAAGTCAAAGCAAGCCGTACAAATCTCATGCCTTAGCATGGTATTAGCTGCCAGAGCATCAGAGGAAATGTGACAAGCTGGCAAATGCAGAGGTAGCCTGTTTCTTCCTGCCAGAGATGGGATTAGCTGAGCTGAAGGTGACTTAGAAAAGTGCAAATAATGTGACACTGATAAATCTCTTTTAGTCCAAGGTCTCAAATGAGATTCCAGTTAGAACCCTGTTCCAAGTGGAAAGAACTTGTGCTCCTGCACCACATGCCCTGGACTTCATGCCTCCAAAGTTGTCACTAAAAGGTGTCATTCCCATGTACTGCAACTTCTTTCTCCAGGCTTTAGATATTTACATAACAATAATTCCAAAAATTGAACCCACTCAGGAGTTTAACTCCATCTTGCAGAAACATTCTCCACCTTTCGTCCCTAAATATGTTATTTTGTATCCTGTACTTTTAAATTTCATGCCATTGAAATCAGTCCAGCCTTCAGAGTGATTTTCTTCTCTGAATATTTGGATCCTTCTCTGTGTTTAAAACTTCATCTCAGCTTTGACTCATTTATTCCTAATTGCCAATACCAATTTTGAACGTATTACCTGTGATTTATCCCCTTAACACTACTTTGTGAATCCTATACATAGTCTCTTTTTAGCTTAGCTATTTCTCCTTCAACATTGTATGTCACTGTCTCCTCTCCAGTGAATTCCCTACATACTTTCTTGTATAAATTCCACTGTAAAAAGTTACTCCCATGTAGCATTGTGTTAGGCTCCATTCTAAAGTGCAGATAGGAAATCCTTTGCATTTCTTTTGTCTAGAAGGAACATTGATTATCTTAGCAAAGACTAATATTAGGTATTAATCTGACATTCATTTCTGTAATTACATGCAGTATGCTTCACAGCTTTCTGTGTATACATTCCAAATTCCACTAGCTCATACTCTTTAAATTAAAAGTATGTTTTAAAATAGTAAATGAGTAATGTTTAGAAATGTAGGGCTAGATTCTCTGCTAGCATAAAGCATTTCTCTGTTAGCTATGCCATTTTTTGCCAGCTGAGAACATGGCCTATGACCTCCTTTCACTTATTTTATCATGTGATGGAAATGGAAACAAATGAAATAATGAGATTTTCAGATTTAGTCTCTAAATAAATAAACTCAGAAAAACAGATGTTTCAGAGTTTATGCCTGTCAAAGAATATTTTTAGGAAATACAATATTTTTACTTTCAGGATGGTTCATAGCGCATTGCTTTTTAGTTGTGTTATTGAAATTGTAATTAATAATACATTTCCTAAATAAGGGGTGTTCTAAATGGATTAGCATATATAAATATATATGTGGTTTTATATGCACATAATAAGTCTAGCAGCTCATCACTGTACTGTATTCCAGATTTTAATAGAATTTTAAAAGGGCATAAACATTTTTATTTAGGGTGCAACAAATAATAAATTAAAAAAAAAAAAAAAAGCTTAGTATTGAACCATAGAAAGCTACCTGGTTTTGAAAAGAGGTAGAGAGTTCGTATAACTGTTTCAGAGGGTAAACCAGGAGTAAGTGGAAGCGGGAGAAGGAAACACCCAAATGGGGAAAATTGTGTCATAATTCTGCACTGAGACGTCATATGCTTTTTTCATAGGTCAGAGACATGTTATCGCAAACAGAAGAGATCTGTTTCTGCCTGACTTGGCAGGTATTATGTTATGCTCTTATGAGGATAAATAAGGGATATTACATAAACAGTGCAGAAAATGTTTTAGTAAAAAATTATGATACTGCAGTGTGGTATTTTGGGGCAAAAATAATCATTAGCAAAGTTTTTGACCATACTTGCAACTCCTGCTTTTGTTTCAGGGTAGCAGGTAGGATCTGCAATGGCAGAGACAGTGCATGTATTAAATACAATTAGGAAGAAAGTTTTCAGACTAGAACACTGAATAAGGCCCTCGTGAAAGCGTAGTTCCTCAATTTTGTGTGGTCAGATCAAGGGCTGTGCTTCCACAACCAAGGTAAAATGTTTCCAAGGATCCTGGGCAAAGGATCCTCTGGACTCCTGCCTCGCAAAGCTCGTGCTGCACCCTTCTTTGTGGGCTATTGCTTCCAGTGCTAGCTGGGTTTAGCTGACCAGGGATGCTGGCACATGATAATGAAGTTATGTCTTTACTAGGCAGACAGCTGCTCTGAAGTTAGGATGTTATGGGATTCCAGGAAGTTTTGGTTTTTTTTTTTTTTTTTTTAAGGCAAAACAGGTAATGATAGAGTTTGATGTTAAAATTGATGAAACAGACTTGTTCAGAAATATGGGCAGGAAAGAAAACAATACACCAGGGTAAAGCAGCACTTAAGACAGACTGATCAGAGGGAGCAGAAAAAGATATAGTTAGAACTGAAGACTGAATAAATTCTCAAGCTGTTTAGTATTGTTCTGGAAAAGTATGGCTGGCTGTGACAAAAGTGCTCAGAAGACTTCACAGAAGAAGGGGTGGCCAAGGTCACATTTGAGACACTACAAAAACATTACATTGAAAGCAGTTGAATTTTTGTCAACAGGAGAAGCAGATAAAAAGCCAAAAAAAAGGGGGGGGGGGGGGAAGATATCATATCACAGAAACAGGCTAGTTGTATTTTTCAAATTTGAGTTAAGTTTTGAATTTACCCCAAAATATACACAGACAATTTAAAAATTATAAATAAAACTTAATACAAAAGTATGTTAAATTTCTTCTACACTAAGACATGCACTCTCTCAAAAACTTAACGTCTAAAAGTATAGTTTCTGTAGATGTTTTCTCTTTAACTTCCATATTGTGTTTGCTTAGTTTACCAGCCAAAATAAGTTTTTGATCTTTTCAACATTGTAGATCCTGTCTAACAGATGCAAAGCTATATTCTTTTGGTTTCAGAAATAATTTTCAACAATAGAAAACAAAATTCAGATCCAAGAATGCTTTTTTTGTTTGTTTTTTTAGTGATGCTGCCAAAAGCACAAAGAATGCAGTCAGCCTCTTGAAAGCAAAGTAACTCCCAGGTCACTGCTAGTCAACGCTTCATAGCGTTCTCTTCTGTGGATTTTCAGACACGTAGGACTGGCTGTCCATTGGTGACATTGCTGCCATTGCTCTGGAGCAGAGGAACTACTGGGGGTGTGCATCACACACACTGGGACCTTTGCTACCTCCATGTAAGTAGCTTGCAGCGTCTTCTGCTTTACTTGTTTTTATGAGCAAAGTTACCCTCACAATTACAACCAGCACTTTTGTTGCTCTTCTCAGCAGAGATCACTCTTAATACAACTTCTAAAATGCTCTTTCCAAAGTCCTTAATGTTAGGCTAGAATAAAAATACCCTTAGGATGGTGAAGAGCAACAGGATGTAAAGAAATGGGTTGAAAATATAATCCTACTTCTTTAAAAGAAATATATCCTTCCTTAGAATGCTATAGTCAGATCCGACAAGCATATCTGGGGAAGATACACAAGATAAAGAGGGACCCTGTGGAAGGCAGAGAAAATTGTGTCTTATTACTTGATTGTTCCCAACTGTAGCATCTAAACCCCTTCAAATTATGCAAAGTTAAGACTGTTGCTTGTTATCCATAGCACGTTAGAGAAAGAGCTTACTTTTTCTTCCTTGGATATGCTCTGTGTTGCTAATTCTGTTGCTAATTCCCATAATTGTATTGAGTCTCATTTATGTTTACTTGTTAAATATACTAAGGATTAAACATAAAATGATCTAAAGTTTAAATTTTATTAATTTTATTAACTTAAAAAATAATTTTATTTTAAAATTCTTTGCTATATGAAAGGTTTTTCTCCAAGACTTCTTTCTTGGAGTTTTATGACTGTGTGAGCTTTACAACTTTACTTAAGGAAGGGTCTCCGACTTCATACCTTCAAAAAAAATCACCCCTGAAAATTTTGGTGGTAGCTCGCTAAAGAAACAAAAAGGCAAATAGCAAGAGGCTGCAATGGTGTGTATGTGTTAATATGTATGTATATATAATTATAGTTTTAACTAAATATTTCTCTACTGCGTAGATTTATGATATTGTGTTTATGACAGAGAGAGACTTTTTCTAAAGGAATGCTCCAACAGAAAGAAGAGAGAATAATTTTACTGAATCCAGTGAGATTCAGTATTTATTTCTGTTGCTTGTGACATGAATTTCATAACAAATCTGTGTATATGTGGTGGGGACTCAACCCTTTCTTTTGATTAAGAGCCCCATAATTTTAAGGGTAACAGTTATTGGTGAGATTATTATCATAGAAAAAAGGAGATTTTCCTTAGTAGCTATAGCTATTCACATGAAGCTGGGTTCCACTATTTAGATAAATGCCACTTGGCAATGTGCAGGCATGTTCTAATTTATTTGAAATGATTTATGCTAAGTTTCTTAATAATGTTCTGTCAATAGCTGCTGTGCAATTACTTTCTTTCTAGTTTCCAAACTATAAGGACTCTGACCTCTAACTGGCCATTGAGGTCACACATCTTTTTGTTCCCTGAGTGGGTGAGTGTAATCTCTTGAACCAGCTATCTTTGATTCTGTTCTCTGCTGTAAGCTTAAATTAGATTGTTTTTAATATAGTTAAAAGAATGTTTCTTCTTGCCCTAGACCCTTTTTTGATTTTGGTATCAAGAACATTCTGAACCTTCCTTGTTAAAATAATATCTGAAGAAAAATCCCTTTAATGGATTACAGTAATTTGCCTTGCTAAAGAAAATTGTACAGAGTCTCTGTAATGTGTCATACTGTGCTTTAGTTTCTGGACCAGCACATTTATGAAACTTCACCCTTTTTTATTCCTAAGAGCAGGACCGACTGGACAGACATACTGGGCATTCATCATTTTTCAGGGGACTGGTACTGTGTATATAGTCCTCCTGTTCTCTGTGACATTGCCCCCGGAGTCCATGCTTGGATCTGTTCATAATCATCTAGACAATTGAGGGCAGGGAATAGTTTCTGTAAGAAAGGCATAAACTAGAAAGAGTTGACTAAAAGAAGAATAGCTGGAGGTCTGTATAAACATTAGTAGTATGAAGGAAGTGGTCAAGGAATGGTTGCTCATTGTCTCTTTCAGAGCAAAAATTTGGGAAAGAAGAATGTCCTGCAAACTTTTAGATGTAATCTAATCTGCTAAAAAGATTAAGAAACTACCATCATTCATAAAAAAAATCTCATAAATTTGGGGATATATTTGAACTTTCCTTTTTGGTCCTACTGCAGTTCCCATACAGAAATTTATTTTGAAAGGATCCATAAAGATGACCCCTGACAGATTCCATTGTACTCATCACTGTATGTTGTTCCATAGCACAGTATCACCTTAATTTCTTTTTCACATGATTTGAGTGATAAGAATACAAAGTGTGCACAAAATCAGTACCCCATCTTTCTTAAGGGAATCATATATATAAATATTGTGTGCAATTTTTCTTTGCTATTTCTGGAGCACCCCAACTTTATATGAGCTTAACTGCATTATTTTATTATTTGCATTCTATTTTGTTATTTAGTAAGTCCTGCTTGGCATGAGAAATAATGAGAAGGCTTTCAGAATGCACATTAATGCAGGAGTTTTTTTTCTCTCGCTGACATTTCCTATAGACCTACTGTACAAGTGTCGTCTGGGAAAATAATATTTGTCACAAATGTATTAGCATGAGGAGTAAAGTAGAAAAAGATTTTAAACAAAACCAAGTTGTTGTGTGTTTCTCTTTTTTTTTCTTAATGGAAGAGCTATATTTATCACACCATTGCTAAAATTGCAGAAATCATGGTAGAGATCACTTTATTACTGACCACTTGGGCAGTATGTGGCCAAAGCTTTGACAGAACAGTCAGTACAAAGGGTCACATAATACTATGCAATTCTGTTTCAGCCTGGAGATTTGAAAGGAGGATCAGCCATGAAATAGGAGGTCTTTTCCCATGCTCCATCATCTCACTGAGATTTAAATAAAACATTGGGAAGTGAAACAAGTTGAGAGTTCTTTGGAGAATGTAAGGAACAAACCAAGTAAGCAAAGAATCACTGCTTTGCCACCAGCAGGGCACTTGTCTGCCAGTCTTCCTGAGCAAACAACTTCCTGCAAAACAACTGGTAGGCAATACAGTCATCCTTATGGCAAAATACTCTTAAGAAGTAACTTTAAAATATTTATTTTTGTACCTGGCAGTTTGTATATCTCTGTAAATTGCCACAACACTGTTGAACGCAAAATCCACCAGCTACGATCTCTTCCGATTCCCACCTCAATTATCAGCTGTTGCTCTATCATCAGTGGAAGAAAATTGTCTAGAAATCAAGTCACTATCACCAGTCCAGCTCTTTCTACGGAGGCTATCAGAGGTAGGAAAGTTTCCTATGTCAGATGTCTTTTGTGGTGAATCTGACAGAAATTGTCAGCTTAGCACGAAACAAACACTGCTGCATCCAAAGTCATAGCAGAGTCAGGATTTTACCATGATTAAGATTTCAACAGCTAAAAGAGAAATGCCCCAGCTTCTGGGTGTCTTTCTATTCAAAATGAACGCAAATTGTTTCATTTTGAACAGAGATGATCCAAATTGCACACAAGTAATTCTGCTTTCAAAATAACCAAATCAGACACCACTGAGCCAGCTCTGTTGCCAAGAAAATACCTTTCTTCTCTCTCATCTCTTTCTCTTGCTTTTAGTCCACTCTCTTTTCCTTCTGCCACTCAGCTTTTGATCCAAGAAGTCGCTCAGCTCAAAGGAAGTAGCCTTCAGGTTGATGTTTTGAAAATTTGCTGGGCCTCAGACAAGCGGGTGTAACAGCTCAGCCCCTAGGAGGGGTTAGAGATGAAACAGTATCCAGTGGAGCCCAGATTTCTTCCAATCCCCTTCTATCCAAACAGAGCGCTTAACCTATACAGTCACCTGAATGATGAGGCCCTTTATGTTTAGCACCTTCTCTGGATAGTTTAGTACGAAGTAATTCCATTAATGTTTCATACTCTTGTTTCATTAATTTTTTGAAGGAAGAATGTATTATTAAATGTTCAGTCCCTTCTCTCTTATCAGTTCAATTAAGGTACAGGAGGTACATCCACAAAGATGTCCTCCAGCAAAACCAGAATTAACATCTGATATTTTGAGGATTAAGAAGGCTGGGAAAACCACAAAAAACAAAAGGTTTTCAAGCTCCTCTTATGCATAACACACAAAGGAAAAAAAGTGCAGTTACTCTTCTTGAAGACAAATGTTTCAGCTTGTTGTAATTGTAAATTGTAAATGTGACATAAAATTCCCTCTTTAAAATAAGTATCTTTCTTGAATAGGGCCTTTCCCAAGGGTATTCAGCCTTTGCTTCCCATGAAAACCTTTGTCTCTGCTCTCAAAGCATAAGCCCCTCTCTTCACTTCTTGCTAGTTTTCTTTATCCCCTTCACATTTCCACCTAACTATATTAAAATTCCAGTGCTGCTACCTAATTGTTCCATTTCGGTCATTTTTAATGCTGTTTATTACCACTATTTATTTACTTAAGACATCCTATGACTGACTTAACTGCATGAACGGTGTGTTTCCAACAAACACCATGTCTATTTATTTCTAAATTTTTGTGTGTGATATAGTTCATTCTACTCACCATAATTCAATTGACTTTATAGTTAGATGATACAGCTAGATCGAACAGCCCACCTCAGCACAAGAATGCAGTTTAAAACATTGACAGTTCTGTAAAATGATAGTCTACTGCATAGGGTAGTTATGGTAGATCCAAAATTGCTGGGAATGGGATTCTCGTAGAGAATCTCGTGGTAGAGAGACTTGAACTGGGACCTGACAGCAAAAAGTGCTCCAATAGCACTTTAATAAAAGCAAGGTTCATGAAAAAGCCAGTTTCACTAACTCTTACTGCATATAACGCAGCTGGGTAGTGGTACCAGCTGCTCGAGTGTCTGACGCAGGCTGTGCATGAAGGGAATAATTCTGTCCCAACAAACCCTCACATCAGTCTCCCGCACAAAAGTAACTTCACCCGGGATTGTGCCGTCTACAACCTTTCACCAGGGCTATAAGGCAGGTTGTCAGGGTTCCCCAGAATTGATTCCCTCTGTTCGTGCTGGGACTCCAGAAACCTTAAATTCTCCCCAGTCACCCCCACTTCCCTACACGTGACGCGTGGTTCTTTTCTCTATCATTCCTTCATCCTGTATAGTGCAAGCAAAAATGTAGAGTATTTTGGGGTTTTGTTTTTTTTTTAATATGCTGTGCCTAATGAGAGCCTATATTCCTGTGTGTATGTTACACAGTGTTCTGTGTGATGCCAATCATTCCTTTGACTTTCTTGCCATACTTGGGAAAAAGTTTCTGATTAATGAGTCTTTTTACCCATGCAAGGAAAAAACGAAGAGATAGATACCATTTAAACCCAGTGAGCTGTGGAGGCAGGCAGAGGAATCAGCATAGTGTTGTTTATGTGTTTGACTGACTTATAGCTTGTTACACAACTGAAGTAGTGAAGGAATATTCTTGCTTTACCTTTTAGTAGAGCACTGTGCTGTACAATGTTTTCATCTACTGGAAATGTTTTTTATAAAGTATGGATAAAGCATGTATATTTAAAAAAAAAATCCCACTTGCGTAAGCCTGTACATCAATGACATAGATGGAAGCACTTTATGAAACAATGTATTAACTCCGTAAAATACAAATGAAAACTGTATATTAATTGTTTTATATGCCCTCCTGTACTCGTGTTTTATTAACTTTTTAATATTACCATGTATCACGCTAGCATGTGATACTCTTCCAAATAAGGTACTATTTTTGCTTGGTTTATGAAAATAAATGAGCATTGCAGATTAGCAGTTTGATTTTGCATGAAAGCACATAATGTTTTTTTCTTGTATTCCCTGATTGTTTCAAGGGCATTGTATCATACCATAAAGCTGAAGACTCTTTCATCTTTCTTCAGATAAAGTTGCTAATTACTTTTAATTTTACATGATATTTAAAGACTTTAAAATTTATTACTACTATCAGTACCAACTCCTAACATCATTCGGAGTAATGAGACACTCAATAACTTTTTTTTTTAAATGTTTCTGTTACAAAGTACAGTGATGACATACTCCACTGCCGCCTCATCCCCTTCCCTGACTAGAATTTTATCAGAGTACAAATGTTAGGAAGCTCAATGAAAATACAGTTTAATGCAGCCAGTTAAATTGCCTGAGAGGAAACAGTGAATACAGCTTTTTTAAAGCCTTTCCCCTCAGGCCATTAACTAAGAAACTGGTCACTAACTGCTGGTAACAAACCATTTTGGAGAGATTATTGCTATTACCAGGATTCAGTGGTTTATGGCTACATTTTGTTAAAGACATTAGGAATTGTAACATGGATGGGCCCACAGTATTGGAAAAATCATTCTTTTCCCTTGTGATTAACAACAGTTTTTCTTCCAGTCTAAATGTCTAATAGTGGGTTCATTATTTGTCATATCTCTCAATGCTGTAAGAAAGGCTTTTCATTATGGCCAGGATTCAAATGAAAAGAGTGAAACTGTAATACTGACTTCTGGGAACATATGACTGGTGTAGAAACCACCACACGTAGGCTAGATTTCAACTATTTCCAAGAATTTTAGCTGCCAGTGAGAACTGGTTGACAGAACAATATACAGTAACTTTCCCTTCCTGTGATCAGCTCTTTCTTGGTGAAGGCATCAGCACTGCTGAGGAAATAAACAAGGTTATATATTCATTTTATATAATGATGTAATGTAAGCTTAGGTGTAAGAACGGGGTTTTGATCAGTATGTTTCTAGCACTCTCCAGTTAGTTCTGGTTCTCAATTATTACAATTTACGTAATCTATAGTATCAGCAAAGATGGGTCAGCCTTAGTTGTAATGGAAAGTGCAGAATCATAGGAAGTTCTGTGCTTAATTAGGAAAAGTTCTGTGGCACTCCAAAAAGCTTTCTTTTATTCTTTTTTTAAGGAACTCCACCAAAGATATTTTGACAGCTTAGTTGTGTAAATGATATTGTTGAGTTAGAATACAGATTACAAACACATTATTTGCATGGGAAATGTGTTTTTCACTCTATCCCCCTCCATCTTTTAATTTTTTTTAAAAAACATAGATCAGAACATATCATTAGCTATGCTTCTTAGTGAACCTGACTTTTCTTGAGAAATTTACATCTTTCTCTCATTTTCTGTTAAGGTTTCTTACCCTGTTTTCTCACCTAAAGAATTATAATGAGGTAGAGTGAATGAGATCTATGGGGAAAGCAGTGGACCTAGAGACTAAAGGTAAAAGGATGATTGATGGTATGAAATTACCATAAAAGTACAATCAGGATCAGATTTTAAAATGAATTTTTAAGCAGCCTAAGAGATACTCTTTGATTTGTAGTCTGGTGGAATGGATAATGTCTCATTCAGTGGATAAAGTTTCTCACTGTGTGACTTGAGCCTTGTCTGATCTTTCTGACTGGGAGTAAAATGGAACCAAAGCATAAAGTGGTTTTTAATGCTGAAAATATCAAACACAATATTCTTAATGTCAAAACCTAGGCGTAGCAGGTGAGAAAAGAAAAATAAATATAAGAAAATTATAGTGTTAGTATTATTGTATTAGATAAAGACACTATCTTCTTAAGCACCCTCTTGATCTCTAAAAATATTTTAAATATAAATAAGGAAAGGGTCAGATCTTTATGTTGATGTGAAAAACGCTGGAATCTTTAAACAGCTTAAGATTTAAGTATTTGTGAATTTAAAAAAAAAAATCAGTAAAGCCTACCAAAATATTCAAATACAAGACAAATACTGTAATTTATGTCTATTTGAGCAATGCATGATGTAAGTCTTGTGATGTCTATGTAACTAACAATAATTTACAGTGCATTCAGTGGGTCAATTAAAACAGAGCTTAGTGGGTATTTAAGAGTGTACACTATTTGGTGAAATTATTCCTATATAATTGCATCAAATATTAAAATAAATTTAGGGAAGTTTTAAGTTGAAATTAGGACATTTTTATCTTTCTAATTTAGTACATTCACATGAAGCAACTAATTGGCTCTGTAGGATTGATGTTAGAAATTATTACATTGTCGACTGGCTTTTACTTTTAACAAAATTCTTGCATCTGTGAATTTGTGTTTTTTCTCCCCCCACTCTCTAGTTTTATTTATTTAATTTAGAGGATTTAAATACCATGGTCACATTTTAAAATAGGGATTCTTTTTTGTAAGCTAATCTGCTCTTCTTTCATGTAAAAGGAAATTTATGATTAATTTTCTTTCTACTATATACGTAATAAAGAAGGACGTGTATACCATTTACGGTATAACCTCAAAGGATTTCTTTTATTATATCAATCCTTATTATATGGCTGGATATTGTGATATTAAAATTACAGACAATATTTTAAAATAGTTTAGCATTATAAAAAAAATCCTAAGATTTCCATCAGTTGCGTCTTATGACAGTTTTCATTTTTTTCCCTCCTACTGACAGTTCCGATAATGACTTTAATCATATAGTCTGGAAATGGAGCAGGTTACTGAACAGCAACAAACTCACTGGTCAATGTCGGTGTCACTTTTCTGGGAGCAGGACTTTTTGAGCATCAAGGAACTAATTTTAACAGCCTGCCGGAAAAGTGTTAAGTGCATTAACTCCCTGTCAATCACATTTTTAGCATGCTGGCCAAATTATTATTATTTGGCTCGAGACATTCTATTGAAACTTATTTGTATGGTATTCCTATCTGTGTACCTTATGTGACTAATGATGATTGTTTATGGAGAGGTGCCTGTCCAATTATTTTTGAAGGAACACAAGAATGCAGAATGACTGGAAGCATCAGGTTTTTGCCAGAGAATGCCTCAGGTAAGAGGAGAATGGCTAGAGGCTATAAGGAATCACAAGAGACAAGTCAGAGTCGTAAATTGGGAAACTGACATATCTCATCTAATATACTTGCTAACTAGGCCTTTAAAAACCTTGACATTTAACTAAGTTTGTGGAAAAGTTATAGATTTTGTCCTTTTCTATTGGCTATAACTCATTAATATGATGAACTGAGGTGTTTATAATCATTAGCAGCATTAGTAGACTCGCATGTGGGATCATTTAGAGATCCAGTTAAGCACCTAACAACTGCTCAGTTGTTTATGTAGGTTGTGCCTTTTTCAAAGTCAAGTCAGTCAAAAATGATATTGCAAGTTATTTACCCTTTTGGTACTTCAGTGTGTGAAATGGGATGAAAGAATGCTGGTATTCAGCTGAGGCATTTAAATAATGCTTTGGAAGTCCTGGCCTGCTTAGAACAGACTGCAGTCTTTACTGTAAAACGGAAATTTCTGATGGTTTCAAGAAAAAAAAAAAGGTAGTATAAAAACAAACTTCGCAGTGAATGCTGCCCATTAACTGAAATTGATTTAAATACATTAGGGACTTAACTTTTTTTGGTGAAAATAAACTTTGTCTTTACCCATTAACATTTCAAGAATAAGACATACTGTGTAATTAAATACATAGCCTGCCCTGATTCTGATCCTATGTGTACAGATTTTTATATGGGTGAAAAAAAAAAAAGTAATTTCTGTGTAAAAAATAAACCAACAAAAAATCAAGCCATAGACTTCTGTGAAATGAACAACAAAAGGAACTCATTGCAGTATGAAAAGTGGAGATGATCACAAAAAAAAGCAGGAGGAGGCACTATAGCACAATAGGTAGAAAACAGTATGTTTTAATTTCTGAATAGCTTTTCTGTCTGAAGAATTAATTTAAAACATACTTTGCAAGCAAGAATTTTTGTGCTTAGGAATTGCTATAATTATTCCAAAAAGCTGGGAAAATGTGGAGGGAGCTAGTCAATGGGGGTGGGGAGAAGCTATTAAGGATTGTTTTCCCAGAGCAGGAAACTGAAATTCAGCAGGAAATGGCATTTTGACAAGCACTTTGTATTTCCAACCACAATGGAATCTTGCTCATTTATTGCAACCGGATAACAGTTAATTGAGGCAAAACCCCCACCTTAATCTTACACGTGAGAAACTGGATTGACTTTTATAGGATTTGAGTTAACTCTTCCAGTACTAAGAATTCATTACTTTTACCTCATGTGCTTTGGAACATGAATAAATTATACTGTAACACACTACCGTAGGAGAGAAAATGACTACTACGGTTCAGATGGTGTGACGTTTTCCATGCTACCCCCATTTTCAGCAGCCTATAAATTTCTGAAAACTTCCGCCTGCCAGGTGAAATTTTCATAGTTTCGGTCTCTGTTGGATGAAAATCATTTTCTGAAAGTTCGAGGGACTTGTTCCGTTATTTCTGAATACGCATGAATAAAAACATATAGCCCATCAGGCAAACATTCTTTCTTCTGCACTATCCTGTTGTCCAAATGGAGAGTGAAAAAGGGATCATTTTATGTGAATTTGTGGACTGCAAATGAATAATTGCATCTCTGCATTTGAGTAGCCTAGTTACCTTTGAAAATAATGAAAATCTTAGAGGAATTTCCTTTTTTGTCCAGCGTGCTGCTGAATTCCCGAAGCTCTTTGTCCTCAGCACATTTTTCTTGTGATAATTACACAAACTTGTTAAATATGTGTTCTTTAACTGGTCACTTGTGATCAACAATTACTTGGCAGTATTTTGATTGGTCTGCGATTGCTGAAGACTGTGTGTTGGGTTACACTCAAGTAAGACTTCAGAGGTAGTGAAATGAAATTGCAATGTTCCGGTAGGTGTTGGCTCCTTGAAATGCTACATTCCATCACGCGTCTGATCTTTCAGAGGGACATGTTCAGATGGCATGGTAATTTTCTTCCAGTTACACTGGAAGGCATTATCCAGTTCGTTAAAGAAATAAGCGTAAGCAACTTTGAAAAGACATTTATGCTTGCAAAAAATACAATCTGACTGTTCCAGCTGTTTGTCCCACCCTCTTCAGCTGAGGAATTCAGTTCCACAGGTGTTCTAGTTGGAACTTTCACTGAGGCAGCAGACTTGTAAATATTAGTATTTATACCAGAAACTTGGCTACAAATTATTCCCAGCCACTGAAGAAATAGTAAGCGTATGATCTCACCCAATGTCCACAGAAAAACAGTAAAATATTTTAACAGAGTGCCTGCAGGTAGTCTGCAGGACAAGAATGATTGTAAAAATGATTTGGTATATAAATGCTTTGGGTAAGAAAGGAAATAATTCCTATCTCAAGGGGCTGCAAATTAGGCAAGCAGTCAAGGCAAAAGACAGGCAAAATACACACGAACATATATATAAGTGTTTGTGTGTGCTACTGTTCCCTTTAAAGTTCCCTTACCTTTTTTGTGAACAGAACATGAGAGGTGTGTGAAGACAACTGTGAAACCTTCAGGCAATCTGTTCCCCAATCTACAGATATTGTGTTTAAAGAACAAGAATTTTACTATGAAGAGCAATGTATAGCAGTAAATACACAATATATAGGCCTGTACTAGCCTCTGTCACTGAATACTCTGAAAAGACCTTGGCAGATCTCACAACTTGTTCCCACTTTCTTCTGTCAGAGAATATTTTTCCTATTACTAGCAACTCAACATGAGGAACTCGTCGTTCTTGTTCAATATAATTCCTCCATCTTCTCCTAGGTCATGGGCAGGAGGAGACAGGAAATGACAGGTATCCCAGACATACTTTGCTGTGCTGTTTCCATCAGTATCATAATGTATCATCATTCTTCATGGAGCTCCCCTAATTCTTGATTAGATCTTCTCCAGACATCATTCTCATTTGCTAGCCTGAAATGAATCTTTCTAATATTCTATTTTGGTGTCATTCAGTTGGTGTTTTATTTTTCCTTCCTAGTAGGTTCCTCTGGTGTCACTTCGGTATAAATTAGCAGGCATTATAAGGTGTCATTAGCATTGTCTTTTGGTAGATGTTAAAAATCAAAAATCTCTCTGAAAACAAAAGGTCTAAGCATTATCACTCCACCTGTCACCATCTTCGTTTCTCATCGGTAAAATAATTTTCTTTGCCAGCAGAACCATGACCGTCATAATCAGCCCCTCCCTGAGAACCTGTAGGTCATGCAGATGCCACCAATATTCTTGGAGGGGCTCTAACAGATAACCTATGGCAAATTAGACTGTGATGGGCTGCCCCTTCTTGTTCTTTTAGCTTTTAGCTCTTGGTTTAATACTTCAGCAAACGGGTAGCAGAACAGAACATTTTGGTGGGCATCCGTTCACAGGTCAACCCCTTAGCGTAAACATTTTCACATCAGCCTTTTAAGATAATATGCTAGTCTGGGAAACGAGGCAGCTGAGAAACAGTCGCAGAGCCTGATCTGCTGCCCCAGCAAGGCGCGCAACCGAACAGAGTGACGACATGCCGCAATTGGCACCAGAGCTTGTAGGACAAGTGACACGCACTGGGGTTTTCTTAGTTCCAAGTGCAGTGAGGCTGCTTTGTCCTACAAACCTAATGACGCTTCTGTCATACTCAGCTCTGGAGGTGGCGTCATTAATTTAAATAAAATGACTAAAGGTGTGTAAGGGAAATATCAACTGCGATCACTAGAAATAAACCCTTCTGAAGAGACAACCTGGAAGGGAGGACATCTTTTCTCCAGAATGAACAAAAGGATGAGGAAGAGTTGCTTTCTTTCCTCCTTAACAGTATTAAATGTGTTAACAGATGACGCTTAATTGATAAATTTGGACAAGAGATTGGGAAAATTGTTTCTTTTAAAATTCTGAATGTAATCTCCCTTTCTGCATTTACGAAGCAAATGTATAAACAGAAAAGAGGAAAAATAATATTCCGGTTCCTGTAAATTCTTTGCATTTAGATTAAGTCATTAAAACACATCTCCATAAATGAGAATGGATTGTTACATCTTTGCCTGGGAAGTCATGGGAACCCCATTATGCCAAGTTTACATGCTGGGTCTAAACTTGCAGCTAGCCTTTTCTGTAATGCTGTAGACTAAAACCTCAGTCCCCAACTTGACCAAAATTCTAGTTCCAGCCCCAAGCTTCATTGCTTAAATAATGTATCTTGTTTCAGTATTATTTTACAGCTCTTATATCCTGCTTTCTATTGGTTAATTAAGAGGAATAAGTGAGTAAAAGTTAATTATTTGGAGTAATAGCAGCAGTAAATTAAAAAACAGATATGAAATGGTTTTGCTTTAGTATGAGGTACTGTCTGTTATTGTGAAGGTCAGTGAAGTTAGCAAAGAAAGCTAATACAAGATGCATACAGTATATTAGTTAAATTTGTAAGAGCATTTTCTGGAAAGGTGTATATATAAGTCTTCGAGTAGAAAGTATTGTTAATAAAACAGCAGCTCAGTACATTCAAACCCTGCGAGCGTCTAAGTGCTCTAAATGCATTGGGCTGCCCCTGTTGTTTTCAGATTGGCTGTTCTGTTCAGCATGCAGGCTTAGCGCTGCGCGTGTAACAGCTGCTGACTTCAGTGGGGCCTTTAATCCTACACATGAGTATATGTCTTTCTGCTTTACAATTCCAAAATTTATTTAATCAGATCTGAGACATGTGCATCACTGGACATGAGTGGAATAATTATAGAGAAGGGACTGGAAAAGTACATGGAACATTCGTATTTTTAGCAAAATAACACTTGCGGATATACTTTATAACTAGTACTTACACTTAGGGTGTATGAGAAGAGAACAACAGAGCATAACCTGTTCTGTATAAGTCTTCCTTAATTCTGTCATATACGAACATTTAAGAGTGAGGAATGGAGAATCAGCAGCCATGGCCCCCTTGCGGCATTGTGACTGCCCCTCCAGCCTCCACGCACGGGTGGAGCTGTGGGTTGATGTTGTGGCATGGGAGAATGGAGAGACAGTGCTGGAAGCCGGATTAAGCTGTATGCCTCCCATTCCCAGCAATGCCTCTCGTGTACCACCATGCTATGTCCTTCAGTATTTTGGGTAGGGAAAGAGGGAGAGTCCTGTAGAGCCTCAGAACTGTGAATCTGATGCAGGGAGAAGTGTATGAAGGCACAGATGGGAGGTTCAAGATGGAGCTAGAGGTGAAATGAAAGGTGAGGAGCGAAGGCATTGAGGAAGAGAGCCTTTGGACCTGCTAACAGAAAGAAAAAAAAGGAACCTCTTTTGTAGTAGAGAGTCATAACCAGGCAGGAGGCAACAGATAACCTAATATATCTTTCCCCATAGTAAATTTCTGTGATCTGAGATTCCAGATAACTTGTTTTGATACATGATACATACATTAGTTATTATTATATGGCTTGATGTTGACCCACTTGCGTCAGTGAGCACTTTTGCTCACTTTTATTCTGTATATCCAAAACATAAACCAGTATTTCTGTTAAGCAGCTAATCCCATACATTAAAAAAAAATATGGCATTTGACTTATCTCATATATGCAGTCCTTGCCTACGGGGAATCAACATGACCCAGGGGCAACAGCATGAAGTTTGGTTCCATTCCTGACTCTGGTGGACTCTGTCACTAGCTTGCAGGACAAGCTTATACTAATCACATAACATTCAGTGTCTTAGTTTCCTCATCTGTAGGACTTGGATAATAACTTTCATTTTATTGGTAAATATAGAAGAACACTTTAGAGAAATAGATATTACTATTTTTAATTGAATCAATTATGCCTGAATCCCAAGGTATTTACTAAGGCTAGGCAACACCTTTCACCAGATGAATGAGGCCAGCAGGCCAGACAGAACACAGAAGTCCATGTGAATGGAACTATTAATTCAATCTACTTATTTTTATCTTTTTTTTTTCCCCTTCTCCTATAATGGTACAGCTAATACTGTTGTGCTTGAGAAATCTAGGCTTAGCCATTTGAAGTAACTATTTTGAACATAATTGTTCATAAATAACACACAAGCATCTTTGCAGTATCCAAGACAAGAAACATCAAACACCCCTTATTCTGTTTGGGTCAGTTCCTTCTCTCAGAGCATTCTTGGCACATGTGTAAGTAATCTTTCTGGTTTACAAGAGAGTACATTGTCTCATTTTAGTGGTGAAAACAGTTTTAGTAGCCTTCTTTTCTGAAAATAACTCTGAAACTCTGACATCTCCATTAGATTCATGTCCATTTTACTGATGTTCTTCCAACAGCCTGTTACGTTTTCCCTCCTTTTGTTCATTTATTGCTAATAAAGCAGCCCCAAGAGTCACTTTAGCTGTGTCCCAAATTATCTTTAGTTGCATCAACAGTATTATTTAGATTAGAGTAATACTTAATTACTTGTGCTTTTCTTTTAATCAACACTTAAGTGATCCTTTAACAGGCAGTTATTATATCCTCAAAACTTTCCATCAGTGTTTCTGTCTGCAGTCTTTGAGATACAATTGCCTGATACTCAGTACACCTGGCTGTAGGAGGTAGCATTTATTTTCACTATTGATTAAGAGTAAATGATTTCTCAGAAAAGAATTGCAAGGAGCGTACATCACTTTTTTCAAATTGCTCTTTGAGTGAGCTTAACTGAAATAGAACAGACACTTTGCAAATAAAAAAAAAAAAAAATGACCCTGATATGTGTGTCATTTTTTTATGTTTGTAGGCCTACACCTACTGAATGCTTAACTTTGAAGATCACAAAGGATCAGAATATATAAACATCACTTTTATAATAAACTCCAACTCTTGTATTCCCTATTGCTTTCGGCTCAATCTAAATACATTTTTTTCTTGTCTTTGTAGATCCAGGGGATGGTTAAGAAGCTGCAGCAAGTTTCTTTTCTTTCCCACTAAAATGGAACAGTTAACAACAGGTAACTACAATTAAATGACTGTAGTTTTCCTTAGCATGCACTTTACAGTTGGAAAGAAAGGCAATGAGTAACTTCTACAAGCCACGTGTAATACTGTACAGCTTTGGTACTTTAACTGTTTGCTTTTTCTATCTGACTTACGAAGTATTTTAAAGATTTTACTGGATTTCATTGCCACGAGACTAAGCACACTGAAAATTTCTAAGCAGAATCAACACTTAATGTGTTAGTGTTACACAGCAACAGCGTCCAGTTAACGCTTCTGGCTTCTGCATCCAAAAGTCATAATACTGAATGAATGTAGAATTATAGTCTTCAGAGCATATTTTTGTCTCCCTTGCACTGGAGTAAAGCAGGCACTTCCATGAATTATTATGTGAGAATTCTCTCGTGTTTTCTTCATACACGTGGGGTAATTTGGGGAAAACAAGGGAAGGCAACTGGAACTTCAGTTGAGCTAACCCGCAGCCATGCTATTGAATAGTGATGTTAACAACTGATGCGTTCACTGAGATTCTGGCAAACATCTTTCTGATGGGTATGTGGAGTGAGAAGAGCCTCTGACTGCCTTTTTTTTTTTTCCCCAATGAAATGTATGCTAGAAACTTGCGTTGGGATAATATTTAAGAAATTGAGTGAAAGTTTTTAATGAAAACACACAGAATGGACTTAAATTATATGATTTGAAGATCATTTTGGCTAGGCTATTTGTCACCCTCACATCAATTTTCATCTGTTGAGTCCTTGGGGAAGGCAGAGATACAAGGCCAGCACAGTGGGAGCCCTGATAGTCCTGTATGCATTCAGTGCACTGCCCCAGGAGGCTGTCGTGACCTGAGATCAGAAGTGCAATTTAAAATCAGCAGGCCCAGGTATGTGAGTGCCACGAGGCCAGATCCATTTCAGGAATCATTTCACTGCAGTCAGTGAACAGACACGGATGGTGAATGTTCATTGCAGTTTACACTTCAATGCAATTAACACTTTTTCATGTGAATGAGTAACATTTTTAATGTGAAGAGGTTACTGTGTAACCCCATTTTTATTTCATACTTTTTGCCATATGCTGTATATTTTGTCCTTTTAAATAGTGTTAATATTCTCTTTGACTGCATTATATGCAATAGCGCATCTCCCTTTTGATTTATAAAATATGCTTATGAGACTAAAAGCATGTATGGTATTAAAATACATTAGACTGATAGAGCCGCTGTCAATTAAGAGACTCCTCCAAAAATGCAGTTTATGGGCTCAACAAAGTCTCTTCAGAAAGATCAGCCCTTGAAGCTTCTGGGGGAACAATCTGGGGCTTTTTTAGTCAGCAGGGAGCTGAACTCTGAGCTCTCACTGCTCAGCACAGTTCATAGCTGCCTAAATAGCTATATAATTCAAGAATTTCATCTCATCTGAAGTGTCAAAGTAGAATACAAATAGAGAAGTGACCTTTAATCAGTAACTCAAACCATAAAGCTCATGTATTTGGAAACAACCTGGAAGCAACGGCAAGCTTCCCTGTGAGCAATCCCACCACAGCAAGCAAGCACGCACATCCTGTACTACATGAAGAGACGTCAGATTGAGCTCGGCTTGAATGCATTACAGGGTGGAGATGAATCTCTGAAAGGAAAAGTTGTGGTTTTCTTTTCCAAATAAATGTATGAAGGAAACACTCTTGGCTCCTGATATTATTATTTGTCCATCAAAAATAGCCAAAATCCTAGTTTGCACACATTTCCAGCAAAAATAGGTCTCTTCCATCAGGTATATTTTACAAAAAGCCATTTCCTCATAATAAAAAGCAAAACCTGTAGGAACCATTAGAATGTTTGTTGTCTCTCTAAAATGCACTTAGTAGCAGTAACTTCAACGTGGGTTTTATTGATTTTCATTTAAATAAAAGATTTTTTTAAAATAAAATTTTTGATGAAGACGAAAGCAAATTCTTTTAATGAAAAGATTGAAAAAAGATCCCATTCAACTAATGCACAACACAAACTACTTTAAAATTATAATAATAAGAGAAAAGAAAATTTTCTAGTCATTTTTCAGACACAGTTCCCACAAACAAGACATACACAAAATAATCCTTTGTAGCTGTTGCTTAAAGATACCCCTGGCTCCAAAAATCTCTGTATACTGGACCAAAATATGCATGCAGTGCCTGGTAGCTTTATTATACTTAAAAAGAAAGAAAACTACAGAAGGATGTGCAGTGTAGTATGACTAGGAGAAAAGAGATTTTTAGATTTTTCCGCGTTTTCTCTGTGAGGCTGTGTTGGCGGTGTTCATATTAATTTAATTTTGTGACCGTGTTTCTTCAGTGCATATTCAGTCCTGCTGTAACAGATGATTTGGGATTGCGTTGGCAGAAGAAGCTTCAGCTTTCATTTTTACATTCTGCTGTTGGTCATTTCAGGCAGCATTCAAGGAATGTGCATATTAAAAGAAAAACACTTCAAGCACATAGCTGCTCTTGCTTCTTGTTACTGTATGAGGGGCGCCTTCATTTACATCACTGGAATGTAGAACTAGTTTCAGAAGAGTAAGATGAGGCCCATGAGGCCCGAGTCCTCGCAAGCTCACAGCCGCATCTAGTTATTCATCAATGCCAATGGGTTCTGTACGCGCAGAGAGGCTCAGAGAGGACACGCTTCCACTGTACAGACCCGGGTAAAAGACAGCTAAACAGGAAGACTCGTGTCGTGCCCGTAAGGGTACAATAAATAAAAAGAGCTGGTCTGTAATACACATCTCCATTTGGACATTTCTAAACGGGTACGGTGTTCATCAAGCGTCTTTTGAATAGCGGATGCTTTTGTTTAAAGAAAGGAAGCCTGTATGCTGTGAGAGCTCCTGCTGATTGCCATAGTGCTGTAGGTGAATAAATCCCGTCTACTGGCTATAAGTATCAGAAATGCTCGCTGAACCCAAGTGCTGTCCACAAGATCCAGAGTCACAAAACTGTACTTGAGAAGGAATACGCAGCCAGAGCACAGGTTAGTATCAATGCTCAGGGGAATTAGAAGGTAGGGTATTTGCCTAAGAGAAAATTCTGGCATTTCTGAATTTTTGTCTTGAACCAGAACAAGAAGGCAGCATTTCTAAATTTGCAACTGAATTCTCCCAAACCTCAGGGAGAAAAGATTTGAACAATTCAACATAATATAACAATACAGAAGCAATCCATAAAAAAAAAAAAAAAAAAAAAAAGATAATGCAAATAATTAACTTTTTTTTTAAAGTATCAACAATTTGAAGGTAATTACTGGAACTGTGAGTACATTGACATCCAGAAGGGCTGTGCAAGGTAGTTCTGAGAAAAGGAAAGCGGGCCTATATTTGAGTAGCACTCAAAACAAAGCCTCATTACCTACAGCTGTTCTTCCACTGGAAGCAGTAACAAAGCGCAACTCATCTTCTCCTTATGACATTTCTTTTAATGTCTGTTAAATGGAGGAGACTCCAAAGTTTCTCAATGGAGTTTCTTCTGCCAAAACACACACACAAAATCCTCATAAAAATCAATATTAAAAAATGAGGAAGCAATCACAAAAGACCCCTACAAAATACATGGATGCCCAGTTCCACGTTTTATTGCACGGTAAACTGCTGCTAGAGTTTCTCAGCAGGAATCATCAATATAGCCCCAAGAGACCAAATGACATCTTTGTGACTGGCTATTTATCTCTATCTCACTTATGTCAGGAAAATTTGTACTAAAAGCATAACAAATGATTCTTGAATTTGTAATATCTAATTCATATGATATAACTAACTGCTCAGTGATATATTAATGTCAATCTCAGTTAAACCGGCCCAATTTTATTTCAGTTGCTACCAGAAATGAATGTCACCCTTATAAACTGTATTCATTTTGAATGCATTGAGTATAATGCAGTACAACGTTACCTTCCAAAACCAATTTACTATGGTTTTAGTATATATACGTGTTAGTATGTTAACCTGTACCAGCTCTTTAGCCAGTCAGGAGTTAAACCACTAAGATTAACAAAAGCAGATTTCGAAAGCTTTTGTCGTCAGCTGTATCAGTGTAAGAACAGAGCATGAAGCTGTGAACCTTTTTTTAAGCGGGGGCAGTTGCTGATACAAAGCAGTACAAGAGAGCACACTACCGCAGTTTGAGAAAGAAAGGAGAGGAAAAACGGTCACAGCAAATTTCACTGAAGAAGAATAAGCAAGAAAAGGCCTGAAACGGCCATATTCTTGCTGGCCCTTTTATGTCATTCTGGTTCATATGTGTTTACAGAGTTGTGTCATAAAATGAATAAAGATCACATACTTGGAAGAGTAAAGTTACGTTCTGAGGGAAGGGAGAAGGGAATGCGTCCTGTGCGGGGGAAATGTATGTAGGCAAGGAAGGAGGAACACCTGTGGAGAAGAAAGTGGGAGCCATGAAGAAGAACTCAAAGGCTTAAAAAAGAGTCTGTAAGACACGTAGCATGAAAGAGGGGAAAAAGAAATCTTAGGGGGACAGGACAGGCCAAAGACTGAGAATGAAGGACATGGTTTAGAAGAAGGAGAAATGAAGCATAGCCAAAGGCTATTTTGGTCGTATGAAAAAGAGAATGAAAATAGGTGGCAAATAGGATGAATGAAATTTTTAAAAATATTAACATTCAAAGGATCCCATGATAGTTTTTTAATCAAGATGCTCATATAGAGCATGGCTCTGACTGCAAGCGTAAACTACGGGCTGTCCGCAGGATGCCCTGTTGCGTGTAATTGTCCCACCACACAGAGGGGCTCTTAAGCAGCCTTTGCGCGTTCTGGTTTAGAATTATGATTTCTAAATAAAAGTTTCCGAGTCTTGAGGTTGCTGAAGTACAGGTGTAAATGAAGCAAAAGGTTCTCTCTTTGATGAGACTTAGAAGCTGCAGGCCAGTTTCTATAAGATTTGGGATTTGCTCTGGCTTGCAGAGAGATGGAAACTATTAAACAGCAGCATTAATTTTGAAAACAGGACTTAAACGTTTTTGAGCTTTTAAGCAAATTGAAATAATAATACTGAGGTATATGACTTTTTTCTTGCATGTCTTGGGCAAATATTACTTCTGAGCCTTATTTAATGCTTCAAATACATACATAACATTTCAGAACTGACCATTTAGCTGAAAGATCAAGTTAAACACACATATCCAAGACAGTGTGGCATAGCGACTGGTTTAAGGCCTGGATTATTAAGTGCTGTCAAGATTTTCTGGTGAGTATAAAGAAAATTTCAGCTCTTCTTTAACCTTAAAATCATCTCCCTCCCTTCCACAAAACAAGAGAAGTTTCCCAAGTAATTGTGTTACAGTTTTCTAGGGCTCATGGGGATTGCTGACGAGCTTACTATAGCTTGCAGGATAAAAGAAACTGGCCACTTCTGAAAAAGGTTGGTCCCTGTTTCACTACATGAAAGAAGATAAATTGGTTGCAGGTAGAACACTGAGATACGAAAATCAAGTTTTAGAATCTTTGTCTTAACATGAATATGCCCAAAAGCAACACCCAAACTCTCCTCATGGTACATTGGGTTTGCATGGCAAGGTTTTGGTAGAGGCGAGGCTACAGGGGTGGCTTCTCTGAGAAGCTGCTAGAAGCTTCCCCTATGTCCGACAGAGCCAATGCCAGCCGGCTCCAAGATGGACCCGCCAGAGCAGGTTTGCTGGCAGGACGCGTGGCCCTGCGGGGTCCCAGGCTGGAGCAGTCTGTTCCTGAAGGATTGCGCCCCGTGGAAGGGACCCACGCTGGAGCAGCTCATGAAGAACTGCAGCCCATGGGAAGGACTTACATTGGAGAAGTTGATGGAGGACTGTCCGCCATGGGATGGACCCCACGCTGGAGCAGGGGAAGGGTGTGAGGAGTCCTCCCCTGGGGAGGAAGGAGCGGCAGAGACAACGTGTGATGAACTGACCACAACCCCCATTCCCCGTCCCCCTGCGCTGCTGGAGGGGAGGAGGTAGAGAAATCGGGAGTGAAGTTAAGCCCAGGAAGAAGGGAGGGGTGGGGGGAAGGTGTTTTTAAGAACTGTTTTTATTTTATTATCCTATGCTGATTTGATTGGTAATAAATTAAGCTAATTTCCCCAAGTTGAGTGTGTTTTGCTGGTGACAGTAACTGGTGAATGATCTCAACCCACGAGCCTTTCATTCTATTTTCTCTCCCCTGTTCAGCTGAGGAGGGGAGTGATAGAGCGGCTTTGGTGGGCACCTGGCATCCAGCCAGGGTCAACCCACCACACATGGTGGTTTCAGGACTGATGATACCACTTCATAAATGCTCTCTGCATGCCGCAGCCTTAGTTTCCCTGCAGTTACCATCTCTACTGTCTTATGAAACAATCTCCAAGGCTTTTCTGCATAACTCATTTGCATGGTTGCTGGTCCAGCATATTACCTGCTCCAGGTGTGCATTTCCTCAATATCTTAGTTCGTGCGTGATGACTTGCTGAACAGGGCTTCACGGGTTGTTGATCGCAGAGTGCAAATGTTTACAATCAGTGAGGGCATACAAATATAAAGAATTGCCACAATTTATTAGGTGAAGTTTAAGTGACTTCAAGAATCAGATCAAGCACATTTTCCTCTATGAACACGATGAAGCAATAAGCGTCTCCCCTGCCCTGCCAACTGCAGAGAAGCTACTTTTGTTTTCCATTTTATGTTACATTTCAGGGAGCCTATAGTGACTAAATGCCTTTCATAGTTTGTGCTCTATGTTTATCTCATGAAGGTTTACAGAGAGTAAGAGTCAAGCAGCTATGCGGCTCCTCCAGCAAAGTGTCAGGGTAAGCAAAGGAAACCTTCACTGTCCCCCAGTCAAACTTACATTTTTGCAGACGTGTCCCCTCAGACCATAGGTTTGCCACTAAACTTTGCACGCCAGTCTTGGACGTTTCCATTCTCCGTTCACATTCACGCAGCAGAATTATTTAGACAAGCTGCAATTTCCCCAATTTGGATTGGGAAGGAAAAGCGCATGGTGCTGCCAGGCAGAAGATAATATCTTCGTTTTGGTGGAGGTTTCAGGCTCTTCAGAGAGCCCGTGGTTGTGGCTGTCACTCTCTGCCACACTCAGAGGCTTTTTTTATTGTCCCTGTCAGTTAGCAGCCCAAGGTTACTGCCAGCTCTCTGTCAGTGCTTTGATTTTTGTCAGCTATGGCCAGGTCCTTTTAGTTATCTGCTATCTTTTCAGCTTTGTTCAGCCTGAGCTCTACTTGTCTACTAATTAGCTCTTTGGAGATTTCCCTTTTAAAACTCACTATCACAGAGGACAGGAACCGTTCAAAAGTTTTGTGCTTCATAGAAATTCCATATTCATCCACATCCCATACAGCCATCTTTTTAAAATTAAAAGTGGCAGGTCAGGCCAATTTAAGGTATATAAGCAGCACAGCCTGTAAAAAGATACCTTTAGGTTCTTGATCAGGTATGTAGATGAATGACAGAAAAAGAAAAAAGGTTTCCACTGAAAGGACCAAGGTGTACAAATAAAAAAGAAACTATCATTCTGTGTAACATATTCTCATTTTCTTTATCTTCTGGTGTGCAAATATTGTGCTAGCTGAATATAAAAGTAGCACAACTTTAGGGTACAAAAAAAAACCACACTGTAACAACATCAAGAGTGGTCTTACATCAAGGAGGGCCCTGAGGATGTCTTTGTTGTCAACTTCAGAAGAAAAGAGAGGAACAGAAGAGGAAACTGGCAGAAGGAATAGATGCCAAAGAGAACTCAAAGGATTAGGTCCGGGTGAGGTGATCGGTATTCGAAAACAGTCTGCCTTCTGGCTCTGATCTAAGGGAATAGGCTGGCAGCAAAGCCAGAGGGCATAACAGCACAAACACACCTTCAGCACACTGCTGGAGGCTTGCCTCAGTGCCTTAAAAATTGTGGTAGCAATTAGAAATAAAGGTGTACAGGAACAATAGGCAAAAGTGCTCTATTTATGAATAAAAGTCCTCTTTTTACATAATACTCAGTCTACTTGTATCTTTTTTTCCTTCTTTTTTGCCACTTAGAACGTTTTTCTTGCAGTATCTCATCGATGCTGTAAGTTGTGCCTACATTGCACTTACATAGTGTTAATGCCTGGAAGATGAAAGTAAAAACCTTTGAATATATTAATGCTATAACACAGATGTCTTACTTTTTATACTCTTTTTTTAGAAATATGGTGTGGTTAATAATGATGCAGATTGTGCTGGATGGATGAGCAGATGAAACAGGGGAATACAGATTAAATAAAAATTTCTTCAAAGCTTACGTTTGCTTCATAATTTAACTTCTGTACTTGTCATGATAGTAGTAGCTAGGTGCAACCATGCATAATCACATTGTTCTAAAATATCCTGGTGAAACAGAACAAACCTAATCTAAACAGCACTGCCACACTTGTTCAGGTAACTGGACAAAAAAGTAATTAGGAAATATCAGCCTGGCTCCATGGTTGATGAGAATTAGAAATCCTATAGTTACCATAAAAAGTACACAAACTGTTTTACAGTTGGGAACCAAACATTTCTTACTGAAGGCAAGGCTCCAAAAAGGCCATGGAATAATCTGTCCAGACCTCCTTTTTTGACACAACATCCCATGCAATTTGTGCCTGCTTTCTTATTTTTCTGCTCTCATATTTGTCTCATGCATTGGACACCAGAAAGAAATACAGATTTGGCAGCTTTTGCTTTGCTAATGGGGCAGCTCCCTCCTCAGGTCACTGCTAACCTGGGTGACGTTTGGCCAGCATGGGGTAACTCTGCCTCCCCAGAGCACTCGCACTGCTGCCTGAGAGCTGTTCTCCTTCTTCAGAGCTCAGGTTTTCAATGGCCCAGGTGTTACAAAGGGTCACTGGTAGAGAGGATCTTATTCTTTGAACTCACCACGTACATGGGGCCTTTGCTCCTGATGTCTGGCCAGACTGACAGAATGACAAACACTTAGTTGTTTCTTGTTGTTTACATCTGTGGACATTTTCAGCCTCTCTTAAAACTGCCTTGTAACTAGTCCAGTTGATAGATTTGGAGGCTTTACACGTTTTGTATTTCCTGCAGGTTGAAAATTTCAGACATGTTCTGTTACAATATTATCATTCTGCTGTTTTCAAGGTTGGATACACACCATGATCTTTTCCTTGTTGGATTAATCTGAATTAGGGCATATTAATGGCATAAAAATAACACAGGTATTTTAGCTGCATGCATTGAAAGCATTTTGAAGCCACTTCTACTGGTTTTAAGAAAAGTTCTGGCTAGTCATGCTCATTTTCAAATTGATTCGCAATCTTCAAATAGCAAAATTGAACTGGCCAAATTTTGCATTTGAAAAGCCAATTCATGACTTTCATAATTTTGCATTCCATTGATAACAGCAGGTTTGGTATGAAAGCTACCTGGTGTCCTTTTTGGACAAGCGACGGCCCAGACACTTTCTCATTGGCATCATGTTATTTGTTTGTCCCTACTTTCTGAATCTAGCATTTGTACATTAAACAGCTGGTCACTTGCTCCTAGAGTTACACACTGGATACACCAAGCTGAAGCAGTTATGTCTGCATTGCATCTTTGTTCAGCTGACACCTTAAATGCTTGGAAGCAATTTAGTTCAGTAAACTTACACATATTAACAGTCTCTTAAGTCTCTCCTTCCTCACTAGGAAGATGACATACTTCGACAGCAAGCTGTCCCTTGGCCTTTCCAGGTTCAAGGTATACTCGTCACAGGCAGCAAGTGACCCCTGTATGACACTGTTGGCAGCCATTGCTTCTCTTGGTTTTCTCGTATTTTAGTTATGCTTCCCTAGCTTGCTCTTAGAGGCAAAAGGATGTTGTAGACATGATCTACCTTGAGTTTCTGCTAACTGCAAATTACTATACCTGAGCATGCTGATCACCCCCGGAAATTATCTCAAGGAGCCCTCTTAGCATATTTGGCTGGCAGCATTAATATTTTTTTACAGCAAATTTAATCCACATTGTCTCTCTCAGCCATCCATTTCTACTCTGTAGTGTGGAGATTAGGGTAAGTAATTGCTTGCTTAATACAAAATTGCCTGGTTGTGAGACAGTCTGTGCTTTTGCCAGCCAACTCAGATATTATTTCCTCAATTGCAGGCATCTGTTACGGAGCTCATCTCAGTACCACCCTGTATAAATGAATTGCTCTATGCAAATGTATTTTGTCAGTTTTTTCACCAGCTGTCATGCTGCTTACCCAACTCAAGGGCTGTGTCTCTTCACTGGGTTTTTCCACTTGCTTATACTGAAAGCGTTTAATGAATCAGTTGAATCATTTCATCTAGTGCTAGTACTACGTGTCTGACAGACATTACAGTCCTTGAAGTACCTCTCAGTAATCTTTTAATAGTTTTGTTCCAAGGTGCATATTTTGCTTTGACTGATTTTATTTCTTCTTCTGTGTTTATTTTATGGATTGTTTGTCCTATTATAATAACTGAGGCAACGCATACCCTGCAGTTGAGCAGTGATTCAGCTGGCCAAAAACAGAATGAGGATTCATACAAGATGACGATTACCAGTGCATTTGCAACATGCTTGGGAATTTTCTGAGAAATGCCTCATTGGCTGGGCACCGGCGGATTGGCTGTACCGGACAGTAACAGAAAAAAGAGGGGAGCCCAAGAAAAATAGTCACTAGAAGCGCATTACTGTCACCGTCAAAACAGTTCAAGCTGAAACCTGCTCCTACGAAAGGAGAATGCCAACAGTGGGGAAGTTCTAGAGAGAACCTTATATCTCTGGCCTTAATGATTTAAAAAGGTATCCCCTCTCCTCCAAAAAATAAAAGTTTCCTACTGCTATCTTGAGACTGTCTAAAGATCAAGACTAGAAAAAGAAAGAATACAATGGAAATTTAATTGACTGAAACTGGTGTCAGAAATTAGGTTTAACTAGCGGACAACACAATGAAGGGTGCACTATGCTGCTCCTTTCCCGTAGCCGTCCTACCCTCCCTGAGCAGGGGTGTATTTCTGCACGGAGAACAGCAGCTCCTGAGGATACACCGTGCGTTGTGGCTATAGGAAGGACTACAGGCCTGTGCCTCCCAGTCAAGGTTCATGAATTCTGTGAGTTCAGCAGAATCACACCTGTTGTTGGAATAAAATGCTTCTAACACTCTTGGCCATAAAGAAAAAATCCAGAATATGATCTAGAGTTAAATAAAATCACTGATACCTGCCTAAGTGTGCAGAGAACTCTTAATATTTGTATGTGAGAAAAACTGATTTATTAATCTTATTACTGTTTTAAATGGCAAACAAAGCCCATCCCAGCAGAAGGAGAACAGAACTAGCCCTCAAGAGGAGATGAGACCCAAACTACTACTCCTGTTATTCCTAAAGAACAAGGCCACTCTTTCTGGGGAAGAGGAGCTCTCTGGTTATTGCTCGAAAAGCTCACCTTCACCCTGAGCGTGTGCGTACCGAGGGCCACAGGGTCAAGGCAGGGAAGAGAGCCACGTCGCAGAGCTGGAACCGGGGCCCTTCCCGTGTCACAAGGCAGGTACGGCTCCGTCTTGCCGTACGCCATCCTTGTTATTGTGAAGGCAATGGCACCAGAGCCCAGTTACCAACCCAATGGAGTGACCCAGCAGAAGGGCAGGTAAAAGCTGTGCCAAGGAGATGATGCTTTCTGTTGCAATCACTTACTTGAGTGAAACAGCAACATTTTTTTATGGGCATGAAACCCACATCTGAAAACAAAGGTTAATTTAAAATATGAAACAAACCACATCCCCATTGACATGTTTCTTTTCCTCTGCCCACAACCATCTATTTTGCTGCAAGAAGACAGTAAGAAAAACAGCAAAGCCCCCATAAAAAATTTCACGTTGTTGTTCTACCTGCCATATTTGAAGTGCAATACAGGCCATTTACTGGGGCCAGGAATAGCTCTCTAGGGAAAGGACAGGCAGACAGGATCATGTTAACACTAAACTCGCTTTCTTCCCAAGAACTTCATTAAAGAGAACAGAGAGCATTTCTTCAAGGCTTTAACAAATACTGAAATCCCTAAAATCCATTTTTGAGGGATGTAACTATTAGCATCAGAGAGGCAAAACCAAGACAGAAGTTTTGACTAAACATCTGTTAGTGGTCTTCATTTTAGGTCCCTTGCATTTTGGATGTCCATGTCTGTATTTCCTCCTGCTGTCCTCCTCCTGCTCCTCCTTCTTCACCAAAAGAGGCTGGGCTTCCACAACTACAGCTAAGAAGAGTTGAGTCACAGTGTCACAGAAAATTAAGCTCAAATGATTTCAGGTAGAAGCCCAAGCGTTAAAAGTTTCAGTGCAAGAAACTGGACTGTCAGCATCTTACCCAGGTCTTTGAGTTTTGATTTCCTCTAGCTCAGCACTCCTGCACCAGAAATTCGCAGTGCTGCCACCATGTATCTCTGTGAGTGCAAAAAATCTTTTATGGAAAGGCCAAAGGGCAAACAGCCACTGCATAAATATTTTGAAAATCAGTCTCTGAAGTGATGAATGGTTATGGGGACATCTACAGTCTTTCAAACAGACAAGAACCTACTTCCCTCATTCTCTGAGCTTATCAGGCATGGATCAATCCAAACCAAAATCCTGCAGCTATGGCTAGTGCTTTGATGAACCCAGGGGCAACAGGCCCTGCAGTCAAGCTCAGCATTACAGTGATGTTGTTATTTGGCTTCAGCTGCCCAGACTGCAGGCAGGGCCTCTTTTCATCCTATTGCAAAAACTTCATAGACGTATCCTAAACAACAGCTTTTGCACCACTCTCTCAGAAATAAAGAAAGATAATGTTACAGAAGTCTCATCTTCCTCCTCTCATGGTTGGTTTCACACATTTGTGCTCTATCATCACACATTTTTCCTATAAAAATTAATATTTTATTTTTTCAAAGAGTGAAGCTGCTCTGCAAGGTGAAGAGTGCTGTGAAGAGAAGGCACAGCGGGAGTTTAAGCAGCTTGGGAGTTTTCCACGGCGCCATTTTTTTCCTGGCTGTGAGTGCAGCAAAACAATTAAGGTCCTTGTAATTAATAAAATATGAAATCTGTGTAACTTCTGACTATGTATATGCAATGATACATTAAAAATGGTGATTCACCTGGTTTGTACTGCAAAGCTGAAGTGACACACTTTACTTTTTTTGAGCAGTTAAAAGAAGTCCCTCAGTAAATACAATATATATGCTTGACTGTTTTTTTATTTCCTAGGTCATCCAAACTTCACTCACATGGCACTACATAGCAGGTAATATTTTCGCGATTTTTTCTTTGCTGATTTGGTAAATCAAGAAGGGAGTCTCTCTGTATTTTTGAAATAGCAGCAAGAATTTAAAAGCTTAACAGTGGCCTTGAGCAGCCCCTCTAGCAGACTAAATGATGCAACATAACTTGAAGCTGAGGTCCCCACATTTGTTTCCTTCTAGACCTGCTTTAAAAGTCATTTGTGCTGTAATGTTTACAGAAAGCCCCAAAGAAAACTGTGAGGTTAGTAGAGACTTGTGGTTGCATTTAGCAGTCTACATACGCACATGGGTATTTCGCAGGTTTTGTTGTCCCATGCACCATTAACAAGTTTGCTGATGATACCAAACTGGGAGGTGCTGTTGACTCTCTTGAGGGACAAGAGGCCTTGCAGAGGGATCTAGACAGATTGGAGCATTGGGATGAAATTTAACAAGTCAAAATGCCAGATTCTGCACCTAGGACAGAATAACGCCAGGCACAAGTATAAATTGGGCACAAGAGGCTGGAGAGCAGCCCTGCAGAAAGGGACCTGGGGGTGCTGGTGCACAGCAGGCTCAATATGAGCCAGCAGTGTGCCCTGGCAGCCAAGAGGGCAACCCGCATCCTGGGGTGCATCAAACCCAGCATAACCAGCCGGTGAAATGAGGCGATTACCCCGCTGTATTCAGCATTGGTGCGGCCTGACCTTGGGTACTGTGTGCAGTTCTGGGCCCCACAATTTAAGAAGGATGTGAGGGTCCTTGAATGCGTCCAGAGGAGGGTAACAAAGCTGGTGAAAGGGCTGGAAGGCATGTCCTGTGAGGAGCGGCTAAGGACTTTGGGCTTGTCTAGCTTGGAGAAAAGGAGGCTGAGGGGTGACCTCACTGCTCTCTACAGCTTCCTGAGGAGGGGAAGCGGAGAGGGAGGTGCTGATCTCTTCTCCCTGGTACCCAGTGATAGGACGCGTGGGAATGGTTCAAAGCTGTGCCAGGGGAGGTTTAGACTGGACATTAGGAAGCGTTTGTTTACCCAGAGGGTGGTCAAACACTGGAGCAGGCTTCCTAGAGAGGTGGTCAGTGCCCCAAGCCTGTCAGTGTTTAAGAAGCATTTGGACAATGTCCTTAATAACATGCTTTAACTTTTGGTCAGCCCTGAAGTGGTCAGGCAGTTGGACTAGATGATCATTGTAGGTCCCGTCCAACTGAAATAGTCTAGTTTAGTCTATCCTTGCCATCTTGGTCTCTCTTCCTTTCTGTGTTTTATGTCTTATCTCACAGATCCCAGTAAAGCTGGGGAATAGGCCAACTCCAACTGTTCCAGCAGGGCCTAGTGATTTCATAAGGATTTCACTTGAGCAGAGAAGTCCACCTCTGTGAAAGTGTGAGATATGACATCAACCTCCTGAATGCTGTTGCTCTTTCACTTTCATTTCAGCAATGCAGAAACCACTAAAATAAATGCAATTTTTTGTAATGAAACTCCTGTGCCTGTGGTATTTGTGATGGAACTGAGATTAGAACTTTTAGCTCCAGTTGTAGTTTTCAGTTTTAAATCTTTTAGCAATGCTTGTTCCCTATAGAAGATCTGGCAGATCCCTAACAAATACTACCCCATTTTATAACAATTGACCCATAGTTTAGCTTTTATCCTGACAAGACAAAAATCCTGGTGGTATCTGGCAAAGTCAGGGAGGATAATATAGATGGCTATAGATGGTTATATAGAAGGGTTTGAATTCCAGAGGAAATGAGGAGAGGAAAACAAGCAAACAGAAGATAATCCCAAGCTAAATGCAAATAATTAATGGAAGTTGCTAGGAGGGGAAAGAAAGGAGAAAGTGAAGAAGTAGGCATGTTATACCTGTGTTATACTATTGCTCTAAAAAAGGAAGGAGCTTGTTCTCAGCCCTGCGGGACCGATGCATTTGCCTGTCAGCTTGCTGTAGGTGAGCAGAAGGGCTGCGGGTGGTCAAGGCTGTTGGCAGTGCGTGATGGTGTTCCACCTCCAACCTCTGCCTGTGCAGTGTGAAGAAACGCAGTAGCCTGACATGTACCAATTAGGTGACGTTTTACACCCCGACACGTAGGCAGTCAACAAAAAACACTGATACCATTCTGAAAGTCATTCTTATTCCAGAAATGACAAACTAATTAATTGTCAGTGGTGGTCTACATGGCAGTAGACAGCAAAGAGTAATATGTTCTTTTAATATTTCTAGGTAAAACGTGGCGAGCCCTCATGGTACAGAGCACAATGAGGTGTTACAACAGTCTGCAGATCAGAACAGAATGGAAAGGGATCTCCCAAATGCAGGACTGAAAAGTATTGCTTCACAACCAGAGGTATCATTTGAGAGGAGCAAAATAAAATGACAATCACTAGAGTCAACTCTCTGCAAACTCCCATTTGAGTAGGCAATCAATCAGCTACCTTCTGGCAATCACCAAATATTATAAGGCCAGTAAGACTCGGGGTCACCACAATTCTTATACAGCCAGGCATTATCTTCAGCTCACATGCAAAAATCAACCTGACACAACAACTTGTTATTAGAAATATATTGAATATGGACCATGTCTAGAACAGAGTCATAACATGACACTTTTGGGTCCTGGGCAGGTGGGGCTTCCACACATTTTCCCTCTTGCCTCATGCCTGAGCCGGTCTGCATTACAGCCTTCTGCCAGCACAGGTGTGTCAGGGAGCAGTGCGGTGAGGTGCAAGCTTTGACTAAAGCAGGTGATGCTTTGGCGGCAGAGGTCATTTGTGTAGCCACAATCTATTCTAACAAAAAAACTGCTTTTATCAGCCAGGAGCACATTTTTTAAATCAAAGGGATGATTTTTGGTTGGGTATTTTTTTGGTTGTTTTCTGGAAATAGCATCCTTACTTAGAATACTTTCAATATAGGCTTGATTTTTTCCTAGCATAGCAGCAGCCTGGAAGAGAGTATGAAGAAGCAGCTCCTTTGTTTGGTGTGCATTCCTTCTGGACAAAGCACCTCTTGTGCTATTCTGAACTGCCTTGAAGGAGGCAATTCCCACTGCCCAAACCTAATCACCAAGCTGAGGTACCTTCAGCCTGGAGAGCAGGCAAGCACCCGAGTTAGGCACCTCTCTGATGAATGGACCGTTTTACCTGCAGTCATTTAAAGCACTTCTGTATTTCATAATCTGTTTCACCCAGCTGTTGTCACATGCTAGTGAGCATTATATATGCATCAGTGCATTCCTGGAGAAGGGAAGGAACCCATCTACATTGACAAGCACTAGATACCACAGTCCAACATCATGCAGTGGTTCCCTTTCCACATGCCAGAACACACACAGAGGTGCAGTGTCCAAAGCCACATTTTCAGGATCTCATTATGATTTATTCCCAGCTTTGCAAATGACTGCAGTTTTTTAAATGGCACTAGAAATACTCCATTTCCTGCTGTGTGTGTGATTTAACCTACCTACCTCCTGCTTCTAGACCAATAGATAAATGGGATGTAATACACTCAGCCTAACGCTAATTCAGAATTAAACAACGTCCATCCTATGGCTCTACCAGAGAACTTTTACATGCGTTTTATAAGAGGAAGAGGACATGCCTTTTCTGGCAATTAGAAAAGCATGCAGGGATTTACATGTATGGATGCATCAGATAACAAACCCCTTCAGAAGTAGGAAAGTAAGTGGGGCATAATCAAACTACGCACAGTTTTATCCATGTTCAAGGAATATGCAAACTAATAAGCAACATGACGTTGGATTTTCTTGTACCAATTCTCAGTAGTTCCTTAATTCTCACCCTACTCAGGGAAGAAACGGATTTTTGAAAGAGGAAAGGGTCAAATTGTTTTTCAAATTAGTAAAAAAGAGAATGCAAACACTTTCAAGTTAATCTAGAGAATGGATCACCTTACATGGATTCCATCTGAATGTCCTTCTGGTGACACAGGTGTGTTGTCCTGGGCATAACAGCAACATGCTCAAAAAGGTAGAGGAGATCTCAGGACTCAAATTCATAAAATACAGAGATTTCATATCTTCCATATTCAGTTCTGGTGGATTACAACTTTAAAAGCTTTTTTGTCTCCCAAACAATGTAGTGGAATATGAGAAGGGTGAAAAGTATAATTAATACCAAGTAGGATATGTAAAAACGCAACTTCCCTGTGCCAGAGAAGCAATGAGTTTCTACCTGGTCCCTTTTGGGCTAAGCTGTTTGATCAGCTTCCCTCAGTCTCTGTGGATGTCCTTATACTAGTCTAATTGAAGGACCCCTGTTCTCTTTTTATTTTTGCTCTATGAAAAATGCATTGGAGATGTCTTATAATGAACTTTGATATGGTGAAATGATAATAATGTCCTAATTATATATAAAAATGTAATTACACTTGCTACTATTATAGAAAAACTCCCTTTATAATGAAGTGTTATGTTAGAAAAAAAGATTTCATTATAGGCGGATTCCTTTACTTGTTAATTTGGCCTGTGATTCATCGCTTTAATATTAAAAAAAAATTCTCTCTAAGTTACTTTTGATGTTTCTCATTTAGGGTTCATTTCTCTGCTCTGGCACCTTAAGATGCCAAAAATTACAAACTTATTTAAGATATACTTAAAAATGCACTAGTTCTTTAAAAGGAAGATGGGAAAAAAAAGGAGTAAGAGTCCTTTTTCTGGTAAAAATATTTTCTAATGGAACACGGAACCAGTTAAATACCATGGCTGTGTTCTCGCTGACCAATTGCCTTTGCTGTTAAAACTTTTTTCCTCAACCTATTATTAAAGAAAGGTAGTATCGAATACCTAAAATTGCTAATGAAAGGAAGGACAGCATTAAGAATAGACCATTTAGAAAGAACAGTTCAATGAAAGAAGCGTCCAAGTCACTTCTGAAATTTGCAATAAAGTGACAGTCCTGAGCAAATTCTGAACAAAAAACAAACAAAAAAAAAACAAAACAAAAAAAAAAAAAAAAGAGCAAGAACAAACATAATGTCATCTCAGGTCTAATATATCAAAACTGGTATGAGTTCAGAACAAAAATATTTTCCCTCTTGTACCATGAAAAAAGTACTTCAAGTGTTTTTATGAGCTAGCAAGTTTTCCTCTGCATTATGCCGTAGCTTGCAACTAATACCCTGTTTAAAAGCCAGAGAGGGAAGGTAATGGTAAGGCAGTGATTTGCTAATAATTGAAAAAGATAACGGCAATTTTTTGGAACAGGAAATAGCATTTCCCAACCCAAAACATAAAATGGTTATGAGGTGATAGAATGTCTAACCAACTTCACTAAACTACATAGTCACTGTAAAGAGACATCTCCTAAGATTTTTTAAATTGAAAAAAAGGATTTTTAATAAAGCATACATCCCAGCTTGTATCATCTTCCCCAGTCCAGAGCTTCAGTTTCCTTTTGCATGGAAATCCCCTGCCCCATCCCATTCTCTCTTTCCTCCTCTTTGTTTTATTCAAGGTGGCCTCACTAAGGAGGATCTTCCCCATTAGCCAGCAGCTCTCAGGGCTCCAGCCCTTGCTGGAGTGGGTAATGGATCTGCCTTATCACAGTGCATTATAAAAGTAAACAAAGTGTGAGGAAGAGGTCTGTACACCTGAAAGCTTCTCTGTATTGTCAAACTATACCAGAGACCTAATGGAAGATACTACTTTTTCCTACAAGCCTTGCCTCATTTCTGGCTTTAGACCATCACAGCTGTAACATCACTAATGACAAAATTTATTTATCTATGGATAAAGGTAAGGTATTCTGTATGATGCTTACACTGCATCATGCTCTCCACTCTTGCTCCCTTGCCAGATACTTATGTGGAAATAGCTTTCTGCTCTCTATTTCACATCTGTATATGCCTTCTAGCCTGCATATAAAGATAGAAAGACTGAAGGCCCGTCTGCTTTGTGGGCTCAGTAGTGCCCTGCACTCTTGAAAAGCTGGCCAAGGCAAGACCCTCAATCCTGTGAAGGTTCTCACAGAGAACATCTAGGTAACAAGAGTTTTGGTCCACATAATTTTCATTGCTTCATTTTGCTTATCTGAATAAAGAGAGATCCAGGAGTACTTACTATTTAGCAAATATAAAAAAAAAAAAGTGAATTTGAACATAAATATTCTAGCTTTATTGAGACCACATCTGTCCATCTGCATGGTTTTACCTGCATTGGTGAGAAATTCTGAATGTTATTTTCCTGGCCCATGATATAGGTAGTGTCTATTAAAGTCATATCCAGTTACTCGTACCTTGTGGTGACAGAATCGGATCTGACATTTTGTTCTTATTCTCTATATAGCCTAGATCTGGCTAGTCCAAATAATTGGGACAAAATTTCAGTATTTGCCTCTCTAATATTAAAAAAAAAAAAAAAAAAAAAAAAAAAGGTGGGTGTGGGTGTGTGGAAAACAGACCAGAAGTTTGGAGGACTCGCCAAGCTAGAATCTGGGCATTATACTCTAGAAGTTGTTCAGCTGTTTCACCCTGCCAAATTTAAGGAGATTCCACCAAAAAAAAAAAGATACTGGGAAAAGCTTCAATAAAAGAGACGTTCTTGCCCTACGTGAAGTTAGTGAGGAACAGGCAGTTGTTAAAACAACATCCCTGGGGACGAGGCCACTCTTTGTGCTGTGCGACACCACTAGCTCACATTCCAAAGGATGCTGTACCATACTGTTACACTGCTATATCACTAGACAAGACTATTTCTTTCCTGGTTAGAAAATCAATGTTTTAAAAATTATTCCCATATGCAAACTGAAATAATATATTACATAGAAAAAAAAAAAAGCATTCTGATAGATACTAAGTGTGAGTGGTTGGTGTAGATTCAGATATACAATATTGTACATTTTTCTATAAGTTATAGTAAGTCCTGGTCATGATATAAGAGTATTTAGCTCCTCTAGAGCATCCTTTCAAAACATCCTGCTAATGAGTTCTTACAGCAGCCCCATTAACACACTTAGTGATTCATTTCTTCACAGTCTGCAAATCAGATTCTCATCTTAATATGCATTTAAGCTTATATAATCCGTTCCATGAAAATAACTTAAATGAGACCCTACATCTGGAAGCCTGAGAGAGGAAGGGACATGTCCAAGGCCATAGAACAAGTCAGCTGTAGGACCAGAAGGAGATGGGCAACATCAACAGGGTGGACTGTTGTTCCAGCTGTCCTAATAGCAGCTAGTTCCTTTTCCAGTTAAAAAAAACCCCAAACCTATTAGTCAACCTACTTGCAAAATCAGCACAAGCATTTGCATGTCTAATGGCCTAAGATTTGAGGATATTTTTGGTTTTGCAGTTGGAGGGTCTAGATACAGAATTAAAGAAAAATGAGATCAGCTTGAGAGGTGGTACTGAATAGATGTATCCCTAACCTATTGCATTCTATAACACTATTCTCTCTTCGGGGGTGGGGAATAAAAATAAATATAAAAATAAAAAAGGGGGATGTGAGGAAGGGCAGAATAGACATTTTTAAAAACAGAGAGACAGATGTAGTCTGCAATAGAGCAGCGGCACCCAAGGAGATGCAATCTCATGCACTACCACAATGCAGAACTCCCCCCGATTTTTTTCTTCTTTGTCAAAGAAGCACTCACATGAGTAACTACAGATGAAGCAAAATTGGTTTTATAGAGGAAAACTAGTCACAATTTTAATCACAGAAAATGTCTGAATTAATAAAAAGGGATCTTTATTCTGTCCCTTTTCAGCACCACGACGAGTGTGTTGGGGTTCCTCTGATGTTTTGATGGAGATGAGATTTTTGGAGTGTTATTTTGATCATATTGAAGTTATTGGAAAATAAGGGCCTTATTTTCTGCTTGGTTAAAAACACAGTGAAATATTTTAAGAAATGCCTATTTGAGCCTTAATTATGTCCCTGCTACTCCTGGCTATGCAATGTCTGATTCCGAACAGCTATCCAGTGGTGGAGAGAGTCCTCTCAGCCGGCTGTGCTTACTCCCAGACCCTTGCAGCATCTACCTCAACATACTTGCCTGGTAGCTGCAGTGATGGGGCCCAGGCAGGTCTAGTAGGCCATTGGCTACAGAGCTCAATGGCCATTTAAATCTAATTTACTGACAGTACTTCTGGCATTCAGAGATGCTAATGTTGATGTACAAGGCAAGTATTTCTTCTGTTAGCAAAGCCTCACATAGCAGAGCAATCACAGTGATTTCTGACAGAAAGCACACCTTTGAAGACTTTAAGATCCTTGCAGCCTTTAAAAATTTCATTCTAAGCTAGCCAGTTGCAAGATATTTCAAAAGCTGAAGCTTCCCATGATCAAAGGTGCTCTTGAATAACACTATTATGTTCTCCTCCTTAAATCCTGTCTACTTGGCAGTGTTGGTGAGGAATTCGGCAATTTATTGCTTCTACTAGTGAAGCATATTGAAACATGCAAACTGCATGCATATAACTCCTCAACAGTGTCACATACTCTGCTGACATCTCAGGATCTGACAACACGTAGCAATATTTTGAGAAAAACAGATTGCTGTTTATTGCACCATTTAATTTAGGAAGCAGAAAAGTGATCAATGTTTAGTAATACCATTGTAGGCAAGACAAACACGTAGCTGCCACTTTGTAGTCATATACTTTGAAAGTAACATCTACTGGAAAATAAAATTGGGGACCAGATTTTCAGTTTCTGACTTAAAAATTTCTTACCCAGTTTTGCTTGATGTCTTGTCTAGAAAGGCAGGGTGTATTCAGACAGCCATTGGCAGGTGCCGAGGGTTCACCTTATCTTCTCCTTAGTGTATACAAACACAAGTTTTGCATTATAGAAACCAGATGTCCATTCAGGTTTCTCACATACTCAGTTTTGCCAATAATGAATGCCGTTAGATGAGTTTGTGGTAGACCATACGGCTCCTCACCTGTGTTTTATCCATACTGCATTTGTGAGCATAAAGTAAAAACATTCAGTGGGACAACTCAACTGTCCAACTTATGCCAACATACGGCCCCACCTCAGCAAGGCTGGGCCAAGGCTGGAATCACTAGATGGTTTTAGTTCAGAGTCTCCTTTGGGGGGCCCTTCTCTGGCACTGTCAGAATATCTCAGACAGGCAATCTTTGTCTCAGTCTCCCATGCTTTTATTTGTTATAAACTTCTATCTCTCTTTTTGTATAACACAGATGAATGTGACTGTGTGATTTGTCCACAGAACCTGCGTGACTATTCATCCTTGCCATTATGACAAACACAGCTTCTCTTCTTGCCAGGAGGGGAGAAAGAGAGTGGGACAAAAAATAGGTATATTGCAGCCTACTGCTGGGCTACAATTCCTATCTGTTGGCTCAAGTTTGAGGAACAGCGAGAACAGGAAGGCAAGAGCCGTTCCCACCAAGAAAACGAGCTGCTGGGAAAGCTACCAACTAGACTCAGCCTGCTTTCTTACACAGGTCTGTGACCTACTGCTACCTATTTATATTCTGTTGTAGTTCAAGCCCTGATCTTGGCTTTTAATTCCTTGGTTTCCTCAAATATAAAATAAATAATTTTAAAAATGCAAAATAATAAGCACCTGTGGCCATTTCCAAAAGATCTGAATCAGACCCCCATATTCTGCAAGCAAAATGAACAGGCAAGCAAACAGCAAATAATGGGCTATCTTCTAGCAGTCGGGATAAGGAGATTTTTAAGCTGCAGAAGAAATCATACTCTCTAGCAATAATGTCTGACTGGACAACTGATCTATCATAAACCAGGGCTTTGTCTAAGCAAAAGAAATACTTCACTAAAGGCTCATATTGCTTCTACCTTGCATGCAAAGAACAGCAATTCTGTGTAGCAGAAGCAATTGTATTTTGGGGGAAGCAGAAAGGGTAATAATTGCCTCAGTGTTGCAATGACAGCTGCATATATGGCAGTAAGGACAATAGAGAAGCACCGCTAACGCTGATGTCCTCATTCAGGGAGAGATGCTGAGCAAGTCAGGGAAACGATGCAGGCCAACCAGTGCTGTAACTGTCAAAGAGCTGGAGACGAGCATTGCCAGCAGTGACTGGATCAGGGGTGCTGAAGACACCTATTTACTCACCATCTCAAAAGAGGGGTGGGAACAACAGAGCCTTGCCACCATCTCTAGTTGTTTTGGCAAATTTACTTTTGCAGAGTAGACTTCTCTCATCTTATACCATTTATGATGCACGGACATTATCACAGTTATTTCTGCAACAGCTGCAGCTGAGAAGCAGAGAAGAGAATCTAGAACAATGATACAAATGATGCAAACAGAAATAAACTACTACTACAGCCACAATATAGTGTCCTAGGCAAAAGAAAGAGAAATGCCTTAAAGACTACTTTCCTAGACAGCTGTTAGTTTTACTTGAAATAAACCCCACATATTCCCATCCTACAAAGAAATTAGAAGGCATTTTCTATCCTACTGACCTTCTCAAGAAAAAACAAACAATACCTGGGAAAAGACTACAGTTTGTGGTTTCGAATTCCTGGGGTTTCTTTACAGAGTAATTTCATGCACATCACTTGTAGCTGGTCCAGCAAGGACCAGCCACCACTGAATGGACAGAAAAAAGCATAAAGTTTGTGGAGGTGTGGGGGCGACTTCAATTAGCTCAGTAAGGGAGCCCAAGTCATTTTCTAAGTCCTGACAAATCCAAACACTGTCAATGCATACAGATGACCAAAAACTTGGAAGGCTGTAAGGAGAAGCTCAACAGTGTAGCAGAGACAGTCACACACACTCATGGCTCTTTTAAATAAAGCTTTGTGCTCAGTGCTGGAAAGTCACAAGACACTTTCACTCATTGTGGTATGGAGGAAGCACTCTCTTCATAGCAACACTAATGAATTTGCTGTAATTTTAAGTTCCTCAGTATGCATAATCACTTGTATGAACAATTACTAAATTCCATTTGGAATTATTAAGACTGTTCAAACAGTGAAGCCTAGTCATCTTGATTAAGTGCAGCAAAATACCCTGTGAAGTTTGCAAAGAAGTCAGGTAGCTAAGTGATAACTTAACTGTTTGACAGCTGGGGAAATCATGCAAACAAGAAACATCTCATTAATATTACTTTATCATTCCAAAATAAATGAAAAATTATATATTTGGGCAAGAAAAAATATTGTAAATCAAAAAATGTGGAATGAATGGGAAGGTTCTCTTAAGGTTGCATCTTGAAAGAGAAGCAACAGCAACAATCACCAGGATATATACTGCTAATACAGGAGCTCCTACGGTTCATCATAAAGCTGCAGTGTTCAAGCAGGGCAAAACGCTGTTGTTGATAGTAAACCCGGAACTCAATAAAGTCTGCGCAGAAGCTTTGCTAACTTGTGAAGGGTTAGTCATTGTCAATGGGTTATTCAATTCCAATTATTTCAATCAAAGAGTATTCGTTTGCAAATGCTGATTTAACACCCACGATGAAGGCAGGAATTGTACAGAGTCCCAAACACATACTGATTGTAAAACCAAGATCCATTTTAGAAAGTATTAATTGAGAATTCCAGTTGCAAGTAATCTCTTGTAGATTTTCACAGGGCTCTTTTTCTTGTTGCAAATAAAACCATTAATATGCCTGTAATAAACTGGAATGTCAATTATTTTTAGCCAATGTAATGTCATAAAAAACAGCCATTCTGCCCCAGGAGCTGTACAGACTGCAGACTGAGGCACTACACAGCAATGTGTAGCAAACAGCAACATTTAGCTAAAGCACTCATCCTGCCATTTTTAAAATTCTCTTGATTTTGTGTACCGCCGCCAACTTCTTATTCAGAATTACAGCAGCTTGAGTCCTAGTCTTTGGGGAATATCTGCAAGACATTTCAGTGTCTGATTCTTCAAGTAGCTCATTAGGGTCATGAAAAGCCACATGATGAAGGGGCAGTGCCATGCTTGAAGAGCTAGGGGTTCCTGTTGTCTTGAATTATTAACAAGTCAATATTTAGTGGACTGTTCCTGCCTGCCTGCCTACAGCAGGTGGTACCCCACCGCCTTTCACTTGGAAAGCATCTGCTTGCTCCGAGCCTCCCCAGAGCTTGCTACAGTCATTTGTTCGATTTAAGACAGACACTGTCATTATTCCGTGCAGCACTTCACAGAAATATTTCCTACTAAATGCTTGAACCATCTGAGCAGCACTAGGCAGGCTGCAGGCTTCATTAATAATGCATCCCTGCTTATCAATAGATTTAGACAACTGGTATTTAGAAGCTTCTTCAGAAGGAGTGGGTTTTTTTTCACACCAGTTAGCTTCATTCTGTCAGTTCCTTGATATAGACATTACATCCAACTGAGTTCTGAAAGGCAGAGGTGCTAAAATTGTATTTGAGCTGCTCCCTTGCTTTGGAGCGCCATTTGACTGATGTAACTCTTAAGATCAACCCTTCTGTTGCATTATTTTTTGCTCATTTCAGGGTTCAGGGGAAGGGGTGGAGGCAAGGTTACATTTACATTAAAACAGAAATTTGCCTTTATCTTACTTAAAAATACATGGAAGCATTGGCTTTGCAACAAATTCAGCTTCCGCTAAACTTCTCTGGGCTCAGCTCACTAATGAGCTAAGAAGATTCAGTATTAGTTACCTTGTGTTCTGCAGAGGAGTGGCAACCACTTGGCAAAGCATTCAGGATGCTAAAAACAGAGTAAAAAAGTATCAAACTGCTGCCTGGATCAAACAGCAGTGTGGACAAAATAGCTATTGCCCAATTTAATATAAGGAAAGGGAAAACAAAGATATAATTCCGTTTTGGAAAAAAAATAAAATAAAAAAAGCAGCCTTGAATAGCTGTGTCATGACTACAGGGATGATACACTCGGATCCGTTCTGGTTCTGCTAGTAAGCCTTTCCTCTGGATCAGGTTTCCCCTCCATTACCCCCTTGGTGAATCCTGTGAATCCTGCAGCCTTCAGATGGATTTCTGCAGTGCAGTTTTCTTGTTTGGGCTGGTTCTATTTGATATCTACAAACCATTTGGGGTTTTTTTGTTTGTTAGTTTGTTTGTTTTTTTATGAAGCACTCGAGCAAAGGGTTAGAAAAACATAATACGTGCAGATCTTACCTACACTGTCATCTTTATTAAAAGTTTACAGAAGTCTCTTTCAGCCCTGTTACCTTCATCTCTGCATGAGGAGAAGCCGCTATTTGCTGCGGTTTCTGCCCATCCATCTCTACAGATACTCTTCTCTAGTTGAAGTGAACAATCCACTCAGCAGCTTCACATTTTTTGGTAGACCTGGAATGCTTCAGTGGTTGCACATCCTCTTTGTCTCTGGCTTGCACAAGGAAGCCAGTCTACACAGTTTTCTTTCTTTCTTTCATTTGCTATTTGCTTGACATAATTCCTTGATTCTTCATAATAGGAAATTTTTTAGGGTTTTTTTTCCCCTTCAACTACAGGAATGAATTAAATGAGACTTCTGCAGAAAGTATGGAAATATTAACGTACAATAGCAATGGATGAAGTTTGCTGTCAGGCTAGTTGCAGATTGCTTTTACTATAGATGGGTTTCAATGTAGAATTGCTGGTTGCTAATGAACTAACCACATATCACTTTTTCTTCTGGGCCAGTAAGATTCACTGTGCGTGCACAGATTAATCACACATACACATTCAATTTAATACCTCTTGGACCTATCGGAGATACTGTGTACATAAAGAAAAACTCCATGTGAGCAGCTATCCAATCTGCTGTCCAAGGCATGGCTTATTTAAATGCTCTGGCTGCTGGCAAATAAAGGGCCCAGTCCTGTAGCCATCGATTTGAGAAATACTCAACCAGCACCAGAAGAATTAGATACTGTTTGTACACTGTACTTTGTGAATAAACACTTATTAAAACGTTGACACTGGCACATGACTGGGGGCTGCTATACACAGTCTCAGCGTTTCCTGAAGTGCATGGGAAGCTAAAGTTTGTCCAAAAAGGGCAGAATTTGGCTGTAATAAATAGGATGACATTCATACTATAAACAAGGGAAGCTGAGCTGTAGCTGCAGCTGCTGCTGTGCTTACAACAGAAGTGCCCCTTTCAAATATCTGTCAAAAACTGAACGTGAAACCCAATTTGTGATGCTCCAAGGACAGAATTCGGGTATGAGGAATAAAGCCACAGTTTGGAAAAAAAAATTTGTTCTAATGGTTTTATGCAAATATTTGAGAAGTGAAATTATTTCAATCACAACTTCTAACTCCTTTTAATTACACAATGGATGAAGCTATTCATAATGACACTTATTACAGGGGATTGAACATCCATGCTGAAAGGACCACTTTGGAAGGAGTTTGCATCCTATCCCTGTCCACAGCAACTAGGTCACACATGATTTCTCCAAAGATGTAAGAGCATATTTCAGAAGGATGACTTCTGGATCAAAAGGCAGTTCAATCTCTTTGCGTCTTAAATCGTCAGCCTAGCTAAGAGGTGCCAGTGGTAACTAATTCGCAGCTCTGTCCACCAGTAGCTATGCTGATGTCAAAAACTTGTTTAATAAATTAAGGATGATTATTTAAGTAGAGGTACTGTAAGGTACAGGGAGTCAATGTATTAATTATGTTTTTTTAAATTATTATTTTTAATTTTTTTATTTTGAAGCAATAAATTCCCTTATGCCATCATTATATCTCTCTAACAGGATAAAATTCACCTGTCATGTAGAAAGTAAACACAAATCTTCAGCCCTATCTATATACAATCTTGATACATATCTTGACATCCTCAGCGGACAGAGAAAATGCAGTAGGCAATAAGCATGTGCAAAAGCAATGAAGGAGCAAAGAAGCCGCAAAGAAGCAAGAAATTGTGCATGGGCCTCTGTTTTTACAGATTCAGTGCCTCTAAACTGAAGCTGGAGCAGTAACCACCTAGGAATAGGAACACCAGGCTTCATACTTTGGCTTGGAGATGGAGAACACCTTCTAAGCCAGCCTGTTCTTCATCAGAACAGTACAATTCCTCTGTCCCACCATGGAAAATTATTTCATCATCAGGCTAGTCTGATTTTTCAACTGGTATCAAATCAGAATAAAAATTCTAATTTTTTACAGACACTTATTTTCTTGCTTTGTGCACAGTTAAAAAAAAAAGAAACCAATAAAATAAAACTGGTTTAATATTTTGAGAGAGATTTTAAATGATACTCACTTTATCATGGCTGATGAAAATGACAGTAATGTCAGAGGGTAACAGGTTGCTAATAAATACAATAGTTTAGGAAAGTGCTATTCTTGTCATGGAAAAATATATTCTGAGAAAAATAATACCACTGTAATTCATTTTTGAAAGCTATAGAGACTTCCTGGATGAGGAATGCAGTTATTAAAGGCAAAAGTACACAATATGTTGTAATGAAATGGTTGGGCTCCACACTTCATTAAACGTTTTGTGAGCCATCTGGGAAATTCCAGCTCTCCCTGCCTCAGAAGGGAATGTTTTACGTGGTTGGATCACTAGAGGGAGCACATAGAGCAAGACTGACAAACAAAAAAAATACTGCCTTGGTGCCTCCAGCCTGCAAGCAGGGCTGAACGTGGGGAAAGATTAACCAAGGGGCTACCATAATTTGTATTTACTCTTCCAGCGCAAGAAGTATGGTTACAGGACTCATCGAGAAAGACCTGAACACTTCCAGCTATCAAAAATAAGTTGATATAGCTCTGCTGAAGTTCTTTCTGAGTGACAGAGTTGGGAAAAAGCTGACAGACTGTGCATTGCACATGTCCATTGGAAGAAAACATACTTGTCATACGAGATGCTGAAAAGCTTAAAAATTCAGAGAGCACAGTAGGGAGTCTTCCAGAAGGATTCAAAGAACTGATATGTTTTGGATGTGTTGACTGTTTGATTTACAATATTTAAAGGTAGAAAATAAAGGGGGAAAAAAAATCAATTAAATTTTATATGAACCTTAGAGGAACAGGAGCTAAGGAAGGGCTGAACTGCAGATGTACTGGAATATCTATGATATTTGCATGATCATTTCAAAAGCTCATCATTTGTGTAAAAAGAAAAAAAAAAAAGAAAAACAAACCCCTAACTCTGTGCTTTAACATTATAAGCAGTATTGCTGAAATAATACTGTTTACAAAGCACATTTTACAGTTTTAGCTCACTTTAATCCACTATTCCTTTTAGATGAGCAATAAAAACTACATTACAGACAAAAGAACCAGTGCAGAAGAAACTGCACTTATATCACAGGAGCCAGTGAGCTGCCGAAGTGTGGTGTCTTCCTTAAAAGAATTTACAATCAATGCTGTAAACTTGAGGTATACACCCAGCAGAGTGTATAAGGCAAACATGAAGATACTGTTGTACAATGTTACAGAAATAATATGTAACATAAATAGTGGAATCTTCTCTTTTTGCTCATTGTTTATCAAAGCCTGCAGCCTATTCACTTTACTGTTTTCCCTCAACTAGAATTACAGTATGTTCATTTGAATACCATAGCGTAAAATAGAGATTGAAATTTTAAATTAATATTTTCATTGGCAAAGTTTTTATTAGTGTCTTAGAGTAACTGCAATAACAATTATCTCTGCCTGTATCCATAGATTCACACTCGGAAGGCCCCGATGGATATGAATACCACCCAGCCCCAGAAGCATACCATCTGGCACCCCCAGGCTTCACTGAGACAATTTTACATCGAGTCCAGTGAAACTTTAAGTAAAGACTGACTTCAGTTTGAGTGACGTGCTCCCCAGTCCTTGGTGGAAGGAACGGTACTGTCGCACGCTGACACAGCGCACTGAGTGGTATGCATGCACGCAACCCAAAGTATTTCAGTCTTAAACTTCTCTCCTTGAAACAGCAATTAGGAATTTTAGCAGTGAAATGCTATTAATGGTCAACAACCAAGTCTACCTGTCAGCCTCCCTCCTGCACCCCCTCACAATCGTGTTCGTGTACGAACAAGCAAGCGTAGGGGTGGGCGCACATTTCTACACGCAGCAATCTCATCTCTGTGTGGAACTCTTGCTGGTGGTCCTGCAGGATTTTGTGGCAGGAGATAAACCCAAGTCCTAAACTGTCAGTAACCTGCTGATCCCAGTAGCATTCATTTCTAGGACATTCATGACTTTTGATGTTCCATGCATAATTTTCTTCCTTTAGGCACAATGTTTATCTCAGGCTATGAATGGTTTCTCTGATTGCTTACTGTGATTATTTCACTGATAGAGAGCTCACTGGTTGCACCATACCTGTTTGGGTAAGAGGCTATAACACAAGGCTATTCCTATCCTAAAAGTAATAAACTTTTTCTGGTATATACATACATAATACAACTCACTCTCTCTGTATGTGCAGATATATATATATATATGATATAATAAGTCTGAAGTATATAAAGATTGCCAAGTCAATCACTCACTAACTGACAAAAATACTTAAACAAAGGAAACACTGGTCTAGAGGTTATTTGTACAACCTTCGGTTTCTCCATGAAACACCACTACAGACAATCTTAAATGTCATTTATGTGTATGAGGTGGGTTTTCCTGCTCAGTTGTTTAAAGCCATCACACATCCCTCTACTTTGTGTGTGCATGCTCCTTGGAAAAGAGATAGGATGAGAATTTTTCCTCCTTGTTCAATTTTCGTTTGCAAAGCTGAAGAGCTCTGCGGGGAACTGAAATGAATAGTAAAGTCTGGTTTAACACAGCTTTTGGCCATTCTTGCTTCAGTTCTGTATCTTCTTTACCTCCAGGGCATAATTCTTCCTCCTAATCAATCCCCTTTTGCATTCCTTATGGATTCTCTTCTTACTTTTAACACACAGTTTAAGTTGACTATCATTCCGGGGAGATCTATACTCCTTCCTACTAGTACCATCTTGCTTGCTGCTAAAACTTTTTTGATTCAAAGTTATTGTATGCCTCCTCCACATTCAAATACGTAGGCTTCCCAGTACTTACTAAATACCCTCAGTTTTTCAGTTTGCCTTTCTAAGGCCCCAGAAGTACAGATTTATCTTTTACTTTTCTCAGAAAGAGAACCAGACCAAATTGAATCTGCTCTAAGTTTAGTTTTTATGTTCAGCCCCTTTAGATCTTGCTGTTCAGTGAAACTAAGCATAACACACCACCATTTTTTGCTGGTTCACTGATTTTTTTGTAAAAAGATCTACCTTGGTTCACTTCCAAGAATATCTGAGGTGTGACTTTATTGGAAAATAAATTGGGAAAAAAGTTACAGTATTCAAATATCCAGTTTTTCAATAGATATTTTTTTGTGTCTTAGTCTGGGAAAGTTAAAGTCTCCCATGATCACATAAATGCCACTACTACTTACTCCCCCCCCCCCCCCCCCCCCCAAATGGATAGCATTACCCCATGCTGAACCTTGGATATTTCTCAGCATCCCTCTTCCTGGTGGTCCCATTTTTTATCTCACTCCCTGTGTATAAATTTCTCACTTTCCTAATCAGTTTATACCTTTCAATTCTTTAATGGAGAGTATGTCATGGCTACCATATTTCTATCACTACTACAAGATTTGGTTTTGTATCCAGTACTAGGAGTTTTCATTCCTTTATCCTATTGTTCAGGCTTCCAGCAGTAGGAGGAACAGCCAGTGCCAGTGATGCAGCCAGTGTACTTGATATATCCTTTTGTTTGCCATTGTTAAACATCACTTTTTTTCTTCATTTCATCCTCATGCAACTATGCCTCTTTCCCTTTTACTGTCTGTAGCAGGCTTAAGTAGTTAAGAAGTTTAGCAGTGTTCTTCCCCAGCTTCCTACTTTAGAGCTTGTTATACCAGTCATGTCTGCCATCAAGCCAAGGAAGCTCTTTCCTCTAAATTAACTGGAGTCTCTTCTTCGAGGAAAGAAGCATAATTCCTACATGCATCACAGAGGCCAAACACTGTCATACCTTCATAAAAGCATCACACCCTGATTTGTCAGGATTCAGGTCAAAAGGCCTGAATCTACCTTCTCTGAAGGCCGAGTCACATTTCTCGTGAGCTTCAAATGAACTGAACAGAAATGAGGGTTGATTTTATGGGAACACCATATAAAAGCAAGTAATGTTTACAAACATTATACTTTATCACATGTGCAGCATAGGGATTACATCTCCCATTAGGGGAAACCCAAAAAGTGATCCACCCCCAGTCCTTGCAACGGGGCCTTCATACTCCGTGACTGTGCTTCTCTGCGCACCTGTTTTGCCACTACTGTCCCATTGGCCTCTGTCTATTACCATTTCATTTAGGAAACTAAAATTGGAGAGGTGCAAGAGAGTAGCAAGGGCCCAGGGAGAATCTATTATTCTTCTCAGTCTATTCAGAATTTTTAAGTGTCCTAACAGCAATTAAATGCAGTTAATATAAATATACTGCCTGGTGGCACAATACATTAAGAAGGTAAAATCTCAGCCAACATAGCATCAATCTCCTTGCTCCCACATCTATCCCTAACCTTCTGCTCTTCCCAGGAGAGATACACTTCTCAGAAGTATCTTTTAATAGGATTAGGAAAATAGTAGGAATTAATTTCATGCTTAAGGAGTTGAGGATTAAACCCAAATGTAAAAGGAAATAAATGTTGCTTCAAACTGTGGAACAGTAATGCACCTTTTTTTTTTTTTTTTTTTAAAACGTTAATAAGAAGTCAAGATCCTACAGGACAAAGCCTCTTGCCATATGAAATCCACATTTTGAACAGCTCAGATAAGAAAACATCTGCAGTTCCATGAAACCTTAAAGCTCTCTGTGGTATTTCCATCATCATTGCTCTTGTCCTAAAAGCATCTGCCTTGACATCCCTTACTGCTGGTGCCACCACACACTCACAGGCAATAGGGCACAGTCTGGGCCTTCTTTGGCCGAGATGTGAAAAATCAATTGGATCCCCAGCAGATGGAATCACTGGTGCAGAAAGTGACGGAACACTAACAGTTATTCTGTGATACCAATGTCTTGACAGAAGATACTGCAAACACATACGCTACAAGAAAAAAAAGGGTGATTTAATTTACAATAACTCTGCACAGTATTGTTATTTTGGGGCTCTGTCCTACAGAGATGCTACTATTCACTGGTAAATTAAGAATTTGTCTCCAAATATTTTCTGTTCACTGATAATACATAGATATATGATACGGTATGATACACGCTGATATATGACATTATCACATGACGATAGTGAAACACAGAATATTTCTATTCCCTTACCGTTATGGATTAAAAATAGACAAGACTGGCAGCAGAGCCTTTACATACTCTGACAGGAAACACGATTTTTATTTCTATTCCAAACTTGTGTGATTCCAGGTTCTATATGCTTATTTTACTAAATAATGTCTAATAATTACATCCTGCGCATAGTATCTATAATATACAATTTAATCCTGGGTATCGATAAATCCAGCCCGACTCTTCTTTATTTCCATTTTTTTCTTCCTTCTTTTTTTTCTGTCATTCTCTATATTTTCTGCTGATTTTATCAGCATCTTCTCACCTCTCTCTCTCTCTCTCCAATTCTTTGTTTCTCTCTTTCACTTCACATATTGTCTTATATATCTGTGCTAACATCCAGCTGAGCTGCAGGAAGGATTTTTTTAGTGTACTCTCTGTTTGTGTCAGTGCTATTATAACATGCTCAAGATGATATATTACACTTGAAAGCTTCTAGTGTAAATATAAAGAAGTCATATTATCTATTCCCAAAAGAATGTTAATCATAACCCTTTAATCATAGTGATAATCATATACATATTTGGAAAAAAAAAATTGTATGGTTGAGCATAGGAATAGATGTCAGAAGATACATGTTCTCGTCTTGGCTTTTGCACAAAGTCTTGTGGAAACTACCTGATTTTGTTTTCTAGTATAGTTCACTTGTCAAAATACATGAATAATACTGGCCTACTTGATTGGGCGATGCTTGATTCAGCTAATGTTTATGAAGGCTTTGAAAACATCGACTATGCCAGGCTGAAGAGGTGCAAATAATTATTAGCTGTCAATTATGTTTTATAGAAAACACCGTGGCTGAACACTCATCAAACTAGTAAATTGGTAGAAAGAAGAAAAATAAAGAGAAGAAGGAGGGAGAAGAGTAAAGATTGATTTGAAATGGAATATATTGGAGCCCGAGTGTGATCCAAGGCAACAAACTTTTGCATGAAATCTTCCCAGTCTGCACAGCTGCCTCTCACCTGAAGCGTGAAACTGCAGCGTACACACAGACTGGTCAAAATGAAACCTTCCAGTTTTAAATTCTCCAGCTTTCTGTATAAACTCTGTGCCGTAACTATACTGATGCTAATGGTATGAGGTCAAATAACTTTGATCTATAATGACAAGGGCACTAATTTAGTGGAAAAAATAAACTTTCGGCAACCTTGAACACTCCCTATGCACCACTATCTGTGCTTCCTATCAGACTTATAATTGAGCACACTCTAGCGGTCTCTAGCATGCTGAGAAAGCTGTGCACACAAAAGGACAGTCAAACAGAACAAATAGGTTCGTACATTTAACTGTGCGATATGACACAATGGTTCAGCTGTGGACAACTCACCCATGGTCTTCTAGCGGTTTGAGAACCTTTGGCCTAAAGACTGATGACGTTTGATATTTGCAATTTCTATTTTCTGGAGCTTGCTTCTCAACGAGATTATATAATGCTTTATAAACTGGCTAGGGCAATTTATGGAAAAAAAAATGCACGTCACTGGATTAACCAGTTTGAGATCATAATTTATCTCTAATGGCCTTTCTTTGACAACAAGAAAACAAAAGAAAATTAAAGCTGATAGGGCTGTTCTAGTAATGTCAAAAGTTGGCATTCTTTATCAGTCTTTAACTTAAAAGCGCTCCTTGTCAGAATAATGATAAAGGCATCATAGAAATTTTGCTTTTCATCTGTCTGACATATAAATCAATGATCCAACCCAAATCATTATATATATATATATATATATTTTTTTTTTTTTTTAAGAAGTGAATATAAAACAAGCCAGCTTGTCTACATTTTATATTCATCTTTGACAGAGTCAGTTATACCATTTCTCTAGGCACTCACTCATGGTTGAAACTGCTCCCTCCTCCCAGTTATAACACTGACCCCGTTTAGAAAGCACATCACAAATAGATGCACTGAAATCCGTAGCCTTTTCCAGGGTGTGAGCTGACATAATGGGCGGCTTTGCCTTCTCTTGGGAGCCAGCACTCTCTTTATCACTAGGATAAATGACCTGTAGGAGAGGGATCCAAGGCTAGACACTCTATTTCCTTATAAATGCCAGATCAGATCATAACACATTACTGTGACTCCCTGTGTTAATGACCAAGCACTTCGATTTGCAGGGAAAGCATGAACACGTATCAGACTGAAGCCAAGCTCTGTGTATGTCAGAGTACACTTTCTGAGCAGGCATGCTACTTTTAAAACTTCACTTTCCCTTTCAGTACACAGCTTTGAAATTCATAGTTAGAAGCAGACCAAACCACTTACACTGTCAATAAGCGAGGCTTACCTTACAGCAACTGCAGTCTGTTAGAAACGGTGTAAATGACGTGTTTTTCACATCAGGGAAGGGTGGGTTTCAGCTCTCGAGGGGGCTCCTCTAGGATTCTTCACTTTGGATTTTTTTTTTTTTTTTCAGTCCAGGTCCTTGTTCCGCAGGGTGGGCAAATGCCAGCAACTATATATCCTTTCTCAGAAGTACAAGGCTCATGTCTCTATAATCGTGGGAGCAGAGAAGGATGTCTGAGCCTAAAAAATAAAAAATGAAAACAATTATTTTTTTCAGGCTTGAATGAATCAGAAAAAGAGAAATAGAACTATTCCATATTTTGAAGGAAGAAAAAAACCCAAACCCTACTATGGGAACAATTAAAAAAAAAAATAAGAAAGAGGAGGAGAAATAGAGAAGGAAAATAAAGATTAGATGATAGAATATGGGACAGAGAGAAAAGAAGATGGAATCAAAAGCAAAGGACTAGAAACAAAAAAAAGAGGAGAAGAGTTCAGGAGGAACTAGAGGAAGCACTAGAAAGAAAAACATTTACTTTCCCTTTGATGCATCTGTTACAATTAACAGAAGTCTGAGGAAAAAAAGGAAAATGTTAAATATCCACAGAGAATAGAAAAGCTTCCCAATGAAAAAAACAAAACAAAAACAGAAGAAACCTAGAAAATGAGCAAGACAATACATATGCAGGGAAGGAAAAATACAAAGGTGTAATGTAAGGACATAGGCCTTCACATGGGTCACCAGTTCAACCGCCCTGTAACTGTAGACAGCCATATTACGGAAACCTAGATCAGAATTGCCCACCAGATATTCAGTTCATATCAGGCCATGAAACACTTAACAGAGCACTGAAGTAAACAGAACACTTACTGCACCAAAGTAACATGTCTAGGCAGAGAGCAAACTAGAACATGGTATCTTAGGTCCCCACAAAAGAGATATTTTAGGTTAAAATTCTCAGAAAAAATCTCAGAAACTGTACCCCCATGCTCTACAGGAAAGCCAGGAAAATGGTCATTATTGCTAGCTTTTCGGACACCCTGACTTCCCATACAAAGCCAACAAGACATATGAAAGCAGAGGATAACAGAGACTTAAATTCAAGCTCCTTTGATAACACAGCTCTTAGGATACATCATTCTTCTCAATGAAGGTATTCACAAGCTTATACCTATTCCTCAATGTTATCTTCAAACACATCCTTAGATGTAGGAAAATACTCAAACGTATTGCCAAATTAGGGGCATAAGCGTAACAGTGTTCATTTCTGTTCATGTCAGATGGACTATAGTTACTGCCAAGTCTGAGAAATCTGTGAGAAAAGGTCTTGATTCTTTGAACTCTTACTCCTAGGCTGTTTTCAGAAACTGTCATTAACTGAACTATTTAAAAAACCACAGTATTCAACTTAAATACCTATTGCAACAAAGAGCCACTAGGGCAATGGACCACGCAGATTATCTGTCTCCTTCCTTGGCCAAGAATATTAGTTTCCAGCTCACTATGCTTTTATCTATGTTTATCCTCTAAACTCAATTAATTGAAATCACATCTTTGTCTTCTACTACTTGGAAGTCCTTCCTATTGTTTCCATCTTAAGGCAACTTCTTAGTGGAGCCCGTTTTCTTTTCTATGAAAGTGGCATAAGTAATAGTGGACAGAGAAACAGAACAGCTTTGGTAAAGCTGGTTATAGTCAGTGCATTTTAGCTCGCTAAGTCTTAGATTCCCCAGCACAGAAATTAAGAATCAAAATGAAACTTCTCCAGACGTTACTTTTTCAAACAGCAACTTAAACAAAACCACTTATTTTGCTTTAAAAGTGGATGATCATGTTTTCTCCATACACATTGCATGATGTTAAAGGTAAAGCAAGACCAAGTTCTAAAAAGAAATTTTTAGCCGATATAAACAGCTTTTTAAAGAAAGTCTCACAAAAGTGTTTCAAAATTATATACACCACTACCAGATAACAAATTATCAAAGCCTTGTGGTTTAGTCTTGGTTTTTTGTGAAGATGATAAAGAGTTGTGCTTGCTCTCTTTTCTTCCTGTTGCCTTTATACAACCACATGGAAATTCCTCTTAATCATATTTATATGGAACAAAAGATTGCCTTCAATTTTTAGAAAGTTGGATTACCCTTTCTATGAAGCTATTGAAAAACCACAGTCACAGGAAGGTTTGGAGACAGCAAACAAGAGAGAGGGAATTGAAGCTAAAGTGAACTTAACGTAAAAATAGAAAATATTTGGAATCATTATTTCTGCTTTACCATTTATGTTTACTTGCAAGTGAATGTTCCTCTCTTTCCTTAACATGTTCTTGGTGTTTAAAAGGGTGCATATGTTAGAAATCAGTTTGTATTTCTCAGAGAAAGACGGTAGCATTTATATATCTGCATATCTATGTCAGAAGAGTTAGAAGCATGAGTTCCATATATCGACATACTCAGACATATAGTTATTTATTTAGAGAGAGCAAGAGAGAGAGAGAGAGGCAGGCTTCTTGGTCCCACAAACAAAAATTGGGTATAAGGCAAAAACATTTCCCTTTTCTACACAATACCAACCGCGTGTCTGGTTTTGAGCAACACAATTACTCTTCCCTAGAGTCAGCTGGAAATAGATTCAGTAACAACGTCTGAAGAGTACAGAATATAGATCAGTCCTTGTTAAGTTTATATTTGATATGAGTGTCATGTTAGAGAAAATGCACGAGCATAAACTCTCCTGGCAGTAGATTGCCATTATTAGCTTTTTCCAAACAACGCCGTGACACCCGTTTTCAGGCGTCCCGATGAATCAGAAGTACCTTCGAATACATTAAAGAGTGAGACACAGAAGCAGGCAGGTCAGAGGAAGAGAAAGATCTATAGGTTGGATCCTTCATCCCTAAGAAAAGAAAAAAACCCTATACTTATTCTTACCCTTGGTAAATTACCAGGGTTTGTTCATTTTTGCAGCATTTTGCTTCATTCTAAATTGCTGCCTCTATTGTGCTTTCCTTGATACCTCTGTATAAAGGCTATTACCATTTACCACCTGACATTTGATTGAGCATAAACTTCTGTCATTTATATTGGTGGTAATATTTTTCAAGAATTTTCTAGCTTAAATTGTTTATTACTTTTTTTTTTTTTAAAAGAAAAGGTTAATACAAGTGCTTTGTTTGAACTTCAGAAACATTCATGTTGATAGCATTTACCAGAAATATAAAAATTAGCTAAATAACAAAATACAGTAGTTAAAACAGGATTTTTTTTTCCCAGCAAAAAATTATTTGCTAAGCTTGTTATATAGATATTTTAAACATGGGTTAATCGTGCCTGTCTTTTTTTAAAAGAGACTTGACTTTGTGGAAGGGATATTTATGCAGGGTAGCTGTGATAAATAAATAAGCGCTGGAATTTATAATCCTATGGATGATTTGCTGATGCAAACTGAGTACAAATGGATTTCAATTGCATTTTTTTCTACTGGTTCTGTATACACTTGATAGCGTGCAAAACTTCACACTAGCAATTTGCACATGTAAGGCCACATATGCATACACACGTTACCCAGAGTGAATCATGTCAGAAAATTAGACTTTCAAAGTTTCCTTTTCAGTAGTAACAGAGAGTGCCCTGCATTACATAGGCTGGAGACCCATTATACTCAGCTGTATCTAAAAAAGACAGCTTCTCAACTAATGAAACCATCTCTCTTTTGTTCACTCTACAATACGATATAAAGGTGATCCTTTGAATTAAACATGCACAAAGCAGCAGTGAGAGTGACTAATCTGAGTTAGGCTAAGTATCCACATGAACCTATGGAAATACATGTTTCATAGCTGTGGACAAAGATAATGGCATGCAAGGAACTGCTATTCCAGAAAATGATGTAGCCTTTCATCCTTAATAACCAAATAAAAAATGGGAAGTCAGTACTTGGGAGCTACTCTAGCAAGCAGATCTCCAGGAAACAAGGTTCCCCACAGACTCTTCCTTGATCTTAAAGCTTAACGTGAAACATTTATATGCACGTAGCACCTGGCCAGAAGACGTGGGAAGGCACTTTTATCACACTGGCTGTATTTCTTTCTTAAATAATAGATTTCCTCTTCCCCCCCGCCTTCTCGGAAACAGAATACATGCTCAGTAATGTTTCCGTACTTTTTTTTTGGTGCCTTTTTTTTTTTTTTAAAGCAGTTTAAAAACAACTGGACAATCTTGAAAAACCATTAACACCCCTCAAACTATCTGATGCTGAATTGCATCCCAGTTTTTGACAGCAAAAATATGTAGTCAATATAAGTTGAGCATTATTTGGATGAAGAAGTATTTTAAAAAAAAAAAAAAGTGTTAAGGTTAATTGAATGCTAATCTGCCACCCACATTTCTTTGACATCCAGTCACGTGGATAAATGATGCACAGACTAACCAGGTCCAACTGAAACTACACAACAAAGCAGTTGAATTATGTAGAATATTTTCCCAAAGGCATTCCACAGGCGTGAAGAACAGGAGTATGCGAACCTTAAATTGTTGCTCCAAACTACTGCCAGCTTCACAATGGTTGACTCACTTGTGTCTTAAGCAGGAGTTAATGTATCAAATATATAATATGTATGTGAACCTGTACAAATTGCAGCTATATCTTTGTATTCTTCAAATGATTCTTATTTTTACCTACATCTTTAATGCAGCATGCAATCAGTTACCTATGCAAACCTCCACTATAACAGCATAAAGCAGCCTCTATGTACATGCTTCCACTGAAGCAAATCGGAAAACACACTTTGAATAAAATGACAAGTAGCTTAGTGCAATGCTTATTCACCTTTGACTGCATGGAAAATGAAAGGGGATTTCTGCACAGATTTTATTTTTTTTTCAGTATTAATATTTTGTTTACAAATAATAAATCCCCAAATATGTTATCCATTAAGACCAGCATCTGTTGAGCACATGGGCTGAGAAAATAAAGCCCTTTTTGTTTGTGCAAAACAACTCCTCACATCTTTCTCAAACAAAAAGCTTTGATTTTGCTTCAGCTTTGCAAATAAGTCCTGCATTTCAGCTGAGAGCATACCAGAAAAAAGAGTATATCCAAAACCAGATTACTCAAAACTGCAACTGGGGTATTTGTTCATTTGAGTTCCTGACCGTGGCTCTATTGCTACTGTGATACAAAGAGATTTTTCTGTGGTTTAAATGTGAGAGAACACACATTTTAAAGGAAACTGTAAAAGAAGTTTATACCTACGTTACTTCTGTGGTCTGGGACATGCAGAGACTGGACACCAAATTTTACCCTTAAACCACCTCTTGCTAATTACATCTCAACTTTTGTCCCTTTTTCAGGATTCTCAGGGATTTGAGAAATAAACGTTGAAAAGATCACAGGAGGAAAAACAGCTGTAGAGACCGCATACAACTCGGGTAGTAACAATTGCAATTAGGTCCAGACAAAGCAAATGAGGAAATATTGGAAGATTTCACTGTCAACCATCATTTTCACTCCTCACTACATCAGAAATCTTTGCTGTAAAGTGTGAATTAGACTTACATCACATAAGTTTAGGATTTGAAATGAGAAAAAGTAGAAGCTCTCTTCCTCTGCAACAGGAACAGAACGTGAAATAGGAAAAAAAACATTTGGGGTTAGTACAGCTATTATAACAGCACTCATCTCTCTAGCTGATTTTTCTAGATTTGCATATGTGTAGGAGAATAACAAATATTCCTCTTTTCTGCCTTCCCTCGTGTAAGGGCGTATTGTTTCCAGTTAATATTTTGGAACCCGAGGCATGGGAAATTTTCTGCACAAGCCAGCGGGAAATCAGCACTCCCCCTGTGCTCTCTCTGATGCTTTGAAAGTCTTTAAGAGTGCTCACCATTTTCTCTCCACTGCTCAGGAAAGAAACTTCAGAAAAATGAGCAAAAGTGAGGCCACTAGTTTTCAGTTAGACAGTTTTGAATTTGGGCAGGCTGAGCTACCGATACGAGTTTAGCGATAGTGAACAAGCCATTGCGACTGTAGGCACTGGGGTACTCGGTCATCCCTGCGAAACGCTGCCGTGTTCTTTATGCTGGTATGTGAAGAAACATAGATGCTTTGGAATAAGATTCAAAAAAGCCCAGCATAATAACCAGGAAACCCACTGTATTTTGTGGCAAATGAAGGGAAATGAGCATGGCCCCAACCCAGAGAGCTACAGCTTAGCAACTAGAGCATTCTTCTGGGACACAGGCCTAAACCCATTTAGTCAGACCAAACCCCAGCTTTACTGGGCAAATATTGCAACCACTGAGCAGCTGAACAGAAAGCAGCATTTGCTTCCCTTTCTCGTGTATTTTGCAGAACCTACTCTAAGAACAGCAGAAAGCAGAGCACAGGAGCTGGGACAGGCAGAGAAACCCCAACTTTAGGAAGAGTGAGAATCCTTAGAGATGCATCTTTCCAGTACCGTCTCATTTGAGGCAGTTCAGATCGTAGTCCAAAACAGAGCTTTAGATGTCTAGGGACTTCTAATGTAAATGAACGTAGGCATACATAGAAACTGGGCAAGTCCAGTGTCCAGCTGAGTAGAGACTTGTGAAGGTTCAAAATTTGGACACAGGCATGGAGTAGACTTGTTAATGAAATACATTTATAAAGGATTTGAAAAGCCAACAGAAAATAGCAGTGCAATATTACTTCAGTGGCATGAAAAGGCATTAGCAGTAGGTGGACTAGGTTCCATAGTAAGAGTTCTTACAGCAAGAAAGACTGTTTAAAAGACTTAACTTGAATGAAGACAACAATCAGTTTTGAACTCAGAAGAAGGAATCAGCTGTCCAAACAGCAGGCACCTAGGTGAACCATAAGTCCCTGATGTGAATTTGCACCTAAACCATCACCGCTAAAGTTAGCTTATTTGGCTTGCTAAATGCACTTATGAACCCATTTTCTTTACAGTGAAAACAGTTGCTTAGCATGAGATTATTTCCCACCCTCATTAAGCATGTAGAGAAGGAATTGCAAAGTCCTGCTCCACCGCTTTTACTGACAGTCCAAAGGCTGGGTCTTGGTACAACCTTTCCAGGTGGAGACAGCAAAGATTGCTTCATAGCAGTATTACTTTCTAAAAAGGAACTAAGGAGGAGCTGGCAATGGTATCCAGCCTCTGCACAGATCAGTCTGTTAACTACTAGAGACTGCAAAGGAGAGGCCAGGTGCTCAATCTAATTCTTGGTACTAACTCAACTTTCTCCGTGACCCTGGGCAAGTTGCCTATCAGTTTCTCAGTTATCCAGCTATAAAGTGGGAATTCCGAGTACCTCCATGTTTCCTCACCATCTGCCAGGTCTATTTTCATTGTAAACATTGGGCAGCAAGTGTCTTCTATTATTCATAGACTAAGGCCAGACGGGACTAGAACACCTTCTCGTCTGACCTCCTGCATACCAGAGGCTATTATGCATATGTACAATACACAGTGGGGAGCTGATCACAAATGGGGTCTCCAGGTGCTCTTTCAAACCAAGAGAAATAATAATATTAACTCAAACACAGCCATCACCTTCCTCTATAAATCCAAAGTGCTGGGCCTATTTAGAATTTTGAAGTAATTTTTGTTATTTTTATGAAGCTAGCAAACTTCTGTGTGTTTCTTCCTTATTTTGAAAGTTGTTTCAGAAGACAATTTTTAAAAATGGAAGTTACTTAAAGAGTTCATAAACATTAGGCTATTTCAGAGGCAAAATACTTGAACATTCCAGCTCCTGAACTGATAATGGCGTGTGCTAATGCACCTAGCACTAGTGAAATTGTTTCTAAATAAAACATGATACAGCTTTAAGAGAAAGTGAGTTCTGGAAATCAGTTAGACTGTCTGGGCATGATGCATAAAACCATATAAATCAGATCTCCTTAGATTAACTTAACCTACTCATCAACATCTAAACATTATACAGCTTTTCCAGGTAAAACACCCATATTCTCCTTGTTGATGTAAGTCAACAAACAATGAGTAACTCAAGCTTAACCAAATCATAATCCTTAACTTTCATGCATTTTCAGGTAATGTCCTCAGTGGCATTATTTGCTTTCTGTAGGCTTATAATGGCATATTTAAATGGCACTCAACTCTGCTTAGGAGAGGATCAAAGAAAATTCGGCTTAATGAGAATTAAGTTTAGTCCTCTGGTTTCTGCTGGTATAAAAAAGAAAACTGCACAGCTACTCAAAGTAGTAGCAGAATTTTCATACCTTACATCTTGATGGACTGGAAGAAAATAGTGCAAAAGAAAATACTGTGGCAAGAAACATGACAGAAGGCATCACGCACATATTATAAGATCACCTGTTTATTCAGTTTATAATTGTATTACACGCTGCCATCATGTCAGCTCTCAGAAAAACACCATCATCTTGACAAATACAGTAATTCACATTGTTTCTCATCCAAGTGTGTGTGTGTGTGTGTGTGTTTGTTTTTCCTCAGGCTTTCCAATCCTTGTTTAAGGAACTATGATCATCTCAGTGTCGAAATTCAATTTATCAGATCCAATATATATTAAGGGAGTGAAATATAAGGGCTCACAGCATGTAAGAGTTCAAACAAGATGATTTGATCATCCCCTCTGGACTTAAATCCTGTGATTCTGTGACACCTAGCACTGAAGTGAATGAGCTGGAAGATATGCTGTCCGCTTTCTGTCTCCTTATAATACAACCAAGCTGGTTTAACTGTAAGATTTGAGACAGAATGTAAGACAGTCCTCGACTGCACTCCCTTCTCATTCAACAGATACGTAGGTATCTTCTCCAAGAACTTCTTTCAGGAAAGAGTGCACTGAGGAAAGGAGGTAAAGGTCATTATATCTGAAGATAAAGCCTACCTAACTTAAATACAGGTAGAACAATAACTTGGCTGGCAGGGAGGCTACATTCGGGGAAAATACCCTATGATCAAGGGCTCCAAGAGTTAGAATGGACCCTGTTATGCAGGATGGGATGAGGGAAACTGGAACTGGAGGTGGAGGAAATGAAAACTGCGAGCAGAGGGGCAGCATGGTGCTACCCGGGGTAAGGGCCTGACATCAGGAGAAAGCAGGAGCTAACAGGAAACTTGTAGGTTTTGGAGCGGTATCAGCTCATCTAATCTAACCCTGGAGAGTACTGGGCTCAGAAGACAGCAAACCAGGGAGAACCAAACCAAGAGTAAGCAGGAAATTGGAGAGCGCGCTGAGGTATCTACGAACAAAGAGAAACGAGATGAAGGATTCAAAGACGACGAATATTGGGATAAAATACAGTGGCAGGGAGAAGGATGAGATGGAAGACCGAAGCAGGGAAATGAGGAGTAATCGGACAAGGTTAGAAAGGTTCAGTCTTTGAGGAGCCGGTCAATTGGCCAAGGCTTCCTTCCCAGGGACTTGGACAGTATGGGAAAATTTCTCGACTCCCAGCAAAAGGTTAGGGAATCCCCAGGGCACACACCCTTTCTTCCTTTCTACTGACAGTCAGTATAAAAGATAACTCTCTGCTACTGCTGGCAATGACACAGCTCAAGTAGCAGATGGTTGTCAGATGTATCCAAAGATTGCCATCTTGCTGATGACCCCTGTGGGTGTTGTTATGATTCCACAAAATCTAGTTTGGTGTTTTCAGTTTGCTTTTCTAAAAACCTAGGGAATTGCACAAAATATTAAAAAGAACATTATGCTTGTGAGAAAAGAAATTGATAAGACAAGCAGTATCCCAAATACAAATGCCTGTTCCTTCTTAATGTGCCCTCTTCTGTGCATACTCCTTGTGATGTACGTTGCTCTATAGTGATCATAGCTGCATAGCCAAGACTGTTATTGGCCTTATAATTTTGTCTCATTTCTTTTTCTGTTGTTTTTTAAATAATGCAGAAGATGGGTAGCAAATTAAGGAGATCAGAGAGAAAAAAAGTGTATTTTTAGGGTCAAGACAGTTGAATGCTGCCTGAAGGATGAGATCCTATGTCTGCCTCTATACATAACACAAGGCAGGACTCTGAATGGAAACCGTAATAACGTGATGATCACTAATTCTCTCACTTCTTACACGCCCCATGTGAAACTTCTGGCCAAGTTTGCTGAGTACTCACAGTTTCAGCCAAAGTTTAATATATTATAATTGTTTTCTGAATACCTAATATGGTATGAAAATGCAGAGCGCTTTGAAAAGCATTTTCAAGACATCTCACTGTGACCACCAAAATTAATAGCAGTTTGGCAATTTTAAACTTCGTCTCACAACACTGTCCAGGTTGCCCAGTAACACTGCTTGTTTTTATATGGATATTGTAAAGTATTACAAAAGTGTCCACAAAGAAATTACTAATTCAGTCATCATCACAGAATATGAATATTGTACCTCATCTTTTTCAATGAAGATAAAACAAAGCATTGAATGCTGATGAAGTAAAGACCATCCCAGCTAAGACGAAAGAAAATGCTGACATGGCAAAAATAAGTGGAGTATGTTTGTATACATAAACACTGTATTTCTACTTCTATAGAAAGGAGAAAACACAGGATGCACAGGCAATGTTAAGTTTAAAAATCAAGTGTGCTTGATTTTGCAGCCTTAATAATGCTTTGTTAATCCAGATTTTTGAATGCAATACGCTATAGATAAGCTCATCCATGTAGTTTTCAAGAATTTATAGGGAAGAGACGAACCGTCAAAAAGTTGAATTCAAGTGTACCATTTTGTACCAGTTTGGGAACTGTAGCCTGACGTGTTACTTCACAGCCAATGGCAGCACAAAGTTCTGTCAAAGATTTGGGCCAGACTAACAAGAAATGAAAGATTAACTTAATTAAAAAATACCGACTAATTTTCTGGCATTGAAGTCATCATACTTCATTCCAGTAAGAACAGAATCAAGCAAGTTCATGATTTTCCATTTGTGATCTTCAGGCATAGCGAACTCAGCGGAGGACATGGATTTTAGAGGTTTTATCCATAGGCAGGAGCACTCCCCCCAAACCCTTACAGTTCCAGATAAAACCAACTGCAATAGCATTTCTGGGAAACCTACCCCTCGATGACAGTCGGCAAGCGCGCGGGGGTCTATTTTTGTCAGGCGCGCCAGCAGCCCGCGTGTGACCTTAGCTCCTTGGCTGTGCTTTGAAATACCTCCTTCCCTGAAAATTCAGTATGGGAACGCTCACGGGTGCGGGGTCATCGAGCGCCTTCTCGTTTGCCGCCGGGAGGGTGCGGGTTGCCCGGGGCTGGGTGCTGGCAGCTCCTCCGCCCGCAGGCGGCGGTGGCGGGCGGGACCCGCGGGGCGGAGGTGACGCAGAGCAACGGTGACACCTAGCGTGGGGCGGCGGCGCGGGCGCGCGCCGGGCGGGAAACGCGAGCGCCGCTTGCAGCGCTCCTCCCGGCCGCCGCCACGGGGGAAGCGCTCGTTCCCTAGAAAAAGCTCCCTTCTCAGAGAGCTTTTTCATAATTGCGCCGAGGATACCACTGAAAGGGGTGTTTGAGATAAACGAGTGGTCCCGTGTGCTTCAGGGGAGATGGGGACCGACACAGAGACACTCGATTTCAGAGCATCCTCTGTTTTGACCATAGATGCCAATTTAAGATGACAAACTCTAACAAGTCTCCAGTCAGGGTGGTTTGTTTTTTTTTTTCTTTTCCCCCAGATCAGAAAAAATAAGGGAAATCCTTGACACCACGACAACCCCTGTGTCAGATTAAAAATAAATAAGTAATTAGAAAAAAAGTCAAGAACTACTTACTGAGGAGGCTATGAGGTATTTTCTGGGCACATGGGCAAAATATATTTTTCCCCTTCCTATCTTGGAAAGCTGAATCATTTTTGCTGTTTCTGGAAAGCTTCATTCAGCCTAATACTGACACTTGCTGGGGAAACATGCCATGGAAATGCCAAGGCCAAATGGTTAAAACCTGGCACGTAATAATCAGTTGAAACCAGAGCCTTACAAGTGGGAGTGCTGAGCAAACGCACAGGCATAACGCTGCCGCTTTGTGCCTTAGCCCTCCAAAACTTACACAGGCTACATGAGGAGATCAAATTATATATGCTCTATTTTGCAGACCAGATTTTTAGTACACCCATACAAGTCAACCCAAAATTTATAAAAAGAAACGATGCTTCAGTAAAATGTAGTCCTACTCAAGTAGTACTATCCTTGACAAGTAGGAAATAGTACGTACGTGCCAAGAACCTTTTGAGGATTCGTTCAATGCAATGCATCCATTAGTACATGACATCAAGTCCTTGAGAAGAGTGACATCGGAAATTCCTTTAGCCAAAACCAAACTTGTCTTTTCTGAGCATGTGAGCCCTGTATTTATTTGTCACCCATACAGCCAGTGAGGCTTCTGCTTCTTTTTGGTTTTGTACCAGAACAAAGTTTAGGAGGCCTACAGTCACAGGTTTTAGTAAAAGGCAAATACGGCTGTGGTGGTTTAAGCCCTATCCACACATCCCTGCAAGCCCAGGTTTGTGTCTTTCTAAACCTGCTACTCCCAAATCTGATTTACAAGAAGGAGATACATGCTTTTCCTTCAGTGTTTGAAGCTAAAATACTGGGCTTCACATTACAACGGCAGAGACTCAAGCACTTCCTTGACTCAGCTTCAGAGGCGGAAAGCCCCAGCAGAGATGCAGCAGAGAGAGCTGCAGGTTAAGGAGACAGTTTGAAGGACCACATCAAGATTCACCAGAAGTTGTCTGTTAAATCCCGAAGTCAAAAAATCCTCAGTGACATTTTTAAAGACAGCAACCTGGCTTGCTGTATCCTATAAGATGGCAGGGAGGGAGAAGGAAGAGTTTCAGAAAACTCTGTATAATGTATTGGGGGGGAGAAATCCACTGCAAAACATATTGCAAGGCCTATCGACAACTACCTCTGTTTGGTCAGGCTTAGCATCTACATCACAGCAAGTAGTACTGTTTTCTGACTATACAACTGCTTTTCTTTTAAGCAGTACACATGTTCTTACTATACTGCCAAAACCTCTTGCACTCAAGGAGGCCCAGAAGAAATATTTTCAAATACTTGCTAAATCCCACTGCCTGAAAAGATTCTTACGCAACTCAACTAGCAGATTTCTTATACACAGAACACAGGTAGGCTTCTCATACACACGTCACAGAGCTGTGCATATGTGGGGACAGAAGCTGTGAAAAGAACACAGCAACATGAAAACCAGAAATAACCATAATAGTGAAACCTTTCCTTTTCCTCCTAGAAACTAATAATAATATTAAAGCACGTGCTGGGTAGCAGCAGTTTGTCCACGTGCCAGGGGAAAATAAATAAAATAAAACTTAAAAAAAAAAATTAAAAAATGTCTAAAGAGTTACACAAGCCAGGCCCTTTGAGAGAAAAAACAGCCCTCTGAACAACCAAACACTGGGTCCTGGCATTAGTTTTTAGAGTTGTTATTCTTCTCCTATATGGCTGCAGTAATCTTGAATGTCTACTTACCCTTCTGAGGCCCATGCAAGAATCTATTTATAATTGTGGGATACCAGTGCTAGTGCATCATGACACATGGCCTCTGTTACTGGAAATGATCCTGTCTGATTTACTAGCAACAGAATGAGTAGCTGACATATCCTATGAGAACAAGTACAATTCTTAGAGAGGAAGTAGTAAAAAGAAAAGAGAAGCCTTGAGATGCATTCAAAGGTACTCAAAACAACAACAACAAAAAAACCAAACCAACCAACCAACCAAAAAAAAAAAACCAAGAAGGAAAAAGTCTCCCTTTTGAATGCAATTGTCCAGATTTACAGATAAGTAATGGAGTAGAGAGCAAGCCAAAGACCAAAGTGGCTATCAATTCTGTTACATCAGGCTCTTGGATGTTCTAATCAAGACAAGGGTATACTTTTTCAAAGGTGAAAAGCATCCATAACCACAAAAATAAAAGCCAAGGGAATGAGACCTGGCATGTGCTTTAAAAAGACCTTGCTCACAAGACTGTCCATCACCACACAGAAACACCACAAAACTACTAGAATAAAACTCTTAATACTGATTTTGCCAGAAGTTTGAGAATTATTCTTCCCTGCAACCTATCAGGAGGATATCCTCACAGAAGCAGGAAAAAAAAAAAAAAAAAAAAGGTCCTACTGGAATATCAGCTGACACATTTTTGTCTCTTCCACAACATTCTCTTCTCTATTCCCTTGAGTGCTGTATCAGTCAACACTTTATAACATCCACATTCCCTTATCAACCATCAGACACTAGCGTTCATGGCACCCCCTTGCCAATGGATAGGCAAGCTTGACAGATGACTTATTTATTTTGGAGATTTGATAAACTGTGATTCTTGGCTCTTGGTATTTCTAAGTTTGGGAACAGCTTTATTTATCACCAGCTCTGAATTAAGGCTATAAGACTTCTATGAAAATGTGTAGATGGTCCCTTAGAGGAGAGCTGTGCAGCACTGCAAATGAAACAGTTAAGGACAATATCTGTTTAATAATAAAAACAATTGAGCTAGCGTGCTAAGGAGTAAGCCACACCAGTACTGATATGACTGGAGTGTTTGCCATGCTTTGTGATAACAGGAGTCTATTTATACACTTTGGTGGACAGACCAGACACTCTGTGCTAAGCACAGGTGAGGGTGAGTAAGAATACACAGCTATAAGCAGTCTCACTTTTTTTAAACTATATTCTCAGGTTACACAAATGAAACATTTTCAAGGTGTTTTTCCTAGAGTTTAAGTGAGTCAAGGGAAATCCACAGCATTCCACAGTTGTGAATGCTTCCGGGTATTCAAATGTCACCCAGTGGGAAAGCTACCTTGCACTGTTAGCATCAGCAGAAAACTCCTACTAGGGTTTCCAAAGGGCATCCCCACATCACAGTGACTACATGGATAAAGACAGCTATTCCTTCACGTATAGCATTTCCTCCTGACTCATCTCAGTACAGTTCATCTATAGCATTCGGAGCTGTGTATTCAGAGGAAGGTGCTATTTCAGATAGGAGCAATGAATGAACTGCTTTTGCAGAGGTCAGTGTTTCATGATAAAGAAGGCTGTTGCTTGGACAGAGCAGAGTATCACTATAAATATCAGCTTCCTGCAGTTATTTCTTTTCTTGGTAGTGCTTGATATCTGGAGTGCCAGATTAAAGAACAAATGTGGTAATTACACCCTATATTGTAAAATCAATAAGTTAACAAGTGTCCTTGGGTCTTTTAGTCTAATGCAAAGTCCATATTTCCTTGTCTACAGTAGAAGATATTTAACAAGGCAGTTCATATTGCAGGAGTCAACAGTAGTCTGGAAAGTGCTTTGCCTCAGTTTGAAGATGACATGTTCATCAAAGAGCCATTTCTCTACAGAAAACTTCCGGTTAACTCAATGTAGGCAGCCCTAAAGACAGTACTGATGGGTTTTGCAACCAAGATATTTAGGTTATACAGCATCATCCCATAGGAGATTCAGGATTTTTCAGGCTAAGAAAGAAAACTTGCAGCTTAAGTAGATCATTAAACAAAACATTATCATCAAGGATTAGCTGCATCTTCCGTTTTGCCAGGGTTATTTGGCGTTTGTTTGGGTTCTGCTATCATCTTGCACTCTTGTGCAAGCTGTCAAATTTGTGTCAATAATAAGAAACCTCTTGCCTGCAATGTTTCCTTCGTCCAGGTGAATTTGATACCCATTACTTTGGAATAGGGGCTGCACCTCTTGTTTCCATTATGGGTTTTGATCAGATGCGGATTTGGCCTAGAAGGTGCCACTGCAGTAGGTGCATGTCCACATTGCCGGAAGTTCAGTCAGGAAACATTTAGCTTTCTACTGCATTAATTCTGCCTGTGCCTCCCAAGAACTGTTAGTAAGAAAGCAGTTTCAAACAGGCATGGAAAGACTAACGTCAGGAAAAGTTTTAGAAAGACAGAATCTGTCAGGACACAGTAGTAGGATTCAGAATAGCTGATGCTATCCTGGAGGATCAGTACTCTACAGCTACCTATACGTTAGAGGCTGGTGGACTTTAGCTTTAGGCCTGCTACAGGAGGTGGGCCAGAAGCTAGTGATGATACTGGGGATTTCTCCTTCTCTCCCTAAGCCAGCACACCAGAGTCCCGGCAGTCCTGACTATGGGTATATGCACACATCTCTATACATGTTCTCTTGATAATTAAGTTGTGGCCCGTCTTTTAACCTATGCTTTCTGGTGTTAACAGTAATTCACAGATGGCTCTCCAGCTATCAGAGCCAGCATTTCCCTGTCAACAAAGCATTATTATTTATTTATATTTAAACACTGATGTGATAAATCTTTACAGTCCGATTTTGGGCCAGGTACTGTTTTGTAGGCACCTTCTTCCCCTGTGGAGAAGATGGTAATTTGCAGGCACATAGCAGATAGTTACCGAACATTAGAGAATTACCTCAGGACAGGCCTGCCTAGCACCACGTGCTGCTTCCACATGCAGAGCCCAGTACGGGGAGGCAGTTTCCCCATTTGCCTGTTAAGCACTTGCATAACCTACACAGACACCGCAGGCCAGACAGAATCACTTTATCAGCTCTGCACTCAGCTCGCGGATTGAACTACTCAGCTCTAGCAGATTCCCCGACTCCCAAAAGCTGCGGCTCCCCAGCACATTTATTAGGAGCAAAAAAGCCTTTCTGAAGGCCCTCATCTTTGTTGGCTCCAAGTCTCATTTCCCAGCCTCTGTAAAACCCATGACAACTCAACAGTGCTCTGCAGCTGCCGTAACTTTAGCCAAATGTATTTTTGGCACCCTACAGGGTGCCTCTTGAGGAACTCGAGCCAATTGTCTTCTGAGCTGCTAAAACCCCTGAAACCTCCACCTACAGACCCTTCCCTCTGCCCTGTGTGTACTGCCAACTATAACGAGAACTTTCATCTCTTTTTTCACACAAATACCTGACTTCTTCCTAGTTCTATAATGCCTAAGTTACTATGCCATTGCATACTTGATGATTTACCACCTTCACATCATTCATAGAAGATTCCATGGAATCCAGAAACACCTGACACTTATTAGAAGAAAGGTGTAAGGTATGATGTTGAACTGCATATAGGGACATTACAACACTTGTTGTAGAAGGCAGGACACTTTGCACTTTCCGAAATCTACACTGCTCTGGAGACTGAAAATTCCCAATTTCAGTAAATGATTAAAATATAGGGCCCTTTGTGGGACACCCCCAAGGTGCTCTCTGTCCAAGTCATATTCCTCACCCACGCCTCTTACTCCCAGTCCAACCCATGCTAGAGCAGGGCCTAAGAAAACAACCTTAAAAGGAGATTGTTTTGAACGTTCTCATGGGGCTTCATCTGTCCAGGTAAAAACCTTTTAACACCACCTTGATTTTCTTTCATCTGGTTTAATAAGACCCAGCTTCCAAGGAATTTTTTTTCTTCCCCCCCTAGTTTCCTAGTTTTTTTTCTTCCCCCCCTAGTTTCCTAGTTTCATCATGACTAAATAGACAAATTTTAAATATCACCATTACTGTTAACTGATAGCATGCTTTTCTATTTATCCAGAAACAAACCAGATAACCGTCAGTGTCAACAGAATTCGAGTGGGTCACAGCAGCATATTTTTCCCCAGGCTGACCCAGAGAACACAGTAAATTTCTCTCCTCAACAGTTTTAAACTGTCCTCTGGCATTATTTTGGCTTTCTCTCCATGTTATTCTTTTTTTAACTCAGAACAACTTTTTCCAGTCATCCAGAGGAATCTCCAGTAAAAACAGACAAGTCATGAGTTGATGTTCTTGATATTTTTGAGGTTAAACAAGCATTTTTATTTTTATTTAGAGTAAATCAACACAGTTCCTACAGTTTGCAGTGGAGACTTCTGATTGAACTGAAACTGTGTGTCACATGCTTTATGAGGCTGTATACACATCTCAGTAAAGAGGAAAAGGAGGGCATAAGACTTATTTGTCTTTACATTACAAATATAGTTTAATTTTAGCCAGCTATGTTTTCCTTTGCAGTCAATAATACTCCTTCCACATCACAGTTTATCCTTGGATTTACAACCTCATGTAAAAAGATCCCACACTTTCACAGATACACACAAGTTTGTAAGCTTTAAAACATACACACGGGAACGGACACAGCGCCAGTGAACATGGACATTACCAAGAAAGGGGTCATGTATGAAGAGGCAATGGTCAACAGTGGCTTAATGGACGACCACATGACCAATGGAACTAAATTCACCATAAAAATTCCTTCTCCAGCTGGACTGACTTGCTGTTGAAGTGAGGCAGGTTTAATGTTGTCTACTGCAAGAATTAATTTTTTACTTCACAGTTTCTTCTAGCATTCTGTTATGGAAACAGTTCCTTCTTCCAGCTGCCTCATCGGTTAGGGCCCCAGATAATATACTTTCAAAAATCATTTTTACCTAAACATTGAAAAACTTTAATTGGGCTGTTGCTTCTGACTTCTGGTGGTCTAAGATCAGTTCCAAATACATGAGAGAAGTCTGAACCAAGAATTCCTGGAAATGAAAACATTAATTGCCCTCAATGAGCACAAGAATCTAAAGAGAAAGAAAAGGTAGTCTAATTAAAAATATCACTTCTTTCACTATTCCTCCCATAATTAGGAGGAACTTCTTAGCAGCTGTGACAATTTACCATTTACTAAAAAAAATAAATTACCCTTTTTGAAGGCCAATTCTTTTTTTTTTTTTTTTTTTTTTAAACTGATACTTACTCCCTCTCCAATAAATTCTCAGAGAGCATGAATCAATATAGCTCCATGGAAGTGTGTTGTACAGATTTACTATATTCAAGGATTTTTTTTCACCTAGCGTCAAGCTGCTTGCCAGTCACATTGTCAATGAACACACTGGATTTCACAGTGTGGAATACCCCAAGATATATTTGGTGTTTTGTTTTAGGAACAGTGGTGTTTTATGTGGCAATGGAGTGTTTCCACACAAGTAAGTCTTTGATCACCGACCTAATAATCCCATTTCATCCATACTACCAAGGTGAGCATGATGAAGGAGATTAAAATAATTTGTTTATCCTAATAAAACGGAACCTGGATTGCAGAACATAATTTCTAGTAAATTATCATAACAGAGAAGAACTACATGTGCTAAAGGAATTGGGTGGCACAAGAACAGACAGACACAAGTTATAAAAAAAAGATGCAAAGTTAGAAATTGAAAAAAACAAGTTTCTAATAATGAAAACAATGATGAACTGAAGCAAAAATCCCTAACCACTTTAAGGGAAAAACTTGGGGAGGGGAGAGGATAATGGAAAATAAAGTGACGATGTCAGATGAAGAATATGTACAAGCAAGGGAAGGCTAAGAATTTTCTGTGGATATTTTTCAGTTCTCCGAAAGGAGCATGAAGACAGGACAAAACAGCCAAGATCAAGTGATGACTCAAGGACTGGTGTTAAAAGGTAAGCCTAGGGACGTTCCACAATTGGAAGCAATTTACAAAAAGGAGGAACTGTCTTTCAAGGATAGCCTCTGACTGGTTCCCCCCAAAAACCCCAAACCACCACCTTGTTGGATCAAGTCCACTACAACCAGTGAGAAAAAAAGATGTAACAGGAGAAATAAATCACATAAATGTAAAAGCCTTTGATTGCCTAGTCCTGTTCCACACAAAAATAGGAGCAAATGTGACCATTTACCTCTCAACCTCTTTTTCAAGCTACAAGAATCCTTCAAGTTACACTGGTGTTTTCTCCCTGAGCCATTTCCAGTTTATGGAAATCCTTCTTGAAGTTTCATTTCCAGGGCGTAACACAGTGTTCTAATAGTGGCTGAACTAGTGCCAAACACAGTAATGTTTATCACTTTATTCTTACAAGAATTTCTACTGCTTATTATACACATTTGTCCTAAGTTCTGGAGCTTAAGCAAAGCTGATTAAGGAAGGCATAGGGTTTATGATGCATGAAGTTACTGCTTTTGAGGAGAAATCTCACACACTCTTAAGTTCAGCCAACAGCTCCTAAATGTCTGACTTGTATGAAATATCTTTTGGTTGCTTAGACAAGGGCAGCCTCAATCATTTCCCGATTCATTTCCACCTGTTTCCTCACTTGTAAGCTCCTATTCTTTTACTTTTTTTTGGTTGCTTTTAAATATTAAATAGCAGAGGAACAAGAACAGGGCTCACTAGAAAGACTCTTGACTGATGAATGCGTCTCATTTATACTATAGTCCATATTACACATTGCTTATTCTTAACAATACTTTCTCATCAAGTATCACACATTGCAAAGGCAAAAGGTTGGGAAAGGGCTAGGTACCACCAATTATATGTGGTCATTAACCTTCATTAATATGGCACTGGGATGCCTTTGTAAGACACAAGGTTGAATAAAGCGTTGCCTAGGGAAGAAGGTAAAAGACCCAGAACCGTCTCTGAGTAGAGACGGCCAGGTACAGTGAGGTATTTCTAGGCTGTGCTCCCAGTGCTCTGAGCTAAGGCAGGGTCCAGTACATTCACAGCATGCTTAGCTGAAACTTTTCCTTCCTCCTGGAATCCAGCAATTCCAGGAGGAATTTTTAGTGGCTTTGAAGGAATCAGCACTGGCATAGGCTGGCTTCTAACACCTGCTTGAGCTCTAGCAACGATAAATTCAAGCTCTCTCTGTAGAGGGCCTTACAGCTGGTCTGCATCACATTCACAGTTCTAGTAATAGAAACATGGTGCAGAATGGTTGAAGCTAGCTTGGGATCCATTTAAAGGTCCTTCCTTCATCAACCCTAGCATCCTTGTTACTGGCTTACTGTTGTCAACTGAACGTTGACAAATATTGCAACCTCTCAAGCTGCAATCTCACCAGGGAAAGATACAAAGTTACTTTTGATGGGTTCATTTCCTCTGAATGGATGGCTGTTGACCTTCACTATGTTTTTTGCATGATAGCTTATTAATTTTTTCTCATATTTTCCTCTCATGGTTCCCAAACACCAGGATGAACATTGGTAAAACACAATCTCTCCCAGCCTGTTGACACCATCCCATAGCTGAAAAACCATTGCTAGCAGCTGACTCACTAGCCACGGGTTTTAAAACTCTCAGATATACGTTTTCCAGATCTGTATATTTAAAAAGATTTGATGTCTAAATATCTTAAAGGTAAAGGAAGCAACAGAAGGTAGCGCTCACAGACCAGGCTGGCAAGGTTTAGGTAAGAGTTGAGTGATACAATCTGTATTGCTTTTCCCTTGTGACTGAATGGAAAACTAGAAGCTGGGTTTACTGATTGCATGTGTGGCAGAGTCAGAAATAGGAAAGATCATGAGGAAGAAGAGTTTGGGAAGATTGCCCACGGAGCACTGGTAAGAGACTTCTGGACAAAAGGTTTTTTTGCATTGAAGGCTGTTTAGAATGAGACTTGAAAGTAAGAGCAGTTTCCCCAAAAAAATGTGTCTTTCTCTATAAAGAAGATATGGAGTTGTATTTTAAAAAATTATGGGCTTTTTAATTATTTTTTCTTCCTAAGAAGCAGCCTGGTAGGGTGTGGTGGTTTTTTTGTGTTGTTTGGTTTTTTTTTTGTTGTTGTTGTTGTTTTTGTTGTTGTTGTTGTGTTTTTTTTTTTTTAAAAAAAAAAAAAAAACACAGTACCCAGACCATAAATAGTTCTAATCACTTCAGCTAGGCTAGCCACAAGGTTGGAATTACACATGTGCTTCAGTATCTTGCCAGATCACTAAAAGAAGGTTTACTATCCTAAAGAATTTAAGACTATGTTCTAAAAATTCATACAAAGTCAACTGGAGGTAGCCATTTTAGCTACAGCCTGCTTGCATGCACATGCCTTTACCTGCTAACGGAGCTTTGCCAAAAATTTCAGGGCCCAGCATTAGTTTGCATGTTTTGAGTCCCCATTACTATATAGAAAAAACATGCTCAGAGTAATTTTTCTATTATATAGTTTACATGTTTTCTAAAATAAGTAGCTGTAATTGCTGAAGTCTTACAAGATTTTGTGTACAATTCAATTCTATTTAACTGACATTGGTTATCTAGAGCTTATTTTTGCTCTCTTAGGCCTCTTCAGTGTTCAGCTGGCATCTAATCCTAGGGTTAGGACCTGGAATTCGTTCCCTGGCATACCTGGCTGCCAGCTGGCTGGCATACCTAACTGTTTGGATGGCAGGTGTCGTCTTAGATTGCTCTCTTCTCTTATTGAAAGTACTTTTTGATCCATTTCCTGCATTTACTTGTTTGGAAGAAGGGCAGTATCCTTCCTGAAGAACCAAAGATGGAAGTTAAGAGGAGACTGTAGAACTCTAGAAACTGCTGAAAATACTGCCTGGAAAAATCTTTGAATATCAAGTGTGGGTCTTAGCAAGGGCATGATAATAATCTTCAACAACAGACAAGCTGCTGCAACGAAGAAAAAGATTAATTTGTTCACTGTGCCCATGGCAGACAGAAAAGAAATAGTGGACTTACACAGGCAAACAAAAAACCCCACCTCCTCTTTAATGGCACCATTAGTGAAGCTCTAGAACAGATTACCTAAAAAGTTGTAGAGTTTCTGACATCAGAAGTCTTCAAGGACAGATGAGAGAAGTGTTGTCAGGACTGATGTGGGTACAGCACAGCCTGCCTTGACTGTGATCTCATGAGGTCTACTAGCCTATTTTTCAGTAAATACTCCTTTTATTTTTTGCCATATCTTTAGGTGAATGAAAAGTCTTAAGAAAATAAAATTGGCTGCCCGCCTGACCAAACACAGAGTGAGGTTTGTATCAAAACTCATATAACCTGCAATTCAACGAGCTTTCAGCAAAACGTTTAAGCATATTCCTAGTATTAGACACACATTCTTGCATGAGACTTTGATGACTGAGGAAGAATTGATTTAGGCATGTTTCCTACAAAGGCAATATTTCATAATTTGTTTTCTGTAAAAAAAAAAACAAAAAACAAAAAAAAACCCAAAAAAACCAAACCAAAAAAACCCAACAACTAAAATAAAAACAAACCCCTAAAACTTTAACAGAAAGTCCCAACAAACGATGCAGTGTATTTTTTACTTCTTGCAGTCTCTGCCTCCACATTGGGAAAGGAAATGAACGCTGTAGCAAGTAAAAGAAATTATAGCTTTTTCTTCATTCCTCCTACACAGGCATTAAAAAGAGGGGGTGTGTGGGAGGAACATAAACATGTTAACCCATTTACATTCCCTTTGCTCCATTTTCTCCATCCAAAAATCAAATAGAGGTCAAGTGAAACATGAGAAGCTTAAGCCCAAAAGCAGAAAAATCTCAAAAAGTGTCAGAGGTTTTTACGGGAACGAGGACAGAGTGAGTTTAAAAGGCCTTCCAGACTGCATCAGTTACATTAACATCCACAGATTAATTACCTTACCTGCCCAGAACTTTAACTATGTACGTATGTTAAATCACTAGTGATCAAAACTTAATGATATATTGTTGTATATTGTATGTGTCTTCAGAGCACATATCAGTAGTTTTAATCCATACCACTTAAGACAGAAAAGGTTGCACGCTCTAAATTTCACTTTTGTCACCACTTACATATGAAGTTGAGATACTCCAATATTTGTTTACAGACAAAATATTTTACCTAACTGCAAACACTGTGTAAAAGTGACTGATCCAGCACATCTTTGACAACACGTTTAATGTATGACCAGTTTTCATACACTTATTATTTTCCTATAATGCTATTGGGTATCAGAATTATTCCCTGCAATCACAACAGATACGGAGCTTATCCAGGAGAACAAACTTAGACTGCAGTCCACAGAAAAGTTAAAATCTAGCAAAGAACCTTGTTGTTGGCATGACCACCATAATAACTTATTATAAAAACAATGCACTTTGTCAAGTTCATCTTCAGCAATTTGCTATGAAACTGAAGACTACATTATACTTATTGTACAGTATAAATCAACTATTTGTTTATTAGAGTTATTTTTTAAAACATCAAAATAAATTACATTTTCCTTTTTGCATTAATTCTTCCAGGTTCTTTTTAAAATAAAATGTTCATTTTGAACTATGACAGCTAAAATAGAGATATCTGACACAAACTTAGCTTTCCAGCCTGCGGGCAAAATATAAAATTGTTGTTAAATTGGAGCAGACCAGAAAATGGATGGTGAAACTCGTCTGTGAAACTTTTGCTAATAGCAAACATTTATCCCATGACAAGGATTGTAAGTAGCAGCACATGACACGGGATGTGTTACAGCAGCAAGATTCAGGAGCATTTTGCTGAGTGAGTCTGAAGACCAAATGCTTCTGGTACCAAGATATGTGGATGTTACACCATCAAATACCTCACTTCATTATCTATATTAGCAGCACGCTTTCCATGTGATGAATAAAACTCCAAGTTTTATAAGCTCCTTAATGTTCATTTAATTGATCTTTTCTGTGTTCACTCAAATGCAACTGATTGAACATCCCCTTTAAAATTTGTACTCTTTGCCTCAAATATACTGGCTGTTTGAACCTAAACTAGTCAAATCATTTTTTGAAGTGTATGGCAACATACCAAAATACCTTACACTGGTGCTGCAGGACCAAATCTGACAGTTTTGCTCTCAGTTACAATAAATCTATTGAGAAATCTAAGCTTACAATAAAATTAAAAAGAAGTCAGCACAGTAATCAAAACATTTAAGCAGGCGCTTCCATTTCCAAGTAGAATACTCTCATCGCTTCTGTCCTTGTTCACTGTTATTTGTCCCAGTGTTACGACTTCCTATTCCTTGTGCAAGATATAAAGGAATGGGTCCATAATGTTGTAGCTTCATAAAAGACTGGGTTGAACATAAGCCATTCTCAAATATTATGCTGAAACATTAACTTTTTTAAAGTTCAAAAAGTTAACAAATCCCCACGCTTCTTGATTTTAATACCACACAAGTCCTTCTTATGTGGAAGACGTTTTAATTAATTAATTTAATTTCTAATTAAAGATAGATTGTTCGAAATTTCCAGTGATTTCCAGAGCACAGAGGATCAATCCATTTATAAAATTACCATATCAAAAGCAAAGCCAGGATAGGGATGCTACTAAATGTGGGCTATGATCCAAGGCTAGATATTTAAGTATGTAGACTAATTTCAGGTTTCATTAACACGTAAGGAGCTGGCAACTCCTGTTCTCGTAAGGAGTCAAATTTCTTCCTCAGTAGGAAAAACAGCAGCCAGTTATAAGCTTGCAGTTACTTATGCTACTGCATCCATGAGTCCGAGGTATCACTACACCTTGTGAAACTTGTCAACCATCCATTTCTTGGTATCTTGAAGTATACTATGTAAAGTCATTGCACAAGTGTGCAACACTCATCTGATGATCAGATATTGAGCAGTCTTCATTGCCCCTGGTTGCCCTCAAGCACTAAGTATTGCATGAACTTTTTTTTTTTAGTTTACAAATGAATCAGCTAAAATACAAGCACCGTTACAGCTGTGATAGTCTAAAGACATCACAGCAAGTGGAAGAATAGTATATTTGTATTAGTGAAACTACTACAGTTGGGAAAAAATATTACACAAAGCTTTGGGCACTGAAGCCCTTTGTCTAATAATTTTTTTTCACCCCTGAAGTGATATCGGTTGCTGTAATTAAAGATATTATTTGTGCATAAAAGCCTTGACTCAGCTTTTCTGGAAACTACACTAAGAAACTCGGGGGCTGACCATGACCTAGCCACTCAGAAACAGGATAATGGCTCTGTTGGGAATGGGGAGGGGGGGGACAACACCAAAAAACAAACCCACACCACACAAAAAAAAAAACAAAACCAAAAATGCACAAACACAAAATGGTTAGAAGACCACCAACTGCATTCTTAACTGTTCTCCACATTGAATTAATCAGTAGTACCAAATCACTGGATCATTTTTCTTTGAGCTATGACATCTTCTAGGCTCCTGAGTAGGAACTTGTATTCTATGGCATTAGAATCAGAAATCTTGTCATAGGGAGAAGCTTTAGCTTCAGTTTTTTTCATGATGATTTATGTAGCTGAGTTTTAAGAAGTATTACTGTACAGTTAATGAATCCATCATTTTACTCCCTTTTCCAGCACACAGTTTCAACAGAAGTAACAGACACCATATTCCACCTACCACTGACTGCCACCATGATTTCTGGAAGTGTTTGAAGTCAAACTTTTTGTATTTATGATTACTGTTTATCTTTGTCTGAGATGTGGCAGCCAGCTTACATAGAACATTTAAGAGCATCATGACCGATAGCTGTTTCTTGAACGGTTTACTCAGCACGGTTGAAAAGTTTTCTTCAGCTTTGGCTCAATGTGATGTCAGTCTTGAGCCAGAAACTCTGTGATCTTTGGGGGCTTACAAAGCATGAGTAGCCTTACAAAATCTAGGCAGTTTGCCAAAGGCTTTTTTGTTGTTGTTGTTGAACTGTGGTGGAAGGTTAAACAATTCACACAGTTTTGATTCTCCCTACCCCCAATTTGCCTTGTACTTAATGTCTTCTTGTCAAGAAATAAAGTAACTTCATAATGGGATGGATGGAACCATTTCAGCTATTACACAGCAATGATGGTATTGCTGGAAATCTGAAACAAATGTTAACCTCAATCCTTCTCTGCTTAAAAGAAATCAGTATATTCAACATGCTGAAAAGTCTTTACATGACATGGTATCAATTTTCTTATGGCTTACTTAAAAAAAAAAAAGTCCAAACCCAGCTTTATGCCCTCTGAGAATTGGAGCGCAGGAAGTGAACTGCTCATGCCAAGGGGCAAGATTCGCAAATTTGACTCAAGTGAAAGAATGTTTTGTTTCCAAAAAACACTAATGCACACATCATACAGTACAAGCATGTTTCCACACATGCATTTTAATTCATGCATGCTTTGTGGCAGAAAAAGTCCATCACTTAAGAAACAATAGAAAGAAAAAAAAATGCAACCTGTTGAAAATTAATGTTTGAAAGACCTGAGCCATATTGCACCATTGATTTTTAAGATTAAAACCAGATGTTTCTTTTCTGAAGTGCTCCAAACGATATATTGCTTCAGACAACCCTCTAGCTGGACACAGAGATTTTAAGTCCTATCGTGAGCCACAGAAATTTTGTAAATCAACCCTTAAATGAGCAGATACATTAGAAAAAAACAACAGACTAATATGTAACAAAATGCATTTTTGTTCATTTTGACAAGTGTTATTTTATTCCTGATTGCACTTTGAAATGCTTTCATGAATGCACTCTGGTGTGTTTGTGGGAGGGGGGGAAGACAGTCTCAATGAGAGGGCTTTTGCTGGGTGCCTCTGCTAAGAAACCTCTGTCAGGAGATATGAAGAAGAGGTCCCGTTTGTTCAAAATATAGAATTAGCCAAACATTAATTCATGAGGTCCCTTTATAGGCTATAAAGTTCAGCTAGTAAATTGCTAGATGGATTTAGGCTGAAATATTCAATATGCAAATTATATCCTTATTACTGAAAAAATAAATATACCTATTCTCTCTTAGAAATGCATACACAGAAAAGGAACCTGACACGTCTCCTTTTAAAGCAAAGAACAAACCAAAAGGTAAGGTCAGTAACACTTCTTCCGTTGTATACCTCCTCTTCACATTTAAAAGAGGTCACTCCTGTTTGCTCTTTCAGGCCTATTGTAGCTTGTAGCAGAGCCCTATACAACCTCTCTGCCTGGGCTGCTGAGTAGAGCCGGAGCAACAGTTGCATTAGCGGGCATTCACTTTTCTGTTTTTAATGTAAGAATAAATAGTAGCAGTAACATTATGCAGATTGCAACTGTCATCATTTCCAGTGTAAACCAAGATGGGAATGTACCCTACTAACTGCTGCTGCCAGAAAAACATTGTCTAAAATGGAGGACCGCATTCTTGCCAGGATTTCAATGGAACAGCAGTGGGTGGGTGCTCACATGAACACACCCACTGGCAATTTTAGGGAATGCTGCAGAGAGAGCACAGCTTGACCTGGCCTTAACTGACATCCCCAATCTCTGTCAGTCACGCTTTTCATGCTAGTGATGCTCTCTCTTCCTCAGTCTTATGCCTTTTCACTTTCCCTGCTCGCCATGCACAGCATAAAGTAACGCATGCTTCTTTTCTGGGCGGAGAGCCCAGCCACTACATTCATATTTTTACCTCTGTGAGCAACCCCTCTAAGGTCCCGTATGGTATGTTTTCCAAATTGTTGCCAAATTTCAAGCCACATTGCTAAAAATTCCTCCAGAAATGTTTTCATTTCTTTCTTCATTTATTTATTACATTTTTCAATAGCATCTTTCTATAAATATTCAGTAAGTGAGGGCATGCTTTGGCATTTTTGCTCAAAGAGAGCATTTTCATTTATGTCAGCGGGAGGTTATAGGACTGCCCATGGAATGTTTACTGTGAACTATTAGCTCCAAGCAGTGGACATTAGAGGCAAACACATTTCTGCTAAGTTATTTAGGAGTCTAACTGGCTCTGGCTTTGAAGGAGCTATGTGACATTCCCTAGTTCACATTACCCCCTTCTACGGTATTATTTCTAACACCAAATTTCTTTCCACCCATTCACACTTTAGCCCAGTTTGCAGTGTTTCTGAAGGTGCTTCTCTTTGATTGAATACGTATAGTATAGCAGAATAATTGTTCTGCATTCCAGTTTTAACACTAATCTTCAATATAAAGGCATGGATCAGCACCATAACCTCATATGCAGCCCCTGTGGAATTGATTATTCAAGCTGGGTCACAAAAAGCTTGTGTCTCTCTCAGGTTAGTTTGCAGACAGGATGCAAAACTCTATGAAACATATTCAAATACTCTGGGGACGGTCTATACCTTGGACAGATTAAACAACATTGTCTGTTTTTTAAAGAGTATTTTGCATTAATGCAATACTTTCCTTTGACTCTTCGCTACAAAGATCTTTCAGTTTAGTTTACTTGCTTAATATTGACAAATATAACTGAAGTACAATGTAAAGTCATAACTTACTTATACTGTAATCCTTACTTTCCTAGTTATTGCATAACCTGGTCACATTTTGGTATCTTGTTCCTGATGTAGCATCCCATATGATTGCATATGTATATTGCCAGGAATAATATTCATAAATAATTTACAGCTTAGACTCTGAAAACAATGATTTGAAGCAAATGTATTGTTTATACCAACCGAAAGCCTTATGGTAGTTATATAAAATGAAATACAATATGTACAATAAAAATTGTGTGCTGTTCTCTCACTCAATCCCTAACATTATTTATATAAATAGGTACGTTTCACTTTAAGAAAACAGTAGGGCAGATTTCAACTATAGAGGAAAAAAAAAGAAACCCTGATTTTCTCAGTTCCTTGAGGCTCACTTCTTCAGCTTTATCACGGAGAAAATGATTATAGTTGCAGCATTTCAAAAATTAAAGCTATTGATGGAGAGAATCAGAGCAAGCAAGCACATAGAGCAATTGCATTTAAATATTCTCATTTAACAGTATATTGGAGAGGTGGGAAAAGGGAATAAGCCATTTGTGCAAGAGGCTGAGCTACCATATAAGCTGTCTCAAAGTGGTTTGAGGTTCTCTGACACAAATGCAAAAAGCTAAGAATTTATGCTAATGAAAACCACTTAATCACTTGACAGTTATTAGACGTGAAAATCTAACTGCATTATAGTCAGTTAATACCATTGGGTAAGCTAATAAATTCAAACCAAACACAAGCAATTTACCTGAATAGTTTGTGCTATATACTTCGGACCAAACTCAACCTTTGTTTACTTCGGGCATCCCCACTGGGGTGGCAATCATTGCACAGGCATAAACAAGGAGAACATAGGTTATTTTCACTATGAGAGTTTGCCAGGAGCAGAAAAATTCTGTTCCAAGCTACAGATGTATGATCCCAGTGATATCCAACAAAAAAAGTTAAGTGCACACTGCAGACAGCTTGCATACAGTGGATGAAGTCTTTCTACGTATCATTGCTAACAAGGGTCATGGTTACAATAGATAGTGCTGGGACACAGAACTTTGGCAAATGCTGGACACCAAACTCCATTCCCTGGCTCAGGGCTGTTCTGCACTGACTAGGCACTGTCCTCCTTGACCTGAGAGCTCCTAGGATGCCACGCAGGCGCTTTGTGTATGTGTCCAGAAGCGGTCAGATGCAGAGATCAGGCAGAATGGCACTTAAATCCCCAAAGGGCCTGTACCACTCATTGTGTGCAGAACACATCTAAAATATACATCAACAGGATCACATTAATTTCATGAAAGGCCAGATCATCACATAGAGAACAGATTAGCAGTGAGAAAATTCTCCCCAAAAGCTGAAGATGCAAAGCCAGTGTTGCCCTTAGTCCAAGGGGTTTCCAACCCACTTTCTAGAAAATGCATCTGAAGATGAGTCAAAGAGTATAGGAGACATGTGGGGCACCTATAGTCTTGCGCTTTTCTGGCACGGATGTCAGGCAAGCATCGCACCGCAGTGTCTGACCTTAACCTGATGAGCTAGGAGAATCCTCAGTTCTCTTCTTTCTCTGGCTGTCCTAAATTCAGTCCAGTTCGTAGCTGATCTTACCTCCCACCACATCTGCTATCAGAGATTCTTATTTACTTTGACAAGTGAAAGACTGTTCTTGACAAGATACCTAACCAGAGAAATGAGTAAAAGACATCACCATGCTCTCTCTCACTCTTTTTTTTTTTTTTAATTTTTTTTTATTTTTTTTTTAAGAGGATGAGACTAAACTGAAGTCTTGCTTTTGCCGTACAGTTAAGGATGCATTTCATGCAGGCTGTCCAGTCATACTGAATCTATTAGGCCACCTACCTTAATCAGAAAGCCCACAGGGAAAGACCACTGCATTAAATATATAAATGTTCTACTCCCGCAATTTTCAGTTTGCTATTTTCCCCATAGTACTATTTAATTTCAACATAATGGCAAAAAGAAAGGCAGCATAAATCAAGTCTTTCTTGATAGAGAGAACAACCAAATACCATACTTGTAGAGAGATGTTTATCTGAAGACTTGCAAAAGTAATAAGCAACACACATCAACTGTTCAAACAAAGCAAAAAATCCCAAGCAAGCCTATTCTGTATTTCATAATGCATAACATGTGCCTATCTCAGGACTTTGATAACTCAATTCATGTATCTTGGTCTTACTGAAGAGGAACGTTGGAGACCAGGCTTTATTTCTCTTTTCAGTGTGCTTTTCATTTTTGGCACTCCTTTTTAGGGATATAGATATGGAATTTTTTTCCTTTGTTCAATATCGTCAGTGGATATATTAAAAGGACAAAAGAGGATTGTGCCAGTAGCCTATTTAAACAGAACAAAACCTGAATTTAAAAGAAAATATAGACTTTGAAAATAACATTTCTAGATGGTTAGCATAGCTACAAGAGGAAACCATCTGTTAACGCCAGCAAGAAGCAAAGAAACACACGCCCAGCCCCGAACACACAAAAACTCCAACTGCCAAGAGATCGTTTTTTCCTTCGTCTTGCTGTGTAGGTATTCATAATGCTTTTGTATTTTTCTCTTTTACAAGAAGAACAAGAATTGATTATGACCCTATTGGCCTGTTTTCTCTTTCTGTATATCTGTACTGAACTAAGCTGTGAAGATAAACTGTATGCAGGAGACATCTTTTTAAAGTGAGTATAAAATGCTGTTAGTAAAACATTTTTTAAAAGCCAGTTTGGCTTATCCTGTGCGAATATCCATTCCTACAGGCAGTCTAGACCAAGACAACACAAGGTAAATATCCCTTAAGACCCAGGTGGCAAGTTGGGCTGTGACACCTGACAGAGGCTTATCACCAGTGTCCACAAAATTCTACATTCATCCAAGAAGCACGCTCATGTCTTCTCTCACGGCACTTTTACTGGAGCCAATGCTGCAAAGTTACTTATGTTTTCTTTCAAACCCCATCTCATAGCTTCCATTAGGGACACAATTAACTGAAACAATTACATGGCAAGGGACAAGCTGTGGTGTTTCAACCTAACACAGTTCAGATGCTGTATATCACAGTATTTTCTTATTCTGACATTATGCTGTATTCTGACAAACATATTTGTCTTGGACATCTGCTATTTCTCATTCCTTCCTAATCCTAAGGGCAGGGACATACTTCCATGTGCCTAATACATGTTGTCTCTAGGCCTTATCACAATATAAACAAGTAATGAGTGCAGCAAACACTGCTGAAAGTAAGAAGTGTTCATAACTCACAGCGCTCTGAGTGTTAATGTATCACTTCCATCTAATTGGGCCTCTGACAATACTTTTTACTAAGAAAAGGAAACAAGCCTTTAGAGTGTGGGGATCTAGTTAGCCTTTTAAACCTCTGTGATTTACTTTTGGGGTAAATAACCTGTAGTCCTTTTACTAGAAATGCTAATGTCTTCTTGAGGAATATCATGAATGCTGCTGACCCATTCATTATTTCAAAGACAACTAGAACTTTATTAAACAATCAACTATGCTTTTCTGAGAATGGTTCCCCCCACACTACTACACAAATGTAGCCATTTAAAGATGGCTATTAGAAGCCTTCAAGTTCAAAATGTGTGCTAAAAAACCCACTAAAACCTGCAATTTGGGGAGTCTAAGTTGTGCTTTTGGTTTTCCAGGTTATCTGTGGTGCAGTTCGACATCTAAGTGGCCATTAGTAACCTGACAACCTCCTTGTACATTAGGTACACATACAAATTTGGGATAATACTACATACGCTGTTGTGCAAACTCAAACTTTCAGAACTCTGTCCCTTAACCTGCCTTATTGTAGCAAGTAGAATGATAAAACGGTAACACTGCATTTGCGGAGTAGAGCACTACTAGTAATTCTCATTCGTTACCTTAGGAGTTAAGGACATAAACTTACTAGAAATTCTGCCTGGGAAAACTGCAGTTCAACGGTAATGCTTTTTGCCTCTGCTGACATTTTCTTCTCTCGGAGCCGAGGAGTGAATCCCCATTAGTATTGTTAAGACTTTAAAAATTGTTTTCCTTTTGAGCAGCTGGCTATAAACTTCACAGGGAAATCAATCGACCTTCCATAGTTGGCAGTCAAAATGAGTTGAGAGCCAGCGAAAATAAATACTTCAAGATTATACTTCCAACTAGGAGTCAGTTGTATTCTGTTTAATGTCCTTAAAATACAAGGAGGAATAACCACACTCCTCCTCATATTTTGTCCTTTACGTGAAGGAGCGCTCTGCTGATTGCCCCTTAGGGGCAGCAGTGCTTAAATCTTTGAGTCACCAACAGACTTGCCCATTTCGGTTCTTGTTTAGAAGAATTTTTAAAGTTATAAGGAATCAAGTTTTAGGCAAGTTTCAGATCTACTTGCACTGGTTAGTAACTCTGTTTTGTGCTATGTATAGCCTATTAATCAAGGCAAACATAAAGGGAAGCCTAGGTATGCAGCTTCAGGAATTTATCTTCTAAGCATTGAGCCAAAACCGATGGCCCTAATTTTCTTGATGCCAGAGAACCTCACAGAAGTTTATTGCTAGCATAAGGCAAAGAGTACACAAAGATTTTTCCAGGTATTGGCACATAGGTGGAATGGTAAAAAGAACCCTCTTGTTGCCCAAACACATAATTTTGTGCAGCAAGCAACAACACAAGCTGCTTTCTCAAGCCCAGAGAAAGGGGGGAAAAAAACCCCAAACCTGACCACCCTCACCCTGCAATACATATGTGCAACTTTGGTTAACATCAGACAACATCACATACCTACAAATCAGTCTGTCAGATTAGAAGCTGCCTCCTTAACCTTGTACACATGGTTCCCATTTAGAACAGCTACACTGGCCTTAGAGCATTAAGCGATGAGGAAAAAGCTTGTTTATGTTCAGAGTCAAATCCACAGTCCCCACACCGACCATGTAACAACCTACTTATCTTTGAATTTGAGCTGTTTTCCCTCTTCACGCCAGAACAGAACAGACCAGTCTTCAGGGTGATGAAAACAAGTTTAAAATTAATCAGTCATGCACAGGACATTCAGGATTTAACTGTATGGTTTTCTTTAGACATGCTTCCTCCCCTGCTTGGTGTTACTCACGCAGCTTAGATTAAGAAGCAGGCTTAGATTTTTCTTCCCAACACACAACAGTTAAACTGGGACATTCAAACATGGATTTATAACTTCTAGACTACAAACTCAGTATAGTTACAGGGCATGAAGATAAACCCTTCTGGAAGCAAAGTGGTGGTGGGACTCATTTGACAGCAAGGACTGCTATATTTGTAATGAAACACAGCACAATCAGAATTTTTCTTGATGTGACATGTTAATTCTTCTTAGTCTTTCACTGTGAACATCAGCAAGAGCCTGGCTCTGCCTTATCTGTAACTTCCCATTAGAGAGTTGAAGAGAGCAGTAAGAGCTTCCCTTGGCCCTACCTTCTAGAACACATAAAATTGTTTCTTCTGAAAGTATAAAGAAAATCAACCTAAATGTGTTCCAAAGTAGAAACATCAATGCAAAGCTGATAGAACTAACTTAACTTGCTTTTTTTTCAGTTAATGAAAAATGATGGCAATTTTGACTGGTTATCATAGAACAGTAATAACACCATAGCCATAGTATATGAGAACCAGTAGGATGTTGTGCAGTGCAGTGGGTTTGTTAACAGAGATAGATCGTATCAATTTGATGGAGTGACCGCACTGAATAATTTGGTTTACTGCAAGCATTCTCTTAGTATAATCTGAGTATCACATTCCTTACGTTGACAGAGCTTTGATGTTCATGTCTAGCCAGGTCAGATAAAAGATGATGCTACTTTATCTCAAAAAAAAAAAAAAAAAAAAAAAAAAAAAGCCAACAAAAAAACCCCATCACATTTACTTTAAAGCCTTCTTTAACGGGCAGGATTTAAAAACAGTTCATTTGGCTCTCATAAGTATTCTGCTAAAGGAAAAAGAATGTTACCGAGTTACACGTACTCATAAATAAGAGAGAGCAGCTGGAACATGATTTACTAGAGACACAACCCAACAAGAATACTTAAAGCCCAGCTCCTAACTTTAAGCAAGGGAGTGTCCCTGTGAAGCAAAAAGATTTAGCTCACATGTTTGAGTTAGGCAAATACTTCAAATGTTTCATTAAGACTTCAGGATTTGCATTCTCTTGTTCTCCAAGTTCAAAGTAAGCTTCAGTGAATTCACAGCAATGTTTTGGGGGTTTTTTTAAAGAGAGATTCTTCCATGGAAAGGATTCTTTGTCAGCATAAAGTAGATAGATGTAAGACAGTGCTTTCTACGCTGGGATGAGGACTATTGGAAATGTACTCCATCACACCTGAACTCACATTAAGATTGGTAAATGTGCACAAGGAATAAACCTTTGGGGAGGTGGTGAGCAGGTATACAGAGTAAGGAGCCACTGCCTCCGTGCCACTGCATACAAGCACAGCTCAAACTAAAAGGAAAGAATCTAGGATTATGAGTGGAGTGTGTCTTTACTGAGACACAGTAGAAAGAGTTGGGGAATCCTGGTTTCACTGGAACAGTCATTGCATAATGTGAGCAGGAGGAGGGACAGACAGGAAACATCCTCCGACATTAGCAGAGGTATTCTTACTGAGAATTTTGACACCTTTGCCAGAAAAATATTTGCTGTTTTGAGAGTTATAAAATGCACTTGATCTTCAGTATTTAATATCCTCGTCCAAAAAAAGCTGCATCTTTCTAAGCAAGGTAGAAGAGAACACAGCAATCTCAGTTTGCATCTACTCATAGCCTCTTTGAAAACAGAAATACTGGAAGTGCACTGGGGATCAAGCTTTCCTGACTGGAAGCAGCAATGAAATACATCCTTCAGAAATCAGGAAATTATTTCTCATCTTGGAATACTGAGTATAGATCTATACACTGGAAGTCTCCACAACTAAGAGCAAACTCCGTTTTCAATTCAACTTGATATTTTAAACTAATATTAGGAATGCCAAAAATCAGAAAACTGTTGCCAGAGTCAACCACATAGAGAATTTTGCCCCAAAACTGCAAAGGTTATAACGAGGTTTCTACCATGAACAAGCCCATTGTATCTGAACAGCTCTCTTATTCCAGCCATTTTCAGACTTTTAAGATTTTATGCTTTCAGAACAGATTCTTTTTTCTTCATTGCTTTCATCTCTGGAGTTATTTATAAGATGTAACAGGGCTATTCATAGCAGGGTGTACTCCGTTCTTACTACCACACGAGAAAAACGCACAAACCTTAATATTTATATTGATCTTGACTATGTGATTCTGTCAAAATTCTCCTCTGATTTTGTACCAGGTCTAGAGACCAAGTTCCACCTTTCCATTCAGACTGCTTCTGAGTGTTCTTTGACCGTCTCATTCCTTAGGTCACATTTTTCTTGCAGAGTCATGGCTGAGACCCAAGAGTCTGATCTCCAGTGAACTACTGCTTTCAAGCAATGACTTGCCTAAGTTGTTGCAGACAGCGTGTGTAACGTCCTCTTCTAGCTAAACTAAAGATCACCTGTCACCAGTCAAATTTGAACAGCAAAGACTTCAACTGACAGTTGGAAGGTCGAAGATTCAGGCTTTGCTCTTATTCCCTATGAGAGGATAGTATGGCTGAAGTAGAAAGAGTTTTTCTAGGCTCTATGATTATTGGAATTCAAAATTTCTGACTGAAAAGATCACCTGTAATTCATGACATGACATTCAAGTATGCACGATTCCCCCCGGGGTGAGGGAACCCACAACATTTATTTTGGAATATCTGCATTCAGCCCATAGAAATACACAGAGAAAAACACATCTACATGCTTTATTGCATCCGCTTCACCTCCAATGCTATTGGTAATTCACTCACCCCATTTTGCTTCCTCTTCCAGATGAACCAATTCATACTCCAACTTTACTACACTTAAATTCAAGTATAAACTCTTAACAGGTATCTCAAATTTTCCTATATGAATGAATGAACAGACACATTCAAACAGTCTTTTCATTTGGAAAGCTGTTCTTTCTAAAGAGTGCTTAGATTACCCATTGAAGTATTACACTAGACCGTAAATTTGGCCTTTCAGTATCACCTGGGGAACATGTGTGTGCGCTTTCTTGTTAACTTGCTATTTGGAGTATTTTAAGTATTGAAACATACGTAACACAATTTTACCATTTACTGTACAGTCAGGTCTTCTAAGACTGCCACAATGGAAGTGCTGACGTGTAACTCAGCCATCCCCCCAATCCCATCCCAAAAGAAAGCCTTAATGAGAATACAGAAAAGCAAAGAGTTGGGTCTTTTGTTTTGTTTTTTAAACAGCAGCCCTAAACACGAGTTAAGGAACACAATGCCAGTTATGGACTAGTAGAAACTGCACAAGAGTGTAAACATCCAGAAAGCTTTTAAAAACACCCTTACAGGATTTACTGCCCAAATTGTTACATATTTTGCCAGGTATCTGTTGACTTACGGCAACAGGCAAACACACCCCAAAAAAATGAGCAGTTGATAGGCTCTAGAGAAATACTATTGACTTCCCCTAAGCAGATACAGAGCAAAGTGGAGAAGTAGAACACAGATAAATGCTCAGTATCCCACCTCACACATTTGTCAACCATCGATCTAATACAGGGCAGGGGGGGAAAAACCCAAACAAACCCCAAAACTAAAAGCCACACACATACACACAAAAACCCCACAGAAGATATAATTCAACCTTTTCTAATCTATCCTCAAGCTAATGCTGAATGAATACCAGGGTATGCCTGAGGGAAAAATATTGATAGAGAATCCTCACAGAATTTTTTTGTGGACACTTGTACTCAATTTATAGTTTTGGATATTTAAAGTATATTCCATGAAAACACTTAGTTTGCCATGATTAGTTCCATTAATCAGGAAAGTCTGAACAGGCAGCAGAACCTAGATTTAGCTGCTAGCAAATAAAATTCATTCAAGTCATGGAAGAATGCCATAGGGCTGTATTAAAAAATTACCAGTGTGTTACTTCTAAAGTTCACAACCACATTTCAGAAGAAAAGCCTTGTGCATTTTGCTCCTGCTCCCATCTGCGGAAACATAGTATTTTGCAGACAGACACGAGCTTGCTACAAGTTCATGGAATCTCATCCTGCCCCTAGGATCTGTTTGTTAGGGCTCAGTACTGCGCTAACCTTATCCACATCATTTCTGGGTAGCTCAAAGTACAGACAGAGCTTCTTCCTCTGCGCCACTAAGCAGTCTTGTTACCTCCCACCTCAATACTTCAGTACTTTAAGAGTTTAAATACAGAAGTCTATTTAAGGAACAGCAACTGGAACTCGTGTTCTTATGTTATCTTGATCAAAAATATAATGATCAAATTCAGTCTGGACCTGTACAGGTATAGAAAGTTGGGAACGTCCAAGAAAAACAACTCTAAGCAGGCTAGAAGGCAAAATGTTTCAGGTTCTGCATTTCAGCTATGCATTCATAAAGACGGCTCAGAGCCTTGTTGTGGTTTTGGAGACTCTGTAGAAACATCTACCATGCTTACTCATTTTCGGAGTCTACTATAGCTTGAGAAACGGGAAGAAAATAAAAAAATCCATCTTTTTTGTAGTTAGGAGGAATCAATAGACTTCTTCACAAGAAACAAACTGAAGCAGGACAAAAAAAATCTGTTTGCTTCTTGAGGTGACACAGTGAGTCTTAGGGATGCAAATGGCATCTTTTTGCAGTTAAGTTAGTAAGCTAAGCAAAGTGCTTGCTTCCCAGTTAGAGAGAGCGCCTTCCTTTCCTTCACCCCGCAGACAGAGAGCATCAAGGCTTTAGGATCACCAGGCAGCTTGCCATACAAGATGCATTCCCACCCATTCACATGGCTGATATTTGTCCATTTGCTGGGCTGATAGTGGTCTAAGTTTACGGAAGTAATTTTTTTTCACAACACAACACTTGGTTAGCAATAAAACACACTAAGTAAACAACACATGACAGCTGATATTCAGATAAGTCTGCAGCTGTAGGCTTGGAGAATTGTGTAAAGTTTCAGTCTTTCACAGATTTTTAGCTTTTTCCCCCCCTCTCTAAAGGGCAGTCCCTTTATACATAGATTTGATTATATTTCAAATGTTTTATAATCATTAACATAAGCCAGTGCACAGGAGCAGAGATGAAAATTCCCTCTCACCCTTTTAATTATGATTACTAGCTTAAGAAACACATCCGACTTTTAAAGACACATTCACATTGCATTTCAAAACACATAGCCCAGTCTCATCGATTTTTCACCCTGAAGGTTAGTTTCATGCAATCATTTACTGAGGTCTGCCGCAGTGATAAATTGCTATAGAAAGCAAGTTCTTGAGCCATCCTCGCTACGTAACGCTTCTGTAGTCAATATTGCCACTAGCTTTCATCTACACCAGAGAGGAAAGGAACTGTGTTCCTGCTCATCTCATGTCTCAAATGCCTTGTATTTTATCTTATCTTCAGGGCTCTCTGAAAGATCATCTTTATGATACTTGCATGGCAAGGATTGACTAACCTATTTTGAGAGATTTCTATAAGATAGGAAACCTCCATTTCTACTACTTGTTCTGTAGTTCTTCCTTCTCTGTCCCTCTGGGTACATTCATAGTGCATGCATGACCCGCCAGGCTGGGCAGCAGATGTGGTAGGTAGAATTCAGCTTATCAATTTTTAGCTGTCTCTAGTACAGATATGTCTGTGTGAGCTCTGGCACAGGCAAGTTCCTATTTCTCTCCATTGCCTAGAACTCAGTTAATTTCATTTTTGCAGAAAGAGCATTTTTCAATCAGTTTGCATCTGCTTAACATGTGGCTATACAGACATGTATTGCTGGTACGATGCCAGGGACAGTCAGGGGGCAGGAAGGATACCTGGGAACCAGATGGGGCCAAGTACTTTTTAAGCCACTCTTGCCTCTAAAGAAACGCATCTGAGTTGGGGTTGAGATTCATGAGACATTCTCTGGCCAGCAGTATCAGCTGAAGAGGCTCTTGCCCTGTCCATCCCACCTTCTCTTTCTCCCAGCTGTCTCCCGAAACCACCCATCACCATTGCACAGTTATTTGGGTGGCCATTTTATAAGCCAGTTTGGAGATCTGACTTGACTCGATAACAATATATAACATTTCCCCCATCAATCTTACTTTAAAATGAGTTCTGTCCCCTGACCTGGTTCACGGCACGGCTACGCTGGCAGCACTGACAGGATTATAAAAAGACAGGAAAAACAATCACCAGTAATCACCTGGCGGTATTTCTATTAAGGAAATCAGTCTGACAATAGCTCTTCCCCCTCAATTTCATTGCTTTCATTTCAGAATGGCATACCCCAAACCTTGTCTTTTTCCTCAATTGCTCAGTCCTGCCACATAGTTTAAAAAAAAAGTTATTACCTCTGCCTACAAGTTTTTCCTCACTCAGGAAAGAGGGGGGAGCAAACAAAAAACCAGAATAAACCCCTCAAAAGCACCCCACTCAAACCTGAATTCTCTCTAGAGGTTTAATTTCAGTGAAAAGTAGTCCCTGAACGTTAGTTAGAAGTTAATTTTTACTTTTTGTGCCACGGGAACACACTTTACCAACAGTCACAAAAGGCTGACTAAAAAGCGTGCAAGTTACCCCCCCACATCCACCCTTTTTTTCCTAGCCACTCCTGGGTATACACATGCATTTTTTATCATGAATATTGCTATGAATATTGCTAATCATTTGTAGTCATTTGGCTACGTGCCAGAATGTTTGAGTACAGTCAAATATGCTATGGATGGAACTTGGGAAATATGAGCATATCTTGAGATATCTACAGTGTAAGAAGTTCACATCCAAGCTGGTCGCCTTGATTCCTTCTGGGGTCAACAGAAGGAACAGGCACTGCTAACATGCAGTCCAACTCATCCCAGAGTAGATATCCAGCTCGTACTAATAAGCTTCGTTTGTTCATAGACCTGATGCTTATGGAACTTGCCTGCCCAGAGGACGTCAGGGGCTGGACGTGGGCAGACAATACTGGGAAGCTAGGCTTTTATTCTTCATATTAAAGTGGCAAAGACTGATCTGATATGACAGAACTTGGTAGCGATATTTGGTCAAGTCCCCCAAGCACCCAAATATTCATCTGCCTGTCTCGCTCCACTCGCTATTATCTCCCCTTTCCAATTTCTTTCTAATCCAGTACTTTGCTCCCGCAGAGTGGCTCATTTTTCTTCCCGTCTCAAAGCTAGGCACCAGAAGTTATATTAATGGCTTTCCAAGAGCACACAGCACTCCACAATCTTACTGCCTCAACAACAATTTCTTGATATTCATTAAACACTAAATATACATTTAGGCTCCTCTTTTTTTCCCAAAATCAACAAACTCTTTGTAACTTGGTTTCAACTTAGCTTCTCATGCTAGGGCTAGAACAGCCTAAGGATGCCATATTGAGAGACCCAGAAACATTATATTCCCTCTCTGGCAATACTATTCACATTGCAATACAATAGATGGATAATCATCAAAGAACAATATTTCCATTGCCCTTGTGTTCCCCCCCTTTCCCCACTCTCTGCCCCTTCTGAGGGTGGCTCGTCAACATCCTGGTTGCCAGGACCGTCAATCCTGCCCCAGGACTATCAATCCTGCCCCAGGATGTTTAGTCCATTTCCCCATTTCTCACATTTCTTTTCTAGCCATTTCCTCTCCAGTATACCCATAACAACTCACATTTTTGCCTTTGGCCTTACACTGCCTCCTCTCCATTACATTTTTTTTTCTTTTTCTTCTTCTTCTTCTCTGGCTATGTTTCCTTTTTTCCATTTCAAGCCAGAGGGCAGATGAGCAGTGACCTCTGTAGCTGGCACCAGGACCTCTCCTGTGGCTAGGGAGGAGCCAGCCCCTGCCTGAAAGGCAGCCAAGTCCCTTTCCCAGGAGAGGATAGTCACCTCCTCACAGCAGTTCCTCTCTGCTGAGAGGCTGAACAGAGTCAAGTCAAATTTAGATATTGATTAAGCCTCTGTTTTTCTCTTTTCTTCTATGGGAATCTAGGGCCTCTTTCTGTGAAACATGGATTCTCTCAGGAGAATGAGGTGGCTATAATAAAGAGAGCTTTTTCCACATTTTTATCCCTAAAGTACAAACTACATCTGGAAGAAACCCATAAAAATTTCAGTTTATCAGATTAAAAAACAGTAATAAAAATAATGATTAAAAAATAATAATTAAAAGCTTATTAATTTAAGTGATTTAAATATCTCATGGGATAATTTTTCCTTGTCATTAAGATTCAAGATTACAATTGAAGGAGGTCACGTCTGACTTGCATAGGTTTTGTTCAAACCTATTTGTGAAACCACTGTCACAAGCCTGCACTTACTCCACTGCCCTACAAAACTATGCAACCCTGTCCCACACCAAGTTGCACAGCACACTTTGTAAGTGGCATTTGCATTTGAACCACTCAGGCTGTGTGTTTACAGGCCCTTGCAGGGCCTCAGTACTTGCCCCAGGCAACAATGACCATTGCTGTTTACACTGTCTGTGGCTTTAGAAAGCGCAAATTCAGCACTGAATGAATTGCACTGAGGATGTAAAACTGACTCCTTGTGTGTCCAAGACTCCTAATGCTAAAAAAAAAAAAAAAATATCATACATGAATGCATGATTTATGCTTTTGGTTTGGCATTCAGAGTCTGTATCACCCACAGGGCACTGATTCCGTATGATCCTAATTGCCTTCAAATCCCTTTTTGATTTAAATAGGAAATAGAGACAATTATCATCTTTCAAGGCTTTTCGCTCTCCCCAGGTTTGTTGTTGTTTTTAACATGGGGCAGGACCTTCTGTTTCAAGGTTAATTTTGGCTTCACCGAGTGAAAACAGGTCACAGTGACATGCAGCGCTAGAGCAGTCCAGCTTCACGCAAACTAATTCTATGAATTGTCTGCATTATTCTAGCCCTGTTTTGCCTCTTTCCCCGCAGAGTGTCGTAATATAACTGATTAGCACCCGATAGACTCAGCAGCTATCGGGCCAAACAATTGCAAGGATTTTGCATGGCAGACGCTTTTTCAAAAGTGATTTTCGTTGATAAACACAGGAATGCCAGTTTGATCCCTGGAAAAGAGAGTGACGAATGGCACATCTGAAGTGCCCGATGCTGGCTTCCTGTCACAGGAATGCCACGCTCCCCTTCGCTAGGACTGCGATAAGCCCAACTATGTTTAGTAGCTTTCGCCAGCAGGCTGTATATCAGAACAACCAAAGCTGCCGTTTGACACATTGGGTGTCCTGTCAGCACAAAAATGCTTTAACCTTTAGTTAGTCTTGCACATACTGTTAACATTAGAGCCATGCATAAATCTAGGTAATCTCAGGAAAATGGTGAAGTGAGAGGGAGGTTAAAAGTTACTGTGAATTAAATAATGAATTTGTTTGAGGGAGCTGAGACACATAGATCTTGCTGTAGTACTTTGGTAATGAGAAGTTGAGTTCATGTTTTTACTGATGTCGCTATAAAGTCCTGTGGGACATACTGCTTCCAAGTTGTGGGAAACAAACTTTATTGGAACAGAGAACCCTGGAAACTAAACTTAAAAGACAAAACAAGACAGAGACACTGGTTTTCTCTACAGAAAAGCTGTCCTAGAAAAGTAAATTCTGCACTAATAGTCACAGAAATACAAAGTCATTTGAAACAAAAGCACCCTAAGATATCCAATGAAATGCATTTTCTTTAAAGCTGCAAGCACTGACACAAAAGCATAACTGGGATATGATCTGAAAGTCCAGGGTGATTTGCACTCAGAAACCTTCACACCTCTAGACTTGTCAGCTGTTGACATCATATTACCAAGGTCAATACCTTGAGTGAAAAAAATGTATATCAACAATAGGAGCTAAGGTAGAAGCTAAAAAATAGCTGCAGTTCTTTCTTCTGTTGGTTACAAGCAAGAGCTACCAGAAAATTTCAAATCATATTTGGTCAGTAAGTTCTACTTGACTTAAAGTTTCCAAAAAAGTTAATAAATTTAAATAAAATCCTATTTTTTAATGACCTAGATTAATTTTCAGAGTGCCTTGTCCCGATATTTGTAGAGCTTAGATTTTTTCATTTTGAAATAAACCCTATTTCAGATTTATTAAAGTAAAATAAATTTTGGTAAAAATTGAAAGAGTATGAAGTGACCTGAAACCTTTTTCCTCCAGATTCTGTTTCCAAAACTTTGGAGACCTTTGCTTCTGTCACAATTCAGGGTTTAACATAACAATGCATACAAGTAGATTAAAAAGAGAAAGAATTCTGAAAAACTACATTTGCAGCAAGTAGCTTCTAAATATTGGGAAATAAAAGAGAAGCCAAAGAACTTGAGGATTTCTCCTAAGGGAGATGGTAAACAAGCAACAATAACCAAAGGGACAATAAAAACCTAGTTGTCCAATAGGATAATTCTTTCTGTGCTTAGAAAAACAGAACATAGTGCCAGATTATGCTGATTGCCAGTGGTATGTGAATTAAAAATATTAAAAGCAAAATCCAGAATAACTGAAACAGTGGCATCTAGTGCTGCTCAGAGCAAATCAAAGACTTAAAACTGAATCATGACTGGTAGAAAAGATGCAGATATAGGGTTAAGATAGTCTCAAATACTCTCTTTCCTCCATTAACTTTTAAGAGAAAGACACATGCAAAGTTAGCAGAAAGGCTCACATCTAGATGCCAACCAGAGATGCAGCAGACATAAGTGTTATGGGGAAAACATAACCCTCCCTCCACTGAAATACAATTGCTGAGGAGCAATCTCAGTATGAGAGACAGACGAGAAGAAAAAAAAAACAATACTGAAGTCAGGCTGAAAATGAAACCGTATATGGGATTACACACTATAGACAAGTAACAAGAATCATTTTGCTGGAGCTTAAAGCCAAGGGAAAGAAAAAAAAAAAAAAAAAGAAAAGAGGAAGAAAAAGCCTATGTCTATAAGTCAACTACTGACCTGGAAGACAGCACTTTGATGATGATAATGCTGCTGTTACACTTTCATGCAGCATTAAACACAATTCATGAAGCTCAGATGAGTTTCAGGTTAGAATAATGCCAAGACAAGAGCAGAGCACGCTTGCAGTAATTGACACGTTGCAGAGGCGATGCAAGTAGGTCTATCCCAAGCATTTCTTCAGTAAGAGGGGGGAAAGGTCACCAATAAAAGCAAATTTAAAATTTTATGATAGCAAAGTTACACTACCCAAATCAGCAACTGCAGGATTTTGTCCAAGAAGACAGCAGAGCTATGTCAGGTCAAAATCCAATATCCCAGGCCTAGGCATTCCATGCTAGCCAATATGGCCAAGAGTATCTGAGACACAACACGCAGTTATACTTGAAGGGCACGGGAGTCAGCAAGAGAGGTACAGAATTAAAATAAACAGCATTTTAGCAGATGAAAGAGTAAAAATCTTCTCACTGCAAATCATAGACTTTATCTCCTTATTATAGAGGACTAATCAGATTTTGAGGAACTTGACCTCACTACAGTGACTAGAATGAACACAGCAATGAAGCAGAGTTGGTTTTGCACACTGCTTTTTCAGAAAGCTGAGTTTGGCTTCTGCTCAGTGGCCCAGGTATGGGAATTCAAGCATATCACATTTTACTATATCAGAGCAGTTAATTAACGAGGCTGAAAACAGACATTGAAAGACCTTCAACATAGTACTAAAGCAAGTTGCAAGGATGTATGGCAGCTACTCCTAAATCTAGAATTTGCACAGGGCGAACTTTGCATCTTGAAACAGTAATGCTGTAGCTCCAGCATTACTAGAACTCACAACAGAGAAAGGGATATCCCAGAAAGCCAAGGCCTATGGCAGCCATCAAATGAAGGACCTCTTCAAACCATTACTGCTTGAGTAAAGTTATATGCTGGAGAATAGTCCACGTGAAATAGTGATTTACAGCTTTGCCATCCACTTCACATGACTGTTCTGTGACATTTGTAGGGATGCAATAAGGTACAATGATCTTTTTGAGATGCAATCCACATATATTCAAGCTCAGCTGTGTTTTTTAAAGCTCACTTGCAGGGAGGGGAGGCAGTAGTGAGCTGCACCATTACAAACACAGAATCACTATAAGCATTCTCTAAGATGTAGCTGCTGGCAGGCAGGGGGAAGGTTTGGGTTGTGCTCACATGGAGCTACAAAGAGAACGCTTCTGAAGCAAAGCCTCTGGCAGTGGCAGAAACTATCCAGATAGAGAGAGGCACATTTGAAACACACTGTGTTTTTAAGGTCCATTTCTTACCAACTTTAATGCTATGTGACAAGTCCTCACCCAGCTCCATCAGTATGTTTGCCTCCACAAATATTTCTGCAAAGGTTTTAAAATAAATTCACAGCTCTGCATTCTGACCCCTTGGAGTTTTAACGTTAAGAGTGCTTTAGCAAAGAAGCCAACAATGTTGCTGCATGACAATTAGATTTTTAAAAAAGGGGCAGGAAGCTCTGCAGAGCTGAGTGTTGATCCATTTCTTCTTTGACTGCAGTTTTTGGATTTTTTCCACTGAAACTGAAGAGGACCAGAACTCAGTCATTTGACTTCTGAACAGGCTACCTTAAGATTATCATCATTCCCTTCTCAATTTTGGTGCAGATGGTGAACACCTCTCTTAAATCGGCACCAGATACTTCTCTTAAATCAGAAGTAAATTAAATTCTTGCAAGTAGTATGCTTTCCCCTGAAAACAATGAATTTACAATTTACTTTGTTTCTTTTTTCTTTCCTCTTATAGTTAATCTTTTTCTTTCATGCTCCCAAACCAACAGGCTGAGTTTTCCCCATGGGCTATTGATGGTATTAAAGTGGACTGTTCAGCAGCTGTGCCCTACTGCCTGCCCTATCGATTGGTTTCTCACATGGCTCTTAATAGGTTTATTGATATTTTGGATTCATTTTGTCCTGATTTTTGTCAATCTTCACATTTTCACAGTCGGGTTCCATTTTGCTTGAGGAATGTATGCAATTAGTCCAGCTCTTAAAAGCCAAGTTCTTTTACTAACGATTTAGCCAGTGGCTTTATCTACCCAGCTTCTTTTCCTTTTCTAGTGTTTCTTTGGGTTTTTTTGGTTTGGTTCATGTATTAACGTAGGATCTGCGTATTATCTGCCGATTTCTGAACGTAAGCAGCTCGGTAGCAAACTATCTCCAAACTAGTTTTTTTTCTTTTTGTGGATCTCAGTCTACCATTCTTGTTTGACAATGCTTTAAAACCATTTGTATATTTGTTAGACATTTTAACATCCACGAATTTTGAAATCCTTTGCTGGCATTAACTGACATAGCATTAATGTGTTACAAAGTAATGGTGCTTTACTTCAGCCAAAGATTAGTTTCTTTGCCTTTAAGAAGAAAGGCTAACAAATAAATGTGTTTAAGTCTGAACTGTTACTCATTTAAAAGTCTTACTGAAGAGCAGAAAACGGATCCAATGAAAATATTTCTCCCTAAGGTTTCAGGATCTATTGAAATTGTGTAGCTTCTGGAACCTCATCAAAAGACAAAGTATGAAATGGATTTACTGATAAATATTATGCCATAAAATGTTTCCAAGTTTCTCACATGTTGATTATTTCCATTGATTTTTTATAATTTTAAAAGATTATATGCTTATTTTCACTATTCATGTGGTGTTCTGTCTGGCTTGGTTTGAAAGAATTAAGATACCGTTTATCTTAAAGTTTGCTTTCTCGATATAAGAATCGACTTCATTTATAAGCCCTATTTTCAGTTACTTTTATGACCTTTTTCCAGGATGTTACCTTGAGTACAACATTGCTTTACATTTTTCATACAACCTTGCTGTTTACTTTTATAGGACTATACCTACTGTTCTTTTCCAAATTTATGGTCACAAGGTAATTTGCAATATCAAAGTTTTAAAATCAGTATGAAGGTCACTTGTAGATTAAAGCAAAACAAAACCAACTCTACCCTTCCACTAGATTAAATGGCTACAAAAGGATATGTTACTTTAAATTCACTCAAGGAACAGAGGAAACCACAACAGTGCACTATCAATGCATAACCAAGACATAAGAAACATTTTTTCATGTTCTTAATACAATTTGTAATCAAATCTAATTTACAACAGACAAATAATAACCTGCCTCACTACAGGCTTTGTTAGAAATTCTCTTGGTACTTCACAGACAGGTTCACTGCAAAAAGGAAGGCCTTATTTTCTTAAGTAAGATCAGAAATTTCAGTGTAACTTTTGTAATTTTGAATACTGATGGAGCAAAATTCCCCATGAAGTTAATGGAGATTTTGCCTCTGACTTGGTCAGGTTTTCATCCTAGTATTTGCAACATTTCGGGGTCTGAGGAAGAACCAAGAATTTTTTATTTATGAAAGATAATTTTGAGGAAACTAAAGGCTTTATAATGTGCATCATAAAGTGATTAAACATATTTTAAGAAGCCCTACATTTAAGCAAACTGATAAATTAGGGAAAGCATCAGCCTTCAGTATAGCACACTGAGGTCTACACTTGAAAATAAGAGATTTACAACTGCCTATGTGCTCATTCACTTAGTAGGAATTAATGCTGGTGTGCCTCTTATACGAGAGTAGGCCACAACAAAAAAAACCCCAACAACAGAGGTTTAGTAACATCAAGATCTTTTTATGTGTGGGGTTTTTTTTAATCTTAGAGCTTTTACAAATATGACTTCAATCAATTTCAAATAGGTGTTTATGTACATAATCATATTTTTTTCACTATGATCCTCCATGTTTCTTAGACAACTCTTCATCTGCTTTTAAAGTAAACAAATTCTTCAGTATAGGCACTGCTTAACATCTAGCATAATGAAAACCTAATTGTAAATGAGGCCTCTGGGCTCTCCTGTAAAACAGATTAAAATGTATTTGAGAAAGTAACATTTCTTCAGGTGTCCCTCAAACAGCAGAGCACAGTAATGCAATTTCTTTAAAGCAAGATACACATTTCTGGAAAATAGGTCCATCTATAAGTTACATTTATACATTGAGTTGCTTCAATTTTTAGCTGAGTTGGAACCAAGACTGTGTCTGCCTTTTGTTTACACAGCAGGATTAGAACAGGAGGATAAATGAGGGGTTCTTGGCTGGCTGAGGATTATAGAAATAACAGAAAGACCTCATAAAAACAGATAGCATCCTGCTTCATATTTGCAGCTCCAAAAAGCTAAAGTTTGGCAGGCACACACTGTGGTTAAAGCTTCCTTATTTGGGAAGAAAAAAGCAGTCATACTAAAAAGGTTGAGAGAGAAGCAGTGTTCTCTGAAAATGCTTAAATTCAGATAAGCTAAAGTAGGCATATATTAACTGGACAAGCATCAGACTGATGGTATGATAACCACTACTTCCAATGGAAGAGTCTGGACTCTCAGAAATGTGTTTCTAGTCAATTTTTATTAGACAACAATATTTAATATCTGAACACAGAGCGTTCAAGCTTCCTTCCCCTTTGAAGCCTGGAGTGTTATGGCTGCACACAATCAGGGAATTGGAGAACCTCCTGTTCCCTTTGGTCAGCAGCATCTCGCTCGCAAGCCAGGAAAGAGGCAGTGCCAGCCGCTGGTCAATAAGCAGCTGCATTTTTCTGGAAAGCTCTATGCTCTAAAAACACACCAAATGTGCAAACAATAAGGGCTAGTGTTCAATCTGTGTCACGCTGGAAAACTACCTGCCATTTAATAAAATCAGGTCCTCAAAGAAATCACAGGATTGAGAAGGGCCTCTAAAAAGTCATCCGGACTGTTTCTTTGCCATGAGGTAACATCGGTTATGCCTATATCATTCCTGACCGACAGTTGCTTAATCTGTTCTCCAAGGCTTCCCAAGGCAGACAGTCTGCAGGGCTGTCTACTCCGGTGATTCACCATCCTGTTAGGTTTCCTAAAGTCTAATCTGAGTCGTCTTTGCTGCAGTTTCAGCCCATAGGGCTTACTGTCCTCGTACCCCACGCAAATGTGGGGAAAAGTCACCCTTTGTCATTGCAGTAGCCTTTGAATAGACAATGACTACATTAGTGATCCCAGTATTCTCTAGACTAAGCAGTTTCAACTCCTTTGACCTTTGTTTTGTAGCTACTGGTTTCTAGACTTATGATCATTTTTGTTGCCCTCATCTGGAACCCCTCCAATGGGCCCACTTCTACTTGACGTGCCAAACCCGACACACTATTCTAGTCAAGATGTTACCATGCTTGGCAGAACAGGGATACCTCTCCTGTCCTGCATGGTCCACTCTTGCTGTTATGGCCCAGCATGAAACATTCCTTTTTGCAACAAATGTTACAACAAAATAGCATTAATACAAACCAGTCCTTTTCAGACAAAAGGAGCAGCGTATGAACTCAGACACAGACATTTGTATACAAACATATAGGTGCTACATTCTCACACTACTAGGAGACATCTGTAGCAAAAATACTTCGTATTCACTTTTCCAACTCAAGTCTTCCCAGCAGTCACAAGCCACATCTATTAGCCAGCTGCAAGGATCCCACCCTGGGATCTGATCCAATCTACTCTAATAGTAGCTCAATTACTGTAAAAACTACATGGCATTACAATGAAGACAAGGCTTCCTTGAACGTGGGAGCCAACATTTTCAGGCACAACTCATCTTTTGCGCGAGTATATACTTAAAAATAGATCTTTTGTGGGTCAACTCAACTTTCTACATTTGAGACCTCTGATTGTGTTTCAGGTGCATTATATAAAATTCTCACCAGATGATTAAAAAAACCCAAACGAAGCAGTTATGTTCTGGTAGGAGCATCTTAGACATTAAAACCTAAACTGAAATGGAAATTGAAGATAAAGATATTCCTGAAAATCCTCCCCACTGCAAATATTTCTGTAGCTGTCATGGGAGTCGTGGAATTTAGGAAGCTTGGAGAAAAAGATAGTGTATCATACTTAGACTATATTCTGTTGTGCTGAAGAGGATCTACAGGGATGCCAACACCTTGCAGATCTCAGATATATTGCAAAATACTGTATCTTCACAATATAACCCTTGGCTTCTTATCTCCACATTTGCTTGCTGCAGCCCCATTATCTCGTTTGGTGTCTTCAGGAGATACAGGGAGGCTGAAAAGGATCAGCAAAGCTCTGGAAAATCTCTGAAGCTGGGAGACTGGGTAAGACAGACAGGGTTCTTGCAGCGGTTTATTTATGTCAATTTGGCTGCTGGGACCAGCTTGTACACAAACAAAACATGACCAGGAGTGACTTAAGCCCTGACTACTTTTTATATTCACACAGCATTCAAGAAAAGCTAGAACTTGAAGACTGATATTTTTTTTTTTCTAGAGCAAAAGATCTCCTGAAAAGACAAATAGGCCATGGAGTGTCCCTTTTGGAGTCCACAGTCCTTTTGGTTAAGCTGGACATGCTGAGATAGCTGGTAGAGAGAAGAACCAGTTAAATCTGTCCCTAAATTCCAGTTAACTCAACCTGTGGTTTTGGTTCAGAAAAAAACTTCTAAGTGTTACTGTAGAAAACTGTAGCAACAAAAGAGAAATTTGAAACAGATTTTCCGAGTGTTTCTAATGCATCTAAGCTTTTCTCCCATAAAACTGGCAAGCATGTTTCTTACACACAGAGAAACAAGCATATGCATACAAATGTTTATACGTAACTTGAGGAGAAAAGAAATATATAGTTCCCTAATTGTTTTCAAAAGCCACAAATGATCCTAAATATTTTTATAAACATATCTGACTGAATGCCTTCATGAGGTCAAAGTTCAGTTGTGTACTCTTGAGCTAATTTACTGTGTCATAAAACTTGAGATCAAAAAGTATTTAGAATGATAAAAGCAGAAGACTAGAAAAAATAGTAAGGATTACAGCTCATGATAAAGGATATAGTAATGCGTCAAATGGAAGAGTCCAGCATTTATTTATTTCTAAAGAGCCTGGAAGCAATTATTAAAGCTGAAGAGCTATGGTTTTAATGAATGTGAAAAATTATTACATGTCAAAAAGATCCAAATCCATGATTTAAGGATATTAATTAAATCAATCATTTGATTAGAATTGCTTTAAGCAAAAGCCTAAGTAGAAAATATTTGAGAAAAGAAAATGTAGGATCTGTAAATTAAAAAATAAAAAAAAAGAAAGAAAAGAAAAAAGAAAAAAAGAAGTTGCACTGTGAAACATGCTTTACTAATAAACAAATAAAACAGTAGAGGTCTGGAGAAGCTCCCGGCAGTGAGTTACATCATTTACTGCAATGTTTGACTAAATTTCAAATGGACTTTGAGTGCAGAATGTTCTTTGTATAACACTAGCAAGCCAATGGTGGGCTCCAAATAAAAGGAAAGGATTCATCATTTACCATCCCTTCTGCAGCTTTCTTTTCATTACAACAAAAGGCTGTTTCAATTAGAGCTGTGCAGATTCTCTGTGCTGAGTTTGGTTCAAAGTGGTTTTTATGCAATGCCAGCATCTCCAGGGATTAGCTTCCCTGCAGGCCAAAGCTCTCCCAGTGCTGGGACTACGATTTGTTTGGGTCAAGCTGTGCTTGCCATCTCTCCCCTTGGCTCTCTTGAGAGTACTGGTTCTCAGTCATAGGCCTGATCTGACCTTTTTGCAGCGAGTTAAACGCCGCAGCTTACTACCCTTCAGACTGGATCTTGAGGCTGCTGTAGTACACCAGAAATGCACCCCCTCGGCAGCTCTTTTCACCCCTCTCCTGATGGGGCCCTGCAGTTCCACTGCATGCATTTGGTTTTGCGGTTAACCACACCCTTCTGCCTTCCCCTTCTCCACTTTCCAGCCACGTAAACACAAGGGACCCAAATGCAATTGTCACTCTCCAGGTGCTACTTAACAGGAAAGTTAAAGGGATCCTAACAGGTTCTCTTATATAGACAGACACATTGACTTAAGTATGTCCAGCCTGTTTAGAAAAGCACATGTAATACACCAAAGCTTTGTATACCTAATGATATGTCCTTTAGCACAGACAAACCAGCTGACTCAGGCATGAAATGGATTGGAAGGGGCATGCAGACTGGAAGCGAGTATGTGCAGATTTGAAACCGTAACACTGTGCATTGTTAGCAGTCATCTTCATTCTTGGAATTAATTCAATATACTTGCCTTAGCCTAGGAGCTAAGACATGACACCAATAATATATTGCATTTCCTAAGAGCCAGAAAGTATAAAATACTTTCAACGAATTGATTTAATGTCCGAGTCTCATTTGCAATTAAGTACCGTATTCTATAGCTGACTGGCAAAAATGAAATAGGATCCAACCTAGACGGCAAATGCCTATAAACAGCTAAGTACTCAGAGAGCAACAAGGTAGTGATTCTGCCCATTGCTGTTTAAATAAAATAAATATCGCTGAAGGAAATGCACAAGACAGCAAACTTTATCAGGGAGCTCGCAACTATTAAGTAGGCACTAACAATTCCTGTTCAATACTGTGAGTAGCACAGATACCTCTAAACAGTATTTTCAAAAAATCCAACGACTTTGCTAGAAGTATGTTGGTCTGTAAATGTAACAGTATAAAGTATTATGACATGTCTATTAGATTATGTCAGGCTCGGACAACTGAATCTAATAGGCTGCAAGAGCTAACATTGTTTATATTCTTGTATATAATAACTTTTCCACCAAACCCAAATCTTCTTCACTTTCTATTGTTAATAAGTTAAAGTATTTAGCAAATGTTATGCCCAGCACCAAAGCTCAAACCAGTGCATTCAAAGGCACATTCTGTTGTATAAGACTACTGAGACTATCTTCTTTTTTCACTTATTTTGGGATCTCATAGCATGCCCTATATTTAGGCTAAATCTTTCAGTCTTAAAAGCTTCCTCCGACCTTTGCCTGAGAAAGTCCAACATTATTTTCCTTAAGCATTTGAAATTGTTTGCAAAGAACGAGTAGAAGGCACCATTTCTGGAGATGAGCGATGTGCCTAAAACAATGATCTCCCCTGCCACTTGCATTCCACAGAAAGATGCTGGTAACATCTCAAAAGGAAAAGATGGCTCTAACTATGGGAAGGAGCTGAACTCACACCACTGCTGGGGCAGCAGCTGCAGCATGCCACACTCAAGAGTGTTAAGGAAATTTTTTTCTTTTTCTCTTCTAAAATACCTAGCAGCTCAAAAACAATTTCTAAAAATAAATTTTCACTGTCTAGGGGGTTAAACCAAAAGCTGGGAAACAGTAGATTTATAATTACCTATACGTCCTTATACAAATAGGTTAGGATACTGTGTGGTTAGAGGACCACACACAAATTTTCCCTGCAAGATGTTTGTCTCTTAAGGAGAGCAGGATTGATGCATAAAGTGGCAAACTGAGATAGCAAGGGCAGTTCTGAACTTGGAATTTCTGAACTTCTGAGGGCTCAGTTTGCAAACTAGTATTTTAAAAAAGTATCCCACACTGCTGCTAATCTACAGTCTATAATATCATTTTAGTAACATCAGTGACATTCCATTAGTGCAAAATTCAGTGCTAAGCAAGGCAGGGCTATTTAGTATATATTGCACATAATTAAAGACCTCGGTTGATATTTATATAACCCCATGACTGAGCTCATGCAGCTGGTTTAAACTCTCCTGGTTTAAATGTTGTTTTCCTCCAAACATGGGCCTTACTACTTAAAACAAGGGATGGCGATGCCCACAGATTGGCAGCACGGGGTGTCTTTGTTAACAGCGTTTGCAAAATTGCTTGTGGAAGACATGAGAAATATTCATGAGTAAGATTTCTACAGTTCTTTTGTAGGTCGTCTTTAGGTAGGGAGATATGCTTGTTTATCCTTCTTGCTTGTTTATCTTTGGTTCCAGCAGGCAAGATAGGAACTATGGTGCTCATTCTGTGTGTATCAGCTGGAAGTGGGCTATAGCTTGGACTGAAGGGGAAATTGGAACTCTTGGAGAGTTCCTCAGCAAATCTTCCTGTTTGCTTCAGTACTGTATTCCACCCAGAACTAGGAGGTTAGAAACAAGATGGGCCCATTGCAGAGCACACACACATACAGAAGAAACACGTTACTGTTAAAAAAAAGAAGTTGTTATAACAAGAGAGGAGCAATGCATTTGCAAAGTCTAAGATAGAGGTACTTTGAGACATACCCTGAAAGACAATGCACAGAAAGCTATTCCCATTCCAGCAAAATGCTGCAGACAAACTATTAAATAGATATATTGAACCTTAAAGAAAAGCATCAAGGGAAATTATGTATGCCAGAATTTTGCAATGGAAAAATATTCTGAAGAAAACAAAAAGAGAGCTGAACTGAAAGAAAAATGAAGAGTTTAAGAATGGCACTTAAATTTGCTTGATCCTGACTCTTCTCAATTCTATTCAGAACTGAGAATGACAATTCATACTACCCCATACTAAAGATAACTGAAAATATCCCATTGCCCAATCTCTAGAAAATGACCAAGCCTTTCTCTTTAAAGGAGTAAAGGCATTTAAGAAGAAACAGTCTTTCTTACACCAAAGTCCTAATTGAAAGAACATGGCATGACCTGAAGCAAAATGTTAATTAAAACCACTCCACATTTCTTTTCCAAGCAGAGTCCTTTTGTCTGACTTTTATAGATTAATTTGACACACTCCCTTCTCTTGCCTGGAAAGTTCTGGGGTTTTTTGTTTATACTGTAGAAAGCATGAAATTATTGTCCTTAATGCTTTGTTCTTTCTAATTGCACGAAATTTAGCAACATTTTGAAACATATTTGTAAGATGATGAAGGCCAGAGTTGACATATGAAAAACATATGGGTATGTCCGTTTGAATGCGCAAAACCCATTCCCAGTATACATGAAAACTAGCACTGTAGTGGCTAATTGATATCTTGTCCTCAATGCACCTGTACTATCAATTAATACAACACACCTGCATGCTTCTGATGGAAAATCAGATGCAGAAGGACTACTTCTATAAATCCCTCCATCATCATCAGCAATATGCTCCTCTACTTGCAACACGCAAAAAAGTTAGCTTTATTTTGCAAGGCTTTGAAGAAAACTCACTCTAAATTTAGTGTTCAAATACTATTCCTTTTCTCTCTTAGGCCATATAGCCTCTTTTCTCTCCTTTTCAATTGAAAATTGGGAGTCTGAAAGGATGTCATACCCCAAAAGGCAACACCAGTGAAAATGAGATCCATTCTAATCCTGTATTCTTCTAACCTCTCAGGTTCAAGCAGAAGATTGCCATTGTTTAGAGTACAGAACATTATCCCTTTACTTTCAGCCATCCAGAAAGCTTCCCTGTGTCTAATTTCAAGGGCACTTTTAAACAAGTGAGCAGTAAAACCAACCAAAATGCATAAATCCCACAGAGATATTCTTTTTTTTTCCTAGAGAACAACAAGACTGTGAGACTTGAATAGACCATTTTATAATCAGTAAAACTTCCATGCTTTCCCTTTTAATACCCTGCCCACCAAAAGAAACAGGCTGAAAAGACCAAGCAACTGAGGAATTAACCCCAAATTTACAGGAATATAACAAAAACACAACAATAACAGAACTGAAAAATATTCGAGGAGGAAGGAATATGATCTTGCACAATCGTATTAGATTTACTAGATTAGCAAAGATATTTCTAAACATAAATTACATACCATGGAGAAAAATCAGATGGCTGAGGAAAGAGCATGCACCTCACCACTCCTATCCCTCCAGGAGGGAGGAAAAAAAAAAGTGCTTCTCCCATGATACATCCTGAGCCCAGGTGGCAGCAATCACCTCCCAGGCAGTGCCTGCAGCTGAGGCAGGGGGACTGTAGTAGCTTAAATAAGAATCTGGTGGTAAATGAGGTGTTCCTCTGTGGAGGAAAAAAAGGGTTGGGGGAAGATCAAGGAATTATCATCTAGGAAAATTTTTGGCTTAGAAAAATGAGTAGAAGTTTAATTAAACATGCCCCTTATAATTTGTCCCTTCATAGCAATTTCAAAATCATAACAACTCAAAATCAAATAGGATTCTGAAGTGCAGATATATAATCAAATATTTGACATGTAAGTTAAGACTGGAAAAAATTTTAATTTTACAAATTACATAAAGGAATTAATAATTAAGAAAGAGACATGGAAATCTGTAATTATTTTTTTTTCTCTTCAGATTGAATAATTTTCTAGACCTAATTAGAATTTCTTACCATATTTACTTTCAGGTATTCCTTTCGTAAGTCTTCTACATACATCTTAATTAAGAGTTACTATTAGTCTGGTTAAATTATGCTTTATCCTTAGGCAAAATTTTTGGAGGCCTAATTTTTGGAGATAACTAGTATCCAAAACACCTGTTGTACTCATGAGAGAAAAGTTTCACCAGAATCTCTGATAAGCCTAATTGATTTTTGGCCAGAGTTATGGTATCAATTAGGAAAGAGCTTTTCATGTCAGTGATTTTACTCAGGGTGACCAAAAGTACTCACCCTGCTCAGGACATCTTCTGTCCTTCTTTTACATCCTTGAAAGCAAAAGCTTTGTTGAAAATGGGACCATTAGCAATCTGCTTGTGGCTGAACTTCATCTGTATTTGGCTGGGTTAACTATTACAACAGCTTCTTCCCTGTGCCATCATTCACAATATGCAGCACCAGGTCAGTTCTTTGCCTGCCTGCCTTTATCTTTATAAGGAAAGAGGGAGCTGGAGGGACAATCTTCTATTGTCCTGCAGTCGATCTCTTTCTCCCTCATTCCACAACTCCAAGAAGTGAAACATAATGAGAAAGTATAAAGATAAAAATTATTTAAAAGAGATACTGTTACTGTTTGTTGTGAAACCATACCTTCAAACTCCACAAAACATTAATCTAGCCCATCCTCTTCGCTCTTGTCACAAAGTCACTTAAAAATTCACTTTGGCTTTAATATTTGAAGTTGCATTTTTCTTTTCTTTCTTCTTTCCTCCAAATCCCATATTTGGACCATTTCCAAATCCTGATGTTTTTCCCTCCAAAAAGCTCCAGACCTCTACCTTGTATCACTGTAAGTAAAACTTGATATCCAAAGTGCCATGATTATCCAGCTTCATTGATGCAAATTCCTCTCGTCTGGCTTTCTTAGCATCAGTGCTGCTTGGTCCAGTCCAAATAAAATAGAGCCACATAGATGCTAGGAAGTGAGAACAGATAAACCACAGAAGCCACAGGTAGATTTGGAGGTCAAACTTAAGGAAAACTCCTGTTCAGCCCAGACACCCTGGGCTCTAGCGTATGGCCAGCACAGACGGAGTCTTCAGGGACTGTTGCTGCCAAACTCCCATAGAGACTGTATAATAGGAAATTTTCAGAGGCTTGTGATACAGCCAAATTTAAGCAGATTCCTGACCCCAGGCTCTCCAGCTTCTCAAAAAGATTATTATAAGATTATTTTTTTTTTAACCATTGGTTAAACAATATGTTTTGCCTTAAGCTTGTTCTTTGCCTACTGAAACTTTCCCAAAAAATCAGCCTAAGGCTGATGCTAGCCATGGAGAATTCAGGTCTAATTTTTTCGTTATACACTACCACAAAAAAGGTCTCATAAAGGAACGTGTTAGGTAACTTTAGTGACAGCCACCTCTGCCAGCTTCACTTCTAACAACTTTTAACTATAACAAGAATCTTATCTTTTGTTTTCTCAGCAAAGGACCACCTTTGTTTGTGTTGTGTGACATTCTACAAATGGTTCATGCAGGCACTTCCAGATTAACTGTAAGCCAACGTTTCAAATCTTTTCTGATCTCCTATTGCTAAACAGTTTCTAAATTAAAATAAAATCAGCAAGTTTGTTGTAAGTGCATTTTTAAATGAGCCTTATTAGTTGCACTCAGTTACTGAGGGCCCTTAGAATCATAGAATCACAGAATAGTTTGGGTTTGAAGGGACCTTTAAAGGCCATGTAGTCCAACCCCCCCTGCAATGAGCAGGGACATCTACAACCAGATCAGGTTGCTCAGAGCCCCATCCAGCCTGGCCTTGGATGTTTCCAAGGATGGGGCATCTACCACCTTTCCAGGAAACCTGTTCCAGTGTATCACCACCCTCATTGTAAAAAATGTCTTCCTTATATCCAGTCTGAATCTACCCTCTTTTCGTTTAAAACCATTACCCCTTGTCCTATCACTACTGGCTCTGCTAAAAAGTTTGTCCCCATCTTTCTTATAAGCCCCCTTTAAGTACTGAAAGGCCGCAATAAGGTCTCCCTGCAGCCTTCTCTTCTCCAGGCTGAACAACCCCAGCTCTTTCAGCCTTTCCTCGTAGCAGAGGTGTTCCATCCCTTTAATCATTTTTGTAACCCTCCTCTGGACCCTCTCCAACAGGTCTATGTCCTTCTTGTACGGAGGATGCCAGAGCTGGACGCATTACTGCAGGTGGGGTCTCATGAGAGCAGAGTAGAGGGGCAGAATCACCTCCCTCGACCTGCTGGCCATGCTTCTTTTGATGCAGCCCAGGGTACAGTTGGCTTTCTGGGCTGTGAGCGCACACTGCCGGCTGGTGTCCAGCTTTTCATCCACCAGTACCCCCAAGTCCTTCTCGGCAGGGCTGCACTCAATCCCTTCATCTCCCAGCCTGTGTTGACACCAGGGATTGCCCTGACCCCAGGTGCAGGACCTTGCACTTGTCCTTGTTGAACCTCATGAGGTTCACACAGGCCCACTTCTCCAGCCTGTCCAGGTCCCTCTGGATGGCATCCTGTCCCTCCGGCCTGTCAACTGCACCGCTCAGCTTGGTGTCATCTGAAAACTTGCTGAGGGTGCACTCGATCCCACTATGTCATTGCTGAAGATATTAAACAGTACTGGTCCCAATATGGACCCCTGAGGGACACCACTTGTCACTGATCTCCATCTGGACATTGAGCTGTTGACCACTACCCTCTGGATGCGACCATCCAACCAATTCCTCATCCAGCTAACAGTCCATCCATCAAGCCTTAGAATAGTATAGTACAGTATTATGTGTTTTCCTCTATTTTCCGTAGAGAATCATGAACTCAAGAAATTTTAAACATTAAGAGAAGTATTGAAGGTACTTTGTTTAGGTTTTTTTCCTCCCTTTGCAACAGATTCAAGGGGTGTGAAACATTTCTCTTGGACACTGAGTATAATTGTAACTAATCATTTCCTTCTTTCTCCTTGGAGCAACATTCATTGACTTGTCTTCATTTTAAGGTAGTTGGCTGACACAATTCAAATTTAATTACTCTTTCTGCATGATAAACTCCAGTCCTGTGAGCAAATATGTCTCATTTTCAAGTTTGGCTAGACAGCAGCAGTGTAATAAAGACCTTTCCACCCCTGGTGCAGCCTGTAGCTTTTGAAATCTTTCCTAGGTGACAAAGCAGCCTCCCCTACTATAGAACTTTCTCATAACATCCTTATTAAATAAACACTTAATCCCTAAAAACCTGTAAACTAATCAACTGGCTGCCAATTATAATGACTTCTCCTGTCGGAACTGCTTGACGTGCAACCACAGCAGGTAAATGGCAATGTTGATGGTGACTTTCAAATTAAGGTTTACTAGGCAAGGATGAGAATTGTCACAGTCATTCTAAATACATTGTAGTTTTTCTCCCACTGAGTAAAAATTTCCAGTCTCTGAATGGTTGTAGTAATCTAATTTGTATAATCACTGGATACAAATATCCAGACAGCAAATTCTGACAGGGTTGCTTGTGCTGTATAAATTCACACCTTGGCTTACTATGCACTACTTCCCTGCACAGATTCAAACTAGTGCAGCAGCACTAAAGAAGAGCAGAATTCTTCCTTTAATTTTTACTTCTTAACAGCATCTCCAAATGGGAATTTCTATGCTCTAATTCATCTTTGGATAGCCCTTAGCAACTGAGCAAAATACAGAGCTTTGCAGTATCGGGGGAGTCACTTTCAGTACACCTCAAAAATACCCAGACTGTCTTCCAGAAGAAGGAGGCCAAGCAAAGACAAGGGGCATCTCTAGTCAGTCACATTTTCAAGCTGTTAGGAGGCAATTAAAACATTCTGATCATAGGCTGCCAAAGCACCAGCACTAACAGTTGCAACTCCCTTAGGAAAATACGTCAGAAGCAGATTTCTCAGACACGAGGTCAAGAGCAGCATTTGACAGATACACTCAGTCTGCAAGAGTCAGATGAAGGGAAGTATGAGAAACAGTTTATGCCCTGTAAAACTGTCAACTTAGCCATGCTTTTCCTTCCAAGAGTTTTAACCCATGAACCCCAGTAGCTCTTCACCTCTTTCTTGCTCAAACTGAGATAGGTATCAGGCAGGTATCAAGCACGTCCCAACTGCAGTTTCTTTCGATGAGGGCTACAAGTGATCAGCACATCTCTATTAATACAGATTTTGAGTTAAAACCCCAAAGTAAAGAAAAAAGTTGTAGTAATATAAAAAATAAACGGGCAATTTTAATGACAAATAATTTAACCCCTCAATACATTAAAAAGAATAAAATTGGCAAAAATATTTAAAATAAAATTAGCACCGTAAAATGAAGCAAACATTGCATTTTAACTTCACTGCTCAGGAAGAGCCCAGTATTATGCTGGACTTATTTTATACATCCCATATATTTCTTAAGCAAGTGAATTTTGCATTCACTTTTTCTAGGAAATTCTAAGCAGGAGTGCAATAGAGTTGGATAAGAGATCAGTCTTGTTCAAGTTCTGCTGCACCAGTGAAGGGTGTGGCTATTAGCACTCAGCTTTCACGTACCATGAACCTTTTAATGGAATCATATTTAACATAAAAGCACCATGATCCTTACTGGGATACTACCAAAGAAGTAGTAGACACTAGGGGTACAGTTGTTACAATGTGCTTATAAGGACAGATAATCCATTGATAATTAATTATAATGCTTTGACTCAAGACTGGCTGGCTGACACTGAGAATATAAACCAAATTCTAAAGTATCACAAAAACTGTTGGCTGACAGCATTCAGGGTTCTTATTTTGTTGGGTTTTTTTTAACTAACCTGAACAACATGTCAGAGAATTCTCCAGTTGCCTACTTAAACAGGCAACATTCAGAAGAAGTTGTACACCACCACACACAGAATTCACCTTCATTGCTTATTTAAACCAGGAACTCAGAAGAAACTGAACGTTGCTTTTAATCAGTGAAGATACAGCTCTGAGAGTGCACCATGGAAATAGAAAAAGGCAAAATAGAGTGTATTTGCATATATCACATGAAATTAGGCTGTGTTGCAGCATGTAGTGTACGCATACACATTGAATGTCAGCTGAGTTACATTTTTCTCAAGGTGACATTGGTGCTTGTCTTGCCAAATTTGATACAACTGACAAGTGTTTTCATGTAAGGGGGATTTATCCCTCCTATCACCTTGTCAAGCTGAGTGAAGGCAAACTCCAGCATATTCCTTCCTCAAGTCATGAGGTGGTTTCGGAGTCATTAAAAGTCACAAAGTTACACCGTAGCAATGTGCCATGCATACTAGATGAACTCAGTCAAGGCTGTCTTCCTCGGGTCTGGTGAAGGCTCCAGCTCCCAGCCCTCTCAGCTCCCACGCAGACCCAGCCCCGGAACCTGGGTAAACTCTGGACTTGGTTTTTTTTAATGTACCTCTCAAATTTTCTTGAAAACTGTGACTATCACTTTGGCCAATCTCACTGCTGCTCGCTTTCTCATTAGACAAGTATCTAACAGCTCTTTTTTACCCAGAGTATTCCCGAACACAAGAGAGTGATCAATGCTATCCTGGTGTCAGCTTTCCTTGCAGCTGTCTCCATAATGATATTGTCTTTCCTAGCAATAGTGGTAAACGACTTAAAAGGAAAAATAAGCTTCTTATACAACACCTTATCTACCTTAGATTTTAATTTTTCACAGCAGAAGACTGACATGTATCATGGGCATGCTTACAGAGTGCCACAGAAGAGATGAAAGCAAAATTATTGTAAAACATTTTTATGAAAGAAAAATAATCCAAAATGAAATCCATTTTAAAAGAGGTCTGGAGAGATGCTATTACTGGTCTTTGCTTCAGTTATATAATCTCACTGGACTGAAACTTTTGGCTTGAAGCTAAGTTCCTTATTGTTATTATGTGATGATGGTAAGTATGATTGAGAATTCCAGCTAGATAGCATCATGCCATCTCCTCTGCCCAGCGAAGTGTTCCTTAATTGGATTACATCGTAAAGCGCAGGTTCTAAACTAATGGAGCAAATTTATTTCCCTTTAAATAGCTATTTGATTAACAACTTCGCTTGTTTTTAGGTTTAAGGCAGCATAAGTCTACACAATAACAGTGATAGTAAATGAGGTACCCTTAACAAAACATTAAAGCTAAGCAAAGTGTCAAACCATGAACTCAAGGGGGATTTGAAATATAGCGTCTCCATTATACATGGAAAAGAAGAAAAATTAATATCACCAAATTTCATGTTATTTTTATTATTAAGTATCTAAAAGCAGCTAAGGCTGAGATTTTTTAGCGAAAGTGGATGTATAAAATATTTATATATCCATATAGTGGTGGATGACAGAAACCTTTACTGAGAAACTATCCTGATTCCAGGGTTTTCATCTGTTGGCTCTATCTTGTAAAAACAGTAGTTTTAAAAACTATGTTCTCTAACTTTTAAGAAAAATAGAAAAAACACACAAAATATCTTAATGCTCCTAAACTATTTGAACAATAAAACCTAAGGACATATAAGCAATGTAAATTCTACCTGGAATGAAATATGAGACCTTTTATTTTGGTATTTACTTGGGCCCCTTTCTGATTTTTGTAGTTTTAGAAATGTTTTCCTCTGCTGATACTGGTAAGATTCACACCACCAAGAAAAACAATAGGGCTATACTCAGACGCAGAGATACCCATTAAACTTCATGTTACCACATAGACAAAACAATGGAAGTGCAAAAAAAGGTTAATTGCTCCACATAGTTATCTAATGTCTTTCAAATGAAGATATTTTTGTATATATATACTCTGGAAAATAATCTCAATAAACTTCTAAAATGGATTAGTAGAATCACATTAAACTGCCCTGCACATGTGTTTATCCTAATTAATTGTGGAAGTTAATTGTGATAAACTGAACAAAGCTATTTTATTTCTGAATAAGAATATGTACACTGTACTTGAATGTCACCGACTTAATCCCCTTTATCGCATCTTGTTTTCTCGGGTTCTCACATTAAGAAAGATACTTGGTTTTAAAAAAAATTACAAAATGAAGCATGTGATTTTTAAAATAAACTGCCCTTTGACTAACACATTTTCAATTAACATATCCTAAATTAAAGCACACAGTTTAAGAATGTTGAATTAAACTCTTGATAAGTCTCTACTTGAATTTGTCTGTGTACCTCAGATGGTCTTAATTAATACGCTATTTGTTGATGTGCAAGATGTTAAATTATTCTGTTAACCAGAAAAAAAAAGGGCATTCTATTGTGCATTTGCAAATGTCAACTTTTAAAATAATGAACCCATATTTCTGAATTTCAGCTTGTTTTTCAGTCCAGTTTGAGAACGATGAAACAATCCTACTTCAAGATTTATAACAACAGCTGTGTGAGTTACGAAAGCACAGAAGTGTCATTTGGAGTACATGAAGACTATAACTTTGCCTCACTCTAACTTCAAAACAGCTGAGCATAATTTGCTTAAATTTTTCTGAAGACTGGACAGTGTGGCTGAGGCCAGGCATAGAAAGTGTCAGGCAAAAATCTATCCAGAAACTTATGAGCAGATACATCACTCAGTTAGAATGAATAAGTTAGAAAGACTTCAATGTTTATGACAAACTGATAATGCAGCTGGATTTTAATGGAAATTTCAAAGCTAAAAATCACATAATATTATATGGAAATATAATTTGCTACACCATGACTCCACCATCTGGAAAGAGTCATGTTACACCAGCTTCTCCCGTTTCTTTCCTTTTTTTCATCAGAGCAATATCAAATCATTTTGACATCGTTATTACATCAGGACAAACAAAAAAACCCATTTATTGTGTTCTCCCATTTGGCAATGTTTGGTGTAATTTAATGTGCTTCATGAGATTGCATATTCATGAAGACTCACAAACTTCAGCATTTGTACCCCATCCTAGAAATACTTTCTGATTTATTCCACCAAACATCTTTGTTCCTGCACTGAATTCTACTTTCTCCTATGTTGAGCTGCACACCATACTGTAAGAGCAAGGTTATTTAACATCAATAACGAATCCATTTCTAGTCAATATCTAAAAGCATAGAACCAAAGAAAGAACAACTATAGTCAAAGAACAATGTGAGTGGGTGGTAGAAAAGCAGCCCACCAGTTTAGTTCTTGGGTCTGGACCAGCAGGTAGGATGCAAATAAGAGAAAGGAATAAAAGATGCAGGGTGTCCATGTTCATGGCTGATGTGAAAGGAAACAGGCCTAAAATGAAACGAAGATAAAACCTGGTCAGCCCTTATGGTAGCAGGGAGAACTCCACTTTCTATTATCCAGTTGATATTGGGAATCAACACAAAATACCACCATGAATATACAAATCAGCTCTAGCTTATGCATCTTTCCAGATTTGTTAATGAAGTAAACATGGCAATTGGACATAGATGTTTTTGTTGGATTAAGCATTTGTTTTTTAAAATACTTTCATCCTAGAGAACAGCAAATGTCATACAGTAATTGATTCAGCAGATGAAGCTTTTTGTCCTGTGAGTAGCATAAACCATTATTGATTTTCTTAATTCTATTACAATTACTTTCACAATGATGTCTACCAACTCTTGATTTATAATTTATCAGCAACTAAATAAGAGGCTTTCAAATTTGTCCTACATTGGTTAGATTGGATGCAAACCACATAGTAGTATTATGATTTACTTAAAAAGTGAGTAACTCTTACAGTCAGGTTTCTCATAGAAATACTAGTTACTGATGAATTCCAAATTCATTTTCTACAATAATTCACTGCACTTACAGTTTATTTGTCCCATGAATGTTCCTGCCAGTAAGTGTCTAGACAATTTCAGAAAAGTAAAAGAAAAGTAGAGGGAGTAGAGACACAGCTAACCAGCATTTGGTTCTTTACTTCAGACAGTCTTTCAGAAATACCTTTTGTCTGTAATCAGAGCTGCCAACTCCCATGTTTCTATCAAGTTTTATAAAATTCATCCCACAAAGACCACAGCTCTTGAAATCAAATGCATAGCCAGGAGTGTCCTCTTTCATTTAAAATGAAAGTCCTCGTCAGCAAACTGAAGTTCAAAACCAGAAGACAAACAAAACTAAAAGATGCCTTAGCTTTAAACATCTTACGAAGTTAAGCCAAACTGAAGATCTTAATGAGGAGGGGTAAAGGTGTCACTCTTCTGCAAGATCATGGTTGTCACAGCTGTGATTGGGATAGCCATACATTAACACTCAGGTAAATCAAAAGTATGTAAGCACAGTTTAAAACCAGTGGCAGCTGCAGTAGAAGCAGGAATCAGTTAAAAACTCTACAAATGATTTATATTAACCTGACATTCTAAAAATTGTTGAATTGCAAAGGTCATGGGTAGCAAATGGGAAAACCACAAGATAATGAAAAATAAGGGAATAATATGTACAAATTGAACAAACTGCATGGGTTTATGAGAACAGAGAGACCATTTACTGAAAGTTAGACGTGCAAGTTAAAGCAGATCACAGTCATCCTCAGCAACTGGCACTTAAATAGCAAAAACTTCCAGGTCTTCTGTATCTTGGCCATAAGAAAGACACTCTTTACCTAAGAAATAATTAATTCAATATAAGAAACACAAATGTGTTTATCCTCTGTATAAGCCATGTCTGCTTTTGTTTGTAACTATTTCCTGAACAATGCCTTCCCTGTTCCGTTTTCTGGGTTCTGAAATAAAGTCCATATTTGTGTCTGACTTGTCCCAGTTCTGCTTTTATTTAATAGAGTGTGAACCAACAGGAGGATCAGAGTTTGATATGCTATTCGGATCGGGTTCCTATCTTAGACTGTGAGCTCAGAATCATCATTACGGTGTAACGATCTTGTACAACAATTGCTCTTTCTTTTGGAGTTAAAATACTTCTGCTCTTGCCAAGTAAGACTCCAGATTGCAATATGCCTGATCTTCTGTGAGTCCACATCAGTGTGCTAGCTTGTAGGACATAAACGTACATTACCTATTGGCATGTACAAATTTAGAGACCTTTATAGTATGAAAATTCTTTTTGCACCCTTTGGCCCAGATTCCAGCTCTCAGTTAGAAAGGTGCAGCTTGTCTCATGTGTTTTAAATTATTCAGTGGGGCAAAGTTACCATTCCAAGCTGAAGCAGCCCCTGCCAATTTCAGCTCAGCTGCAGCCCCTAGGGAGAAGGCTATTCTAGGGTGAAGTATTCCTAAGTGATATGAATCCACTAGCTAAGAAAAATGGGGCTATGATGTTTTCTTTGCATTATATACAAGTACTACACATGTAACCAAATTTAAATTTCTCAAAGGCCCCTCAACACAGGAAAGATATTGATCTAACCCATGTGGGGATGCTTCTAACTTTTTCCACAAATAAGTGGTGTTAGCCAAGTGTTTTTAACAGACACCAAAAGATTAAAAGACTAGGACAATAATTCTAGGGTAGAAAAACATACCGTGACTTCAGGCTTTGAGAAAGCATTAACCTCCACCAACTGAAGTTTATGCCTCTCAAAATCAAGAAAAACATCACATCATGTATTTAAATATGACACATTTAAGAAATAAAAAAAGAGAGAAACACACAAGATTGTTACCTGAGTCTTATGTGAAGTTCAAAAATACTATCTGATCAATGGTTTTCAAAATAAGATCAAGACTAAGGTTAGATACAAATTAATCTACCACTTGCTAAGCTAAATAAAAAGCTAAGTACTTAACCAAACACTAAAGAAAGAATAGAACCGCTTTGCACATGATGCTATGCCATTGCACTGTTGCAAAAAAAGGCCTGATGTGATACTACAAAGTCTTTAAACAAAGAGGAATAGCCTGAATGTAAGTAGCCACATATCTCCTCTCAAACTAATAGACTAATTCAAGACTTGTCTCACAGAACTGTGTTTTTCTTTCTTGATTTCAGATTGTTATTATACAGAAACACAGGGGCTTATATAAGAACATGTACTGGCCTGAGTTATATTCCCAGCTGTGTCTGCTGGAGATCGACCAAATTACTGTCCCCATGTAGCCACTTTTTTCTTCTTATCTTACTCTACCTTACCTATTTAAACTGTGAGCTCTTCTTTGCAATGACTCCCGCTCCTCCAATGGGTTTGCAGAGCATCAGCACAACAGTGACTGAACCTAATTTGAGTATCCTATATTAGCATACTAAACATGTTTTAAAAGCACTTTAAATGATGTGTCTTAGAAAAAATCCAAAAGGCAGAAAAGATACAGATGAATATTTATGATAAATACAGAAAACTCCTTAGGAGACCTGGTGAAACACTGTGCTTGTTCATTTCAAAGGGCCCAGAGCAAGCTGATTTGATTCACGATTTCAAATTGTTCAGCGCTCACAGTGGTACTGCTTTGCCTAATAATTCCAAAAGCTGCTTATTAGTCCAGCTTTGTGCTGAAATGTCAGAGCTCTTCTGGTAGAAGTAGGTGCATGAGCACAGAAGAAAAACACTGGGCCATTTTAGGAAGTTGGATGATGATTACTGCAGTATAGAAAGCCTTCTAAAAACAAAACAAACCCCAAAAAATTGTAATTTAGCCACAATGAAGAGATCACAGCAGATTTGTAAACAATACGTCAAAACATGATGAAAATTTGTTTTGTTTTTTAAACATTTCAGGCACTATAAAAATGCGTATCCAATATTTTGCTGCTATGACCTTCTCAGCCATCTATCAACACACATATCCTCACAAAGACAGAAAATCGCACATCGAAGAGATCAGTTGTAATTTCAAGCTTTCAGCCAAGGGTGAAACTCCTCATGGTTCCATTGTTTCCGCAGACATAAACAACATAAAATCATATCATAAGAAAACTTACTGCAAGTGTATGTTACTCAACAAATGCTGACGTGACTATCTTAGGTACTGGCCTACACGGCAGTACTTGGTAACGCTGTTTATAGGTGTTGTTTAATACGATAAACACTTGAGAGGTGATTTTTTTTTTTTTTGGTTAGTCTGTGAAATGGAAAAGGTATAAATTGGTTAAATTGGTGAAAAAGTGAGACATGAGAAAAACTAACAAAAAGCCTTAAATACCTTTAAACCAACTTTTTAACCTCTAAGTAAATCTTTAACCACAATAACTATTTTATTTTTCATTTGTAGGGATTATTGAATATGAGCTTTACAAGAAATCCTAAATTAAGTGAAAAGTAAAATTATGACTGGGCTGGTGTCTTCTGCAGTATGACCAGTAAGAATATGCAACAAGAACTTATTAGTTCATTTTTATTACACTGTGGATTTTTCACCAGAGATTTGTAAAGTCACTGTTTTTCTCTTCTATGGCTCTGCTATGACCCCAAAAAAGTTCAAAGAAAGATTCAGACATCATGGATAAAACTTCTGGTTGTCTTTAAATCTCAATTTCAAAAATTAACTCAGCCCACATTCTTAGAAGAATTAATGGAAAGTACCAAATATCTTTAAAGATGGGGCCTTTATTTTCTTCAGAATCTCAGTCTCATTGAATGTCTTAACTAGTTCTGATATTTTTCCCCAGAAAAACCTCAATATGTTTGGCTGAGATGCTCAGTGATACGTTAGTAAAGAAATAATAGATTTTTAAGGATTATACCTAAACTACTTTGGTCTTCAAAACTGTTCTGTGTATATTAGCAGCCTTCTTATATTCATTTTAGCTAAACCTACCATCATCAGTTAATAGTTAAAATAGAATTAGCGAAGATAGTGATGAATGCATACAAGTATAAAGACATAACTTGGGAGAAGCTTATACTTATTAGTAATCAGTAGTAAAAGAGAATAAAATCTTTCCTCATTCTTTCCCTTGGTAAATCCTCATCCACAAAATGCCTCAATAGTTCAGAGACAGCTTCTTCACCCTAACCTTCTTTTTGACAAAGATTATTTGAACTAGGATATGGGCTTTTACAGGCTGTGACTAAATACTCAATGTTTTTAATATACAGAGTTATACCAAACCTCACTGAATTTGCATAATTCTAAACTTTTTTTCCCAAATTCTTGCTTTCAGAGGAGGCGCTAAAAGGTAGGAAAAGAAACAGCTGGATACAAGGGCATTGGAAATAGGAACAACATTCAGTTTTGTCAATGATATATTAATCATTTCAAAGGAGTAATAAAGAGCTTGAAAAGAATTTGAAAGTGACCTTCTGACATGATAAAAAGGTAGCCAGGTTCTTGGAGAAGGGAGCACTGTTCTGTGCAGCAAGACAGTGCTTTTTCTTTTCTCATCACAGCTCTCCAATCACAAGCCTCCATAGGCCTGCAGCAAAATGCTTCTTGGAGCTTGTTTCTCATTGAATTGGATACAAGTGTTTTCATAAGCTAAATTTGCTTTGTTCTCTGTGCAGTTCTAAAGTTGCTGGTCCTGCTGCCAATAAAACAAAATATAATGAAAGCTCTCTAGAGACTTTAGAGAGCTGGAGGCTCCAGAGAGAAAGAAGGAAGCACTGTTGCTGTTTTACAGAAAGAAAAACAGTGGTATGGAGAATGAAGTGACTTCTCAAAAAGCACTTAGCTAGTGGTAAAACTATAGATACAATGAAGTAAATACCCATGCAGAACAAATGTAGAAAAAAAAGACTAAAATAGAGATAAGGATCATCTCTTCCCCCTCACCCCTCCTTTATAAAATAACATCCACTTCTAAAATCTTTAAATACTATAAGGATGCTTGGGGAAATTTGAAGCATAAATTCAATCCCTTCAGTCATTTGAGTAACTCATCACTCTTATGGTAGCTCTGCCAGTTCAGCTCGCTCCTAACCTACTGCATTCCTACCATGATGTTGAATTGGCTATTGTAGTAGTCTAAACAAAACATTCTTCCAGTCGCCTTCCTTGGCTTACGGCCCCATCATTTATTATGTTATAGCAAGAAGTGTTAAGAAGGTAAACAGCTCAACTTAATTCTGTCTTGTTTAAATTGGCCCTTGAAATGGATGACTCTTAAAAATTCAGCGCTTAGTACTTAATGAAATATTTTGTTCTATGGTTTGACCCTTATCTCTACAAACTTCTTGATTTATACAGAGAGGTGCAAACTTGTAAGAGAAGATGTTTTCTAAGAGCTAACATAGGATTCTCACAGAAAGATAGCAGCAAGTTTGGCTGACAAATCAACGTCTAGTAGGCCTTACATGCCAGACTGACTACTTGAATGGGTGCACAAAATTACCTGTCAACTGACTCACAAAGGGCCTTCCCAAGAAGGGATGGTTCAGCCATTCAAAACATGGCATTCCCCGTTCCCAGACACTTTCTCCCATATGTGCTGGAAGTGTCACATGTTTAGAATCAACAGCTGAATTTTTAGTACGATGAAGACTCATCTGTTTGCAAGCTGGAGCCGGGAAATACATTTTGTCTTCTCCATGCCCAAAGGGGTAAGATGGTTTGCCACAGCAGAGACTTGTCTAGCCTGGAGTTGTCTGGGCCAAGAAGGAAATTCAGCAAACAAGAGGGAAATGTCGAGGTAGAAGAGTGGGAGGACTGGTTTGTGAATGTCAGTGTCTCGCAGGGATTGTGGTTCCACTTGGCTGACTTCAGCTCTCAGGAGAAGAGGGGTCGGGGGCACTGGCGGTGAAGGCTGGATTCCAGGAGGAGGATTACAATTTACCTCCCAACTAGACTGGATAGTAGCCAACGCAGTGCTGCATCAGACTCTCTCATGTTGAGGAGACCATGGGAGAATAATCCTGAATTTTCTGATTTTTAAACTTGAACTGCAGCCACAGAGATTCTTTGTGTTTCCTTTCACATTGTTTCCCAGAGACAAGACATAATCATAGAATAATATAGGTTGGAACAGAGCTCTAGATGTTAACTGGTAAAACCCCCATGAAGTCTCATATGAAGTTCTTGCAAGAGGATTCCTTCTCCAGCTTGCTCCTTCCTTTGACAGCCCCTTTGCGGCCCCAGTCCAACTGCAGATCTAGGCTCTGTCTCTCTACCAACCCTAACCCTAACCCTAGGCAATGACTGAGCCATACAGGAAGCCCCATAGCCCTCCCTCACATGAAGAATTTCTGAAGGGAGAAGTCTACTTGCAGACTGCCAATTTCTTTGGTAGCACCTTTACATCCCCACTTCACCTACAGCTCTATACTTGGTCTCTCACCCAACCCCAGCCCTAGGCCCATACATCAGGTCAAGGTCAAGGTATGGGCTGAGCCTTAGCCCAAGGTCCCCATCTCCGCTGCACATGATGAATTTCTGCAGGGAGAAGTCTCTCTGTAGCCTGTCCTTTCCTTTGGCAGCTTTATTGCAGTCCCACTCCAACTGGAATGCTAGGCTTTGTTTCTCTTCCATCCTTAATCCTAACCCTAGCCTTTAACATTGGCTTAGTTTTAGCCTAAGATGGCCACCTCCATCCTAGTCCCACATGAAGAAGTTTTCAGGAGAAGACTCTGGCAGCATCACCTTTCCTTTGGTAGTCCTTTACTACTTGAAACAGGACCATATATACACTCTTCAAATTTACTTCAACCACTGTTTGAAATGAACTTGATGTGATGTTTTAAGAAAGTGTAACCAATCCTATATTGCCATTCATAATCTATCAGGATATTAATCCCGCACTTGCTTAGTGGATTTGCAAAGTTCCTTGGAGGTTACTACATCATTATTAGTCCCTTAAATACCAGCTTTTGCTTAAATAGTGTCTACATAGTCTAGGAGAATGCTGTTAGTCATTATCTTTTCAATAAATGATGCTTTTGTCAGAACTAAGTTTTTTTCCTGAAAAAGAACCTCAACCTATTCAAGGTCACTAGGTTATATTTTTTTCACCCATCCTTATTCTTTCTAACTTTTGGTAGAAATGGATCTCTAGACAATTATGTGATGGTAATCACCATAATAATTAGTCAAAGCTTTTACTCTTTAAATAGTTGTGAAATATAATAGATGCTCTTTTGGTATAAAATCACCTCAGCTCAAGTGAAGCCAATGAAGTTATAAACATATGCCAGCCGAGGAACTGACATATTGTTAAAATGTTATGCAGCATTTCACAAAAAATAGGTAATAATCTGTTACAAAGGCACTTTGAGATTCTTTTATCAGAGGGTTGCAGAGCCCTTTTGCATCTATGGATGAAAGAGGTTATACAGTAGGGTGATTAAATTTCATTCTGTATTTTGGCTCAGTTTTGTTAATCACTACTATTTTTTACAGTTTAAACTAATTGCTTTATACTAAAGTCTATGTTTGATAGTAATTAGCCTAGACTGTCAAATCTAGTTTAATTTCCAAGAAGGATGGGATGCCCAGAATCACTGTTGGCTAGATCCCATCTGAATTCTTAGGATGCAATTCCACAGACTCTTAAAACAATTTAATTCCAGGCTCCCCGCTCCCAATCTTCCCTGACCCCCAGCCACAGGTTCCTCACTCCCACCCATGCACTAGCATTGCCATTCAGTCAATGGCAGGGAGAACCAATTCAGATTGACCAGTGAGGAAAATCTTGCTCATCTTGATGAAGAATCGCGCTGAAGAAAAGAAAATCTAAAATATTCAATGGTCTGAAGAGCACTGCATACTTTTAAAGGAAAACTTAGCAGGTGTTTTTTCATTTAACAAGAATAAAGTATTTTCCCCTTCAAGATGAAAACAGTCTCTGAAAACATCCAAGCCTATTCTAGTTGAAATAAAAGAGTAAAATAAATCAAACTAAATAGCTTCAGGTAGTTATTCAACATGTAAAATTTTAGCCCAAAGGATTTTCAAGTTCAGCAAATTTATAAACAATTTGAAACAGTTTAATTTAACAAGAAATGTCAGGCAACCTGGACAGTCAGCAGCACAGGCAGTAGTACCAGCACTGTCCTTCAGGTTTTCATTTTTGCACTGAACATGAATGTAATTTGTGAGAACCATCATTTGAATTTCTTGATTTTTGTATACGGACCCTATTACAACCACATCTGAACTGAATTTTTTTTATCTTGCTTACAGTTGTGCAAAGACAACAATCTCAAAACCATTTCACTACTGCCAATACTTTTTAAAATCAATAATTAAAGGGAAGAGACATCATTGCACCTAGTCAAAAACTGCTTCTTAGTGGAAATCGTTTTGACCTTTCTCCAGTATACAGCAGTATGTCATATTTATATTCAATAATGTTGAGATCAGGACAATAACCCATCTGCGAGGAAGAGAGTAAAGATTACTGTACGCTGAAGGAATTTAAGAAGCCACACAATCCGTTCTTCCAAATTTCTCTGAAAGTCTCCTTGACAGGTGTTAGAGGTAGTTGGTTATTACCTTCAAAGGGAGAAACAAAGGTGCTTATTTTCTGTAATGATATTAACCTAAAAATGTCAAAGACATCTGTGTGCATTGTAACAGGCATACTTCCACTTAGCTCAGTGGACCCATGAGTCAGAAAGTTAACCTTAATAGGTTGAAGGCAGACTGTGGATGGTTGGGAGATCACACGTGAGCAGGTGCCTGAACTGGACACAGCTCCAGTGTGAATTTGTAGGGTGTGCAGCCAGGACTGCGTCACCATGACACCACATGACCTCACACCCTTCCCCAGAGCGGGTTACAGCACCAGCCCTCAGCCAGCTCCCTAGCTGGTGATCCATGGTGCACCTTCTCTCCAAGCATGCTGGCATGTGCCTCGTACAAGCAGGCCTGATATGTTGTGTCCAGCACACGGGCTCCCATGAAAGCAAAAATACATAACCTCATGACAGAAATCAGGGATTTATTTATTTTTGTTGCCAGTAAGGTGGGGAGCTATAATCCAGACAGTCTTACTCTTGTGTGGATTTGAGATTTTGTTTCTCTTTTTTTCCCTTCAAATTTCATGTTTTCTCTAAAAGGTTGCTCTCATGGTGCTTCGATTCCTACGTAGTTGCAGGACCACAGGTTTCAGGATCACAGGTTGCATTTTTGACACTTGAGGTGTCTAGAGTGAGCAGAAAGAATCTTATTCCAAAAATAAAATGACAGTTATACAAAAGGAGCAGAATCATCAATCCCTGTCTTCATCTCAGGTCTTTATAAGACAGATGTTTTTAGTTTTGAATACCATTGGGATCAGACCGCTGAATGCCTTGAAAAGGGAGACTGAGACCTTGAGCTTTGGTCACCAAGACCGTATGTGAAGCCAGAGTAGAGAACAAAGAAGAGGTACGTGTAACTATGCACTGTCAGCAACCTACACTGATGGGCTACAGGATTCCGTATTACTCAGTTTATTAACTCATATTAAGGATCCCCTACCCAGATGCATCTCGTTGTTATATTCTGCTTACATTGTAATGAATACACATAAAGGTGATTCTAGGCCAAGACCAGATACAGTGGGCTGCAATGCTCAAAGCAGCTGGAGGGATTAGAAACTGTTGGTCATGGTGTCGTGGTTTAACCCCAGCCAGTGACTAAGCACACAGCTGCTCACTCGCTGCCCCGCCGGTGGGATGGGGGAGAGAATCGGAAGAGTGAAAGTGAGAAAGCTCGTGGGTTGAGATAAAGACAGTCTAATAGGTAAAGCAAAAGCCACACACACAAGCAAAGCAAAACAAGGCATTAATTCATTGCTTCCCATCAGCAGGCAGGTGTTCAGCCAGCTGCAGAAAAGCAGGGCTCCATCACGCGTAACAGTTACTTGGGAAGACAAACACTATAACTCCAAACGTCCCTCCCTTACTTCTTCTTCCCTCAGATTTATATGCCGAGTATGACGTCATATGGTGTGGAATATCCCTCTGGTCAGTTGGGGTCAGCTGTCCCAGCTGTGTCCCCTCCCAGCTTCTTGTGCACCCCCAGCCTGCTCGCTGGCAAGGTGGTGCAAGAGGCAGAAAAGGCCTTGACTCTGTGCAAGAACTGCTCAGCAGTAACGAAAACATCCCTGTATTATCACCACTGTTTTCAGCACAAATCCAAAACACAGCACCATACCAGCTACTAAGAAGAAAATTAACTCTATCCCAGCTGAAACCAGGACAGTGTCCACCCCTTATTCCATACCATTTACATCATGCTCAGGTCCCACACTATGCAATACATCCTCATTAATCACCACCCCCCTTCCCATCCTTTGATATAATACACAGATATCATTCCTTTAGTCTATGGACCACCCCTGTAAAATGTCTGTAAAATGTCCAGAAGTGTCCACAAAACATCCACTGAGTTCATTTAGTCCATGACCTTGGGCTCCATCTGTTACGGTGGTCACTAAGGACAGGAGAGGTGGTGTGTTGCGTGGAGTTACTGGGCACCAAAGCCAGCTCAGGTCGGGTCACTGCTGCACTCGTACTGCTTCTTGTAAGGCTTGTCCTCCATTGGTTCAGGTGGTTCCTGCTATAGTAATTCCTATAACATGCAACTCAAATCCCGAGTTACAATAATTTAAAGGTATTTCCATTACACTCTCCACCCCTGGTCCCTTTGGGCCAGGTTATAGGGTTTAACATTGCAATGAACTCCTGCCCTTGCCCCTGCTCCAGCTTGGACTTATCCACAGACTGCAGTCCCTTAAGGTTGTACCTGCTCCAAGTGGAGCCTTTTCTATGAGCCACAGTCTCTGCAGGGATATATCTGCTGTGGCTTTGACTTATCCACAGCCACAGTTGCTTTGAGGTGCACCTGCTCCAGCACGGCCTTACCCACAGCCACAGTCCCTTCAGAAGTAAACCTGCTCCAACACGGCCTTACCCGTGGCTAAAATGGGTACACCAGGGGTGTATCTGCTCTGTCATGGGCTTATCCATGGCCACACGCTTTGAGGTGCTCCAGCACGACCTCATGCACAGCCACAGATGCTTCGAGGTGTACCTTCTCCAGCATGGACTTATCCTTGGGCCACAGTCCCTTCAGAGATATACCTGCTGTGGCACAAACATAACCACAGCCACAGACACTTTGAGATATTCCTGCTCTGGTGAGGACTTCACGGCCGCAGACGCTTTGGCGTGCCCTGCTCCCGCACAGACTCATCCACAGGCAACAGTCCCTTCGACTCGAGTTCACACAGGAGTTCCAGCCTGTCCATACTGCTCTGTGAGAGTTCAAACTGAGGTCTTAACCAGTCTTAAACTACTACATTCTGTATAAACTAGCTACGAGAGAAAGACAATGCTAAGTGAAAGAGACATGGAGAAAAACTTTAGTCCAGAAAGAAGCCAGTGATGGATTTTGGAGTGGAAGCAAGCTCTCCTCACTCCCAACTTTAAGCCTTATTCACTGGACCACCCTGGTTGTGAACACAGCTGCTTGTCAATGTATTTAGGACATAAACAGAACTTAGGGGACAACATCACGCCATAGAGTATGATATCGTTAACCTCTTCTTAAGAATAGTAGCTGCTCTGCAAATGCAGCCCAGTAGCCTTTTTGCTAGGGACATGGAAAGTTTGTGAAGGCAAAAGCATTAATTAACACAGATTGTGTTAATCTGTTCACTTTTTCCAGTAATTTGACAAATACATATAATGCTTTCCAAATGGAAAAACACCTCTAATCAGGAGCTGAAGGAGAGATGCTCTGAGGTCTAGCTTTTTCAGCATGTTTTGTAAACAGCTTTACAGTCTTTGGATAAAATACCCCACCTTTGTAAATGCCAAGTATTGTGTTTATTTTTGCATTTCTTCGTTCTATCTTTTTCGGCAAATGTTAGGTCACAGGTGACAGGCAGTGGTAGAGTTAGGTAGATGCCTTGCATGTTTGCATGAACAACATATTGTAGGCTTTTATTCATCCAGGCAGTAAGGAAACATTTAATTATCATAGATATATGTAGGGCTGAGGAATGACTATCACTGTTTAGTCTGATGACTCTCAAAGGAAAACATTCACAGGAGAAACAGAAAACGGTACAGATCTTCCTTTTTTTTTTTTTTTAATTATTTATTTTATGATACACTATTTCCTGGCCATTATCTAGCCATTAACTACTTGCCTCCCTCTTTATTCTCCTGTGTTGCAAATCTAATGATCACATTACATTTGATTAAGTTCAGAAATATATATTCTTTTCTCCTCATTCTTGTAATCTCTTGAGAATGCGTAAAGCACATCACGTATAATCTGTTTATCTGAGCCTGAGCTTCTGTTTGGTATCTTACCATTTTGTAGCAACTTGCTCCCTAAGAATATTCAGAATCTGATTTTCAATTAATTTAATGCTCAGCTGTTTGCAGATCCTCATATGCCTTTTTCTCAAAAACAGAAGCAACAAACCTCATTCATATGCCTGCGAGTACACATTACCATAATGTGCTATCAAAAATGATAGATTTAGTATGTGGTATACAAATACAGGACTAGTCATAGAAAAAAAGAGACAAGTAACTCAAGCAATAATGAACTTCAGTGCTCGTGAAAAGAAAAACAGATTTCACATTTTCTCACCAACAATAATACATGGTTTCTACAAAAACAAAATCCCTTCCAACAGCAAGAATCTCTCATCCTCTTCCAGTCTAACTGTAAATGCAAGAGCAAAAGGGAGTAGGCATTTTGGTTTATCCATGGATACCTTTGTCACATAACCAAGCAGTCATCTGGTTGTCTTTCAGGAACAGTATTTTAAGAACTTGAAGGATGACAGCAACAACCTAGCTGTTGAAACTGTAACAAAGACGTGCCCTTCAGACACATTGCAACTGTCTTTTTGAATAGCAGCAGAAAAAGGCAGCAGCCTTCCTTCTGACTAAAGTTATGTCATGACTGTATGCATACAGCCATCTGTCTGCTCCTGGATTCTTCAGTAACACAGCCTTTGGCATTTGGCTTCACAACAACATATACTACCATTTCACTGAATAAAGTGTTTCTTTGGTACTTGCACGAAGTTTTGTTGTTTGGTTTTGGTTGTGTGTGGTTTTTTTGTTTTGTTTTTTTTTGTTAAGACCCTTATCTCTTGATCCAATCCAGTTTATACAAAAGAATTGGGCACTACATTAGCTCTTTTCATATTAGTCAGTGACATTTTCCATAACTTTTCTTACTTAAGCAAATATGAGTTGGGTAGAAGTATGTGCAGGTCAGCAGAAGTACCTGCATCTTTTCTTCTTGAAGGTGAAAATTCTAAAATGCAGAGTTTAGAATCTGGGTAATGTTTTAGGAAGAAACAAAAAATGAGCTAAGTTTTGGAATTATACAGAAGTTTTTGAAAAATTATTTCAAATGTGGAAGGACGGTTAACAAAAAGAGCAAGTGTCAGATGAAGAATCGGCTGGGTCAGATCTAATCAAGATTTAAGCACAGGGAATTTCCTATTTAGCACAAGCAGTGCTGTGCACCTGCATCATACCATTTGATATGTGAAAAGCTTTGCCAGGGCTAAATTATGTCACAGGTAGAGCTGTGTGACTAACTGTCCTGGTTTCAGCTGGGATAGAGCTAATTTTCTTAGTAGCTGGTATAGTGCTGTGTTTTGGATTTAGGATGAGAATGACGTTGATAGCACACTGATGGTTTAGTTGTTGCTAAGCAGTGCTTACACCAGTCCAGGACTTTTCAGCTTCCCACGCTCTGCCAGGTGCACAAGAAGCTGGGAGGGGGCACAGCCAGGACAGCTGACCCCGACTGGCCCAAGGGCTATGCCATACCATTTGATGTCATGCCCAGTATATAAACTGGGGGAAGCTGGCCGCGGGGGGCGGGATCGCGGCTTAGGGACAGGCTGGGCATGGGTCGGCAGGTGGTGAGCAATTGTATTGTGCATCACTTGCTTTGTATATTATTATTGTATTATCATAATTATTATTACTATTACTACTACTAGTATTACTACTATTCTATTTTATTTTACTTCAGTTATTAAACTGTTCTTATCTCAACCCAGGAGTTTTCTCACTTTTACCCTTCCAATTCTCTCCCCCATTCCACCAGGGTGGTGGGGAGTGAGCAAGCGGCTGTGTGGTGCTTAGTTGCTGGCTGGGGTTAAACCATGACACTAACTCATGAAGGAGTTATGTATTGACTTACACTGGCTTTCCAGCTCAAAGAATACCTACAAGCAGAGTGTGATCTCTTACCATGTCTCTGTTCAAATTAGTTCTTCCTTTGAGTCAGTTAAAAATATGTGATTATTTCAAAATTCATCTAAATTAAATTCACTGCATAGTGATGATCACCTTCTTTATTTGTTCCTGGCTGGATGAGCACCCAAGAACAGTTTGGATAAACACACTGCACTTTGCATTTACACTAACACATTTACCGAGTTGCTAAACTGTTCCCAGCATTACATAAAATCTATGTCTGATCAAAGTCTGACCTGGATGTCACCTAGGTAGGGCCCATACATGCCACGATAATAAAGATTTTAAAGCCAAGTCAATATTTCCAGGAAATTACCTGCTGCAAAAAAATTAGGTATATACTCTTTAAGCGGCCTCAGAAAGATGATAGAGAAGAGACTGACCAGGAAAAAAAGGGACACGCAATGCTAATATAACTAGACTTGCAGAGGGAAAACTATGATTGAACTAGAAATTTAAACCAGATCTTCATTCCAAGCAGTTATATTGGGGAAGAAACTAGTCCCAAACCCAGAACTACATAGGAGCAATGTGTCAGATGATATAACTATACACTGCAAGGCAAAAACCAATCTTGTTAAAGAATATTACTGAAAGAATCAGACAAGAACGTCATCAGTACAGAAAAGAACTCTCATCCCTGCTGGAGAATACTGCCTACTATAGCTTTTTAGCTTGACCTGTGGTGACAGCATACACCAAACAGTATCTTTTTAGACATAATATATTTCTCATGAGTCTGAAGTGATTTAGGAGCCTAAGTCCCCACAGGCAGTCCTAAACACTTCACAAATTCTATGAAATGGGAGAAGAAGATGTCAATAATGCCTTCGCTGTCCAGTCATGTTAGACTCCTGTGTTTAGCAAAGTATGATGAACATGTTCTTCATTTCCCCCCATTCTGGGGCCAGTGCTGTTCAGTATCTTCAGCAATGACATAGACAGCAGGATCGAGTGCACCCTCAGCAAGTTTTCAGATGACACCAAGCTGAGCGGTGCAGTTGACAGGCCGGAGGGACAGGATGCCATCCAGAGGGACCTGGACAGGCTGGAGAAGTGGGCCTGTGTGAACCTCATGAGGTTCAACAAGGACAAGTGCAAGGTCCTGCACCTGGGGTCAGGGCAATCCCTGGTATCAACACAGGCTGGGAGGTGAAGGGATTGAGTGCAGCCCTGCCGAGAAGGACTTGGGGGTACTGGTGGATGAAAAGCTGGACACCAGCCGGCAGTGTGCGCTCACAGCCCAGAAAGCCAACTGTACCCTGGGCTGCATCAAAAGAAGCATGGCCAGCAGGTCGAGGGAGGTGATTCTGCCCCTCTACTCTGCTCTGGTGAGACCCCACCTGCAGTACTGCGTCCAGCTCTGGCATCCTCCGTACAAGAAGGACGTAGACCTGTTGGAGAGGGTCCAGAGGAGGGTTACAAAAATGATTAAAGGGATGAAAAACCTCTCCTATGAGGAAAGGCTGGGAGAGTGTGGGTTGTTCAGCCTGGAGAAGAGAAGGCTGCAGGGAGACCTTATTGCGGCCTTTCAGTACTTAAAGGGGGCTTATAAGAAAGATGGGGACAAACTTTTTAGCAGAGCCAGTAGTGATAGGACAAGGGGTAATGGTTTTAAACGAAAAGAGGGTAGATTCAGACTGGATATAAGGAAGACATTTTTTACAATGAGGGTGGTGAAACACTGGAACAGGTTGCCCAGAAGGGTGGTAGATGCCCCATCCTTGGAAACATCCAAGGCCAGGCTGGATGGGGCTCTGAGCAACCTGATCTGGTTGTAGATGTCCCTGCCCATTGCGGGGGGGTTGGACTAGATGACCTCTAAAGGTCCCTTCCATCCCAAAGCATTCTATGATTCTATGATTTCATATTGGTCAAGAGCAGAAGTATACTGAGAAATGGAAAAATATTTTAAAACTTAAAACTTATCTGATGGATTCCATAGCTCAAGGATGTCATACTAAATATTGAATGTGGGAAGTAAAACTAAGAATAGTCTATTCATGTACGACCCATATGCTGAAATCTAGTCTCATAAATATTTGTCCAAAACTTTTCAATAATGAACACATTTGAAAAATGAATGATTCACTTCAAGACAGTTTCCACCTAGAAAAACACAGCTAGATTCAAGAAAATGTTCACTGCAATTAACATGACTAATTCTAGTAAAGAATAATGTCTGTTTCTTCTGTCTTGCATAGGTCAGAATTTGCTGTGAAAATTTACATTTCGTTCAGAGCCTTTAATTTCTACAGCAAATTATATTTTATACTGTATTTCTCTCTTCCAGTCAAAACTGGTCTGCTTGTCACTGAAACCTCCCAATGTGCATCAAATTCACAGTTACTACACACAGGTTTTCATATTGCCGAGTTCAAAAACTCATCCAGCTCTCAATCGTGCCACTCTACGATTTTTTTAGCAATATTTTTGCTAATTACTTTTAGGCTAATTAATGCTGTGTATTGGCCTCTCTCTGTGTGCCCTGGAGCCATTTGTTATGCTATTTTAGTACAGAGAGTGTTTTGCTACTCATTTGGTTCCCTACCTGGCACCATGACGGATGCTGGGAGAAAGGCTTGAGCTTCTGGTGTTTCCCTGCAGGGTTTGAATCCCTACTGCAAACTTTAGGCTGCAGCCCAGTTTGAATTTAGAAAAACATGCTGAATCATTGGCAGGTTTGGTGCAGCTTGTTTCTGTCACACAGTAAGGGACTGTTTTTGTTGAATCTTGAAAGAAAAACTTCCCTGTTCCCAGTGGCTTGCTACAGGATACTGAGCGCTCATGTCAGGACACTCATTTTTCAACACTTTAAAACACTAAATTATATCTGAAAATATAGAATGCAATTAAAGTGACTATTGCAGAGTCTCTTGCTGCTGCTAGTCACTGTTTCTGGCAATTGTCATCATTTGTGACATAAGAAACAGCATGGGAACCCAATGTCAGAGGTTGCATATCAGCTTCCATTCTGTCAGAAGAAATTTAATATTTAAAGATGCAGTCAGAATACCAATCCTGGAATAACACCAATGCAGTGCAATGAAGAATCAGGCCCTTAATATTTAATCTAACATTCAACATTTAAATACAAAATCTCTTCTTCTCATAGGATCAGAACAGACAGTCTCTAGCTCTGGAATTGTGTATATAGTTAGAATTTCAGATGTCACTCAGATATCACTTTTTTGTTTTTCGCTAATCTGAGTATCAGACTCAGCAGACATCAGTAATCACCTCAAACTAGGTTCCTGGGCTAGACACCAGAGATGACAGAGTAAGTAACACAATCCTCCTGCCACCCTCATAAAAGCAGCGACACAGCTGTCCAGCATAGCACACCACGCTTACCAGGATGGCCTTGCCTAGGGAAGGAACAAGACCAGCAGGAGATGGAGAACAGTTAATGGATACGCCGGGAGTCACTCATGGGCTGCCCATATGGGATCCTTTGGGTCAGCCTGGCACTGACAGCACTGTCTTTCCCCTCAAGTGTTACACTCGCTTCTGCACACACTTATACTGTTCCTCCACACATCAGTTGTACTTAAAAAAGTCTTTATTTTGAAATACAATTGCTAAGTGGTAAAAATGACTCCCGATGTACACTGGTGTCAAGAAGGATCATGTGAACCCACTAAGACAACCTCAGGTCCTAGGCATAGACTTCCGTTTAACAGTTGCAGGAGCAAACATCAAATGAAGACTGTACATGCTACCTGTCTCTTCTCTTGTAACTTTTTAAGAGTCATGGAGGAGCTAGCTCCTTAAGTGTGGCCTCACTTCTGGAGCACATTCTTTCCATCAGTCCACAAGAGCTTGGATTTGGCAGCCAACAGAGCAAAGGCCACTCCTCTGCTTTCACTCTAGTCTAATATTTTGTGTGCTGTTTGTGGCTATGTATCTGGGCACAGCAATGCTCCCTGCTCCCACTCATTGATAATAGCTTCTGCAACTCTCAGTTTCCACACATTTAACCTTAGTCACTGCTTACAGAGACAAAACCAAGACCCTAGAATAGTAAACAATACACTTAACGTTTGTTACTGCATATCTTCTCTGAACTTCAAACTTTATTCTGTAATGTGAGAAACACACAGTAAAAACCAACACAACTTCAAATTGCAATCTACATACATCTGAAATGATGACATACCACAGCATTACGTTCTGCAGAGTCTGATACTGGCTGAAATAGTACACATCAATAGATGTAGGTCTTACAGCCAGTAGATGGTTAAGACCGGTTTAAATCCAACACATAACATTAATTTTACTGGAATCCAGTGATGATACCATGACTCTGTGTTATCTTCCATAATTTAAAAAAAATCTTAAGAGATTAGGAATAGGGAAATGGCAAATGACCAAATTAACTTTTAAAGCATCGTTACCTCTGACATTCAAGTATCCATCTTTGAGCACTGTTTTCCATCCTATGATCTGAGGCTAGCAGAGTAATGGCAAGCACGCTATGTGTCCTTGCACAGCACTGCAGCTACAAATTGAAGCACTAAAACAGTGACTCACAACCAGCCTTAATCCCATGGAAAGTGGCATGGTCTGAACAGGGAGAAAAAAAAAAGAAAATATACTGTGGCACTGAAGAAGGGATGTCTCAACGAATGGATATGTAGAAACCAATGGGCAATTTAAGATTTGTACTTGATGACAGGAAGTTTAAGTTTCATGTCATAAACACAGGGTCTCTCCTACAGCAGATATAAGACCAAGAATACTAGCGACCATTTCACATGGACTTAAATGGTAAGAAACATCTTGTAAGAAGGAAAACATAAAAGGAATTACATTATAAAAAGTAGAGGAAGAGGAGAGAACAGATGAGACAGGAAAAGACAGGTGGCTACGCAAATCACCCTGAACTTAGGGTTTGGCCCAGAAGCACAAATGAATAGCTCTCAAACTGAAGATGTTCTTCAAGCTTGGGAAAGCAGAAATCTGTTTAGCAATCTTCTGTAGACAAGAACATTACTGTAGCAGTGAAGTGACTGTCTTGTTAACACTGTTAGCACTTTTCTCTATGTGAAATCAAATACTTCTTCTGAATTTTCTCTGGATAAGCATTTAGAATCATAGAAATTGTCTTTTATTGGAAACCCTCACCTTTTGCAAGACTTGCTGCATCGTTCCTGTATGCATTTCTAGCTTATTTTTGAACAACTGCAGATTTGGAGCCTCATTTCTTACACTTGGGGAGTTTCCTGCTCAGCCCATAGTTCATAATACTAATGGGATTTTTTTTTTCCCCCCTAATTACATTGCCTAAAGTTTTCTTTTCCTTTAGGTCATATATTTATTGTTTCCTGTCCAAAATGAATTATAATTCATCACAGCTACTGGCATTTTTGTTCAGCAGTTGGCTTGGGCTTATTTTTTTTTTCTGTTGGACAAGCTGCAGGAACAGTTGTCTTTGAATCATATTTATTAAAATTGTATAATGGAAGTAATTTGCATTCCTGTTATGTCTACCATTGGCCTGATCCAGCAATGGACCCTCTAGGAACTGGTAAATTCTTTAAACTCTCCCTGAGGTAACGTGGATTTGCAGAGACCCTATGCCTCACACAAAAGAAGTCAAGGATCTGGCAAAACCAGTAATATTCTCCCAACCAAAAAGCCGTAAGAAAACTTAGTTCTATAACGTGCTTAATTCATTCAAACTAATGAAAAGGGGAATGCTGTAGGCTGTCAATTATAATTTGGTTTTGTTTCCAGAACATGCAAAAATGTCAACCAAACAGAAGTAGATGTGCCATAGAGATGCTGACAGTATTTACTGTTTATCATGGTACAGGTTAACAGAGCTAAAATGCCTAACAATGAAAAGAATCTCCAATGCCACATTTCTAGCACAATAATCCAATTACATTGCTTAGACCTAATCAGGATAGGCTCCAAACATTGCAAATGGAGGACAAGGCTGAGAATATACTTGCGCTCGGTTTAGGGCAACATACCCTGTTTAAGGCATAATATACTTTCACTGCTCCCTTACCACCTATACTGGCAAATTTCTTGCAGCACCTGAAGCACAGTGTTGGCCCAAAGCAGTTGCTCTCTTCACAGCTCTGTTATGTTTAGAGGAGAGGGTGCTAGTTTAATTGGGTCAAAAGTTCATGCTAATTAAGTTTTAAATTGCCAGAATAGGCATGCTAAGATGGTTGAGAGTTTTCAGAAGTGCTGTACCTTCCACCAGAGCCGTTCCAGCAGAGGCGCTCTGTGTAAGCCCACATGAGAAGAGAATCTGGCCAGCACAGTCTCACCTTTAAGTGTGGGAGATCAGTGGCACCATGTACAAAATGTACACTGCTGGTGTTCCTTTCCTGCCCAATAGTCTCTGATGGCAGTCTCAGTGACATCAGCAAACACATATGTCTTAGAAAAAGAGCCATGTGCTAAACCTTCTACTTCCTCTTTCTTTCCTGTTTATATCATCCACTTATTTCTTTCCTTTCATAAATCCACGATTTTTCCCTCTGATCTTCAAACACTATGTGTTCAAATGTATTCTAGCCGTTTACTGGTTATTATGGACAACAAGTAAAAAAATGAACGAAAGCTTAACAACTGGGATCGATTGACCTGGCCAAGGTGCAAGAGAATTAAAGACTTAGACAACAGACAATACAATCGGTCATTCTGTACTTCTTTGAAACCTTAGAATGGACTTTGGTCATCCATAGCATAAAAACAGAAAGATCACATTTTCCATAAAGATGTTTTTGTAACAGACAATTTAATTAGATCTCTTTGAATCTTCTTTCAATGATCCTTCGGAATCATAAGGTTAAAATGAACCCTGCTCCTTAATAAAACTGGAAGAGAAAAAAGGTTTAAGAGAGACTTATACAAACAATTTTTTTTTCATTTCTTAATGTCCTTTCCCAAGATGTATTTATTCTGAGCAAGATGTCACAGGGGTAAAACTTTCCTACAATTATTCATTGGACTCTCACTTAGGTTTCAGAGGAAAGGTAATATGGCAGCATTAATGGTAGCAAGAGCTAAAAAGTGTTGAAACTGTAGTAGAGAAAAAGGTTAAATTTGTACAGTAGGAAAACTTTGCTATGAATAAACAATAAAAATCCCTGAGTGGGATAAAACAGCATTATTGAAGGAAATACCAGATCTGATACCAATAAAATAGTGTATTGAAAATACACAGCTGTTGCTGGAAATTCATAGTACATTGAAAGTTAATGATTGAAAGCTGAATAATTTATATATTAATAAGGAATAATTAATATTAATTGGTAATTAATTGAAGTATATAAATTATAAATATATGATAAATTAATTAAACCAAATAATTACATAATTAAATAATAGATAAGAAATTAAATAATTATAAATTAATCAATTCATTAATAAGTGGTTTAAAACAACAAGGACCTAAGTAATGAAATTCCCTAAGTTTTGACTTTAACAAGCATTAAAAACTGCATTTGACTTTCATTCCCATTTCTTTAGAGATACAGTGACATTCTAGGTGTAACTGAAGGATTCTTTCAACTTCTTTAGGTTAGGAATGGCCTCTGAAGCAAGCTGCATTGTGGTGTTAAGATTAACTTTGTGGACAGACACATGACAGTATGACTTTTTGTGGTTTACAGTAAACCAACAATACCAAAGTTATCCAGATTAATGCAGGGACCTGACAGCTATTTGTCCAAGCCCTTTTGTGACATCTAAAACAGCTTAATAAGCTGGATTTTTAAAAAGGAAATTAGTATTGTTGAAATAGAGAAAAAATAATCTATTAGCATCTTGGTTCAATTTCTGCCTCAAATTTGATGTTTACTTGCCTGCTAACTCCAAAGGGAAATCTTAATTCTAAAGAATAATGTGCATTACATCATTCATATTTACACATGTGTTTATTCTAAGAATGCTCATTCAAAATGAGTTGTTTCTTCCTTCTGTGCTTCAGGGACATGCATTCCCCAAATAATATTGAATTTACCTATGAGGGAAAACTGGCAGAAGCCTCTTATGTTGCTGCTATGAATATCCTTTTATCCTCAGAGTGAAGGCAAAAAGGGAGGCACATTGCATCACATTTGCAACAGAGTGAGCGAGAACAGGGCAGAAAATTTGACAAGCTACCTCAGTTCAGCAGCTCTGTGATAACTACCTGTATATGTGCTGATTAAGTATCTTACTATCTTACTACTATTTTAAATAATCTTTCACAATAATGCTTCTGTTCCTCTCAAAAAAGGATAAAATGTCATTAAAATAAATCATCTGCTGTAGTTATAATACAGTGCATACAAGGAACTGTTTTGATTTATTTTAGTGAGGTGGCTGTGGACCCAACTCTGACAATTATAAAAAAACAAAACAGAAAATGTTTGTGTTATTTGAAGAGTAAAATGTCGAAGTACCAGTCTCAAACAAAATCAATAAGTCATAAGCTTCCATCCTGTCATTTGTCTGGTCGGTGTTTTAAAATATGCACTTTAAGTTCAGAGAGGTCAAAAAAAAGGCTTAAAAAAAACACACCACAAAAAAAGGGACACTTTCACATTTAGACTGCTAACTGCTGCAAAGAAACCTGCCCACTTCAGCAAGTGTAGTGACTCAAAACAATAGTGACACTGAACTGAAACAGAGTACAATTATATTACAGCAATTTTCTCAAACCCTAGGGGCAAAGATAAAAAAAAAAAAAAAAATCTGTTCTATGAGAAACATTGAGAACTTGAAGAAAGTAGTCTTGGGCCACAAGATAGAAGTGATGGCAGAAGACACTTTCTCTATTAGTTTGTGTATGAAAACGATAGTTTGAGATTAAAGCCACATTTTAGAAGCTTCACTTTTCTCCCTTTCCAGCACAGAAAAGGTAAGTATGACCACCAGATAAGATATACCATACCCTGGAAAACAACCAGAAGGGGTGTTCAGTGAAAACATGATTTTGCATAAATAATTAATTTTTACTTGCTAAAATTATAAACCTAAACTTCCATAAAATAAACCATAAGGTAGGGCTTTGTTTTTTAGAAAAGAACAAAAAGCATACCATGAAAGGAAGTTCTTTAGTTTCAGTACTCATATTTTCAATTATTGCTAACCGTTTGGAAAAAAATAATTTGTAACTAAACTATAGCTATTAAAGAAATGGAATGTCTTCATAATAACAGAAACTTTTTGATTGACTTGTAATATTCATAAACTCTTTGATTTTTTCTAAGTCTGGTGTTCACCATTACTCAATTGCAGAAAATAGTCACAGCCTTCTTAATTCACAGGATATTGACTAATCATGAATATCTCCACATTCTTTTTGCAGCTAATCACAACAAGATGTCAATATGATGTTTAAATCAAGGCAGCAAATAAGTCCAGTCAATCCTAGCCAAGAAGAAAGTTATTTTAAATTATTTGGTGCTCTAAAAAGCAAGCTTCATGATTTTATAATTTTTTAGATGTTTGAGGCAATTTGTTCTCCTCAAAGTTACCAGAAAAATATTTTCATGCTGTAGCCAAAATTACCAACTATTTTATAATGAACATACAGAAGACAGAAGGGTCTAACAGAGGTTGTAGAGGTGAGCTTAATTCCAGTATTTTATAAATCATGAGTAGTTTGAAAGCAAAGAATTTAAAATTTGGGTTTTTTTACTGTAATGCTTGTATGTTTAAATTTCATATGTATAAAGTTGCTAAAGCTCTCTGCATCACCAAAAGCCACTTTCTCCTTAGTAACAATGTCAATATAGTCTAAGCTTGTAAACACAGCAAATAAACTCTGAAGGGAATGCAGACAGATTTCCCACTACAGATCACAAGAGTCCCAAGGTATTTCAAAAAGCCAAAGTAAACAAATGGACACAATGAAAAAAAATAGATTCATTCTAACCACTTATTTCCAGATCTTAGCTTAATAAGTGTGTTTGATGATGGATACAGAAAGATAGCATTGTCATACTATCATATACAACAGAACAAAACCCAGTATTTGAGACAGTCCATATGTATTTCCTGCCCTGTACTAATCTGGTTTATGCACTACTAAGTGCAGAATTCCATTTAGCAGTACAAGGAAAATATTCCCCTGTCCTACAACATTTCAGCAAAATCTCATTTTCACCCCTTCCCTCCCCCCCCCATTTCTGTTCAGCCATCTCACTCCACATAGCAGCTGATTTCAAATTGTCTACAGAAGAAAGTGATCTGGTTCTGTACTAAATTATGGTGCTCACTCAATTGTTTTGTCTGGACTAAATTAGGGAGTGCGTGTTATTAGTGCTCACAAAAGCCCTCTGTTATCCCTCCTTGAACTCCTATTCTCCTACACTATATCCATCATTGTACTACTTACTTACACATAGTAAGTGGTACTATGATGAAACCAACCTCATCTTCCTTCTCTGATGAAGAAAAATCATGACATATATCATTCATGGATGAGAAACTCCCTCAGTGGACTGACCTGCCTCCATCTGCTTGAAATTAGAGAGCAGTCTATGTCACATCCTATGTGTTCAAAACGATCCCACTTCCACCTCAGTGTCTGAGATGTCAAAATGAGTAGTTTGAATATTTGGCCTTCTGTTACCTTCAGAGACATTTCCCCCATTTGAGAGACAGGATATGTGCAAATGTGTGCTTGTGCACACATACACATGCGCGAGCACATGAACAAGTACGCACACACACCTAGTACAGGGCTGTGCTGTTCCACAGCCAAACACTGTCCTGTATTTTCCAGTCAATGGCTATTCCCAGGAATTCTTTAAAAAAGGCTGCCATACAGAAGTCCTGTAAAAATGTATTTAGCCTCTGAATGGAGGCAGGGATTTCCAGTGAGTCCAAAAGATGGGAGAACTCTATTACATACAGGTGAAACTACTCTACACAAAAAGCCAGGTACATACAGACTCACTGCTAAATATTCTCCTATAAATACTACTTTCTAAACAAAAATTCATACAGTTTCAAACCATGCCATTGTAGACAAAAGTTATATTGTCCTTAAAAAGAGCTAGTAAGTAATCTTTTTTCATGGCACTTTTTTTTCCCAGCAGTTTGTGAAAATAAAGTATGAGTGATTCAAGCCCTAACACTTACAGGCACCAATGGCTTAATTATTTAACAGTTCCTGGACTGCTGATATTTCCAGCCTGTGGACTTAGTTACAAGCTCAGACCTAGGGAATTATGTTACTGAAAACAGATTATTAAATAATGAAATACAGGCTTTGAAAAGCCTCTGAGATGTTTACCTTTAGGAATAAGATCAGCATTAAGAGATTTCTAATAAAATATTGAATGAATTAAGGGACTTCCTTTTTCTGTATGCAGAGGTTACATTTAAATCCCCTCACTGCATAGCAGCCTTAGGCAACACAACCTGACTTGACATTCTGTTGCCTTGAAAAGGATGAAGAAGTCAGGTTTTTCTACATGAAAGGCAGGCAGGACTCTTCCTTCTACTCTACTTGTTCTCAAGGCTCCCTGGTTGAGTAGGGCTGTAGTGATTGAACTAAAAACCCTAGAAAGACCTTGCCTGACTTTCACTGGATTTTAAGTGTATGTGTGTTTATTTTCTGGCATTGAAGCTATATAGCAAAGCTAACTTCTGTTTGCGAAACTCATAACTGAAGCAGCCTTATGCCATATCAAGCCACCCAAGTCTTTGTAAGAGCAAGAGGTCCTGGCCATCGGTGAGCACAAAGAGACTACAGGCCTGCAGGGTCATTTGCTAAGTCAGACAACATTGGTGAAAGTCAAGAAAAACAGGTTGCTACTCTGAGTCTCTAAAAGCTCTCTTTGAGAACTAAAGAAAAAAATAACAGGAATTTTGCAAATATGTTCCTACAATTTTCTCCCTTCCAAAATCTTTCTGATGGTAGGAAACCCCACAACCTAGGCTTTGTAAAGCTTTGCCTGAGACCTGACTCTGTGATCCATTAGCAGCACTGCAAAGGTCACCGATTCTTTCATCATAGCCACATCAAATATCAGACTTGTGTGTATACGTCTTAGCTTCAACTGTCCGATTCTCTCCCTGAACCACCCTCTTGCTAAATACTGGCAGCCAGCTCCTGTCACTGCACCTTTTCCTGACACACAAAGAAAGTATTTGGCTGGTACAGCTGTGTGATAAGGCATAAAAGGGTACATGCACACTCCCAGGTGCAGGCTGTCAAACACCAACTCTACTTTCCCCACCTCCCCCCAAACTCCCAAAGAGGGAGCTAAGTTTGGCTGGGAAGCCGGGTAGCTGACTTAGTGATAATGACCGTGACAGCAATAGGTGACACCACTGGAATCTTTTGTGTTACTGACACAAAAGATGACTGTCTCATGATAATGCCAACTATTGTGGTATTTGCAAAAACAATAAGTGCAAAAGGATTTAGGTATCTGCAGATAGGTATGGGGCTTTTCCTTCTTTTCACAAGTCTCCTGCTTGAGAGAATTTGATCTTGCTGGAAAGAGATGCGAAGGGGTCTGTGACCTCTCCAGAAGGACTTGACTGTGGAGGTTATGTGAAGTGTCACTGGGACACAGAGACCCATTTCTTTTCATCTTCTCCCATACTGTCATATCCTACACCTCAGCACAGGCTCATTGCTCACTCCTTGCTTGGGACCTGCTTATCTCAGACTAAATATTCTGGCATTTTACTGGGCAAAAGGTGGAGAGCTGATGTTTGAGTCTGAAGGAAGGACGAGTACAGCCCTCCTCCTGCCTACTCCTCTCCCAGGCTGGTGTGGAAAGGCCTGTCCTGCTTCTAGGGGAGGATAAGAGAGACAGAGAAGCAGAAAACAGCAGAATGAACCTGGCCACCCCAGGGTATGTCATTTAGACTGTGCCCAGTCTTGTAATTCATGCTGAAAGAAATAACACAAAAATACAATCATGGACATTCTGGTGCAGAAACATTCCCAAGTTCTTTGTGCTATTATTTGTTTGCCATATTGGTTTTAAGCTGGTATTTAGAGAGCCAAGAAAGTGTTTATTGACCCCCAAAACTCAAAAAATTTAGCAGAATAATTATTCTCCTGAAAACTCTTGGTGGAGTGTATAAATTGTTCACAATAATTTACCTTTCTCTTAAATCATCTCACAGAGAGCAGAAAGCATAGTAAAGGCATGACTGTCCATCAAAGCCAAAAGATGGATCCAAAAGGCTGCTTAATATAATTGCATTGACAGTCTTATGTCAGTTGGCTTGCAAAGAAATAAACTGCATGCTCTCAAGCCTGACAGTTACATACTACTCAAATGAAGGAAAGAGAGGAAGAGGGAGAAGTAATCATTTAAAACATGAAATAATTACAGCCTTCCTCAAAACAGAGTATAAAGGACTCAAATCTAAAAATGAAGTGACTTAAGTTGATCCCAAAAAGGGATCAACTCTGCCAATTTTAGTCAGACCTAGCAGCTGATCGCATCAAGATGTCAAAAAAATAGCGTACTAGTTGAGAACAGCAAAGTTAACAAAACTAAGCCATTACTGAATACCACATAATTGTATTAAGTTGTGAAAATACATTTTCCCAGAATTCTTTTATAGATTATTTTCAATATTACATGTAATCACAAGTAGTTGAAACTATTTTCCAAAAAGAAAATAATTGCACAAGATAATTCTACCACCTCTTCCTACTCTATGTGTAATTGTACTTAACTCCAAGCATTGGTTGAAGTCTTATTAAAAAAACCAAAACCAACAAACTATACCTTTCTGTTCCACGAAGCTGAAATGGCTGATTTCCTGACAAAAGAAAAAAGAAAACACTCTCCTACAGACTGATGTATTACAGTGCGTAAACCAGAAGAGCCAACCCAAAAGATAAGAAAAAAAAAATCTTTGATTTCTGCTGGAAAAAGAATTCACCTAAATCTTTAGCCTTTGGTTTCACCAGACATCATATGTGACAGCCTTAAAAACACAAAAACATAGGAAACACCCTATTGGGATTCATCTAGCCAAGCATTCTGTCTCCTCTTCAAGAGCTGTACTAGGGTTGTTACAGAGTCCTCCTGCCTAATCCCTTCAGTACCTATTTAAGGACCTCCAGTCCACAGTTTCATCTAATTTTTTGATCTATTGACATTGTTTGCTTCCACCTTCTCCTGTGGCAGCACATTCCTGAAGTTAACTATGCAGTATGCAAAGTAATGAAACTAGTAGAGGACTCATTTAAAACCAAAGAAATTATGTAGCCCCTAGTTCTATTAATACACAGTTTGGTGAAAAATGGACTGCATTTGATTCATCTTCATAGCTTTGTAAAAATCAGTTACATCTCTCTCAGCCTTCTCCTCCCAATACTTGAGAGTCCCAGACATTTCAGTCTCTCCTTGTTATGCTGCAGCCCCATCCTCTTAACCATTTTAGATTCCTTTCTCTGTACCTCCTTTAACTCCAGTCTGTCCTTTTAGAGATGGGGAGACAATTACTGCATACAGTATTTAAGATGTGGGCAAAGCCAAATTTTTATATAGCAGCAATGTCCTCTGTCTTTTTCTTTGTATTATTCCTGATAATGACCAAAATTTTGTTATTTGGAGGGGCTGCCTTATAACTATATAACTCACATCCTGTCTTTTATTTCCTAGATATTTTAATTGCATTAGCAAAGACCCTATTATACTGCAGCGCTGGTTGTTCTTATTCAAGGGCATAGACAGGCGCAACCCACGCAGTTTTGATTTAAGGCCTTATGCAGAAGTTTCCATAGTAAGGATCCAGGCACAGGATTTTGACCTAGTCCAACTCCTCTGCACAGACAAAAATATAAGACTTGAATTATTTCCGGCACGGACCATGAAGAGTTTAAACACAGCTTAGAACTGTTTTACACACTAAATCAGGGCTTAGTATCTCTTTCCCTTGTGATGACTCCATCTGTCATGGCCCAGACATTCTCTGAGTCTGTCTACAGGCCACAACTCCCCTTGTTCCTAATGAGGCCAAACTGAATTTGACACTGACTGAATGGTAACTCAAAATGGCCTCCCCAGAAGAAAGCATTATTTGTTCTTTCCTTGAAAGGTCTATAGCACATAGAGAAAAAGCTAAAACAAAGAGCTCCACGCATATGTTTTCCCTTAACTATACCTCAACCTTGCCTAGCATGAAGTGGGTAATTCCCCTCATCCTAGCTAATCCTCATCTGTGATAGAGGATCATATCAAAAGGCCTGGATTCTTCACTATGATTAAAAGACAGATAGGAAAAATAGGTAGGAAAAAGCTCAAGGGAATCACAGCATAAGAGGATACCTCTGTCTCATACTAACACAAAGGAAAGCCAAAAATACAGTAAGAAAAAAAAACCCAGACCCATTAGGGTCTAGATACACCAACAAGACTTTGAAATCCAAGACTTGTCAGATTAGTCAACTTTCATTTTTACGGACACTTTGGTCACATCTTTTTCTGAATCCCTAATCTTCTTTTGTTTTCCCTGTAAGAAGTCATTCCCAATACTCGTTCCCGTACAGTTGCTACTCCCATGACATACTCCCTGTCAGAGTTTGTCTCTGTACTCATCATCTCAGCTGGGATGTAGATTGTTTGGCACGGGATGTGCGACTTACACAAGGGTCATTAATTCTTGATACATCTGCAAAGCTCTTGATCTTAGTCTTAGTCTTTTAAGCAAACTTTTTTAAAAGGAAAGGGAAAGGCAGGTTGCAACACTAATTTATCTTTTTGTCTGCCAGCAACAAAGGAACCAATTGGCAAAACTCTGTCCCACCTCTGCATGCCTGTGCAAGTGAGGGAGAGAGCAGAGAAACTCTCCCTAATTCTATTTCCAAGGGCTACAAAAGTTGCAAATATTATGACTGGAGAGTGTCAAGGCTATTTAGGGTCCAGTGCAATTTCTTATGCAACAGTTTCCAAAAAAGACATTGTCCTTTCTCAATCTTAGACAACACTAAGACACCTACATACTACTTCTCTGGAAAAGCAGTGACACGTCATGGATATCTCTTTCAGATTATGTGTGCAATTACTTTTACAGGTACATTCTTTGCTGCACTGTAAGGAGGTAAGCCAGTGTCCAAAGAATAGTAGACTGACATGGGTTGATTTCCCTTGCAGCTTATGCATACAGTCCTTGAAGTAAAGATTTTGCTGAAGCTCTGTTTAAATCAAACTAAAATGCAACTGTTAAACCTTCATAGCTGTAAATGCAGATAAAGTCTTCGCATAGGCCAAATCCCATATAACTGTAAACGTTCATGTTTTCTGAGGATCTAGTCCAATAGCTTCCAGAAGCTCACAGGAAACATCTCAAGTATAAACAAGCAGCATTTACTGTCACCAGAGCAGCATACTTCCATCTAACAGATAGATGCAGAACATTATGTGCCACCAAAGAGCAATTAAAAAATTACCTTTACTTTCCCAGTACATCAGGTCACCAGTGACGGAGGGGAATCCACAATGCATTTATCAGAGAGAAATCCACACAGTCGAAGCATAACAGAAACATTACCAAACAGATACACAGAAAAGGCTCAGATCTTTCCATTCATATGCTGTACCTGGAAAAAAGCTTTGATTTAGAAAAAAATACATGTTTTTCTGAAGCCCTAGTTTGTTGCTAATAAAATATTTTTTATTTATAAGGCCATTTCAATTGCTCACGCACAATTTTTTTTCTTGGTCAGCTTTTTTCACCTAAGGGCATGATTTCCCTCTTTTCCTTTGTATGTAATTATGATGTCATAAATACCAGTAGGCCTTCTTGAGTTAATTTAAAATACAAGAGGCACCATTCCATACTTCACAGCATTTATCTCCAAGAACTGCATAAGCAGGAAGTGACCTGCAAGTATAATAAACAGATGGCTTTATTTTCTTTAATAATCTGGGCAGACAGTGTTCGTATGTCAGAATCACAGTTATGCACAATGAACCTTTGAACAATGGCCCAGTGAAGCCAGATATGTCTGATACTTGGGCCAAGACATTCTAGTGCTCTTCAATATTTATTTCAGGCTATGATTGACTCGTTGGTGGAGATTTTTGTCAAATATTTTCAGAGCTGAGTATTAATATGGATTAAATTGTCTAGTGCAAACAGATGGTAACAGGAGAGATGAGAAAAACAGCTCTTTTGATTTGCAGGGGAGACTCTCTTTCCTATTATAGGGACTGTGGAGTGTGGCTCCATCTAGATTTCTAAGAAGCACTGAGCTCCAAGGAGCTTGGAAACGTGCTATTTAATGTATGTGGCTTAAATTCTCACCCTTTGCAGAATCACAGAATGGTTGAGGTTGGAAGGGACCTCTGGAGGTCATCTGCTCCAACCCCCCTGCTCAAGCAGGGCTATCTAGAGCCAGTTGCCCAGTACCATGTCCAGATGGCTTTTGAGTATCTCCAAGGTTGCAGACTCCACAACCTTGCTGGGCAATAAGCACCAGTGCTCAAGTCATCCTCACAGTAAAAAAGTGTTTTCTGCTGTTCAGATAGCATCTCTTGTGTTTCAGTTTGTGTCCACTGCCTCTTGTCCTGGCTCTGAGCACCACTGAAAAGAGCCTGGCTCCAGCTTCTTTGCACCCTCCTTTCAGGTATTTATATATATTGATAACATCCCCCCTGAGCCTTCTCTTCTCTGAGCTGAACAGTCCCAGCTCTCTCAGCCTTTCCTCATATGAGAGTCCCTCAATCATCTTAGTGGCCCTTTGCTGGACTCTTTCCAGTCTCTCTCTTGCACCAGAGAACTGCACACAGCACTCCAGGTGTGGCCTCACCAGTGCTGACTAGAAGGGAAGCATCACCACACTCCTCCTAATGTAGCCCACCAAGTAAATACACAATACACACCAAATACATCATTAGGAAGGAATATAGGACACAACTTTCACAAAAGAATTAGTAGTGTTTTGCTCTTTGTAGTAAAAGTCTGAGCTTTAATTTTGCTGACAACTTAAGTAGCCTACATTTGATTACAGCTGATGCCAGATGCAGATCCAGAGTGTGACAGTGGTAATGGACAGCTGGATACCGAGAACAATCCACAAAAAGTCTACTCAGGGACCAAGCAGTTACACAAATGGATGGGACACTTTTTCTACTGCAACATCAGGGAGGAATTGTCCCCTCCAGCATCCCCAAAGAGAAAAAGATGGTAGAACAGTAGAAAAGAATATCTAGGAAGTTAATACTCTATATTCCCTGAAGTGGGGTAGCTTTGGGCAGCTTTCTAGTATGCAGACAAATAAAGTTCTTTCCTGCTTAAGGTGAAATTTCCCCCTAAGCTACCCAGGGGCTGATATAGCACTGCACTGGCCTGAATCCAGACTATAAATAATTTGCTTTAGTCTACACCTAAAACTTCATTAACTATGACCTTTCAAAATAAATTAAGCTTGACTCACCTTGAAGCATCCACTTTCTGTCGTCCTAATCATTTTCATAACATTATCACCTTAAAAAACATAAAAAGGTATCATGTTATTTAGAAAGCACATATGAAACAATAAGCTTACATCTTTTAAATACATGAGAGATTTTTCTCCCTTCTGACTGATTTTTAAACTGTCTTTATTTTCAAATATTACAGGGCTTTTATTTTGTGCATTTTCTAGCAATCTTCTTTGAAAGTAGTAAATAAAAACTGTAGGTTTCTTAGTAGACTTCTCTTCCATAAATAAACCTTCCTTCCTGCTATTGCTTGTGTTTGATTAACTAGAAATAATTGCTCTCAGACTTTCATGGTCTGTTATGGCTCTCTGCTCCCAAGACCTCCCCTTGGCCTGACTTACAAAGGGCAAGAAATTGGCTCTTACACTTGCTGACATGTGGCTGGTAAAATCCATAGGGAAGTCATAATGGTGAAGAGCACATTAATCAAAGATAATAGAAAAATATAACTGTCCATCATTACATGGACAACTGAACAATTCACCCTGATTTTCAAGCAGACTGGGTTCTCCTGCTTTTATCAAAGACAATAAACAGACTTCATTATAAATATAAATGCAAAGGGCCAGGTTCCACAACACAAGTTTAAATCAGGAGAGATTGTGTTCAAGTCAACACAGCCAAGCTGGTATATTGGCATGAAAACTCACTAGCAAATAATCTGTGAGCAATGAACAAGAATTTTGACAACACAGCCACATTTTTCTCTCTAGAAACTGGCTTGAGTTTTCAAGTAATGCAAGCAGGATTTGATACCAGATACACATATATTGCCAAATTACAATCACAGGTTTTGGAACTGTTCTAGAAATGTATCTATACACAATTCTACAGAAAGAGCTTTACATGAACACCTCTTCTCTATTTCAACCCTCTTTTCTGTTTCCTGCAAGCATGAAGAAATATTCATTTTCCTAGCCTTAGAGACTTCAGTTAATATCACAGCTAAAACTTTTAAAAGCTACAAAGAAGTTTCCACAATGCATCTGAGACTAAACTACAACACTGATTTTAGTCTACAAATCAGCTAGTCCTGTGGCCTTTTTTCAGCTTCCATTTGATCCACGTGTCCTGATCTCAGAGGGGATCACTTATGTTGTTCCAGTTAAACTATTTAGCATTGAACAAAGTCCAAGCAATGCAAAATAGCACAGGAACATTAATTACTAGAGAATAAAACTTTAAATGATTACATGAACTCACTGAAGTACTCCTACAACTGAATAAACCTTTGCAACTTCTGTTTGAGGAGCCCAGCTGTCCCTGATTTTTTTTTTTTTTTTAACCTCTGCAGAATTTGAGTCCTAGAAGGAAAGAAGATGGGGAGAGGGAGAAGGGGCAAGGGGGCAAGTTGTTTGTTTGCTATACCCATGCTATCAAAAATCATTCCATCTGCACTCTTTCCTTGTTTTTCCCCATAGAAAAAAAAACAAACATTCATCTGGGAAGACAGTTCCCATAGAAATCAAGCTATGTTTGCATGACCATTTCTCCCTGAATATTCTGTCAGGAGGGATGGCAATGTGGGATCAGCTGGGAGCTATCACAGAAATTCACCAAACCAGATCAGCTCTGCCTCTTTTATTTAACTTTCTTCAGCAGATTTTTGCCCTTTTGGTGGTCCCATGACATAAGGGATATACAAAACTTCATTCGTGTTATGTCCTCAGCCTAGAATCACTAGCAGTGTTTAGTTACCTTGTTTCATTGTTCCTCTGACTAAGAACATGGGCCTTTAATTAGCACAGAGATGGATTTACATGACAGTCAATTAACAGAAGGCACAATCACAGCACTCCATGTACTAGAGTAAACCAGTAGAAATATTCAAAATGCCTGTCAAAAACTACAAAAAAAAAAAAGAGGGAATAAAACCTACTTATTTTTCTAACCATTTAGCATCACTGTTTGATGATTTTTTTTTTTTTTTTTTACTACATACAGGTTTTAAATGCAACTCCATTTTCAATCTGTTACTGTGTATTAGTAATATTATAAACCTGTATGAACTTTATTCCCAGACTGATGGGCTTTAATCCTATAATCCTGCCAAGAAAAACATTTCACATTCACTGCAGTAAACAAGAGCTCTACAAATGTAGAAGGAAGTCATTTACCAGATGTTACTATTTGTCTTACAAGTCTGTCTTTGACTTTTGCTTATTTTCTCTTGACCTTGTAGGCTTCTCCCATACACACTTGGCACAGAAAAACAAATGTGAAACCTTTGAAAGCCAGTTGTTATCCAGCTAAAATGTTCCTTGAGATCTAATACATATACCTTTTTCTGTATCAAAAGAACTACTCATATCATTCGACCATAACAAAAGGATCACTATATCATGTTCCTGACTTTTCTGAAACTATGCCATATACTTTGTTCAAATAAACCAAATAACTGCATTTCTTAGCTTTGGATTTTAAATTACCTCATTCAAAATCACAGAAAAGGAAGATTAAATGATTTTTGTTTACTTATGACAATCTATCCTTGCTATTATTAATGAAAGAGTCTTGAACAACAATATCAGTAATTCAACAACTGAAATGAATGTAGGTATTTCTATTTCAGACTTTTAAAACTACATTCTCCCTTTCCCTCCTAAATAAACAGGAGACTGCTGGTGGTCATAAAGCTACACAGCATTTGAAATGCTCGTGGTCACTTACCGATACATTTGTTCACATACATACAGGAATTCAGCACAAATTCCTGCTGCGTTAGCGAAACCTGAGGGTCATGTGTGGATCACTGTTGCTAGATGTGTTTCACTGAACTAAGACTCCTCACAGATGGAACTAGCACGTACCACCACTGAAGCTACTGAGCTTCCAGAACCACTGAGAAGTTTCCAAAAAATTAAAAACTAGTGTCCAGAGTAATAGTCTGCAAGCAGCTGTCGTAAATAGAGGAAGAAAATACAGAACAAGCAAGTTGCAAAAAGCACTTTCTTCTACACCACCATTTCAGATTTGCCTGGGCTCTGCTTTCGCCAGCTGCATTTTAGGAGCTCCAGAAGAACATGGGGGACATGCTGCTGTTTAAGCTGTGCGTGCAGAAGATGGGATTTAGCCATGTACTTTTAGCACTTTTTCTTCTGTTACCACACCACGTTCTTTTCTCCCAAATGCCTACTAAAAATGTTTAATAGCATGGGAAAAGAGCTGAAACAGAAAGCAGGAAACAGCTGGAGCCCCAGATCTCTACATGCACAGTATTAAAAGGACAACGTTTCTCTCCATGATTGCTGTGAACGATGGGCAACTGATCCAGAGTTCTGCTTGTGAGATCGATGGGACGAAATCTTACACCAGATTTCTTGTTGTCTTCTCAGGAGAAGCTTTGCCACAGTCAAATTGAGTCGAGGCATAGTCCCAGCCCTTTGGGTTTGGCCCATCCCAGCAAAAAGGTGGAACTGAAAAGAAAGCAAAAAACTGGGCCTGAGACTGAAGTTGGCCCAGGCAACAAACCGGACACAGCTGTACTAAAGGAACAGCCTAATTCAGCAAAAATGCTCTGACCAGGACTGTAACCATGGGGCCAGTCACTGAACAGCAGAGGCTGAGATTCACATGTATTGCGTCCAGGATGAACAGACCACCACCAGAAGTAAAAACATCCTGGTTGGGATCAATGCAGTGATTCAGCTGGGGCTGCGAATCATACCAGGGGAAATTTATGTCTGTAGGTATTTGAGGCTGTGTATAACCACAATAACACATGATGTGTTTGATTCATAGTAGAGAATCCAGAATGCTCCTTCACTCTGGTTGAGGTTTCGTTTCTGCTCAAACAATTGTGTACATTTTTATTTCAATGCAGCATGTATGTCTGTGACGACTACTTCTCCTCAGAAGTTATGGAAAAGATCCAAGGCATTTGAACCTAGAATGCCCTGGCACAAAGAATTAAATGTCACATTCCCTAGGAAGATATTGGAAAGGAGATTAATATTACTAATTCAGGTAAGATGAAGAACAGATATGTGGCAATAGTTAAGGCAAATAGTTTAGCTTCAATTCAGCTGAATACATGAATCAACATTCAGTCCTTGGATCTGAGTCTGTCTTTCACTGAAGTTCTTACACCACTGTTAGTTCACTCCAGAAGTATTCTGTTACGGCAAATATATGAAATACTGCAACATTTTAATCACAGTCCTGCTCAGTCTGCCTGACAACCTGAATAGTCCTTTTATCTTAAATACAGATACTTAAAAAACTGGAAGGGAAGAATTTAAAATATATCACAGAACAAAATAACAGCTAGAGTTCATATTTTAAATAGTTTTTAAATAAATGCACTCTTTTCCTTAATAATTACTAACTTTATTTAGGTTATACCCTTTTTCATGTAAATATATTGCTAATCAAAGAAAAATAACCAGAAAACCACATGGAAATGACCAAGATAATTGCAGTTGCTTGAGATATGGCTAACAAAATCAGCATCCATTTTACACATGCACACACATACATACTTTCGTTCCCCTTTAGGTCTTTAAAATTCTGTCTTCTGTGATGTGTATCTTACTATTCAGAAACAAGTCATACATGTACATTTTGCAAGAGTATAGACTTGTAAGTAAATCAGAGACAAACACTAATAGTGGAATAAAAAGAAAAATAGTTATCACATGACTACCAGAAACTACAAACAAGCAAAAGCAAAACAAACCGACTGATTAAACAAAAGCGAAGTCAGAGAATTTGTATTATTTTTTCCTGCAGTATCCTGGGAAGAGATTTTAGATACATGCACATGAGTAACTTGAATGTATACGTCACATGGACAGAAGCGTTAGCAAAATAATCCTTGGTTACTTTTCCTGAACTGTCTCTTTGTGCTTGCACAGCACCTGTACAACACAATGCAAATAAGCCGCCTGTTGGGGAAAAAGTGGCAAGATACACTTATGTCAGAAATAGGGGAAGTCATGTGTAGAGTGAGTGACAAATAAAGGTTTTAATTAGCATCTTGGAAAATCAGTTTAGAAAACTCGATGTTCAAAAATTGTTTTACACAAGTCTTAAGTTGTTTTAGAAATATTTTGATGGATGTAGATTCGGAAGAGAGCACACCTGGGGAGAGAAGAAAAAGGCAATTAAAAGCGAAACTTCTGGAAGGGAGAATATATCTTGGGGTAAGGTTTTGCTACGTCTGTTCTCTTTCCACAGCCATCAGAAACACAAAGCCTACTTTTCCACTCATGTCTTTCTAAAGAGTAGATGAGTTAAGCATCAAGTTAAAAGAGAAATGAACATTAAATGTATGTAAAATCAAAAGGGGCATATAATGATAGTAAAAATAAAAGGCCCTTCCACTTTAGTTTCACATCAGGCTATTACTTGTCAATACATCGGTTTCAACTGTAAGTTGAAGAAGAATATCCAAGAATATTGGCCCAGTATTTCAGTCTTGTATAACCAATAATAACAATAACAACAACAATCTCTTAAAATACAATATCAGGAATACCTAACTGGTATTATACAACAGCCATAGTTATCAGTACCTCCTTTTCACTAAGTTTTTGTAAATATTTGGTAAGTATGGAAATAATTTGTGATGGCTAAATCCTGAAAATGTAGTTGCTTAACTTATTCTCTAAATTTGGATGCTTAGCAGAACATTTTCAAACTACTTGAAGGGGAAACCCCATCTGTCTTCATATGAGGCAGCTAAAACCTACATGACACACAACTACATGTGTATAATATGCTCTTGTATTGATTCAGTAGTTGGAGTAGCTGCCGCTATCCTTTCTGCATTGCATTTTCCTTATAATATATTTAACCTCTAAAAGCATACATTTTGCAACACATGAGCTTTGCTTAATCAATGTTGTCCTATCTCACCATTAGTCTGGGTAACAGAAAGTCAGTTTGAGAGACCTATTCTATTCCTGCTCCCATTGAAAAACTCCATAGCTGCAATGGAAGATTGAGTTCTCCTTGTACACTATTTTGCATAAATTTGTTTAAAAAAGCAAGCAAACAAAAATACCCCAGTGGCTTGTAACCAAAACCAAATGAATTTGCACAGCAGATAAAGAACAAACAAACATCAGAAACACAAAGCATGAAGTACTTGTTTCTGCCTTACAAGTAGGCTCATGTTTTTCTCAAGTTCACTGCTGCTTTTGTGAAGTGTGGTTCAGGGAATTTTGGTCATATAGTGGCAAGTATCACAATTCACACATCGAGTTGTGCCAAAAGACAGGAAGGAGGAGGGGAAGACAGGGAGACAGAAATCTGCTTATTAAAAAAAATAGCAAGGGAGAATTTTGCTTTGAAACAGTCATGGGAAAACACCGAGATCCTCAGCAGTTCAGTTAACTCATTTGCTTTAAAAGGCAGCAATGTTTTTTTAAGAGATACTACAAGAAACAAGTGAAAACAGTAAGAATGATGCTGTGGCCCTGGGGTAAGTGGTAGCACATGGAGCAAATGTTCTGCAGACCACTCTGAGACAGACATCTTCTGCAGGTGAATACAGGAGACTTTTTAATGTTCCAGCTAACTTTCTGCTTCTTTGTTCTGACAAAATCATGGGCAAGAAGCATGGTTATGATCTTAAAGTGGTTAGGAAGATAGCTGTAGTGTCATATGCCTAATATTTTTAATGCAATTATGCGTGAGCAAGAAATGCTCCTGATTGAACCCCAAGTCCTACTCATTCTTTTCTCTACAAAGTCTTTGCTATTGAGCACTGCCTAATAATCAGAGTGAATCACAGAATGAACACAGACCCAAGAGTTGGATAATTGTGTATTTGGAGAGAAAGCAGCTTCAGGCCCTTCAGGGAGTAACCAAGCAAGCTCAGCTTGGTGTGAATGTAGCCATTTTTATTTAGAAAACAACAACATAAAAACAATATGGCACACATTTAAATGACTCAAAATGACTAAAGGTTGCTGTCAAAACAGAACGGTAAACAGAAATCCTAACTGAACAGACACATTTCCAGGCAATCAACTAGGCTGTAGGCAACTGTGCGGTCAGTGTGCTTCAAGAGTCATTGGGCAGTCCTATTCTTTCACCACATTTGGAACCGACCCTGAGTGTAACATAGAGCCCCCAGCCTCCACACCAGCTTTGTATAAACTAGTGCGCAGGAAGAAATGGTGTATGCACCGGGGTAAAGATGTGGCCACAACTTGCATATGTACCCATCTTTTCTGTGTTCCACAGCATATACAAAATCCTAAAGCCATTGCTTGATGCTATACATTAATCTATCAATCCTTTTGCTGATCAGGGATACATAAAATGATTATTTAGTTTGCTGATTATAGCAAGAGTGGAGGATTGGTGAAGAGGACAGTTTGCCAATTTGATTTTTGGATTTCTCAGGACTGCTCAGTAATTTGGGTTTCTGCAAGCAGCATGAGGCTTTTTTGAAGTCACGTGTTAAGTCATACATCTAAGAAAAAAATAAGCATAAATATACAAAATAAAATGTTGTCTTGGGAAACCATGACACTGGATGGTACTAAAAAGTTTAGAGGATAATTAGCTAGCCATGAAGTGGCTGGTGCACTGGTGGGACCAAAAAGGACAAATGTAATCAATGGATACCTATGCAAGGGAATCTAGAGCACCAATAGGAAATGATTATACCCCAGTATTTGGCAGAGGTATCATGCTAACAGAATACCATGTCCAGATCTGATGTCCAGACTCTAAGGAGGGTCCTAATAATATGAAAACAGTTTTGGAAAGGGGAATAGGAGTAACTGATGACCAGAAGAACTATGGGCAATAAGATTAGATCCTAGGAGTGCACCCTCTCTAGCCTAACCAAAACCATTTAAAGGGGCAACTTAGTCTATCCTGTGAGTACTGGCCAGGAAATAGAAGTATGACAGAAAGTATTTCAACCTCAAAGTTATAAGGAGATACTATGAATAGGACTCAAAACAGAGAGTTTCAAGCCATAAATAAAGTGTGTTTTGTTTGGTTGGTTGTTTCTTAAACACTTAAACAGTTGGGATAGGCTCCTGTTGGAAGAACTTACGTTTTTGTTTGTTTGGTTTCTTTTTTTTTGTTTTTAAAGATAGATTTTTTTTTTTCAAGAGACACACGCTATTTCAACATGGAATTAGTTTCTATTAACCTGAAGCATTCAGCAATGTGAAAAGTACCAGAACACAAACAAACTCCCTATAAACACAAGACAGAGGAGGAGCCTTAACCTCCTGGATACTGGGGAAATTTTCCCTTCTGAAAAATGATCACTATCTTTTAGCAGATGTGCCCAGGCCTCAGTATTGCCAGCTAGACTCCATTTCTGCATCAGACAAGGAAAACAGTAAGCAGAAAGTCTCTTCCCTTTCCCCGCTGGTTTCAGAAGTATGTCAAGTAATGCCTTCACTGAATATTTTCATAAGGTATAGCTATGTGAACCATAGTGTAGTTGCAATGGTCAGCATTTGAGTGTGCTTAAGTGAAGTTTAAAAAAAAAAAAATGTTTTAAAGGATGCATCTGAAAATTCTCAGAGCAGGTCTGACTGTGCCCTTCTGCATAGCCCAGCAGATACAAAACTGACTGTATGCTACTGCTGTGCTGTTGTTAAATTGCCAAGAGTGGTTCTTGCCAAAAATTCCCCCTTATTTCAAAACTTAGGGGAATTTAAAGGACAGGATTAGATTTAGATCCACGCAACAGCCCGAACTGAGTTGGGAACAATGTGGATCCAAAAAAGCTGACTGGTAGTTGGAGAACTGTGTTACAGGACACTATGTTCCACTCTGCAGGGCATCTCTGGCCAACGCAAAAATGCTTCTGCCATCTCTTCCCTCTTTTCCTCTGTACTTACATAAGTCCAAAGATAAACTGGCTATTGTTTTAAAATAAATTATTTCAGTGGGAAGTTTCAAAGTTTTATGTCCACAAATTCATTCTTTATGTAGTTTACAAGAAGTAGGTATTCAAACTGAATGATGACATCGCATAAATACAAGTACACTAATGCTCAAGTCAAGGTTTTTGTCCACCTTGCCTTGCATTGTACTGTAGGAGAAAGTGCATTCTGGAGTGGTGGGGGAAATCTTACTTGTATCAAAACATGCTCATAAATCAGAGGCACAGATGGCTTTACTATTTAAAAAACAAAGATTAAACAAGTGATAATAGTCTACTAAGCACAACAGTTTTGTATTTGCTGCAGTGCCACTTTAGAAAATTATCTTCTTCAGGCTTAACTACAAACATGCACACTAAAGGATAACAGGACTGATCTTAACTTAATTTTATAACTGCAAAAGAACAGTTTAAACACAGGTGAAGGAAAGGGTTGAAAGAAAAACTGAGGAAAGATACAACATGAGCAGAAAGAGAACCTAGGAGAAGAGCTGGCAGGTAGATGGCACAGTCTAAGCAGCTGCTGTTGTGAAAGCCAGCCAAAAAGGGAGCTGGAGTTTGGCTGGAGCAACATGCCACCAGGATGTCAAGGAATGGGGACTCTGAAGTGGCGAACCTGAGGCTAAAGTCAAATGAGCTTGTTGAAGGTTGCATGGAGGGCTGCGTCTGTGTGAGCAAAGGGTTTCCAGTCTTCTGGAAGCAATGAAACTTTTTGATCATTGAGATCAAATCAGACCACATTATTGAAGGGTCACTGAAGCAACTCATTAGAGCCATTGGCTGTACTTCTCTTGACCAACAATTAAAGCTCATGTTTTGCAAGCTGGTGCTGACCATTTAAAAGGAGCAAAGTGACAAAGACAACTTTAGAAAGATGGATAACATCCTTTTATAATTTTTGAAATCCAACTGTCTTATAAAAAGCATTTTGTTTAGCTGGCTAGTTTTCAGTAGGAACTTCCAGGGTTTCTCTGCGTTTTCTGACAACAATATATTCTCTCACAAAGCATTCTTCCCCTTTTTCTTTTCCAAGAAGCTTTAATTACAATAATGGTGTGGAAGAACAATAGTTGAACATGATTTGTCTTAGAGATGTGTAAGGTAATGAAGAACTATGAAGTCTCCACCTGCAGGATTATTTGCAGCAGATGTTCTCTTACCCTAAATTTCAAATTAAATATTTTGATGGCTTGCAGATGAATAGAGCATGTAACAGTTAAAAAGTTGGTTTTCCTACTGGGCACTTGGCCAACCCTTAGGAAAGTGGTCATGGGTTCCCACTAAAGCATAGAGCATCTCCTGAGAATAGAGATCTATCCATCATGAGCTCATATGAATTTTATGTTCCAGTTCTCAGAAAAGCATTTTGCTTTCCTTGCTCATTGTCTACCCATTTACTACATCAGAACAAAATCTCATTGTTTTATTTGCTAATAATTACAATCTTGGATTTAAAAGAAACATTGTGTTTCAACTAAAATTTGTGTTTAAGTTGCTTTCTGAAGTAGAGGAAGAAAGAAAGAAGACAGAACAAAGAACTAAAGGAAAGTATCATGTACTGATATTCATGTAGTAAACAAAAGCCATCACTTGCTTAACATTAGAATCCACTTTTCCAAGTCAACCACCTCACTATAGTTGCTATATGCCCTTTCCTTTCTTCTAAAATGGATTCTAAATGATTGACTGTAAATACATGAGACTGATCAGGTTTGCTTTGAAATCATTCACTTTTTCCTTCAGCAGCAACACAAATCCATTTGAGCTCCCTGGTATTGCTTCCTGAGTAGGATATACTCGGGAAATGACTCTGTTCTGCAACTCAGTGAGGAAAACGTTCCCTAATTGTTTCCTGGAATATTTGGGCTGATAAACAACATTCACGTATTTGAAACAGTTTCCTATGCTAAATGATGTATTAATCTCCAGGAAAAAAAAAAGTTTTCTGATACAGCTTCCACCAGCCACCGTAAAAGAAACAAGATTTTTCTTGTTACAATTTGGAAATAATGAAAAGGTATGCAAGAACTATTTTCAGTATCGCACGAACACCCTGTACAATTTTTGGACAGACTCTTCACCTCTCCAGTCTTGTCTGTTCTTGCACTAAACAACATTACTGTCCTTATCGTTAGTGGTCAAATTATTCATATGACCTGTCTTGCCAGACTACCTGCAGATTAGACAAACACAAATTATCCTGTAAGAAGAAAAATATTACTACTTTCATTGACCAGATGACCAGGTGGTTAAAGGACAGATTTAAAGAGAAGATGCAGGTATCTGAAGGGCAGTTTAAGCAGAATTTAGACAGCTAAATCGAGGTCAATCTACAGAAAGCTTTGTCACACAAGAGATCTAAGCATTGGTAAGCACCTATGTTTTGCTAGTAATATTACTTAGATACATATCCAGAGGCACCAATATCTTGATCAGCTTCCATGTTTGAGCAGCACTCTCAAGCCTCAAGAAGTTTAAAAATTTGCAATCTCTACCCCATCTCAGAAACCATAGTCTAGCAGATGTGTTCAGATTTCAGTCAACAATAAAAATAAGAGTAGCCTGGGAACACCTGCATGAAAATTATATTCCTGAATAATGATTAAAAGTAGAGATCAGCAGGTACAAAAAAAAAAATCATCACTGTGAAACCTCCCTTATTGTTGAACCAAAAAGCAAACTTGTATAGTACAACTAGACTGTTTAATTCAACCTTTGTGAGCTCTACTACCATTCTGCATAAACTAGCAGAAATCAAGAGTAAAACTTATGATAATGGACACATACGAGTGTAAAAGTGACAGAAAAATGTAAGAACTGTAGCAATACTGTTGAATCAAAGATCCAAACTGAAAACTGATCTTTTGAATCACTGCTCTCTGCATATCATTCATTACACCTGAATGCAATCAGTAAAGTGGAGGTAAATCAGAACCAAATCCTGGGTTATATGCAGACAAATTATAAAAGAATTAGGCCATAAAAGGGTATTTGCTTTGTCCACAAACTCTGGACTAGCAGTCATTAAACATTCAATACTTACCTCAAATTACCAGATAATACAATGATATGCTACTCAGAATGCAAGAGTGTCAAATTGCAGCTATAATTAGTCTTTTAAAAAAAATCAGATATTATTTGTAAATCACTAATGAATGATAATCTCTGAGGGAGACTTCTCTAAGAATAGGTAGGAATAAGTGGGAAGGGATCTGTGTGATACACTTCTAGGTACTTGGTCACATACCCATAACAGGGCTGAAGCATGTTTTGGGCTTACATGATAAGTAACAGCTCCTCTTCTAGCACTTGCCACATTGCATCGCTAAATATAGAGTGGGACAAAAGGATAGTTCAAAGAGAAAAGATAAGAGGGTAAAGCTGTAACTGCTCTCTCTCAAAATGCACGTTGATACATATATTTTCCATATCTAACTGGGCACAACTCCTTCCACCCTCCTTGAGAAAATTAACTGCAGTTGGAAATTATTTTGTGTTCACTTTCTTCCTCACCCTTTCCTCCATCCACTTGTTTTTCTGTTCTCAATACCTACTGAACCCCTCTCCCTCTGAGGCTGCACTTATTTCTTCTACTACTACCAAAGAGGTAAATTTCAGCATGCTCCTGAGGCACAGAGAAGGGAAAGGGGCCAGGGAATGAAGATGGTATAAGGGAAGTCTCACATTGCAAGGCTTTCTGCTCCTGAAACAGCCATGGAGAGGAGAGAATACAGGAGCTGTGATTGTTTCTTCTAAGAGAGGCTATCTGCACAGCTGTAACCTTTTCAACCTTTATGTCAGCAGCAACAGCAAGAGGTAGAGATTAATTTTTCAGTCTGAAAATCTTGTTTCCTTACATGCAAGTAAGCTAGATTGTTTGCTAGTCCCTATAAACTGCTGCCTTAGGCAGCCAGTTACTATGTCTATTCTTTGGGACAGTCTGACTGACTGAACCAAGTACACATCCCTTCCTTTCTTCTATTCTCTACCAAGGTGTCAGTTGTTAAACTACCCTAACAGCATCTGCAGTGAAGACAAACTGCTTTTAAGCCCCCTGATTTTATTGACACCCTTACTCACAGCCAACCAGCATGGAGGGAAACCTGTTTAGCAGCTCTCTACCACATACCACTACTCTAAGACATTAGCAAGGCCTGTGAATACTTACACAGGATGAGGCACCAGTGAAGTGAACCCGCTTCTCAGTTCTTCAGTTCTTGTGGATCACAGTTCACAACCAGGCAGAACTTCTAATTCTTGTACCTTACATTTATCCCTTTTCTAACTAGCCATAAATCAAGCTTCTCCTTTCAGGTCACACCTGAAGGTCTTAACCAAAATCTTTCTCAGCTGACCCATCCTGGCATCAACCATTGACTTGGTGTGCCACCCATTTTGAAAATCCAAATACCTCCCTACTCCTTCCAGCCCATGCACCAAAACCCCCAGCCAAGTTCCCCAAGCAGTCTGGAGAGTCTCCCACAACTGGTCAACAAAATAGTCAGAAACTATTAAATTCCTTCAAGTGCACTTCTTGACCAGCAGCCCTATCCAGCCACAGAGGTATCAAAGACCTCTCTGAAGATATGCCTTCATAAGAAAAGGCAAAATTCCATATTTAGCCCTACTTTCTCTTGCTTCTTCTTACGTGAACTGTAATATCCTCCCCCCACGCGGTCAAGAAGTCCCATGAAAAACCTGTTTACAACCCCCCACATATTTTGTACACGATTATCCACAACCTGCCTGCATACCAGACTTGACAATCTACTTATGCCATGCTCTTTCCCTCTGCAAGCCATAACTGTGTGATCCTCTCATGACCTGGAACTAAAAAAGGTCCCATCCAGCCTATACAGACACCTGGCCGATTGTACTGTTAAGGGAAAGAAGGTTGAAACAATCTCCAGTCATTTTAGGCAAAACCCAAACCATAATCCCTCATTTTCAGCTAGACTTTAGATTCTCATCCAGATTTGACAAAACCAGGAAGCATTTATTCACCCTCAACTTCCCTGCCGCTCTTCTGGTACAACAGGGCTTCCTGGGAGCTGCTAAGCTGTATTTAAGAGAGCAACAGCTCCTCTGACTGTTTCTCACTTTTAGAGCTAGAGGGGGTTAAGTATTAGGTCTAGGGTTCAGGCTAGTACGGGCTGCAAGGATTGATTAGATTTTAGCAGAGGAAGGAATGGAGGCATAGTGGCATAAGAACAAGATTTCTTACTATTTCCTAGTCAGTAGCAGTTGTTGATTGCATGCCTGAAATATAGGGCTGCACATTGATTTGGTCTTAGACTGAGTATTGATATCAAATCATTAGGGAATGGGTGGTAAGATGAAAAAGATCTATCAGGGTAGGTGTAATCAGCACCTCCACAGGTTTCGCAGCCATTTCCCTGCTATTTCCCCACAAGGGGCTGGAAAGAGCCCCATTTTACAGTTAAGGTTATGTTAAATTGTCAGGGATTTAATCTCTGGTATTGGGATCAATCCCAGGAAACTGCCTTGTCTTCCATCCCAGCAGATCCATGTCTCTGCATAGCCAGGCATGTCCTGCCTGTGCCAAGCTACATCCAAATTCAGAAGTCAGAATACATTACCAGCCACTAGGTATCTGAACACAAACTTGAAAGACAATTCTTACCTCACCCCTAACCCTGGCCTCATGACCCTTGCTGTCTTTAAAACTAAAGTTTGTAAGATCAAGACCCCAGTATAGCAGCTGTTCTACAGAGAAAAAAAAAGCTGCTCCTATCCTGAAAAGCTAGCAGAAAGTGCGTACCAAAATGCCAGAGGGCACATCATAATTCTATGCTTTTATTCCGAACACCTACAAAGTCGTCCACAAAAATGTTTTTGTCATAAGTTAGGTCAAAAAGAGATGTCAAGGGAAGAATAACAATCAAAAGGAATGGTTACAACCAAGAAGCTATGAAAACAAAGAATATTTTCACCTCTGTAGCTAGAGCCGATTGAAGGACAAGATCGGACTCATTCAATCAGTCACATGGTATGACTACACTAAAGCTTAGATCCAGTATGCCAAGAAAAAGAGTGACAAATTGGGTATACTTGCTTGCAGTATATGTAATCATGCAACATCAATAATCAGATTACAAAAAGAAGTGCTCTGCTATTAGGAGCTGTCCCTTTACAGAATCACACAGAATCACAGAATGGTTGGGGTTGGAAGGGACCTCTGGAGATCATCTAGTCCAACCCCGCTGCTAAAGCGGGTTCACCTAGACCAGGTTGCACAGGATCACATCCAGGCAGGTTTTGGATATCTCCAGAGAAGGAGACTCTACAGCCTCGCTGGGCAACTTTAGCTCATGTTTGTTCTGAGGTTTCCCAGCTACGGGTGCAAAGTATTCTTGCAACTTAACAAATGAAGTCAGAGCAAAATTTATCCTTAAAGCACTGTGCACCAGTCGCCATTCCTTAACATTATTAATTTCATGAAAATTTCAGTGTTAAGAATTTTTTCTTTTGAGTTTTTGAAAGTTATCCTAGAAATATTGCATGAAATCAAAACATACTTATTTGCTGCTTTCCCTAATCAGTTTTTTTTCAAACTATTAGAAATCAGGTATTCTTATTACTTTGTTTACCTGAAGATGGTTCTTTGAACTTTTTTGTTTCTTAGCTTATGTCTGGCAGTCAACAGAAAGAGCATCCCATGCCAGAAGCAGACCTATAATTAGCCTCGTGCCCTGCAAATCTTCAATTTGAGAACACAGTCCTTAGATAATTCAGTTTAGAAACAAATTGGGAAGTGAGGAACTAGATTTTTAGAAGTTTGTATCTACACTTTTAATCCTGCTCCACACACAGAGTTAAATCTCATGATACCCAAAAAGAAAGTAGTAAAGAACAAATCTGAGAAAGTTTTAAAAGTAGCTACTGATTTTAGACTCACTGGAAAACATATTTATCCGATTTTTCAGATGAGATACACATAACATGCAGCAGAAGCCCTCTCAGAGAGACAAAACATTCTCAGGATTCATCCCTCGGGAAATAATATTTGCATTTGAGAATGCTTATTAATGTCTTCTCCTTAGTCACACATCAAGTTGCAAACTATTCCTGCAATAGTGTTAACTAGTAGACACTGCTTTCTTCCTGCAATTTCATTTTATGTTATCTAGATGTAAGAAGATTCATGAACTTGAGATAATAATAAATAATATGAAAAGTAATTTACAAGCTGTTGGAAGGGGGGGGATACCTTCACACAAACACATGACTATCAGAAACCCCTGCTTAAAATTCTCTCATGAGAGTTAACCTGAATTATCTCTGCAGATCCATTTCTGAGAGTTAGTACTTGAAAAATAAAATAAGTCTCATTAGTATTTACTCCTATAAAAGCAGGCTTGGTGAAAATGTTCCAGCTAGTTAGGCAGCCAAAATTTCATTGCAGTGAGAAGGGATGATCACACACACATTCAAGGACAAATCTCATGAAACTCATGTTTGACAGGAAATTGTACAGGAAGCTAATTTAGAGAGATCAAAATGAGGGTGGTATGTTCCCAGGACCCAGGGCAAGTCAGAAATCTTGCAGCTGAATTTTGTCCATATGGTAATTTGATCAGGGTGAATATAGCAGAGAAGGGAAAGAAACAGTCGATTCAATATGTAGAAAAAAGAAAAATCAGCATGGGAACAAGAATTCAGTATGTCTGTAAATAAGCCAGATCACAAAGCCTCCAAATCAAAACAAAAGCTACTTTATTGTAGTAGGGTCAGAAATACCATAATTTGGGATACATGCATCAGACACTGGTCACTTAAATTGTAGGATTTGAAGTTGCTATGCAAGTGTTTTCATTTATCTTCTAGACAGTGTACTAAATGCACTCCTGCCTTAACGCCGCAAACTAAAAAAACTGAGCAGGAGAGCAAAACACAGGGAGAAACCAGCAGACTTGAAGGTAACTATGCACTTTGAAGCTTACTTCATTTTTATGTGTCCAGCATCAGATGATTATAAAATGCTTGTATCTTTTATATATGTAGTAGAAACAGGGAATGTGACTCTCTTCGCTATGTCCTCTGTATTTCCAGAACATTGATAGAGAGGAATTTCAAAAGTCTGTAGGAAATGTATGTGGGCTGCAGCCTGCAGATCCCACAACCACTGTACATATCCTGTCAGCCAGCCATCTGGTGATCTGCGGTAGCATGAACTTTGATCATAAGTCAAAACAGTTTAATAACATGAAGTACAGCAGTGCCCAAGTAATCCAAGTAAGAGCAGAGAGCAAAGCATTAATTTGAGCTATAACATTGTCTTTCTCTGCAAAAATTCAAACTTACAATGTCCTTCTTGATGACTAAAAGAATAAAATCTGGTATTTAATTTTCTGGTTTATATCAAAACCCACACCATTGTATTTTTGATCTTTTAATCAACTGAAAGTTATAGTGGCTAAAACATAATCTGTATGAATGATTTTTCCTTTACTGTTCATAAACACAGGCAACTCTGCTAATACCAATATGTGAACTGGAAGTAATTTGAACTTACACCCATTCGTTCTTTCAAGAGGCACAAAACCCAGCATTGCGTCTATGCTTCTTTATACTTGTATTAAAAGAGACATGTCTTGGGTTTCTTTGGGGAGAATCCCAGAAGCCAAACAGGAAGGAGGAGGAGCAATGAATGGGAAAAGACAAGAAAAGTTAGATGTTTCCCACAAAGCTATAGGATTTCCCTGGGGCTTTACACAACCTAAGCCAAATTCTGCACTCAGTTACATTTCTAATACCTGACTGATTTCTGGAGAGTTGTGAATGCAGGGGAGCAAAAGTTGGCACCCTGTTTTTATCACAGGAAAAAGAAGAGAAAAGTAATTCTAAAAACCTTTTAAAATATTCTTCCAAAATAAAACAACCACAATGCACTATAGCTTATGTAATTCTTCAAAGACATTTTTAAAACTTTCTGACACAAAACCATGAGGAATCTATTAAAAAAGCCAAACCCAAACTATTGTAATCTGAATTCAAAGCAAAGCAAGTCAGAAATCTGAAGGACAACACAGAAGTGTGCAGTACAGCTTAAAAAAATCCATGAGGTCATGGACCTATAATGACTAAAATAAAAGCCCAGTGTGCCCTTCTAGGCTCGCACACAGAGCATGAAACTCTACCCAGCACTGATCATGAAGACAGTCCCATCATCGAGGCTGAAGGGTGTCACAGATTTCAGCAGTACAAATGGGAAGACCCAGATAACAAGACAAAAGTGTGAGAAGAGGCAGGCTGAAGTCACTTTCTTCCACTATGCTGGATGATTCTCCCATTTCTGCATTCCTGTAAAACATGTGATACTTCTCATTCTTGGTGATGGAACTGTATTATGTGGTCAGACACTTCATCCACTTTGTCCTACATTTTCTGATGTTATTGAAGTGATTTGGCTGAAAACATGAGAAAGTCCGTTCTGTGCATATTTTGTTCTTCATTTTCTTGGGCTTCTGCTGTAAATGAAATAAGATGAAATAAACTCCTTCAGTTTGCCTCATCTAAAAACAACCGCCCTTCTCCACATTGTGAGCAGCAGCACGCAGTTCTCCCAGGACTTGCCAGCATTACAAGATGAACTATAGATGACTATTCATTAAATTCCTCCTTAATTTAGAACCTTTGGAAAGGCTTAAGTGGTCTGCATGCATACTGACCAGCTTCTAGGAAATTAGAGAAGGCTGAAAGAAGGGAGAAAGAAAGTGTCTAAGATGGGGGATTTCAATGTATTTAAGGTATATCTGCATTTGCTTTGTTCTCTGTTTCATTCTGGGGCCCTATTTCCCAGTCATTAATACTAATACATGTTCATGATCACATTCACTCTGAGTTGAGCAGAACTTAGTAACAGGCATGGACCAGAAGCTAAACTGGACAAGAGTCTACAAAGTGCATACAACAGGGGCATGAGATATACAAAATGTGTCTCCCCTCTCACAGTCCTTCTGAGATAATCCATCAGGCTTCTCATGCCTTATGGCTGCCATACAACTACTTTGATGTAATAAAGCAAAAGTACAAGTCTGACAGACCAAAAGCAGTCCTCCCACTTCAGTTACTGCTTCTCTTCCTTCCCCGATATGTGAAATTTGGGGGTTTGTCCTAGTGATAGGCCACACGTGTGGTTTTGCTGCCAGAAGAGTACCATGGCAACAGTGTGAGCAAGTGATCTGACAACAAGCCATAGCAGCAAGCACCACTCTTAAGAGTTTATAAAGCTGAAAGCAGCGTACTTAAAAGCTCATATCCTGGATCACTGCCATGGTTCAGTTCCACACACGTTCAGATTATGCACTGGGTTTTTGACTGAGAAACCACAGTACAGCCCTCATCCTACCCTTTTATTGCAAACTCTAAAACGTGTCTACAGAGACTGAGGCCTGGTTTCTTTCTCAGTGTCTTTGGTTATAAAGACAGCACAAAATCAATAGAAGAAGTCTTCCTACCAGCCCAGAACACCACTTATCTTCACCCTTTTTCCCTGAAGCATCAAAAGTAGCCTCTTTCTCAAGTGTAGTCAGGAACCTTGATATTTGTCTTTATTGTTCAAATGTTTGTGGAGAATGAAGGGAGAACATGGGTTCTCCTCTTCCCTGGGCTTTTCTCCATGTCCTGTACCACCTACACACAAGGGCAGGAACACACTAGTCAAATGACTCCTGTGACCTATATGTTTACAAACCAGCCAAATAACTTCTCTTCATGAGGAGCAATTGCAGTATGACTCACTGATGGCTAATCACAGCACACTATTGCAGCAATAACTACTACGTGAGCATCTCCAAAGGAAAATTGACCCTTCCAGTACCCAGCCTTCTGTGTAACCACACACACTTATCACCCTGCCCACATGGCACCTCTTTCAAAATGGCGTTGCACTTGGAATACAATCACATCCTACATTCTTGTAATGAGCAATAGCAGGCACAATGTCCCTGCTTGTTTTTTCATCCAGAGTTGATAATGACTTACCAGTTCTTATTTCAAGGAAGGTTTGAACCCAACTCTTAAGAGAACACTGTGGGTATTTTAAGACAGTATGAGAACAAACAACAGTTGGGAAGTGCTTCTGAAAAACTATGATTTAATTTGCACGGGTGTTATTTTTCTTCATTAAATTCACAAGCAGTTGCACAGGAGAAGAAAATGCTTCTGAATCTAGTTATTTAATAAGAAAAGAAGCAAAGTCTTTTCACTCTAATGCCTTGTTTACAGTGTAAGAGCTCCCTGAACTGCAAAACCTGGGCCTGATTCTGGACACCGCTCTCCATGAGAACATCAATAACAAATCAGCTAAGTCTCATGATTTGCTGATTCTTGGAAGCCTTTGCCAGGTATCCATTAGAAAAGGAGATGACAGAATTGCATTCTTAGGAATATCCCAGTAGGTATGAAGATGTTTGTGCTAGCAAAGTAATAATAAAAATAAAAAAAGTAATAATGTTTGGAAACTGGCAGTGATTATTCCAGTAAAATGCAGTTAATTTTTTCTTGATCACAAATACAGCTGTCTTAAAAACAACTCTTTGAAACTGCTGTTTTAAGACTAACATATACCTGCAAGGAACTAATTACTCATTCACCATGTTCTACTTCTCCCAAAAGAGAAATTGGTTACTGTTTCTAAATGGGTACTCAATATGAAGTTTCTTTTGGAGCATAAGGAGGAGGGGAGAGAAAAAGATGTAGGACTGGAGAACCAGGACTTCAGTTACAGAACTTCAGTTAATGACACAGGATTTTTGGTTTATAGATTCAGACATTTCTCAACAATTCCTTTATATTATTGCCTCACAGTAGACTTTATATAAACATCAGTTCGAAACTACTGTGATACAAGAGGATAAACCTCATCTGAAAGTTGGGAAACACAATTCATGTTTCTTCAAAGTGCAGAGCTAAAGTTACCATGAGTAACAGGAAGTTTAAAACAGCTTTGCTTGTGAACTTAAATTAAGCTTTTAACCACCAGGATGAGCTGCAGCTAGTGGTTAACAAGAAGTCTGGCATCATTCTTATGAGTTGATAATTCAGTGAACACTTTCTGAACTGAAAGCAGTTATCATGATTTATACTGCCTGCAATCCAGATGGCATAAATATAAAGAGGCTGAAGAAGTGGCAACTTAGCTGATATCAGTGTAGTAAGAAAATTCTTGTGTTCAAAAATTATGCTTGAGCTAGACCTGGTCAGAAAATTTTGATAAAGTTTTTATTCATTGGAAAAATATCAATTAAAAAAACCAAATATTTCAAAGCGTGCACTGATTCCAGGAAGAACCCATTTTTACAAGAACATTTTTTGAAGTTGTTTCAGCCTCTGCAGAACAATTAATTTTCTAGTTTGAAGTTTTATAAAAGTTATTCCTCTAATTTCCCTAGTGTTCTCCAGCTCTATCCTTCACAATACAAATGTTCCTTAGTATCTAACTGCTTTAAAAGCAAACACAAAAGACCTCATCTTTACTTGCCTTTCAACAACGTCTATACATCCCTTCTCTGATTTATCACTAGTCTTGCTACCTAAAGCTGCCGTTTCAAGCTGTGCTTCTTCAATATGTCCCATATCTTGCTCCTGCCTCTGGGTCACCACTGACTCTGCAGTTATTAAAACCCCTAGCGATTCTTGGTGCAAATCTTAGAAAATCTTAGAACCAGTACTGTCCTTATTCTTCACCAACAATCAGATCCTTCACTTTTTGACTCTGCTATCTGTGACCTATTCCATACTGATTATCCCTTGTTCATTATCCAAATGTCAGCTTCTACTTCTGATGAGCCATGGACATCTTCTGATACCTCTTACTTTGTAAAAAATCGTCACTGGGCTTTTTCTCACAGTGCCCTTTGCACTTGGGTAGAGCTCCCCATAAACATCCACAAAGTTATCTCACAAACATCTCCAAGGCTCTCTTTTGCTATAAATTGCATAAAATTATTAGTGCTGCTAACTATTGAAGTGCCCATGCCCTGCCACCACTGAGTATCATGTTAGCCAATACTGTTCTACTGTTCTTTTAGGCTCCTTATCTCTTATTACCTACTTCGCCTCTTCTATGTACTGACATTACAAACTTTAAATTAGCTTTCCACTCTTTGTAATTTGTATACTGCACAGCACAAGCTGACACTAGGTTCTCACTACAGTTCACAGCAATGCAGTACTGCACAGTAAGACCAATTAAAAAAAAGGAGCTACAGCAAGGAAACAGTGAGTTCAGTTTTCAGAAAGACAAGCAGGTGAGATGCCTACATCCCATTGGAATTCAGACACCTACATGCTTCCACAGAGGTCATTAGGAACCCATTGTCATCTTTAATGGTCCACAGAACCTTCTGCAAAAATAAGGTTCTCAAGATATGGCTTGTGGCAGATGCCACAAAAAAATCGGTTACATAGTTTTGACTCAAATCCATGTTGTGACAGCAGAAAAGAATTTCATAAACAGGAAAATTACTTCATACAAGCTCTCCTTGAGAACGAAAGCCAAAAGCATACATTATACAGATTTCAGAATAATATATTGTTCTCTCTGAACCTTCCCCTTTAAGGAATATGCAAAGGATGAAGTGAAGGAAACATGAGAAAAAAAAGAATGTGAGACAGAAAGATCGTGAGAGAGGTTACTCTCACAGCACTTTTGATCTGGCTGACACAGAGAGGTAATAAAAATTCATAAGAAGCCTGTTCTTGCTCAATTTCCAGGACAAAAACATCTGGATATCTATCCAAAGCTGACTCAGCCTTGACATCTTTTGATCCCAAGTGCCTTATTTCTTTGTAACCAAAGGTATTGTGAAGTATTCAGAGAAATGCACACATTTCCCAGTGGGTTTTGGTGGAGCCTGATCAGAGTGGAATGGGATGAAAACCAAAAGCTAGAACAATCCTGGATACTAAAAAAGCCAACCAAACAAAAAACCCCACCCAACCCACTACAAGAAGAGTTAAAATCTTACCATTTGTAATAAACACATAGTTTATTATTTATATAGCTCTGCATGCATGCTGTACGCAGTGTTTGCCTTGCACTCTCAGTATTAGAACTGTCAGGTACTGTTATCAATACACATAGGCAATTTTAAAAAGTGGGATTTTCGCTATACAAATGGAAGTGAGGAATGTGATATGTCTCAAACCCAGGAAAGCTACAAAGCAAAATCAACATTGTTTGGAGAAGAGGATGTAGGAGGTGGGAATTTCAGAAGTGTACACACAGGGTGTTTTACAAACCCCTCAACTGACTAATTATACTTTACACATGGCAAGCCTCATTTGATTTTATAATAAAATAAAAAAATAAATATGTTCCATATATGTGTTTACAATTTAGAGGACACGGAGCTAAACAATGTCTTAACAGCCCCTGATATATGCAATTGTATTACTGTAACAACTATTAAGAAAAATCCCTATTCTACTACCTGCTGTACTAATACACAATAAAAGAAATTAACTAAAGAAAACATTACTTTGATCGAACTATTATAGAAACCCTGGTGTATTTTAAGTTAGTAAATCAAATGTACTCATGGTTCTTGATTTCATGCTATTGGTCAGCGTAGTGACATTTTGCTCTGACCCTTAAGGCACTCAGCTGAAGTTTTCATAGTTATTTTTCCTCATGTTATGTTCTCCAAGCCAGTCTAAGAATCATGATAGTATGGCCTAAGTTTTAGAGATGCTGAGCATGCATAATTTTCACCTCCAATGTAATTCCAGAAAGTTCGTCCCATCTTATATTAGGTCATTTAATCAAGATACCCAATACAGAAGTTCACAATATCCCTTTTAACTTTATTATTACTGCTACGCACAGCAAACCTACATTTTGATTTCTTTGGCGTGTCCCCTTTTCAGAGAATATGTGAATCATTTGTTAACAGTGCTGTGAGGGCAAAAGGATGTCCTGGAACTGGAATGTTTCCATGGGACAGCCAAACGTGGGCTGATTCCTGAAGAAAGTGACAGGTTCTAAGTTATTGCAGTTGTTTAAACTCGAGCTGGGGGCATCTGACAGAAACTATTACTAATGCTGGTAGATAGATGGAACTGATTATTTAATAAGTATTTCCAGCTGTTTTTTTTTTAGTTCTTTCAGCTTGTGCTTGAGAGTTGAATACTTCAAACACATTTGTTCTAGATCCAATAAATTAAAATCTAGTAAATAAGCAAGAATGAGATATTGTTCATATTCCCAAGTGTGGTTATGTGCTTCTTTCACAGACACTTACAGATTCAAAATACAAAGGTTTTGCAATATTAAGCTGCTGTTTAAAGTTCCAAGCACTATTCACAACAAATATAGTTTGAAATATAAGTGCTATTAATTGTCAGGAAATACACCTGATAGACAACCTATGACTGTCTGGACATGGTGCTGAGCAGCCAGCTCCTGGTGGCCCTGCTTGAGCAGAGGGTTGGACCAGATGACCTCCAGAGTTGCCTTCCAACCTCAACCATTCTGTAATTTTGTGCATCTATGTGCACAGAAGTGGATATTCAAGTACCTATTTTGTTTAGGAATTTAACATTTTGAAGAAGTCCCTCTTTGAGGGTCCAAATATTAAAGATATAAAGGGACTTCTCAGTAAATTAAGAACATTAAGATGACAGGCAGAATGTGAAAATCATACATTATTAAAATACTGCACGAGGAGTGGCAAAGTGAAAATTACAGGTTTTGCACAGAGACATGCAAATTTTGCTAGTAAAACCTCTAATGCATATATATTGAAGTTTGTTTCTCAAAAAAAAATAAAAGAGAGTGCTATCAATTGGATCAGGTATAACTTCCAATTTCTCTATATTCAGACTTCTCTCTCTCTATAGAACTCTCTTGATCTCTGATCAGGATGCAGCCGTACCATGGTACCTATACAAAAAATATTGTCATAAGCTAAGACCTGGCAAACATTCATCTATGCACATAGTTTTATTAATAGCTGCACATGCCTAATTTCAGCTACACAATCACAAGGATTTTAAAGGTCAGCTCCCTAACCATAGCAAGACTGAGGCACTTTTAATACCTATAAGTAGATAACATCACGCACATATCATTTTGTATCACTCTTCCCCACTCCTTAAAGGCTTTAAGTCTTTTGGAGCTAGGATCAGGACTTTATGAGTTAGTAGACACGCCTAGCAAAATGCCTTTTCACACCAAGTTGGACACTGAACAAATAAATTCTTATACAAAGTAGCAACATGTTAATAAAGATGGCTGAAGGCAGAAAGGAGGGTATTCAAATCATCACATTGAGGTGCCTATGTTAGGAGGATGATTTGCCTTTACAGTAGATTAAAAGAGATCTCTCTCCCCAGTGACTAGGAAAGATTCTAGACAGATGATCCTTCTATCTTAGGTGCATCAATTAGGTGGGATGAATACTGACATCTCTATTTGTTCACTGCTTAGATTTAGATGTCATGAAAACACTTTCCCTGATCAGACAAATCAGGACATTAGCTATGCCACCATAGAGATCATCTCACAAGGAGAACAGATAACCTTTAAATGCAGACAAACAAATGAGATTTAAATGTAACATGGACAGCAAGAACGTGCATTTTGAAATAGAACACCAAAGATTTCACTAGTGCTTTGTGCAACGGCATTAGAACTTCCCTGTATTCTTGGGATACACACCTACCTGCCACTGCATCTTAACACTGCATTTCCTGCACTGATCTTTAAAGGTCCCTTCCAACCCAAAAAACTCTATGAGTCTATGGTTTGTTTCAAATTAATGGTTTGTAGTCAAATGTTGACTAAATACTGCTAGCTTTTTTTCTCCTTTTTTTGTCATTTCTGGCTGTCCTGGTTTACAACAGAAACTCCTGTCCAGTTTCCACTACTCATAGTCAAGAAAGAATCAGTGAGGCAGAAACAGGTAAAGAAGAATGATAGGCTCCCATTTAACCTATTGTAAGAAAGACATATAGGACAAACTACTTTGCTAGCCAAGCAAAATAAAGTCTGCAGGAGAAATTAATTCTCTCTTTCTAAACAACATTGAGGAAGAAAAATGACCTAGGTTTAATAAAATGTTAGCATGAGAGAAATTTTCTTCAATGAAACCCTAAATAAATTTAGGCCAAAAATTGGAAGTGTATACTTCGGAACACCCTTTACTTAGGAACTAGGAGAGGCCAGAAACCTAACTGGTTTCAAGGAGGACTACTGATAAATTCTTGTCATGCACTAAATGATACGGCTGTCTGTGACAGCAGAGCCTGATCCCAGTCATCTGGAGATTCTGAATCCTGGATTTCCAACTGGTTTGTCTGACTGCTCTCCCAAGATCAGTAAAAGCTATGTTAATGAGAATAAATATAACTCACATTTAAAAGAATACTAAATTCACCACAAAATTTATGAGCAGAAATCAAATCAATTTCTGCCTACAACCTGGACTAGGGGTATTGAAGCTAATGCCCAAGTAATCCCTTACAAGCCATTATATTACTCATTCAAGAAGCACAGGACAAATATTTATTTTTTTTATTCTCTTTTGGCAATAAAAATGTAAGTAAAGATGACAGCAAACCATTGTTTTAAGCAAAAGAAAACCTAAAGGACAGGAAAGGGAAAAGATATGTTCAGCTGCACACATCCAAGAAGCAGCAGCATTTCTTCAGAGGAAGGTAAGATTAGTGAGTTTTATGTGGAGAATCTGGCACCTGTTAAGAAAACCAAACATTGTGGAAATGCAGTAACACAAATTACACACACTAGATAAACCATGGAACTACTAAAACCCATTCATTTACAGGTAGAACAAAGTCTATGCTTTGGATTCATGAGTGTTCTCCTTAAAAAGAAATAAATTTTAGAAGTATTACTGTGAATGAAACAACTCCATGTAAGTTAAGCCAATTTCACTACCTCTCAACATCAGCTCATGTCTGAGACTTGGTAACTCATGTTTTTGTATGTTTGAGAAGCTTCTTTAGACAAAGCCAAGTCCGGTAGCAACAAAAGGCTGTGGGAAAGGCTGTCTGAATGGCACTTCCATCAAAGACAGAACATAGAAGTGCCAGAAAACTTTCAAGAAATCCTGGTCTCCTGAGGCTTCCAGACCAGTTTTGTTCATCTCGGAAGCAGGCGTACATTTTGGAGAAGCATCAAACTTCCACTTGCTACCCAACGAAATCTTAAAGTTTCATGTGTAAAAATTAACAAAATCTGAACATGCAATCCTTTTGTGTTCTCTATAGACATCATTTTCCCTTTGATCACCTTTATAATTTCAAAGCAGAGAAGCATTAAGAAGCTTTTCAATCAACATCGGTTCTGGTAAAGATTTCCTTTTTACTATTTTCTTTGTAGATTCAGTAAGATCCCCTTATGTTTAGTTTCAAGTCTAAAACTTAAATAAAAGTAAAGATCAGTCTAAAATGGCTTCCCATGTTTTCAGACCACAAATGCTACATTTCAACTTTATCCACTCCGTATATTTCAGTGTTGCCATACCCAAAATGTGCACAACTGCCACTAAACCTTTTGTTGAACTGGAATCTGGCTGGTAACAGAAAGTTATGCAGGACAGGGTTTTCAAAGGAAAACTCAACCATTTTTTGTAAGAAAGGAACCAAACCAGAATCTTGCCTCTGCTATACCTGTGAAAATCTACAGTAAGTCTATTAATGTCAGTGTTGACAGAATTGTGAACATATCTGCAAAATCAGACAATCAATTTAATTGAAATCAATGGAATCCACCAGGGTTAAAAAAAAAAGGTGCGTCCTGGTATGAATATGATCTGCAAGGCAGAGTTTTGTGACCTAAGGACATCGCTACCAATTTTTCTTACAAGTCACACAGTACCATCTTATCTCTGCACCTAGGGCAATGCCACTACACACTGAACTAACCTGAGATACGAATCTAGACCATTGAAAACTTCCTAATCATGGGTTCAAACTGACTTTACAGGATACTGTTTTATGGTATATGGGAAAATTCTTTTTTTTTTAGTCCAGTTAGGGAAACTTTGCACACTTGGGGTGTGTGTATATAATCATTATACATATTATCACTAATACAGTAAAGTAATATTTCAAAACAGTGTAGAAAAAGCAATCCTCTTCTCAGATACAACATAGTATCAGCTATCAGGGCATGGCACAGTTAGACCAAGTAGTTTGGGTTGCTCTCATCAATATCAACAATAATAAAGGAAATATTTGCCTAAAATATACAGTGCGTTTTTTTCAATATGTTGCACATAACATACTTCCCTAAACCAAACGCAATAAAACTCAAAAGTGGGATGAAAATATCCTACAGGTCAAACTCAACTCTAAGCACACTGAGCAGAACAGTTCATTATGTTTAGTACAAAGTAGAGGCTTTGCTGATGGCACTCATTGCCTGTTGTCAATAACGTTACTGAGATGTAAATAACATTAGGTAAATTCCACTCTTCCCAGAAGAGAAAGAAAAGCTTTGCTATCCATGACCTATGGAGCTGCTTTATTCAAGATTTGCATGATAGCTTCCCCATTATATTCCATGTAACTGTTTATTTACATGAAGCAATTCTAATGCAGCTCATTAGAAGTTCAACAACAGCAGCATAAGCCAATGTAGAAGCAGATCAGGTGGGAATGGGAATGTGTATGTTGCTGCTCAGGGACATCTTCATGTCCCTTTGCTTTAATTTGTTGCATTTCCAAGCCTAACATCACAATCCAGAACAGATCAATTCTCCTTACACTTTAACTCATTGCTACAAAGGCAGGTGGCAGCTGGATCACTTCAAGTTCGTTTGAGGATCACCAGTTGTATACTTACCACAGTTTAGGCAAACTCTGAACTAACAGACCAAAAATCAAAGTTTCTGCTGTAGTTTGAAATAATTCTAATCAGAATCATCTATTCAGAAAAAGGTTCAGGTATAGTCTGTGCACTTTGATTGCAGATAGGAGGCACATAACAGCTGCCACCTCATTAAGACTTTTATTCAAGATGTAACAGGAATGTGAAAGAGTAAGAAGCAGCAAGAAAGAGGCAGATACATGGTTCAGTTCCCTACTATAGGTTAGCCAGAGAAGCCATAGGATATCACAGGACCCAAGGAAGAGGTGGAGCAACAAAAGAATTATGACATAAAATTCTGGACAACAGTTTCTTTCTAAGGCAACTTCTGAGATGCTGGACTTAACATGCTACTTTTAACAAAGGTCTGAATATAATCTCTCAATGACAACGCTAACACATGATGCTACTCACATGCAAGCACTCCGACAAGCTTTTTTCCATTCTCCTGTCATCCCTCCATACACATTCAACTACCTTTGAATATTTGTTTATAAGTCTGCCTGATCAGTAAAATTACCTTGTAACTCCTACCAGCAACAGCAGAACTAGCATACAAAACAGCACCACCTAAGACGGAATAGCTTTAGAACTGCCAGAAGTTTGGGTTTTATATTTGTAGGCCAAATCTAATTATTCCAGTGTTACATTTCTGTTTCCAAGAAATGTTAGTACCAATACAGCAGCACACCATTTTTGCTCTTTTGCATTAGGCAATTTGTTTCTCACAGGTTGCATGCTGTGCTAGTTATCTTTCTGTGACAGACAAGAACAAAAGTATAAAATTTACAAGAGGCAAGCAGCTAATGTAAGGGCATATATATAAACCAGAAGTACTTTACTGGAGCAGTTAGAACTTATGTTGTGCCATGGCAGAGCAATTTGCCCAGTGATGATGCAGGTTTTTAATAGTAGGCTATGGAGAATTTCAGACTACTTAGTTTAAGTTACAGTCCAGTACTGATACACATCCATAATGGTAGAGACTGAAAGATTCAGTCTTCATGTTGAGACAAAATGTGAAAATCATGAACCAGAAAAAGGTCAGTTGCCTCCTATGATGTACAGATGTCTTTCTCAACTCACATTTTAGAGTGTTTTACTATATATTGTAAAGTATACATTTGCAATTTAATTACATCATCTGCTTCACTTCCTTCCTATAAACAAAGTGACAGGAAGCAAAGGAAAACATATATTGGCTGTGAGCCTGGCACCTTCTACTGAAGAAGCACACCCGGTACAATAACCCAGGTCCGAGAATAATGAAATGTGTTCACCTCCACAGGGATTACATATTTCCCATGCCATATAAGCATTCAAATATAAACTTGTTCTATAGATTACAAGCTATCATTTATTATCTACTAGTTTTACTTACTCTAGTTATACTTATTTGTGGACTCTATTATTGGATACACTCTACAGTATGTCTCTCTGTTGAAAGGAATTTGGACTGGATTTATAATAAAGAACTTATTATCCTTCTTGTAGTTCTGGAAATACAAATAATTTTTCTTGGCAAAATATATCCTGTGTTTTTCACCCTCTTTCTGGGGGTCTCTACTATCTTTTGTCTTAACATTTGTATTCAGTCCAATATTTTATCCTGTGCACTTTCAAAAGTGTTACAATTTATTTCCATGGTAAGAAAAAAAAATATGTTGTTTGCAACATTGACATAGCTGGATACCCCTACACCTGTCCAAGACAAGCTACCAGTTCTGAATCCACAGTATATTCTATGTCAGACACAGGAAGGGGAAAGATGTTTAGAACCAAGTAATCTAGACCACACCAAAAGCTCCATGAAAACTGCTGAGATTTTTAAGTCCTACTGACAGCAGGTCCCCAAAGTCATCACTTTGATGGCTGTGACTTCACTAAGTGTCCCTTCCAACATGGAGCTCGTTATGTCCGTAGAGTTAGTGTCAGCCCCCACAAGTCTTGAATGCTGTGCATGATTACCATCAGAAAGAAAGCACAGATATTTTGTTAATTGAAAATGAATTGGTGGCAAATAAATAGAGGGAAACTAATCAGCACTGGAAACACACAGACAAATACTCTTAATGGGCCCCATCCCTATTCTGCAATACAGCTGTAATTGGCAGTGAGAAACCTTAATGCTTCTAATGTAATGTCAGTGAAATAACCACTATGACGCTCTAGAAATCATGACTGTTGGACTTGTTTTTCTGTTGATACAGCCAGCATTCTTAATTCTTCACGGGAAAAGTCCGTCTGTATATAGTCTTTACTGTACAGTCACAGGAGCATGGACCCTTATGTGGCCTTCTGTTTTTCAGTGTGAAAATTTTGAAACTCTGTATTGGCTCTCAGGCCTCTGTGACTAGGTAGAAAAGTTGAACAGAAGAATCTGTTCTTTAATGAATTCGAGCAAGGCGCCAGTTGGAATTTGTTTTAAAGTTTAAAATAGAATAATGATGTAAAATGGCAATCGGACTTCCTCCACAAAAAGATTGGTCTCTCAAATGCAATTTAGAATAGAGTAAGATTTGAGTCACTTGGGGTAAAACTCTAGCTTTACTGAGAGACAAAAAGAATTTTCCAAGTAGCTTCAAAGTGGTCAGGATTTCATTCCTTATATGCTTCAGATATTTTATTCAGAGGAGGAATAAGCTGTAGAAGTTTAAAAAAATATGCTTCATTTAGTTAATTTTCAAGTGCACCAAGATGCTGGAAGTATTCCAATTCTTAAGTTGTAAATGGGTAAGAAAACCTTTGAAATGTCACTTTAAAGACAATAAGCAGGCTTCTTATTAAAGGGTCTTATTTGGCAACAACAAATTGTAGCATGCCTTCCCATTCCTCATTCTCCTCTTATAACTATTATTTATTGCCATTACTGGGATGTGTTCTATAATTGGATTCTGGCACAGATCAGTGGAAAGAGAAAAATCTTTCCAATCTGATTCAAAATAGGTTTTACTTTGTAAAATACAGATGCAAAGAGTAAAAGATTATCTCTTTGCTCCCCAGTAGTTATTCAAACCATTTAGACATCTTAGTCCAGGCAGACCTTAAACCTGCAATTTCTGAAGTTGTTTTTATTAGCTGTATGATTTGGGGTTGGGGTAATTTTTTTTTTTTTTTTCATATTTCTTGGATAGCTTTCTACTAATGGATTTTGGCTGAGCAAATAGCATGTTCCTTTCAAGAAATACAGTTTTAACAAAACTTGCCTCTGAGAGTCACATGTTCTGCAGTCATAAATAAAATAAATGTGGTACTTTACAGTCAGAGTTAACAGCTGAAAATCAGGCATGTTGATTAGGCATGAATCAGTGATTCTACTTCAGTGTCTATTCAGAAAGCATATCAAAGGAATCAAGAAAAAAAATCAAAGAAGCATAAAAAAGCATAATAGTATAATATAATAACAAATGTAAATAACAAGAAATAAAAAATAGCACAAGGAAAAGCTACACCTTCTCTCTCTGTTTAGAAGATGGTCTTCCACAGTTGAAGAACTTTTTCAACCTATTACAGTGTAAATGGCCAAGCTGAGAACTGTCAGCACGTTCGCATACTCTTCAGCTAAGCACACACTGTTTGGACTTCAGGCTAATCAGAACAATACTCAGACAAGGGAATAAGAAAGAAAAATATAAGGAAAAGTCAAACAGTGCAAAACAGGAAGCTGGAAACATTTAACTAAAACATCAGTTTGTTTCAAATTTTTTTTCCTTTCTATAAAGCTAAAGCAGCTGCCAGCGCGCACTAGTTATTAGCATCAGCTGCTTAACAAACCAGAAGTACTCTGTAGCTTCGACATAAAAATAATTGAAAACTTTTCTAAGCTTTATAGCACTCATAGAGTCATAGCTACCAACTGATGTCTAGTTTGCAAGAAATTGTGTCTTTGAGGACTACTTTACCCCTTACCTGTTCATCACTGCCAACTTCTCTCTACCAGGGAGCCCTGCCCAAGGATCCCTTTATTTGTTTCAGACCAACTCAGCTGCCCTAGTTTAATGCATAAGTGCAAATGGGTATTAGTATCAGGTGGACTTGGTATGAGTTGAATTAGAAATACATACAATATTTCTTCTCCTAACAGAGCTTTAGGGGAGGGATATGTTCAGCTTCTGACTGGTAACAGGCAATGGATGGGTGGCACCATCTTAAAACTAAATTCAGAAGATGCCTGTTTGTGGCCTCCTTTGAACTAGGAGAGAACAGCTATTTTACTTCAAAGCAATCAAAGAGCAGATTCTGTATACCAGTTCCTCCTACTGAAAACTCAAAAGAATACCACAAACTTGCAGAAATGCTCCAGTTTCTGTGCAAAGATATTTTTCTAGTGCCAGCCATTTTGAGTCTTATTTTAAAAGCTTAGTACCAGCTTGTTTTTATTAAGTGGTTGAAAACATTTGACTCAACCATTTTAAAAGCAAAAAACCCTAAAATCTTTTCTTTCTTTAAAAAAGCCACAGCACTGCCACTGAGCATTTCATATGCATCTACAGTGATGTTATATACAAAGAGCGTATTTTTTTAAAAATATTGATAGTTTTAATTCCTCTGGATGTTTGTGAGTACACAGAGGAGAGAAATATATATCAGATATATCTGAAAATGTAAATGTTTAATGAAAGATCTGGTTAAACTGACAATTCAGTCTTTTGAATGCTTTCCAGGATCAACACCACCCATGAGTATTTCTCTCAGTATGGTTTATCATGTATGCATAAATAAAGAAAATGGCAAAGGACCCCCAACCATTCAGATAAATGCATGCATATCATAATACGTGTTGTCTTCCAAACGGAACAGTGGCTTTCATTAGAATTTTAGATCTATCTCAGCTCTTCATTATTGAAAGTTAACCTTAAGAATTTAGTTTTCTGAAACTCTAGCGGGAACAACTTAGCTTAGAACCTTAGCAATAAGCATAGTGCTCTAGAAACATGTGACGTAAACAAGATACTGTAAATAAGTGTCAAGGATTGTCTGTAATGAACATAACTTTTTTTTTCAGAAGTGTGACCTCTAAAAAGCATAGACTTAATCAAAGCAAACAATAATACACTACAATGGTACATTTTGCAGCAATACCTCAGCAAACAGGGTGAAGTGATTCATACTTAAGTACAAATCTTAAAACGCTATGTCTAGCCTGTAGAATACTGTAGGTCATGATAGGGTATATAACCAAGTGAAGTAAGGAAAATATTATAAGCATAAATGTGCACAAGCAAATAGAGAATAAGAAAGGCACAAGAGAGAGTTGCTTTCTTTGAAGAAGATCCTTCCTAAGATGGTGACTGACTGATGTGATGACTTGTTTAGCAAGCCAAATGGTGTTAACCTCAGCTAGGGTAAATATTAGAACGGAATAATGCTCTATGTCATTCCCTCTATTTACCTGTGTTTACAACTGTTCCAAGCATGCTTTCCATAAAGGAGTGTTGTGATTTCTGTAAGAACCTGAAGTCCCCCACTAGGCCTATGGGTTTTCACATAAGTGGTTTTGGGGAGGTTAAATAAGACCAAAAATTGCTGTGCTCTACCAGAAGAAATAAAAAACTGATTAGTTAATATAATTTCATATCCAAAGGCCTAAGCGAAAAGGAGACTGTCTCTGAAAGTATTATTCATCCACCTTCCTGAGCACTTGAGATGCTCAGTCAAGTATAGCGTTAGTTGACAGAACCACCAGGTGACAATGGAGGGCAAGGTGTACTATAATAGAGCAACCTTATACAAGGAAACAGGCTGAATCTGAGTCTCATAATTTTGATATAAGTTGCCAAACATATCTGTTCAAACCAGCATTTCTTAATATACCAAGTCATACCAGCCCTCCAGGGCAGAAGGAATTAAACTATCAGTTCCTATTCACCACTAAAAAAACCCTTAAACTTTGTTTCATGTTGAGACATCTCATTAGGGGTGGATACTTAAATCTACAGACAGCATTATAATAAGTAATGATTAATTAAAAAATTTTTAATACACAACAATTGAGAATTTGAACCCTTTAGAAAATTGCAGAGACTAGGCATGTGACTATCTGGAGGCAGCAATTATTGTTACTATCTCTAGAGAGTACTTGGCCCAGACATGTCTATTAATACCAGACTTATTAGGTCTTGACAGCTTATAGGACATCTGTTTGTTTCATTTCCCTTTAGTCTCGCCAAATGCTAGCAGCGAAAATCATACAGACTTTTTTCCCACTTCTGCATAACTTGAAAGACTTTTTTGCATATATGAATTTTGACAATAAACAAGATCTGCTAGTGTTCTGTATCTGATATATATATGTACAGGCATGTGTATTCAAAGAACTGCAAAGGTGGGTAAATTTCTTTAATCTGAGGACATTTATCTAGGAATGAAGGTGCAGTTAGTGGAGCTAACAAACATTCCTCAGAGGTAGGACAGTTTTAATAGATTTGGTTTTTAACTTGAACTAAAAAAGGTTGCAAACACCAAAATATCTTAGCAGAAGTTTTTCACAAGCAACTCCCTCAAGTATTTCAGTATGTTGCAAAATTCCAAGAAAGCATTACAAAATTTCGGAAAATAATATTGAGGCTTTTGGTCTGGCTTTCCCCATTTTTCCACTTTTTAACATAAATTGAAGAGAAAAAGTCAGCACACAGACCCTGACCCAAATAAAGTTCAGTCTAAGGTATAAAGTACAGGTTCTAAGCTAAGCTGGAAGCAGTTTTTTAGTCCATCTTGCCTTTTGCTAGACTGTTACAGTATTCTAAATCTAAATACAAAAGGCATTTCTTTCCCATATTGTTCACAATTCTTGTAAAGCTTCTATAGTTCTTGGCCATTATTTCAAAAGTAATGGTACAGATGAGATTTAAATAGCACCAACTGAAAAAAAATGGGAGATAGCTACTTGTATATTATAAATCAATCACAGGCAGTTGCTGATGCTTCCATATTTTGCTATGAGTATACGCCAAACATTTAACTATTTAATTTACAAGAATCCAGCTTTGCCCACTCATTTGACCTTCATATGGCTGTATAAATAATTTGTTTAAATTTTTAAAATAACTTTGTCTTTGGTTCTAATCTTCATGTGAACAATATAATTTCATACATATACATTATTTGTAATTATTAAAAAAAAATTAGCCTCATTCAAGCTTTGAATAAGACCCATTCACAGAGTCGATACACAGGGGTTTTATTTAAGTTTAAAGCTTGTTTGGATGTGGATTTCTTTAAATATTCTCACTCATTTCCAGTGACAATGTTTTGGATTACAGATTATTTCAGAATCAAAATTTGATTTTCAACTATTTTTCAACACTTATTGAAAAATTTACTGATCTAGATTATTATAACCACTAGTGAATTAATTACCACAAAAAAGTCAGGAAGTACTAAAAAAAAGTATGAAAATGAATCAAAATTCTTAACAAGCAGAAATAGCTTTTGCAGAAAATTGTACATGTACATGATGGCATGGTTCCCTACAAAGTATATTAATATGAGTCAGAAAGAATTACATCATTTATGATCAATCCCTGACAATACAAACAAATGTATTTCCATTTCCATCAAGAGATTTACACTTACTTATGCCAGCTGAGAATCTGATCCAACAGTGTTGTAAGAGTCCCACAACATATCTTTGATTTCAGTGGGTCTGAAGTAAATAACGTTTGATCACAATACTGATACGTATGTTTTCAGCATCTGTTTCACAATATGCATGGTTTTTAGTATATTCATAATGCACTATTCTAAATAACCACAGAACTTTCATCGTGCAAAAGAGAACATTACATTCCCACCGTCTTAAATCTGACCTAGTTAAGATTTAGCATTATATCATTTACTTGGATTAGAAAATATGAGTCTTACATCCATAAGGAAGTGGAAAGTGTTTTTCCAGATGTTCTTCCCTAGGAAAGTATGATGCAAATTATAAACCCACTAGTTCAAAGAGTACACAAACTTATACTTGCATGCATTTATTGGTTGTATTTTTTACTTGGGGGTACTGGTGGACAAAAAGCTGGACATGAGCTGGCAATGTGCGCTCACAGCCCAGAAGGCCAACCATATCCTGGGCTGCATCAAAAGAAGCATGGCCAGCAGGTCGAGGGAGCTGATTACGCTCCTCTACTCTGCTCTGGTGAGACCCCACCTGAGTACTGTGTCCAGCTCTGAGGTCCTCAGCACAGGAAGGACATAGACCTGTTGAAGCAGGTCCAGAGGAGGGCCACAAAAATGATCAGAGGGATGGAACACCTCTGCTATGAAGAAAGGCTGAGAGAGTTGGGGTTGTTCAGCCTGGAGAAGAGAAGGCTCCAAAAACACCTTATTGTGGCCTTTCAGTAGTTAAAGGGGGCTTATAAGAAAGATGAGGACAAACATTTTAGTAGAGCCTGTTGCGATAGGACAAGGGGTAATGGTTACAATGAGGGTGGTGAAACATTGGAACAGGTTGCCCAGAAAGGTGGTAGGTGCCCCATCCTTGGAAACATTCAAGGTCAGGTGGGGCAGGGCTCTGAGCAACCTGATGTGGTTGAAGATGGCCCTGCTCATTGCAGAGGGGTTGGACTAGATGAACCTTAAAGGTGTTTTCCAATCCAAACTATTCTATGATTCTATGATTCCTGAATAGTTAAATTGAATAGCACATTAAATCAATTAAAAGTTGATCAAAGTTTGTGAATAGGATAAGTAGTAGTTAAAAAATTTAAAAACTGAGATATGCTGGCTCTTCTTACCTAAAATACATGATTTTATTTAATTATTAACAATAGTTTGCGCTTGGCTATATTCATAAGAATTATCACAGAAAGCTAATATCATTATTTACCCTACTGTGCCCAGGAATTGTATAATTTTTTTATGTATACAAACAGAATACTCTTGTGTTACAGCTTGATCCAAAAGACTTGTTGTAGGACTTTCTTCTGTACGTTATTTATGTTCTTATTACAATGGATTTTAACATGACAAAAATCCAATATTATAAATGAAAGTCCTTATAACTGTAGTGGAATATCAGACAGGAAAGGGAGACTGGCAAAAACATCTCTTGTTCATTTTTATTTCACATGCTGAAAAATCTGAAAGTACTAACTGTGACAAGAATAAAAATAAAATTAAATACTACACATACAGTATTAATATGCCTGTATATTTTAACAGCATTATTAATTTACTTTCCATAATTTGCCTTTATTTGAGAGGGCATAGGTTAATTCACAGTGGCTTGACACATAGAAAGCAGCTCAGTTTCAAGTTATTTTATAAGGCAAAGATTGCTATTACCAGAGAAAGAAATATTTCTGTCCAAAGACAGCAGAACTGAGTTGGATCTTTTGTCTAGGATACTCGGATTAAGACGCATAAAATCACTCCCTGTTTTCTTTCCAGCATGCCCTCCCTCTGCCAGTGGCGAAGGGGGATACCATAGACAGCAAGGCAGGGGCCTTGCCAGTCAGAGGCTTGACATTCTCCCAGTTTGCTGGTCTGCCTTTCCTCACCACACCAAACCCCAGCACTGTGACTGGGATTAAGGGTAAACTAGCAAAATCCACCCATTTAGTGTTTAGTGTATGAAGAAATGGGCACACTACCAACTGTGTGAGAAACTACAGTAGATCACCAACAGTGGGTAGGACAAGGATCAGTAGAAGGAAGATGGCTGATGAACACTGTTGTCAGCGTTTGATGCCTACCAGGCATATGCGGAAGATATGAGGAGTTCTCATTAGAAAGAATACAGCAAAAGAGATAAGGCTTTCTATGAACAAGCTGGGATGGAAGAGGAATGAAAAGGAGCCAAGGTTAGTTGGCTCCCAACCCTCTGAATCCTCAAGACAAGTTCAGATTTCTGGACTATTCTGAAACTTAGTATCACTGAATTGTATTAACACAGCCAAGTACCAGTACCACACTTCTTCCACAAGAAGTCTGTGTTTCTAACTTCAAGAAACACAGAACAATTCCTAATGATAAAATGGGTCCCATGGCATTTTAATTGTAAGAGAGATTTTTGTGAGATTGCATTCTGTTGAATCAATCTATGGTATTTTTATGGAAAACACGCAAAATATAACTCTGAATGATGTCTCTGATCAAAATGCAGGATTTCAAAATAGGTCCGTAACAGCAATATGTTATTATTATTCATTGTGGATCTGTATATTACTGTTAAGTTCCTGGATTATAGTAGTTTTATATCAGTCATGCTGAAAATGCTGGATTTGGTCTAATAAAAAGGTTTAGTATGACATTATCCTGGATTTTTTTCCATGAGATTACTGATATTTCTTTACTGAATGAAGTAAAAAAACCCCACAAAACATGTATTTATGTACAAACTGCAAGGAACTAAATTGAGGCCTTAGCGTAAGGACTTTAATTTGTCTCTTGACATAATAACATTCATGCTTGGTTTTTCTCACCTACATAAAAGAGGGTGAACGTCATTGCAATGCAAGTCCATGTCACAGCAAGGTAATAAAGGTAACTTGCTTAGCAAAAACTATTGCTATGTCCTTTAATCAGTTATAAGTATCACAATTTAGGTGCTCATTTGCCTCATACAAAGGCCGTGACAACACATGACAGCACATCATACCAATCCTATACCCATGAATCCAATCATATCTTAACCCAGCCCCTCTGAATATGGGATAGAGCCAGCTGTACTGTTAAAACAAACAAACAAACAGAATACTCCACATGCATAAACATAAAAATAGAATGATCATTCTTGGATGGTTGGAAGAGTTTTATCACCAAAATCTAAAAAGCTGTCTGCTCCTTCTTTCTCAAGTATTACAAACCTAGATTTTTCTGTTTACCCTGTCTTAGCTACCTAAATGTGTGCTTTGGTTTCCAATAAAGAATGTTTTTCTAGATAGCAGAAGGGAATGGTGCAACCTTTTCCAGAAACCTTGTTCATTTGAAAGGTCTTTATCCTAAAATTGAGTTGCAGAGCATTCCTGACATCTATAAAAACATGCAGAATTTTGTAGATCTATCACTTGATAAGTCTGTAAATAGGCCTACATGTATCACAGTAAGATAATATGTAGAATAGTATATGCTAATCATTAGACATCAAATAATACAAGAACGGGAGTTTACTGTATCAAAGTAAATGTACAAGCAGCTTATTTCAACTCAGCTTTAGTTAGGCTGACAAAAAATTAGATAACCTAGAAACATTAGGAATAAGTGAGATGAGTCAGGGTTTTCCATGAAAAACAGCTTCACTGCAGAGTAGCCAATAGAAATAATTTTAACCTTATTTAGATTAAGATAAAATTGCATTCTAGTATCTCACTATCTTATCTAGATAATTTTATTAGTGCTTAAGATAACAGAAGAAGCATCTGGCAGCAGAACAGCATTCCTCTATCACAGAACGTGTGTTCTGCACAGGCTCCCATCTGCAAATGCAGATTGAAACTTACTTTTGTGAACTAACGTAAGTTATGAACGATTTTATAATCTGATATATTCTCTTCCTCTTAGTGTTCTTTAAATCAAATTTTAATTTGTCTTTATATCTGTTCTTCCTTCTTCCATTTTCTTCTTTAGTATGCATATAACCACTCATTGCCTGATTATGTAAGAGGAATCTTCTGTGACATCTCTCTATTTCATTGTTCTTTACGTATACATTTTTACTGCATGTTGAGGGTTTCACGTAAAAATCTTTCTATCTATTACCATTAAAGGCTGGTCTTTTTGGAGCAGGTTCCTTGAACTCCCTTAGGTCACAGCTATTTTCAGGGCTGCCTGAAACAATGGGGATGAAGAAACACCTGAAGATCCCCAAATGCTCCCTACAGTCAATTGCTTTGCTGTCTTGGCCTCAGGAAAGAAGAAAAGAAATAAATTCTTTACAGAGCTAATGTTTAAAAAATACAGTCTTTGCTCAATATTTCAAAAAATATCACGCTTCCATTCTTTTGGACAATATCCAACTTGCCACAGGATATTAATTTACAAATACCCTTTTTAGTGTAGTTCATGCTCAATTCAATACCATATCATTCTCCAATAGAAACAGTATAACTCAAAGTATTTTGAACACTATGATTCTAAAGCTCACGTCAAAATACTCTTGACATAATGGAAGTTTCATCTGAATCACAGAATCCCAGAATTGCAGAGCCGCTGAGATTGGAAGGGACCTTTGGAAATCATCTAGTCCACCCCCCTGCTCAGAGCAGGGTCACCAAGAGCAGGTTGCTCAGGACTGTGTCCAGTTGGGTTTTGAGTATCTCCAAGGATGGCGACTCTCCAACCTCTCTGGGCAACCTGTTCCACTGTTTGATCATCCTTACAGTGAAAATGTTTTTTCCTATGTTTAAATTTAATTTCTTGTATTTCAGTTTGTGCCCATTGCCTCCTGTTCTGTCACTGAGCACCACTGAGAAGACTCTGGTTCTGTCTTCTTTACTGCCTTCCACCAGGTATTTATACACATTGATAAGATCCTGTCTGCGCCTTCTCTTCTCGAGGCTGAACAGTCCCAGCTTGCAGCCTTTCCTCATATGACGGATGCTCCAGTCCCTTCATCATCTTTATAGCCCCTTGATTGACTCGTTCCAGTAGGTCCACGTCTGTCTTAACGCAGCACTCCAGATGTGTCTCATCAGTGCTGAGTAGAGGTCTAGGTTCACCTCCCTCGACCTGCTGGCAATACTCTGTTTAATGCAGCTGCAGATCCCAGTGGGCACATTGCTTGCTCAGGGGCAACTTTCTGTCCACCAGGAAACCCAGGTCCTTCTCCACCAACTCCTTTCCATGAGTAGCCTTCTCATGAGTAGCCTCGCAATGACATTGGCCCAACTCCCTCAGCACTCATGGGTGCATTCCCTTCAGGTTCTATGGAACAAGAGCTTGAAAATTAGGGTTTCCATCTATGGAAATGGAAGCCAACAACATTACCTCTCCCAGTAAATCTTTCCTGAAATGTCCTTAATCTATTGCATTTAACACAGTAGAAAAATGCTCCCCAGAAGCTAAAATGCTCAGCAATTGAAGGGAATTAACAATACATGTTACTACTTCTCCAATCTGCACACTAAAGGTCCAGCAACCTTTTCTACCATGATTCTGCAAAATTTATATACACCCAATCCACAGTTCCTGATTAATATTCCCATTTGGGGTGCAATAGCTCCTGCAGTTGTTCCTATATTAATTGTTTGGCACCGTGGTCTATTTTGTCCTTTAAACTTCAATCCTTTTTCCCTTTTGATTCCGTGTCAGCTTCAGGTTTCAACTTCCCATAGCCCAAGGGCAGGAATATTTCAGTGGTTCTAATACAAATACCTTTCCAATTATTAGAATAAACTAATATAAAAGTATTCTCACTATAATTCTCTTTGAATTATAAATTCATATTGTAAATTGCCAAAAATTTCTGGCAACATGAAGGAAACGAGAGAGAGACAGAGAAGGGGGGGAAGAGAGATGGAGGAGGAAATGAGAGAGGAAGGAGGGAGGGAGAAGCAAGATACTCTTTGCCAGAAAGAGGATTTATTTGTGCTAAGCACATAAAGAGAGTTATAGATATGCCATTATTAGAGATACAATTTAAATAAAGCAGCTACTGGGAAACAGAAATGTTATGTAATAGAAGCAAATAAATAGTTCAATGATCACTGGAAATAATGGGCCCTGAGTTTCAATGAATTTACATTTTCTGGTAGGTACTGTTTTTAACTGAACTATTCTAAAGCCACTGCATAAGTGCATCTCTTGTCAAAGAACAGAAAACCTACACAAAATAGAAATACTGTCTATGCCTTGGATTCTTCTTCTTTTTTTTTTTTCTCCCGTGAGGTGCAACTTCTGACTGAACCAGGGTTAATAAAATTTGAGAAACCTGCCCACCAAATATTTTTCAAACTAGCATGTTTCTATGAAAAGTTTTTGATTTGCTGAGTTCCTTTTTATTTCAGAAATACAAAGCAAAATTATTCACTAGATCTACATATTGAATTCAAAGTGAAACAGTTATCCAGCATTTTAACCAAAGTATCTAGGTTCATTTTTCCAAATTATCCAAGTGGCTCCTAACATAATATTTTGTATTGTTTCTTGAAGGAACAAAAATTATATCAGAAATCAAGTGGAAGAAAGCAAAACAATTAGATATTTACATACTTTGCCATGAATAACTCTTCTGATTTTCTGATAATGCTACAGATTATACACACATCAACTGACTGCTTAGGAAAATGCCAATTATAGACAATATCTGGTTTTGATTTTGGTCTTTTGAATCTCAGGAGTGCAATTTAGGACTCCATGAGCTGATGAACGTATGTTCCTATTTCATATCAAATCTGACGAGATAAGTGGCTTAACAGGTAATACGTTTACTAAACTTTCATTTCAATCAAATAAAATGAACTCCTCCAAACATAACTAAAGATCCTCTTTTATTGCCTCTGAGGTAGTTGTATAAAAGGCACTGCAGCTTTAGTTTCATTAGGCTAGTAACACTTGCAATAAAGCATTCCTTTCTATCATCTGAAGGCTTCAGGAAAATTAATAGCTTTACAAAATGTTGAGAGTCTTCTTGAAACATGACTCCAGCTGCAAAACCCAGGTATCCTTAAAACTGAAGTATAATGGGTTATTTTGTAACGAGACTAATGTTGCCCTTACTCTGAATCTTTGAAGTTGTGCAAGACAAGCTAAGTAGTTTGTTGAAGACACAAAAGAGAAGAGGTCAGAGGAAACACTTTCACTGCGCTGAATCTGAAAGAGAGAGTCCTCAGTCAAGAACTCTTCCATAAAAGAATGCACACACAAGATAGCAGTCCTACAATGGTGGTGAAACTGTCTCTAACAGCCAAAAATATCTTGGTATAAAGAACTGTATTTTATTACTTTTCTTAGTAGCTGAGGCCAACTGCATTTGCAACTGCATTTTTTGAATAATCCATATATGATTACTTCCTTTTCCATGTTACTTTCCTGAACACAGTAAAAAACACCTAGCAGAAACAATTAAATATAACTTTTGGATTTAACTTAGCTTAAGACAAGAATTCAACTCAGTTTTAGACACCCAAAAGATTAAAGATAGAATAAAGTCCAATTAATAAATAAGCAACAATAATAATAACAAAGAACACAGAACTAAGCAATTCAGTAATTTCTAATAATTAATACTACTTATGTGGGTTGGCAATAACAGAAACATTCACAATGGTAATAAAGAGCTCTCTTTTTTCATATTTTCAAATAGATCTTTAACAGCATTAGTAAATTTGGTTATTTCATTTAATAGTAAATATAGTTATGCATGGCAGTGTCTGAATATATGATGTAAACCTTCCAAATTAATGGAGTTAGGAATTGGAAAGACAAATGTGTGTTTGAATGAGATCAGAAACACAAATTTCATTTTTCTTAACAACTCTAGTTGTTTAGACATAAAGGTCAAATGATCCTAGGAAAGGCATAGCGTGTGCAGAATGTTTAGAGAACATACAAGAGATTTAAGAATTGCATTTGATAAAGCACTCCATAAAGTGTACATGATCTTTAAGTACACCCCTTCTAGCTCTTCAACAGTTTTTCCAACAAGTTATCATACAGATGATTCTTGACAATTGTTAATACTATGCATCTATGACCAAACTGTAAAGAATTTAAAATAACTTTTACCAATACAGAGACAATTTAGTGGCTTATCAGCATTTATTCAACTTCAGGGCAATTTGAAATTTTGAATTAAACTTTTCTACCTCATTTGCAAACAGTAGGCTTCTTGTGATTCTCAGCCTGAGCACTTATGTTCCTTCAAAGATCTCGTGTTTTGGCACATCATTTAACTGAGATTACTTTCTAGAAGAAATAAAGTATTGCTATTCCAGTTGATCCAGATGCTGGTTTTTCCTGTTCAAGATTTATCAGATGATTTAAAATAACGTCTACGTTCTTTTAACTATGCAAAACTCATAAAGTTCAAAACAATTTCTTACGTGATTTAGTGCCAGATATTTCAATTCTGCAGGCCACTAGCATCACATTTTCTATTGTTCTTTTCAGTCTGTTTTTATTCTTTTAGCACCATGTATTTTTATATCATATGTAGAAAGACTGCCTTTTTGTATTCAAAAGAAACCCATACATGTTTAGAAAATAATTTCTGTGGTATGGCCAGACAGAAGCTTGCCATGAAATGAGGATCCTGAAATGATTCAAGAAGGGACTAAAATTTTCTTGACTTTTCTAGTATGAAGGGATTTTGAAACTGTTTCCACTACAAGCTGCTCCCTCTGATACACTGGTATTTTTTCATCATGAGAAAAGACTACTAGCTATAAGAGAACTTCCCACTTTTTGTACCACTACCTTGACAGAAGAACAGTGTTAGGAAACATAGGAATGCCAGAAAATGCTACACTTTTCTTATCTTTGGAAATGCATTTTTGGTCCTGAAAACCAAGAGGTATTGGCAAGGTGTGTCCTGGATGGATCACAGAAATTTTCACCCAGGACCAGTCCCCATTAACGGACCCAGCATTTTTGAAACTCTTACGCATCGAGTTTTACTGATTGTCTTGGAACCATATTATAATCCTGGCCAAACCCGGGGAAAATGCAAGGCAAAAGCTGTATGTTTCATCATGAGATTTTTTTCCCTGCTCTGCTCATGGCTCCTATGTCGTCTGGTTCAATCGGGCACACAACCTTTCCGAGAACCCTATGTGCTCTTAGCGGGCAGCTACAGTAGTGGATTCCCAAGGCTGCTGCTTGGATGAGTCCAGCAAAGTAGTTCAGCTCAGTTTCAGCGAGGAAACAGTTAAAGAGCTCAGTGTTCCCCTGTGCCCGGGAGGCAGCCTTTGTGTTTAACATTGGCAGGGGCTCAGTTTGGGCTGGAGGTTTGTTTTAATTGGGGGAGGGGGCAGAAAAGAGGGGACGCTCTGACTTCTTCAGTCTGTCTCTTTCTTCTACTGATGTAGCGGAGGTGGAGATTTTCAATCCCACCCAGTCAGACGCAGGCAGGAGGATCTGGTAAGACTATCCCAGGAAAAGCCACTCAGAGGAAATTCTCAGCAGCAGCGGCAGCAGCCACAGCATGAGCGGGAGCGGGAGCCCGGCGGAGGAGGCTCGCCGGGGGTGAGTGCGGCGGCTGCTGCTGGCGGGCCCGGGCGGGAGCCGCTGCCCCTTCCCGGGGAGAGCCGGGCCCGAGCCGCGGGGCGCTCTCGGCACTTCTCGATAACGCTCCCGATAACGACTGGGGGACGATGGTGCACCTCTGTGTGTGTGTGACTGAGTGAGTGTGTGTGAGCGTGAGAGAGAGGGAGGGAGGGAGCGAGAGACAGGCACAAGGCAGCTTGCGGTAACTATTCTTAAAGTTTCACAGTGTATAGATCTTGTCAGATGCTCTATACAGGCTGCAGGGGAGGTAGAACTGATTTGCCAAGTGCATGTTGGAATTGATCTTTTGATAGCGTTACAAGCAGCGAGTGCTTTCTGTGGTGTTAGAGGAAGAAATACAAGGCACTCATCCCGAGAGCCGGAGCGCTCGCTGCCTGTGCTGGGGTGGGAGGCAACCAAGAGAAATTCGTCCTGCCGGCAGTCTTTCTTTCAGCGCTTGTATACCCTGGTGAAGTTTATTTGCTCCTGTTTACATCTCAGCTGCCTTTTGGGCAGATGAATCACCGTCAACGTTTTAGCTCGTCTTTAATACTTCGAACAACTCCATTTCCAATAGTACGGTCTCTTCTTGTGAATCTCGGCAGGGGAATTTTTCTGGCTTGACACCCCAGGCAAGTCAGGAGTTTTGTTCTCTGCATCTGCGGCTGCTGCTGCAGTGCTGTAGGGGCACAGGCACAGCGCACGCATGTGGCCTCCAGCTGAACGCGACACCCTCACACGCTCCAGGTACTCAGATTACACGTGAAGGAGAACACTGGATTACGTTATTACAAACAGTTGTTGCGAGTGCTAGTATGTTACGTACATGAGGCAGTTTGCACGTTATATTCTGTAACAATATAAATACTTGGAAAATTTGCACAGAGGAATGAAGGATGGTCAGGAATCCCGAAGAAAATATCCTTAGAAATTACGGTATTAAAAATTTTCTAGTTTTGCTTCTTATGGAAAAGTTTCTTCTGGGAGAGGGAAGAGCTGGTAATTGGCAATTTTGTTTCTAGCTTTGCATGCTGGCCGCATGATTGCCATGCTACCACCATGTTCATATGATAAATATATATATATCTATCTCAAATTTTCACAAGAAAACGTCATTAAATAAGGAGGACACTAATATAACCACCAAAGTATAGGGCTGTGTGTTCTGTTCATAGCTGTATCACGTTTACTTGGGCAAGTATGAACATGGAAAAGTCATTTAAATCATTAGCGATTCAGCTTTTCTATTTGTAAATTGGGGAACCATAGTCATAGTAAATAATAAAAGTATTAATACTTGCCTGAAAAGAGTTACAGTCAAATATGTCTGTTGTTTCTGATATGATTTAGAAACCTAAAGTGAAAGCACTTACATCATGCAAACTGTTGCTAACTGCCTTGAGATACCATTGTAAACGGCATTTAATAAAAAGGATTTACTATTTAGTATATTAAACTTTAAAATCGAGTGCATAGGAACTCACAGTTGGTCAGACCACCATCTCAAATACACCAATACAAAAGACCGTAAACGTGGATCCCTGGTCTGTGAGGGATAGCACTCTACACGCCAGACAGGAATACTCAAGTTAACATTGCATTGCTGCTGTACATAGGTACACACACACTCCTACAGACCACACACAACCGAAGAGGGTAATAGTAGTAAATATTTATACTGTGGCTGCCTCCAGAAGTCCTATCAGTAAATTGTCCCACATTCTTCCTCTGGTAAATTTCTTGCTATAAACTCTGACTTAATAGCTCCATAGGGAATGGCATTAGGATTCATTTATTTAAAAGGATCCTCCTAAATCCTTCATGTGAGTCCCTAGAAATCAGAAAGTTATAAATACTTTACTTTCTACTCCTCTTTTGGCAACACTGCAGCACTTTGTCTTGTTTTGCAGATATGAGCCATGTAAAAAAATCTTTCTCTTAAATTAAACTGGGGCTTGAAGGAAATGGACTTGAGTGGCCTCCTTGGTTTCACTGGAGGTGTAGTATCTGTACCCACTGTGGCAGGGAGCCAGCTCTGGTGGTTACACATAGGCAGTCCTACTTACTGGGAGAGAATGCTATGATGCTTCCTTTCCTATACGCAAATTTCATGAGTTGTTGCTTAGAATACTAAACCAAGTATTTTTTATCTTTAAAAGAGCTTAAAGTTTTATAATTAGCTGCGCTGTGGCTAAGTACCGAACATGAGTTGCAATGACATTCAGGAACCAAAGAACACATAAAGTTTTGAAGGGCTTTTCGTGGCCAGAGGTCTACCCTGAAACTATAAAAGTCTTCCTCCTAATATTTAGGGACTTTGGATCTGGTCCAAATTTGATTTGAAATACATGTATTTTCAGTCTTCATTTGAAATCCAGGTAATTATAAAGTCAGTGAAAAATAATATAAAGCCTCATTGTTGCAATATATCAAAAAGACTCAGAAAATTAACAAATTTACTACCTTTAATTATTAATGCAGTGCTGATAACTTTTTCAATGAAAAAATAACAACTTTTTATTTTAGCTAAAATATCATTCAGCAGTCTCCAAGGTCTCTCTTTGCTGGTACACTTTTCTTGCAAGTCTATATTTTAAAACAGAACTTCATCCACCATATTTTTTCCATTCATATACAAATTCTGCCTCAAACTAAAAAGATTTTGCAGGATCTCATTTGTATAAGCTATCACTTACGGTATTTTCTTGTGTTTGCCTTTTGTCAGACAGTTAATGGGTAATCTCGACTTCAGAGTAGCACAGTGATTACAAACAGGTGTTTATACATACGTGCTGTAGAGACTGCACATTCAAATACCCTTCTTAAGTGAGAAACAGGGTGTGTTAGTCTACCTCTTGTATTGATTCTGTGTTTCTTTTTTGGCTTTGCTTATTGTTTCTCTCTGCAGGTGAAGAAGTGGGAAGTATCTCACTGAAATACTGAAAAAACCCTGTCTCACTGAATTTGCTCTTTTGGGACTTCAGGATGGAAGCCTTGGGTTTAAGAGTTTCCTTGCTGCTGCTGGTTCCAGGATTTGTCCTCAGTGACAGCTCTGACAGATATGCTGCCAATCAGACTGACTTGGGAAACTACCTTTCCACTTTCTCAGGGATCGAATCCAGCATACTCCTCACCACCAGGCAGCCCCTGGTGTCCAACCAAACTGTCAAATGCTCCCAACAGACTAAGATTGCTGAAACTTTTAAATACATTAACACAGTGGTATCTTGTGCTATTTTCATCGTTGGAATGGTTGGGAATGCAACTCTGCTGAGGATCATTTACCAGAACAAGTGTATGAGGAATGGCCCGAATGCACTGATAGCCAGTCTGGCACTAGGAGACCTTATCTATATTGTCATTGATATTCCTATCATGGTGTACAAGGTAGGATGCAACAACAATACATTCTAATTGCAGTTTCCTTACAAGTACGCTGTCTGTTCTCTATGGTTACTTCTTTGTCTAAGTAGCACTCTTTTGTCAATGAATAATCCACTTAAGAAAAGTGGACTTCTGTTGTTCTACAACAAAAACCTCGCTTTCAGGTCTCACCTCCAGAAAGAAAAAGTGCATCTCCTTTTAAAGATGATGTAGCTCTTAGCTCTTAACCAAAGCGTGGCCTTGGGCATTTCACAGGACTCTTAATTTATTATAGCTACTATAGCTAGCAAAAGAATTTATAAGGGAAGACTTTATTTATAAACTGTTCTCTTCCTTGATGGACATACAGCATTGGACTAGTTGCTATTTTTGGAATATCCTATCCTTACTTTATGTTTTTACAGAAAATGCTCTCTGTGATCCGCAGGCTTCATGTTATGACTTTGCAGAGAGAGATTATGTCAGTTAAGCTGAGCGTTAAGGTTTTAATTTAATATTCATTAATAGCAGATTCTCAAAATTATTCCAGAGTTAGTAAAATCAATTATATCATAGAACATTTTTGAAATATTAAATTTCACCTGGATTTGTCAAAGTATAAAATGATCCTCAGCGATTGTTTAATCTGGTATAAAGTTATCCTGTCCCAGTTTTTTTATTTTCCATTTTAATGAAACAAAGCCATAAAGCAGTGCTTTTTCCGATGCAATATATGTTTACTAATGTAACTTGTATGATTCCAGGACAGGCTTGAATGAACAAAACTAAGTCATTTTTTATTATACCTTGCTGATATTAACGTATCTTAGAAAGTCATCAAAGAATTTTGTCAGCTTCTATCTGTATCTTTGTGGATTATATACAGGTGTATAGCTGATAGGATATTGTAATTTTTCTTTCTTTTCTCAGTAAAAACTTAAGGTGTTTCTGTTAGTAAATAAAACACTATTATAATTACAAAAAACAATTCCTCACAATTTTGGCCCTTAAAGATACTAGAGACTTAACTTTTATTTACACATGTTTTAAACAAAATGTTTTCACGCATAACTTTATAATAACTAGAATCTTGTGGTTTGAAATTGGATTTTAAAATTAAAGAGGCAGTGAATTGAAAAGACATGTTTTGTATCTATATAACTATTGACATCATAACTACTGACCTGCATTATAATGCAGGTATTGATAGGACAAGATCATAACAATTTGAATTCATTAATGGATTAAAAATATGTATATGTGCATATGTTACATTTGTACAGAGGCATATTACCTATGGTAAAATGCAGTACCTGGTTCTGATCTTCCAGTAGGATAAATTACATATAAGTATTTTAACTTTATCTGGTTTTATTATAATATGAATTTGAAACTAGGATAAAGACTCTTAATAATAATGCACGTGATTTAACAGAAATTCCAGTTTCCACTTTTCAGTATTCCACCTGGAAAATTAAATAATCAATTCATTGATAAGATAGCAGATATCTGTAGAGTATTTTGGATTAACAAGTTGATGAGAAAGATTAGCCTCTGCCTGATTTGAGAGTCACCTGTCTTCTATAGCTGTGTGGATGCCTAATGCGACATGGGATTGGGGTTCTGCATGTTTTCACTATCCTTAGTGAACCGGACTCATAGCCTGGACTGCATCTCCCATGATTCATTACAGTTTCCTCCCTGGTAAATTATCCGGATGTCTTTATGGATAATTGCTAAGGCAGTGTTCTTTCTTCTTGTGGTATTTCTGATAGGAAATTTTAAGGAAAAATGGCACGTGGTTTTTTCAGAGCTGAGTTTGGGAAAGAACAGCTATTTTTATTACACAATTTTTTCTAACCTTTCTAGAGCTCTGCTGCTTCTTCACAATGAGGAATGGAAATCTGGAATTAATTTTGCCTTTCAGAATTGCCTTTTGATGGTCTTCTGAAAATTCTTTAGAAGTTTAGATAAAAGTAACAAACAATATTTTTTACATTCCTTTTATTACTTTGCAATACATTTTTTCTTTTAATTTTCTGACACCTCTTTGGCATTGTACAGGTTTACTTGCCTTGCTATATCTTATATGATGAGCTGAACTGTGGTCCTGAATGTCTCTGTACAAATGAAATTCTCTTAGCCTATATGAAAATTTATTTCTGTATTACAGAGATGTATTTGATAAATAAAGGCTGTGAATGAAACTGCAGCCCCTTGACATCAATGTATGTCAATTCCCACATGTAAGAAGGCAGAATTAAAATCACATTTACAAGCATAATTCTAGCTTTTAGTAATGTTTTGAGTGCTTGAACCTCCAAAATAAATTACTTAAAAATTACCATATACAACCATCTTGTTGTATAAGGTTAGCCACATGTGTTCTGATACAGGGAAGCATTTATAGCATTTATAAGGGAGCTCCAGTACTTCTGATTAAGATATTCTACTGTTACTTGTAGTCCATTTTTCATATAAACCATTCAGTAATATGTTTGCTTGCGTTAGGAGTAGATTTTAAAGTTCGTTAAGTGGCATTCCTGTTTGTATCACTAGGGATTCTAAAATCTGTGACACCATTTAGCTCCCCTTGTTGAGTGACAATATGAAGGGTGGCCACTGGAAATATCACAATTTGGAAGTGGAAGCATAGTCTTTTAAGGAAAAAAATTAAAGGGGTTTTATTTTTGGTTTAGAGTTTAAATTTTAAAGTATTTTATACACTTTGTTCTGAACTTTATTTTAAAGATTCTTTTAGCTTCAGAGTCAGCTATGTGTTGAGCTATGTATTAGTATCCTATATAAACAAATGGTGTCAAACACTTAATACCTTATAGGTCAGATCTTCATTTTTAGGACAACAAAACAGCTCTGAAATCAGAGTAAACAAGCATTCATCTGCATATTAAAGTAACCAGTAGTAATTAAGATGGCCACATCGTATAGAATTAAGATGGCCACATCGTATATATAATCGTATATTATGTAATTATAATGTAATATCAGAAATAGGTATAATCACTTTCCTGAAACATAAGGTAGCCTTAACTATTTTGAAACTACTTTCAAAAGAGAAGTAGGTAATGTTACTGGTATTCAAACCCATTTTACAAATCCTTAGAAAGAAGCAGTTATAAAATTATAGTAATTGAAAATGTAAGGTCCCAGGAGAATCGAGTCCATCATTCTGTTATGCATTTACACAATTAACAAAGATGTGATGCTGGGGAAAAAAAAAAAGAAACTATGTAATTTATGTCAGCTAAAGATATGGTCGCAGGTGTTGACATTTTTATCCTTTCTTCACAGTACAGTAGGCTCAAAAATTCCCCCTTACTTTCTCCAATTACTGTAATTATATAGTGGATTCCACTTAGCAATTTGTTAAATGGATTGAGACGTGAGTAACACTGACTAGCCTCCTTTGAAGATATTCTGGATGTATTAAAGCCCCATTACACTTAATTACTGCTAGTAGATCCACTGGTAGTATCAAATCAATATTAAAAATTGTAACAAATTGAGTTTTATGGGAAGGGTGCCAGTTATAAATCCAGCCTTAATAGACTGAATTTAAAATTTAAAAGTTAAATCCAGTTGGGGGCCAGTCACAAGTGGTGTTCCCCAGGGCTCAGTACTGGGTCCAGTTCTGTGTAATATCTTCATCAAGGATCTGGATGAGGGGATCGAGTGCACCCTCAGTAAGTTTGCAGATGACACCAAGTTGGGTGGTAGTGTTGATCTGCTGGAGGGCAGGAAGGCCCTACAGAGGGATCTGGACAGGCTGGATCAATGGGCCGGGGCCAACTGTATGAGGTTCAACAAGGCTGAGTGCTGGGTCCTGCACTTGGGTCACAACAACCCCATGCAACGCTACAGGCCTGGGGAGGAGTGGCTGGAGAGCTGTCTGGCAGAAAAGGACCTGTGAGTGTTGGTCAACAGCCACCTGAACATGAGCCAGCAGTGTGCCAAGGTGGCCAAGAAGGCCAATGGCATCCTGGCTTGTATCAGAAACAGTGTGGCCAGCAGGACCAGGGAGGTGATAGTGCCCCTGTACTCGGCACTGGTGAGGCCGCACCTCGAGTACTGTGTTCAGTTTTGGGCCCCTCCCTACAAGAAGGACATCGAGGTGCTGGAGCGTGTCCAAAGAAGGGCAACGAAGCTGGTGAAGGGTCTAGAGAACAAGTCTTACGAGGAGTGGCTGAGGGAGCTGGGGTTGTTTAGTCTCGAGAAGAGGAGGCTGAGGGGAGACCTTATCGCTCTCTACAACTACCTGAAAGGAGGTTGTAGCGAGGTGGGTGTCGGTCTCTTCCCCCAAGTAACAAGTCATAGGATGAGAGGAAATGGCCTCAAGTTGCACCAGGAGAAGTTTAGATTGGCTATTAGGAAAAATTTCTTCACCGAAAGGGTAGTGAGGCACTGCACCAGGCTGCCCAGGGAAGTGGTTGAGTCTCCATCCCTGGAGGTATTCAAAAGACGGGTAGACGTGGTGCTTGAGGACATGGTTTAGTGGTGGACTTGGCAGTGATAGGTTAATGGTTGGACTTGATGATCTTAGAGGTCTTTTCCAACCCAAATGCCTCTATGATTCTATGATTCTAATTTCATTTTCAATCACATATTTTTAGCACCTGGACCCAAATAGTTTCTTTTTTACCCCAAACAGACATTCAAGATGTCAAAGCCTAAAGCCTCCAAATCAGTAAGAATGACTTCTTTGCAGTGAAAAGATTGGGAAATACAACAACTTTTATGTTTTATGCTGCTGTAGAGGTAGGGTTAAGGCATTGAAGAAGCGAAAGGTTTCATACCTCCTTTTCTAGTATCAGGTGGCGTAGCACATAGCTGAAAGCTGCTCCATCACCTGCATTACCCATCATTGCCATGTGTGTTTGTAGCAAATAACCTAAGTTTGGACACAATGCACAAAAACTTCTTTAGAGGACTGCTTTCCATAAAGAAACTAGACAATTTTCTAAGGCTATACATAGGCAGCAGCAAAATAACCATAGCACCACTATTGCCTTGGCTGTGCTAAAGCTCTGTAAAGCCCTTATGGCTGCTGCTGCTGTCACTGGCTAAAGTTTAGCAGAGCAACAGCAAGAACAATAGCTGGTCTCCACAGAAGAAGCTGTCCACAGCTCTTTCCTGAGCTCATGGAGCTAGAAACACTCTAGGCCAAGGCCTTTGGAATGGCAAAATTCATTTTTAATCATGTTATTGGGAAGTCCTGAGCTGTCTTGGCTTCCATTTTTATGCAATTTAAGGAAAAATGTTTAAATGAGTTCTATTTTTTGAGAACTGACTTACATAGGATTGACATAAATTATATTGCCTTACATCTTAAGATGCTTAACTCCTTAAACCATTAGTTTATAAATAAGTAGATGAAGCAAATTAGCCAGCTTTTAACCTGTTTCTTTGAATGTGAATAACAAACACTTTCCTAATTATTTTACTGGTATGAAGTGAAAGACATCTACCCAGTAAACAAGCAAGAGTGTCCACTGCTCAAACAGCTCAAGAAGATGATGTTTTCTTTAATAAAGTAAGCATTTTTGTTAGTAAATTGGTATTCATGCTCATCGTAGTTGCAACAGCATCTAAATCTGAGCAGTCCACCTAGAACATTATGAGTCTAAATATAAAAGGTAGCTGGCAGTAAGCAAACATCTTCAGCCATTTTGTCTTCAGTAAAGGAAGACTTAGCTGAGGCATTTCTAGTCATGGACATTTTTCAACATCAGAGTATATGCATAAGCGTTAGACCAATCCCTTCTTAATCACAAATTATTTGGCATATCTGATTACCTTTACTGACAGAATTAATATTATACATAAGCAGGGATGATAATTAAACACATTGGGACTGATCCTGTAGGCTAATAGAGCAAGTGACATCCACAGTAGTTACAGTTTTGTGTCAAAGGAGTGTAAGGCCAAGCCCACAGCCCACATAAAGTTAAATGTACTCAGAAAGGAAACACGCATTTAAAAGCAAAATTTGTCATGTGTCCAATGTATATTTCTCAATGAAGTACCAATACCAGTAGGAAATTCTGAGGCCACCATCTTAACAACTGCATTCTGGCTTTCACTGAACTCTTATCAGTGATTCCAAGAAGAAACACATTGGTACCCCAGTGTGATGCAGAAATCCATATAACTTGCTCAGAACACAACCTGTTACTGGGTGTGTGGCTCCATGCAGTGATCATACATGAAAGAAATCTAGAGGTAGCACAGGAATTGATTGCTGAGTCCTGAAGGCAGAAGTTACCCAAAATGGAACAGGGAGGGGAAGTCCATCAGGAATCTGTTCTCTAAATTTAAAGACTACAGCTTCCTAGCAGAAAGTGTTCAATGTGCTACCAAGGTAGCAGTTAAGGAAGGGATTTTATATTCTAGGTCTTTGTTCAAGATCCACTCTGCCTTTAACTAATGTCTGTACGTTGATGGGGTGGGATATACGTTCCCTTCAATGCTCCTCCCTCGTCTTCAATTTCACATCTCATGCCTGCCTTGCTGTTCTGTGGATTTGTAATACTGTACAGTACCTAGAGACTCCAGCTTTAACAGAATATTTTAGTATGTTCGCTCTCTTTATTTTTCAATCAACTGAAATCTACAGATAACAAGGAATTGTTTTCACTGTGCATATCCAGGGTTTACCAGTTCTGCAGTAATTTCTTAGCAAACCTGTCACTCTCTTTAGCAACACACAAAAGACAACACAGCTGGAAGAATAACAAAAGCAATATTTTGCCCTGGGATTGAAAAAATTCTTTTCAGCAAATCACCATGCACACAAGCACACCTTGCAGCTCATTTCCCTGAAGAGCAGCACAGCTTGAGAAAGAGTCTACCTAAAAGGATGGGAAGTTAGCCAATACCACGGAACAACAAAAAAGAAACTAATCCTACTTTGTAAACAGCAAAAATACCACAGGGGAGATGTCTAGAGTTGTTAGGAATGCTTTACCGCTAAGTAGATTTTTGTAAGAAATGTTTGCATTTTTAACATTTTAACAAGAACATAAAACTTAGGATTTATTTTTTTACCAGTTAGTTCAGACAGAACGTTCTGCTTCAAAAACAGGGCATTTGGTTTCTTACCTTTCAGGATCTCTTGAAGTATAACCTATTTTCTCTTGTGTAAAAACTATATATTCCCTTCCATAGTTGCCTAAGCAGGAGAAAAAGACTGTACGCATTCATGAAATGGCATGAGGCACTCTGCTACCTCCACCTTTACTCAGCTGGGCAAAGATGAGCAAAATAGCAGAAAAAGCTGTGGTAGGGCAATTAGGAGGAAAAAATGTCTTTGATGGTTCTCACGCATCCCCACATAACCCTTCTTCCTTCCAGAAAAAAACACAGTCAGTCTTTTATCCACCCGAAGTGGAAAAAAGATGGTTCTTGGTTGTAGCAAAATTAGGAATGTATTTCCTGTAAAGCACAGTTGAAGAGATGCAGTGTGCCTTCTCTACCATGGCAGTATCGTGAATCTAAGTATAAGGAAAAAACCAAGTGATACCAAAGTTAGCAGAAGCCCAAACTATCATGTCAGCATGATATACTCAATATTGGTCTTGTGCCCTGCATTATAAAGGTTAGCCTTGTTCTTTGTTTTCCTCTACTTTTCCTCTACTCACTGTCCTTCCCAAAGTTGAGGCTTTTCACTCCAGCAGTGGGAAGGGAAGGAATACCTAGAGACAGACTGTGTTCTCTCTCCTTCACCCTTAAAGCTCTCCCTCTTTCCAGCAAAGTGGGGGAGCACAGCTGAGTTACCTATGTGGGATGAGCAACAGTCTGTGGGTCCCAAGCAAGAAGCGGATGAGGATTGTCCTGCAATGCAATTCTCTCTTGGATATGTGGGTTGCAGGAAGAGAAAGGCTTGAGAACATGCAGTGAATTCTTGTCCTATGAAGTTTCATGGGGACAGAAGGGTCCCAGTTGAGTCACTGAATCAAAATACCACAATCAAAATACCACAAGCAGGAGACTCAGTCCACCCTTCTTCCCAACTAACCACTCTTACAGATCAGAGACAGGAGGAGCACTTCAGTCGGAATCATCGTCTTTTGTCACTTAATGCAGTCAGCTCAGTAGCATAGATCTTGGACACTTCTGTGCTCAGTCAGATTTCACCTGGATTCCAACCAAAACACCAGGTACCATATTTGGCCCATGCCTTGAAGCAGACAAGGGCATACATAATTGCAGAACACAATTTAAGACAGAGATTTAGTAAGACAGCTCAATGTCTCCTAGAGGAAACCAGACTTAAAAAACAAAGAAAAAAACCTCTAAATGTGCTGATCTGACAAAACCAGAGGAATTTCTCTTGTCTTTCATTCTGGGCTATGTTGCAAGGAAAGGAAATTACTCCGGAATACACTGGTTTTGTAACTCTTACTCCACAGTTAGGAGATGCTGGTCACTTATACAACTAGACATTATCTATACAAACAGAAATCTGTTGGTTTGGTCCCTTTCTCCATTACTGCACAAGCGTAACAGAAGACATGGAATAAAGAAGCTATTTCTATTTGTGCTGCTGAAGACAGAGCAGAAAGTCTGACTGCCAGGGTTGTGCCGGAGTTGCTCCATCAGTATCACCGAACACTTAATGCCATGAAACTCAGGAGAGTATCCTCCGTGGGGGTGGCATGAGGGGCAAGCACTATCTGTATGAAATACAGTTCAGTTTTTGGGAAACAGATCTTGTGTGTCAGCACAACAATGGTCCCAAGCGGATATAGGAAGAGGAAGGCTCCAGAGCACTAGGATGAGATCAGAGCAGGAAAGGGCAGGTATGAAACCTTTGCTTTCATCCTCAATGCCATGTGGCAGAGAGAGAACACCTCCTGACACGTAGTTGTTGAACCAAAGCAGTTTCTATAGAGCAGCTCAGAGCTGGTTCATATCCAGCACCTAACCCAGGACATCTATTTTGGGCTGAGCTCCAGGGTCATCATCTGCCTGTAAACACACAATATCAGCCTAGTATTAGATAAACACCGTGGATGCACATGAGCATGTACTGGTGAATACTCATGTGGCTGAATTATAACATTCTCTCTTTTAGACTATATATAAATTGCTTGGGATGCACAGTGGCACTTTATCTATGTTTTGTACATCAGCTAGCATACTAATGGGGGTTAGAAAATAGCAACAGCAGTAGAATAAAATCAACTGAGTGACATTTAAAAATCATTGCAAAGGAATGTTCTCAGCACTGCTGTCTTGTTTGTTTCAAGCTGCAGCGTCAGGGCAGAGAGGCCATATAAAGCAGCGGAGAAGGGGGGATGCTCAAGGAAGCTGTGACTCTGGTCACTTTGCTGAGGTTTTTTAAGACTGACAGTAGAACCTTGAAATCTTGGTTTCTGATTTCAGTGTAAAAATATGCTGTTGACTACACCCTTTTCTCGCTCAAGAATTGCACCACAGTTGAACTGTATGAAATGCTCCTAAGTTGTAAACTGCACAAGGGCAAAAGTGCATTTCCTTTGCCGCATGTCTTATTTTGAAACCTCGGAGATTTGTGAGTGGGTTTGCAAAAGCACAATCCATTTGACCAACTCATGGAAAACTGGGATACAAGTTGGGATAATCAGCCTGATTCCTCCTATCCTTGCATCTTGAGAGAAAATATAATCTGCTAAAATTCTATACTCATTTTGTTTGGATATTAAAACATGCAAAAGCACTGGAAGAGCAGAGCCAGTAGTCCCAGTTCTTACACTGTACCTAAGTAAATCAGGACTAATTCAATTAAATTCCTGGCCCCATTTTTTTTATACAAAATAAATATGTTATTTCCCTCTGAAGTGTCTCTACCCTGCTAGGGCAGAACAGGGGGCAATGGACTTGTTTTGATATAAAACTAGTAAAACCAAAGACAGGATCAGATTTGCTGACTAAAAATATCTACAGAAGAAAAAACTGGCACCTGATCCAAGGGGAAGTAACAAATGCATAGCTGATGCGGAATGATAATGGAGTATACCCACAGAAATGATTGCAAAGTTAATCTTAAAAATCAAATAACTTAATTCTGATCCCAGTGATTTTTATTAAAATCAACTTGAAAAGAATGTCTAATGATTTGGTACTGATGTTACTTCAATTAGTGGAAAAGTGTAAAAAACAAAAGGAATAAAATACTTTTAATCTTAAAAAAGGAGAGCTTCCTGGGGTGTGGGGAAGATGTGTATGTGCTGGAACCACGATAAAGCTTCCCTGTGAGGACTAATGAGTTACTGAACCTTTTTCAAGTACAACACTTCTCTTTTTGAAGCTAATATTTGCCTTGTAGTAACAGAGTTTCACAGTCACTACAAAGTGCTTGTTCATTTCTATTGCCAGGTATACGCTATGGCCACAGTCAGTGCACATAAATGAATAGGTGCCTATCTTTCAGTTGCCTTTTAAAGCGTGATCTATAATGCTAAATCAGTTTTGGGGCTCTGGCTGGCACAGGGGATAGACAAAAGTCTGCTAGGGCGTCTTTTCCCTGGCAGTGCCATTTATAATTTAGCCTTCACCCAGTGGTGCCTGAAAACTATTCTGATTTTACCCAAACCCAGACAAGAGTCTAGAGCTGAAATTCCCCGTGACTACAATCGCTTGGAGAATTACCATGGATTCAGATTACGCCTTCTTTTTCCAACATTTTTTCTGCAGCTCCGACATAAACAAAAGCCTCATGCAAGAGTTCTAGGCAAAAGGCAAAAATATGCCCTGCATATATCTGTTATAATATAGCGAATCTATCTAGAAAATAATTCTGCTGGAGCTTTCAATGTATTTTATTCAGTCAATAAATACAGATAAAACCAGACGAACTAATCAACAGTTTGCAGGTATAATCTCATTACCTTTGTAACTGAAGGTAGTGACAATAGTTAAATCACCAACGCTAGTGATCCATTGCCTAGCCTGCTGGCACAAAGGGGATTTGCTTTCATCAAATATGATCATCCCAAACTGGAATACCCTTGCAACGGTGCTCGCATTTTCTCTGCTGTGGTCTGGTTGGTAAATAAGATACCCAGCTCTCCTTGAAGAAGGCAAGAGTTCTCAATAGGCCAGAAAACACACAGCAACATATGGTAACAGAACAAGAGCAAATCAAACCACATTTATATGATATTCTAACACTCTCAAGAAATCGGGAGTAGACAAACTTGAATTGATCCTATAGCTTATGTTGAGAAATCTCATTTTAATATTCAGTTGAAGAGAAAAAATAATCCAGTAAAAAATATAATGCCTAACAGATAACACAGAAGTTTGCTTCATAGTATTAACACCCTGCTGGCTGAAAGCTATGAATTGCTAAAATCTGTCTTGAAATACAAGTAATCAAATGACAACATGAATATGGTCCTAGAGAGACACAGGCAGCGTGTAGTACATAGCTGCTTCCAGCATTTTTGAGGTATTACCTGGGGGGAAAAAAAGCACAAGTAATTTAGCATTGTGATGAATGGCTATAAAAAAGAGGGGATGTGAAAAAGCCAGATCAGGACTGACTATAAAGAGAAGATGAATTCCACAAATCTGGAATTCAGTGATAAACATCCTGTACTCTACAGCAACGTGCTCTGAAAAACTCATGCTGTGAAAAAACAGAAAGGTAACCTCTACATTAACTGAGATAAAGACAGATGTGAATTTTAACTCCCCATAGTTAACATTTATATTGTTAAAGGTAGTGATTATTAGTATGTATCAATTGAACAGTAATTTAAATAGAAATAAAACGTTTACTTTGAATACTACAGTCTTGAGCTACAACCAAAATTTGTTTTTCTAATTCTGCAGACAGAATTCACCCACTGTTACTAGATGAGCATGGTCCAGAGCCTAAGCTTCTACTGAAGAAATTTTCTAGTCCTTGTGGTTGCAAAGATAACTCTCAAAATGTGAACTGACTGTAAGCAAAGAGGTCTGCCCAAGTATGAAGATGGCCTGGCAGAACAGGTCTGCAAGAAAGTAAACTCTGAAAACAACAATTTAAATTTCTATTGATTTAATCATATTCCAAACAGTATAATCTCTGTTGAGTTTTAACTGTAAAAATGTTAAAAATATATAATTCATAGGTTGTGTTTATCATTGAAAGAACACAACTAATTTTTGCATGCAGAATGCAATGGTGTCAGTCCTTGCACATTTGTGCAGATGAAAGTATGGTTTCTTGTTCTCTCTTTTCCACTTTGCGCTCTCGCCCAGGACAGATAGACTGTGGCACATCACACATACTGTATTTATTGGAAATGCTTGTTGTGCCATCAGTTCATCTCCATCTCATGCACTTGAAAATAAAACTGTAGCGAAGTTTAAATCTATTTTAGTTCCATAAAACAGTCTCAGGTCTGGATCTGACCACCTTCAAAAATTCAGCAAAATTAGGTTTTAGAAGCTTTCAGAAGCTTGGGTTTGGCTTATAATTGTTATTCCATAGTGTATCATTTGCTGTCTTCCTCTGAAGCAAACAAAAACATCTCCAAATTTAGATGGTACCATCAAAATAGTCTGTGTTCTAGCCTTTGTTCAGTAAGACTTAATATAAATCCAATGACTGCACAGTAGTAAAAATTATTTAATTATCCAGTAAGACAATTATTATTACTGCCTTTAAAAATCTCCCCCTGTTTATACAGAGTATACAACATCCACTAGGATGTTGACAAAGTTACATATCTGACTCAAGCACTTGATATTTTCATTTAAAATCTAATGCTTTCTATTACACAACTACTTCGATAGAAGTTGATAACATCATAAGAACTGCTGGGCTATATCACACAAAGAACTCATCTTACCTCTTATTCAGTATTCTACCCCTGACAAAGGCTCAGTAATAGAGACTTAGGGAAGAAGATTAAAAAAACAGTAGTGCAAGAGTGACTCTTCCCCTACTGGTGAGAAGGCATAGTGACTTCGTTTTTCAAAAGAACTGTTCATGGTGACAGTAAGATCCCTTTCTTGAGTGGAATCAGCTAAGTTAGACCTCAGTACTTTGTATGGACTTAATAATTTTTCACTCATTACATTTACTTACATTGAATGTTACCTGCCATTTTACTGCCAGGCACCTAGTAAAAGGAGATCTTCTGTGACTCTGCAGTCAGTTGTAGATTTGACTGCCGTCAATAATTTTGTATCCTGTATTTTGTATGTATACTTGTTCAAAGCTTTAACAATTATAGCTAGAAAGATTACTGTTTACATGCTAATTATTCACAACTGTTCACATGAATCGTTGTATTAATATTTGTTATGTAAATGCCTCCTTGGAAATACTAAACTCCAGCCACTCATTCACATCTTTCCAAATGGATGCTTTTCTGTTGCCTTGTAGTACAGCCCACATGTATGTATGTGTCGTGATTTAACCCTAGCCAGCAACTAAGCCCCACACAGCCGCTCGCTCACTTTCCCCCGGTGGGATCGGGGAGAGAATCAGAAGAGTAAAAGTGAGAAAACTCATGGGTTGAGATAAGAACAGGTTAATAATTGAAATAAAATAAAGAAGTAGTAGTACTAGTAGTAGTAGTAGTAGTAGTAGTAGTAACAGTAATATACAAAGCAAGTGATGCACGACGCAATTGCTCACCACCTGCCGACCCATGCCGAGCCCATCCCAAAGCAGTGATCCCTCCCCCCACGGCCAACTCCCCCAGTTTATATACTGGGCATGACGCCGTACGGGATGGCAGAGCCCTTGGGCCAGTCGGGGTCAGCTGTCCTGACTGTGCCCCCTCCCAGCTTCTTGTGCACGGGGCAGAGCAGGGGAAGCTGAAAAGTCCTTGACCGGTGTAAGCACTGCTTAGCAATAACTAAACCATCAGTGTGTTATCAATCAACATCATTCTCATCCTAAATCCAAAATACAGCACTATATCAGCTACTAGGAAGAAAATTAACTCTGTCCCAGCTGAAACCAGGACAGTATGATGGTAGTCCTTTAAAACATTATATGGAACAAATGATGTATGTACAATATTTTCTCCACGCAGTTAAGAATCTGGCAGTGAATACTGTCATGAGTTACATAGTGGTACATTTACAATGACAAGAATCTACTTGCGTGCAGCATGAGAGTTTGGCTCTGAGGTATTTCATTATGAACTGTGAGTTATGCTTTGACTGCTTGGTTCTGGGACATGGTAATTGCAACCATTTATGACAGGGTTGAGTTAGATTTTCATTATTCAATACTGGTGGCTGAAGCACAATAATAAAAACTCTTTTAACAATGCAAGTTACTATTACAGCAGTACAAGGTCAACACCTAAGTTTAAACTTTCACCCTCTGTGCTTCTATAGTAGCAGTTACTTCCCAGATTCACTCAGTACTAAGGATATGCTTGAGGCATGGAGAATTCAAGATTACAATGGCTGTGTCTAAGACGAGAAATAATTACAATTGTTACATACTTGCTAAGTTACTGTTTAAATATTCTGATTATTTTATATCTTCTCTTTAGCTCCTTGCTCAGAAGTGGCCTTTTGGAGATTCTGAATTTGGACAGTTTCTCTGCAAATTCCTTCCCTTTATACAGAAGGCATCGGTGGGAATCACAGTCCTTAATCTCTGTGCCCTCAGTGTGGACAGGTACAGTATGTTTTACTCTTTTGACAGACACTGTTCTTGCCCTTACACTTTTCCTAAAACTGGGAGCGCTCAGTATGGTCTTCTTAGCAGGCAGACTACAGTATAGATGTAACTTACATTCTGTTTTTTGATATCCTGGCTATAACAAAGCACCACATCTGTGGCCCAGAGTATAATAGGAAGCCATTGGACTAATTAACTTTACAGTTTTTTTAAAGGTATTTAAAAGCTCTAGTAAAGCATTATTTCAGTTTCCTTTACCAGACAAAAATTTTTTGAGATTTGACTCAGTATTCAGACTTCTTTCTTTCATATGACCTCATGTTCGTTTTGTATTCGAACAGAATCATAATCTTTAGTCTTAAAAATAACTCTTTCAAGTCACTGCCTATGGACCATAATTACAGTGTTTATTCTGATAACTTTTATAACTAATTGAGCTTTATTGACAAACACATTGGAAACTTTCTTTGGTAGTCTGACGTTGATAGTTTGAAAATTAATGCGTCTGCTAAAACTGCTCAGGAAGATACACAAACTTTTTGATAGAACAACAGCTAAGATGCTTTTGAACATGATTCTTTTATGCTTTTGTTCTTCATACATATAAGGCAATAGCAGATGAAGACTTCACTTCTGTAAAAGCTATTTTTATTGGTCTTGAGTTTACTTGATCATGTTCTAGTCCAAAATATCAGTAATTCTGATACAAAAAATATGATTAAAAAATATATTATGTGTATTAGTACAGTGATGCAAAGGTAGAAGAAACTTTAAAATTAATCTTGGTTTGGTTTTACATAAAAAGTTGATGTACAAGGTTTGCAACAGATGAGTAACTTAGTAGTATCTATACCTGAAATACAGTTCCTTATTGCATTAGAAACTCATTAGCTGAAGCAAGAAACAAAAAACTGTAATGCAGGCAAGTGATTCTATTTCCATTTTTGAGTCTGAGAACTATAAAAAGAATTCTGTTTCTCAAACTATATCTGCCCAGCATAAAATACGATCCCATGGACTGCTCTAAGGAATAAATCATAGATCAAGCACATAAGAAACAGAGAGTTTGTTAGATAAGTTCTGAGCAACGCAGTTTCACTAGATTTAGTCCTATGTTACATACATTTTCATAAATTGGAAGTAACTCAGCTGAAGCTACCTCTTTATATATGTGTATATATATACATTTACAAGCACTGATTTGTTAATCCTCACAACAACTAAATGCTGTTTCCATTTGAGTATAAAGTCTTCTATGAGATCAGACTCAGACTATTTAATTTCCTCCCCCAGTTTACATGCTTTGCCAAGGACATATTCTTTATCATCTGGTGCTACTCTAGTAAATGGTTGCAGAGAATGTGTGTTAGAAAACAGATGTACACAGCCAGATTCTGATATTGGTTAACATGAAGTGAATCTAGGTTAAATTACCACAAAATCAGGATCTGAGAGCACCTTCAACAAGTCATGTTGGGCACTGGAAGTGGCGTAGTCACATTCATACAAAATTCCACATCAGCTAGTGTTTGCTTTTTAGTATGGAAAATGAGTAAATATGGAGTTGTGTGCTGTCACAGCTGGACTGTTTCTGGTCTACAGGCGAGTTAATTTTTTCTTAAAAAAGCTCCTGAAAACTCTCTCATTTATAGTTATTTTGGGTGTCTATATATGGAATTGCATTCTATGAGGTAGAAAAAGACAGAGTCAATTGGTATATTGAATTCAGAGCTCCATAGCTTTGATAATTTTTGACTCTCTGTCCCTCTTGCAGACTACAGCCTTAATTTAGAAAAAGTTGGGGTTTTTTTTCCTACAAGGGCTGTTCTCTGTGCTAACTACATCCTGTTGTGAAACTCCACTCATTACTATTGCCCCTCGCACAAAGTGACTTGCACTGGCAGTGTATTAAGGTTTAACTGTGCATGCCCGAGGGGAACAATGTCCACTCATACTTGGAGAGGGTTTTAAGAGGCTGACAGAAAACACCAAACCAGCCATTCACCCTTCAGAGGAAGCTCACATTTGTTTCCGATGCTTCTCAGGCATTTTTAAACTCTAGGTCTTGATGGTGACGATAGTCTGACTCTTTTTCTAAACAGTGCCTGACTGTGACTAAGAGGAAGGATATTTCCCTTCCTGAGCTTTTACTCTTGCTTATGTTTCGGGCATAATGATTTTGATGAAGAAGTGGTTTTAAGAAGAGTGAAGATATGGATCTAATATGTATACACCCTCTTTTTGCCTCCTCTGCATACCAAATTGCATAGAATAGTAATCTCAGCGGAGGTACTTTCATCTGGCCCAACTTCCAGTAAGTGTATTAGATATAAGTCAAGATTTTACCACTAAAACAAAGCTCTATGAGCTTTATTGTATTAAGAGCTTTGCAATCAACACACTGCTGGCTATCTTTAAAATGAGTAACAGCTGTGATCTCTCACAACAAAAAGGAATAGATTGATGTCAGCAACAGTAGTGTCATTTTGGAACTGTTCTGACACTAATCTTGACAGTGACTGCTTCTTATGTCCTTCATCATGTCTCTTATCTTTTCTGTATTGCTTTTCCCCCTTATATAGGGCTGGTGATACTTCCAGAACAGAAATATGTTATACTAGTGGGCTGTTTGAACAACTGATTTTCTAATGCAGTCAAAAGGAACAGGGAAACAAAAGCATCTACTCTGTAAGACAGCAGGCATAGGGGACTGATAGTCCACAGACAAGCTATAGCCCATTTGTTAATTTTCATATACTCCTTGATTTCACTTCATTAGGCCCACAATACATTTTCTTTTTTAATTCTGATTAAATACGACTATGGTAAAGTTCATCCAAATTGTTCCAAAAACTAATCTGGGCCACAGTGAAAACCACAACCACGCTGCATTAATGAGACCAATACTGGAAGGCTAACAAGATTTCTAGAATTGTTCTTTAGCAAAGAATGAAGAAATCACAGACAGGGTGTAGAAAAGCTTCAGAAATGATTCAGTGGCCTTACAGATCTCAATTTGTTGCTTATCAAAAACGACACTTAAGAAGCCACTTGAATATAGTATCCAAGTACTGAAATACAGATGATGTATCAGATATCCATGGGGTCTTCAGCTTAGCAAAGAAAGATATAATAAGAACCTATAGAACAAGGTTTCAGCCAAATTCCAAATGAAAATAAGGTACACATTTTTAACAATGAGGGTGATTAACTACAAGAAGAAACCACCAGGGAAAGGTGAAGGTGTCCTGCTCTTAATGTTCTCAGATCAAGACAGGATGTCCTTCTGAAAGAAATGCTTTAAGCAAGTTATAACTAGATAGGAGCACAAAATATTTAATTGTATGTATGTATACTCCATGACGTAATGATCCTTTGTCCTTAAATACTGTGCATCTCTAAATATAAGGAGCAGGAGGGACTACAGCATCCATGAAAAGCAAGCTGGACTAAATAGCTAAGAATGGGAGAAGAGGGAGGAGAAGAAAACAGAAGAGATAAAGCAACTGAAGGGCACAATATACTAAAGTTGGCAGCACATGCATGAGCAGTAGAAAGTGAAAAGGGGAGAGAGAAGAGGAGTCACAACATTAAACAGAGAAAAGGAAATGACCTGGAAAAGAACTGAATATTTTAGACAAGGTTGGAGACAAAAGGGAAACAAACAGAAAAAAGAAAAGTAAGACAAAACACGCGCACACAGATTTTAGATTGGGGAATTAAATATAATGCACGATGCATGTATTTTATGTCAGTTCCCTGGCCTAGTAGTTTAATCCTGTATTTTCTAAGTATGAGGGAAATAAACCCTGCAGTATTTTCCCACTCCTAATTATGGGAGGTTTGTGGCTAGACAAAGATCCTATATATTACATAACTCACAGAACACCCACCTGAAAAATTATACTACCACTATTTTTCAAATCACGCAGTGAGTAAAGAGACCAAGTAATTGCAGGCTAATATGCATTCAGCAAATTCTGATCTAATTACTGAGCTTCTTTTGCTTTAGCTGAAACCATTCATAAAATTATTCAGCCAATAATTCCTTCTCTGATAGTTATTTGAATTGTGAACTGAAAAAAAATTGCTAATAAAATACATACAGGACCCAAATCCTTACTGTTGTGCAGTATCTGATCTTCTCATGTGCAAAACAGATGTAACTCAAAGAGAACAGGTACAAAAATGCACGAAAGCAAAGAACTGGATTCACAATTTTCAATCCATTTGTTGTCACTTACATAGTTACACAGATGACACAACACAAACTACATTTCTTACTTGAAAAATATGTACAGTCTACAGGCCCCTGTTTGCCAAGAACATCATTCAGTCAAGGATGAGATAGTATCATGTACCTTGTGCAGCTGAATAGACCAATTGTAAAATTGCCAGTCAGTAGAAAGTAAGTTTCAAATTGATTGTTAAATTTCCAAAGTTCACAAATATTGGAGTATTTGTGTGAAAGGTTATGCTTCAATGAATATTCCATTTAGTCATTAAAGCCAAAATTTGATATTTGGTAAAATGAAATATGAGAGGATCACAAATTATTTAAAATTAGATTTAAATTTTAATATGAATAAATATGTGTGAGAAGATATGATGCTGAATGTTACTTTCTCAATTATCTCAGTGTAGTTTATTTGTTTTGATGCTCTCAGAATTCCAATCTCATAGACCCTCTCCCCATGAGTGAACCACTGCCTCCCTCCTTTCTGGTATTCTTGGAAGATAAGGATGCCTTTAGAAGATGTTTTTATTTTCAATCTGCAAGTCCAAAATGTAGTTTGCTTTAGTATGTTCAAAATCTTTATACATACATTTCTGTTAAAATGATGTACTGAGAACCTGTCCATAGTACACCTGTGACCATGCTGTGTATGATATTGCTATAGATATCAAAGCAAAAGTTTCTAGTCTTCTTACTGCAAGAATGATGGCATACAAAGCTCTGACACCTTCCAGTGGTGTTCTGTAATAACACTTTCTGATATTTTTTGCGAGGGACTTACGGCCTGATCTTGCATTCATGCATCTTCCCTCCTTTAATATCGAGGCTACAGGGGATTTAATTCACAAGCCTTCCATCCTGTTAATAAGCACACTTCCAAATGTAAAAAACGAAAAAGGGGGTGTGATACCGGAAATCAGAAGAAATGCTGTGTCTGTGAATCCCAAATTAGTGTCTTGGTTAGAGGAGGGGTGAGGATGCCTTTTAATAACTCTAAATTTTACTGACCTCTATAGCCTAGGTCCTATATCCCTTAACTAATGTTTTTCCTATTGGAAGCTCTTCATTCCTTCCATCTCAGAAATTCAAAATCCAGTACTTCCCAGTATACTCAAAGCATCCTAACCCAGAGTTCTCAACTACTCTTTTCCTTAAATCCTTGTTATCTCCCAGCCTTCAACTCCATGCCAAAATTGTGTATTCCTTCCAATCACCTCTCTACCATCGCACCCTAATCCTTCCACAAGCTAATCCTCTAGCCTAAAGCTTTCTGATCTAAATTCCTGTTCTTTCCTTCCCTTGCCAAAGCTCACCCATCCCTGCAACTCAGAGCCTACATACTTACAAACTCTATCCTCCTGCTCTGTTGAGGGCGTCTCCTTTCCCCATACCTTTCCCCTTCCTTGTGCCTGCTGATATGCCTGTTTGTACTCCAGTGAGCTGCTGTCATCAGCTAAAATCACCGCCCCATTTGGTTTTCTCTGAGAACTTTAACCTTGGCTCATGCCTTGGAAAGGTGAATAGAGGTGGCAGCTGCACATATCCAAATGTATCTGCCAGGACTCAAGGGGGCAGAAAATGAGGGCATGTCTGAGGAAGAAAAGAGTACTTGCACAGTCAGGACAGTAGAATGACACAGCTCCTTACAATTTATAATCTGCTTCAGACAATGTATAATCTGCTTCAGTGACTTCTTATTCTGACATTTTTTAAAGCAGCAGAACAATGTTGCTTGAATTTTTTTTCCTCAACTAAAAAAGACTGTTTCATCAGTGGATGCCATGATATATCTATGTAGCACTGTAATGCCAAATGGGAAGGTGTTATTATTTTGAGGAAGTAAAATAAGCAATTTAGAAACTGTTACAACACTAATGACAGAAAGCGTTCCAGCATGCATTTCAGATTATTACAAGATCAAAAATAATATTTGTTGTTTCCATAATTTTTAGATAGCACTGTCTTTCCTAAATTGTTGCGAATGCTAATTAACTCGTTTACTGCAGTTATTGTTAGACAACAGTTAAGTCTGCTACTGAAAATGTTATTTATGGACTGGTTTGTACCCTATCTTGTATGCCTATCAGTCTTCTCCAAATAATTTTTGAACCTTTTGACCAGAGTTGACAAAGAGGTTGAGGTCTAATAAATTTCTACAAGTTTCTTCAAAACTGGCAGACAAGTAGAGGAGAAAGACCCTCTCAGTTCCCTGACTGGGGGAAAGCTGCAGCCCGGTAACAAGAATCCTCCAGCATTGGAGGGACAGAGAAGGTAAAGAGAGGAAGAGGAAAAGAGAGAAATGCATGGGCTGTATTTGAAACTTCTTTAAGAGTTCTCACCTTTTACCAAGATTACAGTTATGAGATGCATACACATAGGAAAGCAGGTTTCAGTAATTCCACTTTTTACAGAGAAACTTGCTATCTAAGGGATAAAGTAGTGGGAAAATATGTTGGGTTTGGCATGTACAAACTCCTTAGCCGATGCAGAGGCTGAGAGCTGTCAGACAGTCCTAACTAGCACTCAGTTGTAGTCTAAGGCAAATAGAGAATATGCTGCATAAAACCAGTATTTTTAACATTGAGTAGTGTAAATAGAACAAATGCATTTTCATTTAGTCAAGAGTATTTTCACAGTATTTCATTGCATGGAAGCTGACAACTTCACTTCAGATAGCACTCCTATTATAGCTGAGGTAGCTGAAGGAGATCTGTTTTGTATCTATTAGAATGGCTCGTGTGCCTGGAAGCTTTTTTCCTTGTTACGTCAGCTGATCTAGTGAAAGATATAGTCTGTCCTCACAAACCTTCCCTACTTTAATTAGAAATCATTAGTGTAGTCCACATAGCAGAATTCCACACAATCCTGTGCCTAAGCAGAACAATTGCAGCCAGCTCGCTGCTATTCACCCCTTGATGTGCTCTGCTGTGTCCTAGGTGGCTTGATAGCTGGCAGAGACCCTGAACAGGCAGAAAAAAGCAATACAAGTCTAAGATGTCAGCTTTAGGGTTTTACTTAGTATATGAAATTGAACCAAGATCTTTGAATTTAAGGAAGAAACTGAAGGTTGGGAACTAATGCCTGTCTCTTTCAGGTATAGAGCAGTTGCCTCCTGGAGCCGTGTTCAGGGAATTGGAATCCCTATGATCACTGCTATTGAAATTTTCTCCATTTGGCTTCTGTCCTTCATACTGGCTATTCCAGAAGCGATTGGTTTTGCTGTGGTACCTTTCAAATACAAAGATGAAGGCTATGTTACCTGCATGCTCAATCCTACAAATAATTTTATGTTGGTAAGTAACATCCTTTCTTCTCTTTTTGGAATCCACAGTATATAGGTTAGACAATTAAGATGCTGGATTATAATACACTTTATTCATCCATTAAAGTGCAAAATGTATTCTAATGTATATTGGTGCAAAGAGGATCCTTCATTTACAGTGACCCATCTCTACTTTCAGCCAGAAATACTAAATGGGACTTTACAACATTTTCATTTCTTCACTGCTGAGGATTTGCAATTTGGGCCTGCTTAAAGTACAATCAAGAGATGTATCAGGGTAGCCAGAGCCTTGGAAGGTATTGTGTTTCTAGGTATAACACCTTGGAGTTTGTAACTGTCAAAAACCATGTTTTACCAAGATTAGTCAGCATTTTGCATGCAGTAGTCAGCTTTTTTGGCAGACAAAGAAAAGGGTGGGGCCATGCTCTAACATAACTTTTCCTATTCTATATGCACTTACAAAGTCAAACAGAGAACAATCCCTTCATTTACAAGAAATCATGACTACAAATCTGACAGACTCACATCTCCAACCTAGGTAGCGTGGGCACTGTTAGCTGTCATCTAGATATAGCAACTCGAGCAAGAGAAGTGCCTGAGACACACCAGGCTGCTTTGGCACATTTCAGAGCCCTCATCCTCCGTGCTACTGCAGCATAACAGTTGCCAATACCCACATTAGCTTGCTCAAAGCAAGTCAGGTGAGTAGTCACTACAGAACTAATAGATCTTTACTGCATAGGGGGATAGTGATTTTTCCGCCTGGCCTTACACTGAGGAAAAGGGAAAGTGGTATCTTTCTTAATTTTTTCTTTGTGAACCCAAAGAAGGGTCAGCCACCGTTCACCCAGTGATAAAAAAAGAGTAATATTCTGTTTTGTCTCTGAGAAGGCAGAGAGTACAAGGTCTTAACTCTTGAGGGAAAATTCATATTTTTTTCTGGACTAGAATTTTTCATGATAGAGTGCAAGTTTCTCTTTTTTTGAATGTCTGGCACTTCTTGTATTGGATCAGAACATGTCTTGGGCTAGAACTGGGAAGGATAAGGCAAAATGGAGCTAGGAAATTTAGAAAATAAAAAGTGTGGATGATTCGTGTTTTTCAGAGGAACATCCCCAACTTTGGTAGGGTTACATAGACTGCAGGAATGGCAGAAAGAGCAAGAGACAATTGCAAGAGAAGACAAAAGGAATTCCCTAATGCAAATAATTAATGCAGGTGAAGACGCAGTGGAATTGCCCAGGACTTACTATAGCCTTGTTTCTAAACTCTACAGACTATATGACTGTAGATACTGTAGTTATAATAATATGATTTATGACATGCACAGTGCAGCAAAATTCCCTTTTGTAATGGTTTTTTTTCTCCACAAATGTGCCTGGATAATCTTCACTTCCTCTCTCCCTAAGAAAAAGAAGAGTTTTGTCTTCCCTCTTCTCAAAATCACTTCCATAGATCTTCCATAGGCATGCTAACTTTAATGATTATTGTTCTGTTCTTAATGTAGTAAGTAGAATAGCTCGTTTTGTTTTATTAGCAGGAATTAGTATCTTTTGCTTGCTCAGCATAATTCAAAAGCTCTGAATCTCCCTATGCCACTTTGATTTTCAAGGAAACAAACCAGCATTTATGTCCAAGCTGAGAGTAAATGTTGGATGCGTCAGTCAAAATGGAGAGTGTTGTGTTTCAATGCATTGCAAGCAAGTACAAACATGAGATTAAAATGGAAATACCATTTTAACCTTAACTATAGCATTTACTACCACAAACACCACAATAAACAATTACTAAACTTTGGGAAGGATTTATGATTAACTTTTGTTTTTAATAGGAGCTTTATTCATGTTTAAAGCTATCCTCGAAAGACTTAAAAGATTCATGCTAGACCATGAATCCCAAGAGGCTGAGTGCACTAGGAAACTTGTTTAAAATGCACATTTCCTGTAGCAAACCAGTTCCATGTGGGCTTTTAAGACAAACGAAAGAATGTCTACTTCTCTTAAATCAACCCAATTTTGTGCTTTGATGTAAGCTTTGTGAAACTCAGATTCCACAATTAATCATTTACAGACATTTTTGTGTAGGTTTTATAACTTCTCAAAGCCAGGTCCTCGTACAGAATTGACGCGTTGGTCAGGGCTGTGACACAGAACTCTGTGTGTGTTTTCTTGACTGACAGGCAATGCTCATGAAAGCTGGTAGACCAATACGACAGAAAGTGTTCCCTGTAAACATAGCATGGATTCACACAGGACACACTCTGTTGTGCTGCCCAACGAACATGATTCTAGTCTGACTTGGAGGAATTTGCCATGGAAAAGATAATTGTCTCCATGTATTTGTAATCTTTTTCTCTGCAGAAGGAGTGGTAATTGGATTTCCCCTCAGTACAAACTCTTCAAATATGAGGCATAGTGTTTTCTGGTTTTCTGCTGGCAGAAGCTCTGTTCCCAGGGGGGGAAATTCTGCCCCCAAGGAGAGCACAACTATGCAGCAGACTGAAGCACCTCCTCACGCAGGGATGAGGCGAATGAGGAGGAGGAAACAAGCTAATCAACACAATTCAAAATGTCCTGTGAGGTGGGGTTGTGGCCTAGATACCAGCAGCGTACTCTAAATTAGCAAGCTCTCTAAGCAGCTGTGTTGGGGTAGAGGGAGAAAAACCAAAAGCATTCCCTTTTTCTTAGTAAACCAACTTTCTAGTGTACCTAAAGCAGATTTAAAAATGAACATTATTAAATACTAGTCTATTAATTGTATCCCTTTTTTTCATCTTTCAAAGTTTAGTACCGTTCAGTTTTAAATGTAAACAAGATGTCAAAAGTTTGACTTTTTCAAACAGGATTCATATAATCCTCAGTTATTAGCATTTTGACATTTGGTGTGGGAACTATGATGTTACAAGAGCACATCCACTAGGAATAAACAAGTTAGGGGAAAGATTATGAGAAAGAGGGTTCCCTTTTACACACATCCATCTCAGTAACTAATAACATAGAGACAGGAAGTATTTAAAATGTCGTATTTCAGTGCACACTTTTGGCTGAGCATAAAAGTTAAAAACCAAGATACAATATTTTCTCAAGTCTGAAAATATAATCGTCTACAGAAAAGAGTAATTTTACATGTTTTGTCAAATGTAGTATTTCCCATAAGACACCAACGTATTAACTTAAACCACAGCTTAAATCACAGCTAACACTTAAAATTACACAGCAAAGAACTACGACTCTATCAAGTCCCTCAGTGTCCTGTTACAAAAGCCAAGTGGTATGAATGGCAGGCAAAGGGTTAAAAGTAACTGTACCACTAGAAGCCACCCGTCCTAAGCTTTGCATATATCAGACAAACACTTATGAAGTGGCTCCTATCTGCCCAGTACATAAGCAAACCAACTACCAATCTTTTCACTGATAACAAAAGGTGATTAAAGTTACAAGACATTTTGAATTTTCCTTTTTTGGAATCAGGACAGAAGCCGTAGAGGTAAATGGCATTTCCTGAGACAGGCTTTTAGGAAGATTTGTTATCGCAAACTGACACTGTCTACATTTTGGCATGTCTTTTTCAGGAAACTGGATTCCAGTTTTCATGAATGAGTGTAAATGTTCAGAAAGCACAACCAAAAAAAATTCCAACCCAATACAGATTGCAACAGAGGTACAGGCAGGCTATCCATAAGGTAAAATAAATGTTTACACCGCCACAATTCCCATTTTGATGTTGGTCCAAAACAGATCAACAATAAGAAGGTTTACATAATTTGTGCTCTTTACCAATAGACAGATACTGGTATATCAACTGTCACGCTTTCCAAGATCTTTCTGTGGTACTTCCATTGAATCATAAGAAAATATCTTCTCTTTTCTTTACCTTATCTACAGTTTTACAAAGATGCAAAGGATTGGTGGCTGTTTGGTTTCTATTTCTGCATGCCACTGGCGTGTACTGCCATCTTTTATACGTTAATGACTTGTGAAATGTTAAACAGAAGAAACAGCAACTTGAGAATCGCTCTCAGTGAACACCTTAAGCAGGTAAATATTAGGAACACCGATGTTTGAAAATACTGTTCTTCTCTCTTTGAGTTATCTTAGAAATGTTTCAAAGCATACTTGAATACAGTACATTACAGAAATAGAAAGTGAGGATGTAGGTTATTTATGACGTTAAGGTATTAATTTAAACCCGGAACACAAGACTAAATCATAGTATAAGGAGGTATTGAAGACAGCACGCGCAGGAAACTAGCCAGTGTCTTTCTTTTCTTAAGTATGTATGACAGTTGTGCTCTCCTTCTCTTTAACCTCAAATCACTATTGGCTAAAGGCTTTGAAATTTAACTACAAAGATTTGCCAAAAAAATGCTTCTTTTTATTCATAAAGATATGACTCCATGGGTCCTCCCTAATTTTGGCACACTTTGATATGCAACTTTAGTTTCATATAAAAAGCAATTGTAGAATAACCTGGTTTAGAATAGAGTGGATTTTTTTTCACGGTTCTTGCACTGATGCAGTACTGCTACTGTAGCTGCTTTGAAAAGAGCAACAGGAGAACAGTACAAACAAATGATCATAGAATAAAGTCACTCACAGAACCGTCAGATCTCACTTCGCTGTTTTTGCAGCACTGTCTGATGTTTAATTCCTAACTGAAATTTTAAAAACAATCTGTAGCTTTTCCCCTGCGTTAATGTCAGCCCCTCAAATTCCACTCTTTCTTTCAAATTCCACATTCACAGACGTGAATCCCTAAAGCAGTCCCCTCTGTGTCGGAGTGAGTTCTCTCAGAGGTTCCTCCTCTGCTGGTTCATTCCCCACCAGGGCAGACTGGAAAACCCTCCCCTTGTACAGATCCTCCACTTTTTCCCCTCATCAGGCCCCAGGGCTTGCAACACAGCCTGTCCTAGGGCCACACACAAACTACTCCACCCATTAGAACTAGAATGGTATGTACGGGCTGGGGGAATCCACCCTCCAGCTTTCCCATCCTGACGTGCAGTGCCCAGCAAGCTACTCACACTGGTTTCTGGAGGGTGACTTTATGCTACAATTTACAAATGCTCGTCTTTTTAACTATCACCTTTTGCCCTTCTTCTTTCCTTCCCTACAGCCTTGTCCACATTAATGTCTAGTCATGATCCTTTTTGTATTTTGATAAAAACAGCTATTATAAGAAAGAAGAAACAATAATAGTCATATTCAAAGCCTAACAAGACTTACTGTAATCACACATTTGACTTTAAGTTTTTTAATGACAGAGCTTGGCAATGCTTGTTATTGTTACATTACAGTGGCAGTTTCAGAAGCGGTATTCTTACCCCTTCATATGCTTCTTTTTATCAAATCCATGCCTACCAAACACCACTGGTATGCATTGTCAAAAATCCACTAAAACATTTGTAAATCTCCAGAGCCATATAAAATATCCATTAAATTGAAATTATTTCCTGACTAAGTATTATGAGATTAAGCTGTAATACAGACATTTCTAAAATTTTTTTTGTAGAGGAACTATTTACTTAAGAACATCAAGATCACATAGCAAAGATCACATAGCAAAATTCATATACTGTGCAGTATCCCTTTACGTAATATGGTGTATACTAAATATAAAATAGTACATCAGAGAGGATCTGACATCCTGACTAGGTACATGGTTGAATGGAACTTTTACTGCCAATTGATTTACGTGCCTTGGTTTACAGATCGCCCCACATCAAGGATTAGGTAGAAGTGGTTTATCAAGCAGGCGTAATCCCAGTTTCCCTCATACATGAAAAAGTTTTCTTGCAGATTATGCATGTTTCTGAAGAACGAGGTTTATCTGAGGGATTTCCAGAAAACTAATCCAGTGTAGAGGAATAAGAAGGCTGGGAAAGTAATCAGCTTCAGGAAAGCCCAGCAGTGGATTTTCCTTGGCTAACATCTATAATGTCCTGGCAATGACCTGTGTGCTCCAGCTGCTCCAGTCTTAGTGATGAGGAGGTTCTGTTGAGGATGGCCAGAATGAAAACCACAAGCAGCCCCATAAAAAACAGTTCAGGGATATCAGGTAGTCTGGAAGCTTGCACTCCGGAAATCCTCGCATGCTTTATCTAGGTTACTTACTTTGCTACCAACATCACTACACTACAATCATCTACCAATATGAATTAGGCACTCAGTCATAGTTATCTTTACTTCTTTTTCTAGCGCCGAGAAGTTGCAAAGACAGTTTTCTGTTTAGTAGTGATTTTTGCTCTTTGCTGGTTCCCTCTCCATTTGAGCCGAATTTTGAAGAAAATGGTATACAATGAAAGAGACCCCGGCAGATGTGAACTGCTCAGGTACTTCATTTTCTGTATCAATCAATTTTTTATACTGAAAAAATATAATGCCGCACACTTGGAGTTTATGTGAGAAATGTCATTGTGCATGCAACTGTGGTGGTAGAAGAGCAAACACTTTGTTTTATGACTTTTCAGCTGCGTCCATATTCAGGGGTTTCAGTTTTAATGGGGTAGCATAATTTCAATAAATGTTGTCTGTCACCATTGCAATCACTTTCCTCTGGCTTTTGTGAACTTCTGTGAGATAGGTTATTACAGACCTGGCATGATACAAGATTAGATTGAGGGAGTTAGGTAAGAGAGAATTAGTTTCTGTGACAGAAGAGATTATAACTACAAAGAGTACGGATGCTTCTACAGTATATGAACAGTTTAAATGTTTTGCTTTCTCTTTTGTTGCCTAGTTTCTTGCTGCCACTGGATTATATCAGCATCAACCTGGCAACCATGAACTCTTGTATAAACCCAATAGCTCTGTATTTTGTGAGCAAGAAGTTTAAAAACTGTTTCCAGGTAAGATCTTTTTGTAAGACTTTATGTCCAGTTAATGAACTGTATTAAACCACTGAGTTATTATCTATTTTTAGCAGTCGGGAGAAGAGGCATGGAAAGGAATGAAAGATTCTAAATTGTCTAGTTTACCAGCTAGCAGCTCACATAGCGCACGTACCAAACAGAAAGTGGAACTATCCACTTTATCTGAAATGCTAAACCAGTAAATAAGTTTGACATAGTCCTCATATGTAAACATGTTAACTGAGATAGACACGCCCTTGTAAGTACTGTTTATCTGCATTTGACATGTACATGAAATAGAATTTGGTTTATAACATATTTCCCACTCTAGATCAAGACAAAGAACACATACATAAGACACCGAGCTGCCTACAGTTAAACAATCCCATTAACGACTGAAATTTTCCGGCTTGAATACCAAAGCAGGCACCTGAGTTGACGTTGGCAATTAAATACGCATTATGGCTTTTACCTGCATTTTTCCAGTTCCTACACATGAAAATATATTTTAAGGGTATAATAATTTCCTTGTGACACTGTGCCTCTACAAGTCCCCATTCACCTAATAAAGGCAATACAGGAAGAAAGAAAATGAGAACATACAGTGGTAAAGGAAGTAATGAAATGGAAAAGGAAGACTGAAATACCTTTATCTGTGAAGAAAAGCAAAAGACGACAGGACTGTACCACTAAACTTTAAGTCTGTGAATAGGCAACTCAAGCTACTGAAAAAATGTAATAAATTATTAGAATAGGGAATACCTGTTTTTCTGCAGCCTGCCCAGACCTACAAGTTGTTTTAAGGGAGTATTTTCACATGATAAATGTCAGCTTTGCTTTTTACGGTCCCCTACTTCATTTGGGAACTGTGGAGAGGATAATATGCCTGAACTTGTCCTCAGGTGAAAGGGAGAAGTAACAGTGGGTACTACCAGGCTGCTCCTCATATCATTAGTTCATTCTTCCCATTTGTCCTTCCAAATAAAATTACCATCCAACAACTCTCATTAAAGAATTTTCAGCTATTATTTAATCCTTCCCAGCTTCTCATTATAGCTTACCCTTTTCCTTCTAGTATCAAGGTCATTAATTCAGGCAATCTTTCCTTTTTGTATTTGAGTTTCTCAACCTATCTCCATTGCTATTTTACATACCCACCCATAGACAGATAGTACATATATCTTAAGTCTGGCTTTACCTCTCTGCAACACTCCCTTCTCACTGAGTTCACAGAAGTCATAGATCTACTGCTGCTATTGCCGTTGCTCCTCTGAGGCCTTAACTCTTTCCCCTAAAGTGGAGATTCCATCTACACAGAATTAAGCACTAGTTTTTGGGGGGGCGGGGGGCGGGAGGATAGCTGAAGAATCCTTTCTGCTCCTTTCAGAAGAGACAACTGAACATACCAGCCTGTGCAGAAGCTGGGAGTATGATCTTGAATGAACTTCTATTCTTAACTGTGAAAAATGATGCACCTCAATATATTCACTGTCCCCTTTCCTAAACATTTTTGTCTTCTTCTAAGATGTGAGAAGAGACCTAAGTCACAGGCTGGGGAATTTTCTTTTCTCTTACGTGCTAAACAGCCTTCTGATCCCTAAGTTTGAAGTGCAGTGATAAAGAGGGATAAAAACTCCAACCTAGTCCTTACAATACGTATTGCGTTCTGTCAGTTCTCAATCTATTTACCCTAGTCAAACAAATTTCCCTTTTGATACTGTGAAAGTTTTTCTTAAATAAGAGGCACAGGCCAGGCCTAATTTGCTGCATTTGTGATGTTTAATCACAAGAATTGTTTGCATCCTAGGATAAAAAATTTGCCTGAGTGCAGCTATCGCTCCGTTCAGGTAGAATAGCCTGTTCATTTCTGAATGAAAAATATGGCTGGCAATCTGCATAGACTTGACAAATTTGTGTTAACCTTTTTTTTTTTTTTATTTCCAGTCATGTCTTTGCTGTTGCTGCTCCCAATCTAAGAGTCTAGTGACTTCAGTGCCCATGAATGGAACAAGCATTCAGTGGAAAAATCAAGAACTAAACAATCACAATACAGATCGAAGCAGCCATAAAGACAGCATAAACTGAAAATTAAGGACTCTGATACCACTTCAGAATCAAACAGGAAAAAAAGAGTCACAACAAAGCTATTTCGACAGGAAGCCCAGTGACTGTTCCATTATCAATTCAGACACGTGCACCCTTGTACCTAATTGTAGAGGTGACTGAGTAGATTGACTGACTATAACTGTGATGTTCCGTGAACTGAGATCCACTGGATGGTAATTCTGTCTCTGAAAATGATATTGATGTAATTATGACACCAAAAAACTGACTTGAACTACACAGGTGGTTTGCTCTTCTGAATCAAGCAGGAACTGTCCAGTGTCTGTGACTGGTACAATACAATCTTTTTACCTGATAGTCACTAGAGTTAATCACTCCGGAATTTTTCAGAAGATATCAAAATAGAATCTTGTCTGTGACTATATTTTCTCTCTGCCCATTTGTCTTTTAACTTTTATTTGTGTGGTGGACATATTCTGTGCACCAGTATGTTTTGCATATTGTTGTTGTCGTTGTTGTTTTTCAGGTTTAAGTTGGAAAATGTTTTGGTCCACACCAGTATTTTATTTACTTATGTTACAATGGGTCAGGACATTAGCTGGGCAGTTCACATTTGTAGCACTTCAGTACTCAAAAATAGGAAGAGACCATTTAAAGTAGCATTGACATTTGGCACTTAAGCACAGATTAATACCAAAAAAAGGTGTTAATAATACAGTACTATACTGTGTTATTTATTCTAATGCTCTGTACAAAATAAACATAATAAACATAATCTATACCAGCAAAAAGAATGGAAGATGCCCACAGAGGGGCACCTTACAATGTGTTTTTAATTAACCTGCCATGTTAATTCTTAAACTATATGAACCTATTAATCTATTTAGACTATAGCTGTGTTAAATCTAAGTCAAAATGAGGGTCAGTGGAACACAGTGAACCATTATTAAAGCTGTCCAAAGAATTCTGAGAATATGGTTATTATCATAACAACTATGCACAACAGTACTTACACATTGTGAACATGAGGTTATAGTCATAGTGAATGCAGAACTGCAGAAGTCCGTAACAGCTGGATGTGCACAAGGATATTTTGTGCCTTATGCTTACAGAGTTCTTTGTCTTACTCTCACAATGTTGAAAGATTTTAATGGGGTTTAATAGTTTATTAGAATTGTTAACCGTACAAATGCTATGAATAATCTGTAGAAAATATTGCTTGCATACATGTAAACTGGTGATTTACTTATTATTCCCATCCATTATGGTTACATGGCAAGAGATTCCTTGTTTGGCTATAAAAATTTTTAATAGGTAGCCTTTCATTAAATAGTGGAATTAAATAGTGTGGTGTCATATATAATATGCCTCATGCACAAATCTGCTAGGAAATTTATAGCATCTGTTGTGCCAGGCTAAGAAGCAGTAATTAAAATTCCACAAATTTTTAAACATCCGTTACATTTCAAGTGAAAGGTATAATCCTGCATATTTTTATTTATGAGGTCCAAATGCTAGTGCCCACAGTGACTTCTGCTACACAAGTTTCCCAAATGTTTACATTCACACAAATCTTCTAAAGTATATTAAAAAAAAAGTTCTTTAAATTGGTTTATGTATTTTTGTGTGCTTTTGTCTCTGTGACATATATGCGTGTATAAATACATACAAATTTATGTTCATGTGTTATAAACCTAAATACAGTCTTCTGACAGTGCTCTGCAGTAGTGCCTAAGAGCATGGTATTGAATGAGACTTGGCTGAATTTTATTTAAAACATTTCATCCTCAAACTGTATCAAAAATCATAGTAAATGAGTGACACTGCTTTCCTTTGAGAAGGTTGAATTACTGAGTCTCTTTACATCCTGACACCTTCACTGCTCCTTTGACAGAATGTATTGAGCAGATGATAAAGTTAAACAGAAAACAGACATGAAGAATGGATTTAAGTTGTAAATTGCCCCTTCTTTATTTCAAGGCAGGAAAAAGCTTTGTGCGCATTCGCCTCTTCCATTATTTATCTGATGGTTAGATGAACCAAAAAATTCATACTATACCAGCAAATCAATAATCTGGTTGTTCAGAGACAGTCTTTTCTACCTGTCTACATAAGACAGTAGCAGTAAAGACAATCCAGGACAGAAACTTTAGGGCTCAACTTCTACAAAAAAAACCATCTACCTGCAAAAGTTTCAGACCCTGAAATGGACCATTTTTAGGCTTTACCAGCATTGATACCAACCACAAGTCATGAAAAGCTAACAACTTTCCTTTCAGTATTAACACTTCAAACACCTATCCCTTTCAAACCAATAGTTTGCTCTATTATGTGGCAAAGATACAGGCATGTGCACACACAAAGCATACTTTAAGCCAGTTCAGCCTAGATGGAAAAAACATCTACACCCCAAAGAGCTGACTGACCTTAGCAGCAACATTATAAAATACAAAACTTTTTAACTAAAGAAAAAACAGAGGGTAAAATATCTAACAGATGTGAGAGGTGTTTTTTAGAATGCTTTAGAATGATTTTTGGAAACTTACTTAGGGATCAAAGCCTGCAAAAACTAATTGGTGATCCTCATTCCATCTCCTCCAGCCAGCGGAAGGACAGACAGAGCCTAAGTAACAGTGACAAGTGAGGTCTCGGGAGGTCTCAGACTCTTTCTTGCCATGCATCCTCTTTTGTGCTTTCATTGGCGGCTGCTGCTCCCACTCACAAACCAATCATACAGAAAAAGGGTGTTAAGATGTGGCAATTATGGTGAGGGGGGAACTGTTTCCATAAAACTTACTAAGGTATTTACTTTTTAAATTCTCTCCTATCCTTCCCACTGGTAATGGTAAATATCCCTCCTAGTATTGTATCTACCCTCAATTCTAAAAAAGCTACCTTTCCAAAAGAACCAGCAGAAGTCTTCCACAATTCTGAAATTCAATCATATTTAATTTTAACCTTTCGCTTTCCTGCCAAGTTCTGCAAAAAGTTGCTCTGGCATTTCTCTTTGTGCATCAAAACCAGCGTAGGTTTAGTTGGGATTTTCCTCTATTGTTGCACAGAAGCTGCTTTCCCTTTTACATCAGAACAACTTTCGACAAGTATCCTTCCATCCTCTTCTTATTTTATAGATGTTATTATGTCTGCTGTTTGCATTCCTCTCAGCTGAACCTATCCTATCTTTTCTCTGCAGCTGACAGGATCTCTATTCCACAAGTTTCAGATTAATTTCTTACACTTTTTGTAACATCTGTTCATCATAATCAAAATCCATTTAACTATCGCAATCATCTTTTTTGTGGACTTCACAATTCCCAACTCTTCAGTCCAGTCAATGTAAAACTTCATTGACTGTTTCCCTTACATATACTCTCACATCTCAACTTCAAACACTTTGCAGTTCTCTTTAATTTTAGAATCCAGTTATTCTTGTTTTCCATATGCATTTTTTTCAAACTACCTCACTAAACATTTCCTCTTTGGTATATTTTATACTTATTTGCTTCAAAGATACAGCATACATAGGTTTTCACTTATATTTATGTTTGTATTTATTTATTTACATGTGAAACTCTGTGCTTCAGACCTGACCTAGCCAGCTCCTATGCTTTGGAAAAAAAGTGCCTACATATTAGTTCATCATAAATCTCACCTGACAGAACTGTTAGCTTGGTTCTGTGAAAGGAGACTTATGCAACCCTCATGTCTGAATATGTTTATTTCTGCTTTTAATACAGTCAGTTTCAGGTGTTTACCTGTCTGTCCCTCCATCTTTCAAAAACAACTATGAACTCCTTACCCAATTTCAATAAATTTTACAGAACGGAGTTATTATGAAGTTACAGAGAATTTCACAAAAACTGCAGGATGGGTAGAAGAACAAGATCCTACTCGTGTTCTATGCAGAAAATTGCTGAAAAGGAGTTTATATGTACTCAACAAATTCACAGGGTAGAGAGATGTTATGAACATTAAGATGCAGAAAAAGCTTTGATCAGAGCTTGCAACTTGTAAGACATCTGAGAATCAAACCACAACACACAAGTTCTTGGAAACCAGTATTTGTAAGTTCCATTGCTTGTGAAATTACTTGCTTTTTTGCCGTTTCTCTCTCATCGTTTGCATATTTACCACAATCTTGTTCCTATATCATTTGATTCTGTGAGGCCTTATGGGTTTCAGTTTGTGAGAAGACACGGTACAAATTCAAATTCTGCTGCATTTGTATGAACAGATTTCTGCTCAAATGTCCCTGAGGCAAAGCATGCATTTTCATTAGAAGGAACACACTCGGACTGCATGCTAACATTGCCTTGCAAAATTTCTTCCAGACAATCAGTTGTGCAAAGCTTGGCTCAGCGAAGTATTTCTAATTTACGCTCCTCACCCTTTAAAAAACTAAATAAAGGCAATTATCTCCAAAATCAGAGTAAGAGAAGACGCAGAAAAAGTTTACAGAACAGAAACAATTCCCAAGTCGCACAGGAAAAAAACTCCAACCCAAACCAGGCATGTTTAAAATGTGGCTCTAAAAGAAACACAGCTTATCATTAGTCCAAGTGTGGGAAAGGAAGATAAGAACTAAATTAAAAAATGTAGGTCATCTCCAGTTTCTCTAAAGGAAGATGAAATTAATTGATGTCTAGTATCTCATCTAGAATCAGCTTTTTCCCTGTACAGATATCACTGCTTCTGAAATGAACTGTTGCTTGAGTCACAGTTTTGTAGTCTCATTAGTTACAGTAGCTTATTATTACAATAAAGGTCAACATAATAAGTGTTACAACTGATAAGAAAAAAGAATTTATTCCATTCTTCAGCAGCACTCTGCCACATTTCTCAGAGTAACTGAGTATCTGCAAACTGCTGTGAAATCAATGAGTTGGAAATACTTGGTGCATCTCAGAATAAGGCCTTTGCTTTAATCTCATGTTGTCTTAGTCTTTGGGAGTAAAAAGACTGAGTCTTCAAGTTACTGGATCCAGCATCCAAAACGATTACTGAGAAGCATTTCTAAGCCATCCAAGAGAACATGCATTCTGCTAAGTATTTTAAACATAGGGAAAGATTAGAATTCCGTCATTACTAGACACCACTGTGCCATCCTGTAGGCACACTTCATATTTATTGAAATCTCTGTGTCTAAAGTTTTTGTGTCTTTTCCCCTCCAAAATTGTTGTACAGTGGCCTCCTTGGTATTGCCTCTGAATAAAGTACACATTTGGATTAGCTTTCTTTCAAATATCTACACAGTATTAATAAAGGACCCATCTCCAGATACATGGTATATTCCAGTACAGAAGCACAACTAAACCACACTACCAGAAAAGTAAAAAATTTTTAGGGTCAAGTTTTAAACAGAAAATTAACATAGTACTCTTGGGACAAATTAAGACCACAGTTCAGCACTACTAGAGGAAAATATATTGATTTTTTTACAGAAAAAAAAACCAAAACCCCAAACTATACAACTTTTGCTAATTCAACCAGAATTAAAATAATAATTAAAAGAGTAGATGTTTACATGAATGAGACTGTCCACAGTTACATGAGCTGGAATAAAATACTGTAAGGGCTATAAATCTTTATGCTCCAGCATATAAAATAGGTCCAAATTCTGGGGATCAGGAGGACGTAACTATCCTATGCAAGATTCTTTGATTGCCCTGCAGTGTTTCTCTGAAGTATTAGCTCCAAGAGACATCTCAACCTCAGAGATAATTGTGAAGAAAAGGAGATGCCTTACTGAGTTTTAACTAACCTTGCCTTCTTGCCCTGCAAAATAGTCTTTGGCTAACGTTTTTTGTAATATCCAGCAACTTCTGGGTTTCCTGTATCACAAATGACCTGCAACAATTCCAATGCCAAGGACTTCTCCAAAATCAAGGAATAAAATGTTGAATTATTTCCTTTTTATGACCATTTGTATATATAAGAATTTGCTTGCACAGAACTTTAACCAGTGGTTGGTCTTCCACATAAAGTGCATTTATATAAAACCCCCTGATCTTCTCTTCCATTTACTTAAAAAGTGTGAGCCATTTAGAGAGAAAGCAGAAAAAAAATACTGTGTAATTTAACTATGAGCACTTCCATACCACATATGACTATACGCTCTGAGAACAAAAGATGTGAATAGCCCATTGGACAATCAAATACCGAAATGTTTTAAGATAGAAGTGCTTGTTGAGAAATAGAAAAGAATGAATACATTCATAACAATCAAAGTTTGTTTCAATATTCAATATTCTAGAAAAGAGACTAGCACAGTAGTAAATTTGAAAATTGGGTAAATTCACTTGATGACAAATACAAGAATTTGGTCTGGACCCCCAGATTTGTTTAAGCTTATGTTTGAAATACCACTGGCATAAAGGCATGAGGTTAATCTACAAAGAAAATTATTGGCTACAACTTCAGTGTAAAAAAGCAGCTAAAGAAAGATCAAATTCACTTCTAAGATTTCCAGATTTTTCAGACTAGAAGTGGTCTTACATATTGACTGTTTCCCAGTTCTGTGTTTTGTAACTAATTTATGTTTCCAGTTAAGGACTTTTATACATTTTATCAATTTTGGTTTATTTTATTTTTTATAATCTGCTTGGAAAGTATGAAAATGGCATCAAGACTTAGCCAGTCTAGCTTTACTTACCCAAGACTATAATTTCCTCACACAAGAACTGAATGTATCTACACTGATTGAAATAATAAGGAAATAAAGAAGGATGTTATTTTATTTGCCAGCTGAAGGTATGACCTCAATCAAAGTTAAAACCAGGCATTGGACCAGGCTGCCCAGGGAAGTGGTTGAGTCTCCATCCCTGGAGGTATTTAAAGAACGGATAGACATGGTGCTTGAGGACATGGTTTAGTGGTGGACTTGGCAGTGATAGGTTAACGGTTGGACTCAATGATCTTAAGGGTCTTTTCCAACCTTAATGATTCTATGATTCTATGATTAAAGTAATTTCAAGTTTCAAGTAGTGACTTCGGATAAAATGCTGAACCTACTGAAGTAAATGATAAAGTTGCCACTGACTGCAGCAGGGCTGGGATTTCAATCAGAATGTATGATGGAGCCCCATCATCATGGTAACTATGGCAATGTGACAATGCCCATTACAGCTAAGCAGGACAGAAGTAAAAGATTCTGTGGGGCTTACATGAATAACTGCAAAATTATCATCTCATATGCTTTGGCACACTTTTCCTCCCACAAAATCAGCTTAATGAAAGAAGTCAGAGGTAACAGGGTTCTTCTCTCAGAGCACTCCACCAACAGAGACAGGTGGCCAGAAGAGAACAGGAAGATTGCCTACTTGCAGGGAACGATCCTCGCTGTAGAATACTGATATTCTGAAAATCCAGAGTATTGTCCTGATCCTGTCCTTACTCCAAGACATAACTCTTACTTATACAAGTTATCGCACAGATATCAATAGAATGATCTATATCAATGCACTTATTGCATATGTCCTCTTCACTGTTCAGGCAGATATTGGAAATGTAGAGTTGGCTGGAATATCTTAACATTACGTATCCCTGACATGCCTACTGCAATTATGCAGATCAGTTTTACTGAAACAATTCTGGTCTACACTGAAATCAATGTGGACATATTATAGTGTGAGCACATAGCTCTCAGAAATATCGCAATCCTATGTCAGAGGAATCCCAGGATCACTACTCATTACTGCAGGGGATATAGTATGCTGTATTCCTGAAGAAGCTGATATATATAAGAGAAAAGTATCTCTGTGGGGGTTTACCCTGCTCAGTCAAATTGAAACCCCTTACAATTCTCCTGATATACTGACCTCTGGGATCTGCGTCCTTTCAGAAAATTTCATCTTCTGTAGCTGACTACATATTTAGCTGTTCTTTTCTAGGCTTTGGGAAAACAGAGTTTGCACTAACTAAACACTGCATGAGAACTGTCATGTACAGTCATTCCCTCTTTGCAGTTTTTGCCACGGGTATGTGATTTCATAAACGTTGTTCTGTATGCAAATAAAATAATCAAGTAAAATAATATGGAAAATGTATTACATGAAAAAGAATTACATGTCACAAGAAAAGGGGCTCTCTATAACCAAGCCAACCTGACATACTTCTTACCAAGCTCTACTTGGTAATAGTAGATTACTTTTTTGTTAATCTTCTAGTAGATTTCAATAATCCTTCTCCTGAATTGAAAATAAGAATGCCGCACAATGCTTAATTTATTGGATAATTGGTTAACATTTTCCCTGTTGAGTCTCAAAATTGAATACAGATAATTAATTTAATAGACTGTTTATGTCTTAGTTCAAGCAAGATTACTTCACCACTACTTTGTAACCCAAATTGCCATGCTATGCCTAGAACTGGTTAACAGTTCCAGACATGTTAGCAACAGTTTGTTACAGTGGGTGCCAAGATGGAAAATGGAAAGGTTCGACCAACCCAAATAAACAAACAATGCAATTCAAGAACAATTTTGAGCTCACCAGGGAGCTGAAAATCTATTCCAAATGCTGCTTCAACTACATTTGGTATAAATACTCTAATAATTTTTTCCAAAACTATGCTCTGCAAGCCCATGGCAACATAGGCTGCATAACAATTTTATAAAACATTAAAAATGAAACTTTATAATGTTTAATACTAAAAGTTTGATGATGAGTAGTGATCTGCAAGAAACTATTAATTATTAACTATTTTTCATTATCCAAACTCTGCAGAACCCTGAGAACTCTGTGAATTTAAAAGATAACAGAAACTTTCTCTAAATAGTCTAACACACAAGTTAGAGAAATTGGAAGTTTTGTGTTGAATTCCAGTTTCTCTGACTCGGTGCTTACACCTTGCCCTTGACATTTCTCTTATTATCTTGTCCTTCTCTCTGAGATCCATTCTTATCCCTGACTTATCACTGCCAATAAGCAGGATGAATTAACTTACATTGAACTCTTTACTGCTTCCACTACTTCAAATGTTAACGTTATCCAGGCCTACAGTTGGCCTTAGGTATTACCGCCCTATACCAAAAGTTCCAATGTGAACATACCTTGAATTGTCAGGGTAGTTCCTGAAGATAAAGTAATTAAAATGTAACAGTTGTAGGGCAGGTGATTATAGGAAACAGAATAAAATTAATGGGGAAAAAAGCAATTAAATATTGGCATTGAAATGAATTTTCCATCTTTAGGAAAGGCTTTCTATCAATTTTCCACAACTTTTCTCTCAAAGCCTCTTCAGAATCACAATCAATAAAAAGATGAATGCTTCTGTCTCACATCAAGGAAGCAAAAGGTTTTATGCAATCATTATACTAAGCTAAGAGTAATAAACAAAATCTTTAACTTTTAGATATACATAGTATAGAAGATTCTGAAGTCTAATTTGCAATGGATTAATATTTTTATTACAAACAGTTCCAGAGCTGTCAAACTACAGATATAAACAGATACAGCCAAATTAACTTTAATCTAGATTTGGTATTTGTTATCTCACTACACAGACAAAAAGCTCAGCCTAGACTGCCTAAACGTAACTCAGCAGCACAGCAAACGATATAATGTGCTACTGAAATTAACGGTTACAGGTACCCAAATGAATTAATTTAGAACTAGATCAAGTGTAGCTTTGGCAGTCATGATTTTTGTTATGAGTTTTAGGAAGAAACAAATGTCTAGAACCCAAAATTTCTTCAGGACTCTATTACAGAATTTATCCTTAAAGAGGAATCTAACATAAACTAGCTTCTTGTCCCAAAATTGCATGTTTACAAGGAAAAGAAAAAAAAAAACCAAACCCAAAACATTTGTTTCTATCTGTGCAGTTGCAGGAGTGCTGCATTAGAAATTTCACCAATATAAACATTGCCTAGGAAAAGCCCTTTCAGGTCACACTTGAAGTGTATTAACACAGCAATGTGTGGAATTTAACAGTGTGGGAGTTTGCAGCTCTTGCTGTATTGTTCCCAATCCCAACATAGCTACAGAATTTACGTTTTAGGACAATCAGCCCAACAGCTTTCACAAGTATTACTTTAAAAAGAAAAAGGATTTAGAAGATGAAGGATTTACTATAAATAAGGAAGTAAATTAATTTAATTTTATAATAACATCATAGAATGGATTAAGCCCTAAAAGGAGATGAACATAGAAGATAAATGGTATCAATTTGTGGAAAAGGAAAGGAATACACCTGAAGAAGATAATCAGAAGCAGCTCTCTAATGGGAAGATGAAATCATGGAAATAGACCTCCAAGTGACTGTGATCACCAAGTAAGTGATGTGTTTGCAATTGAAATATGGCAGCAAAAAAGAGAAATGCAGTTTGGGATGAATACATAAAGATACGTTTTAATATGTGACGGTAGTGTGATTATATGTGGAATAATTGCAATCAGAATATACAACCGTGATTTAAAACATTCAGTTTTGGTAGCATATAGTTTAGGGAGTGTACGAGCCAATTTCTTGAGAGGCTCTTCAAAAGTAAAAGTAATTTTTTTAAAAAATGATACAAGAAAAAATTAATGCTAGAAAAATAGATTCATTCAGAACTCTCTATGCAAAATTAACACATTCCTGTCCAGCACAAGAGTCAGCTCTATTTTGTATATGTATGAGCAGTCTCTCTTTGTATTAGTGATCATAAGAATCTAAAAACCTAAAGCAGTTATACTGAGTCAGACCTTCCTGTCGCCCATGATGATCAATAGCACACACCTAGGGAAGGATGTAAGGCCAGTATGCATACAGTAACACTTCACTGGAGACTGTCCAAGCCTTCACCAAACTGAGGTGAGAATCAGTACCTTTGGCATAAATGAGGGGTATTTCTCCATAAATTTATCTCCTTGACCCTATATAATCCTTTGGTATTCATAGCATCTTGAGGCAATGAATCCAGTGATTTAACTTACATTGTGTGAGGCTATGCTATGAACTTGCCATTTGATAATTTCCTTCAGTATCCCCTAGTTCTTGTATTAAGGGACAGTAAAAAATTGCTCTTTGTTTACCTTGCCACTTATGAGTTTATAGACTCAGATGTCTTTTCCAGGCTGACTAGTCTGTTTACTCATACGTTGTGTGAAAGTTGTTCTCTACCATTGATCACCTTTTGCCCTTTTCTGTATTTTCTTGAGTTCTACTATGCTATTTTCAAGATGGAAAGGACGACAGAGACACCAACAGGACCTAGATGCAGCGGCATAATCATGCTCTATTTTGTTCTTTATCCTTCTGTAATAATTACTAACACTGTATTTGTACCATCAAAACTTAGTTGATTTAAGTCTTTGAAGATGGATCTTGTAAAAAGTCTTCTGGAAATCCAAATAGATATCAATGTGACAACCCTTGTGAACATGTTCAATGACAGTCTCAGAGAACCTAATTTTGTGAGCTCTAAGTTCCCTTTACAAAAGTTATATAGATTCTCTAAATATGTAATGTTTAGCAATGCAGCCATTGATTCTTTTCTTCATTATGGGTTCCACTGGTTTCCTGAATACAGACTTTAGCTTACTGCTCTGTAGTTTCATGCAGAAATCTCTCTGTCTCTCTCTCTCCCCCCTCACCCCCCTGCCCTGTGCATATGTTCGCTGTCCATTGTTTCACCTACAGCTAAAAGCTCATATGAGTTTCTTCGAAATAGTTAGGTAAATACCATTTTGACCAGTGATTTGTTACTGTCTTGCTACTGACCTATAAGGTTTTCCTTGGTTTAAATCAGATCTTTAGAACCACTGTCAAGACAGTTTTGTTATGGGAAGCTACTTATGCTCCAATACAGTGAGTGTGGATGCAATGGATTGAGCTAATCTGCTATGACTTTATCTTCTTTAAGCTTCCTTTTATACCTTTGACGTCTGTCAGTCTTCACTATCTGTCTGGTCTTGATGTGCTTGAAAAAGTATTTATTATTCTTCATCAGGTTGTTCCTCTTTTTTTTTTTTAATAGCAGTATTTTACCCAGTCCTGTGAACTGCCGCAATCACGTTCAGACTTCTCCTCTTGTGGGTTCCCCGATTTCTATTCCAGAGCAGCCATGCACAATACCATAGGAATTTTGAGCACTGTGTCCCAGCATTACATTTACGCACTCTACCTCGTGTAGAAGTGCTCCATTATTAGTGTGTCCATACCCTCACAACATTCCCAGCTCCCACAGTATGTCAGTCATTGTGGCCATACTGTTCAGCCAGTAAGAAAACGATCTTTTTACTATCTTGATGCTATTTATGCACTATTTGTACATTAGATTTGCAGGTTGAGTATAGAGGGACTATTACTTGGTTAATACAGGTTATCTTTGATTTCACATATGACATATTCTCCCTTGACATAACCCACTATATTTTTCTTACATAGACATCCCACTGTTTCCACTGATTATCTTCCTTCCACCAAATTCTGAATACATATGTTATGGCAATATCATTGCAGAAAACCAGGTATTCCAGTTCCCCAGTCTCACTATCTTCTAGCATTCCTGGATAAGCAGTATATGTTTGGTTTGATGACTTGCTTTTCTGTGCTTTGGTACTCTGTTTAGATTATTTGTGTTAAATTTGTGCATTGCCTATCTAATTATATTATTATATAGTAGCTACCACCTAAAGACATACATAAGGATATGGACCTGTTGGAGTGGGTCTAGAGGAGGGCCACAAAAATGATCAGAGGGCTGGAGCACCTCTGCTATGAAGAAAGGCTGAAAGAGTTGGGGTTGCTCAGCCTGGAGAAGAGAAGGCTGCAGGGAGACCTTATTGCGGCCTTTCAGTACTTAAAGGGGGCTTATAAGAAAGATGGGGTTAGCCTTTTTAGCAAGGCCTGCTGTGACAGGACAAGGTGTAATGGTTTTAAACTAGAGGAGGGTAGATTTAGACTAGATATAAGGAAAAATTTTTTCACGTTGAGGGTGGTGAAACACTGGAATGGGTTGCCCAGAAAGGTGGTAGATGCCTTATCCTTGGAAACATCCAAGGCCAGGCTGGATGGGGCTCTGAGCAACCCGATCTAGTTGTAGGTGTCCCTGCCCATTGCGGGGCGGTTGGACTAGATGACCTCTAAAGGTCCCTTCCATCCCAAAGCATTCTATGATTCTATAACTCCTTTTCTTTTAAACTGTTGGTATTAGACATTGTGGTATTTTTATTCAGTGTTCTTAGTGACAAGTCTATGAAAGTTCATTATTAAGATGGAACTTCACATTACAGCATGTATACTAACAAACGTTACAGGAAATTGTTAAGAAGGAGAAAATAAAGAGTAAGATCTGCATGAGTTGTCTCTTTGAACGCCAGTGCATTTCTGCAGCTAGTTCTACTTGAAATGCTTCAGGGTCATCATATTTAATCATGAAATATATAGGCTAGATTTCCTTCCACATCATGGCTCCTTCCACCATAAGTGTTGCCCTTGCATAGTTTTCTACTCAGGCCAGCCATGGCCACGTGTAAAAGGAAATTACAAAACTATTCAAATTCTGCCTGCAATCTCCAAATACAGAGGCACATCTCCTAAAACAATCAGCTCAGAAATTGTTAACAGTGCCATAGATGGGGCTGTTCTTTCTGCTTGTTATTTATGCTGTCCACTACATTACAGAATCACAGGCTCACAGAATGGTTGAGGTTGAAAGGGACCTCTGGAGGTCATCTTGTCCAAGCCCGCTGCTCAAGCAGGGCTGGCTCGAGCTGGTTGCCCGGGATCATGTCCAGTTAGGTCTTGAGTATCTCCAAGGATGGAGACTCCACAACCTCTCTGGACAACCTGTTGCAATACTGTCACCATCACAGTAAAAAAAATTTTCCTCAGGTTCAGACATTTTCTTATGTCTCCTTAAGTGTAGATGCGGCACTTAGGGACACGGTTTAGTGGTGGACTTGGCAGTGTTAGGTTTACAGTTGGACTCAATGATCTTAAAGATCTTTTCCAACCTAAATGATTCTATGATTCTATGATTCTTATGTTCAGTTATTATAAGACTTAGTTTTTCATTGCTTGAAACTTGCATAGTAATTGTTGGGGTCAAAATTTTTCATGCTGGTCATCTTCCTTATGCCAAAGATGTGTTTACTTACAAGAAAATATCAATAATCACTCATTCCCTTCCAAAAACAAGCCTACAAGTCCTATCAGGCTTTCACCTGAAATGTTCTCGCTCAGATACTTAGAAGCAGGTACTTAAAAGTAGCATGGTGTCTCTGGGATGCAAGTTTCCTTGTGGAACCCCAAAGCAGGTCAAAGTACAATTACCTGGAAAATCATCAATATAAGTTATTAGTAATGTCTTTGGTTTTAGGGGCCAGAATCCCCAAGATACCATTTCCACTGAATCTCTCACAGATTTCTTTTTAAAATTTTCTTTAAAAATTAAACTTTGCAGCTTCAATTTTTCACTGTTTATTCTTGGGTTTTTTTTTTCACTGTAACTCCTTTTTAAATTGCTGTGTTTGGGGTTCTTAATCACAGGCATCTCACCGTGTAAAGGTTTGTTCTTTTATGTTTTCTATGGACAGTTATGTTTGGGAGGATTTGTTCACAACCAGCAAGGCTAAAATCTGTCTACTTTGTATTTTGCTAAGTGAATGACTTCATTCTTCAAAAAGTAGTATCAATGGTCCAGTCCTATTTGTCATGCCATCCTGTTTCAAGTGTATTACAGTATGCATGTATTTGAACATATATGCACAGTGTTCACAACTGCCTCTATACAGTCTACAATTGCATGTGGATTCACATAGACAGACTTATTTGGGACTTTGCATCTTTCTCCCAAATAACAAAGATATTTCTCCTTGCTTAATTCAGTTTATGAAATGTACTTAGATGTGTTAAGGGTGTCTGGTTTCTGAACACTGCAAAACCATAAAAGTGTACATTTTTTAAGCTGATTATATATTTTTTTATTTAATTATATCTGTAACTGTAGCTGAATAAATTTTCCTTTAAGCTTTCCAAAAGGAATCAGCTTGGGGATGACAAAACAAGGAAAGTTTTGTCTACAAAATGTATTATTGCAGAACCACAGAAGTAAATAAAAATAGGATATTGCAAGGGAAGTATGTAATTTTGAAGATAATTATGTACTCTTTAGCAAAACACACTGAAATGGACTTAACTGCTGTTTTACATGCTAAACTGGATTCTTGGAAGTCAGTGGAAGCTTTGCCTGAGTAAGCAGGGTAAGGACCAGATACTTAAGAGGTGAGTCGATTTCTTCTTTCAGATATTGTCCGAGTGTCTCTCAGAACTGAATTAACCATTTGACTCAAAATTCTGTTCTGAATCATGTGAAAGCAACTCCCAGCCAAATCCATGGGAGCACTCACATGCACATGGGAGTGCTGGCTCAGAGAACAGGACCAAGCCTGTTGTGATAATGATCCCCTGATGTATAAATGCTCTGTTTATTGATGTATAAACACTCTACAAATTAACCGAAACAATCAAGTTCAGTATTCCTGCCCCACAACTGGAATACCAGCTGTAGCACACTGACTAGGAGTCTGAGATAACTAATGTGAACCTTTTTGCTGTAGTTCTCTCTTTGCCACCTCCTATGGACTTCCTTCAAAACGTGTCAGAAGAAATTTCATGTTACTTTAGCTTTGAACTACTTCAAGCACACCTAGAACAAACAATATTCCTATCTGGAACATGAAATGAGCTTATGCCAAACTCCAAGTAGCACAAGCATTAGAGGCAAGTGTAGGAGGAAAAAAAAGCAATCATATAGAAAAGCTCCATTTTCAATGGAAGCTGATATTCTTGTTTCTCATGGAAGTTAGAGAATGCTAAAGTTTGACAAGGCCTAGCAGTGGATAACACTCCAAAGAAATGCTACAGACTCGCTTGGATTCACTTCTTCTAGCCATGGTAACTGAGCTGAATTTGGCCCATCACTCCTCCAGTACATTTCTTCTTCTGGGCAATGTGTGTCTAAATACTTTGTAGTTACAAAATATTACAAAATATTTGGATGTGGTTGTAAGTAAATGTAAGCATGGTTTAATGTCTGGCAAAATCAAAGTATACTTGCATTAGAATAAGCACATCTAATTTATAAAACAATATTAGGAATCATATTGCTAGTAAAAGAAAACAATTTCTTATTTCTTGAACAGAGAAAAGCAAAGTGCTAAACCATTGTAAGACACAGAACTGAATTTCTTGTATTTGTAAGAAAACCAAGGAAAAATATTGCCGGGTTCATTCAGAGGCTAGTTTCTATACTGTAGGTATTTTGGAATTCTGTAGTGAAATCTGTCTTTGGGAATTGCACTACTCTTCTGTCCAGCACTCAAAGTTTATTAAAGTTTTGTGGGAAAAAAGCTGTTTGGCAGCATCCCAGTCCATAAGGGTCTGAGAATGATGTGCCAGAAAGACTCGGGAGGCCTAAAAAGCCACTTTAAAATATGGAAAAGCTTTTTTTTTTTTTTTTCTTCAGAGGCCCAGTTCAGGGGGTTTCAGTCTGTGTCATGGATTTTTCTAAGCTGCAACACAAAAGCAAGCAATTTATTACAGGCACCCAAAAAGCCTCTAATATTATCATGTTTAAACAGTGCTGCTTTAGAAGGAAAGGTTTTGGGTTTATAGCTTTTCATGGTTATTGAAAGTTTCCCCCCCCCCCCCAATTGCTAATAGCTATCTATTTGTAAATATGTAGAAATGTATTTAGTGGAAGATTATCTTTCAGTCACATTACTGCTTACATGTCGGCAGGGATCAAAGTCTATTTTCATCTTCACAACCCTTCATGTTTCTTTATACCAACTTTCCTCAAAAAGTGAAAACTTTGTCTTTACCATTTTGTTCCATGCTGACTGCCTAGTCATGTGCACAAGCTGTTACATATATTTTAGCTCAACATACCCATGCAAGGATGAAAGCAAAATCATACATGCATTCTGGAAAGAAGAGCCTATTTACTTTTCTTTTTCTCCTTTTCAGCAGTCTTTTCAGCTATGTAACAGACCACATCTCAGAGCATTTGAATTTAAATCACTATAAAATACCTTTTAATTAATTTGTTTTAAAGTATTGAGACAGGTACTGACTTGGCAGAAAGAGCAGCTTGAACAAATCACAGCAGAAATGCATGAGTTTTAGGTATAATAGGTACTATACATGAAACCTCAAAAAATTTCTTCTTCCATTATTACTTGGAGCCCAGTTCTGATTTCATTAACATCACAAGGATTTTTCCCTTTGACTTCTGAAGAAAAAGATCAGGCTCAGACTATGTTTCTTATCTGGTCATTTTAAGAACTGATCACAAGCACGGAGAGAAAGAAAGTAAGAGAGAAGGGGAGAGAGATTCTGTTCATACCATCATATCCGACAGATCCCTATTGCTGAACCTAGGACAGATCTAGAAAAAGACAAAGCACTGCACTCCTAAGTATTACACCGTCTGATTTTCATCTTCCTGGCCTGCATAACTGAATCCAGAGTTTAGAGTCTTTATACAGTTCATGAAGGAAAGTTTTTGCATTTGGTACACCCGCAAAAGTCATCATGTTGTGTAGGGAGCAGACTAATACCAGCAGGCACTCACTGAAGAGCACTCTATCCTAGGTTCTAGTCCCAAGTCCTACAACTATTTTTGTACTTATCCCGGACTGAATATTTCTCTATTTTCTGTAAAATTTGACAACAGTTCCTCTTTCTCACCAGTGTGCCATAACTGCAAGACTTAAATGCTGATGGTGAACAGTGAATATCTTTGGAAAGTGAAGTCGAAGATGGGAGAATCCTTCCTACATTCTAAAAAGACTGCTGCCTGCTGACTAAGGCATGGTCCAAAGGAGGGGTTGAGTCCTTTCAGACAGACAAGGGAATTGAACCTGGATCTCGTCCACATTTCTGTCTGTTCTAAGCACTGAGCTACAGTCTGAAGGGAAACAGATTTTTCCACCGTGGGGCCAGCTGCTGCTGCAGGGTCCTGGCCTACTATGGATTTTCAGAGCTCACCTACTGGATTGAACTCTCCAGGGAGACATGTAGAGGAATGCTTCATTTCTGGACACCTACTGGGCATTAGCCTGAGTTAATTACTAGGCTGCTCAGCCCTATTAAGGCTTAAGTACCTTTGAAAGCATGAATGAGCACTGCTGGAGTACTTTATGCACCTCATAATAAAAAATGCCTGAGCTTCCAATCAAACTTAGGTACCTCCAGGGTTATGTGGCAGATGTGTAAACATTTTTAGGACTCCAATTTTGACCCAGGGCATCTAAATTCCACCTGACTTGAGCATCAGTTGTTTATGTCTTTTTCTGGGCCTCATCCCAGATTAGAATCAACTGCTCAGAAATAATCATAATATCTGCATAATGCTGATTTTCAGAATGATTTATAAATATTAAGTAATTAATCTTCATATTGCCCCTGGACAAATATTTCCATTTTACATATATAAAAAATTGTGATAAATTGCCATAGGCTACAACTGAGTCAGTATCAGAATTAGAATGGAGGAATTCCTGGCTCTCAGACTAGAACTTAGTTCATGCCTTTCAGAAAAAAGAAAAGAGAGAAAATCTTACTCTTCAGAAGCAAGAGTTGTTATTCTGACATGTTTTAATTGACCAAGGACTTTTTCTTTTAAAGTCATTTATGTTGTGTTTTTTTTTTAAAAAGAATACACAAAACTTTGCAGTGTTACCTTTCAATTCTGGTAGACTATTAGCAACACTGATAGGTAAATAACTGGGAAAGCATGATCCAAATTCATCTTTAGTAAACATCAGTTTTTGAGTGCTGTTAGAAAGAATGATTGGAAATACTCTATTTAATATTATGCAAGCCTGATGCATCAGTTAGACAATCACTCAAATTAAAGAAAAGGCCTATTAGATCACTTAATCACTAACAGTAACAGCATTGTTTATACTACATAAACATTGCAGCATTTTAGGAATCTTTAACATTTTAGGCTCCTGCTATGTTTTTTAAGATGGAAAATCCAGAAGAAAAAACAAAAATAAAAAAGTAGGATGCTTTCTCCCTTCCTCGCCGGAGGAATTCTGTAATTCTGGATGCTTGCAAGAACTGGTGCTGGCTTGAAAGGATTGCCAGCTACCAACCCCTTCACATCATGTTCTTGGCTTGAACAGTTAAAACAGAGCCTTCCGTAAGTTCTCTTGCATGGCTTATCAATCTACTTTCTACATATACAACTTAAGAGTATGTTAGCCACTATAAAGTGGCAAGTGCCGGAAAATCCTAACATATGAAACCATTTCTAGGCTAAAGTATCAAAACTGGCAAAACACGTCAGTATTACTGAAATGACAAATTGCAAACTTTAACAACCATGCTTCAAATGTTTCCATTGTAACAATTTTCAGAACTTTACATCTTGATAAACATATATTGTTTTATAACCAGTAATTCAGTATAGCAGTTTAAATGCACAAAGCTTAGTTGAGCACTGTTTGATATGTTTACAACAAGCAACAGAAGACCAAGAGCACAAGTATTTTGTTATAGAACGCATTTGATTTTTTTTGTGTAAAGATGTGCGTGATATACACAAGGTCTCACCACAGAGACCACACCTTGCAACAATAAGCATAATTTCCAGCAATAAAAGTTCTAATGTTAGATATTCAGTAAATTGCATATGCTCATGGCTGTGACACTCCTTTAGTAAACACTTTCTTCAAGTATGCCTGCTAAGGATATGTGCATGATAGGAAAATTTTCCTATCATTCAACTATCCCATTCCTTTCCTTACAAAAACTTATATTTTGTATTTCTTTTCTGAAATCTCCAAATGAGCATACTAGGGTTTTATATTTACATCACACTTGAGAATTTTGACAGTTCAGCTTCTTAAATGCCAGGGCTTCAATTTTAGGCCGACAGCACATCCTAGTGGTAATTTATGGAACAAGTAAGAATTAAGTTGGGATTTTGGAAGGAAGTGTCAATTAATAGAACTGAGACAATTCAGGAACATGGAAGATTTTAAAATTGGTTCTATACATCTTTTAAGCAAAAACATGCTTCTGAATACGTATCATTTTAGCTATTTTTAGGCAGAACATACAATGAACAGTAGTGCAGTTTGTCCTTTTGTTTTCATTTTTCAATAGGAAAAAACATCATCTCTGTTTTTACTTCAGTTTCATCCGGGTAGCTTTTCATGAGGTAACAGCCTCATTTAGAGATTTTTAAATGACTTAAATTTAGAGATTTTTAAATGACTTGTTATGTGGAGGGCTGTGAAATATGGGATGCCTATGTGGAAAATCTTGAAGATATTTTTCCCCAGGAGGTTCACAATTTTGCATAACTGCAAAACCTTTCAGAGTATTTCTCACTCTCTGATATTATCATATTTATAATGTGTATCTTCTCAGTAGGAAATATCAGGTAACATGTTTGTCTCTTAAAGGAACAGATCTGTAAATAGAGTACTGTATCCCTGACAGGCTGTACAGGCTGGACTGCTGGTGAAAGGGCTGGAAGGCATGTCCTATGAGGAGCCGCTAAGGACTTTGGGCTTGTCTAGCTTGGAGAAAAGGAGGCTGAGGGGCGACCTCACTGCTCTCTACAGCTTCCTGAGGAGGCGATGCAGAGAGGGAGGTGCTGATCTCTTCTCCCTGGTATCCAGTAATAGGACGTGTGGGAATGGTTCAAAGCTGTGCCAGGGGAGGTTTAGACTGGACATTAGGAAGCGTTTCTTTACCCAGAGGGTGGTCAAACACTGGAGCAGGCTTCCTAGAGAGGTGGTCGATGCCCCAAGCCTGTCAGTGTTTAAGAGGCATTTGGACAGTGCCCTTAATAACATGCTTTAACTTTTGGTCAGCCCTGACGTGGTCAAGCAGTTGGACTAGATGATCATTGTAGGTCCCTTCCAACTAACTATTCTATTCTATTCTATTCTATTCTATTCTATTCTATTCTATTCTATTCTATTCTATTCTATTCTATTCTACTCTACTCTACTCTACTCTACTCTACTCTACTCTACTCTACTCTACTCCATTCCATTCCATTCCATTCCACCATTTGCCTGCTGAACATCTGCTTCTTGCTGTGGCAGTATTAATCAGAAGGAAGTACATTTTTGCAGCAGAAGCTGATACAGCGAAGGAGGGAAGGTGGTGATCGTGGAGTTGACCTTCTGTGTTGTTCTTCCCTCATATTTGGGTTCACATATTTCTTTCCCCTTCCTGAACCAGTTTCAGTTATTCTAGGGCAATTTTATTGCCTGATACCTGATTTGATATTTTGTTCATGGTTAAAATGTTTAAAACCGTATTATATGGGAGAAATGCATTTTCTGCTACTAATATACGGGTTTTCCGAAGGCTCAAAAATCACAACTCAGTTTAAAGGATCCCCAGTTTTTAGTTTAGCTTCATGGTCTTCTGCTGCCTGACTCATGTTCAATATGTTACTGGCAATGCTAACGTCTCAATTTGACTGAGATGAAAACTTGCCCAGAAACAGTCCCTGTGCCCCACCTACAGGCAAGTCCTTCCTTCCCTATAATGCTGAGGAACATATGCAAGTCCCACATATTCTCTCCTAAGAAGGGGAGTGAAAGAAGAGAGAGGTTCCAGCAGTCGCAACTCTGTTAACAATCCCAGATGGGTATGTATACTGTGTTTCAAAGCTGTAGCTGCAAGAGATGACAGAGCATTTTTTTGATCACAGTTCACAAACATTTTCTGAATGAACATTGACAGTGGTTGTAACAGCAGGTACAACCTAAGCAACAGTACTGCCTGCTTCTCTACCAGGCCAGATCATTTCCTGGAATAACTTACATACCAGAGTTCTGGAATCCTTGTTGTAAACAAAACCTCAACAGTAACAAAGGGAGTTCTCAATAAAAATCTGCTAACTTCTCAACAGGAAGGCACATAACAGGTAAAGGAGATGATTTGCAGGTAAGGCTATTTGCTATAATATCTTTTTATGCTTAATGAAAAAAGTTGTGGTTGGAAGGGACTTCTTTGGTCACAGTGCACATGACAGTTTTCTTTCTTCACAGGTGATGGGGTATGGGAGTGATTTGTTTATATGATCTTTGTCAGAGTTGACAAATTTTGTCGTAGAGAAGGTATTGAGCGGCATCTTTTCCACCATATTACGCCACCATATTATTCTGGCATATGTTTTATTCCCATGAATGCCATAATCAGAATGGTTGAGGTTGAAAGGGACCTATGGACATCATCTTCTCCAAGGTCCCTGCTCAAGCAGGGCTACCTAGCGCTGGTTGCCCGGGACCATGTCCAGTTAGGTCTTGAGTATCTCCAAGGATGGAGACTACACAATCTCTCTGGGCAATCTGTTCCAGTGCTCAGTCACTCTCACATTAAATAAGTGCTTCCTTAACAAATCATACCCAATAGTCCTCTTTGTTACAGAAAACATCCCAAAAATCTGTGAATTTTAATTTGTTCTTCATCTGGAGCATGGACTTTAGTGAAGAGGTATACTGGCTCAGTTAAAACTGAATCTAAATGTTGTTTGTTCTTTACTGCAAGTCATATCTGACAAAATTTTGGAAAGGTTTTTGTATCACAGAATTCTACAGGGAGATCCTTCCTTTGAGAACCAAGTGGCAAGATAACTTCATAATAATTTTGCTGAATTTCCAAACATTGGGCATGCATTCTTTCCATTCTTTCACAGGAATGACAGATGTGCCCTTCTGAGGAGTTGTGTATGAGGATTATTTACACTTGATTATTTAATGTTCACTACTTCCTTTTACACAGCACCTACTGTTACATTGCTTAATATATTTTGAGGCATCATACATAAAATAAATTAATAAAACTCTATCAGTGTTTTGCCAAGCAAAGACGGATGTCCATTAACTCCATTCACTGCAACAGGAGCTCATGTTTTAACATGCCAAACAGCCTGGTGATAGTAGGTAGCTAAGAAGTCCCCAGCTAGCTAACATGCAAAAAATCTGAGTAAACATGAAAACAAAGAAGCTGCACCTTAAGTTAACCCAAACTGCTGGTTACAGATGCTTCTGGATCTGAACAACAGCCATTCTCTTCAATGATCATCCACAAAAGAAAAAAGGAAGTAATCAGAATGTGATGGCAGCATTTCCATAACAAAGATCAATTTCTTAGAACTGATGACAGCCCTGTGACAGAAAATTGATGATGGAAAGAAAAAAAGAAATTAAATTGAGCTTTTAACTCTCATTAAGTTTTAATAAAATGAAATAAAAATGCACTAGAAAGGTTGCCCCTGTGAGTAAGCACCAGACGGGAGCGTGAACTAATCAGCTGTATGCTATTGGATGCACACCTCAAAGAGTTGACAGTCACACCACCATAACACAAGATGGGAAATCTGTGATTTTCACTGTATGAGAATTTGAGCTTAATCCTTACTGTTCACCCCACAGTGAAATTCTGATCAGGCAAGATGGACAGCCCAGTTATCACTAAGGGTCTGCACTTGCATAATACAAAGTAAGAAGGAAAAATGAGGAAACCTATGAAACTAATGGCATATAAATAAAAATGTAATTCATGAATAATATATACCACATAGTTTTCCAACCGCAATTATAAAATAGTCTATTTTCTTTGCCATTTTAATTTAGTAAATTATTTATAGGGTTCCATATACTAAGGAATAATCCCAGTTTATTATGTTTTCACATAATTCTCTTTTAAATAAATTTGAAATTCATGAGAGCAGAATGTACATAATGATTGACATCAACAATAATTCACATCAGTCTTTCCAGTAGTGGAGAATGATGCTGGTACAGCTGTTATCTCCAAGTTCTGGGGAGTAGCTTTGTTACTCTTTTCTCTAATATTAGAAGCCTTAATAGTTAGTGAAGATGAACTCTGTCGGTTTGTTTTTTAGCAATATTTCACATGTAGCCTCTTGCTGATAAAAAAAAGAAAGCTTGTATCTGTTCTGGAGATAGAATTAGTCCCACACAGTGGTGCTAGTTCACTGACAACCCATACAACACTTGGGAAAGTGATCCCTTCTCTTCTCTGCCAAGTATGAATTGTTCACTGCACAATACTTTGAAAAATTATAAATCCATGAACATGTATCTATGCATGACGATGAGATTTCATACAGTTGTTTCCTGTGTTACTGAAACACGATTAAGGAACAAGAATATTTATAACTATCAGCTCACAAGAACGCTACATTTTGAGGGACATATTGTTATTAACTCACATTGATTTCTGTTACAAAATCATTTGGGGCTATAAAGTTATTTTAGAAGAATTGGTGCTTGGCACAACAAAGACAGAACATGCCCTCAGTTCTCTTGAAAGGCAAGGGTAGTGAAAAATGGGATTTCCCAACAAAAGATTTCCTAACAAAAGACTAGAACCTCACAGATCACAACAGTTCCTCTGCTGATCAAAACCCAGAATCATTTCTGGTACATGAGGTGGAAGATTTCCAATAAGAATCTTCAATGGTGGAGATCACTAAAACTAATCTATTTCAGTGCTTACGTATACACAATTCCTGTTGCCGCAGTTTCAGCACACTTGCGCTATTTACATCAAAAATAACAGAATGTAATTCTTACCTTTGTAGCAAATATTTACACATTTATCACGTTCCCTTTAAGTCTTCTCTAAACACAATTATTTTAGTCTTTCCTGAAAGCGTCTGCATTTTTAACTTCTGATCATGCTGGTTACTTCTCAGCAGCCACATCTTTCCTTGCTTTTTTTAAACATCATGCACAATTTTCCAGCTAAGCTAAGTAGAACAGAATGATTGTTTCACCTCTCCTATGAAATATATTTTTATTTACATATTCTAGTATAGTGCTGGCATTTTCCAAAGTTGGTTGAGCATTACTTGCTCACATATTTTGATTTGAATTGGT